>NW_024870758.1:3107500-4601250 GCF_019054845.1 Dipodomys spectabilis | reverse complement strand
GGGGATTTCAATCACTACTTTATATATTTATATGTATATATATACACACATACATATAATACACACATATGCACACATTATACATACACACAGCACTGAAGCTTCTCCAGAATTTCTGTCCTACTAAATGCCATAGTGACTCCTCATCCTTGTTACAATTGTAACCATTCTTCCTGTAAATTTCCAAATCATCTACAGGCTTAGAAGCATTACTCTTAAGACCCATCTGAGGAGGATCCTAGCACAAGGGCCTTCCGTGTTCTTCCCACTCACTTCAGGACTGCAAACCACCCAGAGCCTTCAAAGCAGGATGTTAACAATGAAAATTGAGTCTGCATTTTGAGATAATTCTCAGTCTTTTTAGAAATTTTATGAAGTGAATGAGTTCGGGGTCTGGAGGGAGAAAAAATAAGGCTTTCATGTTGGTTGGTCTTACCTTGAAGTTAGAAGCTGTATGAACTTGAACAAGTCACTTCTGCATTCTGTGTCTACATATCTTATCAATAAAATGGAGGTAAAAGTAGTCATTGTTCTGACTACTTCACTGGCCTTCCAGGAAAATAACAATCCAAAATAGATTGAATTTCATCAATTAGTTGGTTGTTAGACCCATGTTGTATATAATTCTTTTGAACTCCGATGTCATAGCAATATGTGAAAGTGAATTGTTCCACCTATAGGATTGCTTCCAAGCACAGAGCTTGCAGGTGTTCTAGTTCTGTGCCTTGATTAGATGTGAGTACAGTATGTCCAGAAAGTACTACTCTATCCCTGGTTTACATCTAAGATTTTAGGATCCTTTTCTCCTGTCTGCCTCTAGATATATTTCCAATGTTATCTAAGTGTGTTCTTTTGGAGCACTTCCTTTGGAACTTTCTTTTCTTTCTTATTGAATCTCCTCTCTCACCTCCTCACTAGTACCCTCTATCCATTAAGTTATTCTCTACTCCCTTGTTTTTTCTATCTTAAGAACCCCACTTTTCCTTACATGTGCTCCTCTCTCTGAACCATTGTTTCTGTTGAATTCTAAGACTATTCAGCCACAGCCAGTAACCTCTAAATCTGACTGGATATTATCATTACTTCTGCAATTCTTCCCACCACACTAGTTTATATGACCATGTCGCTCTCCAGTGGCTTTTAGAAAGGCCGTGATAGACACTTGCAAGTCAATAATTTGACCAAGAGAGACAATAGATAACTAGTCACAAAGTAGTAGAGTCTGATATTTCAAAGAAGATCTGTATGTCTAAACAAGAATGGAAAAAAAAAAACATAAAATTAGGAACGTTTTGGAGAGAGAAGCTAGAATTCGATCAAGTTTAGGGTCAAAGAAGATCAAACACAGATTGAAATGGAGTAACTGGTATCAGAACAGAAACATTTAGCACACTGGACACATTTCCTTGGATGATACACTTCTTGCAGTCTTATACTTGTCAAGGATTTTCTCCTTTCTTTGTTAAGGAAGAGCCTGGTGCTAGGTTTAACAGTAGCAATGGGAAATTCAGTCATTCACAAAGCAATGTAGACACCTAGGGTGGAATTTAACAAAAGTTCTGAATGCTCCATTGAAAGGTATTTTGTTTCCAGCAGACCTTTTGGGAAAATAAAACTTGAGCTAGGAACTAGACCTAGCTCCTGAATTTATGGTATGCAACAACCACAAATTATTCAAAAAACCTAGAGACAGTACTGGCACAGTACTCCTCACAGGAGAATCTAAGTACTGGTGGTTTCTAAAATCAAGTGAATTTTTTTATGGCAAAGGAGTCAATTCCACTTGCATAGATTCTAACTAGTAACATGAAGAATTGGAGAAGAGTTCAAATCCTGGTGCAAAGGACACAGTAAGGCCTTGTTGCTAAAGTAGTCAAGTATTGCTAAGGAAAATTAAGCTGAAGTATCGTCATTAAGGCTGAGCAATGACAGGCTCTAGACTTATTTGTGTCAGGAATAGTGTCATCAGGTTTGTGTTTATAAAGCTCTTCCCAGACTTGTACTAATATTGTATCTGTCTACACTGGTATAAATTGCTCCAAAATTCTTGGACTAAGCTTGTAGAATCATAGCATGGATTTCTTTACCCAGTTAAGACTAACCCATTTTTTTTTGTTAGTTATGTGGGTTGAACTCTGGGCCTGGGCACTGTCCCTCAGCTCTTCAGCTCAAGACTAGCACTCTACCAATTGAGCCACAGCGCCACTTCCAGCTTTTTTCTCCTTATGTGGTGCTCAGGAATCGAACTTAGGGCTTTATGCATGCAACTCAAACACTCTACCACTGAGCCACCCTCCTAGCCCCCACCCATTTGTTTTTGTCAAACAAAATCCCTTCAATAAACTTTTGGTATGTTGGGCCTAAATGTATAGATAGAAGCTCACTGGTTCAAAGCTGAAGTCCGTTTTGCAATTTTTTTTTGAAACTATATTGTCTTCATGCCAACATAGGCTTGGCCAGAGAATAGGTTCTGTTTTTAGACCTTGGCTACTTTATTATCATTCAGAATTTACAATCATTTTCCTGACTCAGAGATAGCACTCCTAATCCAAGTGTTGAATTTACCTTCCAAGATTTTGATGAGAGTTTGACCCTGCACTGGCTCAGGAGAGAAAAATGTGGCTATCTGTTAGATTCATTCCCTAATTCAATTCATGTGTTCTCCACAATCTCTGAGGACCTCATTTTGTACATTGTTATCCATTTTCTATATTACTTTTAAAAGGTAGAGAGTAGGAATTTGCATTTCTATGGATGTTGTGTAGGCTTTGATAGGAACAACATTGAACAAAGATTAAAAAATAAAACAAAAAAAAAAAAACCAGGCTTAAGCAAATTCTGCTATCGCCAATGTACATTTCAGTAGGACTAAACTCTGAGCATCAACTTTTCAGTAAAATGGAAATGTGATACCTAGCTCATTTTATCTGTAGACTGCAATAAAATGCAAATAAAAATCCAAAATACAGACCATAAGAAGAAACACGGGTAGAAAATATTTTTCCATTCATGTATTCATTCTCAGGGTCTATAAGCCCTTATCATTCAGATATAAATGAAATAACCATTTACAGCTATGGAGAATGGAGAGAAGTTAACAAAGTAAGAAAGATGGAGAATTTGAGTGACCAAAACCAGGGGCATGCTAAATATATATAAAGGATGATGAGGCTGCCTTGGAGGTACAGGACAATGAGGTAGATGAGGCTTGGGAGGAAAAGAATGCCCCTTGATTGTGTTGCTTCACGAGTCAAGATGAGGAGGCTTTTCTTTAACCCAAAAGCAATAACATTTGGGGAGATGAAAGGAAGATGAAGGGAACTAATTTGACTAGATGTTCATGTTTTATGTCTTTAAAAAAATTAAATAACCTCCAGAGTTGGAGATGCTTTGCATGTACAAGAAGACTCATTGATCCTTAGTACCACAAATATAAAAATAAGGAATAAATGAACAAAGAATAACCTCCATTGAGAAAAGAGTAAACCAATTTTGCCACTTCATAATGTAAATGAACCCAGCCAAGGAGAACAAGCATAGCTTATTCCTATTCAGCCAGCCAGCCAGCCTGAGCAGAATGAGAGAGTTGCTGTTTGGTGGGGATAACTTCAAACTCTATGATAGAGCAGAGGCTCCTCAACATTCCCTTATGTCCATGTCAAGACATGGTCCACACTGTATCCAGCTCCTCTACGAAGGCTGTAAAGTTGAAAGCAATGGCCTTGTTGTTGATGTCTCCCCTATACCACCCACTCCCCTGTGAGTGCTGAGTCCACAACTTTTTGAAGATGCAAGTCACACAGCTAGTGTATAATGATCTCAAGGTCTTGGCATATACCCCAATCAACTGCTGCTAGTTTCCTTGAATAGGTCCTGAGTAATCCCACAGCTACTTGGAAAGCTCCATTTCAATGACTCTACCAACCATCCCCTAATTATGCTGACTCGGCTGACAATCATGATGGTGGGAGGTAGAGACTGCTTTGGCTTTAGTATTTAGTGCTGCCATGGAGGTAAGAAGGTGAAAATCTTGACTTTGGAACAAGCAGTGAAGAAATTGCATCTCTTACCTCCAATTTGAGTTCCTTCAGTTTCTTGGTAGTGGCTCAGCACATTTGCTGAAAGAATATTCACATGAGAATGAATTAAAACTCCATACACCACCAATACATCTTCAGCTTCTTTGAGGGAACTTGGCTGGCACAGAAAATACCTCTGTCAGCAAAGTATGGAGTAGATATATTTCTGGTGGAGAGTTTGGATGAGATGACTGCTGGATCTTCTCTAACCTGTCATAGAAATGTTCCACTTGACGGCAGCAACTGCCTGATAATCCTCAACTGTTTTGACTCTGATTTCACCATTTCACAGCTTTTGGTCCAAGCTCAACATTTAAAATAGTAATCATGGGCTAGACATGGTTGTACTTGCTTATATTCACAGCTATATGGGAGGAAGAGATGGAAGTAACTTTGAGACTAGCCTGGGTTTTTAAAAAAAGACAGAAAATAAAAGAAATGTAAGGCCATGTCTAAAAAAATAACTAAAGCAAGAATGGCTTGGAGATATGGCTCAAATGATACAGTGCTTGTCTAATAAGTATGGGGCTCTGAAAATTTGTAATATAGTGAACATAGATGAGTAAACAAGCAACTACAGGATTATGTAATTTTCTGGTTTGCAATTCAAATCCAAAATGAGAGAAAGTCTTTTTCTTTTTTGGTTGGTAATGGGGCTTGAATTTAGGGCCTGGGCACTGTCCCTGAGCTTTTTTACTTTAGCCTGGCAAGCTACCATTTACGGCCACAGTGTCACTTCTTGTTTCTGGTGGTTAATTGGAGATAAGAGTCTCATGGACTTTCCTCCTTGGGCTTTCTTTGAACCATGATCATTATATCTCAGCCTTCTGAGTAGCTAGGATGACAGGTATGAGCCACCAGTGCCCAGAAAGAAAGGCTTTTGAACATCAGCATGAGCAGAAACTCTTCAAGTACTCATCATATGTCTCTTGGTTTCAAATGTTTTAAGCTGAAGTAAGTCATTAAACAGAAGCAGCACTGCATCACCCACCAACTAGCTATGAATGTTTTCTGCTGGGAGGTAAGTTTGAAGCTCTTAGCCTACATGGATCAGATCTCCAGTAGCTTCCTCTGCTCTCTTATCTTGCTGTTTCTCCTATGATGGCAATCTCTTTATCCTTTTTTAAAATTTTATTTTATTGTAAAGATGCTGTACAGAGGGGTTACAGGTACATGAGTAGAGTAATGAGTACATTTTTTGTTGAGCATTGTTACCTCCTCCTTTGTTGTTCTCCTACTATCTTTCCCTCCACTACCTTCCACACTCCTCCCCCTCCACTGAACTTGTAAAATTCACTTCCAATATAGTGTCTTGTGAGTATCATTGTTGCAATGGGTCATCCTGTGTCCTTGTTTCATCATTTTGTTATTCTCCTTCCCATCCACAAATTAGACAAATGTATATACAAGATGCAGGGTACCAAAATCAAGTTCAATGACAACAGGGTATATATCATAGGGGGAAGAACATACAAAGGAAACAAAAAAATCACATAGTACATTAAAAACAACAACAACAAAGACAGACCTCTTGTTTCCATATCTTGGGGTTCATGAATGGGTCAAGAAAATTATATATATATATATATATATATATATATACATATATAAAAATATATATAATGAAATTCTATGCTCCAATAAGAAAGAATGACACTGCCGCATTTGTTAGGAAATGGAAAGATTTGGAAAAAATCATATTAAGTGAAGTAAGCCAGACCCAAGTTAATATAGGTCCCATGGTTTCCCTCATTTGCAATAATTAGTATATGTCTAGGATAATTTTATCAGATGAGCAAAAAAGCTCAAAAGCTATGTGCATATGACCATATAAGATGATATAAGACCATATAAGCAAAATGAACCTCTACTATTTTTAAATGCTACAGAACTAGCAGAGAAGAAGGTATGAATGAGTGACATGTAAATCCTCCTTTATGTATGGCTTCACCTGCTCAGAAACTGCAGCCAAAAGGGTCAGCGAAGTGATATCAACATGGACTTGCATCTTCAGATTTAGCCATGTTCATAATATCTTAGGTTACAGAAGAAATCAATAGGTTATTAAATTCTAATCAGTAGAAGATGCTTATTTTATAAATTTCTCAAAAAGGAGATGGATTTGCATTGAGCCACTTAACATTTATTTCTTGGTACTTCTAAAAGAAATGTCCATATGACCATGTAAAATGACTCTTATTGAAATGAACTCCAATGGAAACAAAATTTTTTTTATTGTACTGTTTGAGGTCTTCTCTTTCTCTTTCCTTTTTTTATTCCCTTTTGCCACTGTTTTTGATTTCTGCCCTTTGTCTTACATATAAGTCTATCTGATTTGGGCAGGGAAAGAGGAAGCACAGAAACAGTAGGACAAAGGGTGAACCAATTCAGCAGTGATACTCTCTAGGCACTGTGTTGGAAATGAACTATACAACATAGGGGGTAGGGGAAACAGGAAGGGAAAAACTGAGAGAATGACGGCATGGGTGACACTGTTCAAAAGGAAATATACTCACTATCAGATTTATATAACTGCAATCCCTCTGTATATCATCTTTGCAATAAAATTAAAAACAAATAAAATAAAAGTAATGCATTTGGCATTTGTTACTGTATTTAGTACTAATTTACCTGAGATCAGAAATTCTAGACTCCATGTAAACGAGTATGAGTTAATTTAGGTTGTTTTGGCAATGCTATCCCACATAGCTTTTCAAATGTGTAGAATATTTCAGCATAAACCAGGCACAGTTGCTTTTATACTATTTAAAGACTGATCACACTACCCAATAAACTGTTGAATATTGAGTGATCTTCAATAAGCAGGTATTTGAATCTATTAAGTGAAAATAGCCATTCCCAAATAAGACACAATGGGACATGGCTGGTGCAGTTTAACCTACAAAGGGTAAAACATCAAAATTAATTTGGAGAAAACATTTTTAAGATTCTCCTCACAGCCTCAAAGCTTTCCTCTCTGATCACGGTGCAGACACTATCAGTGAAGAGAGAATCTTTGTATTATTTCCAAGTTTCTCCCATTGTCAGTCACTGTGACAAAGTGCTGGCTAGTCTGACACAATGATGAATCACTCCAGACATTGAGTTTTCACATGGCTGTCGAGGGTTCTCCCCAGATTCCGTCCTCTGGAAATACCACAGACTGACACTACCTGCTCTGTTCATGAACCAACTTAGGATTGTATAAAATTAAACACATACATTTTAGAGAAAATAGATGTACAACAAACATTTTCCATCTCTGTCTCTGTCTTTGCATTGCAATGGATTCAAATACCAATTAAGCATATCTGCACTTTCCAAACCTTTTCCTGTCTGTGCTCTGGTGAAATGAGTAAGATTTCAGAGTGCACTGGGAAGTTGAAATATTAAGCAAATACTCTTATTTGTTGTTTTTAGCCTTGAAAGAATGTGGACCCTCCTTTGTCTTTCTCCTTGAAATATAGCACACAATATAACTCTTTGCTAATAATTTTTTAACTGATTACATCTTACAAACCTATTGCAGGATGATGGATTGATTCATAGTTGAATGCAAATGTACTTGTAATGTCTACCTTAGCTCACTGTTAGAGAGCTTGTCAATACACCAGTACCTCAAATCCATTTTCCTGGTAAAAATGTTGCAGTTTTCTGATTATTATTCACAAAGGCAGCTTCCTGAGTTATTTCTGCTCCTACACAATATTCATGATAGCAATTTGATACCTTAGCAGTTTCAAGGTTATCAAGTGATTGAAAATCCTACTGCTTACTTCAAGGTGTAACATATACAACTGTGCTGTCATCCATTATAGCAGTATAATAGTTTTCTGTAATGCCTTTCATGAACTGCTGATTTAGAAGTGTAAGCCTAACTTCTGAAGGCGCTTATCAGTCTCAGGCTATGGAAGTATTGCTTTACTGGAAAACATCGGCACAGGACTCTTCGTGCTAGTTAGAAAAAAAAAACCCTTTTATTTGTTTCATAGATAGTGCTGGAGCCCTGCTCTAGTGAAATCACTAAAGGTACATTTGAAAAAAAATTAAGAAACAAAAACAGAAGCCTAGGTTTATCTGGTCTTTAAGATAGCACATATTAATCGGCAATGAATTTTATAAGGCAGCATTAGATTTTGCAGATTATGGAGATTAAGATGAAACATGAATTGGTCAAGAGGAGAAATGAGAATTTTGCTAAAGCAAAAATAGAAAAAAGTCAAATGAATCTCTAAACCTTTCCACATGTTTTCCTATACAGTGAGTTCTGGTTTAGGGGTCTCTGGTTGGCCCTGAGGGTTGCTTGAGTGGGTTTAGAAGGTGGCATCTGTTTAAGTAACAGATGTCTGTGTCACTGAGGTGCTATGTTCTCACTTTTTATTACATGGGGAAATTGCTGCTGAAGGAGTTTTATTGTCTTTATGCAAATGAAAATATCATACTCCTCTCCTTAAAAGGTTCCCTTTTCTAATGTGAACCCACAATAACCATAAGTGAACCCCAACATAATCTTTTTCATTTCTTCTTTTTATATTTTGGAATCTGATAAAGTTTCATATGCACCATCGATTGTGCATGAAATGAAGCTAGAAAACGCATAAATGCTTGCTCCTCCTTAATGAGGCCACACTGAGTGGGAACAAATTGAGCAGAGTAAGAGCTGGGACTGACCTCTCTCCGAGATAAATCACCTGCTACAACAAGAGGAGACTACAGGGATCGACATTCACACACCCTCAAACAGCCTCAAACAGTGTAGCGGGGAGGCGCTGGCTTATAGACTCATTTTTAATATTTATTTGGTTCTCAATGTATAGCAATTTCTTTCTCCTTTTATTTTTTCAGGGGAGATGAAGGAGAATAAGGTCATCCCAATCTACCCTACATGTACACAGGAAATTAACCATGATAAATGCTGTAGGTAACAATATGAAAAGCATCTTAAGGAGTTCCTGCATTTCTGGTGCATGCTGAAGTACAATAGCTACCTTGAAGAAAGGCAGTGAAAAATCATTTAAGTTGCAAGCTGAACTATATTTCTTTCATGGAGTGTTATTCTTACTTGAAAATAAGGACAAAGGACAGAGATAAACTCTGAAGAATAAACATTTTAATCAGAGTTAGGTATGTGGGAGATGTAAAATAAACAAGAGTCTCACTGTGAGGAAAATAGCTGCAGAAAATTTGTATTTCATGAAATTTGTATACATCACCAGAAGCTGGGCAATGTTCCTATATTTAAGGATTTTTCTAATGAAATTGATAGTATTATTAATAAATGTATCTTGATACTCTAAAATGGAATTTGCCAACTGTGAAAGATCTGTGTAATCCTGTGAACCAATATTTTCCAAGTTACCACTGTCTCTGATATTCCAGAATCATGCATAGCAAAAGAATTTATTCAAGTGCAAGATGGGCTGATGGATTCTAATGCAACCTAGTACAAAAAGCTTATTGATACTATTTTATATTCCATAGGTAACAAACCTTTTAGAAAATTCTGCTTGCGTAATTTTATCAAATAGAATCTCTATATTAGCTGAAAAGGCTAGTAAAGTTAATTATACATATATGTCTGAAAACATTTTCTCCTTGTATTTTTGCAAAACTGATATATAATAGATTGAAAGTAGAAGCAGATATAGAAATTTAGCTTACCATCCATTAAGCCAAAGAGTAACAAGATTTATATTAATAGAACACTCAGAAACTAATTTATCAAATTGATTGATTGAAGCAAACATGAGAAACTTTTTCTCAACTTTCTTTCTTTCTTTCTTTCTTTCTTTCTTTCTTTCTTTCTTTCTTTCTTTCTTTCTTTCTTTCTTTCTTTCTCTCTTTCTTTCTTTCTTTCTCTCTTTCTCTCTTTCATCTTTATTTCTTCTTTCTTTCAAAGCAGACAAAGTTTATTTGAAAATAAAAGTAATATACGGACTTTTTTGAAGAGAAGCCCCAGAGTTTCTCCACTTGAATCCTTTTGGAAAGTGATGATAATAGTAAGGGAACTCCTCCCATACCTCCTCCTGTAGGCTTTCTGATGAGTGCTTGGTGGTATCTGTGTGTATCACTTTTTATTGGCTGAGCAGGAACCATTATGTGAAGAAGCACCATAATGGAACACATGCTATCTGCGGTTTTTTATGTCTACCATTTTCGGTCCCTATCAACATTATTCTTTTGAAGACAATTACAGAAAGTAATTTCAAAAGATTATGGAAAGTGCCATTATTTTCCAAGAAAGATTATTGATTTGATAGCATGGAAATACCATATGTACAATAAACCAAATATTCTTAAGCACCAGAATGTCATTGCCAGTGAGGTCAAATGAATATTAAGGCCTAGTTTATTACATTTCATTGTACACACTTTAGAACATTAGCATATCCTCTTAAAGGTACCTTACTCCTATCACCCTAGGGCTCCTGAAACTATCAAATCATTTTTCATTTATATTTTCAAATCAATTAAGTCTGCTAGGCATCTGTGTCCTGCTCCATGTGTCTCCAGCCATAGATAATACTATTATTGCTTTTCCTCAGGCTGTTAAAAGCAAATACACACTTCATGCCATAGTCATGAAGTTTCAGGAGTTGCCACCATTGAAAAATTTTTCAGAAGATGCCCTTTGGGTCATCAATGTGATTGTGGTGAGCATTCCAGCATGAATCATGAGCTGGGAAATAGGAAGGGACTTACCTGCTTAAGGCTATAAAGAGAAAAAGATGGACTTATCTTCCAAGTAAAACATGATGGAGGCCTGATAAAGGGTGTACCTCAGAACTTGGCAGAGGGTGGAGGACATTAGGGTAGCATTGATGAAGTAAGGAACTTAGCAGACACAAAGCGCATCGTTGAATAAGTAAACTTGTTTGTGAGGCTGAATGTGGTGGCAATCTGTAATCACAGCTACTTGGAAAGTAGATTTAGGAGGAACAGAATCAACTGCTAGCTAAACAAAAATTCAAAACCATATCTGAAAAGCAAACTAAAAGGAAAAGCTAGGGGTGTGGCTTAAATGGAGAGCCTTTGCTTATCAGTCTCAAGTCCCTGAGTTCTATGCCTTTCACCACAGAAAAAAGAAATGAAAGAAATCTGTTTTGTAAAACTGTCAAAGAGAAATGTGATTTCTTGAAGTCAAGGTGTCTATAAAAAGTGTCACCTCTAGTTAGAGCAGAGGCTATAGCCCAAGAACCTATTGTTTCTCCCCTAACAAACTCACTTAAGTATTCTTTTAGGTATTTGTGTAATTTATGAATTTGTTCTAACTATACTGTTCTGATAGAAAATCATCTACATAGATTGATTCAGTGCTCATTCAGTTGTTAATTATATTTTATGTTTTTCCTATACAGTATGTAAGAAAATGTACAATCTCAACAAAATCAATTAAAATATTAATATGGAAAAAAAACTCACTTAAAAACTGGATCATTTTCTCCAACCCTGCTTGTCATCAAAATAAAGAACCAACAATTGTGTAACCAGTGACTTTCCTTTGTGGAGAA
Organism: Dipodomys spectabilis; assembly: GCF_019054845.1. Taxonomy (NCBI): domain Eukaryota; kingdom Metazoa; phylum Chordata; class Mammalia; order Rodentia; family Heteromyidae; genus Dipodomys; species Dipodomys spectabilis. Next base: position 4,589,660 of record NW_024870758.1, on the reverse strand, counting down.
CAATTTTTAATTGGTTGGAAATGTAAGGGCCTGGTTTGAGGTAGGGAAAAAGTCCTACAACTAAAAATACCCACCTACCTGAGGCATATGCATGTTATAAAGGTGGGATGATTTTCTCTTATTATTGATTACTTAATTAATGAGCATTTGAGAAGCCAAATTTGAGGCAATGAAGCCTCTGATAATTGTGAGTCACAGAAAATGTGCCTCAAATACTCCCAAATTATTGGGCACCTTCATTCTTCACACCGTCTGAGTGCATTTTTGGATAGCAATCACTAATCAAATGCAATATTCACTGTGCAGATAGTCTAGAGTCTTTTATCATTATTCAAAGATTTTTTTGAGATTTTTCTAGCACTGGGGGTTGAATCTCAGGCCTCTATGCTTGCTAGACTAGGCTAGACTCTACTTCTAAGCCATGCTGCCCACTCAATTTTTCACTGGCTAATTTTAGAATAAACGCTTACTTCCCACCTATATCTGTACTTGGACTAAGATCTACTCTAGGCTTCCTATAATTACTGCAGTGACAGGTACTTATCAACGGTCCTACTTCCTTTTATGGAGTCGGATTATTTAAGGTGTTTGCTGTTGTTTTGTTTTGTTTGTTTTTACCCAGGCTGTCCTGGAACCATGATCATCCCAATCTCAGCCTTTCATATAGGATGTCACCACAGGCATATGCTATAGCACCAAGCTATGAATTGAGAAGGAGTCAAACAAACTTTTCTCCTGAAGGCAGCCTTGAATTACAATCCTCCCAATCTTAGCCTGGTAAATAGCCAGAATTACAAGCATAATCCACTAGTGCCTAGTTCAAGATGTTTGTAATTATCAATATTGAAATTCATCCTGACCAGTTGGAAAGTTATGATTTGATTGGATCTTCCCTTCAGAAATCACTTTTTAGGGAATCTGTGTTCAAAGTGAGGTTGTTTGAATAAAAGATGCTAGAATATACAAAAAGTACATATACAAATTGATGTCCATGTTATTGATATCACTGATATCAAAGCAGGCTTTACCTAAAAATGGTATAGCTCCATTGTCAGTTTTGTAATTACCATCTTAGCAACATATTATTTTTAATTGCAGACAAATTGTAAATGTAACTAGAATGGTAATCATTAGTTTTATGATTCTTATTGATAATCTAAAAGCGAGAAAAAGGTATCATAACAACAAAGGATAATTTCAGCTGAGCTGTCTGGACATTTTCTTGCCTAGCTCAAATGCCAGAATCGAACACTAAAGACACACTGTATGCCTATCTAGAAAAAGACAAAATTTGCACCATCTCTTTTAGTTGTCTTTTATTCTCCCTCCTCCATAAACCCACACTTCAAATCTTCCCATGACATTATGAAGCAGAAATGAATAGAGTAAATAGAAAGAAAAGTTAATCTGCAGAAAGAAACAAACTCATGATGGACCAGTCAAGGTAAGGTTTGTGATTAAAACTACAGAAAGAGTAGAAAGCTCAGATCTGATTGTCACTTCTTGGTTCCTTAAATCAAGCCTATGTCATACTTTGTTGGAATTGAATTAATAAGCACAACTTTGGGGATATCTAGGTCTTAGGTAGCAAGTAGATTCCTTCCATGTCTATTGCACTGTATTGAAATACATCTTGATGCTGAATTTAGACTATTAAGTAAAAGAAGATTATAGTTCATTCAGCTACTTCCTCGTTCTATTTTCTTTCTCCGTCACAGATTCTCAGAACTTTAATTCGACAGCATTTCTTTCTGAAAGAGATGGGCATGTATGAAACAATTCTTGCACAATGCCACATTTATCTCATCCTTCTCTCCCATTTCTAAAAGACACAAGGGATTCAAGTCTTCATGTGCATTGGCTCACAGCTCTCTTTGTTGAAGAATGATTTCCTTAGGACTCTGCCAGAGATGCCTTCCACTAGTTTCCATATTTTCCAAAATGAATGGCAGGGGCAAAAAAAAATAAAACTATTCATGAGAAAGAGAGGGGAAAAAAAGCACATGGGAATTCTCTCCCTGGGTCATTGAATGATCCTTACAATAGTCAAATGAAATGACAGGAAAATAATTCCCTTATTTGCTCCCTTCTCTGGAACTGATTTTTTATTCAAGAAATGCACATTAAGAATTCCTTGTTCCTTCTATTTGTGGTGTGTTTTAATGTAATTGGTTACTTTCCCCCATTTGTTTCAGGGTAGTGACACAGCTCTGGGGGACTGGGGATGATGAAGTGAATGAGGAGACACAGAGACAGAGAGCACACACATGAAAAACCCCATCAGCAATACTCTTTCTTATTTATAGTGACAACCCCAAGCAAAATATAAAAATATATTTAGGGAGATGACAGCTTTGTTGCTTCTTGATCACACACCAGCACTTAGAAGTTCACTTTTGTGAGCAGATTAAAAAGAGCTGCACTCTGACAAGCAAGATGAGGAAAAAGAAAAAGAGAAATTGGATGAAGGGCAATATGTCCTAGACAAAAACCAGTACAAGGACCAATGCAGTAAATTGAGGAGTGACTCAGATTATTGCCTGTAGATGCCATGGACTATTATTATTCAGAAATTAAAATTCAAAAAAGGCAAGGACTCTCCAGACTTGACTTCCAGTACAACAACTTATATTAGAAAACCAAATTACTCAGTCTCACATCAAAGTAAGAAAGAGGAAGAAAAGATGCATGGCAATGCTTTAAGGCATTACTTATTCCTATGTTAAGAAGAGACAGTTGCAATGAAGGTCCAAGTTTGAACAATCCAGCATAACCGTGTTCTGTGACAAGTCCTAGAAAAACAATCATGAACAAGACAATGACCCTAATCTTAAAAAAAAAGGTACTTCAAAGGAATGAAAGATTATTTGGAAGTTAATTTGGAAATTGTAACACCTTCTCCATAGAAACAATGCTAAATATGTCAGTCAGCATACATTGCTCTATTTCTCTGTTCCTTGAAAATCATTTTCCTATCCAATCCATATACTGAAATTCTAGCTCCAAGGTAAAACTACTGGAAAGTATAGCCTCTAGGGAAGTGATTAAATCATGAGGGTCAGGTCCTCATGAGGAAGATTAGTCCTGTTATAAAGAGACCCCAGAGAGTTGTTTTACTACTTTCTGGCTGTGAGGAAGGATATAGTTCAAGGAACTATTTCTAGGAACCAAGAAGAGAGCTCTCACTGGACAATTAATATTTTGGTGTTGTGATCTTGTAGTTCCCAACCTGTGAAACTCTAAGAAATGTATTTCTTCTGTTTATAAGTTACTTGATGTATGATATTATAACAGCCGAAACAGACTGAGACATGCACTCATAAAGTTATTTCAAGTTTGATTTCACCTACCCTGTGCTTCTATTTCTTTTTATGGTGGGAAGATTTTTCTGAGGTCCAATATAGAGCAAGATACATGCAGTTCTGAATGTTTACACACAAATACTATTCCTGAGTGTTTGCTGATATTTAATTGAGAAGAGTTAGGCAGAGGGGTAGGACTAGAGAGATCTCCCTGCTGAAGAAAATCCTCACTCCACATCCCTGACAAGTTTGGTTCTGCCATTGACTAAAACTTCTCACTATTGCTGTAAATTCTCTTTCCCTCCTCAATCTAGCTGCTTTTGAGAGCACATGTAATTTTACAGAACAGTTCCTTCCTCAGGTAATATTAAGCCCCACCTACCTATCATCCTTCTGCCAGCTAACCCTTATCTCTACTTGTGGTTGATCTCTCTTTTATTTTCTCCGCTTTCTCAGTCTAGCTGACTCAATCTTAACATTCAGAAATCTGTGAACACCTCTAAGCTTATCTAATGTAGATGAGTCAACTACACTTATTTGAAGAGTATATCTCTGCCTGCTGATAATTATTCCCCTACTACTCTGAAACTTACTATCCTTTTAAAAGAAAATACTTTAAGGGGAACATGAAGAAAGTGAAAAGGATACATTTGTCATCATGGATTAACTTTTACTAACTGTATGCTTGCTTAAGAGAGACACCTAGCCCCCACCCCTTAACCCAACAAATTGATATGGCCTATTTGGGTTGATATTTTCATTGGTATATAGCCAGACACCTTTTCGAAAGAGGCAGTTTTTTTTTTTTCTGATGGAAGTGGTTCTTGAAACATTCCATAAAAATAATTTCACAAGAAATCTGAAATCTACATTGTATGACATACCAAAGAAATCGACTCTCTAAGAGCAGGACCCAGGTGACTGCAAGGTAGTTAGAGAACAGAATCTGGGTGAAGGAGCAGTAGAAGTGGAAGCAGAGTGTGGAGAGGGAATTAGACTGTCGGAAGGATTCAGAATCTCTGCTCACCGGCTATGTCACTGAATTTCTTTCAGCCTAGTTTTTCTATTCCTTATAAATGAAGTCAATTATAACTTCTCAGACCAGCTTTCAGGACTCTGAAACAAAAAGGATTTAGAAAATCATTGTTTTGAATTTGCAGAAAAGATAATCAAACAAAATGTGAATGTGAAGTTAGTTAATCTAAGCCACGTGAAGAGCAGATTTTCGAATCTCTAAATTCCACTCAATACCATTGGCAAACCTGTAAGCTACATAAAGTCAGTGAGTGGCACACTGGTTCCAAATCTGTTTCTGGCAGAAATGTCCTCTCTTGAGACTTCTCATATCTCTATTATCTTTACTGACTGTACAGGGTCTTGGCCTGTATAGCTAACTTCCTCTGTTTTAGTGCAGTTAGGAAGCCAAGGCCAACCTTTGAGCTAAGATTTAATAAGTCCCTCACATTCAGCTATGATTTCAAGGTTCCCAATGTCTGTTTTCCTTTCTGAGACTTCTCTCTTACTTTCAGTAGAGTTCATACTTTCTATGACACCTTATTACATCATGCCTGTCTTGGTTCTTCTGAAATGTCTCAGTGTCTTAGTTTGAGTTATATAGTGTGTGTGTGTGTGTGTGTGTGTGTGTGTGTGTGTGTGTGTGTGTGTGTGTGTGTGTGTGTGTGTGTGTGTGTGTGTGTGTGTGTATGTTTGTATGATGGTCCTGGTATTAAAATCAGGGTCTGGGCTCTTTCGCTGAGCTTCTTTTGCTCAAGGCTAGTGTTCTACTATTTGAGTCACAGCTCCCCTCTGGCCTTGGGATAGTTAACTGGAAATAAGAGTTTCATGAACTTTCCTGTCCAGGCTGGCTTTGAACCATGACCCTCAAATCCCAGTCATCTGAATAGGTGGGAAATTAGGAATGAAGCACAAGTGCCTGGCTGAGCCCAACAGATTTTTATAGCTATTGTTTCTTTTCAACTCATCTATGCAGAGATTAATTCCTATATTTCTTAATTTTCCTAGGCTCTTAGACCCTGTTTCAGGCAGTTTTATTGTTTATTTTTTAGATATCTGTCTTGGATCCATACTACCTTTGAATCATAACTAGTACATGTGTGATCTTGTTAGGACTGGCCAGATTGCCTTCCTCTGACATACCTGCCTTATTACTGCTCTACTCTTGCTTGCCTATTATCAAAATTTCTGATCTGATTACCTTTGACCTCTCATATGTCATACTTAAGACAAAGGAATAAATACCTAAAGTGAAACGTTAGACTCAATAGGAAGAAGGTGAAGCCACGTAAGGATTTGCGAATGCTGTCTTGGTGTGCAATTAGCTTCTCACTTGAGTCTTGTCCTCTCTTAATGATTTTCCCTTCTCGTTTCCTAGATATTTGTCCTTAGCTTTACTTCCAGTTTAGGAAAACAAGAGCAATACTCACTTCTTCAGACACTGTATAAAACCTTGATGCTTTAAGACTACTAAACAAGAACTGAAATCAAATATGCAAAGATGACCTTAAGAGACTTGCAAAAAGAACCTGGAATCTTTACTGTGGATTCTAAAAATTTTTTTTAAATTTACATAAATTTTTTTGGCTATGTAACAGGTGAATGAATATGAGAAAGTGTAAAATTTGCACCCAATTAATTTGTACTTTTTATGTAATTTCAACAAAAATTATAGGCAAATTTTTTATCACTTTGTCTAAACTTCATCTGAATAGAAAAAGATAGAAAATGCTGTTTTTTAAAAGTGAGGATCTCACTTCGATAAAAAGTTGCAATGATTTCTTAAGAATTTTAAAAAAGCAGTGTTGCCACAAGATTCAATGAAATAGATCAGAATAGAACAAAGAGTACCTTACTGTTAGATATCTTGCTTTAGAAAACACAGCATCTGTGGCTGATATCAGCAATGAACACTAATGCTTGGGTGGATGTGGAATAGAAAGCAAGCACAGTTCTCCTTTCATATAACAAAAATATTCAGGTAGATTAGAAATTAAAGAAAATAATGATACAAGACAATATGCTGGAAATGATCTGTACAACTGGTTAGGGAGGGAAAATGGGAGAAAAATGAGGGGGGTAATGAGTTTAAGAAGAAATGTATTCACTACATTACTAGTATAACTGTAAGCCCTCTGTACATCACTCTGACAATAAAATTTTAAAAATAAATAAATAAATAAAACCCTACCAGAAGCAGGGAAATAAGAAGAATGTGAATAATTATGTGATTTACAAATAGGAAGGAACCCAAAGGTGCAATGCCTCTGAACATTTAATGTCTCAAAACAAATTCCAGGAATGCAACCATGTTGTAGTTTCTTTTTTTTGTTGTTTTTTTGTTTTGTTTTTGCTGATGCTGTTAATGGATATGGTGTTGGCTTTGCTTTTTTTCATTTGGTTTGTTTGGTCTGGGTTTTGTGTTTGTTTTGTCTTTTGATGGGGCAATGAAGGGCACAGAAATGGAAGAACAGTGAACAAATGAAGCCATGGAACTTAGTAGACATTATGCTGAAAATGAACTATGTAACTTGTGGGTGAGGACTGGAGGGGAAAACTGGGGGAAAGTAAAGGAAGGAGTGACATTTTCTAAAAAGAAATGTACTCATTACTTGTAAAGAATAGTAAGGAAGAACTTTCTAAAGTAATACAAAGAATTACAGCCAGAAAATCCATCAATAGTTCGCTACCATATACATTAAATTACATAGTGGGAAAATATTTGAAACATTCATGATTAACAACAATTCATTTGCTCAAACAAACTGATCAAATAGAAAAATAGTCAAATATATAACATTCTCAGAAAAAAATGCCCAATAATGTACAAAATGCTCAGCTCCATCAATAATCCAAGAAATATACATTAAACAGTAACAACAACTATTTTTCATCGACAGGGGAAAGGGGTAAAATGGGAGAGGGAGTAGTTGTGGAGGTGGGAGAGAAGGGATTGTAGGGGAAAAACAAAGGAGGAGGCAACAATGAGGGATAGAAAAGGTACTCATTACCTTGCTCATGTAACTGTAAACCCCTGTACAGTATTTTTAAATAAAAAAAAACATACAAAAAAAAAAGAGTGTTAAACGAAAGTAGTTCTCATTCAGTAACTGGAAGATGGTAAGTGTGAAAATTGGTAAAACCTCCAGTGGAAATTAGCGTACCATTACATTCAAGGTACCATAAAAATCATTATTTTATTCAGGCATCAGTGGCTCATGCACGTAATTCTACGTACCCAGGAGGCTGAGATCTGAGGATCTCAGTTCAAAGCCAGTCCAGGCAGGAAAGTCAGTAAGACTCCTATCTCCAATTAACCACCAGAAAACCAGAAGTGGGGCTTTGGCTCAAGTGGTAGAGTGCAAGTCTTGAACTGAAGAGCTCAGGGACAGTGCCCAGGCCCAGAGTTCAAGCCCCACCACCGACAAACAAAAATCATTATCTTTTAGTATATTATTTATATGTGTGGATTAGTTTGGAGACTCGTCTTGAAACAATAATCATATATAAATGCTCAATTTATTATAGTATATCACAGGATACTTTAATATATATAAAATAACTCTAATAAGAGCATTTAAAATGAATACATCCATACAATTAAAGCATTGCATACAGCCCTATGTATAATGTTGAAACAAATGATAGCATCCTAAAGTGCTTACAACATGTAAAATGGAAATGATACATCCAATTCTGCCACTGATAGACAGTAGGATAGATGCATGCAATAGTCATTTTCCTACCATATGGTTATATTCAATCATAGATTTATCGTCCATCACTTATTGATTCTTATTTGGTAGGAAGAGGAAGTATTACTTGCCTTCTAGACTTGATAAGGAAATAGATTCAAATTATATTAAGTGAAGTAAGCCAGGCCCAAAGAAACATAGGTCCCATGGTTTCCCTTATTTGCAGTAACTAGTATATGTCTGACTAGAAATGGTCAGATAAGTTGATGTTAAGCGAAATGAACCCCAAGATAAGGACTCAAATGTTTTTTTTCTTTCTTGCTATTGTTTCTAACATATTTATAAGATATTTCTCTGTTGCTTTGTATGTCCCTCCCCCACAATATAACGCCTGTTTTCACTGCATATGATGTTGGTATAATTTGTGGAGGGGAAGGGAAAAAACAAATTGTTTAAATAGGGATACAGGTGGACCCACTGCAACAATGAGATGTACAAGATGTTAGGTCAAAAATGAACTTTACAACTTTGGCGTGCGGTGGGGGTGAGGGAGGGAGGAGATGGGAAGGGATGGGAAAGGGAAAACAAAGAAGGAGGCAACAATGCTTGATAAGAAATGTACTCATTATCTTGCCCATGTAATTGTAACCCCTCTGTACAGTATTTTCACAATTAAAAAAAAACTAAAATTTTGTCATCCTAGACTTTTTCCCCTAAGCTCAGTGCTACTTTTTTTTGTAAAGTCATAAATAAATTTACAATATAAATAGGGATACAGGTGGACCCACTGCAACAATGAGATGTACAAGTTGTTATGTTGAAAAACGATCTTTACAACTTTGGGGGGGGGGGTTGGGTAGGAGGGGGGGATTATGGAAATGGATGGGAAGGGGAAACAAAGGAGGAAGCAACCATGCTTGATAAGAAATGTACTCATTATCTTGCCCATATAATTGTAACCCCTCGGTACGGTATTTTCACAATGAAAAAAATCCCCCTGTAGCCATATATTTTCATGAATAACTAATAAAAATGGAATTAAACTGAAAAAAAATAAATTTACAGTATGTCAATTTTCAGGACCTGTTCTAAATCCCCCATAGTATTAAATGCAAGATAGTTTATTTTGGTCATGACTACTAGGTGCCAGGTTCTTTGGACATGGTATGCACTAGTGAAAAAGAATGAGATGATTTGCTTCTTTTGGGATGTACCTGTAAGGAAGAGGCTAGATGAACTAAAAGCAATTACACACAAGACATAATTCTAGCCCTGAAAAAGTGCTAAGAAAAATTAAACAGAATATCTTGGTGGAGAAGTGGATTTTTAGAGGGAAGAGACAGGACTTTTAGTTAAATAGTCAGGCAAAATTCAAAGAGAAGGTAACACTTGAGCAGACCTGAATGTATGAAGAAGGATATGATAGGGAAGGAGGATTCCTGCTAAAGGATATAGTATGCACAAAGGCCCTGCAGCATGAAAGGCCTGAATCAGGAGTAAGATGAGCAGAGGTTGAGAATTCTGGATCAGATCATTTAGGACTGAGTAGGGATGGAACAGATCACTTCCATGGGATTAGTATATCCTACTGGACAGTGTTCAGATGAATTTAAACTGACCAGTTATTCAGATGAATAGGAATCTCAAGGACAGACTAGGGAAGCATGTAGCACTAACTAGAACGACACAGTCATGATGTCTCAGTTCATTGGATTGGGAGTGAGCCTAATCACACTTTGCCAATCGTACTTTTGTTGATCCAACTTTGTACAGAAACTGAGGTATCATCAATGTGAAGTTCATTTTCAGAACTTTATTATATTCCCTGATACTTAATGCTTTGTGAACTCAGAAACAGTTCCAAAAATACTTCACCCTATCTGAATAAAGATAAAAAAAATTTATATTTTGCATTAAATTTTAAAAAATTAACAATGATAAGTTTGATGATGAAAGACAAATAGACAACATTCTTCAACCCTATCAGTTATAAGAGACAAATAACGAGTGCAGACTGATTGCAATTTAATAAAACAAAATATGTATTGTGAAAAGGTAAATATGAGTCTTAAACTTTAGCAATGCAACATAAATGAGGAAATAAACCCCTGTAGATTTCAATGCATGGTCGATTTAATTTTATTGCAACTAAACTCATTTCTTCCCAGTGAACAGATTGCAACATAAATGGGAATTTATGATATTTTATAATGAGTCATAGTTCAATGTTAAGAAAACATCTGAAAGTATGTTTTATTTATTAGAGACAAGGGTGGGCACTTAGTTGTACCTTATTTTGTGTTTTGCTTTTTGTCTGCATTGCTTATTTATATACTAAAGCTTGTTGGCAATAGAAGGAAAAATAACTTTACAAAGTCCAAGGTCAGTTCTTTCCTTTTCAAATCACACCTCCAACTCTTCTAGTCCTTCCACTCCTTTTGCCTCCTGACCTTCAGAAATGCCCATTTTGTGGAAAAGCAGTGCTATACCAGCTCCTCTATTTGCTTGCTATGTTCTTTCCCAGAACTACTGCTGGAAGGTGTCCACCAAACTGTCTCTAACTGAAGACTTCCACCTCTATTTGTCTCCTGCCACTGTGACTACAGCTGAAATTTTCTCTTCTCTCCTCTCTACTTCTCTTTCTCTGTCTTCCCTCATACCATCACTTGTTCCTTGCACTCTGCTTCATACTCAAAAATTCTTCTTGATATGCTGCTACTGTTATCACAGGAAACTGACACCATTTGAGAAGTTCCTTAATTGCATTTTCAATTGCAATTGAAAAAAGTGCCCCTATTACAGTTAATATTTGTTAAATGATCCCCACAGACTCCTAGCCTTGCCTTACCCTGTGCCCTACTGTAAAGTGGGGGGGGGGGAGGTTCTGGCCCCAACTCAGTTCTTCCCTGCCCCTCCAGCCCTACACTCTGTCTTTTGCTTGCCTAACAAGGGCTAGGCAGACATAGGGCACTAGAATCAATATTTTTCCCTTCATTTATCCCAAAATCTATTCAAGGGGAGCTTGCCATTTTGCCTTCTTAATTTTATTATGATCCATATCCTGTACTGTATCTGTACAGACAACTGACATCACCTCAGTGTATGCCCACAACTTTCAGCTTCTGGTAAAAAATTGCCTATCCAGTTAATTGGAAAATATTCAATAAATTCATTCTATGTAGAGGGTTTTCTTCTAAGTATATGTGCCATAGAGGGTAAACATATACACAAACATCCCCATCCTCAAGAAGCCTGCATCCCATTTAGCACGGAGTGATGGCAAAGAGAATATCAGACACAAGTGCACTATCATGGGAGGAGGCAGTGAATGGAGACACATCTTCAGACGTTTGCCTCAAAGGGCAGTAGATGTTCTCTGAAGAGAAGCAGCTGGTGGGGAAAGTGGGGAAAGAGAATTGTGATAGATAGCTATCTGTATGTTGATGGAAACCATCTTCAGTGAAGAAAATTGTCTCAGGAAAGTGTAGAAAATTGGTGTGAATTGATGAGAAGGAATGGCATCTATCCTCACAAGGAGAAATGGGCTTTAGGCAGTAAGATGTAGAGACACTGAAGGTGACTGTATATGGTGCTATTTGTGGTCATTTCTTTCTGATTGCTTCCATTTCTTGATGAAGTAGGAAGATCAACAAGTAAGTATGAGATTGGGGAGGAGGAAATGACGATTAGAGAGAAGGAAAGAGTGATATAGAAACATCTAAGGGAGCAGAAGGGTGATTTGTATCTTGATTGCTGGGCAGCACCAACCTTTATGACCATTTCTAGTCAGAAATTAACTTTAGTCAATAAAACTCTCTCTCTCTTTCCCTCCTTCCCTCTCACTCTCTCTCTGTCTCCCTCTATCTCTCTGTCTCTGTCTCTTCTTTCTCTCTCTGTCTCTGTCTCTCTCTCTTCTCCCTCCTTCTTGTTCTTAATATGTTTATTGTTTGGGAAGTTACGTTTCACTTTGAGGCAGGGTCTTACTATATGGCATGGATTGGCTTTTAACTCACAATCCTCCTGCATTTGCTGTGATTATAGATGAAAACAACATGAAACATAGTGTTCCATGCTGATTGTGTTTGTTGTGATAGTTCCAGGGCTAGGACAATGCCTGACTCAGACAGAAACTCCCTTCTCACCTTTTTATAAAATCCATTCTCAACACACCTGTCAATGGGATTGCTGTAACAATACATTCTTCCACAATTGTCCATGGGGAAAGTTCACACTTTCACCATGATAGAGAAAACTTTTCATAGTACTAGTTCTGATAAGGTTTCAAATTGAGCCTACTGTGGGTTTTTCCCCTCATGCCCTGCAATGTAGTATCAGTCAACATGGCTGCCTAGAAATTTATGTTCCATGTTGTCTCTTTTTGGACTATCCTCCTTACTGCCTATTTTTATCTAGCTAATCACTGCTAGTATTGAGATTCTGCACTGACATCATCTTGCTGACCTTCCTCTTCATGACTTCCTCCTCCAAGTCTATGTTAGTTGCTTCCTACCAGCCTTTGGTGACTTCTGTGTCAGCATTCTCCAGAACCAGGTGATATTTGTCTCTGTTCACCACAACACTGTAGGTAAAATCCAGCAGAGGATCATGGTCCTTACCATATAGAAGGGGTTTAAAAAATTCTGCTCAGTGGGGGCTGGGAAGGTGGCTCAGTGGTAGATTGGTTGCCTTGCATGCATGATGAGGACTTGGGTTTGATTCCTCAGCACCACATAAGCAATTGGGGGGGGGGGGGGAAGGAGAAGGATTGGGATTAGGGGGGGAAGGGGGAGGCTGGGAAGGGATGTGAAGGATAAACAAAGGAGGAGGCTGCAATGCTTGGTAAGAAATGTATGCATTATCCTGCCCATGTAACTGTAACTCCTCTGTACAGTATGTTCACAAATAAAATTAAATTAAATTTAAAAAAAAAAAAAAAACAACCTAGAAGTGGTACCGTGGCTCAAGAGATAGAATGCTAGCCTTGAGCTGAAGAGCTGAGGGACAACCCCCAGGCCCATAATCAACAATAAAAACAAAAAATCTGTTGAATGAAGAAAAAGAAGATAAGATCCAGTAATGACTGTCTATTGTCTTTCTAGACTGATTCAGTAATCATTAATACATAATACACACTTGAAGTATACTTCAAGGCAGCCATTCTTGACTGTCTGGATTATTTCCTTAATTATTTTACCGTCTTCTACTCAGATTTCCACATAGGTAGATATAATAATGCACTATTCTACATATAACCTATATCATATGTATAGTATATACATCTATATATTGATTTTAGAACAAAACAACTGTGAAATGGTAAGATTTTACTTACAACCACACATCAGTAGCTCATACTCTTTGACAGTATTTCAGACAGTAATTAGATGGCTCTGAACCATGCTTGATATCTTTGACACCATTATCAAGGGGATGAGGAACACATCTGGAGTATTCTTGTTGCTGAATCTTCAACCTTCCCTTTATCCCCATTTTTTCCATTGTGAAAAACTTAACTGGTATGATAGCGTAAGAATGGTATTTGTAGATAAACAATGTTTGCTAGTCTGGACTCTCAGTTGTTTAGGTAACCTCATTGAATAAGGAGCAGATTCAACATGAATAAAGTAACTATTCAATTAAATGATCCACCTTTTCCCTCCTTTCCAAGTTCATTCTGACTTCCAAGGTCATTGATTGCCATTTCAAATTTTAGAGTACAAGTGTGATTCTGGTCTTGTTCAGAGTTATATATCCAGTTTCGATCTCCAAGTGCAGAATGTAGATACTAGGCACTCAATCGACATCCAATAACAGGTGGACTGCACCATGCTTTGGTTAATTCATCTTGGATTTTTTTCATGAGCTGGTTAACTAATTCAAGTTGCCTGGAAGCCATGCAGAAATAATGCCATTAAGTGAGTCAGATCTAGTAATTAGGGGTGATAGTTTCTTAGACTATTATTCTGCTTCTTTTTATCAAGGGCTTTAACATTAAATAAAATTAACAATTGCTATATATTGAAGATAATGTGTATGTTTGGAATGTCACCAGAATTCTTAGCAAGTAATGAAATGAGACCAATTGGAAAATTAGGAAGCTTCTCAAATGAAGATTTGAGAAAAAAATATATGATTATAAAATCTCTTGGTTGTGACTTAAGATGAGAACTTCAACCCTGCTTACTGCATTTGGCCAAGAATGAGTGAGCCAGACAGCACTGAAACACTGATGGTGCCCTGCAGTGACATGCAAGCTAGCTGAGGGAGTCAAGACTGACACCCTTGAAATCTAGTGAAAATACAAATCGATATAAATTACAAGCTAAACTATGCTTTACAAAAAGAGTACTAACGTTACTATAACTTTACTACGGAATGCCTGAGGAAGGGGACAACTATTGAAGGGTAAAAACTTCCTACAGGAGATGGGGCTTGAGAAAGAACTAAAGCATAAGGAAATAGACTTGGATCTAGTAACAACTAGCTGGTGATAGTCTGATATTCAAATCAGCAAACAAGATATTGAGGTGAATTTGATGACTTGAGGAAGCACTAAGTAGAGTTGGTTAATTGGGAATAGCTCTCATCAAGCAAACTGTGTTGCCTGTTGGATGGTCCAGAGGCAAAGCTGCAGCTTCCTTTTTCCTTCTCTACTACTTCCTGCCTGCTCCAGAACACCTAGTACCACCACACTAACTACAATTCAAAACCACAAAGTCTCTGCCACCTGATTGGCAGCAGGTGGATTCCAGGCTCCTGCCAAAGCAGGAGAGACTAAACACAAATGACAGCAAGCAGGAAATGTGTGCAAATGTGTACATCTGTATGTGTGTGCATTGTGTGCATGTGTTTGTGTGGTGTGTGTGTGTGTGTGTGTGTGTGTGTGTGTGTGTGTGTGTGTGATAGCTACATATGGTATGTGGCCATGGGTGTTGTAAGTCCACTATGTGTGTATGTTCTGTTCTACAAGGCATATGTGTGTTTGGATTCCTTATGTACTGTATGCGTGCCCTATATGTAGGAGATGTGCATGTGCTTGTGAGTGAGGTTTTGTGTGTGTGTGTGTGTGTGTGTGTGTGTGTGTGTTAGTACATTCTCAGTTCTTGATCCCTTCACAAGCAGAAGGATGTTTGGGGCAGAAAAGCCTCCTCCTATTCCACTTTTGGAAGCACCTGATATCTTTCTTGGACTGTGCTGAGTCCAAGAGAGTAATCTCATGATTACTTTCTTTTTCAGCTAGAGAAATGGAATAGGGGCTGGGCTCCCCCAGGAAGACAGGAAGGCTGGAAATGACTTTGATGGATCACTTCACACTAGAGACCCAGGACTCACAGATTATAGAGAGGCCACAGCTCCAGTACCCACCCTTCAATGAGAGCATTGTTCTGATAAGATAATTTTTCTCATTAACCTTGATAACTCTTTGCTGATACCTAGACCTGCTTGCACTAATACAGAACATGTTTTTAAATCTTGTCAGTGTTCTATATCTTCAAGGGATACTTCAGGGAGTCTGCATAGCTTGGAGCTCTGCATATGAATAACTACAATCTAGAGGGTGAGCGGAAGTTTTAAAAAAAGAAAAAGAGAAACACCTAGGATGTAAGCTTCAGGCTGCCCTTAGCAGACATGAGGGAGGATTTCAACAAGGCCTTGTCTTCAGTAACCTGGATTTATTTTCTCTTTATCTCTCCTCTCCTCTCCCCCTCACATCTTCCCCCTATTCACTTTCTTTTCTTTGAGACAAGGTCTTACTGGGTAGCCAAGACTGGCCTCAAACTTGTAATCCTCTTGCCTTTGCCTCTAATTCCAGAGTATTGGGATTATAGGCATGCATCACTACACTTGGCAGCACCTGAAATTTTTTAGTCATAAAAGTCTCGATAAATGAAGATCAAATGTTGGAGTGTGTGGGACTCAAGCACTTTAGGAACATAAGAAGCTAGTGGGGTATGCACACACTTGGCATTTCACAACTCCGGTTTGTAGCAAACCCTAGCCACTTGTTTTGGCACCTTGCAACTCTCCAGACTTTTGTCTTCTCCAGAGATGTTCTCCTGCACAAAGCAATTCAGAAAATTCATAGCCATTATTTTTGGATGTTTCCCGGCAAACTTTTGATTCCAAACTCCCCTAACACTCTTTACTACGATGACTTGAACATATTGCTCATAGCTTTTACCCTGGTAGGCTATGAGGACCCTGAAGGTAGTCTACTGTCTCTCCGTTGATTCCTCAGCATCGTATTCTTTTGATAGGAATACAGTAAGAGCATGTTATTAGAAAGATGCTGAATGTGTCACTGAGTCCAATTTCAAGAAGTAAGTTACTAGTATCACTACAGAACTACTTATACTAGGGAAGAAGTTTTTCATCTATAAGCATGGATAATGCAAAAATCAGACAAGAATGTAGTAAGTCACCAAATTAAGTAACTTTAGTTAAACTCCAGTCTGATACAATGACTTGCCCATCAGGTAAGTGCCACATTTATATTTAAAAGAATTCACAACATGCCATAAGGTTTGTGATCTTGTCATGGGCCACAAATGAAATGATGGCCATTTTCTACTTTCAGCAGATGACCTCTGTGAATTTCTACATAAGCAGCCAGCTGCCTTTCATAGCTATGGCAAAACACCTTAGAAAACTACTGAAGGAAGAAAGGACTTATTTTGGCCCAAAGTTTCAGAGATTTCAGTCCATAGTCATCGGACTTCTTAGCTTTTGGGCCCATGAGGCAGAACATCATAGTGGGAGTGTGTGGCAGAGCAGAATGACTCATCTTATGATGCTCAGAAGAAAAGGGAGAGAAAAAGAGGGGCCAGGCTCAAGATGCACTTCAAAGGCATATCTCCAGTGACAGAACTTTCTCCAAACAGGCCCCACCTCTTATGTGTATCCATATATTTGCCCACCAACAAGATTAGCCCACTGACAAAGCTGATGCCTTCCACATCCCACTGCATCTCCATGTGCCCCCAGGAGGGGATTAAGCCTTCAGCACAGGAGCCTTTTGGGGAGATGTTTCCTATCCAAACCACAGCTGAAACCTAATTTAAATGTTTCCTACCATAAATATAATATATTATATGTTATAGATGTTATTTATTATTATACAAGTATATATAATATATGCCATATATTATTGTATTATGTTATTTTATGTTATATATATATATATATATTATTCAGGAGGGATGCAAAGTCTTATAAAATATATTCTTGCTTTTTAGAAATTAGAACCCTAGCTGGGCCTCAGTGGCTCACACCTGTAATCTTAGCTACTCAGGAGGCTGAGATCTCAGGATTGCAGTTCAAAGCCAGCCCAGGAAGGAAAGTCCTTTAGACTCTTATCTCTAATAAACCACTCAGAAAACTTGAAGTGGTATTGTGGCTCAAGTGGTAGAGTACTCGCCTTGAGCTGAAAGAGCTGAGGGATAGTGCCCAGTCCCAGAGTTCAAGCACCATGACTGACAAATAAAAAAGAAATTAGAACCCTGCAAGAGGAAATAAAGGATATCAGTAAGTACACAAAAGCTTGTCATTGATAAGATTTTTGAAAGATCAGTGAGTTCCCTTATAATAAATATGAGGCTCAAGGAGAAGCATTTTTTGATTCATGGTCAAGATCCAATCAGATCTCAGCCACATTCTTTGTTACAAACTTCTCTCCCTTCTCCTTCAACCTGCAGAAGCTATTCAATAACCTTTGTTTTTAACCTGATACTGTGTTTTGGAAACAAGCCCTGTATTTCTTGGGAAGTGAAATTAACCTCACAAATCTTTAATGAGATCAACATAGACATTGCATTGGACAATAGAGCAAAGAGTGGAATTTTTAAAAATTCAAAATTCTAAGCTGGGCCCAGGTGGCTCACGCCTGTAATCCTAGCTATTCAAGAGGCTGAAGGCTGAGAGCTGAGGATCTTGGTTCAAAGCCAGCCTGGGCAGGAAAATCTGTGAGACTCTTATCTCCAATAAAACCACTTGAAAACCGGAAGTGGTGCTGTGGCTCAAGCAGTAGAGCGCTCACCTTGAGCTGAAGAGCACAGGGACGCCCAAGCCCAGAGTTCAAGCTCCACGACCAACAAAAAAAAAAACTTAAAATTCTTCATCCCTGAAGAATACAAGAGGTATTAGCTGGCTCTGGCTCTGGAGCTGAGATTTTTAATATTTTTAAGAAAAGAACAGCAAAACATACAGACAGAGGCAGAAAGGTGGTATCATTTCCTCCAACAGCAGCCAGTTCTCAAAGTTAGTGGACTGCTGAGCCCAACCCACAGATTTCTGCTTCTGCATATGTGGTGTGCTGACAGCCATGTTAACCATGGCTCTGTGGTGATCTACTCTTAGACAAATGCCAGAATTGCCTCAGAATTACAGGAACTGGACATAGATTCAGCGAGTGCTACTTGTATTCTAGAGATATTAAAGGTTTAAAGGATATATACTATCTGATATTAAACCCTCATTGATAAGTAAGAAATAACAGATCCAGTGAGAAGAAATGATGTCATCTTTAAAATAAGTCCTGAGTTATACATTCTTGATTGCAAGATCAACTGAAGCTACTCAAATGGTTGTTTCAACAACTGAGCAAGCCATAAGCATTAATGATAGTAATTAAAAATTACATTTTATGTTATGTTATCTAAGATTCTGGATATTGAATTCCATGGAGAGCTATATGCAAATTGTATGCCATGAAAGGCTGTCTTCCTATGATCTGCCACATATTGCACCAAGTCCTAGAGAAATGACCAATTTTCTAATAGAGAAGATACTTTTTCAAGGCAAAGTCTCATTACATAGCCCACATTGGACTCAAACTCCTGATTGTCCTGTCTCAGCTTCAAAAGGGCTGCGACTACAGAAGTTTGCCACTACATTCAGTTATAGGAGAAGCATATTTGACAGTTTGATTAGGTTTAGCCAAAAAACAAGTTCTCAACAATTCCCTGCCTGGAGATTTCTATTGTTCTTATTAGACAAATGCCTAAACCAAAATAATTGAAAAGAGGTGAATTTGCTGCAAATGTACCCATTTTTTTTTTGTAAATGTAGAAATACTTGTGAAGTCAGTAAAAGTTAAACTCTTGGCTCATACTTGAAAAAAGCCTTAAGTATCAGCCAGAGTGGCAGCTTGGATTAAAATATTTTTTAGCCTCAGTTTTTTGACTGACAAATGAAGTGAAAGTTTAATAAAATGATACAATGAGAGCAAAAAGGTACCAAACAGGGCCTGGCCTTTAGAAGACACAAAACAAAATTTTAGTTCATGTTACAACTCTGAAATGTTTAGGTCAATCCCAAATCTACTATCACTTCTTTTTATGTTCTACCTACATATTATGAAATACATTGTCTTTGATGAAGAAAAAGATTTAGAATAGTAAGGTCACATAATGAGTAGATAAGGACATGAATTCAAACTCAAGATTGTTAAAAGCCAAATTAATTTTTTTTCTCTTTTAATAATATGTTAGCCTATGGAGAAAACAAGATGGATACTTATTACCTGATCAGAAAAATCAGTTGTCTTGTGGTGCTTTACCTTTTGGTGGTGTGGTGTATTATCACTTCAGCTTTATTAGAATTATTTCTATAAGCTCGGAGTTAAAACTTGGATTTGTGGCAAATTACTCCAGTCCTTACCAGCTGCCTGTATCTTATACTTAATTTGCTTCTCTTAATTATATGACCTCATCTTTTTAACATCTAATATCCTTAGATATATATTATTTTCCTTCTTGAAAAAGAGACCTGTTGTATGCATACAGATGTGCAAATGTTAAGTTGACAGTAGCTTTATTCAAATACCATAAAAATTCAAAATAAAATGGATGCAATCCATGTGCCATCACTGAGTGATTACGTAAAAATGTAATATATTCATGAAATGGAAATTGGTTAGCACTAAAAATAAAGCAAGAACATGGATGGGTCTCAAAAGTATGAAAGATGTGTGAAAGAAGAAAAAACATATATTGTGTGAATCAAATTATATGATTTCTAGAACTATGGTTTTGTAGTATGACTGATCCATAATGACAGAATATAGTCCAGTGGTTTCCTAGGATCAGGAGATGGAATGAATGGGCAGCGGGTTTGCTTTTAGAGAAATGAAGTTTTTAGAGGGTGATGAAAAAGTTCTTGATTGTGATGATCTTAATTATACAAATCTATACAATTATCAAACTGCTTTAAGCCATATACTTAAAAATAGGTGGATGCACTTAGTTACATTTAATTTATACATCAATAAAGCTGATTTGTTAATTTTTTTTCCTGAGATACCAAAGAACTTTGCAAAAAATACAATGTATATGTATGCAAAATATTTGATTTTGCAGCCGGGAGACTTTGAGGCTTTTAATGCTGCCACAAAATAAAGCAAATTCTTTGATTCTAGATACAATTGTTTTCTATATGTCTGCGATGATCTGAGACAAATGGGTGGTAGAGACAGAATTTCAAAAGGGGGTTTTATGGGTTGGAGTGCATGGTTCTATAATGATCAGGGATAAAACTGAGTGCGATGTAACATGTCTGCAGTCCCAGCTACTTAGGAGGCTGAGGCAAGTGTATCACCTAATGCTGGAGCTCAAGAATAGCCTGAGCAATACAATGTATAATTAAGAAGAGTAATGTACAACAAAATTATCTTCCTGCCTCAGAGGAAGAGAATTGTAGGGTTAGAGATCAAGGGGAAGTATCAAAATGGCAAATAAAAATAGTGTTTGCCCTTACTGATGAAATGAGAGACTTGTTTTGCTTTGTTTTGTTGATGTATGCTGTGCAAACAGTGGGAATCTTGTAAGTGTGGGACTGGATGAATTTTCATAATCAGAGAATACTTAAGTAACCTATACCCAGACAGATAGATAGACCAGCATCAGCATTTCAGACACCTTTCTTTTGGGCTCTCTAGTCCTCTAAGCAAGTCAAATGAAAGGTAGTCCAGTCACAGTAAAAACAAAAGTAGAAATTGATCCTTGTAGGAGATTTTATTTGTGATAATTGATCTAGAAGTTGACAACTTGTCAGGACGCAAGCAATGGCAGAAATTGAACATTAGCTAATGGAAATCTAAGCAGTATGTGTCCAATACCTGCAATTCACGAAATTGTTTATTTTATTGATACTTCACTGAAATTCTTCAGTGATATCTGAAACAGTGGGAATTAAATCTGCTAGAAGAAAGGGAAGAAAGTAGAAAGAGATAAAATCAAGGAGGGAGAGGGAAGAACATATTTTAGCTGTTTCAATTGAATTTACATATCTAAAGACAAAAGAAATGTTAAATTTAAAAGTCTAATAGGAGCAGCGGGTGCCAGAGGCTCTCGCCTGTAATTGTAGCTACTTAGGAGGCTGAGATCTGAGGATCACAGTTCAAAGCCACCCCAGGCAGGAAAGACCATGAGGCTCTTATCTCCAATAAACCATTAGAAAACTAGAAATGGTGATGTGGCTCAAGTGGTAGAGCTCTTGTCTTGAGCTGAAGAGCTGAGGGATAGCGCCCAGGCCCAGAGTTCAAGCCCCATGACCAACAAAATAAATAAATAAACAAATGCCTAATAGGTATAAGATAATAACATTTTACCTAACTGCATCTCCTCTATTATTCCAAGTAACCTGTTAATTTGTGCATTAAAATATATACTGCATATTTTACATTAATATCAATAACTTATGATTATGAAAGATATAAATTGAGATAACTACTTGGAACAGATTTTTGCCTCTTTATTCCTTTCTCTACAAACTCTGGGCAGTGAAGGAAGAAAGACAGACTACTCAGTGGTTGCTCTGCCTTCATCTAATCACCAGCCTTTTGCAACAAAGGGGCCCATGATTATTGAGTGGGAATGGCAGTTCAGCTGAAGGATGATCAATGGCCGTCAGCTAGGAAACAGAGCTTGAAGGACAGAAAATAATTCTCATTCAACCTAATGGGGAACTAGAATTGGACTAAAATGGTTATTAGGACATGTGAGAAAAGAGTAAGTCTTCCTAAATGCAAAAAGTATCTCTTTGATGAGTTCATCCTTTAAACCTGAATCTCTTGAGAGGTGACAGTATAGAAGTTTCCATTTTCAAATGCTTTCTTTTCAGTTTAGATGCATATCAACCTTCTTTGTTGGTATTACTTACTATATATTCGCAGAAATAGCTAGAAATGTCCTTCTTTCCTGCAGGAGAGAGTAACTAAACATTATAAAGGGTCTCTGCCAAAAGTATGGAGTCCCAGATAAGTAATGCCATCCTTCACCCATGATAAATAAGCTATTAAAAACCAACTAATAAAAGGAACCGTTGCAATGCCTGGAATTCACAGACAATGTTAAGGGAATCTCATTTGTAAGACCAAGAATCTTACCCATTGTTTAGCCACAATACTAAATCTTCTCTATTTATGTTTTTGTTAAGGGATTTTTCTCCTCCCTGTACTGAAATGCTTTGTGCAGGTGACTGAAAAACTGCCAGAGCTAGTCCATCTGGCTGGCCAAATGGATTGTGCTCACTGGAGCAAAGCCAGTTGTATACCAACAAAAAGTTTAATTTCTGGACAGTCCAAACCCCCAGCTCTTTTCTCAGCTTAATTTGGACCAGTTTTCTATTACCCAAAAGCTTCTCCAATTGGCCTGAGTGCCATCCCCTTGTCTTGTCTCCTATAATCTTGATCTCAGTCTGTCTAGAGATTGCCCAGCTCAAGTGAACTCTCGCCTATCAGGTCCAAAGCACTGAACTGAGTTTGATGAAAAGGTTTATGGCAAATGAAAAATCGCTGTGTTACATTTGATTACATTTGTCTGACCTTGAACAATCTTAGGAGCCAGCATAGTCATTTCAGTTAAGTAATTTAGTTTAAATTGCTTAATTAAGAAATAAAATTTTATGGAATTCCCTAGATTAATTTGCACTTATACTTAAGAGCATCAACATTTATAATCAATTTAAGGAGGAAATAGGCCTGGAGTATTTCATAGTTTGCAGTGAAAGCTAATTGGATTCATTTGGGCTGAAATAGGAAATATGGAGAGATCTGATATATTTTTAATTTCCTACATCTTAAGGCCAATAATGGACAGTTAATCTTTGTGAGGCACTGAGTTTTGGACTTAAAATTGTGAAAATTGTGGATTTCCAAGATAAACTGGCTGATTCCCTACGCTCTTACTTTTCAGTAAGGCTCTTAGCAGGGCTAGATTGCAGCAGGATGCACACAGCAGGACTGGCATGGATGTCATTAGGTGACAGAGGAGTTTTTCTGGGATCAGAAACTCCCACTCTTCTCAGTGTGTGTGTAAGCTCTCTGCCCAACCGTCCTCCCTCCCCCTTGTTTCTTCTAGAGAGGATTTTAAATGAGAATGTCAGGATTAGATTTGCACATTTAATAAGACTGATATATATGAGAGGAAATTGAGGGGGGAAACAGACTGGGAGGCAGCAGGAACATTTTTGACTCCATGTGTCTATTCGAGTGGTGACTCTGTTTTCTGTCTGGATATATTATAAAGAAAAGTTACTTGAGCTCCTGGCTCTGAAGAGCAGACTGGGAAATCCTTGAGCATGGTGCTGCCATCTGGTGAGACCTTCTTGCTTCACCAGACCATGATGAGACAGAGCAAGCATATTCACTTGGAGCTCTCTTTCTTCTTCCTGTAAAAGTCAGCAGTGCTGTAATGAAGGAGTGGGTAGGGACACAATGTCAGGACTTTATCTGAACCTAATGACTCTAAGGTCCCATCTGCAAATGCTATTAATATATTAATCTGGAGTTTAACCGAACAACATTCATCTTATGATTTATATATGTATTGGTTTGTTTGATTTTTATCTACTTATTTGATAGTAGTAGAGAATGAATTCAGGGCCTCATACTTGCCAGGTAGGCAATCTTGAGCCATTTTACCAGTTCATTTTTTGAATTGGTTATTTTCGAGATATGGTCTCACTTTATACCCAAACCAACATGGATTACAACCCTCCTATTTGAGCTTCCTTTTGTTGCTGGGATGATAAGTATGTGCTACTGAGCCCAGCCATTGTTTGAGAAGGAGTCTCTTGAGCAGGTCTCAATTTGTTATTCACAATCCTCTACATCCCAAGTAGTTAGAATATCAACTTGAGCCAATATGTTCAGCTAACATATGAAGTTTGGGGGAATATGTTCAAAGCATCACAAGTCTTTGAGATCTTGAGATTCTGAATTAAAAGGGTAATGTAAAATTAGTAGTAGAATTGGAAAAGAGATGGTCTAGAGCTTATGTCAAAAGCATTTGGTGATCTTTTGGAAGAAGATAGGGAGAAAAAAATGAGTAAGGGTGTAGAAGAAAGTCTTATTTACAACAGGTTTCCACCTTAGTCACAGCTAGTCACCTTACATATCCATATGTCCAAGTTTGTCTGGGACAAAAACGGTTTATAACTATTGTCTTCCTTTAATCACCAATATGTCCCAGTTTGACAGATAAATATTCATTCTTCTTCCAGAAAATGAGTGATTGGCCATTACATTGGAAACTCTAGGAAAGAGATTGGAGAATGTTTTTATGCCTACTGTTTTAGGCATACGTGACAAGCTCCATAGAGTCAAGGCTCTTGGTTTCTCCTGTTCCTTGCTATATTACAGACATATACAACAGTATTAGTATTTTATAAGTAATCAATGAAAGTTTTCTAAGTGAATAAACAAGTGAATGATTTTACCAACCACGTACTACGTATTGACCAAGTCTAAGATGTGCAATAGAAAGGTGAGTCATGTGATTCTGTGGCTCAAGACAGGATCTGAATTACAATTATAAAACTGTATCAGTCCCAAGTGGATCATATTTGAAGCTATGTCATAATTAATTTCTCTTAAGAAGTCATTTCAAGTGAGATAAGAACATGAATCTGAACTGAACCTAGAGATGAACAACAATTAGGTCAGGAAGTGAGAGAAATCCAGATGGACACTGAGTAGGAATGCCAATGAAATAAGCAGATCCAAGAAAGAGAAGTGTTATGGAAACTGAGAGGAAATTAAGAGCTTTTGTGAGGAGAGAGTTATCATTACATTAAATAAACCACAACCTTCAAGTAAAGCTTCAATAAGTTACCAAATTCATGTATAAGATGGTTGCTAAGAACTTCACTGTGTCTCTGTTCTCTCTAATTTGTGTATCAGAGCGCTTGCCCTGAATATTGTTTTATCGAGAAATAGGATCGTTAAGAAGATGTCAGGGCTCAATAGGGTCACAAGAGTGAAGGCCAATCCCAGAGGACTGGTCTATTAGGAGAAAGAGACAACTTTTTTCTTTCATTGCTGCTGTTTGAGGGTTTTTTTTCCCCCAGATTTCTTTTGCTTACTTAGCGTTTTTTGTTTGTTAATTTTTACTGAGACTAGATTTGCTGTGTAGCACAGTCTGGCCTTAAAATCTCTGTCCTCCTGCTCAACCTCCACGTGCAAAAATTATAGAGGTGCACCACCACACCCAGATTGTTTTTTTTTTATTCTGTCTTTGTTTCTTTCTTTTGAATTTGAGGTTTATTCAAACAAAGCATTAGAAAGTAATGTGAAAATTTCTTGACTTATAACCTTGATAATAATGGTACAATGAAAGTAAGACAGTTGTATAAGTATCAAAAGGATAACAGAATTTAAGGTTATTGTTAGTTTTATTTTCTATGCTGCTTCTTTCTTTTTCTGGTACTAGGATTTGAACTCAGGGCCTTGTGTTTCTTTGGCTTGTGATTTACCACATGAGCCATACATACCTCCATCTGGTTTTGTTTGGTGTGTGTGTGTGTGTGTGTGTATGTGTGTGTGTGTTTCCTGGATATTTTGGAGATGAAGTCTCAAATACTTTTTTTTTTTTTTTGTCTGTTGTGGGGCCTGGACTCTGGGACTGGGTGCTGTCTCTCAGCTCTTCAGCTCAAGGCTAGTGCTCTACCACTTGAGTCACAGCGCTACTTTCAGCCTTTTCTGCTTATGTGGTGCTGAGGAATTGAACCTAGGGCCTCATGCATGCAAAGCAAGCACCCTATCACTGAGCCACCTTCCCAGCCTCTCAAATACTTTTTGCCCTGAGTTGAATCTAAACTCTTCAGATTCGTCTCCCAAGTAGCTAGTGACCAACACTACCTGGCTATGACTTCTTGATCATGGACTTCTAGCCTCCAGACTGGGAAAAATAGGTTTCTTCTGTTTAAGGCAACCAGTCCACAGTACTTTGTTACAGCAGCCTTAGAGGACTAATACAATTATTGTCATTGCAAGATGGCAATTTAAATTCCATTTTTCATAAGCAGTAGGGGAGGGAGCAGCAAGGGAGGTGACTATAATCCTGTTTCTCTGCAATGATAGCTGTGTGGGAGGAGAGAAACAACCAGGAACCAGAGGCTTTGTGTAAAGCCCAGGAGAACACTATTAAGATGTAGTTATCATAATTTACAAGAAGCAAGCTGATCATCTTCACACTATAATCTACATAATTATGCATACTGATTATGGCATATTTATTTGTTTTGTAACTGAAGGAAATTCTTGGGAGTTTTAAATTTGCAACAGGCAAGAGAGAATCTTACAGGGTTATTATGTGGCTCTCCTCTCATGGGCTTATGAGGTCACTGAAGTAGCCTGGGCCTTCTGAACTAAACTATGTCATGTTGATGCAATGCTCCAAGCTATGGAAGGTTTAGAATTGTTTGAAATCATAAGTCAAAATTCTTAAATGTATTTTATGTCTTTTCTCCCCCTGAGATAACCAATTTAAAATCAGAGCTAAGGGTTTTGATTTTTATGTTTGTTTGTTTGGTTGGGTTTTTTTTTTGGTGTTCTTTGTTTTTCCTCAGAAAGGGCATAATGTACTGTTACTGACAGAACAGTTAGATGCTACACTTTTCAACATTGTGTCATCTTCTCTCAGTCTAAGACATTCTTTTTTCTGCAGTTATTCCATGTTTATATTATAGTACAAATACACTATTAGTCTCATTAATAAGTCCTAATAAAACAACATGCCTTAACTTAATTTTGTTTTTATTATTTTATTTTTTATTTTTTTAACCTTTTTTTTTTTTTACTGTGAAAATACCGTACAGAGGGGTTTCAATTACATGAGCAAGGTAATGGGTACATTTCTTATCAAGCATTGTTGCCTTCTCTTTTGTTTCCCCTTACCATTCCTGCCCACCCATCTCTACCCCACTCCCTCCGCAAAGTTGTAAAGTTCATTTTCGACATAACATCTTATACATCTCATTGGTGCGATGGGACCACCTGTATCCCTATTTAAAAAATTTGTTTTTTCCCTTCCCCTCCACAAATTATACCAACATCAGATACAGTGAAAACAGGGGTTATACCATGGGGGAGGGACCTACAAAGCAACAAAGAAATCATCTTATAAATATGTTAGGAACAATAGGAAGAAAAACCACTGAGTCCTTATCTTGGTGTTCATTTCTCCTAACATCAACTTATCTGACTGTTTCTGCTTGTCTCAGACATATACTAGTTTTTACAAATAAGGGAAACCATGGGACCTATGTTTCTTTGGGCCTGGCTTACTTCACTTAATATAATTTTTTCCAAATCTTTCCATTTCCTAACAAATGGGGCAATGACATTCTTTCTGATGGAGGCATAGAATTCCGTTGTGTATATATACCACATTTTCTTGATCCATTCATCTTCTGAGGGGCATCTGGCTTGGGTCTATATCTCAGCTATGGTAAATAATGCTGCAATAAACATAGTCGTGCTGGTAGCTTTAGTGTGGTCTTGTTTGTGAACATTTGGGTAAATGCTCAAAAGTGGGATTGCTGGGTCATATGGGAGCTCTATGTGGAGTCTTTTGAGGAGCCTCCATGCTACTTTCCAAAGTGGTTGAACAAGTTTACACTCCCACCAACAATGCAGTAGGGTTCCCTTCTGTCCACATCCCCTCCAGCATCATCTGTTGTTATTGGAGTTGTTCATTATACTCATTCGAACTGGGGTGAAGTGGAATTTCAATGTTGTTTTGATTTGCATTTCTTTTATGAGGAGGATCACAAGAGCCTTAATTTTGCTTTTATCTCAAGCCAGGCGCGATTGGGTCACATTGGGTCCTAGTTACTCAGGAGGCTGAGATCTGAAGATCACGTTTTAAAGCCAGCCCCGGAATGAAAGGCTATGAGACTCTTATCTCCAATAAACCACTTGAAAACCAGAAGTGGCACTATGGCTCAAGCGGTAGAGCGCTGAATAGCAGAGGGATAGCGCCTAAGCCCAGAGTTCAAGCCCCAAAACCAACAACAACAACAAAAAAAAACCATGTTTCTTCTCAAAGAACAACTCCTTAAAGATCCTGCCTGCAATCCTAGGTACTTGAGAAGCTGAGATCTGAGGACCAAGGCTTGAAGCTAACCTAGATAGGAAAGTCCATGAGATGTTGATCTCCAATTAACCTTCAAGAAGCTAGAAGTGGAGCTGTGGCTCAAGTGATGGAGCAGTAGGTTTCCCATCTTGCCAAAGAAGTCCATGATCTCTCTTCATTTTTCTGTAGCTTTAAAAAGTTGATCATTTCTTCCTCCTTTATAGAAATCTTTATTTTAGCTTGTAGAGACCACAAGCTCTCTTGGATTTCCTTTATGTCACAATTTTCTTTCAGCCCACTCTGGTTCTTTCTCTGAAGACTTAGTTCTAATGTTTGGAATACTCCACTGTGTTTTTCTCTTTTATAGTCTCTGTAAAATTTACTCTGAAGATAAACTGTGATTGTTTTGGATATTTATATGTATCTGTTCTCTCTCTGGTGACTTCTTAATTTTTTCACCTAAGACTTTAGGTGAAAACCTAAAGATGAGAAATGAATAAACCTAGAAATTAGATAAATCTAGAAATTAGAAATTAATGTCAGAATAAAAATAAACAAATCTCAAAAGCAAGCCTTTTGATTTTTGCCTACATCTCTAATGTAATCCTTATCATTAATAGTGTACCAAAAATTCAGCAGTCTTCTTTAAAACTTCTTTATTTCCTTACTTCTACCAAGTTGTATTTCCTCTGTCTTGGAATGAGGCACCAGTTCAAACCTCTGACATCTACTCTTCATGGATAACTGCAATACCTCTGAGCTGGGATTCCTGCTTCTACTCTAGCCTCACAATAAGAATACTAGCAGAATTGCTAAGATAGTACACACAAAGAGAAAGCATACTACAGGCTGATCGCTAGACACTGCTCTGTCCCACTAGATTCATGGGAGGATTGTTTGTCTTCTTGGGGGTAGATGAAGTCATATAACTGGGTTGTGAGCATAAAGGAAACTTGTATTTCTGCATTGTGGCATTTAATTACCTATTCAAAATGTTTCACAATATAATTTCCCACTGCTATGTAACTGAAGATAACAAGGACCATCCGATCATCATGTAAAACAGATTCACTTAGCCAGGCACCAATGGCTCAGGCCTGTAATCTAGCTACAAAGGAGGCTGAGATCTGAGGATTGTGGTTAGAAGCCAACCTGGGCAGGGAAGTCGCCATGAGACTCTTCCCTCTCCAATTAACCACTCAAAAGCCAGAGGTAGAGCTGTGGTTTAAAGTGGTAGAGCACTAGCTTTGAGCAAAAGTGCTCAGGGATAGCACTTAGGTCCTGAGTTCAAGCACCATGCCTGCAAAACATAAAACCAAACGGAACAAAGCAAAAAAACCAGATTGTGATAGACATATAGTGAAAGACATACAGTGTGATCATGAAAAGAATCTCAGTTGTTTGATCCATTGACAAATATGTTTTCATTACACCAACATATAATCTACCTTTTATTTTGTTTTTAAGTAACTCATGACTTATGTTTGATTTATGTTCTTTTCTGCTTGAAATATATAATTCATTGGTGGATTTCTAACATATACTTTAGTAAATTCCAATTCCTGTAGCCAGTAAGTCTAGGTGATTTACCTCCTGCCTTTTGGGTTTTTATCCACTAGACATACTGTGCTCATTGCTTCTG
This sequence comes from Dipodomys spectabilis, assembly GCF_019054845.1. Classification (NCBI taxonomy): domain Eukaryota; kingdom Metazoa; phylum Chordata; class Mammalia; order Rodentia; family Heteromyidae; genus Dipodomys; species Dipodomys spectabilis. The sequence goes on along the minus strand of NW_024870758.1, from coordinate 4,559,653 downwards.
CTATTTATCAGTCCCATTACTTCTTTTTACCCTTTCTGTTCCTTATGCCTGGATGAGTGACAAAGTACTCCTTCAAAAATTCTTTCTTTTTTTTTCTTTTCTTTCTTTCAGAATCCATAATGATGGTCATCACTTTGTTCTTAGAGAGTTGATTTGGGTTAAAAAGTTTGTATGAGCCGGGCTCCAGTGGTTTATGCCTGTAATCCTAGCTACTCAGGAAGCTGTGATCTAAGGATTGTGGTTTGAAGCCTGAGCAGACTCTTATCTTCAACTAACTATGCAAAAAACAAAAGTGGTGCTGTGGCTCAAAGTGGTAGAGCTCTAGCCTTGAGATAAAGAGCTCAGGGACAGTTCCCCAAGCCCTGAGTTCAAGCTCCATGAGACAAAAATGTTTGTGTGCATGAAAATAGAGCAACAAAATCTATTGAAATTATTTTAAGAAACAGGGATGAGGGAGAGGAATAAAGGGAGTGAAACTGGTCAATATACATTGCATGGGTATTCATATATAGAACTATCATAGTGAAACCCCCTTGTACAAATAATATAAAATAATAAAAATATAAAATGTGTAATGTAATTTTGAAAGTTGCTCTGAACTTTTTTGCACCAGACCCTCAGTTAGGTGATGATGGTATAGTGATTTATATGGGATACTCCGTGCTTTTGTGGAGAGCACAATCAGAAAAAAAGGCCAGATTAAAAGCTGTGAAAAATGGTAATTAGACGGTAGGGGGAAAACAAAGGAGAGGGTAACAAAGCTCGATAGGAAATTTACTCATTGCCTTCCTCATGTAACTGTAACCCCTCTGTATAGTATCTTTACAATAAATATATATAAGTACACATATTAAGAAAAAATACTCAGAAAATGTTGGAAGCAATGCTGGGTCTCAAGGGGTAGAATGCTAGCCTTGAAGAAGATCAGGGACAGTGCCCAGGCCCTGAGTACAAGCCTCAAGACCAGCAAAAAAAAAAATTAAAAATTTACAAAAATGGTAATTAGATTTGATTCTTCTTGACACAAGCAGCTATGACCTGGAAATCTTTGTCAAATGAAGATATTGAGGAATCCTTCTAAGATTATTTATAATTAATAAAAAAATCCCCAAAAGTGGAGAGCTTAATAAATGATAGGAGGTCAGTTAATGCGACCCTAAGAATAAGAAAGTACTTAAAGTCTCCTTCAAGAGTCACTTCAAGTCTATCACATTGTGAACTTCTCTTTTGCCTGGAAATAAGGAACTGATAGATATTCTTTGCACTTGGTAATTGTAAATAGCAATGCTTTCAAGCTTCTACCATATAATGAGACTTTCCCTCTCCCTTTTTATGTGCATGCTCAAAGTCTGTTTTATATTTTAAAGAAAAAAAGTAGCTCTTGATTGGGTAAGCAAAGAAGAATTAGGGAAAAAAGAGGCTTTTACATTCTTAGCTGAAATACTTAAGCTTAGAAATATGGAAAGTGTATTTAAATTACAAGGTATAACGTGATGAATCATGTTGAGTGGAGTCGAGAGGAACAATGGTCCTACAAATCTGCTGCACATTAAAAACCACCTGGGTACCTCTAGAAAAATGCCAATGTCCACGCTCCACTCTACACCAATTACATAAGCATTCTTGGGCTCTGAACATTGGATTTTTTTTTCATTTAAACCTCTTCAGGAGATTCTACCCAGGCAGGGTTGAAACTACTGGAGCAGAGGGGAAGAATCCTTGGGATTAGAGATAAACCCTGAAGGCTGGGTCAGCCTCGATACCAAGAAGCAGTAAAAACAGCAACCTGGAAAAAGACAAATATAAGAGCAGTCAGACTTGCAAATGGCTCCAGACAAAGTTTTGAAGAGAAGCCTCGACCTAAGCTATGCCTCTTGTTGAGAAGGCAGATGGGAACATTGGAATTCTTCCATCGCAAATACTCCTACTTGAAGTTCTGTAGTGAATGCAAGTTTCTTTGAATAACTTTTCTCTTTTTTTTCTTTTTTGGAATAGGGAGGCAGTGAGTATTTTGATTTAAATAGTATAAACTAAAGTAGTACTTTAGTACTTTATTGGAGTAATTTTGCCCCCAAAAATGTTTTGCTTGTTTGTTTTATCTGGGACAAAGAAAAGAGAGAACTGGAAAAACTAAATGAGCTACTAACCCTGAAACCACCATTCAGTTCCCCAAGGAAACAGGGAGGTAGCCCAGATGGAGTTACAATTATTGTGGGGAATATGGTCCTGGGAGACTCCCCTTTTTTGAGGCTCTCATCTCAGTAGTTTTGCTGGGCAAATGATGATTTCCAAAGAGAATTGTGAAACAGTGGTGTTAAGTAAAAATTGCTTCTTTATTTTTCTTTCATTTAAGCTATGTAGGCCCTAACAAGTATTCTTTTTGGTGTTCCATCAAGATGATTTATTTTAGAGATAAAGAGGAAAAACAAAGGAGGAGACAACAATGCTTGATAAGAAATGTACTCATTACCTTGCTCAGGTAACTGTAACCCCTCTTCTGTACAGTATTTTCGCAATAAAAAACTTAGTTAAAAAAGAATATTTTTAAGCTTCACTTACAATTTTAATGCCTCACCCAAATTTCCCTGCAAGATGGTAAATTTTCTGACTCTGAATTTTACTAAAACAGAGTTTCCAGAAACTAAAATCCATCAGTTAGATAGAGATACCTGTACAATAGAGAAGCCATTGCAAGCAATGCTTAGAATACTAACAGCACTTAAGCTACTACCCATCCTCACTGTTTCCCATTCTTTAGCTTAAACACTATTATTCTAAGTATAAAAGCAAATGTCAATTTACAAAGCTCAAAGAAAAGATTTTTACTTGTTAAGCCTCTTCTATAGTATTGCAAAGGGTAAAAGTGGAAAAAAGTTGAATATATAAAATTTCTCTCAGAATGAATATTACTTGTATTTAAAAAGAGTAAAGAATAATTTGCTATGCTGCTCTAGAGTGAGATGGTAAAGCCATGGAGAGTATATTGTGTGTCACTAGATTACCTTCTTCAGAAAGCAGAAGGTAAGCCCAAGGACTTTATCCACTAAGTGTCCAAACCAGACTGCTGGTTTCAATACTCTTTTTGATTTTTTTCCTTCTTCCCAAATCTCTTCATTTCTTCTCTAAAATAAACATAGAGCTAAAATCTTTTTTTTGTTGTTGTTGTTGTTCATGGGGCTTGAACTCTGGGCCTGGGCGCTGTCCCTCAGCTCTTCAGCTCAAAGCAAATGTTCTACCGCTTGAGCCACAGCGCCACTTCCAGTTTTTCTAGTGGGTTATTGGAGATAAGAGTCTCATGGACTTTCCTGCCCAGGATGGCTTTGAACCTCTATCCTCAGATCTCAGCCTCCTAAGTTGCTATTACAGGCTTGAGTCACCTGCACTTGGCAAAGAGCTGGTAGTCTTTTAAATATAGGTTTAGAACTATGCCAGATATTAGCATCTCTGGGCAGCCACTTTATCTCCATCTCTACTTCATGTTTCATGAAAAATGTCATTGCTCTGGAATGCTCTTGTACCTCTCTCACCTTCTATAGTTTGCTTTTTGTAGTAGACAGAGTCTAAAATGAGTCTCATCTCCATTCCTTCTTCCTCCTAGAGGCTCTTATATAATTTCTTTATAGTGGGAGTGGTTCCTGCAACTTGCTTATAATCAATGGAATATAATAAGAGTAAAGAATCCAACTCTGCTATTGCATTGATTAAGACTTTTTCTAGGGACTCACTTTGATAATAACAGCCCCCTTGGGAAATTCCATAAGCTAAAGAGCTACAGGCAAGCCCTCAGAGCTAAGGATGGATTCTAAGAGTTGAAGGTACCCTTCAATCTCTAGCCAACAAGAACAAAGAACAAAAAGCCAGGGGCCTCATACCTGCAAGCCCACGGATGCAGTCTGCCAATAATCAGTGAGAGCATTGAAGACTATATTTGTCCAATCAAGCCTTCAGGTGAGAGTTCATCATAGGTAATATTTTGATTGTAGACCCATTTGGTACTAAACCAAAAGACCAGGTAGTAGTAACCAAACTTTTGCCAGGTAAAAGTATGAGATAGTAAATGTAGGTCTGATCTAAATTAATTGGTTACACAGAAAATGTACACCATCTAGAGGTACAAATCAAAATAGTTCTAAAGATGTGTCCAACAGGGACCATATGAAAGTGATAGTATTATCTCTTATATGTAGTACTCTACAGTTGGGGCCTTTGGCTTGCAATAACTCCTTTATACAGAATCTGGTCTATGAAGTTATAATATTGATTAGTAGAGAACCTGCAAATTGAAAACAAGTGAAAATCAGACAATTTTAGAATACTTTTGAAGACTAAACATAGTTACTTCACTAAAGAAAAAAAAGTCAATTGAACTCATCTGTTGTTCACCAGCAGAAGAGAGACTATTTTTACCCTGTAGGTATTTGTTATTGTAATTATTATAATCAAGATGAGAAGAAATGAAAATTCCAGTGTCTGAGCCATATACTAGTTCATTCCTTTTGAAGTTAATTGTAGATTAGTTACCTGAAAAATAGCAAGTGAAAAATATTAGCTTGTCAGTTCAAAACAGTATTCTCTCCTTTTGATTATCCATCTTCAAGTAAAGGATTGAGAGATCTTTGTACATGAGCCATTTTACAAATAATAACACTTTGAGCCCAGGTATATTAGTTCCCTTTACAGGAAATTTAAAAGACCCTTACAAAATTACTTCTGTTTCTAAAATCTATTTTTCTTTTGCAACATTAGAGAAGATTGTCTAATCCCTACCACTTTGCTGAGTAAGATGAAATTACCTAATACAAATCAAATACAGGTGTGGAAAGAGAACTCTTATAAACATTTCCAAATGCAAGAAAATATGTCCTGTATTGTCTATGCTGCACTTCAAGGGTATTAACTTGTCTTCAATTATTATTTTCTACAATAGTCCAGAGTTTAACATCATTTATAGCCAAGAAAGATTGAAAGTATCAATTTAGAAATAAGCCTGAAATAAAAATTGCATAGATAGCAATAACTTAGATTTAGATAAGAGTCTTATAAACTTTCCTGTCCTGGTTAGTTTCAAACTGCAATCCTCGGCTCTCAGACACCTGAGTAGCTAAGATTACATGTAAAGGACCTCAGCACTCAGCTGATATGTTGTTTCTTAAAAGTGTTCATGCCATTGTTTGTTGTTGTTGGGTTTTTGTTTTTGTTTTTGTTTTTGTGCCTGTCCTGGGGGTTGGAATCAGCACCTGGACACTGTCCCTGAGCTTCTTTTGCTCAAGGCTAGTCATCTATCTCTTTTTTTGGGGGGAGGGGTAGTGGGAATGGGTCTGGTCATGGGGCCTGAAGTCTGGGTCTGGGTGCTGTCCCTCAGCTCTTCACCTCAAGCTCAGCTCTTCACCAATTGGGCCACAGCGCCACTTCCGGCTTTTTTTTTCTGCTTATGTGGTGTTGAGGAATCGAACCCAGGGCCTCATGCATGCAAGGCAAACGCTCTACCACTGAGACACCTTCCCAGCCCATAGCCCTCTATCTCTTGAGCCACAGTGCCGCTTCTGGCTTTTTCTGTTTATGTGGTACTGAGGACTCTAACCCAGGGTTTCATTCATGCTAGGCAAGTACTCTACCACTAAGCCTCATTCCCAGCCCTGTTTTTATTTTTAAATAAAATAAATAAATTTAATTAATTAATTTAATTAAAGCTAAGTTGTTACCATCGCCATTTAAAATTTAGAGAAATAGAAAAAGGAGAGAATGTAATGCCAAGATGAAAAGGGAAATTTTACACTTTATAGTTTCTTCCCTAAGTCTTTTAAGTCCTTAAGGATGTTTTACTTTCTTCCTTAAGTCCTTAAGTCTTTAAGGTCTTAACTACCATTCTACCCCAATTCTTTAGTCTGTGAAGACATATGTGGAGACAGAACTGTGACTACTCCCAAATACTACTACCAACTACTTCTTCTACTACTACTACTGCTACTACTACTATTACTGCTGCTGCTGCTGCTCCTGCTGCTGCTGCTGCTGTCAAAAGAGGAATAACAAGGAGATGGAGATTAATCAACTTGTCTAGAAAATCCCAAATCTTTATTATCAGCCCTCTTTCTCATAACATATGAATTTATGAGCACTAGAATTTATTTTTACAAGAGGAAATTGGAATCTAAAGCAGTTACATGTTTTGTCTAATACTAGTAAAACCTAGTACATAGAAGAAAGTACCTGCCATTTCTGGAAGTCTTTCTAGTCACCGCTCCTTCATTCACATCATCCTCAATACCTTCTAGAAGTCTGGTGTGTAAGTTGAGGAGAAGGTTCACAGACTTTAAGGTACTTTCATTATAGCTGCACAATTAATAAATGGCAAATAATTAATCTAAATCCAGGTCTGCTGGATGACAGAGCACACCCTTCTTTCATTAACTCTTTATTCTGAGTTTTGGTAGTGACTCTAAACCCAGAGTTCAAATTAAAATTTAAGTTTATCTTATAAAGATTTACCTAGAGATTGATCCTCTTCCACAAAGAGCTAAAACGTTGGTTCTTAAGAAGATAGGGCAGTGATCTCTTGCAGTGAGACTATGCAGGCCTCTGTGTGTATGTGTGTGTGTGTGTGTGTGTGTGTGTGTGTGTGTGTGTGCGCGCGCGCTTTCTCATTCATGTAAAATCACAGATAGCTTGACTGTAAGAGATTCAACTAAATTAGATGGTCTCTATTATGTTTTTGCACAAAGCCATTTTATTTTTTTTTCACTTTTGTCATTTATTTAAAGCACTATCATTGTCTCCACATGAAGGCTTTCCTCCACATGTATTAAAGATACCTACTAGAAAATCTATGGCAGCAACCCTCAAGAGTTATCTCATTTCTGGCTAAATCATGCTGCCTAATAGTATTGGTTTGGTGTCATGAATCTTAAACTTCCTATCTGTTTTATATCAGCAAATACAATGGAAATCTAAGCACCTAAGCACCTGGAGCAAAGGCACCAGACTTTGGGTGCAGCTGGGGGTACAATGTGGCATGGTGCATATTTATATACAACAAATGGAAAATTTTTCTTGAAATTTCAAGAACAGAAGGTGTAGCCAGACACAATAGTCTGTCAGTCATGCTTTAATGAGCCAGAGCTCCTGGCTAAATGGATGCTCAGTACCAGGTTGTCTGTGCAGTGAGAATACACATAAAGAATACTGGAGTTCTGCTCAGGCAGGTGTCTCTAAAGACATGGAAACATGACTCATGCACTTGCGCTCAGTTGACATCAATGCTATTGCCTCTGGAAAACAATTTGTGAGCAGAGATCTAGGCTGTTTATAAAAATGATGTGAGCAGCAGCTTCAGCCTCAGGAGGCTCCACAGGGATAGATAAAGAGGAGGATTAACCAGACTAAAGCTTTTGTTTAAAGAGAGATTACAAAGCATTTAGTTCAGATCAAGTCAGCCTGAAGCTTAACTTCTAAAATGCATCCCTTTGTTCTCCTCTGGGATGAATTGTGCTCTCAAAGTTGGTGCTCCAATGTGAAGATGAAGACACAGTTTCATTTGGAGTGACCACAGATGAGCTGTCATTTTCTGTCCTTCTGTTAATGTGAATTTAAGAAGCATAAAGATTAGAACAGATTCTAATCAATTATACTATATGGCATTAGGTTTTCCAGTAACATGGGCAAATACTCTTTTTAAGCTCTCAGTTTTGAAAAGGAAATCACAGCAGAAGAGTGGATGTAACAAAGTTAATTCGTACAGTTTTTCATCAACGTATAGTTTCTGTATTGAAAACTGTCCAAAGTAGTCTACCCACAAAGAACAGTAAGACACTCAATCCGTTCCCTTTCTGAGACTGAATTGGATTGACTGCATGGCTGATCCAGTAACTGCACAAACCTACACATTCAGCAGATGATTGTGAAAAATGAATTGGCCAAAACCTAACCAATTTGTCAACGATTTGTATGCTTGGCCTTTGCTCAACTTATCTTCTCTATGTCAAGATTTTTTTTTTTGCTTCAGTAACTTTCTCTTTCCTTGAGAATTAAAATTGGAAGAAAAAAAAATGACAGAATCCCAAAAGAACTATATACTAAGTTAGATGTATGACTAATCAACTCATTCATTAATATGAAAGCAATTCACAGAGAACCTACCAGATGCTAGGTTCTACCAGGAACAATGGAAATGCCATGATAAATAAGATGAAATTCAGACAGGAAGGCCTGGAGTGTATTCTGTAATAGAACAAGAGTTTAGGAAGTGGGTGGCCCTGGTTTCAATCACCAACACCCTTATTACCAAATATCCCATACACTTAAGTAGAGGAAACAGCGACTATATGGCAAGATAAACAAGAGCATACAAAAATATATTCAATACAAGAATATGCTTTCACTAGGCACCAGTGGCTCTTACCTGTAATCCTAGCTACAAAGCATGCTGAGATCTGAGGATCATGGTTCAAAGCTAGCCAAAGCAGAAAAGTTCCCACTGGACTCTTACTTCCAGCAAAACTACTCAGAAAAAGTCAGAAGTAGAGCTGTAGCTCAAGAGATAGAGTGCTACTCTTGAGCCAAAGAAGTTCATTGACAGTGCCTAGGCCATGAGTTCAAGCCCCAGGATCTGCACAAAAATTAAAACAACAACAAAAAAGAACATGCTTTCATAATGTATGATGTTACCAGGAAAGTAAAGGGAAGTAGTGGATAAAATGGAATGATTATTTTAAAACAAATGTCAAGGAAGACTTTTGGGAGGAGGTGATATTTGATCAGAGAACTTGAAAAATGAAGTGGGAAGTTGTGTAATGTTCTGAAAGAAATATTCTAAAGGAGGGACCAGGAGGTAGAAAGATCATGAAGCTGAAGCTAGCTCTGAGAATTGTAAACACCGAAAGGAGCGAGTGTTATGAAAATAGAGAGGATGAGGAATGGGAGTTAATGCTCAAGGGCAGCAGCCATTAGCCAGCCTAGAGCCGCAGAGGCCAAGGAATCCATAAGAAGCAGTAGTTGTTATACTAAGTATGATAAAGGTCAGTATTTAGATACACAGAGTGGTGCAATATACTATCTTTATTTACCCCTCTGTACAGTATCTTTACTATATGTATATATAAAACTATCTCAGTGTGTGTATATATGTATATGTATATATAATTATATACTTTTATTTATTTGTATATGCTTATATAATATATAGTTATATATGATTATATATAGTTATATGTACATATATATAATTTTCACGTAATAAGGCTTCTACTCTTGCACTCTTGCTTGGCGTTTTGTTCAAGGCTGGTGCTCTATGACTTGAGAAACATCTCCATTTCTAAATTTGAAGACATTTTAAATACATGGAAGCTACTACTATTAGTACTAAGGACTAAGTGAAGGCTAAAGGTGAGAGGTCTGGAATAGAGACCAGGACCTTTGTCATCAGTAAAGATACTATATAAGATCATGGAACTCATGACACAGGCAGATTAAGAACAGGGCCAAACCCAAGAATAAGAAGAAGATATGATGTGGGAGAGTATAAGGAAAAATAAACGTAGCAAATAAAATTAGAGGAGCCATCTGAGAAATAAATTCCACTGAGAATACCGAAAAGGAAATGCCTAAAGATTGTTGATTGGTTGAGTGACATGAAGACATTGACCAGTTATGAGATAAGTGCTAATGACAATGAAATTATAAAATGGAAATTTCTATAGATAACTACTCGTGAATTTTAAGTTGTAGGCCATTTTGATTTGCTTAATAAATTCTTGAGCCATCCTAAAAATTAAAGAATGATTCATGTGGTTGAAATTGATTATAAGGTTAAAAAATGTGAAAGGTGAGTAAGGAAAGACTGAATGATTCATTCAGTAACTTTTTCTTTTCTTTTCTTTTTTATTGTGAAAATACCATACAGAGCGGTTACAATTACATGGCTAAGATAATGAGTACATTTCTTATCAAGCATTGTAGCCTCCTCCTTTGTTTCACTTTCCCATCCCTTCCCATCACCCCCCCACACCTCCCAACCCTCCCACCCCCCAGCCAAAGTTGTAAAGTTCGTTTTTCAACATAACGACTTGTATATTTCGTCGTTGCAATGGGTCCACCTGTATCCCTATTTAAACGATTTGTTTACTAGCTGAAAATAAATTGAAGATAGCTAGGTCAGGAGGCTTTCTAAAATTTGCTACCTGTTTATATGCTTCATTCATCAGGAAAAGCTTGGATATGCTGCAATAACAAATTAACCCCAAATTACAGTGGCCCACCACAAAAAGTTACCTCTCACTCATGCTACACATTCAAAGAAGGTTGGCTAAGGCTTTGCTTTCCATAGTTCCTTCAGGGATGGAATCTAACTGAGGCTCCATCGTCTACCATCTGCACTATCTCAAATGTCTATCTTTCTCAGTTATTGGAACAGAAGAGCAAGACTTGAAAGTTTGGAATTATGACATTTAGCCTTAAACTGCATTTCATTGGTTAGAAATAATAAGATGATGTGCTTAGCCATAAAGCATATAGGAAACAGAAAATAGCTTTCAGAGCAAAAGGAGTCTTTAGTGACCATTATTATTTCTGTTATATAAACCAGTAGAATGATCCAGTGAATTGCATGTAAGAGTCAAATTTCCCAGCAATCCAAAAGATATGTAAATCAAGTCACATTTGGAGAAAATAGTTTTATGGGCTCTGAGTAAGGACAATTCATCCACTGTATCAGGAAGAAAGTTGGCCAGGAAACTTGATGGAAAAGTGAGAGCATTCTTTTCCAAATCCTTTCTTTTCTTCAGAGAGCAAAAATCAAGATTATCAACTAAGTATAAAGAAGGGATGGTTCCTGTGGGCTTAAAGTGAGTGTGTTTATATAAGCATTGATCTCCAACAATGAAAACAAATTTGCTAGGAACATGAGTGTTCTAGTACTCTGCATGGACTCTTGGAGCTCTATTATGGTGAGTCCAATCTTGGCTGTGTCCTTTATGTCTATGACCTTGAATAATTTACTTAGTAGTAAGTGTCCCAGTTTTTTAGTTGTAAACCTGAGATTTTCATAATAGTACTAACATCATAGGATTGCTTGGGAATTTAGAATAGCTGGAAATCCAGAAATATCAGCTATTATCATGAGGAGATCCTAAAAGTAGGCCAACTTCCAATTTATAGTCCTAGATCTTCAGTGACACAGATTGATACAACTATGTGCTATTTCTCTAGACATGTTCAATTGCTAGAAAGTAGTTTTAGAGCAGTCATACAGAGAACTAGACTCATCTAGTTTAGTTAGGCTAGATGTATAGGAGAGAGAATTTGGCCAACGCTGTCTTCACAAGTTGATCTTGTTCTCAGGTATGACAAGGTGGACTTTCACAGCTTTTCATGTCTCCCCTGAAATTCTTAGTATTCTGTGTGTTCCAGGAACTGCGTCAGATTTTGCATGTTCCAACTTAGTGGGATCTCTTCACAACACTCAGAGGGTAAGAATTCCATTCCTGATTAATTTGGTATTCTCCTTTAAGAAAGGCACTATTCGTAACTCCATAAACAGGCACCTTAGGCAGCAGACAACCTACAAGTCTCTCCATTAAGAACTATCACTTAGAGCCAGAAAAGTCAAGTAAATTATATAAGTTTCTCTTTTGGATGAAGAGGCAATTATTTCTATATCAACTAATATTATATTATTATGATAAAGCTCACATCAATTTTTGCCACAGGAGACTGCTTTCTTTCTCCTCTATTTAAGAATTACTGAGTATTTGAAATGAACTTTTGGTAGGAAATAGTTCACAATAGTATCCACTTAAATTATTCTGCCAGTTTATACATTGCTATCCAGGTTACTAGTGACCTGAAGCAAATGGCATCAAAGAGAGGAATAATTCCAATGAGACTGAAAAGAGAGACAGCATCTACCTCCTGGCCCACACTGGGATTTGTAACAGTCTATAACTGTCAGTTACTGGGAAATAACTGTGGGATTCTTTTCTCTATGTTTTGTTTTGTTATTTTATTTTTGCTTCTGTTTCCCCAACTTACACCTTGTATCTTTAGCAACTCAGACGTTACAGAAACCATTTCATTGTTTGACAGTAGATATTATTTACTATCTAACATATTAAATTTCTCCATCCAAAAAAAAAGCGTTATTTCTAATTTGAAAGGGCAAGTAGCCAGCAATCTCCGCTAACAGCATCTTATAGCTTCCTTTAAAATGCAATGGAAGTACATACAAATAAAAATAAAGAAACATCAAAAATTTAAAATGCAACACAAAGAAATAATAACATCAAATATAACAACACCAAATAACAACCCCACAATCAAAGAAAATTTGTATTATATATATATATATTATATATATATATATATATTCTGCAACCTCTTCTTTTGTTCCCAGGCAAGAGTTCTAAAAATTGGACTACCAAAGAAATGAGCAATTCTTCTGTGGCACAGAATCTGCAACAATTAAATTACTTGAGGGGCTGGGAAGGTGGCTCAATGGTAGAGTGCTTGCCTTGCATGCATGGGGCCCTGGGTTCGATTCCTCAGCACCACATAAGCAAAAAGAAAAAAGCTGGAAGTGGCGCTGTGGCTCAAGTGGTAGAGAGCTAACCTTGAGCTGAAGAGCACCCAGGCCCAGGCCCAGAGTTCAAGTCCCATGACTGGACCAGCCCTCCCCCCCCCCCCCCCCCCCCCCCCGCCAAAAATTACTTGAGAGGCAGAATTGCGAATTATTTTACTTTTTTTTTGAACGATTTTTTAAATTGTGAAAATACCGTACAGTGGGGTTACAATTACATGGACAAGGTAATGAATACATTTCTTATGAAGCATTGTTGCCTCCTCCTTTGTTTCCCCTTCCCATCCCTTCCCATTTCTCCCCCTTCCCCCCTTCCCCCCTCTCCCCCTCTCCCCACCTGCCCTGGCCAAAATTGTAAAGTACGTTTTTCGACATAACGTCTTTTGGTCTTGTAATTTTTAAATCTGAATACCTTTAAAGGATAATACATATACCCTATTTTATTGTCTTTCTAAATACTTTATTATATTTCTATAATTGGAAAAGAGAAAGATATTCCTTCTAAAGACGTGAGAAAATTGATTATATTTTCTTTCAAGTCAGAATTGTAGCAAACTATATTGCTTTTTACTTAGTGGGTTTTACTATAAAAGTGAAAATATTTTTTTCCTAGAAAAGGTTAATCTAAGCAATTAGTCTTATTTGGCTTACAGAATAACCCAATGGCTGACTGAATTATTACCCAAAATATAATGCATATTTACATTCTCAATTACAATGTAATCTGGGTAGCTACTCAGAATTCACCATGGTGAATACCAGAAAACCAGATACCAGAAAACCATCAAAGAACTAGAGTTTTGAAAGCTAAAACTAAAGGTGGTATTATAGCAGTAATAGCAATAATTTTAATCAAGTTTAGATAATCTGTGTCAGTGAGCTCTCTTTGGATGCAAGAGGGGTAGTAACATCTTACGATCAAAAGCCATCTTCAAAGACAACAAAAGTTGGATGATAAAGACCTGGTAACTACTAACTTGGAAGAACAAATTATTTTACACATTAATTATAATTATTATTGTTAAACTATAATTTACATATACTAACATACTTTTGTGAGCTTTTTTGGTTTTTTTTGAGATTTCTATATGGCCCATGATGGCTTTGAACATGCTATGTAGCTCAAACTAGCGTTAAATTCATGGCCTTCCTGCTTTAGCCTCCGGAGTGCTGGATTATAGTCAGAAACCATAATGCTCAATAAAATATGCATACTTTAAATATCAGTTTTTGTATCAATTTGACAAGTATATTTGGTCAGGTGACTAGTTTTCATCATTCCACAAAATTTGCTAAGGCTGTGGCACGCAGAATTTGGTTCCATGACAGTTTGAGTCTTTTACAAATAGAGATGCTATGGGTGTGTCTACATATTGTCATGGACATAAGCATTCATTTCTATTGGGCATATGCCTAGAAGTAAGATTGCTGAGTAGCAGGATATATCTGTGTTGAGATTTTGTAGGTAGCATTTTTCACAGTGGTTACAATAATTTCACCAATTAGCTAGATGGAGTCAGTCAACTTCACATACCTGCCAATGCTTCAGATTATTCATTGATTTAATTTTACCCTAATAAAACCACAATGATTCCTATTACATATGTACTAATGAGAATTCATTGGGATTTTAATTTGTATTTTTCTGGAGGTTAATGAGATAAGCTTTTTTATATGTTTGTTGAATATTTTACTCTTCTCCATTATAAAGGACCTCTTATAACAATGTATTTCATATTATACTTGTTTTCCCAACAACTGGTCTGTGAATTTCTTATGGTAAAGGATGCTTTTAATAGATCTTTCTACTCATGCTGCTTGGAACTCTGCTTTAGTGCATTGCAGATTTTTTTTAAGTACTGATTTGAATGGAAAATAGGCATTGATTAAGCATCCATGTGGCAAGTGTTTTTTGTATGTTATCTCAATGGATCCATACAACTCCATTTACTGATGAGCATCTTGAAGTTGAGAGAGTTTTAGATACTTACCCATAGTCTACAATAGATACTAGTTTGAATTGTAATAGTTTTAAATCTGGACTTTTAGATTAAAAAGTTGTTATTGGATGGGCATGGTGATTCATATCTGTAATCACAGTTATCCAGGGAGAATCAGAGTTCAAATTCTTCAGTACTTTACAGAATATATGAAGTTGGATGGAGTCTGTGGCTTAGTCACAGCCAAAATATGATCTGATGTTGAGGCTACAATTTCTGTCTTTCACCCATGAAGATTCCCCCACAACATTTATTGTACTGTTTCCATGGAATGTTTGGAGTTCATATGTTGAAGATGGGGATGTCATAGCCTGGGTCCTTAAAATGCCATGTGCATCAGAAAATCTGATCTGCATTCCACTTCACATTGATCTTTCATGAGTGAATATTAGGCTATTATTTTGATAGGCCATATAGAGCTGTCAGTTTGTTAGAACAGCCTAACCTACTACAATCTCTCTCACTTTAGAGATAAACTCTTTAGGGGACTTCAGTTTAATAAACGGAGTCTTAGTACAAAACAACAAAGGTAAAATAAAGGTACAAAGTTCTATGGCAATTGATAGAGGAAAACTTTTGAATTTCTCACTAAGAAAATAAGGTTTTATGTGGAGCCTAAAAAGCCAGAGTGTGGTGGACATTCCAGATTGTAGAAAGAGCATGGAAAAATATATGAAAGCTAAAGGGCCCAGTGAACTCCTTTCTGTAGAAATTCCATGCTCTAGAAAGCAACTCACATATAGAGTAAGGTAAAAGAAAAGTCCAGTAAACTAGATTTGTGGCTAAAACTAAAAAAAAAAATCTGTGAAAAGGAACTTGAATTCACTCATGATCAAGCAAAGCTAAAAGCCATCTCATATGAACTATGGGAGAAAAAGTTGAGAAGTCATTGAAGGTTGTTTTTCAAAAACAGGTAAAAAAATAATTAGGATAAGAACTAAGACATTACAAATAGGAATCAAGAAGAGCTAGATTGTTAAAATTGAAACTTTTATAGAAGTAAGAAGAATATGTATTTTTTCTTTTTGTTGAATGTCACAAACTATTAGAAAATCATTATATAAATCGAGTCCAAATGAATCTTTAGTATGTCAAAATTTCATTGTAGAATATGTTTGAGTTTTTTGTCTTGTTTTGTTTTTAAATCAATTGTTGATGTTTTATTTTTGATTTGGCTTTTTATTTTGGCAGGGGTGAAGTTCAAACTCAGAGTCTTGTGCTTGCAACTTTAGCATTTTGGAATTTTAGAAGTTAGAGAAAAGCTTATGAATAACATTTTATTAAGGAAAAATCAGCTTTCTGTAACTGTTAATTATTTACATTTTGGTGCCCAATTTATGATTTTTTTTGTTTTAGATGGAAGATAAGCTATTTAATTCCACAGTTATTTACCCTCTCTTATGTTCTCCACATAACAATAGGCACTTATGATAAAACATAAACTTCCATCTAAGCCTTTGTAGAATTTCTGGTCTACTAGAAAACAACTAATATCCCACTTTCTCCCACATTCCTTTCCCCTTTACAATCTCCACCCCCCCCCCAAGCTGTAAAGTTCATTTCCAACGTACTGTATTTGTGAGTATCGCTGTTGCATTGGTTGACCCTTTGTCCTTTGTCTGGGAGAAAAATGAAGGAGGGGTAACAAATGTTAGACAAGAAATGTATTCATTACCTTACATATGTAACTCTAACTGCTTTGTACATCACCTTGACAATAAAAATAAATTAACAAAAAGGAAAACAGCTGATCAAGAATGATGAGATCCAACTCAAATGGCTAAAATACAGTCTAAAGTAACTTGCTGATCCTCTGAGGGCTGACAAGGTATTATTGATGACCACAGTGCGAAGGGTTCAAAGAAGGGTGTTATGAGATTAGGTGTGGTTGGTAAGGATCACTGCATAGCACACACAATACAATGTTGGTTTCGGTGATAAAACAATGGTGATGTGATGGTAATGGTGGTAATGGAGAAGGACAAAGACTTCTATCACTTACAGCTATACCAGTGACTGTTGATATGCTTATAAGTACATCACTATATAATAGTTCATTCATCAGCAAGTCTGGTGTCCTTCACTAATGACTCAAACTACTTCACCTAATAATTATTTAATAATAATCATGATTATGAGGTAAAGTGTCCATTTATGTTATTTGTTTTGCTTCTTCCATGGATTAAATATAGTTATATCAAACCTTTCTTGAATTTACAAAATAAAGCAAACGCACAAGAGGAAATGTATCATGAAGGATTAAGGAAGCTCATGTTTCAGGATCAAGGTAAGAGACACCCAGAAACTGAGAAGGAATGAAAGAACATTTTCTTTATTGGTGTCCCTAAAAATAAACTTGCACACTGAATTACAGTGGAAGGGAAAAGGTAGGCCATTGTATGATAAAAGGAGGTAGGAGAAAAAAAAAAAAAAACAGAAGAAAAGAATGGCAGCAAGCAGGGTTTTAGCTTGTGTTTAAAAGGATTAAATAAGCAGATGCCAGGAACATCATGAAATAAATTTCCCCAAAGGGGAAAAAATTGGCAGAAAATCAAATTCAAAATCATGTATTTAGAAATGAAAATTATTCTTCTAAATGAAACAAAAAAATCCCTCCAACTCTAAATTATTCAACATGGAAATGAATTTTGGAAAGAATACAATAGATTCATTCATTTCTTTAGTCTCAAATGCACACAGAATAATGTATTCTTCTGTGTTTTAAGGGCCAGGCCTTGTGCTAGGATCAGGGAGTAAAAAGCACTGGGATAGTGTAGTTTCTCCCAAAAAGTTTGAAGTCATGCTAAATGAGTAACAGGGAATCAGAAAAAGCTGCTAAACATGGTGGCACAACATTGCAAAACTGTGTGAAGAAGACTCTTTTCTACCTTGACCAGTCACAAAACAGTTTCTAGAGGACAAAACATCTTGAACTTTGATTGACAGGGTGAACAGGAGGTGACTAAGGGGCATTAGATATTTCAGGCAAAGAAAAAAATTGAGAAACATGTTGATCATGTACCCAGTGATGATTTTGCTAGAATTAGTGGGGTAAAACTTGAGGACTATTTAGTCTCTAAGTATCTTTCTCAAAGTAATAATTATAAATGCATTAAGGTTAAGATGGCAATTTTGCAGAAGGAAATCCTAAGCGAAACCAACTACCAATGGATAGAAGTTGACCTTACCAATAATTTCCTGGTAATGTTATATATCAATGAAGATATATGTATACATACATACATATGTATACATACATATGAAGATATATGTATACATATATATACCATTGATACATATATATATACTATTGAGATATATATATATATATATGCCAGTAATACAACATATCACTATAGTAAATCCTGTGATAGGATATATTAAAAGAACACATTATTTCTGTGGAAATAAACTTCAGCCCAATATGAAAAAATGTGGTGCAAACCAAAGAAGAGGGTCCTTCAACAAAACACCTCCCTGGTACTCTGCAGAGTATCTGGATCATGGAAGATGAGGAAAGACTGAGAAACCATTGCAACTGTAGAACACCAGAGGAAAATAGTATCTAAATGCAAGGTGGGATACAATTAAAAAATTAAGATATCTTCCAAGGGGGAGGATGGGATAGGAAGGGGAAACAAAGGAGGAGGCTACAATGCTTGATAAGAAATGTACTCATTATCTTGCCTATGTAATTGTAACCCCTCTGTATAGTATTTTCACAATAAAAAATAGAAAAAAATTAAGATATGATGGAAACAGGAGTGTGAGACAGGGAAGTTTGTATTATATTTTCAACTTTTCTAGCTAGTCTAAAATTTAATAGCAAGATATGAATACATGCGCATTTAAAATAGAATAGGCATACTGACAGCTAGGTACATTGACAGAATCTTAGTGTTGGAATTTTGGGAGTAAGATAGAAGTAGTCCTTGGGATTAATCTGGTAATGACAATAGACTTCTAAGAAGGTTAAACCAACAGATCATCATAATCAGATTTTTGTTTTGTGAACATACTTTGGTAACAGTGTGGACAAGAAGATGGGGATGTAGAATCATTGACAGTGTTAAAGGAGCTATAGAATCTGAAAAATGGGCAAAAATGGGCACCAAGATGTTGCCAATGGAAGGGATAGAATGACAGAGGTCCGTATTGTTTAAATGGCTAGTCTATTATATCTTTATAATAAAATTTAAATTAAATATGAGTGTTTCCTAGGTCTCTTATAGACCAATCATACTTGCCTGTGTTTGTGATTATATCCATTATATCCATTCTGTGTTTGTGATTATATCCATTGTGAGTATATCCATTTTATCCTGAATATGAGTTTACTCATCTTCCATTTCTTATGTGTTCCCTTTCTGACTTTCATCCTGAAATTTGATATGATTAACTATATATCAGTTTCTCCTTACAAAAAAACAGGTTAAGTTTCCTTCAGTGGCTCATCTAATCTATGCCTAGGCTTTTACATTCCCTAGGTTATTCTCTTTTTAGGCAGCAAGGAATAGAGGAAAAAAACTTATCCAAGAGTAATAATATTCCCTTGCAGATATGAGAATATGAGAGAGAGAGGGAGATAGAGAGAGAGAGAGACAGAGAGAGAGAGAGAGAGAGAGAGAGAGAGAGAGAGAGAGAGAGAGGAGAAAATCAGGAAGGAAGGAAGGAAGGAAGGAAGGAAGGAAGGAAGGAAGGAAGGAAGGAAGGAAGGAAGGAAGGAAAGAAAGGAGGGAGGGAGTGTGGGAGGGAGGGAGGGAGGGAGGATAGAGAAATGGGGAGAAAGAAGAGAAAAGAAATAA
The DNA here is from genome assembly GCF_019054845.1 of Dipodomys spectabilis. Taxonomy (NCBI): domain Eukaryota; kingdom Metazoa; phylum Chordata; class Mammalia; order Rodentia; family Heteromyidae; genus Dipodomys; species Dipodomys spectabilis. The sequence goes on along the minus strand of NW_024870758.1, from coordinate 4,540,280 downwards.
GAGAGTAACCAGTAGACTTTGAAAGAAATTTTCTCAAGCCAAGAAAAAAGAAAAGGAAAGATGGGTTGGGGATGTAGCTCAGTGGTAGACTGCTTGGCCAGCTTTCAAAAGACTCTGGGTCTGATCCTAAGCACTACAGATAAGGAAGATGAGAAGGTGAAGGATAAGGAGAAGGAGGAAGAAGAAGGAAGGAGACAGACAGACAAATAGACAGAAACATACAACTTCTAAACCTTTTCTATTCCTTGAAAGTTGGTACTGCTATATTTAATCTTTCTACCCTTCAAAACTCAACTGACAATGCTTCCACTTGAGTCATTCAGTTGTACCATTATATAATTTACTTTGGAGATTCTATTTTAAAGATACAGAAATGAAAATGTCCATATGAACTAAGAAAGTTGGCATAGGTACCCTCTAAAACCTTTATGCCATTCTTAATGCTTTACTAGTTTTCTTGAATACTCCCCTGAAAAATGGAGCCCAAGTGACCAAGTGGCTTTACAATAAAGAATCCTTGATTTAATGCATAAAGGAAGTAAGAAACTGCCCTTCTTAAAGATCTGTCTGCATTGCTCTTCTAAAGATGTATGCCTTTTTAATCCCTCTGCTCTTCCTAGGTTTTTTTTTTTTTTCTAGAAAAGCAATGCCTTCTGATAGGAAGTCTACATTTGGACTCCACTGTATCAGTGTGCTCAAAGTTGCTAGGCCTCTGTCATGCTTGATTAAAGCAAATGCAAAGCTCAAATATGCTTAATGTTCTCAGTGAAATTAGCACAGAGTCCAGGGTAAATACAGGCAAATACATAGTAGTGGAAATTCTGACATTCCATAGATGCCAGACATCCAGGAACTAGCAGGTAATGAATTTATTCTTATTCCTTCTGTCATAATATTTTCTCTGGAGTAACATTGCCTACAGGTACTAGTAACTTCTAGAGCTACTCAATGCCTTTGAAAATTCAAATATATAAGGAATAATCCTAATCCTGAGGGTCAGGAGATAGCAAAAAGGCTCTTAAAAAAAATCTTAAAAGGAGGAAGAGAGTACACCTGCATAAAGGACTGGGATTTACTGTTTAAGTTAAGATGCACTCAAATTAAATGCTTTGTTTGAGATGAGAAACAAGTAAACATGGAGCCAGAATGTGTAACCAAAAGGGTAGGACAGAGCCTACTTGGTAGGAAAAGATGAAGTAAAAAGAGAAGGAAACCATCTATCCTCCTGTATATTTTGAATCTGGCTTCCTGGGATGGAGGACATCCCCCATCAACTGATGAAAAAGACTGAATATTGTATTTGATTTTGGTACCTGGCATCTTGTATATACATTTATCTAATTTGGGGAGGGGAAGGGGAGTAACAAAATGCTGAAACAAGGACACAGGCTGACCCATTGCAACAAGAATACCCACAAGACACTATGTTGGAAACGAACTTTACAACTTTGGGGGGCGGGAAAGAAGTACAAAAAAGACTGATAAATGCATCTCTGTCTGACAAGTTAAGGTCGTTTTAGTTTTTACTGCTCACAATAATTCCTCAGGTTGGTGTTAGTAAATCTTCTGTCCTCATATTTTCAGAAGTTGGAGTGCAGATAAAAGATCAGTACTCTTCTACCTTCTTTTAAGAACAAGAAATAAAAAAGACTTGAGTTTCTTCCCTCTTGAGGAGACCCATCCTCCAGTTTGGTAGAATGTTCTATACTGAAGACCAGTATACATTTCTTATGTATACATAAGAATACATACCAGTACCAGTATGCATATTTATACATTTCTCTTTTTCCTATTTGAATGTAAGAGGTAAGCTCTTTCCATGACACAAGTTTTAATAAGAATAATAAGCAGGCAGAATTTTTAGAATGCAGAGACATGTGTTCACTTACCTTCCCAGTTCCTTGTCATAACGCCATGTTGATGCCATGTTGCTCAAGCGAGAACATCGCCGTAGTGAACCAGTCCTGAGTCCTTGGAAACAATATTGAAGGTTTTGGTAACAGAGGGTACTGAGTTTACTTTTCCCACTTTTAATTCTGATGCAGAATGATTGGACTGGAAAGAAGGAAAGAGAGATTATGCTCAGTCATTTTTCCTCTCTTTTGGGGTTCTTTCTTTTATCAGGGCAAATGTGATCCTGTCTGTTTTTCAACAAGTAACCAAGCTTAATGCCTGCCATTTTCTAACCTGATTTAGATTGGGGTACGGTATTTGGAAATCAATTGTTGAGTTTTACTTGAAACACAATCTGTATTGGCTCAAAAACTCAAAAGGAACATCTTTTTGACTTCTCTCTGCTTGTCAAAGACCTAGAGTATTTAATACAAATGCATGATTTTTAGCAAACTACTTAGGTTCTCTATTTTATGTATAGACAAGTACCTTCTTTCCCAGGAGTCTCATAAATCAACAGAGTCAATGGAAAGTGCTTAGTACATACGCTGTGCATGTTCATAGTCACTACTTTACCTTGTCTATCAATCTGTGCAGAATTTCAGAAAGGTGATGAGATAGGCTTTTGTGCTGATACTGGGTTTGAACTCAGAGTCTTCTCATGTAGCTTCCATGTTCACATTTGACACTCTACTACTTGAGCCATACCTCCAGCCCAGTGTTATGTTGCTTAATTGAAGATAGTCTTCTGGGCTTTTCTACTTTTATATGTGGGGTGGCTTCAAACAAGGATTTTTTAGATCTTAATGTCTTGGGTAGCTAGAATTACAAATGTAAGCCATCAGTGCCCAACTATAAAATGCTTTCTACTAGGTCTCAAGTAAAGCTCAACAACCAGTCTATGTATGTACACCCAATCCTGTGATTAGAGGTAGAGTGAGAGTTGAGGTGATAATAGTGGGCACAGTGTATAGTGTTGTAATGAAGAAACTTGCCACATACTAAGGGAACATGGAAATGGAAGTGCTGGAAAATCAAATGTGGCTACAGCTATATCAAGACCAAGCCAAGAAAAATTGTAAATCATAGCATAATATTTTTTAGTCTCAGCTCTAAACCTTTATTTTAGTGCACTCCAACATTTTTTCCTGCCATACAATGATCCATGCATGCTCAGCACCCCTCACTGCCTTCCTGGAATTTCTCCTGCTAGTTGCCAGCTCCAGATTCTACAGCAGGTTGACTTAACAGCTGCCTGCATCTTCTACCATGTGAATTACTATCCCATCACGTGAGGAATGAGAAGATCTCTGCATAGGAAACAAGATAGGGAAAATTAGATGTATCACAAGAGAAAGGACACCGTGTACAAAATGAAATTTTAGTTCCAAACAGTGGGAATTAGTTCAGAGTGATTAAACAGACAAGGAGCTCATTTAAAAGATACATAGCAGACCACAGACTCACTGGAAGCAAGTCAGAGCGAAGCATTCAGGGCAATGTCCCCAAACCACCCTGTCACACTGGTCTCATAAGAAATCCTCATCCTAGCTGGGCGCCGGTGGCTCACGCCTGTAATCCTAACCACTCAGGAGGCCTAGAGCTGAGAATCACGTTCAAAGCCAGCCCGGGCAAGAAACTCCATGAAACTCTTATCTCCAATAAACCACTAGAAAACAGGAAGTGGCATTGTGGCTAAAGCGGTAGAGCACTCGCCTTGAGCTGAAGAGCTGAGAGACAGCGCCCAGGCCCAGAGTTCAGGCCCCACGACCGACAAAAAAAGAAAGAAATCCTCATCCTAACGTATTTATAATGCACCATGTGATTTTGTTGTTGTTGTTGTTTTTGTATGTTCCTCCCCCACGGTATAACCCGTTTTCACTGTATTTGATGTATTTCACTGTATTTGATTGTGCCCCGCATCTTGTATATACACTTCTCTAACTTGGGGAGGGGAAGGGAAAAAACAAAATGCTTAAATAGGAATACAGGTTGACCCATTGTAACAATGAGATGTACAAGACACTATGCTGAAAAACGAACTTTACAATTTAGGCGGGGAGGTGGGGAGGGAAGGAGGTGGGGGGTGTAGTTGTGGAGGTGGGAGGGAAGGGAGGGTAGGGGGAAAACAAAGGAGGAAGTAACAATGCTTGATAAGAAATGTACTCATTACCTTGCTCATGTAACTGTAACCTCTCTGTACAGTATTTTCACAACAAAAAAAGTATTAAAAATAAAATAAATCTCACCATAAAAGACCCAATTCTCACTATCACCTTGTACAAAGAGCTTACTTCTAAAATCAGTGTTGTTGACTGCATTGATGTGTCTTGACACCAGAAAAGGGACTTTGCGCAGCCTCCACAAACTCCAGATACTGGGTGAATCTCCCTTAATGTTGCAAGAGAAGCAATACAATGGGTTGGAGTCTCACAGTGTTTATTTTCTATCACATTTTGCAAAAAAAAAAAAAAAATAGCATTCAATGGGTGAAGGCTAGGTCACATGCTTGCAGTCCAGCTGCATGTGAGCTGACAAAGATGGCTCTTCCTTGCAAGGCTTTTGGAAAAAACAGGCAGCTAGAAGACACTGCAACTGTCTAGCACACTAATAAGAGCATTCCAGGACAAGTGAGTTCCTCCCAAACCTTCATTGGATCATGATTGATGCTACTACATAACACAGGCATTTTTCTTTCCTTTTCAAATTCATACACAGCGTTTGCTCTAGTCTGAATGGTTAAGTCCTTCCCAATACTTATGCTAAAAGCTAATCATCAGTAGGGTGCTAGAGAGGATTAGACCAAGTGATGGCTTTAATGTTCTTAGCCAAAAATTCCAGAGAGTTCCTTCCCAGGGCTATGTGAGGACACCGTGAAAAGGGGCATCTATAAACCAGAACAAGGGCTTCCCCAGGCTCTGAGGGTGTTGGAGCTTTCAGAACAATGAATAATATATTCCTGTTGCTTAAGCATGCAGAGTCTGTAGTATTTTGTTAGAGCAGCCTGAGTGGATTAAGCTATGATTTTTTTCATGAGTACCAGTCCTGAGGCTTGAACGCAGGCCTAGATGCTGTCCCTGAACTTTGTTGCTCAAGGCTAGTGCTCTAGAAATTGTGCCATAGCTTCACTTCTGGATTTTTTGGTGCTCAGCTGGAGATAAGAGTATCATGGACTTTCCTGCCCTAGCTGGCTTTGAACTTCAAACCTTGATCCTCAGATCTCAGCTTTTTGAGTAGCTAGGATTACAGACATGAGCCACCAGCACCTGGTGATTTATCTGTTTTTATATTCAACTAAAAAAGTATATGAATGACTTCTACTCTGCGCAGTTTTTATTCACCACTGCTCACATAGTGGTTGAATTTTCCTTTACATGTTTAAAATACATTAAGAACAAATTATTTGAAGATTCATTGAATTAGTAGCCTACCAAGGATGTTACATGTTTTAATACTTAATGATGTACCATAGTAAAGATTTCTTCCCACTTCATTAGAGTAAGACTTTCTTGTTCAATTAAGGACAGTGTCAGACCTTGTATAATGGTGGACACTTCCTAAAACCTAGACTGGAGCATTTCTACTACAGTCTTTTCTTTATTATATTCAATAGTGTCACTGGATACAACAGACTTTCCTTTTCCCATGTATCACATTCTATTCCAAATATTGTAAGTCCAGGGCTTGGGTGCCAAGCATGGCTTCCAGTCTTGTTTCATATAATACTTTGGTCAAGCTCTCCTCCCTAAAATGAAAACCAGGCACACTATGATTAAATACCTGACTTCCCTCACTGCTGATTTCCTATCCAACCCAGAATTCAAAATGAAATCTGACTGCTCCCAGGTCCAGCTACACAACCATTACCACCCTGCTACCCAGATTTGTTCTGCATCATGGCTTGTGGAACTTTGTGTTAGAGTCACATTCTTGCTATTTCCAGTGCCACTCTCTTTTTTATTTTATTTTATTTATTTTTATTGTTTTTGTAAAGGTGATGTTACAGTTACATAAATGAGGTAATGACACATTTCTTTTTGAATAGTGTCACCTCTTCCCTCCCTCTCTCCCAGTTTTCCCTTCCTGATCCCCCTGTCCCCTTAATTCATATACAACATAGTGTCTTTTTCCATTTCTTGGAGTTCATTTCAATAAACATCTTCCTTTTTTTTTTTTTTTTTGTCCTGGGGGCTTGAATTCTGGGCCTGGGCATTGTCCCTCAGCTCTTCAGCTCAAAGTGAGTGCTCTACCACTTGAGTTACAGCGCCACTTCCAATTTTCTGTTGGTTTATTGCAGATAAGAGTCTCACAGTCTTTCCTGCCTGGGCTGGCTTTAAACCGAGATCGTCAGATCTCTGACTCTTGAGTAGCTAGGATTACAGGTGTGAGCCACCAATGCTCGGCTCTCGATAAACATCATTTTATATGACCATATGCATATAGCTATTGAACCTTTGTAATCCTCCTCTAAGAATATTCTCCTTTGGTCTTACAGTGTGAATATCTAGAGTCTGCATAATAATTTACTATGTCCCAGTGTATGTTTGTCTTTTACCATCCATTGTGTAAATAGGCACATCCATTGCAGATTTATAGGCACATTCTACTTACCACCAACAAGGGAAACCACGTAACCTACATATTTTTGGATCTGGCTTACTTGGCTTACTTTTTTTTTTTCTAGTACAATGTCATTCTTTCTGATGGAAATAAAGTCCATTGTGTATATATACTACATTTTCTTGATCCATTCGTGGTCCACTGAGGGGCATCTGGGTTGATTTCATATCTTGGCTATGCCCATGAACATGATTGTGCAGGTAGCGTTAATGTGGCCTTGTTTGTGGTCTGTTGGATAAATGTCCAGGAGTGGAAATGCTAGCTCATAAGAAAGCTCTATGTTTACTCTTTTGAGGAACTTCCGAACTGCTTTGCAGAGTGGTTGAACAAGTTTACATTTCCACCCACAGTGTAGTAGAGTTCCCTTTGGCCACATACCTGCCGCATATGTTTTTGTTAGTTTTCTTGATAATGGCCCATTCTAACTGGGGTGAGGTGGAATCTCACTGTTGTTTTGATTTGCATTTCTTTTATGTCCACAAATGTTGAACATTTTTTAATGTGCCTATTAGCCCTTTTTGCTTCTTCTGAGAAGTCTCTCTTTAAGCCTTTAGCCCATTGTTATTCAGGTTGTTGTTTCTTATTTTGAGGGTTTATATTTGGTAGGTTTAATTTTTGAGCTCTAAAATATACTCAGGGATGAAAAATTAAAACCCCTACTACCTCTTTGTGAAGTCAGAGCTGACTTTTTCCTGTTGCTTCTTGTTTCTTTCTAGATGCAAAACAATTTCCCTCTGGAAAGTTGTTCTCTATGTAATATTGGTTGGCTTGTATTAAATATTAATGACTATTTTGTTTCATTCTCCTGGTTCTTTGTTATTTAGGCAGAGGTTAGAAAATTTTAATAGAATATAAAGTTAAATTTGTTATGTAATTTCATTTGAATAAGGAGTTTTTGGAGTAGAAGTTTCTTAAAAATCACATATATAGATACATATATACATATATACATATATATATGCTCTTGAGAAAGACAGTTATGTATAGATCTGTGATCTAGAAGATGGAAATAACTATTTCCAAAGAAGTAAGGAAACTTTCTTAGTTCTTTTTTTTTTAAATAAATTTTTTATTGTGAGAATACTGTTCAGAGGAGGGGTTACAGTTGCATGAGCAAGGTAATGAGTACATTTCTTATCAAGCATTGTCTCTTCCTTCGTGTTTCCCATAGCATCCCTTCCCTCACTCCACCCTCCTCTCTGCCTTGTAAGGTCTGAACAGGGACACCTCCCTCCCTCTTGGCTAAGTTTCTGCCCAGTATCTGTTACCTAGATAACTAGCCGACCTGAAAGCAGTCACCTTCCCCTCCTGCTAGGTCACATCCAGGGCCACCTCTGGTCACACACCTCCCATCTGACCTTAGGAGGGTCCTAGACCCTGAGTTCACATCCAAATACAGTGTGGCCACACCTTTCCCCTCACCTGGCCACACCTCTTCCTGTCCCTGGCCTAGATATGTCCTGGCCCAGAGGTGGGTCCCCTTCCCCCGCCCCTTTCCTTTTCAGCCATGCCTCTCCATCTTGCATGGCGGGGGACAGCAGTTCAGTAAATAAACTTCTTTTCCTGCCTGAATAGCGCATGGTGTTCTCTTCATCGGCTACCTAATGAAACCTCCCTATTTAATATACCTTACATATGGTGCCGTGACTCGGGTTTTTGAGTTGGAAATGTTAGAATTTCCTAACCGCCCCTTTTCTGCGAACTGAACTGTCTTGAGACACCACGCAAGACTTCACCAATACCATTACTGTCCTTCACATCCACGTTCACACCATTTCTCTACTCTGGTGAGTGAAACTACTCTCTACAGCACTCTGTTGCTCAGTCTCTGTCCAGATGTGGCCCCATGCCAGGGAGATCCTATGGCCTGTAGCCGAAAGGCCAGTCACCTCTGGATCCGAGGATGCTTGGTTTTGGAGGCTTGGCCATTTCGCTCTAGAGGGCTCTGGAGGAAGTCGGGATGCCGCTTCTGCCTGGTCAGCTCCTCTTCACTGACCAGAGTCACTCTCCTACACATTTAATGGGGTGCTGCGAGTCACGCCTGAGTCGTGAAACCCCTTTGAAATGCCTCCTGTGCTCCCTGGGAGCCAGAGTGCCTCATTTTTATGCCATTCTCAGATGTAGAGTTTTTGCCACTGCAATGGTAAATGGTCAGAAGTCTGTTTACTTTCAGGCTCTCTTTGTTCTCTCTCTCTGCCAATCATGTCCAACTCTCCCTTTCTATTTTCTACAACATTTTGGCTTGTACCCTGAAGAGTGTGACACAGGCTGGGTCCCAGGGATCCCCTTCTAGGTTCCCTCTTAAAGGTTAGCCATTCTAGGTTTGAAAATTGTCAGAGTTGCCATTTGTTTAGGTTTTCTTTGCTTTTTTTCAGAAATTCGCCATCTTGAGTTTGCCATCTTGGCCACATGGTGGGGTAAGGGTTGGGTCTTATCTGACTCAACCTTCCACCAAGCTTGGTACTATACCTACTTCTGCAACCTCCCCCATGAGGCACCACCATTTGTGGCCTCCCTAGCGAGGTACACCCCAATTTGTGGCCTCCCCTGTGAGGCATTCCCCTCTTTTAGGCCTCCCAAGTGAGGTGTACCCCCCATTTGTGGCCTTTCCAGCGAGGCTCTATTTCTAGCTCCCTCTATTTTGCAGCCTCCTCTATGAGGCATCCCATTTTTGCAGCCTCCCCCGCAAAGTACCCCCTCCTTTGAGGTCTCCCGTGCAAGGGCCCCCCTCTGTGGCCTTTCTTGCAAGGGCCCCTCCCCTGTGGGCTCCCTCCTCTGCCTTTGTACTGGGGGTGAAACCTGAAGCTCCATGTGTGCTAGAACCCTCACTGTCAGTATCTTTAGCTCTCTCTAGCATTGACCATGTGGCAGGTGCACCATCTTGGCCCCATGGGAGTTCAGCTGCTATTTCATGCCAACTCAATTTTTTTTTTTCTTTTTCTTTTTCTTTTTTTTCATTTTTTTTATTGTGAAAATACTGTACAGAGGGGTTACAATTACATGGGCAAGATAATGAGTACATTTCTTATCAAGCATTGTTGCCTCCTCCTTTGTTTCCCCTTTCCATCCCTTCCAATCTCCCACCCACCCTCTTCCACCTCCCACCTCCTCCCTATCCCCCCCAAAGTTGTAAAGTTCGTTTTTCGACATAACGACTTGTACATCTCATTGTTGCAATGGATCCACCTGTATCCCTATTTAGTCACATTTTTTAAAATCAATTCTGAGAAATTTAATGGTCCTTGTAGAAAGACAGAGCTGAGAAAAAGATAAACATGGTGAGACTCTTTATCAGGTCTGGGCATCCCTCATCTAACACAGTTCTTCCTTTGACTTGGAGACAGGTATCACTGGAAACTGAGGATTGCCAGGTCCTGTGCTTGTCTCAGGTCAGAGATCTGAGGCACTGGAACTTGGTCTCTAGCCCTTGTCTGTCTGATGAGAGAGCATCATCCCTGGGTTTGTACCTCTGCATGTCATAAGGAAACGGTTTCATGAATATCCAACTATGCTAAAAATCGGACTGTGTACACGCCTTGAGCACTAACAGTCAGCAGAAGATGTCTCACTTAGCCCTTCCTTGCTTATTAATTTATGACTTCATTCTCTAAGGCCCCATTTTCTTTCTTTTTTTTTTTTTAATTTAATTTTATTTTATTTGAGAACATACTGTGCAGAGGGGTTACAATTACATGGGCAGGATAATGCATACATTTCTTACCAAGCATTGCAGCCTCCTCCTTTGTTTACCCTTCACCTCCCTTCCCAGCCTCCCCCCTACCCCCCACCCAACCATACCCTCCCTCCCCCCGCCTCCGACATTGTAAAGCTGGTTTTGACATGACATTTTGTACTTCTCATTGTTGCAACAGGTCCACCTGAATCCTTAAACGACTTGTTTGTCCCCATCTCCTCCACATGTTATACTGACATCAAATATAGTGAAAGCAGGGGTTACACTGTGGGGGAGGGACATACAAAGCAACCAAGAAATAATCTTATAAATGCGTTAGAAACACATGCATGAAAGAAACAAAAACATTAAAATACATATTTGAGGGTTCGTTTTCCTAACATCACATTCTCTGACTTTTTCCGCTTGACTCATACCTATACTAGATATTGCAAATAAGTGAAACCATGGGACCTATGTTTCTTTGGGCCTGGCTTACTTCACTTAATATAATTTTTTCCAAGCCTTTCCATTTCCTAACAAATGGGGCAATGTCATTCTTTCTGATGGAGGCATAGAATTCCATTGTGTATATATACCACATTTTCTTGATCCATTCATCTACTGAGGGGCATCTGGGTTGGTTCCATATCTTAGCTATGGTAAATAATGCTGCAATAAACATAGTTGTGCTGGGAGCTTTAGTGTGGTCTTTTTTGTAAACATTAGGGTAAATGCCCAAAAGTGGGATTGCTGGGTCATAGGGGAGTTCTATGTGAAGTCTTTTGAGGAACCTCCATACTGCTTTCCAAAGTGGTTGAACAAGTTTACATTCCCACCAACAATGAAGTAAGGTTCCTTTCTGTCCACATCCCCTCCAGCATCTGTTGTTGTTAGAGTTCTTGATTTTTGCCGTTCTAACTGGAGTGAGGTGATATCTCAATGTTGTTTTGATTTGCATTTCTTTTATGGCTAGGGATGTTGAACATTTCTTCATGTGTCTATTGGCCATCCTTCTTTCTTCTTCAGAGAAGCTTCTCTTTAAGTCTTTCGCCCACTTACTTATTGGGCAGTTGCTTCTTTGAGGATTTGTTGTTGGGTGGTTTAATTTTTTGAGTTCCAAGTATATTTTAGATATGAGACCCTTGTCCGTTGTATGGCTAGTAAAGATCTTCTCCCAGTCCGTGGGCTTTCTATTGATCTTGCTAGCTATGTCATTTGCCCTGCAGAAGCTCTGCAACCTTATACAATCCCATTTGTCCAACCTTTCTTTGATTTGTTGTGTTTCCGGGTCTCTATACAGAAAATTTCGGCCTGAGCCGAGGAGACCCAGGGTTTCTCCTATTCCATCCTGTAATGTTTTCAGAGTGTCTGCTTTGAGTTCAAGGTCTTTGATCCATTTGGAGTTGATTCTGGTGCAGGGTGATATATAAGGATCTAGCTTTAGTTTTCTACATGTAGTTAACCAGTTTTGCCAGCACCATTTACTGAAGAGGCTGTCTGTCTTCCATTCTATTGTTTTAGCTCCCTTATCGAAGATTAGATGGCTATAGGTCTGTACGTTCATTTCTGGGTTTTCAATTCTATTCCATTGGTCCTGAGGTCTGTTCTTATGCCAATACCAAGCTGTTTTGATTACTATGGCTTTATAGTAGAGTTTGAAATTTGGTATTGATATTCCTCCAGCAGTGTTCTTTCTGTTGAGGAGAGTTTTTGCTATTCGGGGTCTTTTATTGTTCCATATGAATTTTTGGATTGCCTCTTCTATTTCCTTGAAGAATGAGGGTGGAATTTTGATAGGTATTGTGTTGAATTTGTAGATACCCTTGGGAAGTATTGCCATTTTCACGATGTTAATCTTTCCAATCCAGGAGCATGGGAGGTTTTGCCATTTTTTAAGTTCTGTGTTGATTTCCTTTTTCAAGATTTTAAAGTTTTCATCATAGAGGTCCTTCGCTTCTTTAGTTAAGTTAATTCCTAGGTATTTTATTTTTTGTGGGGCTATTACAAATGGAGTTGCTTTCCTAATTTCAGCCACACTTTTCTCATTGTTGGCATACAGAAAAGCCATTGATTTTGGGGGGTTAATTTTATAACCTGCTACTTTGCCAAAGTTTTGAATCAGCTTGAGTAATTTGGGAGTGGAGTCTATGGGATTCTTTAAATACAAGATCATGTCATCTGCAAAGAGGGAGAGTTTTATTTCTTCTTTCCCTATTTGGATCCCCTTTATGTCTGCATCTTGTCTTATTGCTGTAGCTAGGCATTCTAATACTAGATTGAAGAGAAGTGGAGAGAGTGGGCAACCTTGTCTTGTTCCTGAGTTAAGAGGAAATGGCTTTAGTTTTTCACCATTGAGTATAATGCTGGCTGTAGGTTTGTCATATACAGCCTTTATTGTATTGAGGAATGTTCCATGGATTCCTAATTTTTCCAAAACCTTCATCATAAAGGGGTGTTGGATCTTGTTGAATGCTTTTTCTGCGTCTATTGAGATAACCATGTGGTTCTTGTTCTTGCTCCTGTTGATGTGATGAATAATATTAATTGATTTGCGTATATTGAACCAGCTTTGCATCCCTGAAATGAATCCTGTTTGATCGTGGTGTATGATTTTTTGGATGAATTGTTGAAGTCGATTGGCCAAAATTTTGTTGAGAAGTTTTGCATCAATGTTCATCAAAGAAATGGGTCTATAGTTCTCTTTCTTTGATGAGTCCCTGCCTGGTTTTGGGATGAGGGTTATGATGGCTTCATAGAATGTGTTCAGTAGTGAGCTTTCTCTTCCAATTTCATTGAAGAGTTGGAGGAGAATTGGTGTGAGCTCTGCTTTGAAGGCCTTGTAAAATTCCGCTGTAAAACCATCTGGTCCTGGACTTTTCTTAGCTGGGAGGTCTCTTATTGCTGTTTCTATTTCAATGCTTGATATGGGCCTGTTAAGATAGTTTAACTCATCTTGGTTTAGTTTTGGCATGTCAATATTTGCTAGGAAGAGGTCCATTTCTGTCAAGTTCTCAAACTTATTAGCATAAAGTTTTGAGAAGTATTCCCTTATAATGTTCTGAATCTTGGTTGTTTCCGTGGTGATGTTTCCATTCTCATCTCTGAGTTTATTAATTTGGGTGTGTTCTCTTCTTTTTCTGATAAGATTTGCTAAGGGTCTGTCAATTTTGTTAAGTTTTTCGAAGAACCAACTCTTTGTTTTGTTGATTCTTTCTATAGTTTTTTTGGATTCTAATTCATTTAATTCTGATTTAATTTTGATTATTTCTTTCCGTCTACTGGATTGGGGTTTATCTTGCTGCTCTTTTTCAAGGAGGTTTAGATGTGTCATTAAATTGTTAGTTTCAGATCTCTCCAATTTGTTGATGTAGGAGCTCAGAGCTATAAACTTGCCTCTGAGTACTGCCTTTGCTGTGTCCCAGAGGAGCTGGTATTTTGTGTGTTCATTTTTGTTGAATAGCATGAACATTTGAATTTCCTTTCTAATCTCTTCCATGACCCACTCATGATTCAGCAGTGTGTTGTTCAGCCTCCATGTGATACCGGACTTTCTTTGGTGGCTTTTGGTGTTGAGTTCTAATTTTATTCCCTTGTGGTCAGAGAGGATGCAAGGTATAACTTCAATGTTTCTGAATTTAGACAAGTTTGCTTTGTGGCCTAAAATGTGGTCTATTTTAGAAAACGTTCCATGTGCTGCTGAGAAAATCGTGTATTCTGATGCTGCTGGGTGAAATGTTCGGTAAATGTCTGTTAAGTCTAGTTGATCTATGCAGCTGTTTAGATCTGTGGTTTCTCTGTTGAGTTTTTGCCGAGTTGATCTATCTAGTGGGGAGAGTGGTGTGTTAAAATCCCCAACAATTAATGTCTTTGGATCTATATGGGATTTGAGGGAAGTAGTGTTTCTTTGATAAATTTGGGTGCTCCATTGTTTGGCGAATAGATATTTAGAATTGTAATATCCTCCTGAAGGAGAGATTGCCAACTCAATTTTGCACTGTGTGTGCACACCTATACGTTTATGTCTGTGTCTGTGTAAACATGTTATCTGGCATTGTAATCAAGTTATTTGGCTTAAATTGTTAGAGAGTCCTGAAGTTTGTTCAGTTTGGATTCGTAGTTCAGTGCCAGCCAGTCTACCTGCAGTCCAGATCCAGTCCATCTCTTCCAATCTGGAAGACAGGTCTCACTCCTGCCTAGACCATCCTGACTATCTCCACCATGGTAAAAGTAGACTGGAGTCTGCTTGGCTCCATCACACGCAGCTGATTTCCTGGTGAAAGATTGCTTTGGATTTGTAAAAGCTAAGGCTCTTTCCGTAACTTTGGTTAACTTAGGGTTAAAGAAATCAATACCATATCTGTGCTAAAATTCTCATCACATCTAACAAGTTTTGTCATTTCAGAATATTTGTTGATCAATTCTTGATAAGAACCAGGTAAACTCTCCTTATTCTACTTGATCTCCTTGTTGCTTTAATTGGAAATAATAAAGGGCTTTTGTGGCAAAGATTGCAGTTCAAAGCCAGCCCGGGCTGGAAAAATCCCTAAGACCCCATCTCCGAACTGACCTGCAGCATGGCTCAAGACTCTTATCTCTAATTACCTAGCCAAATGCTGCAAGTGGTACTGTAACTCAAAGTGGTTCAGTGCTAGCCTTGAGCAGAAGTGTTCAGGGACAGTGCACAGGCCTTGAGTTCAAACCACCAATTAGGACAAGCCATCTCAGCAACAAGCACCTAGATTTAGCCAGTCTGGGGAACAAGGGACCATGGAGAGGGGCAAGAGGAGATGATGTCACATCAGCCACTTTGTGCCTGCCCTCTCAAAATTAACCAGAGCCGGGAAGTCAATAGAAGTAAGAAGCCTGCCTATCTAATGCCCATACCTGTGTACCTTTCCACTGGACAGAAATTTATATTTTTGCCTTTGTTACCTGACTTCTCCTCTACCTACTTGCCATATGTCAAAAGTAGCTAGGGATATTTCTACCAACATTTTCAGCCCCAAGTCCTCCCTCTTGCCATTTATTTGACCTTTAGTATTTTTTTCAGTCCATCAATGCCTCATGAGAATTCTCCAGACTTCATCCAAGAGACTTGCCTCCTCCCGACTTCATCTAAGGACTCACGCCCACCGAATGACAGCTGCTGCCTGCTGCCTTCTCCCAGAGGGGACCACATCTCAGCCTTTTACCCCTACTGTCAATTCCCCTTACAAGCAGGAAGTAGCCAGAGAGAATCTTCATCCTTTTTCATAATTATCAAAAAGCTGAAATGTTAAGGTCTGAACAGAGATACCTCCCTCCCTCTTGGCTAAGTTTCTGCCCAGTATCTGTTACCTAGGTAACTGGCAGACCTGGAAGCAGTCACCTTCCCCTCTTGCTAGGTCACATCCTGGGTCACCTCTGGTCACACACCTCCCATCTGAACTTAGGAGGGTCCTAGACCCTGAGGTCACATCCAGATCCAGTGTGGCCACACACTTCTCCCACCTGGCCACACCTCTCCCTGTCCATGGCCTAGATAAGTCCTGGCCCAGAGGTGGGTCCTCTTCCTGTCCCTTTCCTTTTCAGCCATACTTCTCCACCATGCATGGTGGGAGCACCAGTTCAGTAAATAAACTTCTTTTCCTGCCTGAATAGCGCGTGGTGTTCTCTTCATCGGCTACTTAATGAAACCTACCTATTTAAGATACCTTACATGCCTAAATTGTAAAGCTCGTTTTTCAACATAGCATCTTATACCTTTCATTGTTGCAATGTACCCCTGCTTAAACAATTTGTCTTTCCCCTTCCCCTCACAAAACTATACCAACATCAAATACAGTGAAAACAGGGTTTATACAGTGGGGGAGGGACATATAAAGCAACACAAAAAATCACGTGGTACCTTATAAATACATTAGATGCAATAGCAAGAAAGAAAAAAAAAGTTGTATCCTTATCTTGGGGTTCATTTCGCTGAACATCATCTTATCTGATCATTTCTGCTTGTCTCAGACATATACTAGTTGTTGCAAATAAGGGAAACTAGTTATTGCAAATAAGTTAGCATGGCTAACTTCACTTAATAGTCTTTCCAAGTCTTTCCATTTCCTAACAAATAGGGCCTTGTCATTCTTTCTGATGGAGGCATAGACTTCCTTTGTGTATATACACCACATTTTCTTGAGCCATTCATCTACTGAGGGGCATCCGGGTTGGTTCCATATCTTAACTATGGTAAATAATGCTGCAATAAACAGTTGTGCTGGTAACTTTAGTATGGTCTTGTTTGTGATCATTTGGTTAAATACCCAAAAGTGGGATTGCTGGGTCATAGGGGAGCTCTATGAGGAGTCTTTTGAAAAACCTCCATACTACTTTCCAAAGTGGTTGAATAAGTTTACATTCCACCAACAATGCAGTAGGGCTCCCTTCTGGCCACATCCCCTCCAACATCTGCTGTTATTAGAGTTCTTGATTATAGCCATTCTAACTGGGGTGAGGTGGAATCTCAATGTTGTTTTGATTTGCATTTCTTTTATGGCTAGAGAGGTTGAGTATTTCTTCATGTGTCTATTGGCCATTCTTATTTCCTCGTCAGAGAAATTTTTCTTTAATCTTTACCCCACTTTTTTTATTGGGCAGTTGTTTATTTGAGGATTTGTTGTTGGGGGATTTAATTTTTTGAGTTCCAAGTATATTTTAGATATGAGACCCTTGTCCATTGAATGGCTAATGAAGATCTTCTCCCAATCTGTGGGCTTTCTATTGATCTTCCTAGCTATGTCCTCTGCCATGCAGAAGCTCTGCAGCTTCATGCAATCCCATTTGTCCAACCTTTCTTTGATTTCTTGGGTTTCTGGGTCTCTATTCAGAAAATTTTGGCCTGTGCCAAGGAGACCTAGGGTTTCTCCTATTTCGTCCTGTAATGTTTTCAGAGTGTCTGCTTTGACTCCAAGGTCTTTGATCCATTTGGAGTTGTTTCTGGTGCAGGGTGATATATAAGGATCTAGCTTTTGTTTTCTACAAGTGATTAACCAATTTTGCCAGCATCATTTACTGAAGAGGCCTTCTTCCATTCTATGCTTTTAGCTGCTTTATCAAAGATTAGGTGGTTATAGGTCTGTGGGTTCATTTCTGGGTTTTCAATTCTATTTCATTGGTCCTCAGGTATGTTCTTGTGCCAGTACCAAGCTGTTTTGATTACTATGGCTTTCTAGTAGAGTTTGAAATTTGGTATTGATATTCCTCCAGTACTGTTCTTTCTGATAAGGATTGTTTTTGCTATTCGGGGGTCTTTTATTGTTCCGTATGAATTTTGGATTGCCTCTTCTATTTCCTTGAAGAATGAGGTTGGAATATTGATAGGTATCGCATTGAATTTGTAGATAGCCTTGGGAAGTATTGCCGTTTTCACCATGTTGATCTTTCCAATCCAGGAGCATGGGAGGCTTTTCCACCTTCTCAGTTCTGTTTTGATTCAGGTTTTTAAAGTTTTCATCATAGAGGTCCTCCAGTTCTTTGGTTAAGATAATACTTAGGTATTTTACTTTTTGTGGCTATTAGGAATGGAGTTGCTTTCCTGATTTCAGCTGCCCTCTTATTGTTGGCATACAGAAAAGTCATTGATTTTTGAGGGTTAATTTTATACCCTGCTACTTTGTCAAGAAACTTTCTTAGTCCTTTACAGAAGAATGACTGTGTACCTGCAGTGGACTGCATGAGTGAAGAAGGGTTCCTTAGATTGACATAACACTGAAAAGTAGAATTATTTTCAATCTCTTCTCCCTTGGCAGATCATTAATGAATGCTGGGCAGATTAAAACCTTCACTGCACTACTGGATTTTACCAGGCAATTTATTTGGTGACCCTTTTTTAAAATTTGCTGGTACTGAAATTTGAACAAAGGGCCTGAAGCTTGATATTCACTCTTCCACTTCAACCACTTACCTAGACCTTTTATAGTTTAGTTATTGTTTTTCAGATTCTTGCCTGAGGTCTAGTCTTGTATCTTCATTCCTTTACATCTTTTTTATACATAGCTAAGGTTACAGCATGTACTATCATACCTGGCTGTTTTTGTTGAGATGAGGGTCTCACTAACTTTTTCGTGGGTTGCCTTGAGCACTGACCTTTGTAATTTCTGCTTCCTGAGTAGTTAGCATTACAGTCATGAGCCACTGTGCCTGACTTAATGACACAGAATCTGTAACATACTTCAGTTTCAAGCAAAAATAATGGGTGGCCATCATTTCTGTTGGTAAGATTTTATTTTAATTTGGAGCAATTTACATCTTGAACATCTACACTTATAATTATGTTTTTCCCTCTCTGGTAGTTTCCAGTACTCCCAAAGGACCACCCTAAACACCCTGTGTCTTTCATCACAACCTGTGAGGAAAGACCTCAGGGAAGGGTAAAAATCTGTGATGGAGAAATACAGAACAGGAAAAGACATTTCCATGGTGATTTAGCCTGTTCATAGACAATAGAAAACTTACTTCAGAGTTCTAGTGTCTATGTCTAGTGTCTACATTTTCATGAAGAATTTTTTTAAGAAGAATATCAGGAAGGAAACACTGGGAAATTGTGCAATACTCTCACATGGCAGAGAAGTGCCCTGAGTCACAAAAAGGAACCGAAATTCTGTAAAAAGTCACATAAAGTAAACAGTAGAAGTAAAACTGGAACTCCATAGCCTTCTGGACCTCTTGGAATTCACTTATTAACAGCAACCTGAGGTCACTACCAAACATAGCTATCTTACTCTACTCCAAAGTACTACCTCTGGGTGTGTGTGTGCATGTGAGCATGTGTGCATGTGCTAGTCTTGAGACTTGAACTCAGGGCCTGGGCATTGTTCTTGAGCTTTTTTGTTTAATGACAGTGCTCTCCCACTTGATCCGTAGCTTCACTTCTGTATTTTTTATGATTAATTGGAAATAAGAGTCTCATGGAATTTCTTGCCCTGGTTGGCTTTGAACTAGAATTCTCAGATTGCAGCCTACAGAGTAGCTAGAATGACAGGGATGAGCCAGCAGCTTCCTCCTCATATTTACTTTTAATCTGCCTCTTTACAAAAATATTACTTTGGAAATTATCACAGTCATATTGGAGAGCAACATAGTTTCACTGTTAATCACTATGCAAAAGGGAAAGCTTTGCAAACATTTTACTTTGTGAGTAATCCAAGCCATGAAGCTAATTAATCTTTTCCTTATTGTCTGCTCCTCCCCACACTCAATCTCAGACCAATGATGTATGTCAATAAAAATTGTTCTGATCAGTCCAGATTAGTAATACTTTTCATCTCTTTAAGCCCTGAAATTCCTGTCTTGGCTTCATTCATTCATTCATTACCATATTATTACTTTAATTTTAACTGCTTCTGGCCATTCAGTATCTGTGGACTTGTTTCCTCTGCCTGCCAGATTGTGAGCTGGGGAAAGATGAAACAAGTGTGCTTAGACTAGCTAACCTAGTCCAGTGCTAGTTGTCTCCCTTGATCAAAGTAGGACTATTTATCTCCAAGGCAATCCCATGAATGCCTAATCTATTCTTCAATAAATATCCCAGATGAACAACCCAGAGTCCATAGGGTTTATGTACACACTGAGTTCCCATTAATCCAATTTTGGTGACTAGCCTAGAAAGGCTGCTTCTTCATATATACATCCAGTTGTAAGCTTAGTTTGTCCGTTTCACTTAGAGAAAACTTACTGAAAACCCAGATTTTAGTTTCTTCTAGAAAACTCCGAGTATGAGTATGTTTTGCATATGACAGCAGAAATGTCCAACCAGGCTCAAATGAACTAAATAGGAAACTCATATTGGATGGCCTGTAAAGCAGAAAAATCTATAGACTGACATTCCCATTAGACCTGAAAAGTCTTAATTAATGATCTCCATTTCTAACCTTTATTGATTACTGTAGAAGAGTGAGGACAGGGCCTCAATAGGGCCTCACACTTGGCTCATTGCTTGGCTATTACTGTCTTGAAACTCTTAAAATTTTCGATAATATTCACAATCCTTGAATACAGGCTTTTGTAATTGAAGTCAGATGAGACCGTGGAGCAAGTGCTTGAACGAAGAATATACATGGGGAAAAAAGTAAAAGCTTTGTACCTAAATGACATTATTTTCCTACTTTGCAAACAAGGGTCTCAGATTTCCATTGCTGTTCTGATGAGAGAATTCCCCATTTTACTTGCTCCCTCTATCTTTACATATTTCTCTATGACTTTCTGTTCTGGCTGTGTCCTACTCACATATGACCTCAGTGACTAAAGTTTGTTATCTCTGTCTTTCACCAACAATCATTTCAAACAATATATTGAGCTTTCACCCTGCATCTAGAGCTTGATTCTTAGTATTGGATTCACATTATTCCTGGAGTCCTCATGGTCAGTGCTCTAGATAGAGTTCTCGTTAATCCATTTACAGAGGAGGAAATGGAAATGTAGATTAAGTAAATTGTCCTGAACCACATGGTGGATGTTGGAGTAAGAATTAGAGCTGTAATGAGCTAAAAGCAGAGCCAACATGCTGGGGGAAAATGTATAACCATGAAAAATACCTACAAGAAATGAAAACAATACTCAGACCAAGAACATTGCTAGAATATTTCATTCTTTTTTAATCCACTCCATGATGAAATCATGAAGATTTTAATCTTTCATTTGTTTTTTACTTTTAAAGAAGCATCTTCTGTACAGCACTGTATATATTGTTTCCTACCTCCTAACATCCACCTTAATAATAAGGTGAAAATGGCTGTGATAATAGTACCTTGTCTAGCTACCTTGTCTCATGTTATTTTTTTTCTTTTATCATTTTTACTGTTATAAAGGTGATGTACAGAGGGGTTACAGTTACAAGAATCATTTTGTTTTCTCTACTTACTAAGGTATGGTACATGCAGGAACGAGATTCCTCAGTGTCACCTCATTGAACAAGTAATAGACAGTTTCACAGAATAACTATCAGGAAGCAGAAACATGTCTTAACTGGAGGATGCAGAAGTTAAAAGAAGGGGAGCACATTAATGGAAAGAGGAATAGTGGATGAATCCAGTCATTGCACTTAATGTCTATAACATGGAAATGGAACTAGGAAACTTGATGAGACTGGTGGGGAATCAGATCAATGGGTGATAGGAGGGGTGTCTGCTCAGGATACATTGTATTCATAAGTGGATATGTTAAATTGAAATCTCCTTTAACAATTATTTGAAGATAAATTTTTTAAAAAGGAAAAAAAGAAGGTATTTGTGTAGCCTATTATTGCTAAGGTCCTTAGGTTAATATGATATTCATTCACTTTGAATCATGTCTATTTTCTGATCTGTCTAGACTCTGGTTCTAAAAATAGGATACACAGCTAGGAAAGCCTGTAAGAGTCTTATCTCCAATTAACTACTAAAAAGTTGAAACTGGAACCATGACTCAAGCAGTAGAGCACTAACTACCTTTGGGGGAAAAAAATCTTGAAGATAGCAACCAAACACTCAAGCCCCAGGCTGGCACAGAAAAAGGGGGAGTATAGATGTGTCCATGTGAATAATTCAATTATTTCCAAAAACTTATTTTTTCACAGTTTCAAGTAGCTCTAAGAATAAAGGCCCTCTCTTCCTGATGCCCACACTGGTCATTTCAAGTCCATATTTTAGAGGATGTGTCAATGTAAAAAAGAAAGTACAGAGTTGATCACTTATGTCATTCATCAGTTTTTCCCATTGCTGCTAAATTAAAATAAAAATGATGCACACTTAATAGGATTTTCCTTCACAATTCACTTAAAGCACTAATCCCCAATATGGCAAAATGGGATTGTATTTAGGAATAGAACATTTTAAAAGATAGTAAGTTAAAATGAGGCCAGGAGGCAGAGCCCTAATCCAATCTGAGTGGTGTTCTAATAATGAGAGGAGATTAAACACGGCCATACCAGAGTGTACAGGCACAGAAAGATAACTGGGTGTAGAGTCAGCCAAAGGGCAGACCTCTGCATGCCAAGGAGACAGAGGAAACTACGTTGGTGGCAGCTTGGTCTTGGACTTGAAAACTCCAAAACCATGAAAACAAACTTCGGCTGTTTAAGTCACCTACTCTGTGATTTTTGTTGAAAGCTTCACTCCCTACCCAATGCAGGATTCTTCTCATCTTAGTCAAACACATCCTTGAATAACTCACTTTGTTTACTACCCCAGACAGCCATTTTTTGTAGTTTAAACTTTCTTCAAAGCCCATTTTGTAAATCTCTTAGGAAATCATCCTGGACTTTTCTTCTTCACTCAAATCTTTATCACTAATTTTGAAACTCTAACTTCAAAAGTTTTTCCAGTATTTTACTTTTTCTTACCACATCAACTATTACCAATTGTGAAAGCCCCTATTATCTGTTATCTGTACAACTATAATCCTTTACTCTATGAGTACACTAGAGAACTCTGTTTCTTCCCTGTCTCTCAGTAGTAGCTTTTGCTTAAACCATCCAATCACCTTATATCTACAGGAAAAAGCTTGATAAGATCTTCCCTAAGCAACTCCCTCACTACTCAGATCTTATCTATTACTGCTTTTACAAACCTAAGCCAAAAAGCTTCATTGCTTCTCAAAACCTATCTATATAATGCTAGCACAAATTATTTGTGTGAGGGAATCTTTCTGCCTAGATAATCCCATTGTGCATGGTGCACAGTTGTGCTCTCTCTCTCTCTCTCTCTCTCTCTCTCTCTCTCTCCTCTCCATCTCTATCTCTCATACACAAACTCTATAGGTCTGTGCTCCAACATCACCTTCTGAGAATAGTTCCCTGATTGACTATTCTGAGCTCTTTATAAAAAACAACTCCCCCAATCATCCATCCCTGTCTCTTGTCATGTTGCTTTATTATTTCCACCTATGTTTTGCAATCTTACTCATGCTACTCATGCTACTCTAAAATAGAAATAACTTAAGACATTTTCTTCAGAGTCTACAGTAGCAGCTTGCATGTTGTTGGTCACAATAACTTTCTCCTGTGTAACCTTTATTATATTCCCTCTCTTATCATAGGCATGTTAAACTTATTCTTAGTAGGGCCTCTCTTGATAAAATCATATCTGACTTTATCTCTCAGGGTGGTTTTACTGCTTGTTTGTTTTTTATTTGACAAAAATAGGTAAGTCCTTCCGTCTTGAATCATACTCCCCTTCTTACTTCTATGCATTTCTAGGCATTCTGCTTGTATCACTGGCCACTCTTCAGTCTCATCACTTCATCCTCCTTTCCACAACCCCTGGGGTTTGGAACACATCAGAGACTTCATCCAAGCACTGCCTATTTCTCATGATTCTCTTTCTCTTCACATGACCCTTCTCCTTCCATGGCTTTAAAATGCTGACTGTTGCTAAAGGCATCAACACCCAGCATGATCTTGTGGGCTTTAGGCTGATATTTTCATTGAGGTGCCCAGTGGATGTGGAAACTCAATGCATAGGTGCGGCCCTTGGGTTCTACTCCCCTCAGATGATGATCCTACTACTTGACTCAGAACACTAGAAGTTTCGTCCCTCTCCACTATTTCCTAAATCCAAGTCATCAAAAAGTCCTACCCAATCTACTGCCAAACCATACCTAGACCTGCTGCCTTTTCTTCATTCCCATTGTTACATATTAACATGGCCATTTCCTTCCTGGACCACTGCAACAGTTTTGTAAATGATTGTTCTGCTTCTACTCTTATCTTCCTTAGTCTGTTCCTCATATGGCCTCCAGTATGATCACAGGAGCATGCCATTTCCTTGCTTAAAACATTTCAAGCATTTTTTCCAACAGTGAGGTTTCAAGTCCACCACAGTCTGGTCTCTTCCTATTTCCTTTGTATATTTCATATGTCTCTTTCCAATTCTCAAACTTCTCCACAGGAATGTACCCGTGAATAGCTCTTTGTTGGGAGGTGGGTCTGCCATTAAAACAAAAAAAAAAAGGGAGGGGGAATCTGCAGAGCACATGGGCAGCAAAGATGGCACTGTGAGGAGTTGAGTGGGTAGAGCCCGATTTACTGTAAAGCACATGGGCAGCAAAGATGCTAAGAGAGAGTAGAGTGGGCAGAGCCCAATTTGCTTCACGTTCAGTGTGTAACCAGCCTGTGGAAGCTTAGGTGCATGACAGGGTGTGACCTTGACAGTGATTGGTTCCTCTTCCTCCCCTGCCATGCCACCGGCTCCTTTTTGGCTTTAAAAAGGGCTGCTCTGTGTAAATAAACGAGTTTTCTTCCTGCTTGACTTGACTCCCGGCTGTGTCTGATTGTCTCCTGGGCTGAGGGAGGCTGGGGAATGGGCGAGCGGTGCACTTACCTTTCCTTGGACCCTGTCCATTTTTCGTGGGACGCCGAAGACCCAACAGGACCATTGCAACAATTTTGTAAATGATTGTTCTGCTTCTACTCTTATCTTCTTTAGGCTGTTCCTCATACGGCCTCCAGTATGATCACAGGAGCATGCCATTTCCTTGCTTAAAACATTTCAAACATTTTTCCCAACAGTGATGTTTCAAGTCCACCACAGTCTGGTCTCTTCCTATTTCCTTTGTATATTTCATATGTCTCTTTCCAACTCTCAAACATCTCCACAGTTCTGTACCCATAAATAGCTCTTTGTTGAACAACTACAATTTATATTGTCGTGGTTATTTAACCATTTTACCATATCATTTTTACAATCATCATGCACAATGATTATTAATATTGTTAAATTTTAAATGAGAAAGCTGAATTCTAAGGAAATGAGTTAGGGCACTTAAGTCATAATTATTAAATGAAAGAATGCATGCAAGGTGACATAGCCAAATGCTGCCACACACACGCTTGTTGGGATGACATACTTGCCAATTTTTGAAAAGAACTTTTATATATCACATTACATGTTAAACTTTGTATTACAATGTATACCCAGGCATTCCTGATGGGTATGAAATAATGAACGGTCTGAGCATTCCCCCCACCCCCACCCTGCCAATGATCTTAGTTTCTTACTGTGAAGGCATTTTTCATATTTCTCATATCTACAATTTACAACAAACAATGGCAAGTGCCACTTCTACATTCCTTCAAGAATAACTAAAGAAAGTCTTATTGTCTACCCTGTTGAGGATACAAATAAAGCAATGGAACTCCACCCAATACTCTAGCTCAACTTAGTCCACCACTCTAGACACTTTCTCATGCATGATTAGGAAGACAAAAACCCACAGCTCTGAACTCAGCCTAGAGCACATAATCAACAATGCTGTCTGTGCTAAACCTTACCCTCTAAAGCAGTACCTAAGGTCCTTGTCCCTCTGCTTTATTTTCTATCTTCTCATCACTTGATATCATATGTGCTTGTTGTCCATTTTTATCCCCAGTGTTTCCCCAAACTAACATAGAAGCTTATAGAGTACAGAGGACTTTGTTTCTCTTGCTATTGTATCCTTGGTAGGTAACAGGGGCTCGCACTTGACAGTCATTGAAAAACAGATGATAAATATGTGCATCTTGAAGCACTAAAACAGAGTTCACGTCTAAATGGAAAGGGCTGTCATTAGGATTGTTGATGTACAATTCTGTCTGGTAATATTGTCCTTTCTTGACCAAAAAAAAAAAAAATCACTTAATTCTCTGCTTTTAATTTTCCAAATAGACTTTGCTTCTCTCTTACCAAACCTTGTAATAGGGGAAGCTAGAGCAACATACTTGTGGCCCCAGGTAATATGACATGAGTATAGCTCGTGTCCTCTCTAAAGCCCTCTGAGAGCTTCCATGGGCAGCTGTCTGGCACGACAGTGGGCTTCCCTTCCAATCCAGAGGGCCCCAGCTTATCTCCAAATGTGCTGTTTATGATGATTGATCCAGAACCCAAGAGACTCAACACTGCCTCCATTCAGCTGTGATAATACCCCCAAAAGCAAAGGCAGGTTTTACTAAATTACAGAGCAAATGTCAGACTTCCTTCACATTATCAGACACACATCCTACATGGCCTCTTTATTGAGTTTTTATGTCTTGAGGGGGGTCTTAATAGGAAGAAAGGGAGGCATGCTAGGTGCAAATGAGCACTATTCGACTATTTAAAGGCACATTTAATTAAACTGGATTCATTGCCTGCATGGGGCAAGTTAAAAGAAAACTAAATAGATGGAGTATGATTACATATTATTAAGAAGAAAGACAGCTCTGGAGACCAAATTCTTTTAACACAACATTAAGCTGAGTTCATTTCATATGCACAGTTTAGCACCGGCCTATAAGGAGAACGTGTTTTGAGAAAATCAGCAGAATGGTTATGAGCTCTAAACAGCTTTTAATAAAATGCAATGTTTCAGGGAAGGAACAGCTTCTAAGCTTCACTTAAATATGCTAATTAAAGAAAATGAAGCTTCCCACTGATTCCAGGTTCTCTTTGTTTTCTCTCTATTTTTTATGTTCAACTCATGCAGGCTACTTTCTACCTTATTTTATGAACTCCCAGAAATGCTCCAGACTCTTCTAAAAAATATGGTAGGACTCATTGCAAGTTGAAGGGGGATGAAAACAAACCTGAGTTTGCCAAACTTGTGTCTTTAGACTGAGTATATGTGAACAGATTGACATCTCCAGCCCATAGCAATCATAATAAAATAGTTTCCATCTGTTGAGTCTCTGTATTGACACAGTAGCTTTACAAATGTCAACTAATTGAATTTTCACCATCACCTTGGAAGGTAGGATATTGATAACCTCATTCCATAGAAAATGAAAGGACAAAACAACCTGCTCTGGAAAACACAAATAGTCAATAGTGCTGCTATGATTCAAGCTCAAGTCTGATAGACTTCAAAATACTCTTCCATCATATCTTCCAGATCCCACCCATGAATTATCCATGCCATAGAAGTGTGGGCTTGCAAAAGTCTGTAAAATAGGCAACATATTTTATATTGTAAAAGAGAAAAGAAAATCAATATACAATGACATTCATAGCATGGCCTCTTTTAAAGAAAGTTTTACATAATCTTCTCAGCTGTTAGACCACATGTTAAAAAATATGGAAATACATTGTTTTGCTTTATCCTGGATTGCAATCTTTTAATGTTATCTCTTCACCCCTTTCTTTTGCTAACCACACTTGGGTGTAATTTTGTGGAAGCAGCTCTTTGGTCCTTGAAGGTTGATTTGTGTTTTCTCTACTCTTTAGTTTCATGAGTTTGCACACATTCTAGGCCAGGTAAATTGAGTCCAAATTGGTTTGTAAGACCCACTCCAGGAAAGGAGCTCCTAGTTTGGACCATTGAGAAGGAACTATTGAGAACAAATCTAAAGTTGCCAAGCTGGTAGAACACTCGTGGCATTTTTGTATGTTGAAACCACAAGGGATGAGGCTGCCTACGAATGAAATCCATTTCAGAGAAAGGCCAAGATTCCCCAGGATATTGAGAACTGGGTCCAGCTATACATGAAGTAAAATGGCTGCATATGGATTTTTCTAGTTCACGAACCAATCAATTCCATTGTGCTTTTAAGCCTAATAGAGTAAGTGGATTTTTTAAAAATCACAGGTATCCTTAAAAATATTCCTTATAACTTCCTTAATTTTGCAATTATATAATCTGAAATGCAGAAAATAAAATAAATGTTTATTTTATTTTCATTTGAGCACTAATCACTGATACCTGTAGTTCTAGAATCAAGGGCCCCTGCCACTAAATCCAATTTATTTCTTCTTTACCCAAAGCCGCTAGCTCTTAATCTTAAAAGTGTGATCACTGGATTAGTAGTGTCAACATCATGTAAAATGTAATACAAATGTAATTTTTCTAAAAGTTGTTTTGAGATTGAGCCTTGTTATGTGGCACAGGTCAGCCTAAAATTCACGATCCTCCTGTCTCAGCATCCCAAGTGATGCAGTGATGAGGTTACAGGTGTGTTCCACCAAGATGTCCAGTGACAACCATAAATTATTCATCACTGCCTGAGGCCTACTGAATCAGAACTGTGGGTTGGGATGGTTTTAGGTCTTTTGGTGATTGATGGCTGCTAAAAACAATGCAACCAGTGCTCAAGCTTCAGTGTTTTCAAAATTTTGAAATGTCTGAAACATTTTCTTTCAGGCATTCAATATGAATACCAGACAAATCTTTGGTGTCTGGAAATGGGACAGGAAGCTATTTCATTTCTTTAATCCTAATCAGATTTCCCTTAGTAATTCAAAAGGACCGCTTCTAGAGAAAAGTCTGAAAAATAGGAATGTGTTCTGGAATCTAGCACTTTCCTGGCTGCATACTTTCCTAGTTTTTTCTTGGGGGAACTTGATCTCACAGAGCTACAGAACTGTATATGCTTACATATGTGCACATTTAGTCCTTGTGCCTTCCCAGAATCATTTTCAGTCACAAGACAGGGTTGAACAGGAAGAGAAATGTCTGATGGGGAGAGACTCGTATGGGTTTTAGGACACTAGGGATGCTAAACTTATGCATAAAGACAGACTTTTGTAAATCATCATCTTGAGAGAATAATACCAAGTGTTAGGTAAATTATGGACATTATAGATGAAGAGACTGAGGTACTGGGATGTGTTGTCTAACATGGGAGCTGCTGAGTGGAGAAGCAAAGACTTAGTTCCAGTATTGTTTGATTACAAACTCTTCGTTTTCTATTCTTTCCACCATTTTTAGTAGCATCAATTAGTTGTGCAAGGGAAGTTCATTTTGACATGTCCATATATGTATACAAGTTAACTCCATCAGACTCATCCTCTACCATGCTCCCTCATCCTCTATTGCCCTTGCAAGATCAGCTCAACAAGCTTTGAAGATCCATTTTTTCACATGTACATAGTGTTTTGCCCATGTTCACCCTTCTTCATTCTTTCTGTTAGCCCTCCCCTCTCCAACTAGAACCCAAACCTGGACAGGACTTGTTTGCATTCCTGTCATTCCTTTTTCTCAAGTGCATTTTAACTGTTCAAAGGGGCTCCACTTTGGTATTCCAATTTGCATATTCAGTACTTTAATTTGATTTTAAACTCTGGACTTAACATTGCATCTATCTCTTCCTGTTATTCATTCATTCATTCCTTTAACCTACTCTACTTAAGTAGAGTCTCCTTTGCTTGAACAGCATTTCTGAGTATATGGATTATCTGAGGTACTGTCTTCAAGGGTCCTTGATTTCCTTAAGCTCATACTATAAAGAAGCTCCCCTCCCAGTGTAATAAATGCAATCCAGTTATGAAAAGGGCCTCTTATCTTACATCTATGTAATATTGTTCTTCTAAGGAATACAAACCTCTGAGCACAAAAACACTAACACTCTAAAAGACTGTGCTTGATTCACTATTTTTCCTAGAGAAACAAAGCCTGTGCCTTGACATTATCCTCTGGTCTGGTGGAAGATCAAATTAAGCAGGTTATCTTGCTACTGTTCATTATCCCAGGCCTGCTAGCCTGTCTCCTGCTTTAATTACTAGGTTTCCTGGGCAGAAATAATTCCAAGCTGCATGCTCTGCATTTTCTCCTTCTTTTTAATATCATCAGATTTGAAATACATATACACTACAGCCAAGTTGCTGGAAGTATTACAGAGACCCAGTAGGAGACATTTGCATATTTATGAAAATAGTTTACCTTCTGCTGTGACAATAACAAATGTTCAAAATCTCAGCAGTTTGTTCACTTTGTTTGATGAAAGAACCAGGAATGAAGTGCTAATTTAGAAAATACATTGAGGAGAGGTTTAAACTTGATTCTATTTTCTTTAAAATCATCATTCCCAAAGGGTTTTTTTTTTTTGATAATTGCTTGTACCAGACATGACCTTCCTTTGACCAGAAAAATATATGAAAACTTCAGAATCCTCTTCAAAATATACCAAAAGTTTAGATGAGACTTTGCCAGACACAGTTTAACAGCACACTCATAATTCATATTCAACAAATACAACTTTGTCTATTTTTTAGAAATTGCATGCCTTACTTGTCAGTCTTATGAGTCATTTGTACCTTTCTAAAACCCTTCCTGAGGATGTTAAACAAAGGGAGATGAAAGCCTGACTCATCAGTACATTTGCAGTCTTTTTCTAGGAAGAGAATCAAGATTCCAAAAGCAATGTTTTAGACCAGAGAGATAAAAGTTACAATAACTTCAGTGACAATAACTCTCTGGTAACCAATGTTTATGTTAGATTATCTCTAGCTACAGCTCCATTTTATAGTAATTTTGAAATTCTTTTAAATAAATATTCCCCACATAGAAGAAACTGAACAACGTATTAGAAAAAGCTGAGGTTTTGAGATTAGAGTTCCATTAATCCCTGCTAACTTATTTATCTTGATCTTCAAGAAAAATAATCATCGACATTTTTAAAAGAACCCATGTTTTCATAGCTGTAAATTTAGGATGGTCTTGTCTATCTTGCTTGGCTCCTCCAAGTTTGAAATGACAAAGAAATCTCATTCTGAGCAAATGGTGCTGAAAAGATGTTAGTAGTTTCTCAGTGACCTCTCATTGAGTATGTGTTCTATCTTTCACTATTACTTGTTATCTATTTATCCTTGAGCTTAAGTGCTGATACATGTATTAGTTTCTGTTGACTGCTATAATACATTACTGTAATTTTTGTGGCTTACAAAAATAGAAGTTTATTCTCTCACATTTGCAGTTACTATAAATTTGAAATCAAGATTAGCAAAGCTGTTCTCTTTTTGAAGACCACAGTGGCAGAACAGTCCTTTTTAGATTCTTTCAGCTTCTGATAGCCCTGTCTACTCTTTAGCTTGAGGCTGCAAAAGTCTGATTTATGTTCATTTTTCAATGGACTTCTCTTTGGTTTTCCCTGTTTTGCCTGTGACAGGATGATGGTTAATGGACTTAATGTGTACTCAGGTAACTTATTACATTGTTATGAGAAACTTAGCTTATTGATCCTTTCCCAAATAAGGTTATTTAAGGGATATTGTGGAGACTAAGCTATGGTAATATATTTTTAAGATCCACCATTTAGCTCACTGCACTAAAATATTATAAAAGTACCATAAATTCACTTGTGCCAGGTAAATTTTATAAATTGTATACAAATGTAGAACACAGTTTTTAGGTGAAGTAAGATGCCTTATGAGTGATGAACATCACCTGAGGATAATCATAGTAAGTTAGCTGGAAAGATAAAAGGAAATGAAGGGGTGAAGGGGCTGGGAAGGTGGCTCAGTGGTAGAGCGCTTGCCTCACATGCATGAGGCCCTGGGTTCAATTCCTCAGCAACACATAAGCAGAAAAAGCTGGAAGTGGTGCTGTGGCTCAAGTGGTAGAGCACTAACCTTGAGCTGATTACACTTGAGGGACAGTGCCCAGGCCCAGAGTTCAGGCTCCACAATTGACACACACACAAAAAAAAAGAAAGAAAAAAAGAAAAAGAAAGAAATCAGGCAAATTGGGCAAGTTTGGGGCAAGATTTGTTGAAGGGACTTTAACTAGATTTGAGCAGTATAGTATATGTTTTACTTGGAAGTCAACATGATTGTTTTAACATCTAAACTCTGGCTAGCCCTGAACTTCTATCCTGTAAATCTGTAAGAAATTCATTCATTGCTGAACACCTCTGGTTTGGATACTTGTTTAAGTCCATGAGTAGCAGATGGAACTTGGCAGTGAGTTGTCTTAACATAATAAACCAGTTTTGTGGAATTTTAAACTTCTCATTAAACAGGAAAGCCTATGAGATTATTGTAACAGAAATATTCCCAAGCCAAAAGCAGTTGGACTTCATTAAATGTTGGCCTTTATAGCAGTTCCTTGGGAAAAGTCACTTTTTTTCTATTTGTGAGTGCTCTAGTATTTGTTTTTCATTTCTAAGTGCTTATTTTAAACTCCTGAACACAGATCCAGAAGACCTCATGATTTTCCCCTTTATAATAAAAATATATAGTGAAATATGTTGCTATCTTTGAATACAGCAGAAAATCAGTGAGTTATCTGTGTCTTTCATAGCTTGAATCTTCAGCAAGATAACCTAAGCTCTGAAGAGCTGTAACTCAGTGAACATTTAAACAGAACAAGCATTAGTGTTGAGGTTCTAGAACCAACCAAGCCACTTTTCCAGTCTCATTAAATGATCTAACAACTTAAGCAGAGTCTTATGTAAATATTTAGCTTCCTTATTTTTGAGGAGAAAATAAAATTTCTTTTCTGCAACCAAGTCTTCAAATATGTTGCTCCAGTAACCCATGCCCTTTATATGAGGGAAGAACACAAATAGGCATTAAAAAAATTAAATGTTGACATATACCCAGCAGTAGAATCTAAGCTCCATACTAGTCATACCTAAAATTCCCTATTACTTTAGGATTTTATTACTTGATTTGTGAAACTGCCACTATTTATATTTTCGGTGACAATCATCTGGCATTTTAAAATTCCTTGAAAAATGGAATTTAAGAAGAAAAGTGCTATTTTTATATTATATAGACAAAAAGATGGATGAAGACCTACCTAGGAAGTACACTCCCAGAAAGACAGTCAGGGCCTGGGTTTATAGACATTCATTTTCTACCGATATTTCCTTCTGCAGGTTCTTGCTGCAACACTGAAGAGACATGGGATGTCCAAAGATGATAAATTGAGTCTTTAGGGCTGGGAAGGTGGCTCAGTGGTAGAGCGCTTGCCTTGCATGCATGAGGCCCTGGGTTCGATTCCTTAGCACCACATAAGCAAAAAGAAAAAAGCCGGAAGGGCGCTGTGGCTCATGTGGTAGAGCGCTAGCCTTGAGCTGAAGAGCTGAGGGACAGCGCCCAGGCCAAGAGTTCAGGCCCCACTACCGGACCCAAAAAAATAAATAAATAAAATAAAATAAAATAAATTGAGTCTTTATTATCTGTCTAATGTAGGGTAAATAATGTGAATCTTAGCATCAGACTGAGCTACATTTGTACACTATTCTACCATTTACTGGCCCTGTTTTCTTAAGTAAGCTACTTGACTCTATTTTTCTTCTTCTTGTAATTCTACCACTATTAGGTTGAAGAAAGTAACAGAGAAGACAGTGAATTACAGGATTTTATAGAAAACAATTCAAAGAGAATCGGGAAGTTTGAGATTCATCACCATAAGGACCCATTCCCTCCTGTCTTGATGCAAATGCATTCGAACTTAGTATCTCTGCCGCTCTAACTCAGAGGATCTTTGGTGTAAGTCTTACAGCTTTGCTTTGTTCCTTCTTCATCCTACCATTCTTAAGCCTTCCATGAACTTTGTTCTCTTAACCCAGATGCCCCTCTGTAGATGAATGGATCAAGAAAATGTGGTACATACACAATGGAATTCAATGCCTCCATCAGAAAGAATGACATTGCCCCATTTGTTAGGAAATGGAAAGACTTGGAAAAAAAATTATATTAAGTGAAGTAAGCCAGTCCTAAAGAAACATAGGTCCCATGGTTTCCCTTATTAGCAATTACTAGTATATGTCTGAGTCAAGCAGAAACGGTCAGATAAGTTGATGTTAGGCGAAATGATCTCCAAGATAAGGATTCAAATGTTTTTTACTTTCTTGTGATTGTTTCTAAGATATTTATAAGATGATTTTTGTTACTTTGTATGTCCCTCCCCCATGGTATAACCCCTGTTTTCACTGTATTTGATGTTGGTATAATTTGTGGAGGGGAAGGGAAAAAACAAATTGTTTAAATAGGGATACAGGTGGACCCATTACAACAATGAGATGTACAAGAAGTTAGGTTGAAAAATGAACTTTACAACTTTGGCTGGAGGAGAGTGGGGGAGATGGGAAGGGACAGTAAAGGGAAACAAAGGAGGAGGCAACAATGCTTGATAAGAAATGTACTCATTACCTTGTCCATGTAATTGTAACCCCTCTATACGGCATTTTCACAATTAAAAAAAAAGGTTATTTGGTGGGTGCTGGAGAGTCAATGGAAAACTATCATTTTCAGTAGTCTCTCCTTAAATAAATACCTAAAATCCATATTTCTATCTTTCATTTGCCTTTAAAAATAAACCAATATCGATAAAAGTTTCTGATATCCTGAAATGCTGGCTTGAGATCACTCAACTCATTTGCATGTATGACCTCTGCTTGAACTCATTTCTCTGGAAATAAAAGTTTAGTGCACTACTAATTCAACTTAGAAAGTAATTGGAAGACTTCACCAAATGAGGAAAATTCTCATTTTATAGGAACGAGGGACTTAATTCAAATGAAAAAGCCTTCATTGATGACATGAGTTAATTGTGCAGTTAACATGAAATAACCTTACCTAGAATTACAAAGACTCTAAAAGCAGCCATTCACAGGTATAAATGATTAAAAGACTCTAACAGAAAATCACATTTCTTGAATTTTCTCTATGTTGTATATTAAGGAGACAGTCATTGGTCATCAGACAGTTTAACATTTTACAAAATTTCATTTAGCAGAACCTTGTTATAACTTTAAAACCTAGAAATTAAAGTAAGATTCCTTAGATCCCAATAAAGTCTCTTTAGCATGCTTTCTCAATACTCTCTTTCTTTGCCTGACCCTTACCTTCTACTTCTAAATGTCAGAGATCTCTGAGTTCCCTCCTAAACCCTCTTATCTGATTGCACACAATCTTGGAGATTCCATTCATTCCTCTCTGGCTGCTAATAGCATTCATATGTTACTTACATCCAGACATTCCATCTCTGGGTAGAGTCATTTATCAGCCTGCCTACTTAACTCACCACTGGAAACCTCCCTAGTTCTGTGAAAGGTAACATGTTCAAAATAAATTTCCCTTACAACTGGCTTCCCCTAGAAACAGTCTGAAAAAGTTTCTCAAATTATTTCTGATACTGATTTAGAAATATTCAAGCCATTTATGTTTGGTGAGTGCCCTCAAGAGAAGAAGGATGAGGAAAACTGGCGAAGCTATAAGAAAGGTCTAAGTGGGACTAAGTCTCAGATTAGTTCCGTGGGAAGATCTAGAATTGAAATTGTGCATCAAGATGGCCTATATTTGAGGCAAGGAGGTAGGTCTGTTGTTACCACATATCAGGCAAATGTCTTTGTCAACACTGGGAGATCAGAGGACATAGCTTGGGTGTTTTAGTTATAGCTTTACTAGAGTAAATTCTCCATTGCAGATGGCTTCAGTGAAAAAAAATAGCATTGATACACATGGCAGCTGACTATATCTGCCAATAAAGAGGGTAAGAACAGAAGACTCATAACATCAGCTATAGATTCTTATTAACCCTACTATATCTACCAATTATGTATGAAATATATCTGCATTCTTCTATCTCCATTCATATCTTAGGCAAAACTACCCTCATATCTCATCTAGACTATTAAGATATTTCTAACAGGTGCCTCTAGTTAAGTAAGACACAGTCTTTGAGAAACCAAAGTTGTTTTTTGAAACATAAATATGATTATTTTCAAATCCTTTGATGGCTTCCTATTGCATTTATAATTAATTGTAAACTTAAGACCAAGATCTGAAAGTCAATGTAGAATCAGTCCTCTCTTTCGCCAGTATTCCTATTATCAGAGGGAGAAAATTCTGTCCACCTGTCTTCTGGACTTCTTAGGCAGCTTTTGACCTGCTTCTGCATCATTAATATGTCTGCCCTCCATTCCTGTTATTTCCTCTGGTGAGATTTTCTGATCAGACTTTAGTTTATTTGGCTCAGGTTCATGGACACTCCCCTGAGAGAGGCCTCCCTGACCTACATAGTTTATCCATAGATTAATCATAATTGCAAGAAATATTTTTTCTTTGAAAACCTGAGTTCTGTACAAGCCACACTCAATGCATAACAACAAAATATTTTTTTAAAAAATCAACTATTAGCCTCAATCTCTGAAATCACTATCCCTCTCTTGTAATAATTCTGTGGCTTCTTCAGTTCCTCTCAAGTATTAAAGTTCCAATGCAGTGAAACATATACTTCATTTCTTAAATAGACATTACTTGTAGCTTAAATAGACATTACCTTTAGCTTAGACCTTGTAAGACTGCACTGGGCAATGATAGCATAAACATTATAATTCTTTTTAGCTTGAATTCCCTTCCTAGTCCCACCCAACTGGAAAGGGTCCCTTTATCTTCTTTAGTTTACAGCAAGGATGGAGCAGGGTGATTATATAATGACATCAAGGCTTGTATGTGTTGCAAACTTAATTGCCGGTTCCTTCTTGAGCTGGGACAGCCCAGATGCAGTTTTATGACACAGTTACTGCCTTAGATACTATCAAGATTATTCAACTCCTTAGTATTAGTCTACCCTCTCTCCCACACAACACTTTTGGGATCCCATCACCCAGGCAAAGTTGTTTTTCTAAGAAATCACATCTGAAACATGGAAAATCACTCAAGTTTGTGTTACCAGCCCAGACCCTGCAAAGCTTTTGATGGAACCTTGGTACAAAAGGTTATGTAAAGCTGAATGGAGGCTGGCAGCCACAAGTATTATATCAGGCTTAATGTCTCCCAGATCTCTACTTTCTGAGGATCAAATAGGAGAAGGAAAAAACTGCCTCTAGGCTCTCTGGGTACTCAATGTACTCACTCTATCACTCCTTATTTCCCAGCATGTCTTATTTGCTTTTTCTGTAGCTCAGAGGTAGGTGATGGCAATAGATGATGGTACTGATCTTATCCATTCATCTTGTACGGACAGATCTCACACTTCAAGTCAGAGTGTGAGGGTATTTTACACCTGTTGTTCTCAGCTTTAAAGACTCAGTTAAAACTCCAAGATAAGAAGATAAGAAAGCCCCATATTTACCACCTTTATTATTTCTTCTTTGGTCTCATAAGCACATACACTATGAAAGATCAGTATTTTCCATCTGGTTTTCTGATGAATCATTGGTGATAAAACAAATTCCTGGTACATATTCTGCACTTAGTAAAATGCTTGTATAAGAAATTAATGGTGATATATACATATGTGCTTTATTTTTACTTAGCTCATATATTTAAAAATGCTTAAAATGCAACTCTTGGGAGATTATAAGATTTCTTTGGGATCTGAGTAGTCTTAGAATCAAGTCAATGTCAGAGCTTTATGGGAACATTATTTAAAATGTAGTAAACTATTTAGCCTTTTTATCTCAGTTCATAATACATTCTTTCTTTCTTCTTCTTTCTTCTTCTTTATTTTTTTTCTCAGTTGTGGGTCTTGAACTCTAGATCTGGGTGCTGTCCCTGAGCTCTTCAGCTCAAGGCTGGCACTCTACCACTTGAGCCACAGTGTCACTTCCAGTTTTCTGGTACTTAATTGGAGATTTAAAAAATACCTTTAAAGAAAAAAGAAGCTGGGAAGGTGGCTCAGTGGTAGAGTGCTTGCCTTGCATACATGAGGCCCTGGGTTCGATTCCTCAGCACCAGATAAGCAGAAAAAGCTGGAAGTGGTGCTATGTCCCAAGTGGTAGAGTGCTAGCTTTGAGCTGAAGAGCTGAGGGGCAGTGCCCAAGCACAGAGTTCAGGCCCCACAACTGACAAAAAAAGAAAAAGGTTAAAAAAAAAGGAAGTATGGCTCAAATGGTAGAATGCCAGGTTTTACTGAAAAAGTTATGATTAAAGAAGAGTCTCACAGACATTCCTTTCCCAGGCTGGCTTTGAACCTCGATGCTCAGATCTCAGTCTCCTGAGTAGAGTGAGGCACTGGTGCCAGGTTCATAATATGTTCTTTCCCAGGTATCTTTTTCCACTCCTCACTTCTCAGAAGTTCATTTTAACATAATGTGAATATTAGCTCTATAAGACACCCAAAGAAGTCCTGTTTCTGATCAGGCAAGTTTGTTCTATATTATTGTCCTACTTAGCTTCATCTGCCTCCCTCCTAGCAGGCCAGAAAGCCACAATCAAATTGTCTCTTACCTGTATTCATATTAAAACAGATTTTTAAAAAGAGTTATCTGGAAATTCTTTATGATTGGATGATCAGTACTTCAGAATATTAAAATGGTCATTGTCATGATGATTACTGCATGTTGGCAAGGCCCTCTGGTGAGTCTTCTGTGTAGTGAAAACAACAGACATTATTCCTCAGCACTTTTCTTTCAAAACACATATTGTCTCCCCAGCCAAATAAACAAGCTAGTGTCTAAGTTCAAAAAAATAAAAGAAAGAGGAATGTATTAGGAAGCCTCATCACTCAAAGAGCACCTATCTTGCTTCTTTTTATTGAGGGTCTTTGTATGTGTAAAAAATTTTAACAGGATAAGTGCAGAAGAAAACACTGTGATTGGACCCTTGGGAAATAGTCAAAAGGAAAAAGTTCGTGGAAAATCTAACTAGTTGTAACACAGAACAGAAGAAATACCAAGTGTTTTATCAGGAGAAGGGCTAGTCCTAGTTGTGAATATTTTCCCACTAATTCATCCAAATCTTATGGAGATGGGAAAATGAATGAGTAGGAGTGATTTCAAAGGACCTCGGTGGAAACCATCAAGTTAATAATCAAAGTCAGAGATTATCAGGCCTCACTGACATCAGTGACATTTCAAACAAGGATAGAAACTATTGGTCTCCCACCAGAAGTAGAAAATAGAATCTATTAAAATGAAGCCTCATAAGTTCTTAGAAGGCATCTGGAAGGACAGAAGGACTTGAAGTTCTGGATTTAAAGGTAGGCTCTAATTCCGAGAAAAATATGTGGCCTCAATCCCTGAATATTTAGAGTTAGAGTTAACTTCCCACTACTGAGAAGAGCTCCATATAGTTTATGATACTTTACTACTTCCAATATTTAAAATTACATCAATATATCTAACTGAGTTTCAACCGGTATGCCTTTATGTCACTGTTGGCCCAATGTCATACGTGCAAGCCTGAGATGGCATGATGAAAATCATTCCTACTTTATCTTGGTACTGTATTTTGTTTTCACAATAAGCTGTGAACACTGGGAGGGGGATATAGGACACTGAGTGCTGTTGCCCAAACCTGATGGGTCCCTTGGAGACAGAGTAATAGCTTCTGTGGGACCTTGAAAGATGTCCTTTCTTCCTTCCTTTTCACTTTCCTAAGATGTACCAGCCATTGACGCCTCTCTCCTCCACCCCCTCACAGAGAATGTTAAGTGTAAGCTTGCCCCTTCCTGTCTTGGAGATTCCTGTAAGCTTCTTCAGAATTACTGACTGCTGGAACCGACCAGAATCTCATCTTTTGTGTCTGTTCCCAGAGCTCCTTGCCTTTATTTATTTCTTGGCTTCCCCTCTGTAATTCTCTGTGTCCTAAAGAATGAGGAGATAGGGAGGTTAAACATATGGCTGACTTCTGCGGGTGTATTTACCAGCGTCATCCATTATGCCCTTTCCCTTTAGTACATGCTTCAGATTGCCACTGGTGGAAGAAGGTTGGAGGTGAGGAAAGAAATCAACATTTCTAATGACTAGAATAGAATTCCTATAGCAGTTACTTCTCCTCTGTGAACCCAAGGAACCCTGCCATGATCTACCATGGCTCTAGCTTTCAACCATGTCTTTGTTTTGTTTCTTTAGCCTTGGAGTTGGTAGGGTAAACCCTATCTAACTTTGGGATCAACTCCCTGTGCTTGTTTTAAATATTTTGACTGCTTTCTGATTTCCTATATCAGATTCTAACTTTCAGAGGCTTATCTTAGAAAAAGTAAGTAGAGGGCTGGGAAGGTGGCTCAGCAATAGAGTACTTGCCTTGCATGCATGAGGCTCTGGGTTGATTCCTCAGCACCACATAAACAGAAAAAAGCCAGAAGTGGCACTGTGGCTCAATTGGTAGGGTACTAGCTTTGAGCTGAAGAGCTGAGGGACAGCATTCAGGCCCAGAGTTCAAGCCCCACAACCAACAACAACAACAAAAAGAAAAAAAAGTGGGTAGAGATGAAGAAAAGTGGGTTGTAAATAATTAGCATGCTGTAGAAAATAATTCAATTGAAAATATGATACTTAAATATGGTATTTAAATGCTACATTCAGGAAGGATGAAGGTTAGAATTCAAAGGTTAGCTTCAAATTGAGGAAACATCATACTCAAGCCCTTATCTCATCCAAACCACAGACTTTCTTTCATGCAGGAGTACAATGCACCCTCTTGGAATTGCTTCATCTTCATCAAGTTAACAACGGTTCCTGCCACTGAGATAGCAGACAAATGGCCTTACCATATTTAGGACAGGTAAGGGAGTGTGCAGACTTTAGAAGGTTTGTTAAAGGGACGTTCTTCACACATATTTTACAAAGAGAGAGAGTTTATCCAGTAGCACATAAAGGATATATGTTGGTTTGAATTGGTAATTCAAATAATTATTTACCTTGTTATTTTAATCTCTGGAAATGATACTTTAGAGCTGTGTAGAGTGAAAAAGTGAAGTTAAAATACCTTGGCTTGATGGAGTTTATAATATAGAATGGAGGGGTGGAACTGACCAACAATATACAAAGTAAATAAATAGCAAGTATACCAAAAGGATGGTGTGTGAAATGGAGAAAAATAATGCAGGCAAGTGAAGAGCAAATATGAGGGAAAAGGGTTCAAATTCTAAACAACAAGATTAGGAAAGAGCCTCCTTTAAGGTGGCATTTCTGTAAA
Organism: Dipodomys spectabilis; assembly: GCF_019054845.1. Taxonomy (NCBI): domain Eukaryota; kingdom Metazoa; phylum Chordata; class Mammalia; order Rodentia; family Heteromyidae; genus Dipodomys; species Dipodomys spectabilis. The sequence goes on along the minus strand of NW_024870758.1, from coordinate 4,499,549 downwards.
GTCCACAAGGAGGTAAAGGAGAGAGCTCTGAGTCTTCTGGGTGAAGAATATTGAGGCAGAGAGACAGAAAATGCATCATATTTGGCTGAAGGTAAAAGAGATTAGGCTTTTCAAGAAAAAAATAGATTTCTAACTGGAACTTTGAAATGAATTATTACTTAATTAATAATTGGTTATGGTGAGAAAGATCAATACAGAAAAGCAAAACCTGTTTTAGGTAAAAGAAGTTGAACTGTTGCTTTGTCTCTGAGAAGTATGAAAGCATTGGCTTGTGGTTCACACAGTGCTCACAGTTTGTGTAAGCTGGGAACATGGATGGTGCATCCACTGCATCAGGAGAGGGCAGTGAATGTTTACAAAGGCAGGTAGCCAATAGATGTAGTAGGAGTTTGCAGAATTTCTTTACTGTTTACTTTTGTTTTTTGGTAGGAAATCTTGATGCAAAGAAAGAGGAACCAAGCCATTAGCTAGAAAGGAGGAAGTGGGAAACTGGAGATATAGCTTGATGGCAGAAACATGTGCCTTGTATTCAAAATCCACCATCACAAAAAATCATGAGTAAAAATAAAATAAAAGAGGAGGGTGGAAGAGATATTGGGGATTTAATTAAAGAACTAAAGGTATGAAACACTACACTGGTAGAGAGAGAGAAACACACATGGAGGTGTAGCAAGAGAGCTGTTTTGAGCTCAGTGATTATGAACTGAAAGTGAGGTTGTCCATCCTGGGTTTACTTCTTGTTTTTTTCTCAGTCTCATTCTGCTTGTTACAATTGAAAGACAACCGTGGTTTTGCATGTAATGAAGCTAGGAAATGGTCAAAAGAAAAGTCATGGAAATATGAAGAGGAGGGAATTAGACTTACTGGTCTCCAGAACTTAAGATGAATAAGAGGATTAAATTCTAGATGGACCAGGAAACACAGCTAAAATGTAGGTTCTGATGGTCTCAGAGGGAGGCTGGAGACCAAATGGCTGAGGGACAGAAATGATAAAATTCAGGAAGATGGGAAGTCAGTGACTTAGAATTTAGCATATTAGATAAATCATATTACATTCACAGGATATGATGATCAACAAGAAGTAAGCATTCTATAAAAGAGTGACAGGGAAGTAAGAATAAAATCTACAAAAATCACAGGAAAGTGTTCTAAATATGCCTTGATAACTGCAAAAGAAAAACTGTTGTGTAGACTGGTCTGATGATGTTAAGTTCAAAGCTGGGTGTTCTCAAGGAGAAAGGGTAGAAATAAGTAAAGAAACCAAAAAGAAAGTCAGGTCCAGTGGCTCATGCCTGTAATCTTACCTTCTTAGGAGGCTGAGATGTGAGAATCCTGATTGTAAGTTAGCAAATGCTCTCCTCATAGACCTAATCTCCGCCCTTGATGGCATCACCTGTGTGGTAGGTGATGTACCTCCCTCCTCTGGCCCCCAACTGCATAAAAGGGTCCTCCGAGGGGCCAGTCAGCACCATTTTCTCCTCTCCCTTGTGAGAACTTGGACTTGTCATCTTTGCTGGCAATAAATCTTTCTCCTCTATGTGACTTTTGTCTGCGTGGTCTCTTGGGTCACTTTATCTTTCATAGTGGTGCCGAAACCTGGAATAGGTTCCCTGATGGATTCGCTCCCCACCATAGCTAGGATGGGGCGGGGAGTGTCTAACCAGCAGCCCCGGACCTAACCCGCGGTACTAACCAGACCCAAAAGACTACCGAGCTGGCTTCTTCCTGAACGAATACCTCCTCCCCTCCAACAGCGGCTAATTTATTTCTACTCGCGGGTAAGTGACTAGCATACCAGAGATCTGGGATTCCACTGTATTAAGGCCACCTGGGCCTTGGTAGGCTGCCAAGCCCCTATCAGAGGATTAATGCCACCTGGGACTTGGTGGACTGCCAAGACCCCGTCAGAGCAAAACTTGGATCCAAGTACCCAGATCTCACTTCAAAGGTCTCCAGGGGTCGAGGTACCCCACGGGAAAATGTGACTACTTTTCCCACTGGTGAGCTCCCCCCCCCCCCGGCTTTTTTTTTTTGAACCAAACTGCACTGCTAAGGATGCTTGACAGCAAGCTTTTGGTTCCAGGTCATTTACCATGGGGGTAACACAATCTAATATTCCTGACATTCCTCAGAACTCCCCTTTGGGATGTCTCTTAAATAATCTAGAGACACTCAAATTTGAATCTGACATTGATCCACAGGAGCTATATGCTTCTATACTGAGGTCTGGCCCAAATATTCAATGGACAGCCAGTCCACATGGTCCATTCATGAGACACTGGATCCCGGTATTATACAGGATCTATCCAACTTCTGTAGGCATGCTGGCAGGTTACTCTCTTTTCTTCAGACTAAACTACTTCCTAAATCCGCCCATTCTCTTGCCCAACTCCTCCTAGCTACATGACTGCCAGCTTATAACCTAGATCCAGACTCTATTTTTTTAGATCCCACAGATGAGCAACCACCACTTCAAACACATGGAGCAACGACCCCTCCCACTACTTCAGAAAGATTTCTGTTGGAGGAGAAGGAACTTCTGCCAAAGGTGGAACTTCCTTCCCCGCCATTGTGCCAGCAGCCCTTAGCCTAATGGTCACCCACTTCCAAACTCTCCACTCTCCGACTATGTGAGGACAAGGCCCTCTTCCGTGATCGCCACCTCTTCCCCCTCAGGCCTCCCTAACTCCCACAGGACAAAAGTGTTCCTGGCTCGGCCACTAAGAACCAGACGTCTCAACTGAGCAATGCCCTGGAAGTTGTTACGCACCTTGCAGAAACATTGAGGACCGTCCTTACTCAGACCCAGACTCCCAGGGCCTGCTGCAGCTCAGAGTTCTACCTTAACACGTGTTCTCCCTCTTATGAGGTGGCAGGGGCTGATGGAATAGTTACGGTCAGTACAGTTGTTTTGATTGAATGATTTATCCCAGATGGAGACGCGCCTGGGGTCTTTCTCTGCCAATCCCACCCCTGTATCAAGGAGCTGCGGTGTGTGTTCCAATCCTATGTGGTAACCTGGCATGATGTCTATGTAATCTTGAGTGGTACCTTCCTACTAGGGCAACAGTGGGAGGTTTGGGAAAAGGCCCGCTGCTATGCAGTTGAGATCCACCAGACCACCCCAGTCATCCAAATGGGAATGAGATTACAATTCCCCACGTGGTCGCCAAAGGTGAAACTATTTTATTGCCTGTATGAAAACTTGTCTGCCTTTTGGGCCAGACTGAGTCAGACCTTCCTTCAGTATAATAACCTGGACCCTGAGTCTGTGGATGTACAATGCTGTTCAATGACTCATTAATCAATCTGCTCCAGACATTCAGGATAAACTTTAAAAAAATAAAAACACCAAAAACAAAACAAAAACTAGACAGGGGGCTATGGAGGCAGCCTTTAAGGTGTATCATGGCAGGGAGGAAAAGGCCAAAAAGCTCAGCTACCAGCTGCTAGCAAAAATATACCAGCCTCAAGCCTTGCAACTAACCCCTTCCCGATGGGAGTCCATCTAGGTCCTACTATGTATGTGGAGGGGAACCTATCCCCTAAATAGGCCATGCTACCAGTGTGGTCAGCCAGGCCATAAAGGCATAGCCTGCCCACAGCCAGGAAAGCCAACCCAGCCTTGCCCCAGGTGCAATGGCTCAGGGCACTGGGCCATGGACTGTCCATTGTCCTCTCAGGGATGACAGCCATCCACTAAGGCCCCATTGCCCCCTCCTGGTGCTCTGGGACTGGCTGCCTGAGAAGACTGAGGCAGCCCTGGACTCCTGGCCCCGACCACTCCCATCACCACACAGGATCCCAGGGTGACCATCATGTTTACAGGTAAGGTAATCTCGCTTTTGGTGGACACAGGTGCTATGGAGTCAGTGCTCACTGAGTTCCATGGCCAGACATACCTAGCCAATATCTCCATAGTCGGGGTGGAGGGAAAACCTTAAAAGCCCCTCTTGTTATTTGTCAATTTTCAGGAGTGACCTTTTGTCACTCCCTCTTTGTTATTCCTGCTGTCCAGTCCCACTGCTCAGTGGAGGTTTGGGTGATAGGGTTAGTTCACGTAAAAGCAAAAGTCAGCAGATTGGACCTTCATTTGTGCCAGTTGTTTATTTGTTGAAACACCTAGACCCTACCATTAGGGGCTGGGCTCCTTGCCTCTGTATCCTAACCACCTCTTCTGTCTTAATACAGGAGTCAAAGAAGCTAACATTTGGTGAAGCTCTTACCAGCCTCTCCCACTATCACCTCCCTGAGTTACTAACCTATAAGGGGCCACAGCTATTCTCTCCCTTCCTGTACTCTCTCCCTTCAGATTGTTGCTGGTAGAGGACCCCACCCTGACCTTCCAGTCCTGTCCTCTACTAAACCCCTCCACCCTATGACCTGTCCCAAATACAAAGACCTCACCAGCACACTCCTATGTGGAGACTTGGGAGGACCTGCTAGCTCACCCAGACCACATTAGTGAAGGGCAATTAAAGGACTCCCAGTTTACCTGGTTTACAGATGGTAGCTCCTTCCTCTGGGAAGGCTCACGGGTAGCTGGATATGCTGTTGTGTCAATCTCTGGTATTGTGGAGTCTGGGCACCTGCCTCTCTAGACCACCAGTTAACAGGCTGAGTTAGTAACCTTAATATGTGCCTTCCACCTGACCTCAGAACATGGACTCTAAATATGCTTTCCATACCGTCCTTTTTCATGCAGCTATTTGGAAGGAACGAGGCAAAGGGAACCTCAATAATAAATAGTTCATATATTACTGAGTTCTCAAAAGCCTCTTTTCTCCCCTCAGCCATCAGCATAGTTCACTGCAGGGGCCACGGGTTAGATGACTCAGTTATAGCTAAAGGAAACAACCTGGCCGGTGAAACTGCCAGACAGGCTACAATGTCCTCAAAACAATGGGCATTAATACTACCAATAACAGAGGATTCTGCTCTTCCCTTTAGGCAAGATATTCTTAAATACCTCCACCATCTTTTCCACCACCAGATAGGGGCCTTAAGGGAGTTCCTAAAACAGAGCCTTCCCCTAACCACAAGCAACACACAATTTCTCATTCAGCTGTCACAGACCTGCAAAGTATGCCTAAGGGTAAATCCAGATACCAATGTGTGGCCATCTTCCTTTCCAACCCCTCAGGCTCAAGGTAACCTCTCAGGAATGGATTGGCAAATTGCTTTTACCCATATGCCAACCATCCACAAATACAAGTACCTGCTAGTGCTTGTAGACATCTTCACAGGATGGATGGAGGCATTTCCCACCACCACCAAGAGAGCCTCCTCTGTTTCTCAGCATCTCTTACAGAAATAATTCCCGCTTTGGCCTATCTGCTTCCATCCAGATGGACAAAGGCCTGGAATTCATCTCCTCTGTGACCCAGCTATTGGCTAAGTCTCAATATATCCCTAAGCCCTCCACATTGTCCTCCAGATCCTACATCAATGCTGGGGACCTAGTGTACATTACAAAAAATTACCTGCCTTGGGCACCTAGTTCCACCAAGCTTTCTGCTAAGTGGGAAAGACACTATTCAGTATTTCTCTGTACTCCCACAGCTGTGCGGGTTCAGGGCTGTCTGCACTAGATTCATCTCGGCCACATTAAGTCACCTGCCTGATGAACCTTCATACATCTTCAAGCCAACAGGACCCTGGTCTCTCTGGATAAAAAAGATTGGACCCAGTCTTCCTCCAGTCATTGAAGAACCAGAGGACCCCACTCTGGACCAGTAGCATCTTCATAACCATCACAACCTTGGTCAACTTTGTGTACAGAACCTGGTAGTACCTGACTGCCTCTCCCCCTCACAGCAGGAAGTAGCTCCAGAAGAAAAGAACTTTGCCCATAGCCTTGCCCAGTACTGTACATATTAAAGCAAAAAGGGGGGAAATGTAAGTCAGCAAACGCCCCTTCACAGACCTAATTTCTACCCTCCATGGTAGCACCTGCGGGGTAGGTGAAGCGCCTCCCACCTCTGGAGGCTGACTCTCTGAAAGAGTCTTCCCAGGAAACAGTCGGTGCCATTTACCTCCTCTTCCTCGTGAGAACTTTGACTTGTCAGCTCCACTGGCAATAAATCTCTCTCCCCTACATGATTTTGTCTGTGTGATCTTTTGGGTCACTTTTCCTTTTACCCCCAAATCAAGATATTTAACTCTTAGATGCTATGGACTCTCAGATTCTTATCACCATCATTCAGAGAAAGACTGGTTCAATGCCTACTGAAATAAGGACAGTAGTGAGTTTATAGGTGTTTTTTATGTCAGTGTCTATTATTTGCAAGATATCCTGTAGTGTTCATGAAAAACATGGATTCAGAGAATGGAAGAAATGGAAAATCATTAATCATAGCTTTTGAGTTTAAGGATTATACTTTCTATACAACCTCTCATAGGAATTTCTGCATACCCTTTCCCCAGATTAGTTTTTGAGTCACTTTTCAAGATTGTGACTTCATTAGTTTCATAATTTTAATTCACAAAAATTTAGCTCAAAACTTTTTGTGAATTGATGTACTTTAAAATTGCTGGGATTTTTTTTTGGTCTGTTTTGGCCAACATATGGTTAGAGTTTTTTAATTTTGTCACTTTGACAATTGGTACACACACACACACACACACACACACACACACACACACACACACACACAAAACAATATGTGAGTATCCGGGTCTGTGTCTATACACTGTATCTAGATGTACGCCATAAACACACACATCACTTATATATGCACTACACATTTCTGTCACAGCTGTTAATGATCCCTATAGTGAGAGGAAGCATGATGTGTATTACAAACTCACTGTAATTTAACATGAATACTTATACATTTTCCTAATTTAAAATAATACTTGCAGAAGCAAGACACCATTCTATCAAATTTTAATGAGTTTCTTAATTACAGTAGGAAGTTAAACAAAGAAATTAACATACAAGATGCTACATTTAACTCAAAGAGATTATCTCTCAAGCTTTTGTTTTATGGTAGGGATTTTTAACCAGCAGGGACTATTGAGAAGAGAGAAAAGTCTCCATTTTCAATAAAAATAAGAATGCTAGACTTAAACAGATTAATATCTAATTTTATACCTACATTTATATTGTGTGCAAAATTATCTTAACTATATGTTATAAATGAAGTGACTTGCTACTAAATTGAGCCTTTTCATAGTGGAAAATGTTAACATAAATTGTAGCATAAATCATTGCTTCATAGATACCAGAAGGCGCATATAAAAACCCATATCTTTACTGCACATATTTCCCATTAACCATAATCTATTAGTAATTGAAGTTCATTACAAATTCTTGTAGACTTTATTGCTATCATGCTGCATGACATACCGAACCTGGCTTGCATAACAAGAAGTCCTTGCTGGGAAATATCCTATTAACAATGACAGTGCATTTGTCATTGTGATAATAAACCCAAGAGCTGCCTGTAGACTATAAATTATCAAGGTGCCATTTGTAGTGCTCTGGCTTGAAGGTTTGTCATTGCTTCCTTTATAAAACCCTGATTTTCAGTGAGTTCTAACTCAACTATCAGAATCTGCACTTAGCTGCCCAAGGATTTAGCTCAAGATTCTTTCCTTCCTTCCTTCCTTCCTTCCTTCCTTCCTTCCTTCTTTCCTGCCTTCCTTCCTTCCTTCCTTCCTGCCTGCCTGCCTGCCTTTCCATCTTTCCTTCTGTCTTTCTCTCTTTCTTTCATCCTTCCTTCCTTGCTTGCTTTTTTGCTTGCTTGCTAGCTTGTTCTCCTTTTTGAAATAACTTTTAAGTATATTTTATATTTTCTAATCAGGACAGAGGTCTGACAGCTTGAGCACAATAATATGGGAGGGATCTACATTCCTCACTGAGAAAAAATGTGTTTAAATATAGCCAAGAATACTTATGACTTTAAAGTCAGAGTTTACAACACTCCTATTTTTGTGCCTTAAAAAGGACATCATTTAATTTTTAGGAGGACTACACATAAATGTCAGGCATTTGAGGCAACTATATATGCCAAGTATGGTTTTTTCCCCCTTTCAGGCAAGAACCATCCTTTTCATCTCCTCCACATCAACAATGTGAAAAACAAAAGAATTTACACAATGCAGTGAGAAAATACTACTGTGAGGAAAGAGGAGCATTTGAAAAGCAGATGTAAATTTGAAATAGAAATAGTGACAACTGTGTAAATAGCTGTGCCTTTGGTTTGGGGGCAAGCCTTAGCAGCTTATATTTCTCAGCCAAAGAACTGGAAGCCAGAAAGTACTTTGTGCATTATACAAATAGATTCTAGTCTTCTTATTTTTCTTACTCACCTGAAAATAGGGTTTTAGATAATCATGCTTACTTTAAAAAATCCTCTATTCCTAATTAATAATGTAAATTTCTATGTATACATTGACAATTAACTGAAGCTGTCAACTCTTGGGATTTTGCAAAGATGGTTTGACTGATAGGACCTAGCCTTTTTTGAACTCAGGCAATATTTGGGCAGAGCCAGATATTGAATACAGTAAGAAAGCTACCAGGGAAGGAGAAGATTATTTTCATAGTTAGAGAGGTTTCTAAGTCTGAAGAGAGACTGACACATAAGAAAACTAATATAATACCAGATATAGAGGGCCATAAATGCAAAATGGAGCTGTAGAAACAATTTCAGGGGATTTAAAGCAATAAATTCTAACTAGAGGAATGAAGAAACACATTTCATATGTAAGACCCACTTAAGCAGGTTCTTGAAGGATTTCATCTTGTTTTACAAACCCTTCTCTCTCATCCCACAACAATAATGCCCTTTTCTAGAATGTGTCGGGACTTGTACAACGTAAGATAGCTACTGTAGGAATGAGCACTATCTTGACGTGGAGTGAAGTAAATCAGACTCACTCATTTTTAACTATGGCAAACACAAATTATAGCTAGATGTATCAAATTGTATAGAGAATGAGAGAATTGATGTAGCCAAAACATGGGAGAAGATTAAATCTGTTTTGTTTTGTTTTGGGGAAATACCTAGAAATCAAGGATTCTGGGTCCTTCCAGCTATTTTTAATAAGATAGTGGTTTTTATTTTTACTCAGTCCTATAGTGAGATAAAACAGAGAAAATGAAATCTTTTATTGAATTTATTGCCAAATGTGCTCAAAGTAAAATTTAATAGTTCAGACAATATTATTTTAATCCTTTACGCAGTAAATTTCCCATGAAGATCTAGCTGCCAAATACAAGATGTATGACCCAGACTATATTTGAAGTGATATAATATGCATTTCATTGCACGTCTACAAATACTGAAGTGCATTTTAGGATTTTCATTTTTATAGAGGAAACTCATATGCAGGCAAGTTATAGAACCTAAAACAGATTAAGACTTGCCTAATAACAAATTGGATGGCACAATGGGAAATCAAACTTGGGCTGATCTGCCTACACAGGTTGTGCTCTGCTCACCAGCCCTCCCCTCTTGTTCTCTTTTAATTACTTCAAATAATATCCAGTAAACCAGAGCATTGAGAGACTCAGTTTGCAACCCCCAAACTGGGTTCATATTATCAACTATGCTTCAGCTTTTTTCTTTTTAAGCCTAAGTTTATATATTATATATATATTATATATGCCTCCAGACTCAGCCTACTTGAGTGCCTGGGATTAATGGCATCTACCTCATTGCAAGTAATGTTGCATTATTCAGACACATAATGTTTTGTGTTAATTTTATTCTTAAAAGCTACTCCAAAATATAGTGAGTTCATGATTTAACTAAACAAAAATAAAAGGAAAAAGAAAATTCTATTTTTCAATAATGATGATTAATTCTATCAAAACTGTATTACACTGTTTTAAACTTAGTTAGAACTAGCTCAATAATTCAAGGTCCCCTTTTATTTTTATAATAGCTCCCATCTCTAAAATACTGAAGCATATGTACTTTGTCCACACTTATATGGAAACATTGCCAGTCTTAACTTCAATTTTCACAATGTGCTTATAATCTCTTCTTCCTTTATTAGCATCTTTGCCATTTGGTGATTGGATATCTTTTTTTTGGGGGGGAGGGGATCCGGTCGTGGGCCTGAACTCTGGGCCTGGGCGCTGTCCCTCAGCTCTTCAGCTCAAGGCTAGCGCTCTACCACTTGAGCCACAGCGCCACTTCCGGCTTTTTTTCCTGCTTATGTGGTGCTGAGGAATCGAATCCAGGGCCTCATGCATGCAAGGCAAGCGCTCCACCACTGAGCCACCTTCCCAGCCCTGGATATCTTTTTTCTACCCCCACCCCACCCCAACTTTCCTCCAGAGCAAATAAATCACAGATTTCCACCCCTCCTCATGTTTTAAGTCTTTTTTGGTACTGAACGTGACTTTTAGTATACACAAAATACCAAAATACTCTCAACAAATAGTGTGAGATCATTCTGGAATCCAAATATTTGCCCAGGCAGTAATTTGCCATTTGGAATCGACCTTAAAGTCAATGAAAGCATGTTGAGCTATCTGTTCATTTTCTCTTTCTCATTGTCACAGAGCTAAAATAATTATTTCCCTTCGTATAACACCTTTTATTTTGAGAATGTTTAACAATTGCCATGTCTATTATTTCATTTATCAAGTTGAGAGCAAAAAATAATAACTTAAGCCTTTCACCAAAATAAAAACCATTCAAGAGAATTTTATGTGTATTAATGTCATCAAAGCTTTCCCTCATGAAGACCCAGGAATAAGAGCTTTACATATTTTACCCCAGAAATAAATTGTACTAATTCAGTAAATAAAATTCTGTTCTTGTTGTCCTGGCCAAGTTTCTATGCCCTGTTAAACTAAAGATGGTTTTAACTCAAAATAGTAAGGAGAGTAATTAGAAAAGCAAATGTTAAGCATAAGAGAGAACTCTTGCTTGTAGTTGGAGGTTGGGAAAGAGCCATATATGTCCATATTTGTTATGTGTGGTAACCCAAAAAATATCCATTATTTAAATTTACACTACAGTAAATATTACACTAAAGGAAACTCAGGGATCCAGCCAAGTACAGGTGGGATTCTTGCTGCAGCCATGGATAGCTACCATAGAGATAAACTGCCATTTCTAACATAGCATTGTTGTCCCTATAAGCCCACACAACAGGGATTTAATAACATTTTCCTTTTTTGGTCAGGCTGGGGATGGAACCCAATATCTTGCTTATGCTAGGCAAGTACTTCACTGCCAATCTACATCATGTCAAAACAAAGCCAACAAAAGACACCACACCCCAGAATGTGATCTTAGATTCTGGATGGTGGCTGAACAGGCATTTCAAATAGCCCCATGCACTATACTCGTGGCAGCTTAAAGGGTATTTGAGAAAGGCAGAGAGATATCACTGGTCTTCAACAAACCTCGTGTTTATGTTAAAGGGTAACAGCCATAGAGGACTGCTTGTACAGGGGGAAAGGAAGGTAAAAGTTCATAGGTGCCAATGATTACGATTCTAACAGATTATCTTGCAATGCTCTATATTTCTCAGTCCTATTGCTTTATGTATCAAACCTGAACAACAGCTCTTTATTAGCAATGAAACTTATATAACTCACACTACAGATCATGAGAGAAAAAGTTGTTCAAGTGTAGCTTTTACTTGACATGACTAAACAATCCCTTTTTTTGTCTGAATGTACCCAAAAATGAGTGGATTATTCTTTCCATGTTTAGGTAGAGTGAAGATGAAGGTCACAGAAAGTTCGATTTGAAAAAAATAAAATAAAATCTTACTTTTCCAACTTTAAATATATAGTATATATCAATCACTCATATCAAAACTCAGTATGTGTATTGTATTATGTGTGAGAGAAAAGAGTTTCTTCTCCTCTCCTCTTAGCCTTGAAATCTAAACTCCCCAAACTAAGATGTTATATATTATCCTTATGAGACAGTGGAAGAAACATTCTCCACAACAATAAAGCAGTGGCCATTTTCTTACATTCTAAACACCACTAGTCAGACTATGCCTCATTTTGACTTTCTAAGCCCCACAAACTTCCTTCTTAAGCACACCTAACTATACTTAGGTCTGAAGATGCTTCCACCAGAACTTCTAAAATTACTGGTTCTATAATTGACAATTCCTGATGTTCTTGAACCTGGCTCTCTATTGAGGATATCATGTCCATATAAACTTTTCAAGTGTTTTTGGTTGGTCATGGGGCTTGAACTCTGGGCCTTGGCACTGTCACTCAGCTCTTGAGCTTAAGGTGAGTACTCTACCACTTGAGCCACAGTACCACTTTTGGTTTTCTGATGGTTAATTGGAGATAAGGGTCTCATGGACTTTCCTGCTGAGGCTGGCTTTGAACTGCAATCCTCAGATCTCAGCTTCCTCAGAAGCTTTTCCTTCCTTCCTTCCTTCCTTCCTTCTTTCCTTCCTTCCTTCCTTCTTTCCTTCCTTCCTTCCTTCCTTGTAGGTTATAGGGCTCGAACTCCTAGGCTCTGTCCCTGAGCTCTTTTTGCTCAAGACTAAGGACCTACCACTGAGACACAGCTCCACTTCTGGAGTGGTTTGAGTGGTTAATTGGAGAGAAGACTCTCATGGAGACTTTCCTTCCCTAACTGGCCTTGAGTCACTGAAAGGAAAAGTGACCCAAAAGACTATGTGGACAAAAGTCAGATAGAGGAGAAAGATTTATTGCCAGCGGAGCTGACAAGTCCAAGTTCTCAGGAGAGAGAAGAGAAAATGTCACCTACCGGCTCCTGAGAGGTGGGAGGTGCCTCACCTACCAGGCATGCACTACCTTCCAGGGCAGAGATTAGATCTGTGAGGTGGGCATTTGCTGACTTACAGGGGGAGAAAGAGTTACAGAGGAGACCCAGTTTGGTTGTTCTATGTTAAAGTCTATCTGAACCTACAACATTCCACATGAGAATAACAATGACTTCGTACTATAAAAAATGAATTAATGTATTATGAATTTAACAAAATTCCTAATATGTAATACATACCCAATTCATAGTAAATAACATTTTTATTATTATCAATTATTGGCACTTAGAGAAATGGTAGTCTACATAGCTCAGTAAATGATGTAATGTTTCTAATTATTAATATTTTTGCTGCACAAGCCTCAGTATTTTGTAGGTTGTAGGTTCTTGTGAGTCAGAAAATCCTCTGCTGTGGATGCATTCATAAAGATAGTATTGTGAGCTGTACACATGTTCCATATTTGGAACAATTTGGGGTTGCATATCTTAAAAGCCTCCAAAGTGATTCCCCCATTCCTGACCATTTAAAAGCAGAACAAAAGCACCATTCATAGACTGTCATCATGTTCATATCTCTCAACGTTGTTAAAAGAGAGCTAACTAGATTGATGGATGATTAAGTCACCATTTGCTCAGTGGATATTTGGCATTGAGCAGATTAAAAATCTAGAATTCAAGTGACTGATCAAATATGTTCACTTATCATTTACATATGTTGGACTTATCTGAGAAAATTTTTTTTCTCAAAAACTACAAACGGAAGATCCATTATACCAGGAACCTACTGTCCTAGCCCTATCTATATTGAATTTTCCAGTTTTTTATTCTCAGTGTTTTCCCAATGTTCTTTTGGTCTTCCTTTATAGATTGGGGGTGGGAAGTGGGACAGAAAAATGTAAGAAGGCTTAGATTGGGGGTGGGAAGTGGGACAGAAAAATGTAAGAAGGCTTAGACCTGATTAGTATACCTAAGTTAGTTAAAGCATGAATTTAGTTGTGATTACTTTAAGAAGTTGTCATTGTACATCCAAGGTAAGATGTTATTTCTGTCTCATAATAGTCAGAGAACAGCAGTCCGCCTTTCATACAGCTATTCTCTCCACCAAGTCAAGCTAGCCAGAGATCTGGTTTCATCTTCCTCTACATTTTCTGGTGTGTCGCTACCATTGTCTATAGGATTGGAGATAGCTCGTTGCCACATCCACTTACGTCAAGGCCTTTTCTCAAAAATAAAGAAAAAGTTGTTTTTGTAATGGATACTTAATAATTAAGGATAAGTTTTCACTGTGATTGTCCTCCTTTGTCCAAGAAGCCAGACCACAGTCATATGGGATCTGGTCTTGGAGAGAATAAATTGTTGAGCTACAGCTGATCATGACAAACACTGTCTTTTTTTTTTTTTTTTTTTGGGTCCGGTCATGGGGCCTGAACTCGGGCTGGGCGCTGTCCCTCAGCTCTTCAGCTCAAGGCTAGCGCTCTACCACTTGAGCCACAGCTCCACTTCCGGCTTTTTTTTTGTTTATGTGGTGCTGAGGAATCGAACCCAGGGCCTTGAGCATGCAAGGCAAGCGCTCTACCACTGAGCCACTTTCCCAGCCCCAAACACTGTCTTTGTATCAGAATCTCCAGCTGAGATCAGTCTCTAGAAAGAGAACAAAAATCTATTATCTGGGAACTACTCACACCATGAAAGAGAAGATAAAGGAACAAAGCAACAAAGATCAACAACAAGGCAGTGTTAATGAACAAGTTCCTTGGGGTTCATTTGTGTATATAGGAAATTTGGCGCCATTAGATGTAGGAAAAAAACTTGGGGGGCTGGGAAGGTGGCTCAGTGGTAGAGTGGTTGCCTTGCATGAATGAGGCCCTGGGTTCGATTCCTCAGCACCACATAAGCAGAAAAGTCAGAAGTGGTGCTGTGGCTCAAATGGTAGAGTGCAGGCCATGAGCAGAAAGGCTGAGGGATAGTGCCCAGGCATGGAGTTCAAGCCCCATGACCGACCAAAAAAAAATGGGGATATCATACAAGCCAATGTCAATTTCTTCTTTGTGAAATGGAAATGGAAGTTTTAGTGAGTAATTCAAAAGTTTGTTCAAAGATTCCATAATGCACACCAAGTTCTAACATTGTGCTTGATATTTAATAAGCCCTAAATAAATACTATTAATATTATTAATGAAGGCTTTTACAGTCTCTGTGATTTCTTATTTTGTAACAAACCTTCCTCTATGATTAATTCGAGTTGGAAATCTACAAAATAGAGCTGAAACTAGAGGAAAAGCAGTGAGCTAGTTTTGTTCCTCTCTTTGTAGGCTATGCAGATATATAGCCAAAGAACTAACTGCTAAGCTTGCCCAAACAAATCTATCCAGGGCGGCTTCTCCTGGAATAGTAAGCCCTAACTATGTCCTTTGTCCCATTTTTGTGTAACTTTTAAGTAATAAGAAAGAAATCCAAACTCATTGCCCAATCAGTCCTGGAAGGATATAAAATAAAACAATAAAAATAACCACAAGGACTGTGTATCTCCCACTCTGAGCTATTGCTGGTTAGATGGGGCCTTGGAAAATGTGAAGAACATCAGCAATATCTTGATAAATAAGCTAAGGCTGTAATGTGCTTGTGCTGATAATAAGTAGCCCAGAACAACTGCCTCTTGTACAAAATCCAAGGATTTATATCCAGTCTGCCTGCATTGAGAACTAGAGAATTAACTCATGAAACCCATATATCAACACGTGTGCAGAAATGAAATTAGCATGAAATTAGTTAGCTGGAGGACATAAATAGAGGTAACCGACATTTTCTTGCATCTTCTCTATCAAATGTCTTCGGAGAACTCACCAAGCCTAGACTATAATTGATAGCCAGTGTGATTTATTTTAATATTTTGTACTCTGGGTAGGTTGTTTGCAAAGTCCTTCAAGTATCATTAAGATGAATCAGGAAACATGGATAATTCTTCAAGAAGAGAATGTGATCATGGAAAGACACTGCTTATACAGAATACCCACAATGTGTCATCGCAGCCTCCAGAACAAGGCGTCTCTGTATTTATGAATCCATTGCTACAGAGATTACAGCAATCTGACATGGAGCTCTAATGAATTTTTTGGCACATTTGGAAATTGTGATAGTTGTTGCCCTGGGAGCCTCTAAATCACCCTCCCTTGTACTGTGGTTGCCTTTTCGTGATGTATATCACAATGAGATATGGTTTACATGAAATGTGGTTTTAACCATCCTGTATTAGTTGATCCCATACTATGGATATGTGTTGTACAGTGTATGAATCATACACCCATATTGAATATGGGTGACAGATAATTTAAACATGAAATCACTGAGGACTGAGCAGAAATAAAGGCAGAGAAATACAGGCAAAAGTCAAGGTAGCTGGCTAGAAGAGTCCAGTTATCTATGACTAGCTTATAGATTCATTACTGAAGTGTGTTGTCCAGAAAGAGGGTTATTTCACCATTCAAAGAGATGACTTTTTTTATTTACACATTTTTCTTCACTGCTTCTCCTCTTCTATAATCAGATTTCCTTCAGCTTCGGGCTGGACATCAAGAAACAAAGGCAATGAAGTTCTACAAGGTCACACTCTATATCAAAGATGAAAGATCGTTCATTCAATTGAGCCAACCAAAAGGCAATGTGAGGCCCTAAGACTTAGAGTCCAACCTACATCTTGTTATCAACTAACTTTGCAAGCCTAAATTCTTTAACTCGTGTCTCAGTTTCCTCACTTTCAAACAGGATTAATTAGAAATGAGTATTTTTAACTCATTAAGAATGAAGCAAATCTTCTATTTGTTCCACTTAAGAGAAATTTATGTAGACACTCAGAGGATCCTTAAGTGAAATGGAATGTGTGCTCATCACAGAGATCAGGAATGGAAATGGCATGGGGCTTTCCATGAGACAGTCAAAACTCACCTCCCACTTAGAGGTTACTGCATTTCTTACTTCTGGTATCTTTCATCCTCTTAAATCTTACAGTTTCCTGTCGTTCACATTGTGGCATGCTAGATGGTCCTCCCAACATGTGGGCCACAGTGGGTACTCTGGGTTGAATCTATCCAATGATCTTTCAGCTCAGTTGCTATAGAAAGCCACCAAGACTTTCTTATTACTTACTTCTCGGTCATGTGAGAGTTATTCTTCCCACAGAGACTTTGCATTTGCACTTCTTTCTTAAAATATTTTTTCCACCTAGCTCTTTGTAGGCCCTGTTCCTTTATTACTTCATTTACATTTTGTTTACTCTGTTAACAGAGATTTTTTGTTGCTGTTGTTGGTCCTGGGACATGAACTCTAGGCGTGGGCTTGGGCACTGTTCTTCAGCTCAACTCGAGTGCTCTACCGCTTGAGCCAAAGTACCACTTCTGGTTTTCTAGTGGTTTATTGGAGATAAGAGTCTCACAGACTTTCCTGCCCGGGCTGGCTTTGAACCACGATCCTCAGATCTCAGCCTCCTGAGTAGCTAGGATTACAGGCATGAGCCACCAGCACCCAGCAACAGAGATTTTTAAAGTGATCTCTAGTTCTCTTGCCCCCTTATTTACTTTGACTTTTTTTTAATGTTACTGTTATGGTTTGAATATGAAATGTCCTACATAGACTTATTTTTTTTAATACTTGGTCCACAGCTGCTATTTTGGGAGCTTGTGACAACTTTGGGAAGTAGGATCTAACTGAAATAAGCAGGTTACTGGAGTGTGCTTTGAAAGTTATAAGAGGTCCCAGACCCCTCCTTCTTTTCTGCTTACTGTCTTCATGAGCTGATTGCCTTTCATACCAAGGAAGGCATTGCCATGATGATCTGCCCAAGCAGATCAAGTGACTGTAGGTTAGATTTTCTGAAAGGATGAGAAAAAAACATCCTTTCTCCTTTAAGTAGTTTACATTAGGTATTTTGTCAGATCAACACAAAGTAACTAATACCAAAGTAACTAATCTCTAATACTAGAGAGTGTTGCTGTAAATAAATGTGATCATGTGGTCTTAAGCCTTTGTAAGTGATAGGAATCTGCTTTGTTCTCATAACTCAATATTGTTCCTACTGCTTGGCTTACTGACTGCTCTCTCCACCTTCCCTGACCTTCCTGAAATTCTCCAGCCCAGAAGCAATCTAGATGTGGAAGCCCACATCTCATCCCCACCCCTCAGGTGCCTGAGTTCTTGACACAGGCTATACCTGGCTGAATCAGGTGATAGCTTATAAAATAGGCTTCTGGACCATTTTAGGCTATTACCATGAATTCTGGAGGTACTTCTTTGGACAGAACTCTCACTCTCAAGACATATCCCAAAATTCCTTGCAACTTTTTAGCTACCTGTGACCCTGCCCCTCACCCAAAACCATACCTAAATCCCTGTCCCTCAGGTCACCATGGTGTCCTCTTCATCTTTCCTATAAAGTTGATCTAGAGTGTTCAGTTCACTTTCTGCTCTTTCTTTATTCTAATAACCTCATGACCCAGTTTCCTAACAGAAACTAGTTTGTTGGAAGAATTCAGGGAACTTTAGGATTCAAGAAAGAGATGCCCTAGCATGCCAGGAGCAGAGCTTAATGGGCAATTCTGAAGGCTATGCAGAAGATAAGAATGCCAATAGGAATGTCAACAAAATAGATGACTAGGAGGGGGGACCAAGATGGCGACGGGGCAGTAGGGAAACGCCACAGCTCTCTCCAACCAAAAAGAGAGTTCAAGTTCCAATGCTTAATCTCCCCAAGAGACCGACAACAACAAAAAGACAAACACTCAGAGAAAAACCAGAGGTGGAAAATAACAAAAAAAGAAAGAGTGGAAAAGAAGAATTTCAGAACAGAGAAGAGCGAAGACCCCTCCCCCAGCCTTTACTGGCCGCGCAGCAGTGCGCCAAGCTGCCGGCCAGCCGGGCCCGGCGGGGGCTGCTGGAGCCCCAGAGACACAGGGGGCCGCTTGCAGATCACCAGGTACTGGTTTGCAGAACAGCGGATAGCCAGGAACAGAGAAACCTACCAGCCGGGAGTCTCCACGAGATTCCCACTCCCACCCCTCACTTTCCACCGGAGCAGAGAGGCTCCATCCCGCCAAAGCCGCCAGGCACCAGCAGCGCAACAAAGGGACCTGTCGGCAGACCACCAGCCCGATCACGATCGCAACGACCCGGGTCCCAGAGACACAGGGGGCTGCCTGCAGATCACCCGCGCACTCAGACCCACTGGATCTCTACAACCCGCGAAGAAGCCGCCTGAGCGTGGACACTGTTGACCCGACAGCTTCGATAGAGGCAGAGACAGAAAAGAATCACACAGAGCCACCACAGCCCAACCCAGCCCGCAACCACCCCAACTGAACTCAGATTGCAACAACAACTGACGACCTACACCACACAGAAACAACCAGCTCCAGGGTGAGGACCCCACAGGGGACAGTGTATCCCTCCAGGGAGACCAGAGCTGGAGGGAATCCCCAGACCCTGACCTAGACTCCCTACCCCAACACCCGGACCACAGGACCCACTAAAACTGGGAACTGTCCGAGAGCTCCACCAGCCTGTGGAGCACACTCTGCTGGCCAGACCAGAGCAAGAGTGCCCCTGGAAGGGAGCTTAAATGCCCAAACCAGGAACAGCGCCCCTGGGTCAAGACTACCAACAGTAGAAGAAATTTGAACTGTGTCCTCCAGGCTGCATAACCTAGGTGGTATACACATCAGCATAGGCCTAACGAGCACGCTCCAGGCTGGGGCCGGAACCAGGCCCCGGGATCCAGCGCCTTAACAACACAAAAAGCTGAGCATACACCTCAACAGAGGGAAGAAAATAAACAACACTCCCCGGGAAGCACGCCTGTGACAACAAAAGACCTGGAGGTTCAGGACAAGAGAAGCCCAAACCCCACCAAAACTCCACCCATATACCCTAGGCTGGGAATTGGGTAACACAGGCTGCCAGCACCTGATAGTAAGCAGGAGCTCAGGCTGATAAGGCGGCTCAGCAATAGAGTGATAGTCTTGGATGTATGAGGCCCTGGATCTGATTCCTCAGCATCACAAAAGCAAAAAGGGTCAGAAGTGGTGCTGTGGCTCAAATGGTAGGGTGCCAGCCTTGAGCTGAAGAGCTGAGGGACAGCACCCAAACCTAGAGTTCAAGCCCACAACCAGCCCAAAACAAACAAACAAAAACAAATCAGGAGCCCATAGCAGACTCCAGTATTTGGGAGAGTGCATCCAGAGCATCTGATCTTCCCAAGAGCACCCGTAGGAGCAAACACAAGCAGTCTAGGCTGCTCAACCCTTCCAAAGGCGGGAATTGCCAGCAATCTACAGCAGAGAGCTGAGAATCCTAAGTAAGTCAGAATAGCAGCTGGAAATAGGCTCCCAACAGAATCCAGATCAGGCACAGACTCTCTCTACCAATACAGAATCAGCAACCAAGCAAAGACAGACACACCAAAACAAAATTGAAGAGCAGTCTCCTGAACCCCCATGTGAAAATCACAGAGAAAAATCACAAGGTTTACAACCACCCAGGATAGCAAGCTCACCTCAAAAGCCAGCAGCCATGCAGGGGAGAGCCCCAGTGGGAGCAAAGCAGGAATGGAAGACAAAAGATACATCCAAGGGTTGCTGGAGACAATGACTCAAGAAATAAAGCGAGAAATGGATCAGAAATTGAAAGAGCACAAGGATGAACTATCAAAAGAGATACAGGATATCAAACAAAAGTTGGATGTAAAAATAGAAGCTGCACAAACCTCAGTAAGAAGTGAGATAAACGCCAAATTAGAGGTAATGCATACCTCATTGAGAGGTGAGATCAGTACTCTGAGAACCAACATTGAATCCATAAAGGGATCCATTTCCTCCATGCAAACCACAATAGAAGCCACGGTCAACAGAGTGAATGAAATGGAAGGTAGAGTGTCAGACACAGAAGACAGAATACACCAACTGGACCAAAAAGTGACAGATATGGAAAATCACTCAAATTAAACCAAAGGGAAATCCAAGAGCAAGCAGATAATGCCAAAAAATTTAATCTTCGCATAATCAGAGTGGACGAAGGTGAGGAATTCCAGAGCAAGGGAATGCAACACCTATTTAACAAGATAATCAATGAAAATTTTCCCCACCTCAAAAATGACCATCTTAACTACATTACAAAAGCTTATAGAACACCCAACAAGCAAGATCCCAGGAGAAACACTTCTAGACACATTATAGTAAAAATGATAGATCTGAATAATAAGGAAACAATCCTGCATGCAGCAAAAATGAAGAAGGAGCTATACTACAATGGGAAAAAAATTAGAATCACTGCAGATCTCTCCACACAAACAATGAATGCAAGAAAAGCCTGGGAAAGCACCATACGAGCCCTGAGAGCCAATAGCTGCCAACCCAGACTAATATACCCGGCAAAGCTAGCATTCACATTCGATGGAGAACTGAAAACTTTTAATAGCGAAGAAAAACTAAATGAATACATAAACATTAAGCCAGCATTACAAAGAATTCTAAGAGGGGGGACACAACATGAAGAAAGCAACCAGGAACTGGGACCTGCCCCAAACAGGCGTTACTCAAAGTCTAACTGAGCAAGCACAGGAGGAAAGGAAAGAAGAAAAACTTAGGAAAACAGAATGGCAGGGACAACAATGCATCTCTCTATACTTTCTCTTAATATAAATAGGCTGAATTCGCCAATTAAAAGAAAACGAACTGAGGACTGGATCAGAAAACAAGACCCATCCATCTGTTTGTTGCCTTCAGGAGACCCACCTCTCAGCCAAACATACAAACAAACTCAGAGTGAAGGGGTGGAAAAGGATCTACCAATCAAATGCCCCCAGTAAGAAAGCAGGTGTAGCTATCCTGATATCTGACAAAATAAACTTTTCATTAAAATCAGTACAGAAAGACAAGGACGGACACTACATATTAATAAAGGGAACAATCCAAGAGGAGGATATAACCATCATCAACTTATATGCTCCAAATATTGGTGCACCCAGATATGTCAAACAAATACTCTCAAACTTACAGAATAAAATAGATCCCAATACGATAATACTAGGAGACTTTAACACACCACTCTCACCAAAGGACAGGTCTACCAACCAGAGGATTGGCAAAGAAGCTACCGAATTAAGTGAGGCCATACTTCAAACGGAATTAACTGACATCTACCGAGTATTTCACCTTAAAACAACACAGTACACATTCTTCTCAGCAGCTCATGGAACTTTCTCCAAAATAGACCATATCATAGTTCATGCAAGGAACTTAAGCAAATACAAAGGGATCGACATAATCCCCTGTATCCTATCTGACCACAGTGGAATCAAGCTAGCTCTCAATAACAAAGCATACCGCAGAAATTTCTCTAATACATGGAAATTGAACAGCACACTCCTTAACAATGCCTGGGTAACAGAAGAGATCAGAGAAGAAATAAAGCATTTCCTACAACTCAATGAAAATGAAAACACCTCACAAAGAAACTTGTGGGACACAGCAAAAGCAGTCCTGAGGGGCAAATTTATTGCCCTCAGTGCCCACATCAAGAGAATGGAGACAGACTAAGTAAATAATCTCATGTTGCAATTAAAACAGCCAGAAAAACAAGAAAAAATGGGACCTAAAGCTACTAGACGAAGCCAGATAACCAAATTAAGAGCAGAGATTAACCAATTAGAAAATCAGAAAATCATAACCAAAATAAACCAAACAAAAAGCTGGTTCTTTGAAAAAATAAACAAAATTGATGGCCCGTTGGCAAGATTAATTTAAAAAAGAAGAGAGGAAACCCATATTAATAGGATTAGGGATTCCACGGGAAATATCACAACACGTACCCAAGATATCCAAACAATTCTAACAGACTACTTTCAAAAGCTATACTCTCTAAAGGAAGAAAATCTGGCAGAAATGGATGCATTTTTAGAGAAATACAAGTTGCCCAAACTGAGCAAAGAAGAAGTTAACCAATTAAATAAGCCAATATCCTATAATGAGATACAGGAAGCTATCAAAAGTCTTCCAACAAAAAAAAGCCCAGGACCAGATGGATTCACAGCAGAATTCTATAAGACCTTTAAACAAGAACTAATACCCATACTCCTCAAGCTCTTCAGAGAAACAGAGAAGGAGGGAGCTATCCCGAACTCATTCTACGAAGCCAGTATCACACTCATCCCCAAACCAGGCAAAGACCCAACCAAAAAGGAGAATTACAGGCCAATTTCCTTGATGAACACAGATGCAAAGATCCTTAACAAGATTCTAGCTAACAGAATCCAGAAACACATAAAAAAAAAAAATACACTATGACCAGGTAGGCTTCATCCCAGAGACACAGGGATGGTTTAACATACGTAAGTCAATAAATGTAATCCAACATATCAACAGAGCCAAGGTCAAGAATCACATGATTATCGCCACAGATGCAGAAAAGGCCTTTGATAAAATTCAACATTCATTCATGCTAAAAGCTCTGGAGAAAATAGGAATAGAAGGAACATTTCTAAAAACAATAAAAGCCATTTATGACAGACCAATAGCCAATATTATACTTAATGGGGGAAAGCTACAACCAATTCTTCTAAAATCAGGAACAAGGCAAGGATGCCCACTGTCTCCACTCCTCTTCAATATAGTCTTAGAACCCTTAGCCAGGGCAATAAGGCAAGAAAAAGACATTAAAGGGATCCGCATAGGGAAAGAAGAAGTTAAACTATCCCTTTTTGCAGACGACATGATACTATACCTCCACGATCCCAAAAACTCCATCCCCAAACTCTTAGAAGTCATAAATCACTTCGGCAAAATAGCAGGATACAAAATAAACCCACAAAAATCAGTTGCCTTCCTATACACTGATAATGTACAGGAAGAGAGGGAAATAAAGGGAGCAACCCCATTCACAATAACCTCACAAAAAATAAAATATTTAGGAATTAACCTAACCAAAGATGTAAAAGAACTATTTAATGAGAACTATAAAAAGTTAAAGAAAGAAATTGCAGAAGACACTAGGAAATGGAAAGACCTCCCATGCTCCTGGATAGGCCGACTTAATATAGTAAAGATGGTAATACTTCCAAAACTAATATACAAATTCAATGCAATTCCTATTAAAATCCCAATGACGTACATCACTGAAATACAGAAAACAGTCCAAAAATTTATATGGAACAACAAAAGACCTAGAATAGCCAAAACAATTCTAGGGGATAAAGACAATATGGGAGGGCTATCCATGCCGAACTTCAAACTCTACTACAGAGCTATAATAACAAAGACAGCATGGTACTGGCACAAAAACAGACCCGAAGACCAATGGAACAGAATAGAAGATCCAGAAATAAATCCACAGGCCTACAGCCAGCTGATATTCGACAAAGGAGCCAAAGACATACAATGGAACAAACACAGCCTCTTCAACCGCTGGTGCTGGGAAAACTGGGCAGCCACATGCAGAAAACTAAAAGTGGACCCCCGCCTATCACCATGCACCAACATCAACTCAAAATGGATTAAAGACCTTAACATTAAACCTGAATCTCTGAAACTACTGCAGGACAGAGTAGGAGAGACACTTGAACTAATAGGCACAGGAAGGAACTTCCTGAACAGAGTCTCAGGGTCACAACAAGTTGGAGAGAGACTCGACAAATGGGACTACCTTAAAATAAAAAGCTTCTGCACAGCTAAATCTATCGCAACTAAGCTAGAAAGACAACCAACGAATTGGGAAAAAATATTTACCAGCAATATATCAGACAAGGGGTTAACATCCTGTATATACAGGGAACTCAAGAAACTAATCCCTCCCAAACCTAACAAACCAATTACTAAATGGGCAAGGGAACTAAAGAGGGACTTCTCAAATGAAGAAATAAAAATGGCAAAGAAACACATGAGGAAATGTTCATCATCCCTGGTGGTGAAGGAAATGCAAATAAAGACAACCCTGAGATACCACCTTACCCCAGTCAGAATGTCCCACAACCACAAATCAGCCAACGACAAATGCTGGAGGGGATGCGGAGAAAGAGGAACCCTATTACACTGCTGGTGGGAATGTACACTTATACAACCACTTTGGAAAGCAGTCTGGAGGGTCCTTAGAAAGCTAAAGATTGACCTCCCTTACGACCCAGTCATACCACTTCTAGGCATCTACCCTGAACAACAGGAACCAATACACAAGGACACGTGCACCTCCATGTTTATTGCAGCACTGTTCACAATAGCTAGGATATGGAAACAACCTAGATGCCCCACCACAGATGAATGGATCCAAAAATTGTGGTATCTATACACAATGGAATATTATGCAGCCATTAGAAATGACAAAATAATGGCATTTGCAGGGAAACGGATGGAGCTAGAAGGAATCATGTTGAGCGAGGTTAGCCAAGAACGAAGGGACAAACGGTACATGGTCTCCCTGATAAGTGGATGCTAAATCCAAAATGTTAGGTGATATGACAAAACTACAGGACTTAAGAAACAAAGAACTCCCACTCATCTGGTTGAACCACTACTAAATATCCTCATGCTGCTGATCACATATATGGTATATAACATGTGAACACCATTATATATTACAGACTGTGATAGACAATTTGCTCCAGGAAAGTTAGAATAAACTTGTGACTTTAAATGAGCATCATTATTCCACAATACTGTGAATTTCCGGAAATTATGTAATCACTTAATCACAATCAAAAAAAAAAAGAACCTTGGGGAAGGGAGAGAGGGAGGGGATGGTAGGGGGAAAACAATGAAGGGGGTAACAATGTTCAAGAGGAAGTGTACTCATTACCTCACTCATGCAACTGTAACCCTCTGTATAGTATCTTTACAATAAAAAAAAAAAAGAAATGGATACAGCAGTTTCAATAGTAATTCAAAATGATGGGTAAAATGTGTACTTTTCAAGCACAATGATAGCCCACTTAGTTTGTTTTCTTTTTCTTGACTATATTCATGCATCTTACATGTGCCCTTGTAACAATAATGAAAATAAATCACTTTTTCAAATTGAAAAAAAAAATAGATGACTAAAGTTTCAAGACAAAATTAGCACAGCATTTGTCTGTATTTTTCACCTGTTCTGAGACTTTGAGTCTTAATTAAAAATCAACAGACTAATTCCCTCTATTAGAAGAAATTTCAAACAGCATAGAATTCAAGTTGTGGCATGGTTAGTGCTGGCTGCTTTTAGTCAGATTTATATCGAGAACTGGGAGCAAAAATTGGGGGGTATGCTTTCACTGTATTTGATGTCAGTATAATTTGTGGAGGGGAAGGGGAAAAACAAATTGTTTAAATAGGGATACAGGTGGATCCATTGCAACAATGAGATGTACAAGTCGTTATGTTGAAAACAAATTTCACAACTTTGGTGTGGGGGGAGAGGGGGAGGGAGGGGATGGGAAGGGGAGAGAGGATTGGGTAGGGGGCGGGGGGGGGAGGATGGGAAGGGGAAACAAAGGAGGAGGCTACAATGCTTGATAAGAAATGTACTCATTATCTTGCCCATGTAATTGTAACCCCTCTGTACAGTATTTTCACAATTAAAAAAAGTGTGTGTGGGGGGTAACACTGTTCAAAAAGAAATGTACTCATTACCTTATTCATGTAACTGTAACCCCTCCGGACATCACCTATATAATAAAATTAAAAAAAATAAGCAAGGTGTTGATGCTTCATGCTTGTAATCCTAGCTACTTAAGAAGCTGAGATCTGAGGATCGTGGTTCAAAGCCAGCCTGGTCAGGAAAGTCTGCAAGACTTTTATCTCCAATTAACTACCAGAAAACTGGAACTGGCACTATAGCTCAAGTGGTAGAGCACTTGCCTTGAGCTGAAGAGCTGAGGGATACTACCCAGGCCCAGAGTTTAAACCCTATGACTGACCAAAATAACTAACGAAAGGAAGGAAGGAAGGAAGGAAGGAAGGAAGGAAGGGAGGGAGGAAGGAAGGGAAAGAGAAAGAAAGAAAGAAAGAAAGAAAAAAAGAAAGAAAGAAAGAAAGAAAGAAAGAAAAAGAAAGAAAGAAAGAAAGAAAGAAAGAAAGAAAAAAAGAAAGAAAGAAAGAAAGAAAGAAGATAAAGAAAAATGTATATAAGTCCATTTGTCTGGTCACTGGTAACTCATGCCTTTAATCCTAATTATTCCTGAAGCTAAGATATGATGATCAAGATTCAGAGCTACCTCAGGCAGACAAAACCTAGAAATTGTATCTCCAATTAACCAGTAATGAGAGACAAGTCTCAAGTGATAGAGCACCAATTGTGAGCAAAGTAGTCAGCAGAGTGAGTACATGAGACTGAGTTTAAGGGCTTGTACTGGTATGTGTGAGCATGTGCACACGCGCACACACGCACACACACACACACACACACACACAGAATAAGAGGTAGGAGAAAGTTGTAGTCAATCATTAGCATTATTAAAATGAAGCCAAGCACTTTGCACTAGAACAATAGAGAAGATGCCTTTAGGGTATCTCAGTAATTTACCTACTGAATCCATTTCAAGGTGTTAAAAGTTTTACACTGAAGAACAGTATACCAGATTGATCAGCCACCAGGGAAGTGTTTCACCAAGTTCAGCTATTAAGGTATACAGAGAAAGCGGTATCCATGGTCTAAGGAGGTACATCATTAATACTGTCCACAATTACGGTTATGCTATAGCCATGCAGAATGCCAGAATTATGAATTTAGGGAGGTTTCCACTTACATTTCAAAGGAAAGCTTAAAAGGCCAGACAAATGGTGACAGGATCACAGTTCCTGCTGCAGCCTCAGAAAAGATGGCACATGATCTTGAAGCCTCAGTAGTATAGAGATACAGAATGATGGAGATTGCAGGGACATGAATATTAGCTGAAGACAACTACAGGAAACAAGTGGACCAGACAACAGAGTCTATGTGAGCTGCCAACAGCAAGGTGCCATCGGTGGGGCTGCCCAAGTCTGTTGGATTTCATCAAATCACCTTACCAGATATCCCATGTTGCCCATATCGTTCACCTTACCATTCAGACATGGAATTACAGGATTTAATTTCTTCCCTGCTGTGTGTTGTTCATATTTGGCTCCAATTTCTCATTTCTATTCTACCATCTCCCCATTCTAGAAGGGGACTCTTCACTGTGTGCCGTTGTATCTTGGAATTCGTGACCTGCTTTTCATTTTTACAGGAACTCACAAATAAGAGTTGTTTTGAAAGTTGTCTGAGAGATGTGCCCAGGCCTCTCTCTTATCTCTGCTTCTGGCCTGCCACCAAGGCGAAAATCTCATCCACCCTATATTCCTGCCAAGTACTGAGAAAGCATGTGATGCCAAGGCAGCCTGGGGTGAATCTTCTTAGAAAGTGATTAAAGTTAAATCCTTCTTTAAGTTGTTTGTCAGCCACTTTGTCACAATGATGAGAAAAGTAACTAGTATAATTGCCTGTCATTTGACCACAAGAAATCAAGTCAATCAGGCAATATCTTCCTTGCTTAACATGACTTGCATCTAGGAAGCATTCAATAAACATTGGAAGAAACATATTTCATGAAGAAATAAATAAGCTCTATTGGTCAAGATTTATAATTCCAAATTTCTCAGAGAAGAATTCAGTGGGTCTACTTTGCATTTTTCAAAACAGGCTGATCCAATCAATCTCTGGCTGCCCAGCTATCTACCCTTTTTTGGGGGGGAGGAGACCAGGTCGTGGGGTTTGAACTCTGGGCTTGGACACTGTCCTTGAGCTCTTCAGCTCAAGGTGAGCGCTCTACCACTGGAGCCACAGCACTACTTTCGCTTTTCTAGTGGTTTATTGGAGATAAGAGTCTCACGGACTTTCCTGCCCTGGCTGACTTTGAACCTCGATGCTCAGATCTCAGCCTCCTGAGTAGCTAGGGTTACAGATGAGAGCCACCAGCGCCCAGCTGCTGTCTACCCTTTGGTCTGATCAGACAGGGTTTAAATGAGGCCACTTCTTCACATGCCATAGAGCACAAACACTTATTAGATCAGGGGACAAGAAAAGCAGATCCTTTAAGGTATCCCTTACATAACCTTTCCCTGATGATATTGTTGCCATCTTGAAGAGTCAGCAAAAATCTCAAGGTGAAAAACTAGAATGGCTCCTCTGGGATCCTACCTCTTTTTCCTCAGTCTGTGAGCAACTAATAGTCATTAGACTATTTTTTTTTTATCTATTTACTCCACTGTGGAACTTAACAAGAAGTCCCAGGTATTTAAAAATAATATTCTGGAGAGGTAAACATATATATGATTTCAAAATGGTAAAATATTATGCCTAACTCTACTGTTTTTCTTAGGGTATATTGGCTATGCAAAGCAAGGAGATTAATTATAGCATCTCCATATATGTAGAAAGAATAATTTGGTCATGGTCATCCTCCCATCATAGTCTTACTCTCACTCTCCTTTCTATTTGCCATTTTCCCTCTCTCCTTTCTAGCAGCTCTCTTTTATTATTTTGAACTGTGTTTTTTTTTTTAATCTTTAGAATTTTATTTTATTTCATTGTAAAGATGCCAAACAGAGGGGTTGCAGTTACATGAGTAAGGCAATGAGTACATTACTTGTCAATCATTGTTACCCCTTCCCTTGTTGTTGTCCCACTATCCACTTCCCCTCCCCCACCACCCAAAGTTTTAAAGTTTATATATATATATATACTGAATATATATATTCAAGATATTTCTGATATACTGTCCTATGGGTGTCATTGTTGCAATAGGTCATCCTGTGTCCTTGTTTCATTATTTTGTTATTCCCCTTCCCCTCCCCAGATAAGACAAATGTACATACAAGATGCAAAATCTTGTATGTACAACAGGGGATATACCGTAGGAGGAAGAACATACAAAAGAAACAAAAAAAATCACATATTACGTTTAAAAAAACAACAATAAAGACAGATCTCTTGTGCCCATATCTTGGGGTTCATTTCCCTTAGCATCATCTTTGCACAGATTTTAGAGATTCCCAATCATAGATAGGTGTTCCCTTATTTATCTCTGCTTATGTGTGTCAGTGGAAGAGTATTGTGTTTCAGAAGTGGGACTATAAACAGTTATAATCTGCGAGTATCTGTGTGATGAGGTTTAGAATGGTTTGGCCGGAAGGGATAACACCCTGAGCCACTTTGGCACTGTCTCACTGACTACCAATATGGTCGAGCTCAGTGTTTCACACTGGAGATCAACAGAGTAAAGAAATCAAAGAGGGAATGAAGGAGTAGAAATAATTGTAAATAGGTTGAGGTGAAGTTAGAGGAAAGATTAAAATATGCAATGAAATATAGGAGGAGAAAAATCAGATTAGAGGGATATAGCAAAGCCAAGGAACACAGGGAGGAAAGTAATGACCTAACTTCTAAGTAAGAAAGAGAGAAGAAAAATTAAACAAAAAAGAAAGAAGAAAAAATATACATATACATAAAAATTAGATCAATTATGTATGTATGAAGTAATAATACTAAAATTAGGAATACTAACATTGTGCACTATGGAATTGAGTGATCAACTTATACTCTGAATTAAGTCTATACACAGTTATGGAGAAAGTCTAGTGGTCACCGTAGGATGTGTATCCAGTTGTGAACAGAAGAGCAATGAGGAAGGAAACAACAAAAACAAAACAGGATTGTTGCAAAAAGAAAACAAAGCTAAAAACAAAAACACAAAAATACTGACAGAAAAAAAAAGATACCAGAGAGTTAAACTAGTTGCAAAAAAACAAGAGAAGTAGAAAAAAAATTAAAGAACTTAAAAAGAATAAAGAAAAATTAAAAAAAATAATTGGGGAAAAATAAAAGACAAAAAAGTATCTTCAATTTATTTGGAGGACTCTTATGTCTCTCCTAAGTCTGCTTTCCAGTCCCTCGATGGCGTCTTTGATCTGCTGGTAGAGGTTGGTTTTCCCTGTTGCTTGGTTGGTTTCTCAAATCAGCTTGTTTGAGGGCGCAGAAAAAAGTTCTGCTTTACAGGCTTGGGGACTTTGCCACCTTCTTCCCAGACTAAAAAGCACAATCTGCTTTGTTTGTTTGTCTGTTTGTTAGTGCTGCCAGGAGGAGGTGGTTGGAGACTGTAGTTTGTTGCAGTTGGGACTGAGTTTGGGCGTGGTGGAGTTTTGGCCTGTCTGGAGTCAGTGGTATTTCCAAAGTGGGAAGACCCCTTTTGGCCTCTAACCTGGATCCTTTCTCAGCTTTTATAGCCTGTCCAGTTTTTATGTATTTATTTTTAGTGAATTTTAGTAAGATTCCTGCAGCTGACTGCATTGCCAGTTCGGCTGTGGTATGGGTGGACTTCCTTTGTGGCCTGCAGGGAGCGTGGCTGCCTCTCTGGGATCTGCAGGTAGTGAAGGTTGATCCTCCCTGGTCCTGTGAGGAGTTCCCCACCTCCTGGGCAGGACAGCATTCCCCTGGCTGAACTGACTCTTACAGGTCCAGATCCTTGCCCTGGACAAAAATGGTGTTGCCTACTGCTTTTGTGTCCCGAGTTATCTGCTAGCTGTTATGGTGGAGTCTATGCCAGTATCAAATATAGTGATCTTCTCTGGTGGTGCAGGGGGTAGGGGCTGGGCCTGCCTTCCTTGGGTTGTTCTGTGGGAAGGATTGGGGATATTCACAGTTTTCCTTTTTGGCCAACCTGATCTATATCTGACAGTAGCCAGCAGGATGTGGAATTCCACTCCTGATCCCTCCAGTTTGAGCTGGAGGAGTTGGGTGAAGAGATGCACACCCTTGGTCTCTGGCTGGTCCCACAGCAGGTGCTCAAGGCTGCCACAGCCACCTGTACTCAAATTTGTCTTATGGTGAAAACTGCCTGAATTTTTTTTCACTATACAGAGTCTCTGTACTATTGCAGGTCACTAGGTGTGATTTTCCCATAGTGAATTATTCACTGAACTGCAAAAACTGGTTTCTTGGGGAGAGATCACATATAGCCCAGCTACACTCTACCATCTTTCCCCGGTCTCTTGAACTGTGCTTTTCCCCCCTAGCTTTTACAAAATGATAAAAAACATTTTGGGGGGTACAAATAAGAATGGATTATTTCAATTAACATCATTAATGATCTCTAGTTCTATACTTTCTAAGAAATGATGTATTTTCATTGTTCTGAAAGGCCGAGTAAAACTCCATTATGCATATGCATCACATTTTCTTTATTCATTCATTGAAGGGCACCTTGGCTGATTTCATAATTTGGCTACTGCAAAAAGTTCTACAATAAACATGAATATATAGGGTTTTCTACAATAAGTTTACTTTGATCATTTTGGTATATGTTCAGAAGAATTAGGATGCATCTAATTAAATAAACATTTAAAATACATTACCTATTAGGGTCTGCATACTTTTACAGAAATAATATTTAATATCTTCTATGTTCTTTACATCTCTTTAGATGGATGTCCATCAAATCAGGGGGTTGAGGGTGGCTTACCAAGAGATTAGACTGTGAGATCCCAATAGTCAATACCCACAGAGACACACACACAAAAATAAGAAGTGTCAAAAACAACCTTAAATAAATTAATAGCACTAATCATAAGTAACAATAGATAATAATAATAATGTTGAGAGAGAGACACAATTGTTGGGTTATTTTTCCTTTCTCCTTTCTTTCCTTTTTCCCTTGCTCCTTCCTTCCTACCTTTCCTCCTATGCTTTCTTCCTTTTTCATTTCTTTTTGTTGTTTGATGCATGTGTCTGTTTCAGAGAATTAAGTCAAGAGCCTTGCACATGTCATAAAATTTCTCTACCACTGAGCTACACTTTAAGGTCCTTAGTTCAGTTTATTGAACTATGTTTGTAATCCCCAAATAACTGCATAAGGTAGAAGGCAGAAGCCTGAGAAGGGTACAATTCATTCACTACCATGTCCTTAGCATCTTCCATATATAAGACACTATGTTAAAACACGGAGAGATGCACGATTTATGAAGTAGCATTCCAAATTCATATCAGGCATCTTTTTTTCTAAACCACAAGAACAAACTTGTAAAATCAATATATGACTATTTCAAACCTTCATAATATTAAGCAGTACAGAAAGAGTCCAACAATTCCATCCCTTGATACTATATGGCTTTGAATCACTAAGTGATAGGTAGTCATGGAAAGTTTTCTATTAAAAATTCTTGTGTATTCCAATTAACCTAAACTGAAGCAGGTGAATATTTATTTATTCTTGTGTTTTACAGAAAAGGCTTTATAGGAATCACTTTTTTTTAGTGTTTTCTATCCTTAATTTCCACATCAGTTCTATTTTTGTTTATTCCTACGCGTGTGCTTTTTATGAACAGACATAATTTACTCAATAGTCTCAGTTTCCAGCCTTTTAGTAACATTGTTCAAGGTCATCACGGCTCCATTCCCATCAATCATGTGCTCTTCACAGATTTCCTCACTCAGGATGATTAATCAGGGTGATTAATGGCTCAATGTTCATATGCAGGAATCTTGACTGGATAACTGTCATCTTATTTGTTGAAATTCATAACAAATAACACATTGAAACATTGATAAAGTTGTCTAGGAGAAGAGATCAATGCAAGTCAGCTTTACTTATTATGAACAACAATGCTTGATAATGTATTAGTTTCCATGTAATCTAGGCCTATATACTTCTTGGGGGTGAGGTAGGTGGGTAAGGAGGGGCTGGGCATATACACTTCAATATAAATATCCCATAGCATGAGAGAGTAACACTGTAATAGCAAGAAGTTATTATCATCCTGGGTTGAAGTCTTCTGTGCAAAGTCCATGAGCTATTTAGTAAGTATTAACTTTTATTCTATGCCTGAAAAGAGTAGTCTTATTTACTTACTATAAATAATTATCCTTTATTAACTTTCTAAATTATTTACTCACTTCAAAGATATATTGTACTATAAAAATGACATGCTTAATATTTAAAACAAAGTAGGGAGCATTAAGAAAATTTTCAAAAATTCCGTCCAACCCCACTGTAAAGATGACCCCTAACCTTTGAAGAAATATGAAAGCAACATAAAGGATGATAAGCTATCAAAAGAAATAAAAGGTTTCCTTGAATTAGAAAAGGCTAAAATGTATACTTCAAGGCAGGAGATTTGGAAGTTTTTCATTTCAGTGCATTTTATTGGTACAGTGGGCTATTATTTTGGGAGAATACAACTTGTTCTCATTAACAGTTTAAAACACATGAGTTTCAACTACAGCAAAGATTTTTAAGATTGTAGAATTATTATAACATACACCAGAATTATTAAGCTATGATTATAGAAGATCTTTTAAATTGTGTGTGTCAAAAACCAGAAATGTAAAATATGCAAAGAACTAAACCAGACTGAATAAAATAAATTTTAATGTATCAAAAAAGCATATCAAATAGCAAGAAATGAAAATATATGGCAATATATTATAAAGCTTTGCTTTTGTAGTATTCTTAATGTTCTAAATTGCTTATCTTTTTTTTTCTTGCTGGTTGTGGGGCTTGAACTCTGGGCCTGGGTGCTGTCCCTTGCTCTTCAGCTCAAGGCAAGTGCTCTACCACTTGAGCCACAGCACCACTTCCAGTTTTCTAGTTGTTTATTCTGAGATAAGAGTTTCATGGACTTTCCTATCTGGGCTGGTTTTGAACCACAGTCCTCTGATCTCAGTCTCCTGAGTAGCTAGGATTACAGGCCTGAGCTACCACTCAGCTTTTTTTTTTTTTTTTTTTTTTTTTGCTTCCTTCAGTTATTTTTCAAAGAGTTTCTCAAGTCTTTCTAGAGAGTGTCTTGCAGACCTATCTTGACCAGGCTGGCTTCAAAAATACCAAACTTGATCCTTCAGATCTCAGCCCTCTTTGGCTTACAGGAGCAAGCAACAGTGTCTAGCTGTCTCTTGTTAACTTTTTCCCAGGTTGGTCTCAAACTACTACCATCTTACTTCTAACTTCTGAGTAGCTAGAAATATAGGCTTGGGCCATGGTGCCCAATCAGCATTTGTTTCTCAGTAGTAGATTTAAATTGTTTTTAAGATGACAATAAGAGAATGTACAAAGAAAAATACTTCTTAAGAGGAGGAGAAAAATCTATTTTATTAGCAGTCAAAGTATCAATAAATTCTTACTTTACTAGCATTTAAGAATCCAGTGGACATATTTTATTAGTAGTCTACAAATGTATAGTAAAATCAGCTAATGGAAAGGATTTTGTTTTCAACAAGTCAATGGAACTCAGGTCTTCTATTTCTAGCTGACATGGTAGTTAGCCTGCATGTGATCTCTCAGGGACGAAATTAGTGCAGAAGTACTCCCATAAGATTCTGTATGAAAGTTTATGAAATTTTTTAGATTCAATTTGTAAGAAGCAATTATTTATATATTATGAAAAACAGTTGTAATTTTAATTGGGAAGTAAATGACCAACTGCTATTGAAAATATAATTTTTGAATATATTCTTGTGATGGATAGTTAAGCTTCAATCACAATGAAACTCAGATTATTATTAAAAAGAATTTTCCCATCTTTCTTAATACTAAATTCAGGCTCATTAAGATCTTTCATGATTTCTGCTTTAAGTCTTGGTGGAGCTGTCGTATTAAAGTTGCAGGTTTCTGTCAAAAAATCCCAAAGTAAGTCTCCATTTTCATTACCATCAACAAAGCAGTCACTTATGTCCATGGTGGACGGTAGATCATAACAATCATACTTAATTCCTAGGTTATCCAGTATCTGAGTGAGGTCATATGAAGTGACATACTGGCAGAGGTCATCCCGAGGTAGGCGGGATCCATACTTTTTCCACAATTTGTCCCAGCCACTGGTGCCTGTGAAATAAAACATAGTGCATATTTTCATTTATTCTTCCTTTCATAACTTCTTTTTACTTTCTTTTTGGAATTCATCAGTGAACAAAATAACATGCTCAGACATCAAGGTGGGGAAGATTAAATAAGTTCTACACACATCTGATGATGGCATGTGTAAATGAGAAACTAATCAGAATAAGAGATCGGGAGGTGAAGTAAAACAGGTTGAGTAACCGCTGCTTTACCTACAGTTGTCACAAAGAGTCTTTAATAAGGTGACATTAGAACAGAGACCTGTAAACCATGTAGACATGACAGGGAAGATTGTGTCAAACAAAGATAAAAGCAACTGCAAAGGAATTAAAGCAGGTGCATGTCTGTTGTGTTCAAGACCTTAACAGGAAGTCCATGCAATTGGAGTTGAGTGAGAAAGAAACAGAGGCTGAATGTGTGGCAGAGGGAGTACATGAAGGTGTAGATGAGGGAAAGGCTCTTATAAGACCAAACTGGAAACCATAGTGTTGTCTATTGGGCGTTTCTGGATTGACAGGTGTGTTTTATATCTGCATAGTCTTATGCAGTAGCCACTTATTATGTGGAACTGTAGGATACTTAAAATGTGGTTAGTGTGACTGAAGAACCTAATTTTAGGTTTATTCCATTTTAATCAATTTTAATTTTAACTTTAATAGCCAAGTGTAGCTTCTATTTTGCACAGCACTGTGCTAGGGTGACTTAATTTGCATTTTAATAAGGTGACTCTGGCTATGCAGCCTATAGGAACAGGACAGAGAGACTATTGCAATCAACTAGGTGATACGTGAAGGTAACTTAGAATGGTTAACTAGAAGGTGAAGACATGTGTTTGGAACATCTTTATGCATTATTCTTCTAATTCCAGTAGGTTTGCCAACAACTTGAATATAAAGTGTAAGCAAAATAAATAAACAAAACAAAACAAAAATACAGAGCCAGTAAACACTGGTGATTTTTGTTTGAGCACCTCAAAAGATAGAATTACTATTATTAGAAATGAGAAGAATGAAAGGCAAAAGCTTTTACGTTTATAAACAGACTTTGGTTTGGATATACAAACTTGAAAGAGCTACTGGATGTTCAGGAGGTGATATGAGGAACGGAGTTGTTTGTATACTATGAAGATTAGCAGGAAAGGCTCCAAGAATAAAGAATTGAAATGGAAAGAAATGGCACAATGAATAAATGGTGATTTATACCAAGCAGTTGGGTCGACTTTCATGTCCATAGTCTACTTACAAAAGGCTGCCTGCAACTGTCAGTAAAAGGTTGACTTCACATATTTTGTCCCATGCTTTAGAAGACAATTCAGCAATACCTGATGTGTTTAACTGAAAATTCAACCTAGCCTAGAGGCTAAAATGTATCATCTAAAATGTATTATCTGAAATGTAAATATCTAATGTTTACAGACTTCCCTGAGCTCAAGAGATCATCTAATAAAGGAAATAGTAAATATATAGCCTAGTTAATTAGACTGTTTCTAATATTTCAGAAGAAGATAGATAACTACAGGATCTGTTCTAGGAGAAGATGGCATTGGAATGTAGCAGAAAAATTTAAGTCCCAGTAAAATAAAAGAAGAATAAGCCTTGTGAGAACCTATTTAAAAATCTTCCATTCCAAAGGCAGCAGGTTGTCTTCCTAAATGAAAGGCTCTGTTATCATCATTATTATTTTTAACCTGGCAGAGGAAAAAGAACCAAGCACTAATTGCAGAAAATTTGCTGGTGTCAGTGCTGTGACTCAGTGCCATTTCTGAGCTGAGCAATATGCACTCCCTGACTGATGTATTACCATAATGTCTCTCAGTGAGCACACATATGGTGTAACTTTTACTTTCAACATGCCATAAACTAGAATCTTTTTCTCCACCACTCTATTAGAAACAACACACATTTACTTGCTACTTCCTTAGATAGGTAAAGACAAGACAAACAGAAAGCTTAATGAATTCCTTCTGCCTCATCTCCCTTACCTAAGAAAGTTTCCTTCTAACAACTCAACTAAAACCTGGTTACATAATTACAGACGTATGCCACTCACAATATTTTACTATTGTGCATTCTTCAATTAAAACAAAATACAAATCTTCCATTCTCTTCTTTTTCGCCTCCAAATTAACTCTCTCTCATTTTCATAGTCAGAAGCTTCTGTGAGTTATCACTAAGGATATTTACTACAGTGGGCTGGTATGTAATGCATGCTCAGAACATAGAGGAAAGGGCCTTTGTCTAAAGCAAGATGTACTCTAGTAGGCTAAGAAACATATCATTTAATTCTGATTTCAGTTTTCTTTCTTCTCCTAATTAGTTTTATTTATCTATACCATATTGTTTTGTCTGCATTTTCCCTTATGAAATATGCATGCACACATGTGTATATGCATGTGTCTTTTATTGAACCTTTTATTCCTGTATATTAAATCAATTTCCAAATATGTCAAAGTTTCCTTACTCCCTGATTTTTTACCCCTATAGTCAAGTCAATTTTTTTTTTTTTTTTTGGTTGGTCATGGGGCTTGAACTCTGGGCCTGGGCGCTGTCCCTCAGCTCTTCAGCTCAAGGCTAGCGCTCTACCACTTGAGCTACAGCGCCACTTCCGGTTTTCTAGTGGTTTATTGGAGATAGGAGTCTCACGGTCTTTTCTGCCCGGGCTGGCTTTGAACCACGATTCTCAGATCTCAGCCTCCTGAGTAGCTAGGATTACAGGCGTGAGCCACCGGCACCCGGCCTCAAGTCAATTTTAATGGACATAAATCTTCTTTTTTTGGTGGAGGGTGAATTTTCCCAAGTAACTATAGGGTTTTTTTGTT
The DNA here is from genome assembly GCF_019054845.1 of Dipodomys spectabilis. Lineage (NCBI taxonomy): Eukaryota > Metazoa > Chordata > Mammalia > Rodentia > Heteromyidae > Dipodomys > Dipodomys spectabilis. Next base: position 4,461,148 of record NW_024870758.1, on the reverse strand, counting down.
GTTGTTGTTGTTGGTTTGTTGTAGGGTCTGACCTCTGGGCCTAGGCGCTGTCCCTCAGTTCTGCAGCTCAAGGCTAACACTCTACCACTTGAGCCACAGTGCCATTTCCAGCTTTTTCTACTTATGTGGGCTGAAGAATCAAACCCACCGCCTCATGCATGCAAGACAAGCGCTCTACCACTGAGCCACCTTCCCAGCCCCCAAGAAATTATAATTTTGATATCACAGGTAGAAATGAAAAAAGTATTCAGCTCAATTAAAAACATTTTGAGTATCTTCTACGTGCCTAAGTCTTTACAAAAGTCTGAGAACACTTTGAGAAGAAAAGACTGATTCTCTAGGGACCTTTATAATCTTCCTGGATATCTCTGATGGGCATGACACAAGAAATACTTACAGTGAAGGAGTGATGAGAAGGGAAACAGACCAATCAAGTTACTAAAGACAAAATCATCAGTCATCTACTCTGTATTTAAATCAAGTGTGAGCAAGTATAACTTATGTAACTCTCTGGCAACATGTAGTTGGTCACTAAGTTGAGGATGATGATCAACATATTTGACAGTTTTGTTTTTCTTTTTGTGTTAGACTTGCCTGTTTATCTGCAAAGCAAACTATATTGAGAAAGTTGAGGTCCTTTATATATTTTGGCTTTATATTGAATTAATTTGCTTAACATTTCTGATGAACAAAAACAAAAACAAACACAAACCAGAGACTTCAGCCTTAGGAAAGACACAAGTAGAAAATTCAACATAAAGTATCTAATAATATCTTTTCCTTTGGCTCAGTGGTTGTACTTTGCAGAAAAAATGGATGTGTTATTTCTTCTACAGTGGTTAAAACTTGAAATAGTGACTACTGTAAAAGAAAGAGACTTCCAAGTTCCAGTTTAATAATCTGACCACTATTTGCTGAATTATTATATGTAGGAGCATTATCTATTAATGATTAATGTGTTTTTATTAGAATAGCAGTCCCCCATTCTGTTATCAGTAATATAAAATGTGAAATATCAATTGAGAAAGTGATTAAAATGTTTTTACCATATAGAAATACATCAAATAATTTTATACTTAAACTACTTTTCACAGAAGGCTGACTTCTGACTCTTCACTCTCTTTTGATACCTTCCCATAAGTTCTTGTTGACATAGTACATACTTATCATATATTAGGAAAAATATGACAGTATAATTATCCAGAAATAGCTTTAATTTGGAGATCAAATTAACACAGGTAGGTATTCTTCTTCCATGTGTCATCATATCTTTCATGGGTTTATTTTGATTTATCTTGATGCCAATTGCATTGAATTTTATTAATTCCTCATTATATACCCAGTTAATGTATCTACAAAGGCACTAAGTACATCCTCAGATTCATGTAGAATATTTATGTCATTTCCTATATCTTAGATGAATACATGTAATAAATACTGCCTAGTAGTACTCCAACATTACACTTTTGCAAACTAATAGAGAATAGATCTGCTCTTGATGTCAAATATGACCTGATCTCAAACTCTATGACTTCTGGATAAATCTCTGCCTATAATATCTCTTCTGATCCTGGCAAACAGACTTTCTCCAGTGTTGGTAACTAAGTTTACTCTTGAATTCCTAAATGTAGTACAGAATGTTTCAGAACAGTGTCCTAATTTAACCAGAGGTTGGTAGGATCAAGTTCACATCCTTCTAAATGGGAAATCAGAATTTCCTTTCATAAATGAGTACTTTGAACTGACTAGACGTAAAAATAGTACATCAAAATATTCCCTTGGTGAACATTGCCAAGCTTACACATAAATTTACGCCTAAGATTACAAGGAACAACCATATTTGCCATGTTTAAAGCTATTCCTTGTATCTGAAAGGAAATTAATTTTGTGACATATGGTTTTTTAGCATGGAGTCTGCTGTATCCTAAGAAAAATAGGCACCGCTGTGTATTTAGAATCAATCCATGGACATTGGGTGGGTAATTTGTAAGAACTGCTGCCTCAGAGAAGTACTGTATTGAATGGATGACCTCAACAATTTTAGTGTTTTATTTTCTGACAACATTTACTTATATTCCTGCTGTGGTGCTTATTATAACTTTGGAAGTAACATAATATGATGAAATGCCTTCTTTGTAAACAAAACAATACCACAAAACAAATCGAATAGACTATTTTGAAAGGTATTTGAGAAAAGCTATGATGAGCAATGCATCTAATTTCTCCACAAATGCAAATTAACCAAAAATTGTGGGCATCCCACATATTTTAACCTTTATTAATTAATATGACAGAGGGAAAAAAGTAAGGTTGGTGGCAAAAGAAAGGCAAATATAAAATTAAGTATTTGTAGTCTCATTTTAAAACAATAGCTTGAATTTTCTGGGTTACATAAAAAAAGAGTTCATATATACAGGGCAAGGAATTTTTTATTTTTTTAAATTGTTTTGGTCATGGGTCTTGAACTCTGGGCCTGGGCACTGTCCCTGAACCCTTAAGCTCAAGGCTAGTGCTCTACTAATTGAGCCACAGCGCCACTTCTGGGCTTCTGGTGTTTAATTGGAGATAACAGTTTCATGGACTTTCCTGCCTGGACTGGCTTAGAACTGAGATCCTTAAATCTCAGCCTCCTGAGTGGCTAGAATTACAGGTGTGAGCCACCAGTACTCAGCAGGCAAGGAATTTTTTAAGAGAACTAAGTAAATAGATATTGAATTCCATTACGCTCTTAAATTGAGAGGTGTTGTGAATGGCATTTCTACTAGTGTAAAAATTAACTGAATATAATCAGAAACCAAAGCAACAATTTCATAACAAAAATAAAAGATATGAATATTCTAAAAAACAAACAAACAAACAACAAAAGTACATGAATGCATGCATACACATACAGGTGCCACTTTAAAATTCATTCTGAATGGAGACAGCTTACCTGACACAACAATAATGAGAATCTTGGCTTTGGTAGCTAAGATACTATGGAAGAATTTTAGAGTAGCGGGGATGTCTTTTACATAATACAGCATCTAAATAAGAGGGTAAAGAGAAATTAGGTATTTTCCAATGTTGGAGTCTTTGTTGCCTGGACTAGATACACTGGAAGATTTTATTTTCAAATCGAATGTATTTTTAGTTAACAACAACTTAAAAATTTTGAAGACTAAAGATTTTTTTTGGAGGTAGAACATTAATGTAAGAAAATATTTGAGGAAAAGGGAAAACTACAGCATTTTGCTCAAAGGTAACCAAATACCTTCAGACATATTTTTTTGGTTTCCATAGCACACATTTGTAGCTGAAAACATTGACTCCATTCTACATAGTGACAATGATCTTCTGCCTATTCTATGCTTTATGAATTGTAGTACTCTGAGGGGAAAGTGTTATGGGCACTATAAGAATATGTCCATTTCACAGAACATTGTTTTAAAAATTAAGTCTTTACACTGGCTTCTCCACATGCTTGAGTATGCTTTTTTTCTCCTTAAATCACAGAAAAAGTAACAAGGTATTACTACTGAGAGATTCTCTAGTACATGGGACTAGGAGAGACATAGGTCTACCCAGTTGGTCACAGGATGTTAAAGGGTCAGCCGATTGACAAGAAGTTTCTTCTTATCAAAATATGTCTGTGTGGGAGTGGTACTGGAGATTGAATTCAAAGCCTCATTCTTGTTAGACATGTATTGAACTACTTGAGTCACACTTTCAGTCTTGTTGCTTTGAGTTTGTTTTCCAGATAACATTTCATGCTAACTTGGACTGGTTGTGGCACCATGGAAATAAAATCATATGGAATGAGTAGTTGAAGAATGACAAAATCTTTCCTGTTTGTCGTATGCTCATTAGGTAGGCCATACTTTAAAGGCAAAAGTGAGAAGATTCCCAAAAAAAATCTGAGACATTAGACTTTGGAGATTGTTAGAATCATTGGAAAACTAATTAGGATTTGTTATTGTTCTCCTTTCCTCAAGTCAATACATGGACTACTGTAGAAAACCAGCCCATCACTGTAAAGGTTATGAGTGGGGAGCAAAAAAGTAGGCTATTTTGATGTTAAGAAAGAATCTTAGTGCTATCAACACCTTTATAGATAATGCTCACTTATAACATGGGAAATCAAGTTTTCATTTAAAAATGGGAAAATAATTCATTCTTCATAGATATCTCTGGAAAGAATCTCCTTTCTGATAATATGTTATAGTAGATAGTTCTTACCTGAATCATGTGAATAAAGTCCCACTTTTGGAGTTCTTTTCTCTCCACCACTCTATTTTGATATTCAGATGATGTCTCCTTATGCCAAGCAAACTTTATGTTCTCCAGGTTTGATTTCTTAGCTACAAGCTCTAAAATACAGAGAAGAGGTGATGCACCATCAATTTTAATTGCAAATGTGGAACCCATTTCCATTTAGAATTTTAATGTAATCAATGCTACATACATAACAGATAGAAGCCACATTTTTTTCAGTTTTATGTAGCTCTGAGAAAACAAAAGGTTCATTTTTATTTTTTTCCATTGAAATGAAATTGGAGGCAACAGAAAAGAGTAATTTTGAGAACTTGGTCACACAGGGGTTATAGTATCTTAATGTTAATGAGAATCAACTGGTAAATTTTATTGATAGAAAATTGTTGTGAAACAGGTATAGAATTGTGTGAGCCATGAGTAAGCAAAAATGATGGCACACAGGCTTTCTTTGGTGTAACACCTATTTTTGCATGGAATAGAAGCCAAAAACTTACTATCCTACTTTCTAATTTTGTGTCTCTGTCATTTATGTTTACAGGGAGGGAAAGCATACAGACCAGGGACTATAAAAGCCCCTTCATTACACCCCATTTGGTGTGTAATGACTTAGACACATAGACAAGGGTATGATGATACAGGCTGCCCATGGCTTGTCATACCTGTATTAATAGTTTTGTATGGGCCATGATAATGTTATCATGTTTCTTGGCCTTTGGCAGAAAAAAGTCCCCTACTTCTTCATTACATTTTTAAATGGTCAGGAAAAAATAAAAAGAATAACATTTCATAATTTATAAAATAATATAAATTCAAATATCAATATTTATAAATAAAGTTTTATTAGAACACATTCATGCTCAATCTATAACTGCCTTTGGGCCACAATGGCAGAATTCATTATCTGGCACAGAGATGTGACTTTCTTTTTCTTTTTTTTCTGAATTTGCATTTAATTTCATTTATTTTTAATAATTTCTTTTATTGTAAAAACACTGTACAGAGGGGTTACAGTTACATGAGCAAGGTAATGAGTACAATTTTTATCAAGCATTATTGCCTCCTCCTTTGTTTTTCCCCTACCATCCCTTCCCTCCCACCTCCTCAACTACATTCCCCCCCCCACCTAAATTGTAAAGTTCCTTTTTCAACATACTATCTTGTACATCTTATTGTTGAAATGGTACAATCTGTATCCCGATTTAAACAAACAAAATGTTTCTTTTATCTTTCTTTTTTTTTCAGTCATGGGGCTTGAACTCTGGGCCTGGACGCTGTCCCTGAGCTCTTCAGCTCAAGGCGAGCGCTCTGCCACTTGAGCCACTGCACCACTTATGGTTTTCTGGTGGTTAATTGGACATAAGGGTGTCACAGACTTTCCGGCCTGGGCTGGAAACTGAGATCCTCAGATCTCAGTTTCCTGAGTAGCTTGGATTACAGTCATGAGCCACAGGCGCCTGGTAGGTATAACTTTCTAAGTCTAAATTATTTACTATTTGGCCTCTTCTAAAAGAAGTTTCCCAACTCCTGTTATAACCCATTAAGGATAAACCCTTTAGGGGTAGGGACTCTTTTTTAAATATTTCTGAATGAATGAATAGTTCTGTCTTTAAGAATAAACATTAATGATGACAGAGGCATGAATAGGGAATCAATAAAGAAATCTAATTATTCACGGTTAAGAGTCTGAAGTGTTCAGTCATGCCTGCCAAGAATTAATTAGGTTCTTCTTCCTGTAGGCTTACAAAGAGCATAATGCGGCCAGAGTACTATTAATCACTCCAGGCAAAAATGAGAAGTGGAAAGCCTTTGGCAACAGGGCTGGCATACAGCATCACGGGTTACAGGTACCTTTGTACTTGGCAATTTGGTCAGAGCTGGGCTCAACAACTTCATTGTTGATACAAACTCCTGGGTGTTGAGCCTGGACTTTGGATAGAATTTGAAGATCAATTTCACCTAGAAGATAAATATATGAAATGGGTTATATCATTCCAGAAAGAAGTGATTAAGAGCCATTTGAGTTGATTTATTACCTTTCTTACCTTCACATCAACTAGCATAAAAAATAATGTTCAATTATTTTACTGTCACTATGCCTGTGAGCCACAGAAGGAAGACTTCAAGTAGGAATAATAGTATGCTTTTGAGGAGGTCTATCCATTCTATTCATTTATATAATCATTAGTATCATTATGTTTCATTAAGTCAAAGATATCATTAACTGTAGTAAGTAAACCCTCTTTATTTTTGTTTTACTGAATGAGAAAATCCCTGTCAAATATAATTTTAAGATTCTACCAACTGAACAATACTACTTAAGTCAGACATATTAAAATGGAAAAAATATACTTTAGAACTAACAAAGTAATCGAATCTGGACTATATACATTATGATAGATGTAAATATTGATACATATGTTTTAAAAACATATACATGTTAGGTATAAACACTAGATACAAAAGTGTGTCAAATAGATGCTTCAATAAAACCAAGTGAAGGCTAGAGGCATGACCTAAATTCAGACACCAATGAATAATAAAATCAAGTGGAAGAAGCATAAACATGGACACACCCTGAATGTTGTGGACTAAGGTAGCATGAGGAAGTTTTGGAGAACATAAAGGAGGTCAGAGCAATGCAAAGTGCACAGAAGGACTTCACTTTAAAGGGCTGACTTGCTAAATGAGGAGAAAAGAGTTTAGGCAAGTAAAGAATTATAGGTAAAGAGGGTAGGATGACAGAGGCACAAAGTCCGAAAGCAGGAGAACATAGAGAAATTCTAGCAATTTAGAGTCCTTAGAATACTACTAAAAAGACAGGAGCTTTAAGACAGAAGAGATCCCTGAAGTAAATAGAGAGGAATTATGCATAGAATAGATACCTATTAATTGATTCATTTGTCAGCTATTAATTGGCCGTTTACATGTGCCAGGTACTACACTAGACTCTAGCAAAGGAAAAGAGCAGATAGACCTCCCCTGATGAGAACTCAGCCTCTATGCCTTGTGTGAGAGGGGTGTTAAGTTAGATAATCGTGAGCACCAAGCCTGTCTTCTTCATCATCTATCTCTCCAAACTTCATTTTGATCCTCAGAAAAATAACAAAAAAGTAATAGTTAATTTATTAGGTGAGAGGATTTAAAGACATAATGCATGGAAAGCAGAGTGCAAGATTGACCTGGCCATGAACAAATGTTAGCTGTTAATTATTTCTATTATTGTCATTGAGTCTCTTTTCCTAAAATATTTCCTTCTCTCCCTATTGCTGATGGCTCCAAATTAGGTTTCTCACTTTCACACGATTAGGTTATGATGTTGACCTTCATTAAAATGGAAATATCTTTTGGCAAGATTAGCATATGAAAATTAGGAGTCTTTAGTATTTTGGCATACATGACATTAACAGAACCTTTTCAAGGTTAGACATGACAGGCAGCTAAAGCATGGGTGATAAGATTGGAGCATCTAGATGAAGGATGAGAATGATAAGGAACAGAAGCTGCTAGGCTTGAAACAGAGGTCAGTTAATGGCAGAATGAAATCCCAAAGTTAGTTAGGGACCCCAACTCTGGAGATGGTGTATGTGAAATAGAAGGAAGGTAAGTAGAAAGGGAGCTGAAATGCGGGAAGAAAGAAGCCTAGTTTTCTCCAAAACTGGCCCAACCTAAATAAAACCTTTTACTTCTTCTCTAAAAACCATAACTATCATTTATTGGCCATTTGCTATTTGGGCTAGAAATTACCTGGAATACCTATATTACTCCCAATCAGATTAAATGATTTCAGTATTTTGATACTCAGGCTATTAATAATACACCTGAAGTCCTATCTGCCTAAATCTAAAATAATTGTTCTAACAGCCTTACAAAAGGAAATAGGAAAATACCAAATACCAAAAGAACATAAAAAAGTATCTCTATTGCAGCTATATTTGAAAAGTAAATAATGAAGGTACAGACTAAAAAGAAAAGCTTCTTGAAAGAGCTATTAAGAAAGAGCTATATGGGTTAATGAGAGAGTCTTTCCTTTGCCCCAGAGGACTAGAAGATGAAAGTTTTGCTCTTGCATCTATCAGCCACTATCTTTTAATTTAAAAAAAATCATCAACTATGGAGATCTCAAGTTCAATTTTGAAAGGAACAACTGAAATGCCACAATTCCTCCCCACATGCCAGGATTTAATTAGTTCCTCTCCTAAGATAAACCCAGAAATTTCAGAACTGCTCAAAGAGCAAATCGATCAAATCTACTCAGCCCCAGGTACATCCTGGACTAGATAGTCCCTCCTTCTGGGTCATTGACAGAGGACCTTATTAGAACTGCCATTGTAATATTGCAGGCCAGGTTAGGCATCAGCCACTGGAGTGTAAGCACAGGGATCCAAACCCTGGGTGATTATAATGTGTTCATGAAAGCCGATGAATTTTACTAAATGTGCAACTTTGCTAAGATGTTAATGAGGAGATTATGTCTGTAGGAGAGGGATGCATGGGTCTATCTGTACATTCCTTTCAATTTTATTGAGAATTTAGAATTGCTTTAAAGAATTGCTTTTGTTTGAAACAAACAAAAATATTTGTACAAATTCCTTCCCAGCAGTAAAGATCACAAAATAATTCAGATCTTTCTCATTGTATTACACATAGCCTAGTTTAACCACTCAGCATTTAGTTATGTTTTCTTGAATCTCTCCCCTGTGCTGTTAATTATGTTTTCAATCATTCTAGCTCTATTCCTTCCTTTCGTCTACTTCCCTGGTCATTAGTTTTCCTGCTAAATGATTCTTCCCTTTTTCTTTTCTGTTCCATCCTTTCTGTTCTGTGTGGAATAGTCTCCCTCACCACCATTCCCTTCATCTGACTAGCACCTTTGAGTCTTCAGTGCTATGCTATCATCATGACTAGTTATTAGCCTTTCCTACAGAGCCTAGAACTTGGCTCAGAATCCTCCAGAATCCTGCCTGCAGTTGGCAGCAGAAAAAAAAACTCTACTTATCTTCCCTAATCTAAATTATTGTTTTCCTTCACTTACTTGACTCACTAGCAAAGGCTTGATTCCAGTTAATTTGTTAAAAAGAATCAAGGATTCCAACTACTAGGGTGAACAACTGAGCTGGGGTAATCATAAATCACTGAAAATTTCAGGCCCTAATTCTGTGATCCAGGAGTAAAAGGGATCCAAGAAAAGAGGAGGTGGGGAAGTGACCATTTATTTTTCTCCCATCTGAATACTTCTGAACAGGAGCCATAAGGCATAATGTGCTTCAATCAATCAATCATTAAACCCGTCTAGAGAGCACACAAGCCAAAAGAATGTGCCAAAAGTAAACTGAACTTGATCATCAAATAGTTCAGACATTCTCAAAACATTCAGGAGTGAATGTAAGATATGAGAAGCCAGGAGTCTTCTCTAAGGAAAAGTGGAACATGTCCAATTAGTAGTCTCTTTTCACATATGAATGGCCAATAGGCGTTACTTGATCCTAACCCCAACACTTCTCTCTCAACTACTTATTTTTTATATTCTAACCCTTGACACACATAACCAACAGCTGTTTTTATTAACTGAAGACATATTAAGAAAGCAGTTTCATTCCTTAAAAAAAGCACCAAATTTGTGTTATCAAGGGAGAAATAATAATGATTAAGTAGCTCTATTCAAACACATTGTCCTTTTCTTTATTCTTTTCTTTCTTCCCCTTTTGTGCATAGCAAAGAAAATTAACAATTTTTGAAGTCTGGGAATGTTATAATGATATAACAACTGATTTTCTATTTGATCAATGTGGAGAATTTGAGCAGTTAGGCAAATCCAAATATCTGTCAGCCTGAATCCATGGGTTATAAAGCACTTCTTTTGAATGCTCAGTGCTCAGATGATATTCATTGAATTACAATCAGTAGTTATCTCAGAGTGGTAGAATTTTAGGTTATTTTAAATTTGATTTTTCTTATCTACAATTTAAAAGGTTTCTACAAAAGTTTAGTTAGATTAATTATTTTAAAGTGCTTGTTTACTTCTCAATTAAAAATGCTTTATAGATGGTTAGTTGTATGTGTTGACTCAAATGTGCCATGAGGTACCCAGGATATCTGGATGCTTCTGGATGACGTTGACAATCTGGACCAGTCTATTAAGTAAAGCAGATTGTCCTCTCCAAATAGGGTGGGCTTCATCTAATCAGGTGAAGGTTAATATAAAATTGAGCTGGGGCATTGGTCTTTTGTTGACCCGAAACTCAGGTTGAAATTTCAGGATCTTCTTGGATCTGGAGACTACCAGATCTTTGTGATTGGAATTTATTACCAGCTTCACTGAATCGCCAGCCATGATTGCTCAATTTCTGTGATCACATGAAACAATTTGTTATTTTATATTTGGGTGGTTTTGTTTCTCTGGAGAATCCTTTTCTGCCTTATCATCATTCAGCCAAACAATAACCAAAGAACTCTGTGTCAATGAGTTGTTGTTATAATTGTGTGTGTGTGTGTGTGTGTGTGCGCATGTGTGTCGGTTATGGGACTTGAACTGTGGGCCTGGGCACTGTCCTTCAGATCTTCAGCTCAAGTTGAGTGCTCTGCTGCTTGAGCCACAACACCACTTCTGATTTTCTGGTGGTTAATTGGACATAAGCATCTCATGGCATTTCCTGCTTGGGCTGGCTTTGAACCATGATCCTCAGATCTCAGCCTTCTAAGTATTTAGGATTACAGGTGTGAGCCACTGGCACCCAGCTTGGTTATAACTTTATGTGCAAATAACTATCCCAAGGCATGTAAAATGTAATGTTGAACAGATTATATCAGTGCTAATTCAATATTTAGCTTAGTGTCATTATTGTCCTCTCATGTATTGAATGCATATTTGATTTTATAAAAACACAAACATGTAGTTCTAAGGTATGATTGCAATACAACAAATATATGAAAGATGTATCTATACTAAGATTAGACATGGTCTTTATCTAGTAACCCAAAAGACTGGCCCTCTGAGTTGGAATCTTTCTATATTATATAACTGTACTAGGGAGACTAGAAAATGACATTTTGATGGCTTATAAATATGAATGAATAGGTAGATATGTGATTTGATGGATAGACACATGGACAAGCTAGTAAGTGAACAAATAACTACTTGAATGAATACAAAGAAAACAATGTAGTCAAGAAGGAAGTCACAACTTGGAAAAATGGATTTTCTAAATTCTCGACTATGACCAAGAAGAAGAAAGCCAAACGTAGCTCTTTAACATGACAATTATTTTTGAGCTAATAGAAACTAAGAAGTGGCAAATGGAAAAACAAAGTTTCCTGATCTCGCACTCGCCCCCTGTTTTTCTGTCTCAAAGTAAGATGAGAGTTAATGATAGATTCTTATTAACTCAGAGATAAGATCAGAAGTATCTGAAAACAAACCTTAATCTTAGTTTTTTCCCCCACATATTTACATTTGTTTAGGTTCCACTTTTCTTTAGAGGCATAACACTATTTGTTTTCCTTTGTCCTGAATTTTTGCCTACATTTACCTTTTTTTGTTGAAAGTGGTCTAATAAAGTGGAGTTCTAGGCCTCTGCTTTGAGTTACTTATGCTGTCTTTCATGTTATTCATTGTATGTATTAAAAATGTGCATCTCTCTCTTCTCTTTGCATCTCTGTGTGTATCGGTCTGTCTGTCTCTGTCTCTGTTTCTCTCTCTGTGTGTCTCTGTCTCTCTCTGTGTGTCTCTGTCTCTGTCTCTCTGTCTCTGTCTCTGTCTCTGTCTCTCTCCTCTTCTCTTCTCTTCTCTCTCCCCTGCTGGTCCTCTAGCTTGCTAACCTGATGCTATACCATTTGACATTTAGTTCATAGTTCCAGCCCTGCTTTTTTCTGGTTATTGGGAGATGTAGTCTAGCAAACTTTCTGTCCACATGGCTTTGAATCATGATCTTCCAGATGTCAGTCTCCTGTGTAGCTAGGACCCAAGACATCAGTAACTAGTGTTCAACCATTTTTGTCTTTTTATTCTGTCTTTGCTTACAATTGTCTGTCCCAGTGAAGATCTCATTAGGGTGGAGAGGATAAAATACGTTTCAACATATTATGTGATCATACAAGAGAATGTTGAAACATACAGATTGGTAAGGAGAGACACAAAACACATTTAAGTGCAATAATTTGCTACAATACCATTTGGAAATCTCTAGAACAAACAAAGAAGTTATACATGCTCAGTAATTGGCTGTCATGAACAACAGGGAGAGTGAATCAGAGAGAATGCTGGGAATTATAATTATTTGAGCAGGAAACTACCCTTGGGCTAGTCTGTGTGTTTACCATTTACTCTGTTCTAGGTTTTCCAGCACTTACTCTAGATCTTTAACATAATTATGAGTAACTGGAAGGCTCTGCCTGTTGTTTATGGTAGAGGTTTTCTGACATAAGGGATGAATCAGAGTTTAGAGAAAATTAGATCTGAGCTTAGGCCTCCACTCCACCACCTATCACCTAACCATAAACATAGCAAATCCTCTGAGCTTCAGAACATCTGAACATTAGCTTGTTCACTTTTAAATGAAACCCCATAGAGTTACGGAGGAGAATGAAGACTAACATAAAGAAGCATGAAGCAACGGGCTTTTAATGAAGCTTGGTTATGCTTTGGCTCCTTTTCTGAAATATGTAGTACAAAGATGGTCTATGCTATAATGAAGGTCAAAACAACTTATTAAAAATACTGCTTTGTGAATTTTACAAAGCTATCTGAACATAATTTACTTCAAAAGCTAATATATTTTAATTTAATCAAAAGTTATTTTCTAATAGGTTAGCTTATGAATATTTTTTGCCCCTTTCATTCTTGAGTACCCAAGAATGAATGCTAAATAAAAGCTAATTTAAAACAAAACTCCTTCCCTGTAAACAAATATCCTTTGTACCACTGTATCCCTCAAACCTGCCACAAATATATAAGGACTTGTCATGACTGTGGGCTATATTGGGTGGTTATATTTAATTGAAAAGTCATATATTTTTGGAGTATCTTGCTTTCATGAAGCAATTTTGTTAGCATGCAAGCTATACTTTAAATACATCATGGTTGCACATAGAAACACTTAAAGGAAATCTCTAAAAACTTAGTGCATAGAGCAACAAAACTGAGCCCAAGTTTAGCATTGCCAACAATTATAACTATTTGTAAATCTCTCTGTCCTTGAAATTGTGCTTTTATAAGTCATGGGGAATATGGTTTATGTTCTAGGATCACTGTGTTAGAGACACAATGTACCATACTTCATGATATCTAGTAAATGTTCAATAAATTGAAGCTACAAAATGCCAGATTCTAAGCATTAGAAATATAGCAATAAAATATGTAAATATGTAATCTATCTGGATAACACTAAGCATCACAGAGAAAAATCAAACTAAAAAACATGGGAAGCTGTGGCAGAAGGTCTCTGTGATTTTCAATTGAGTGGTCAAGTAAGCTTCTTGGAAAAGGTGACATTTACAAGAATCCTCAAGGAGAATAGGAATGAGAGAAATGGAGATTTGCCTTTTTAAATGCACAGCTCCATAATAAAATGACAACTGAGAAAAGCATGCATCACATATTTGTGATGTCTGGCTTATCCTACTGACTGATCCTACATAAAATGAAATACAAATCCCTGCTTGAGAACCCCAGGCTGCCCTAAATGAGAAAATCTGTAGGTCAAGAAAATGAAGAATTAGATATTGGTGAGTTCTGCTATTTGATCTCACTCAGCCTGCTTTTGCTTCATTTCTCATTATTGAAATACATGTGAATTCCTTAGATTATCAGCAGGAAAAAATTTTCATTCCATTACATGCTGCAATAAGATTTTTTATCAACCTTGTTCCTGTTACTAAAATATCAGGCAAAAAAAACATTTCTAGGAAGAAAGATTACTCAGATAACTCCATACTTGGCAATGAGAAATAATTTCGTCTCTGGGTTTGTTACTAGAATAAGAACAATCTGATTATGAGCTGCAGTGTGAAAGATAGAAGATTCCTGACAAGATTCCCCCCCTTTTGTTCCCCTTCTATCTCTACTTTTCCCCTGGGTGAATCAGTATTGAAGCAGTTTTGTCAGTATGAAAGGAAGAGAGGAGAATATTAAAATAGCTGTAAGGTTTCAGGGAGAGGATTATAAATATAAATCCTGAGCCAAAAGGGCATTGCCATTTGCTTTCATGTGTCTTCTGGCCCTTGGCCCAGGAAATCTACTGCCTGAATACTTTGCAACTGCTGAATGCCTATGAAAGCCATGTTGCCAAAATGTTCTATGAAATATAAACATAGAGAAAACGCCCCAAAGGCTGTGATCACTGAAGTGTTGAGATATTTGATAGACAACTCAGAGAAAAACTGGTGAGCCCTAATTTCCAACTTATAATTTTTAAACATAGAGATACTAAAACTCTACTTCAGTACATACAAAGAAAAAGGTAGATTCTAAACTCTATACAATTAAACTTCTAATGTATAAAATTCATATTTTAAAATGTAAAAGTTGTATTTACTTTTTTTGAGGCAGGATCAAGTTGTATAGCCCAGGCTGGCTCCAAATTGAAGATCTTCTTGCCTCTGCCTCCCAAGTATTAGTATTACAATCCTATGCCACCATGTCTGGCTTTTTCCATTACGGTTAAGTATTTCCTTCTATCTTTATAAAATAAAGCTGTTTATGCTAGCCAGAGTAGGCAAAGATAATCACATGGTTGTGATCTCATCATTACTAATTGTCTCTCTCCTTCTGTCTCAATCTTCATTTCTTACCTGAGCTGCACTTCGTTAGCCCAACACCATTAATGACATAGATTTTCCTTAAGAAAATAGCCATTTATAGTTGATTGTGAAACAATCAAAGAGCCTGTTGCCCAATAAAGGTAAGAAGCCACAAATAAACAACAGAAACCATCAAGAAATGAGGACAAGCACCTTGCTTTCAATTAGCATCACCCTCAATCTCTGTGAGTCAAAGTTCCCTTGGAGTCAAGCATGGAAGAAAGGATAGACTAAAGTCCGAGTTGAAATCTATAGAAGCTCCGATAGCTCTTAAAGCATTTGTTCAGGTACAGTACTGTTACAAGTCAATCAAAAACATGTAAGCTGGACTGGGTAAGTGGCTCAGTGGTAGAGTGCTTGCCTTGCATGCACGAGGCCCTAGGTTCTGTTCTTCAGCACCACATAAGAAGAAAAAGCTAGAAGTGGCACTGTGGCTCAAGTGGTAGATCACTTGCCTTGAGCTGAAGAGCTAAGGGACAGCGCCCAGGCCCAGAGTTCAGGCCCCACAACCGAAAAAAATAAACAAACAAACAAAACAAAACATGTAAGCTAGCATGAAAATGCACTGGGGCAGCAGGTGAGATTGCCACCACTTAGCTAAAGAAGAAGGAAAAAGAGCCAGGGAGTCCAGTCCCTATTGTTATCACTAATGTGTCATATTAGTTTTAATTAGGTATATTTTCCCATCTCCAGTTATAAAGTGTTATAGAAAACTAAACATAGAGAAATGTATAAAATAGAAAAGAAATTAATATCTCATTGCTAGAGAAAGCAAAAGTTCTCATTTAGATTTACTCCTTTCCTAAGGGTTTTCTTTGCCTTCTGTAGTCTGGGATCATTATGAATGTTTGTGAATAGATCTGCTTTTCTTACCTGGGAATTAAAACATTAATATTACATTGAAATGCATTGAAATGTGTTATTTGTAATGGCTATATCACACTGTATTGTGCAAAAATAGATTCATGAAATAATTGATTTAATGACTAACCTTATATATATAACTTAAAGTGCATATATAAAATGTGGTTTTATATGCATATACTTACATATGGATATGTATATATTATATACAAAGTTTATATTATGTATATAGATGTATAAAATCATATGCACAACAATGAGTTAATCAACAACTCTGTATACACAATGATGAGCCCAGAAAATGCCTAATGACACCTTAGATGTTTTAGTGTGGGTTTTTATATCTCATGCCATCCATACAATGGCAAAATCACTTAAGAACACGTCATGGAATGACATATGACTGTACTGCATGGGTGTATTTATATAACATGCATAAGTATATAGCATGCATTATATATATATATGCTTTTATATATATATTCCTGTGGAGCTAGGGGTATAACACAGTGGTAGAATATGATCTAAGCATGCATAAAGCCATGGGTTCTATTCTTAGCACCAAAAGGAAACAAAACAACAACATATAAAAGAACTAACTAGCCAGGCCCCAGTGGCTCACACCTGTAATCCTAGCTACTCAGGAGGCTGAGATCTGAGGATCACGGTTCAAAGCCAGCCCAGGCAAGAAAGCCTGTGAGACTCTTATCTCCAATAAACCAGTAGAAAACTGGAAGTGGTGCTATGGGTCAAGTGGTAGGGTGCTAACCTTGAGCTGAAGAGCTGAGGGACAGCGCCCAAGCCCAGAGTTCAAGTCCCATGACCTACAAAAAAAACAACTAACTATGGTGTTAAGAGAACTAACTGTGAAGTTAAATATATATAGTTTAAAATATTTTTTTATTGTGAGGAGCCTAAACATGAACCATACATATGGGGGCAAAAAGTTTTAACTTTATTTGGTTAACTCCAAGACCTAGGATTAATGTTCAGAATGAGACTCTTTGTCTGTGGTAATTCTCAAAAGAAAACAAGATTAAGGAGAGTTACAAGCTGCTCAGCAAGGGCACAGGCTCAGAGGCCCTCCCCCTAGGTGAACACAACCAATCCAGTACATGGGTGGGCAGTAAGTGGGTGGGCAGCAGAGGCACTGAAACCACCAGTGACTGTGGAGGGCCAGCAGGGGAGTGGCCATTGGCCAAGTATTTCAAGATTTTAAGCAAACAGCATGACAAAGCTAGTGTAAATTAAATGAGAAGCAGAACTATCCATGATAGCAAATGTCAAATTTCATTCAGGAAAATATCAATTATTTCCATAGCTTACATGAAAGACCACAGTGTAACAATAGGCTAGGGTTTAACGAGCAACCAATTCTTAGCCTAATAACCAGTTCTTAGCTTAACAATAATAGGCTTTTTAAATCTTCTCGGTGAACACAAACTTTTCTTGAGCATTTTTTGTATTTGGATTTAATACACAATCAATAGCTAACCAGATATTTGCCATCGTTTCTCTCAGTTCATTACTGTGAATAAAGTTTCAGGAGACCCTGAACAATGACCCTAATTTCTGTAACTTTCAAATCCTCAGTGTACATATTATCAGGCTCACCATACTAAAATGAAGACAATAGACACCCACAACAGAGCTGCATGTATGTTGTATTAAGTTGTGATGTTATAGTTAACAGGAAATATCAAATAGAAACCTAGTCACTAAGACATTATATCCCAAACTATATCCAAACAAAAACTGCCAAGACCCAAATGTGTCCTTCAGGAAAATTACACTAAGCATAAATCACAGACTTTCACCTTGATTTTAAACAATCAAAATGGACAATGAAAACTTTTCAAAAGCTAACAAAGAGTTTGGATCTAGAATATTTCTTTCTGTTTATAGTTCCTGTATTAGGCCACCCCTGCTTTCTTAATTCTAAGACTTACAATTGAGCTTGTTTGCTTTTCTAAAAATATATAGTCATTTAATCTGCAAATAATGATAGTTTTGTTTCCACTCTGCTCATTACCCCGTTTTCTGTTTCAAGCCTTATTAAATTAGCCAAAACAATTGTGTTTGCTCTACGTTTAATGACAATGACTCGAACATTGTTGCCTTGTGTTGCATTCTCTCAAATCTGTAATGGACTTGTTTTTAAACAATACTTTCACATTCCCTGAGAGTCTGAAATGCAATACAATGAGATACATTCTCTTACTAAAATTACAATATACAAATGCTTTTAAACTATGTAGTTGTATTCAAGGCCCCAAACTATAATGGTAATTGTCCTAATACACACACACACACACACACACACACACACACACACACACACACACACACATTACTTCATAGTTATGAAATATAGTTACTCATCTTAAATTATAAGTCATTAGAACATGGACTAAAAATTGCAAGGAGGCCCATTAAATTTCACTTCTCAATATAACTAAACATTGTGATGGCCATATTAGGTAGAAAGGCCTATTTCTTTCCTAAATGGTTGCTCATCAAACCATAGATTTTTGTTCAAGGCTAGTGCTCTACCACTTGAGCCACAGCACCACTTCTGGCTTTTTCTGAGGAGTTTATTGGAGATGAGTCTCACGTGGACTTTCCTGCCTGGGCTGGCTTAGAAACCAATCCTCAGATCTCAGCCTCCTGAGTAGCTAGGATTACAGGCATGAGCCACCAGCACCCAGCTCAAAAGTACTTTGAATGGCCCAAACACCCAAGAGGATCAGTGCCTGAATCCCTCTACATCACGCCTGAAAAGTATTTTTTCTAGTCCATGTTGATATTCATGAAATGACAAATGACTCTTCACTTCTCAAAACCTGTGGTTCTATTTCTAGATAATTTTGATCTTTAGCAAGTTCTTACAGTGAACTAAGAAATCACTCTCTCGGCCTTTTGGGAGCAAATATTTTACACTCTATTCCTATTCAAATAGCTTAAACTTCCATGTCACCTTACCATGGCATTTATGAAAGAAGACAAGAATTTCATAAGATTAGATTGTCAAATAATTGACCATTGCTGTTATAATTTTTGCATTTGCCTCATACAAGTGGTTAGACTGAACTAATGAGACCCCTGTTTTGTCCTGCCTTAATGGTGTTCAGGTTTTTGTAAAGTGAGGGTGTTGATAATCTATGATTTCTTTTCTACTCTTTAACCTCCATAGGAATGCTACGTGGGAAGACAAAAAACTCACTTGGTTTTAACAGATACCAGTAAAACCACCAAAAAGATCAAATAATACCTGTATTTCATATTGGAATAGCTAAGATGGGTTAAAAAATATCAACAAATATCTATAAAATAACATTATATATTGCACACCAATTGGATTGGTATTGAATAGGTTAATGAAAATGCAAATATAAACTCAGATAAGATGAGATTATTGCAATAACTTTAGTTTTAATTCATATAAAACTTTCTGACATTTGCACATAAGAACTGAACAACAAGACAGATAAAAGGATTCTTATGTAAGCAGAGCTGAGAGCAAGAACATAGTCCCATTACTGCCTTCCGGAATGTTTAGGCATGAAAATATGCACTGTAAATTAATAGCATTCTCCCTTACAAAAACGAATATGGGTTTCTTTTTTCCATGCACCATCTAGCATAAAGACAACACTCATTAAATGTTGAATAATAATGAAGCTCCACTGGAGAGTTTAATTTTAAGAAGTACCAAAAACCAGGTTCTAAAAGATTTAGAATACAATGCCTTTATTCTCAAAACCTAAAAACAATGGCTGCAGTTCGTGTGATATAAACACATGGAGACCCAGGAACAGAAATTCTGATTCTAATTGTGTGTGTGTGTGTGTGTGTGTGTGTGTGTGTGTGTCTGTTTAAACACACAAACTCATGTACATGTACCAACAACTTCCAGTCTAAGTTCTGCAAAAAATTACATGGTCTATATTTCTATTCATGATTTGTTTTCCTCCGGATTTCTTTTTTGGGGGGGGGGGGGCAGGGGGGAGAAATCCGGTCATGGGGCCTGAATTCTGGGCCTGAGAGCTGTCCCTCAGCTCTTCAGCCACTCAGCTCTTCAGCTCAAGGCTAGCGCTCTACCACTTGAGCCACAGCACCACGTCCAGCTTTTTTCTTTTTGCTTATGTGGTGCTGAGGAATCGAACCCAGTGCATGCAAGGGAAGCACTCTACCACTGAGCTACCTTCCCAGCCCCTCCTCCTGATTTCTTTTGGGGCCTCATGCAGTATTTATTTTGCACATGTCCCTAACAATTGAGCATACCATTTGTGGATAGCAGTGCTGCTCACCAGTTGTGTTTTATTGACAAGAAAAGTGAAGTTAAGACCTCCCCAGGAGTTGGTCACCCATATCCTTTCTTTGGATCTGTTTGGGGCCATGATTGCTTAGTGATTGAACTCAAGTGCCAAGTCCCTTTTACAAAAACCTTACATTTTTTTCATAAGCTACAGAAGTCTCTCTATATAAATAACACCCTCTAATGAAGAAAAAAGCACACATGTGACCTTCATGCTTATGTTTCTTAAAAGAAAATCAACTAAGGACTCCAAAGAACATAAGCACTCAGTACTATAAAAGCAGTAATTTCATTTATGGAAGCATTTAGTTTATTTGTTTCTCAATTGTGCTGGGAGTAGAGGCCACACCATTATGAATGTAGAGAGAAGATTTGCCCCCAAAGACATGCAGAACATCATTTGTAGTTGTCTAGGAAACTAATTATGGAATATTTTTGTCAATAAAATTGTCTTGTAAGCTAAGACTTCAATGGGACCCTATGAGACATAACAGGGGAACAAAGCATAAAGTACGGGACAAGGATCAGGCCCTCACTTGCCACGGATTAGAGGTTAGTGACTGCTTTGTAAGGACACTCAAGCTGAAGATTATGTAATACATTTCACTATAGATAGAAAAGCATGTGGGGCAATCACTTCTCCAAGGCAAGGATAGGCAGTTCCTCTGGGCATGGTATTCTCTACTGGGCAATGAAAGGGTTTTAGCTAAGCATTTCCCAACAGGTAATCTAAGCACTCAAGATAACCAAAGTGGAATATTCTCTCCCCTCAGAATGATGCTGTTTCATAACAGAACACTTAGACTGACTGATTTTAAATTCATTGCTTTGACTTCATATAGGTTACTTTGGAAGTGAAAAGTGGGTACTCATAACTTGAATTTGTCTTAGCATTTTTCAAATTGTTTTCAGTGATTTTTTAAAATGAAGAATCACTTTCAGGGTGTCCATATTCTCCCCCAGGCAAAGACTATTACTAATAAAATGCTCAGTTCCACCACAATACTAAGTGTTACTCCCTTTATTTTGGTAAGTTCTCTATTTTAGCTTTTAGGTGTACCTTGATGTGAAAAAAAATCAGTGTGCAAGCCAAACATTCTTTTCTTGAGATAGCTCATAAGCATCTGGATAAATTTGCATTAGAAATTCAATTAACTTTATATTAGGAGGTCAATTAACTGGGCCATGATAGGGATTGTTTTTTAATTACTTTTCTTTGTAAGGCTTCTTTTCTTGTCCAAGCATGAGTGACACTATCAAATCATAGTCTCATTGCCCGTTGGCTACTTGAGACCCATATGCAAAAATTGGAAATGACTATCTTGGTTAAGTGAATTAATAAGACGCTCTTTGGGTAGTTCATCACTATTATAATCCTGTGGGCTTATAGTATCAGTAAGCAATAATGGAGTGTTTTAGCTTAAACACTCTCTATAGTATTATTCGTGACAGTATCCTTCTTTATTTGTTCTCTCTAGTTTCTATTTTCTTGGTGAAAGATGATAATAAAATGAAATGATTTTAAGGATTAGTTCTTATTACATTATATCACAGTGTATTTTATGAAAAATGAACAAATAATGACATCATAAACTAGCTATCCAATTTCACCAGAGGGCTCTTCATTTGCTTTGTGTTAATATGGGCCACAATTCAACTCATTCATGTGGCACTGAAACACTTGTACTTAACAGACTAAAGGAATTACAACTTAGCACTAAGTCACAATTGGCAGTGTACTCTCCAAGTGGTGACCATAATTAAGCCAGCAGGTAGACAAAAAACAAACAAGAAAAAGAAAACAAACAAAAAGAGGACCCAGAAACAAAAGCCTGAATAGATAACATTTACCTGTCTTGTAAAACAATATTTTAACTGAAACATACAGATGAAAATAAATTTAAAGGAAATACCAATTCTTGAAATAGAACTTTGTGTTTGATTTTTGCAGAAAGGAATAGCCTTTCCCTTATAGAATAATCACATGATATTCTCATTATAATCCTGTGAGATAAGACTCAATGCTCCTATTTCACTGATGAGCAAATTGCAGTTTTTGTCTCAGCCAAGGCTATATGTGCAATTTCATTAAAGTATTAACTCTAAGTACAATAATACAAAGGAGGGTAGTGTAAATGTTTTGAATGGTTAGAACACAGTTCCAGAACTCAAATAGAGAAAGGGAGGTTGAGGCCAATGTAACTCAAACTGGGTTCACAATTAGGTAAATTAATTATGTCATTCAGCAAACTTTTACCCCAAAGTGAGTCTTTCTCAATGAAGTGTATATGTAGCAACTGCATTCTGGTGAATATTTCAAATCCACTCATGGACCAATAACAGTCAACAAATAAATAACCAGTCTATAGGCCTTGCTTTAAATGGCACAAATTTAAAGACCTTATGAAATTTTCCTTTTCTATAAATATTTAAATTATTGTTGATAAAGATAAGCTTTAATATTATCTTGTTTTTCTATTCATAAAAAGAATAAAGTGGGGCTGGGAAGAGGCTCAGTGGTAGAGTGCCTGCCTTGCATGCATGAGGCCCTGGGTTCGATTCCTCAGCACCACATAAGCAGAAAAAGCCAGTAGTGCTGTGGCTCAAGTGGTAGAGCAGGAGCCTTGAGCTGAAGAGCTAAGGGACAGCATCCAGGCCTAGAGTTCAAGCCCATGACCCGCAAAAAGAAGGAATAAAGAAGCCATATCTTAAAGTATACTACAAATAAATATGAAAATTAATATCCTAAACCCTGTAAATCCTTGGGGGCATCAATTTTAATTATAATGATCTATTCCAAAAACTAAAGAAATCAGCAAGCAAAAGAATAATTAACATAGCCATGAAATAGCATATTTTCAGTGAAATATATATTATTGGGTATATTATACATACCTGCACCTCCGCCTATGCTCAGAATCTTAATTTCTGACTTTGAGTCTCCAATACTGAAAAAAGAAAATCAGACGATATAAGAAAAAAAATGTTAGGTGTTTTTCAAAATCTGATTATCAAATCTATTTAAAAAGAACAGTACTAAAACTCTAATGAAGTGAAACGAGGCCAATAAAATTCTCCAGTCATTTCAGTGATTATATGACTGTCTTTAGGATATCCTTAAAGTATAGATTCCATTCTTAACTGTATTTACTTGGGAGACTTAGAAACAGTCCCATGAACAGCTCATAATTAGGAAATCATGTTTGTTTAGAGATTGTTTGGAGACTACAGACAGAAAATGTGGGCATTTGAGTGTGGTGGTATGAAATGCCATTCATTATAAATGGCGATAGGTCAATAATGACTTTACTTGCTATATATTTATTCTAGCCATTGAGTTCCACAAGTGAATAACATACTACTTCCTCTCCATTTAAAATGTGAATTCATAGAACCCTGAATTTGTTTTAGTAATAGAATCAGAATGGATACATAGGCTGAGAAGTAAGTAATAGGGCTTGTTTATAGCTAGGTGTGAAGGGGTCAGGAAAGTGTCCACATGCACAATGATGACTGTGGGTTCAGCTTGGATACCTCGGCAAGAGGTGGTTCCAGAAACTTGATTATATAGTGTGATAAGCAAGGTTTCATTTTATCTGGTTTTTAAAAATGTGAACTCTGCAGAAATTTGTATGT
Organism: Dipodomys spectabilis; assembly: GCF_019054845.1. Taxonomy (NCBI): domain Eukaryota; kingdom Metazoa; phylum Chordata; class Mammalia; order Rodentia; family Heteromyidae; genus Dipodomys; species Dipodomys spectabilis. Next base: position 4,437,282 of record NW_024870758.1, on the reverse strand, counting down.
GTAAAATTTCAGCTGGGTTTAAGAGAGAGCAGGGTCAATTACACATTCTAGGGAACTATCATCATAAGGCAGTGGTCAAAAACAGGAGAGTGTACTCCATCATCCAATGATATTGCCACATAAAAGAGTAGTGGGAAGGTGAAACAACACCACATTTTAGGTCACTGAACTTCAAGGACCACACAAAAGAGACAGAAAAAAATGATAAAGTTTGGAGAGGCACTGGGCAATGAGAAGCAGGGATAAGCAACTGTAGTATTCAAGAAAGCAGAGTACACTACTAAACAAATGGGGAAAAAAACTCCACTGAAGTTGGAAGAATAAATATATTCATTAAAAACAGTTTGAAAAGAAAGATTCAGACCAATATATGAAAGAAGGATTAAAAATGACCTTGATAAGAGGGGGGAGAACTAGAGACTGTTGGAAAAAGATGAAAGTGAGAAGGGAATAGATGACAAGTGGAAGGGAAATGGGAACTGGAGAAACAGTGTCTGTGTGTTTGGACTGTGAGGTTGTTGCTGAAATTAAAGATCTTGCACAGAGTACCAGGATGAAGACAAAAGTTGAAGCCTGGTTTTGAGGAAACTGGGAAGGCTAGAGTCAAAGATACCAATGAAAAACCTGTACCCCTTGCCAATGTTCTAAATTATATTCCGATTCATAATCATAAACTTTAGTACATCATCATCTTCTATCTATACCACTTATTCATTTGTAAAAATGGTCCTGTAGCTAGTGTAGGAAGGCTACAATGCAGAACACAAATTGGGGTGTGTGTGTGTCTGAGTGTATGTGAGTATAGAAGGTACATTCAGACAGCACAGGAATATTTTGTAATAGATAAGAGTAGTATAATGGTGAAAAGTATACTATACAAAGGAATATTTTTAATATAGTAACAAAAATATCAATAGTCAGCTGACAGATAACATAGAACACTGAAAATATATTTTAAAATAGAGAAGCAATCTAAGAGGTCTTATGGTTGATGAAGACAATTTAAAAAAAAGAAAATTGTGGAGAAGGATGATCAGATAATTTTGAAGTTTCTCTGGAGAATCTGAATCTTAACTGAGCAGCCTAAGGAGTATGAGCAAAAAAGTGGGTGAAAAAGATCTACTGTACAACTCAGAATAGTATAGTATTAAGATAAAGAGGAAATCCTAAAAAAAATTCAAAGTAAGGTCAACAAAACCAACCAAAAGGTTTTATTTATATAAAAATAGCTCTTTTGAATAAACACTAGATTCATTAGATAGTAGCTAAATGACAATTTAAAAATATCATTAAATTTGTGATATAAAATCATTTTCAGTACAGAATTTTATACCTAGTTAAACTGTCTAATAAATAAAGGCATTTTTTTTAAAACACAAAGCCTCAAATAGTTTGCCTTGTGTTTACCCTAAGCCCATATACTATTACCTCAAAAAAATGGTAGGCTGAAGAAATGAAGAAAAATAAAACACCCAACATCAAGAAAATATATGAAAGAGAAATAAGAATTTCAAAGTAAATGAAAAAAAAACCTCATTAATAGCTGTGAGGCCAACTAAAAGCAATTTTTTTCAACAGAGCACTCCAGAATTTTTATTTTACATTTTCCAGTCATGAGGCTTGAATTCTTGGGCTGGACCTCAGCTCTTCAGCTCAAGGCTAGCACTTTACCACTTGAGCCATAGTTCTACTTCCAGTTTTCTGGTAGTTAATTAGAGAGAAGAGCCTCACAGACTTTCTTGCCTGGGCTGGCTTTGAACCATGATCCTCAGATCTCAGTCTTCTGAGTAGCTAGGATTATAGGCATGAGCCACCAGCACCTGGCCAGAAAAATGTTTTCACAGTAAAAAACTATATAGGTCACTTACATATTTGAGAGGAGATTAGTACAAAAGGAAATATATGTGATATATTGACAAGAGATTAGTACAAAAGGCAACAAAGTAAGTATAGATATTACTAAGTTCTGAATTATATGTACTAGGAAAACTGGGCACACACCAGTATTTTAATCAAAGTTTTTGGCACAAATAATGCAATTGATAGATGAGAAAGATCTGTTTTACTTAGTTAATTTAATAAGCAGGTTATTTAGAATTATGAAAGGAAATAACATAAGAAATATTTTTGAAGGTTGAAAATGATTGTTTCTGGATAGTGAAAGTCAGAGCTAGAAAAGAAGGGACACTATTCGTTGTAGTTATTGTTGTTATTTTTTAGAACCATTGTTTGTTTGTTTGTTTCAAATATGAAAACATCTTCAGCCAGGCTCATGCATATAACCCTAGCTATGCACGAAGCAGATATCTGAGGATTGGGGGTGGAAGCCAGTCCTAGCAGAAAAGTCTGGGAGGCCCTTATCTTCACTAACTATTAAAAAAAATAATAAAGCCAGAAGTGGAACTGTGGATCAAGTGGTAGAGTGCCAACCTTGAGCAACAGAAGTTCAAAGACAGCACCCAATCCCCAGAACCAACCAGCAGCAAACAACAACAACAACAACAAAAAAATGACAACAAAATGAAAACCATCTTCCTTTAATAAAAATATTAAGTGGCAACCATTCCCAAATAACAGTGAGGTCCACACACAATTAGCACAGCAAACCACTCCCTCAGCAAAACCTGCCCTTGTAGGTACAATGATATTCTGAACCACTTTTTAGCATCTCATACACATGAACACCTTCAACCAAAAAACAGAGGACTTTTAGCTAAACCTAATTTTAAACATTATTTTCAGGAAATAACCCCACACTCCCTTCTTAAAGGTTGACAATTTGATTCAAGTATTTCTATTACCATTATAATGCAAATTTAGTTATAACTTGGAAAATCAATCCATCACGAATTTTACATTCCAGTTAAACTAGATATGCTTAAACTGGGAAGAGGGCATCCATGATTCCCTATGTTACATCCATCCATGATGTCTCTTTAGACTCAGCCTTATGGCTGAGGAAAACTAGGGACTTCGATAAGCTATAGAAATAAACAAATTCTCTTACACTTGGAAAAGAATAGGGAATTAATTTGTTACCTTTAAGTTTAGAAGTAAGTAAGTGACACAATGAGGTAAGCTATAGTTTCTAGATCTGGGTTTGATTTTTTTTCTTATAGCCAGCCTAATGCATGTTAATTGTTCATATATTACATAATACTCTGGGGTTCTTTTCAGAAACTAATATTTTCAAAACAAGCTGTGTAAATTTTTTAAATTTAATTTTTTAATTAAATTAAGGAAGACTGTATGCAGCCAGCAGTGTTTATTTATTCTGGCTTGGGAAAACATTCCACGCCTACCAAAGAGAAATTTAGCAAAAGATAAAATATCAAGTTTCTCCTCCCCCTCTCTATTAGATGGAATGCACAGTCATTCATTTCTTCCCAGTTTCCATCATTATTTCCTGAAGCAGAGGGAGTTACAGCAATTCATCTCCAGTTAGGTGATTTGATTATCTTTAGCATGTGGAATCTGTTATTCTCATAATGCTTATCAGCTCAGGCACAAATTGAACACATTAATCACAGAAGAAGAAAAAAAAAGGGAGTCTCCTGAGCAGGCTAGAAACAGTGAGTTTCACTGATAATGGAGAAACTCTATTTTTTTAGGTGCCACGTTGCTAATATAAAGTTGGAAGAAAAAAAATCTCATTCTTTCGGAGAATGATAGCTATAATCAGAGATAAATAAAAATGAATTGAAACAGATACTACGAGAACCTAGAAACATCCACTCAATCCTTAGAAGCAGATAGCATACGGCAATTATTTACATTTTCTTCACATGAAATGAACACTCCACTCCATTGGAGGCTTTTTCTTTAATGTCATATTTGGAGAAGGGTAGAACAGTCTGGAGTTGAAAGCTTTGTATTTTATCTTTCTCCCCCCCCAAAGGAACATGGAATTGGGCCTGCAAATGGTTAATAGTTATCTCTGTGCAGCTGGAAAAGCAGCCCAAGTCAGAGCTCTGGATGTTTAAAGGGAAAGTGTGACCCAGAGCTGCAGGAGGCCTCCGGGGAGAGCGGGAGGTGGGGCTGGTGCAAGCTGCTGTCAGTAACTTGCCCTTATCCCTGCGCCCAGCCCCTCACCCACCCCCAGCGCTGGGCTCGACCTATCCATCACCCAGGCTTGTCCCTTTGACAAAAACGGCCCTCTTTGTTACCTTGCTATTATGCCGGGCAGCTTCTTGTCCAAGAATTCCTGCATGCACTGGTGTTCCGTGGAGCTTCGGAGAAACCTCCGAAAAGATTCAACATATCTGCTGTGGTCAGAGAACAAGCTCCTCATGGAAGATGCCATATTGAGTTTTCTAAGGAACCCTGGGAAGGAAGCAACGTTTAACTTCCTCTCCTTCTCTTCCCAGTTCCCCTTTTTTTTCCCCACCCCCACCAGTTTCTGTCCAAAAAAAAAAAAGCCAAAAAGAGGCTGAGGACGCTTTAATTTTGAGCATGCTCCCAGAGCTGGGCAAAGAACAAAGTCGGTGTTTGCACAGGACTTTTTGCTTATAATTTAACCTATATGCAGATGTTTTGGCTTGGTTATGTTTGAAATAATTTATGAGAAACAGAGGTCATAAAGCAACCCAGGGAATCCAAGGATAAAACTTGCTTTAAAAAACTCTTGAGGTTGGGAAAGCCAAGAAAGCAGATTGCATGCAAATTACTTCCTGTTTTGTCAGCCTTGGCAACAAGTAAGTTCCAAGTGGAAAAGTGTTCTTTTATGGAACAGGGAGCCAGAGAAAAACAATAATGGGGCTACCTTTCAGAGACCTACTGCAGCTGGAATTGAGACAAAAGTGTGTCACCTGCCTCAGCATGACACATAGAGGGCCCAGTGTGCAAGTTCCTCACCACTGGCCCTTGAAACTCATTGCTGCATTTTCTGCAAGTACCCATGGCTTCCTCAGCACTAAAGAAGACTCTGAAGTCTTAGGGGAGCTTGAGAACTCAGGGCTGGAATGTGGCATGGAACCTTCCATATTTCCTTCAAAAGAAGTAAATACTCCTGGGGGAAGTTTCTAAGTCTCTTGCAAGTTTCAAAACTTTCATCCTTGTGTGATAACCATTTAAGATATTGTCTTAATTTCCTTTCTAAATCACTTATGATTATTAATGCATAAAGACAGGGAAGGAATGGCAGCAACTGCACGTGTTAGGTTGTCCACCATAGATCTTCAAGTTTTGTTTTGTTTTTGCGCAATTATTGAAAATGTACTTGCACAATTCTACCACTGAAATGTTCTTCATCACTGGGTACTCTACGTCACTACTGGCACTACTAAGTTAATTTACTGAGTCTATGTATTAGTAATATTAGTAGCATAATGACTGCTTTCAAATCTAGTGCCTTACCTCCATGAGCTTCTTTACAGTGATGATGAGAACACTGGAGTTTTGAGAAGTTGAAAATATTGCTCAAAGATTCCACCCCAAAAGGGGCAGAGCTGACATATAATATCAGGCTGTGAGACCCTAAGATCAGTGTCCTCAGAAAATTCCTTATATTCAGCCACAAGCTGTCTCATTCACAGTTTTGTTCCTTCCCCAAACAATACTCATTGAAAAACTTGAAATTGACTCTTAAGCTTACTCCCTAAGGTATCTCATCCACAGCTCTTAATTGTTTCTTTTATAGTGTACTTTTATAATTATATTACTCTTGTCTCATTCTAAAAGATTCTAGTTTGTCTGGGATCCTTGAGGGGAAAAAAAAAAAAGAATGGTTCTTGAAAATAAGCTAACCATGTCAAAAGCTGTTTAACCAGTGGATGTGTCACTGTCTGGGTTAGATATTGTTTCTCAGTGTTTTATAAAACCAAGTTCTGTAAGATTTTTTTACTATAGATAATGGGTTCCATAGTCAAATAACTTATACAATACTGTCTTTAGTATTTTCCTGTTGGTCTACAAAATGCACATTACTGCATTAAAAGTTTTATAATCTCTTGATATACAGATACATAGTATGCCATGATTTTTTTTTTTTTTTTTGGTCGTGGGGCCTGAACTCTGGGCCTGGGTGCTGTCCCTCAGCTCTTCAGCTCAAGGCCAGCACCCTACCATTTGAGCCACAATGCCACTTCCGGCTTTTTCTGCTTATGTGGTGCTGAGAAATCAAATCCAGGGCTTCAAACATGCAAGGCAAGCGCTTCACCACTGAGCCACCTTCTCAGCTCCCGTGATTTTTTTAAATTCATCTTTCAACTCCTAAACTTTGTCTTAACAAAAGGAAGTCTTGCTGCTTTCAACATGACTTGCATTTGATTAGGTGCTGGTTTTAGCAACCACAACTTCCTTTTAACATTTTATATAGAATAGGTCTTATTACCTATAATCTGTCTGGAATTCTAATGGGATTAACACATTTAGCTGCTTGATTACAAATACCAAAGTCTGTGAACCCTCCTTTCCCTCTCTTTTGAAAATTGGCCCTACAAATTAGCATATCTATCATTCTCACTGGCTTGTCAAAGATTACAGGTAATGACATCATTATTGTTTTTACAAGGTTTTTGTCTGTTTGTGTGTATGTATGTTGTTTGTTTTGGTCAGTCAGGGAGCTTGAACTGAGGGCTTGGGATCTGTCCCTAAGTTTTTTCACTCAAGGCTAGTGCTCTACCAGTTTGAGCCACAGTGCCACTTCTGGTTTTCTGGTGGTTAATTGGAGATAAAGGTCTCATGGACTCCCTGCCCAGTCTGTCATTGAAGATCCTTAGAGCTCAGCTTCCTGAACAGCTAGGATTATAGGCTTGCACTACCTATGCCCAGTGTTTTTTTGTTTTTGTTTTGTTTTTCTTTTTTATGTATATTGGATGTAATACTTATAGACATGAAAATTGCAGGTTTTTAACAATACTATTTATTTTCTTATCTACTTGGTGTTTTTTTTTAATTTGAATTTTATTGTAAAGGCAATGTACAGAGAGATTACAGTTACATAAGTAAGCCAATAAGTATATTTATTTTTGAACAGTGTTACCCTCTCCCTAATTTTCTCCCACACTCTCCCCCCTTCCTTCCAACAGTGTCTAATGAGTATAACTGTTGAATTGGTTCACCCTTTATCCCATTTCTGTGATTCGTTTTCCTTTCCCCAAATCAGATAAATGTATATACAAGACAAATGTTATTGAAATCAAGAACAGTGACAACACGGAATAAACCAAAGGGGCGGGGAAGAGAAATAACTGCAAACAGTACAATTAAAAAACCTCTTGTTTCCATTTCTTGGAGTTCATTTCAATAGGCATCATTTCATATGGTCATATGCACATATCTATTGAGATATTTTGATCCTCTTCTAGGAATATCTTCCTATGTTCTCACTGTACAATACTTAGACTGCTGTTTAATTAATCATGTCCAAGTCAAAAGAAATGCCCAATATCTTCGGCTATAAAAGAAATACAAATCAAAACATTGGATTTCTACCTCACCCCAGTCAGAATGCCCATTGTCAAGAAAACTAATACTGGGATGTGATCAAAATGGAATGCTACTATACTCTTGGTGGGAATGTAAACATGTTCAACCATTCTGGAAAGCAGTATGGAGGTTCCTCAAAAGACTAAACATAGGGCTAATTATCCAGCAATACCACTCCTGAACATTTACCCAAATGACCATAAACCAGGCTGCACTAAAGTCACCAGCACAACCATGTTCATTGCAGCAGTATTTACTAGAGCTAAGATATGGAATTAACCCAGATGTCCCTCAGTAGATGAATGGATCAAGAAAATGTGGCATATATACACAATGGAATTCAATTCTTCCATCAGAAAGAATGACATTGCCCCATTTGTAAGGAAGTGGAAATATTTGGGGGAAATTATATTAAGCAAGTAAGCCAGACTCAAAAAACATAGTTTCTTTCTGCATGATTTCATTTGTAATAACTAGAGTGTCTATAAATGTATATGTTACTGCAATGGATAGTAAATGACAAATAAAATTACACTCGGACATATTAAACAGTACTCTAAGCATCTACTTGGTGTTTCTATGCCATATTATTTATCATGTATTAAGTTGTTACTGTCTAAGTGCCTTATATACATTATCTCATTTAATACTCTCGGGGCTGGGAAGGTGGCTCAGTGGTAGAGCGCTTGCCTTGCATGCCTGAGGCCCTGGGTTCGATTCCTCAGCACCACATAAGCAAAAAGAAAAAAGCCGGAAGTGGCGCTGTGGCTCAAGTGGTAGAGCGCTAGCCTTGAGCTGAAGAGCTGAGGGACAGCGCCCAGGCCCAGAGTTCAGGCCCCACGACTGGACCCAAAAAAAAAAAAAAAATACTCTTAACACACCAGGGATGGATCTATTGATATTATCAGGTAGTATTCAATATATAAGTTGCAAAAGATTACAAGGTTCTTTAAGAATGGGGATCTCAATTTGTATTTGGTGTCATGATCATTTTGTTTTGGTTTGGTTTGTTTGCTTTTTTTGAAGCAATGTCTTGCTATTTAGCCCAGACTGGTCTCAGATGTATGATCCTTATCTCTCTGCCTCCAAAGGCTGGAATTATAGGTGTGTGACACCATATCTGCTCCCTCCTATCTTTTTAATAGTACAATACTACCTTTCACTATCTAATACATTTCTTATATGGTACCTTATATACATATACATATACATATAGTATATGCTAACTATATATGAGAATTAAATAATTTGAGAATTAATAATCCAAAGATCCAAAAGAGTCTAGATGCCCTTCCATGCCATAGGAGGAACTGGACAGCAATTTTTAAAGTATATCCAGCAAAAATATTAGGAGGAGTAAAGGAGGAATGGGAAAATGGAGTAGGTGAATTTATTCAAAGTGCACTATGTGTACGTATGGAAATAATGAAACTCTCATACTACAAAAGTATGTTAATTCAAAAATAAAAGTCAAACAATTCAAAACACAAAATGAAATACAACTCATTAAACAAGCTTTGCTTAAGTATCTATATTACAAATCATGCACACTTCTTGACCAGGAACTATCTTTGGAAGTTTATATGCTTAAATCTCAACCTCCTGAATAGCTTGGATTACAGATATGAGCCATTAGCACCCAGCTGCATATCTTTTGATGGATATATGAACTCAGTTCTGTTATCATGAGTATAATTATTATTTTATAGCATAGGAAATGGCTAGCTCTAGAAAAAACTTTTTTTAAAAAAAGTTTGTGTTTGTCCACAAACACCATTAACATTTAAGAGTGTCAAATGCTCCGTATGCTTAGAAATTATTTGTAACTCTCATCACTTTGTTTTATCATTTGTATAGGACAATATCTATACATTCCATGAACAAAACTGATTAATTTATATTTTATACATTTATCTAGTGGTATAGTGGACATGACTGTTTAATTTCAGAAATATTGTATGTGATTGATACCTATAGCTTAAAATAAGCTATGGTAGGAATATTTACACCATGGAAATTGGTAAGCTCTATGGATCAGGACTATTTTTATCCCTGCTGGGGAGCAGATTATGTACCAAATGTTCATCCTAGTACACGGCACTGGTGTGATCACACATTACACCTTTATAAAATAAAGATAATAGTGATATTAATCCGAACCCAATTCTGGAATCTCTATTAAGTAGTCTGGAACAAATTTCTAAGAGAGAGGTCATTATTTTAAGTGTTGAAAGAGGTAAAAACACAAATTTGAGTAGTAATGTAGTCTGCCTAGTCACCTGTAAAGCTGGAAGGACAAAGGCAAAATATGCTGTTACTAATTAAAAACCAGTTGACCAGAAAATTCAGATGTATGACTTGTAAGATCCATTGTGTTAAAGTACTGGACAGAGCAGGGGAAAACAAACAAATAGTAGTAAATAGGCAATGATCAGCACAAGTGCCTACTTTATCTATTGAGAACATATCTCAAAATTCCTAGAACTTAAGTGTGTCCTGAAAAATAGATAATTAAAGTAGAACAATGAAAACATATGAGAGCTGCTTTGATAGGTACAGGTCAAAGGAAGGCTAATATAAACAGGAGTTTGGGGCCAAAAGCCTACCTCTATCATTTCCACATGCTGGGTCTGGCTACAAATAAAGAGGCAAGTAGAGGTGAAGGACAAAGAAAGGACATCTATCATGTGTGGCACAGTTATGCCATGTGGGATGAGACAAAGAGTGCTTCAGCTCACCTTGGGTACAGATATGACCTTCACAGTTAAAGAAAGAAAGAATTTGGGTAAGGGGTGAGACATATGCATAATTATTCAACAAGCAAAGATGTGGTCCAGTTGATCATTATCTCAAGATGATCAAATGACATTGACATTGAATGGAGATGATAAGAAAGGAATTGACATTTTCAACTTTTGTCACAAGATGTTTATCCATCACACCTGTCCCTCTGAGATTCCAAGGCAGCTGCTAGGAGACTACTGAGAGCAATGACAGGTAAAAGGAAGGCAGAGGTACCAAACACTTTATGCTGCTTCTAGTTAACTCATGGACTCAAATAAGGAGCTAATGCCTTTTAGGAAAAAAAAAAACAGTTTCTAGTTACTTGTCTCTATTCTAATATTCATGAAATTTTAAAGGACCGAGATCAGCTACTGTGATCACTAACTCCCTAAGGTCCTTAAGAAGATTGGCTTTATTTAATGAGTAGGGAATTGGCCAGAAACTATTTCTTGGGAATACATCAGAAATTTGGTAAAGTCGTCAGAAGAATATCACCTTGGAATGTCTCTGGCTCTATGATTCAGAGCTGACCATGAGCATGGCCATTAGCTTCTTTCTCTTCAAGCACACACAGGAGTCAATATGGAAAGGAATAGTGTAATCTCTGGTTATTTGTGATTTTATGCTAATCTTTACTCCTCTACTGTCTTCCATGTGTGACTTAGAGCAAGTATTCAATAGAGTTAGGCTTCAGTTTCTTCTCAGTCTCACACTATTAATAGTAAAATTCTAAGATTGCTTGAGTTGAAAACTATAAATGAGAATATGACTAATATTTCAGGTTGGAAAAAAGAAATCATTCCTAAGACATTGGCACTCTAGGTACATCATTCTCTGACTCTGGGTTCCTGCCTTTCCTAACATACATGCAAAGCTATTTTCCATTTTTTAAACATAAATTACAGCATCACAATGCATTAAACATTTGGAAAACATAAGGGAATCAAAGTAATTACCCATATGTTCTTAGGCAAAAGAAAATAATTAAAGTCTGTTTATAAATATGGCTAATTAAAATAAAAGGCATGCATATCCAATGTTTAGTCCTATTAATTCCTATGGGGGCACTATGGATTGTTTTTAAATATAGCTGAAACATCTAGAAGAACTAGGTACTTTCTAGGATGTTATATAAATGAGGTATTATGTGCTACGGTACATTTAAAGTATATCTGTTATACTTGTCCAAATTCATACTTCCATTGGGACAGTTTGTGGCAGCATGTAAAAGCATACTGGGTCAAGATGGTGAAGGCACATGAAATCAATTCAGTAACTTACAAATTTGGTTCTTGGAACTTCTCAGTGGAGTTGTAAGCAGATCTGGGGACGTATCTCTGTACCTCTAAACACACGAATATATAAGACAAATTAAGAAGATAAAGTAGATGAAAAGAGGAGGAAAAGAAAAAAATGATTTTTGTCTCCTACTTACATGCACACTCTTTTTTATAGTCTGCCTTTAGTTTAGATGCCAAATGAATGCTGGTTGAAATTTCAAAGTTGGTTAAAACTTTTTATACCACTTGCCCTTTCTTAAACACTGAACACTTTTGTGCTTTTTGTATTATTGCTGCTACAATATTTTTTCTAAGACTCATTTTTATCGCCTTTTCATCTCCAGGCAAGATAAGAAATGAACACATGTAGGAATTTAATTTGTTTAGGGAATTCAGTTTGTTTAATTTGGATTTAAAATACTAACTGTAATCCAGTCTTGAGAGGAGATAGTTCAAATTCTTTAATAGCTGTATCGAGAGAGATTTACAAAGGCAAAATGTGGGCAAAAAAATAAATAGATATTGATGATATTCAAGCAAATATTTCAGTAAAACCCCAAGAAGGAATCACAATTATAGAAAAACTCATATTGGAATTAGAATTCAAAGCAAGATCTCTGTGAATACAGGGCTCTGCACCTTCTGCTAGATGGCATACACAAAGAAGAATAAATGAGCTCCAGCTTTTGAGAAACTTAATTAAAAGTTATATCAAACCTGGGATTCTCTTGAAAGAATTTGTACTTACTTTAATAAAAGCTGTTTCTCATTGAGAAGCAATTCTAATTTTACAGTGGGGCTGCAATTCTGTGCTGAAAATGGTTTTTCTATGTGATTGTACTCATTTTTACAAACACAATATATCCTTCCCACCCTGAGGACCTTCCTTTGGCATCCTGACAAGAGAGAATTTGCCAAAACAATGACAGGTATGCTCTGAGTACAACAGCACTTCTATGAACTTCATTGCCATGAGCTACAGTACAACTAAAGTCTAGACCAGAGACAATGCTGAGGTAACCATGTCTAACACTCAGATAAATATTTCTCATTTTTAAAAAAAATTTAATAAGGAGAGAAAATGGATTAGCCATTTGCAGATCTCAATGGGGGGAGAGGTGGGTTGTACTGCATAGGAGATGTAAGGGGGAACTTTGTCAGTCTATGTGTTCTAAACATGGTGGCCTCATTTGTCAAAATTCTCCCAAGGAGTGAATTTACTGTAGGCAGATTTTTAAAAAAAATAAGTGAACTGGGCTGGGATGGTGGGTCAGTGGTAGAGTGTTTGCCTTGCATGCATGAGGCCCTGGGTTCGACTCCTCAGCACCACATAAGCAGAAAAAAGCCAGAAGTGGTGCTGTGGCTCAAGTGGTAGATTGCTAGCCTTGAGCTGAAGAGCTGAGGGACAATGCCCAGGCCCAGAGCTCAAGGCCCATGACTGGAAAAATAAATAAATAAATAAATAAATAAATAAGCTTTCTCAACTTTTAAACTATGGAAACATGTGGGTTTTGTATTAGGTTACCTGAATCATCTTGTTATTCTCTACCTCCCTACCTGCTATTTCAAAGTTTCCTTCCTACTTCTCAGTTTCTCAGCTTCCTGAAGGTTTGCTAGGATTTCCTGATTTCTCTCTTATGCACAAAACCGTGTGGAGAAAAAACTCAAATGAACCAAGGAGATGACAAGAATTCAGACTTGGAAAAAGACATTTGAGAGTAGCGAATGTGCTGACTGAACTGAAAAAGTTCAGAGAGAAAAGGGAACATTCTTTTTACTTTGATTTTTTTTCAAAACCCATGTAAGTCTAAAGAGAGGAAAGAAGAAAATATCATCACAACCTTACAAACATTGGTAAATCGTGTTGTAGCTTACAATAATCTTCAGTTAGCTCCTTTAATACTTTACCCTGAATTACTAGCATTTCACTAATGAGGAACTGTGATCCACATGGGTGACTTCCCTATGGTCACAGGGCTAGGGAGTGAAAAACATTTGACTCTAATGTTGACTCAGTTGACATACTTGTGGGTAATTGCCCAAGAGTGTGGATGAGAAGTTAGTCAGAAACCTCGACTCTAGGCTGGTCTTTTAGAGATAGAGCATCTGTTGATTGCATGCTGATGAATTTTCTCTCTCACTCTCTGTCTTTCATCGACTTACGGAACATCACAAAAGGAGGCAGTACAGACTGGACAAGTGCTTTCTCCATGAAAATCCATCTTTAAATCATCAGTGTCACACAGAGCAATCCACTTGGAAAATAATGTATAGGATCTCATCTTCCACACATGCAAGGAGATCAGTTCAGACAGGCTTCCCCTCATGAAACACAGAGTGATGAACTGGAGAGAAATATCATTATTTATTTATCCTGTGCATTATTCCACAGATAATCCTAGAAGACTAATGAGCATAGCACAGATCTAGTCCTATTAATCAAATGTTGTTCAAGAAAGCAGTCTCCTACGCTTCTTGAGATATTTCCTCAAGGGATTTTAACTTTGCCAAATACTGTATGTTTTGCTTTCTGCCATGGATTAAGTATTTCTCAATATGTTTCAAAGTATAAATAGCAAACCAGTTGAGCAAATGCCCATCTGTTAGTCTAATCTTTTCTTTTTAATAGAGAAATGAAATTCCTTTTACTGGAGAAAAACACATGGAGGTAGTTGGTGGCTCTACTTGAGGCCTGATCTGGTCACATTCCTAACAATAATCCTAACAATAATAACCTAAACTCATTTTAAGGGCTGGGAATGAAGCTCATCCAAAGACTACTGTGTAACATGAGAGAAGCCCTGGACCTATTCCATATGCAATGGGTAAAAGGGGCAGGTAATTGTTTCATTACAGAAAGGAGTCTTTGATCTCTCCTGTCCTCTTCACTTTAGTAGCTGTCCTATCTTCTTCTAGTCCGTTACACTCTCAAATAACTGGGATTATTTCTTCAAAACATTTATTTTAAAACTTCCCTTTTAGTTGGGCTCCGGTGACTCATGCCTCAAGTCCTAGCTACTCAGGATGCTGAGATCTGAGGATAATGATTCAAAGCCAGCCTCAGGAGGAAAGTACTTGAGACTCTGATCTCCAATTAATCAGCAGAAAACTGGAAATGGTGCTGTGGCTTGAGTGGTAGAGCACTTGCTTTGACCTGAAGAGCTCAGGGACAACACCCAGGCCCAAAGTTCAATCCCCACAACTGACAAAAAGAGAAAAAACAAAACAAAATAACAAAAAAAAACCTCTTTTATTAGGTTGAAATACCACTGGACCAAGGAGATGTGTACAGGCTATGGGTGTATCTGTGCATACCTCCAGTTTCTGGCATAAAATACAGATTAAATTAAAGTTTATCCAGCTTATATTTGTAATCAGGGGTTGAGAGACCCAATGTAGATTCTATTTCTGTTACTTCTTAGGAATTGCCATATTCAGCAAAGGCCTTATTTCCACTGAAATTCAATTTTCTTTTCTATAAAATAGAACTAATATTCTTCGTCTATAAAATAGAATTAATATTCATCTATCACCCTCATGTGATACCTGTGAGGCCCAAGTGATATGAGTAAAGTAACGTCATTTAACATTTCTTCTACACATGCAAATGAAATGAATTTTACTGGCAGCATGAAATCTTGGTAGATGGTGACTCTGGGATATGAAAGAACTAAAGTAATTTATCCTACAAAAGAAAAAATGGGTTCTAATCACAGGAAGATGTGCCATCTCATGCTCTTCAGCTAAATTCTGAGATGACACTGAAATCCTAGTTATGTGTGTTCATTCATCCCTCAGGGTTTATTGGTTTTGAATGGCTTATTTATTTGTTTATTGTATGTAATGAGATACAGTGGTAGCAGGAATTACGGAAAGGCAATAAGTCATATTTTTATTTAAATAAAAATTAATGTAATTTTAATTATTAACAAATACCAATCATATATAACTTAATTTTGTCCTCATATATTTTGGTATATTTGGTATTTGTCTATAATTTTAATTGGTTGTTTTACCATGCATCCCTAAATTGATACTTTATACATGCTTTATTAAGTAGCTGCAGTGTAAAGCACCATGTGATTCTCTGCTTATATACAGGTACTACATTATGCTAAGTGTTTAAGAAGATCAATAGATTAATATCCGTGCTTTAGAAAGAGCCAAAACTTAATTGGAGAACAACAATGAATGAATTAGGCAAGTAAAAAAACAACTCGAAATCCCTTACTTGGAAAACTGCTCATAGAAAAGAAAGATGGGTTATAATGTGGGGAAGGGACATACAAAGCAAGAAAAAAAATCACCTTATAACTCCTGTTTTCACTGTATTTGATGATGGTATAACTTGGGGAGGGGAAGGGAAAAAACAAATTGTTTAAATAGGGATACAGGTGGACCCATTGCAACAATATGGTGTACAAGACACTATGTTGAAAAATGAACTTTATAACTTTACAACTTTGGTGGAGGGGGGGAGCGGGGAGTGTAGTCATGGAGATGGTAGGGGAAAAACAAAGGAGGAGGCTACAATGCTTGATAAGAAATGTACTCATTACCTTGCTCTTGTAACTGTAACCCCTCTGTATGGTATTTTCACAATAAAAATCTTATTAAAAAAAAAAAAAAGATGGGTAGATTAGAACATGTATGTAAGTCTTCCAAAATGGCCATAGTGAAAAGAGAAGCTTTGAGTACATAATAATCTTTTCCTTTAAATCAAAGCAAGTTTTTTCTGATTATACAAAAATGCATACTTTTATTATCTTTTAAATTGTTAACCAAACAATGCACAGAGCCTATTTGACCTTCCCATACTTGCCCAACCCAGGCATATCTGTATTGATTTCTAACAAGCACTGCCCTCTGGTGGCTTGTGACTCTGTTTCTATTAAAGGAAAGACCCTGTTCATTTAGATTCTGCAGCCCGGAACAGGCCTACATGGGCTTGCTATTGCAGAACTTTTAGGTTTTTAGATCTCAAGGGTTGAAGACCATAATATATTTACTCCATAGTTGCTAGCTAAAAATACCTATACTTTTCAAGGTTTAAAAAATGATAGTCTCAGTCAATACTGGAATCCACCAAAACTTCTAGTAAATACAGGTTAAAATCACAAATCTAATCACATATATTTGAATACTCATCTTTGTTTGCTTTTGTTTCAACAATCCTCCTGTCCTTTGCTGTATTTGACCTTGTGTGTTAAGCTCTTATTGGCTCTGTAGTTACTGAGTAATGAAGTCCAGGGCAATGGTGTCCTTAAGGAAAGTGCATATGATAAGTAGACAGAAAGACAAGGAAAATAGGAGCCATCTGAAGCTCTTTAGAGACGTGTACTTTCCCAAAACAGCAACCTGCTATAGGAATCTTAGACTGACCTTGATTCTGAGAACAAATGTTTTCACTATAGCCAACACTGTACCACCTACATTTTATTTTCCACAAACACAGGACATGTCAAGATTTCTTAACACTTTTCTTAATCCCTTCTGAATGCCTGAAAAATCCCAATCTGTCACTAAAACATTTCTCTCAGAGTTTCCTAATTGAAAGGTTTCCCATGCAAAAACAAAAAAAGTCTCCCCCAAACCCTCCCTAAGAAGGAGCAATGTTCTCTTTCCCACATCACCACATTTTGTCTTTACCTTTCTTCTCAGTTCTTCCTTACACTTTCATAAAGTTCACTCTGGGAGAGGGGCAGATCTAACACATTTTTGTGAACATAGAGTGTTATGAACAAAGGGTATCTGTTCCCCAAAGTTCTAGGAACTTGGGGGCCAAGACCAGTGCTGTGTGCCCAGGTTCTGGTAAGAGCTCATTTTCTCATGGACCAGGCCTTCTCACCTTGTCCTTACATGGTAGGAGGAGGAAGGGAGCTTTGCTACATTAGTCCTATTCATGAGTGCCTGCCCTCACAGATGAATTTTCTCTTTTAAAGGCCCTCTCTTCTAATACCATTGCTTTAGGGGGCAGCATTTCAGTATATGACAATGGCAGGGCCCACAAGCATGTTCCATATCTTGTCTATTTAAATGTATCCAGTTTCCTTGAACTTTGTCATTTTTAGGATCAAACACTGAATTCCTCAATCCTGTCTTCCAAATATTATTGAGGTTCGTGGATGCTAGAGTAGATAATGTCCATTCTACATTACAGGAGAGCAATTCTGGAATGAAATTTAACAAGTGTGTGCTAGATATACCTTCGAGATTCCAGATTGCCTGAAGGTTACAGAGTGAAAGTAAACGTTATATAAAAGCCTCTGTGTATGTTAACACACAGGGACTCTGAGCTTTTACTCTGCTTCTTAGGGCCCCACTCAGAATATATAGACAATTTACATGCATGCATGTATGTATGTGGTTTTTTATTTATTTATTTTTATTTATTTATTTTATTTTGAGAATACCTTACAGAGGAGTTACAATTACATGAGCAAGATAATGAGAACATTTCTTATCAAGCATTGTTGCCTCCTCTTTGTTTCCCCTTCTCAACCCTTCCCATACTCCCCCACTCCCCACACCTGATTCTCCCTTCCCACCAGAGTTGTAAAGTTCGTTTTTTGACATAAGGACTTGTACATCTTGCAATGGAAATCCTAGGTCTCCATGGAACAGGCCAAAATTTTCTTAATAGAGACCCAGAAACACAAGAAATCAGAGAAAGGTTGGACAAATGGGATTGCATGAAATTGCAGAGCTTCTGCATGGCAAAGGACATAGCTAGCAAGATCCACAGAACTCCCACGGATTGGGAGAAGATCTTCACTAGCCATACAATGGACAAGGGTCTCATATCTAAAATATACCTGGAACTTAAAAAATTAAATCCCTCAAAAACAAATCTTCAAAGAAACAACTGCCCAATAAATAAGTGGGCTAAAGACTTAAAGAGAAACTTCTCTGAAGAGGAAATAAAATGGCCAATAGACATATGAAGAAATGTTCAACATCCCTAGCCATAAAAGAAATGCAAATCAAAACAACATTGAGATATCACCTCACCCCAGTTAGAACGGCAAAAATCAAGAACTCTAACAACAACAGATGCTGGAGGGGATATGGACAGAAAGGAACCATACTTCATTGTTGGTGGGAATGTAAACTTGTTCAACCACTTTGGAAAGCAGTATGGAGGTTCCTCAAAAGACTTCACATAGAACTCCCCTATGACACAGCAATCCCACTTTTGGGCATTTACCCAAATGTTTGCAAACAAGACCACACTAAAGCTACCAGCAGAACAATGTTTATTGCAGCATTATTTACCATAGCTAAGATATGGAACCAACCCAGATGCCCCTCAGTAGATGAATGGATCAAGAAAATGTGGTATATATACACAATGGAATTCTATGCCTCCATCAGAAAGAATGACATTGCCCCATTTATTAGGAAATGGAAAAACTTGGAAAAAATTATATTAAGTGAAGTAAGCCAGGCCCAAAGAAACATAGGTCCCATGGTTTCCCTTATTTGCAATATCTAGTATATATATGAGTCAAGCGGAAAAGGTCAGATAATGTGATGTCAGGAAAATGAACCCTTAGATATGTATTTTAATGTTTTTTTTCTTTCATGCATGTGTTTCTAACGCATTTATAAGATTATCTCTTTGTTGCTTTGTATGTCCCTCCCCCACAGTATAACCCCTGCTTTCACTATATTTGATGTCAGTATAACTTGTGGAGGAGATGGGGAAAAACCAGTTGTTTAAGGATACAGGTGGACCTGTTGCAACAATGAGAAGTACAAGTTGTCATGTCCAAAATGAGCTTTACAACATCAGTGCGGGGGGGAGGGGGGGGGGAAGGGGGGGAAAGAGGGAGGCTGGGAAGGGATGTGAAGGGTAAACCAAAGGAGGAGGCTGCAATGCTTGGTAAGAAATGTACGCATTATCCTGCCCATGTAATTGTAACCCCTCTGTACAGTATGTTCACAAATAAAATAAAATTAAAAAAAAAAGATGCAAATCAAAACAACATTGAGATACCACCTCATTCCAGTTAGAATGGCTATAATCAAGAACTCTAATAACAACAGATGCTGGAGGGGATGTGGACAGAAGGGAACCTTACTACATTGTGGGTGGGAGTGTAAAGTTGTTCAACCACTTTGGAAAGCAGTATGGAGGTTCCTCAAAGGACTCCACATAGAGCTCCCCTATGACCCAGCAATCCCACTTTTGGGCCTTTACCCCAAATGATCACAAACAAGACCATCCTAAAGCTACCAGCACAACTATGTTTATTACAGCATTATTTACCATAGCTAAGATATGTGTTTTTTGTTTGTGTGTGTGTGTGTGTGTGCGTGTGTGTGTGTGTGTGTGTGTGTGTGTGTGTGTGTGCATGTGTGTGTGTGTGTGTGTGTGTGTGTGTGTGTGTGTGTATGCGTGTGGTTCCACCCTGGGTCTTAAATTCAGGGTCTGGGCATTGTCCTGAGCTTTTATGCTCTCAAAAGATAGCACTCTACCACCTGACCTACAGTTCTACATGTGACTTTTTGGGCTCGCTGGAGATGCCTTACAGACTTTCCTACCTGGGCTTGCTTGGAACTGGGATACTTAGATCTCAGCTTCCTGAGTAGTCAGGATTACAGGGATGAGCCACTAGCACCTGGGTATCCAGCGATTTTTACCATCAGGTGAGTTTTATAAATTGAGTAAGGGTTCAGCTCTTTTGCTAAAAATCCCTTTACTGAGAATATGCAGACATAGTTTCTGGAACTTTCTCATTTTCCTAGAAAGTACACCTGAAACATAACTAGGAGTGCAGCTTTTGATTATTGGTTTATTCTCTAGAAGCAAGAGAAGGGAAGATATCCAAGGGTTCTTTTTTTAAATAAGTGTTTTTTTAATTGTGAAAATACTGTCCAGAGAGGTTACAATTACATGATTAAGGTAATGAGTACATTTCTTATCAAGATTGTTGCCTCCTCCTTTGTTTTTCCCCTACCATCCCTTCCCTCCCACCTCCACAACTATACTCCCCACCCCCACCACCCACCCCTGCCTAAATTGTAAAGTTATTTTTTCAACATAGTGTCTTCTATATCTCTTTGTTGCAATGGGTCAACCTCTACCTCTATTTAAACATTTTGTTTTTTCCCTTCCCTCCCCAATTTATACCAACATCAAATACAGTGAAAACAGGGGTTATACCATGGGGGAGGGACATACAAAGCAACAAAAAAAATCACATGGTACCTTATACGTTAGAAACAATAGCAAAAAAGAAAAAATACACTTGTGGTTCTTGGGGTTCATTTCACTTATCTGGTCATATGTATATAGCTTTTGACCTTTTCTACTTGTTCCAGACATATACTAGTTCTTGCAAATAAGGGAAACCATGGGACCTATGTTTCTTTGGACCTGGCTTACTTTACTTAATATCATTTTTTCCAAGTCTTTCCATTTCCTAACAAATGGGGCAATGTCATTCTTTCTGATGGAGCCATAGAATTCCATTGTATAAATATATACACCACATTCAAGGGTTCTTTTTTTTTGACTTACCAAATCCATGTTTTATTGCATAATAATCACACATTGGAATGTGCAAAATGTTTTTCATCGTACGTCAGTCTGCTCTCCTCTAGTTTATAAATAACTACACCAAGACCATTTCTGTATTTAAGCAGAACACAGAACAGGACACTCTTGCAAAATTCTCAGAGCAGCTCTGGTTTTACAAACTATGAGAGTAAGGTCTGGCTTGCAGATCCTCCCGAACACAGGGAGAAGAGACTATGAAGACGACAGTCACCAAATAAACTCCATTTAAAAAAGAATAGTTTGTAACATACACACACACACACACACACACACACAGAGAATATCTGAGTTATGGTTATACTGTGTGTAAATTCAGGCAGATGGCCCCAAATACAGACCGTACAAACTGTCTGGAGTGGAGCAGGAACACCAACAGCAGGGCACCCACAGCTGCCTGCCCAGTTCTTCCATTTCTGCCATGCTGATGCCTGCACAGCTGCCAGGCCAGGAGGGGAACACCTGGTACGCAGCCCAACACCCCCTCAACCTCCTATTCCAGACTTGTTTATTCAAATACTTCTAACCTGTGATGTAATCAACACTGTCAAAGCACTAGTAACATTAAAGCATCCTGAATTAGTCATTTTCAGAAACACCATCAGATATTCCCTCAGATATAAAGTATATACCTGGTTGGGTGCTGGTGGCTCACACCTGTCATCCTAGCTACCGAGGAGGCTGAGATCTGAGGACTGTGGTTCCGAGACAGCCCAGGCAGGAATGTCTGTGAGACTCTCATCTCCAGTAAATGATTCAGAAGAAGCCAGAAGTGACACTGTGGCTCAAGTGACAGAGCGCAAGTCTTGAGCATTGAAGCTCAGGGACTATGCCCAGGCCCAGAATTCAAGACCTAAGTCTAGCAAAAAAATAAAAATAAAAAAATAATAAAGTATTTGACTAAACACCATTATGTCAGAGAATGGAATCCAGGGCCTGGCTAGGCAAACAAATCAAGAAAGGGCTGGGAAAAATTTCAGGTGAAAAGCTCCAGTGTCTCCATCAGGAAAGTTCTACCAACTCATGTCTATAGATATCAGAATTCAATCAACAGTCCCCACTAGAGGCTGAAACCACATAAAACACACAAAGAAATACACGCATGGCTCAGCAGTTTTATAATGTACCAAACTGCCAACTTTTAACCTTCCAAATATACTTTCATCTGCCTACTTCTTTTACCAACTGGAACAATGTTTCACCTAGGGACAATAATCCTATTCAAGTTCTGTTACAAATTAAGGGTCAGCAACATTCCCTAACTGAACACGATTTGTGCTTGAGCCTCCAGTCCTAGTCATCATCAGCCACTGCCCCGCGTTCAAGTCCCAAGCGCATGTGGCAGAGGTGTCGCTGAGTGTACCTTGGCCCGCAGCAGAAGAAGAAAGACCAACACCGGAGGAAGAAACAGAGCCAGTCTTCATCCACCAAAGCCAGGGTGGAGACCGCCCGGGCCCCAATTCCACGTGAGGAGGACAAAATCAAGTCCTGACTTAATCCCACCTGCCTCACAAGGACAGGATGTGGAGTCTCAGCCTGGGAATGGCTGACACCGTGGGCAGACAGCCACTGCGAGGCCATCGGTGCCTGTGGAATTCCTCCAGTGAAAAGCAAGTGCCGGCCCGGGAGGCAGACCTGCCCTGGGCACAGCATGAAGGCGCTCCAAGCACGCTTGTGTATCTGTCAGCTCCCACACAGGACACCGAGTGAGCGCTCTTGTGACTCCAGTTCCTAACCATGAAGTCGATGAGGCCCTGAGGCTTGGCCACACAGCTAAAGACACATCCTGAAGACACAGATCCACGCTGGTGTTAAGAGGCGGCTTTGCATGTGCTCCATCACTGTGGGCATCAAACAGAAAAGCCAGTTTCCGAACCCCAAGTCCAGCTGCTGACAGGAAGCCCAAGCCATGTGTGGCTTGGTGTGGCACTGGAAAACCTAACCCAGATTGAAATCAGCTCCTCAGTTACTCCTCTTTTCTCCTCCTCTTCCTCTCCTTTCTTTTCACCTGCAAGTTCTTCAGTTCAGTCATCACATTCAAAGTCTTGTGAACCCACATTATCACAATGACCATCGCGTTGAGCAGCAGCGGTGCCGAGAACACAAGAGAAATGAACATGCCCCTGGAGTCAAAATACTGGTGCTTTGAAAACGACCTCTAATGCACTGCGGCCACTTCATTGATATACTCAGCACAGTAGACCAACGCCACTAGGCACAGGAAATGTCCAATCTGTAGTTTGTACCTCTGAGAGGAGAAGCAGGTGAGGAGCAGGCACAGCAGGTGGAAGACCTGAAGCCCAACGAGCCAGGGCTCCTTCCAGTCCGTCTGCTAGAGGACGGCGGGGACGCTGTCCGGGAAGACGCGCACGGAGAAGGCAAGGCGGACGGCATGGCGCCGGCGGCCGCGCCCGCGGCCCAAGAACACATTCAAGGGTTCTTAAGGTTAGTAATGCAACATGGAGAGAAGCAAGGTTAGAAGAAAAACATTAATATTATTCATAGCTTTAAATGGATAAGAGAAGATACTTTATTCATATCCTATGAGTGCTACAAAAATGTAATTAGAAATCTAATAACTAAGATATAATTAATAAAAGGTGGCAAAGTTAATGATATGTCTTTAAAAATAGAGAAAATTGGCCAAAAAATGCCCAGGAGTAATTAAGAAGAATAACTAGAGAAGAGACACAATGAGAAAAACATGAACAAAGGGAGCCATTGGCCACAAAATGTAGGCCTCCAGAAGCTGGGAAAGACAAGAAAATGAATTATCACCTGGAATGTCTAGAAAGGACTCCGTCTCTATCAGTACCTTGATATCAGCCCAGTAATATAGGCTCTAGGTTTTATACCAATAAGATACCAGTTCTGTTGTTTTCAGTCCCTAACTTTGTACTAATTTGTTCCAACAGACATAAAAATTGACCCTGATCCCCAGGATTCTGCCCTTTCATAGAATATGGTCTTCTCAGCAAGTTTTACTCACTAGAGTTATCCCAGCCTAACTAACTACTTCTGGCTTCAATTTTCCTGGATTGAGTGATGATTTACTGACTGCCCTAACTCACTGTCCCCTAAAAGAGGATGACATTAAGAAGAATATTGTCCTCTCTGGGCTTCCTTAGCATTTTTACACAGACAGGGAAGGTTCTGTACTTTATCTCCCCTCTCCCTTTGGTGTGCTTCTTTGACTAGCTCCAATGTGTTGATGAATCTTAGCTGTCTTGATGGACATTTCCTTGCACAATTTTGAACAAAAGCACTTTGAATAAGCTGGCTCAAGACATGCTTCATCCTTGATTTACTGAGGACCAGTTTTGGCCAATCCAAAAATAATTATTATGGAAAAGGGCTTTGATTTTTCAGACTTGAAAAGGATTGTAAAAAACTAATGAAAATTTAGCCAGATGTTTAAGGCAAAAGGAGTGTATGGAATGTATCAACTGAAATATAGTATATTTAAGGGAGACCTCAAATGGTGTAATTCCTTAGAAAGGCAAAATCAAAATTCAGCAAAATAAAGCAATAGGAAGCCAGTACTCAAAAGGAGTAGAGTGAGGTCAAGTGAAAAGAGGCAGAAAAATGAATAAGAGAAGAAGGGGAGAACACAACAAAAAAATGTGATATGTATCCTATAAAATTAAGACAAGTGAGGGAAGGGGCGAGTAGGGATAGGTAAAAATGTTGAAACGGGTGACACTGATCAAGATATATTATATTCATAAACTGCTTTGTTAACTGGCAACTCCTTTGTACAACTACTTCAAGATAATTTTTAAAATTAAAAGCATGTGTATAGGCTTATTGAGAGTCATTAATGACCAAAAGATCCCAAAGAGGGAAGTTGAGTACAAAGACTCAGTAGTAATGCATGGCATAGAGACTAAGCAGAAGCAGGAAAACTACATGAGAGGACAAGTTCATCTGAGTTGAGAACCTAAGTCAGATGATAAAGAACTTAGCTTCATACTAATCTTACCTATTTACTTATTTTCCTCATATGTAAGATCAAAATTAATTATACTCAGGTTAGGATGGAAGGACAGCTGGTAGGAATTGAATATTCACAATCTCAGTCTGATCTGTTTCCCTGAGGACTGGGAGATGACCTGCAAAGGTAAACAAAAGGCCCAGCCAGGATTTTGCACTTTGCAGACAAAAATCGTATTTTAGAAGACAAGTGTTCTGTTGGGGATAAAAACATAGGTATTCTTTCATCTTTTATGATTCTCCAAGATTGTTCGTATGAAAACAAAATTTTCAAGGCTTTATGCAGGACTCACAGATGCAAGAAGTGTCGCACCAGCATAGCTATAATTGTCTTCTTTTGTTCCTGAACTCAGCACTTGGAGATTTATTAATTAACATTGCATCCCAAGAGCTTAACGTTTCCCAACTGTGGGCTATTAAACAAATCTCAGTGGTACAGAGTTGTCAGTGTTTTAGTGTTGTTGCTCCTTCTGTTCTGCATACCTAATTATACTTTTTCTTCATTTTTCATTTGACATACCCATATTAAACTTGTAGTGCAATAAGCTACATTATTAAATGCAGTAGAGGATATAGACATAAATAGGATAAAACTCACTGATTCAAAATATTGAATGTGGCAGGTAGGGTGACATGTAGAGGAACATAGGTGTGTGGCTATTAACTTGAGTTAAGACTATAAACCTCAAATTATTTACCTTCACTCAGTCTCCAAATTTTAATGTCAACAAAATTATCCTTAGTTTAGTGGCAAAATAGCAAATTTAAAAATGCTTGGACAATGCTCTCAAACTTTGTGGTTGGCAGCTAATCTGTATTATAACCTGCAAGAAAATTTTTATTTCCTTGCTAGTCATCATGACACTCACAAAGCGATACTTGCTTTTGCCCATACTCTGTCAATGAAAGAATTCCAGAAATCTGTGCATTTCTGTTCCACAAACTATTATTCATACTGAACAGACGCAGGGTTGACCTACTCCTGGTGGGTCACAATTCTAGCCAGACAAAGCCTGTAGTAGAACTGGCATCTCTGCTCTGAAAAAAGGCAAAACTTAAACTCTGTGTTAGTGAGTTGTGCTCTAGAATTATTTTACTTGTGCATATTGAAAATTAATTTAATAACCACACTATTTTGTGGCAGATAAACTGAGATTGTGGATTCTGTGTGCCAGTCTAGGAGGGTCAGCAACATGAGTCAAGCCCTGAAAGAGGTATTTGGGGACTGAAGAGTTACAGCCCCCCAGAACAGCAAATTACTGGATCTCTACAAGTAAGCCTAAGGAGGGGCATTGCTAAACACAGAACTATTTGTGTACACTGAGCGTAGTTAAGATAGCATTCACACCAGTCACCAGTTCACAGCAGAAATCCATAGACAGTAACCAATTCAGTAATCAGTTGCTCACTCTAGGCCAAGGACATCCATCATTGTTTACTTTCAACGTTGCCTGTAATCTTCTCAACAATGCCTATAAGGTCTTTTAGAGTAGAGAAAGCATAATAGTAGATTAATAGATTTTGCTGTCTTCAATATCATCTGGAATTGAAATTCAGCAATTATTACCAAATAGGTTTTCCTCAAATAGGAACAGTGCCCTTGCTTAGGATGCAAATCTCTTATACTTCATATCAATTAATAATTGTAAAGTTCTTGATATATTGAGCTTAGACTTTTCCTTGCCTCTTTGAACACTAATACAAGGTTCTTTTTGTTGGTTTGTTTGCTCGTTCGCCTTAGAAAGGTGAACACTACTTTCACCTGAGGCAATGAATACTTCACCAATTTTACTCTGAGCAAGTGTTCCTGCTTTATGACCCTGTCTGCTTGACTCATTCTTCCTTTAATCTTCAAGAGGAGAATCATACTGCATAGGAATTCGAACTTCACCATCCTTTTTCTCTCAACATTCCTATGAACTTTGATTCAAGTACAGAAATAGAACTCTGATTCTGTTTACCAACTGAATTGATATGGACAGAAGGGAGCATACAGTATGCCATTTACAGGAGTTATTTCTTATGATCAGTAATTTTAAAGCAGGGTACCTCCTCCAGCTCTTAAATATGTCATCCCAGGAGCTGCTGCTTCTCTTTTCCCATCTCCTTTGTCATCCATGTGTCAGATATGCCTCAGGCCTGCCAGGCATCTGCTGTTTACCAGTGGGCTGCTCCTTGCCCTCCTTCCCCTGGGAAAGCCCTCTGAGGACTGAAATATTAGCACAAAGGAATCTATAGAGAATACACTCCAAACTGTTTTAGTTCCCAGTTTAGCAAAAATTATTAGTGAGTTGGCTGGAAAGATGGTTCCAACAGAGGCTCTATTGAAAACAACAATAAAAATTAAAAATAAAAATAAATACGTTACTTATTCTATAGTCACTAAAGTACTCTGAAGAGATTAAAATGGAATTTTTAATAAACTTGATTTGACCTCTTATAAAAGATAACTAATCTATTGTAACTATTGACTATATAATATAAAGTATACATAATTTTAAGTAGAAATATTATATAATTCAGGTAGTACTTTGACAAATAGATCTCCTTCAAGGCAGAACCACAGACTTGTTGGGGGAGATAATCACACAATAAGATAATCACAGAAGCTATAGTTACACAACAGCAATTCTATTTAACCATAGATACAGGAGAGTCCCTTGGTGCAGAAACCCAGCAATTCTCTGTAGAGAGGTGGCACTAACACTGAGACATAATGACTGAATTTTTTAGGAGAGGAAGCTTAAATAAAGGAGGGAACAATATTCTTCATTCTGTTGTTCCCTAGTTCTATTTATTATTAGCAAACCCTGGGGAATTTATAACTACTAATTTTGCAGAATCCATTTCACCTGGGTTCTGTTCCCATGGAATTCCTCTGAATTTGCTTAATTAAAGCACTATGATAGACTGGGTAGGCATTTCCTAGTGATTTATGATCAGCTGGAGGAGCTTAGGTCTTGAAGCAAAGCTGTGAAAATATGCAGTTATGCTTATATTAAAAGTAGTTAAATCATTACCTTTTCACGTCTTGATCAAGCAAAAGTTGAAAAGGCATATTGTTGTAGTTGACAAGCTGCATTCACAGCTTGGGTTCTTTTCCTACTTATTGAAAAATATCCACAAATAAACAAGAGTAGAGAAGCACACACCCTGAAGCTGACACATTTTGTTTTGCATTAGATATTTAGAGTTCAGATTTACTTGAAGAACTTGAAGAGTTGCTATTTGATACCCTTAGATTTGTTGCCACTATATGCAGGTAGAGAACGTACTGTAAAGACCATCATGAAGATCTTTACAATATATTTAATCAAGATCTGTTCAGTCAAGTATTACCTACAGATGGTAGAACTGGCAAGATGGGTTCTCTGACTAATGGATACATCAATTCAAACTGTAACACTTGGAATCTTCAAAGAAATTACTATGCAATACATCATTATTTACCTGTCCTGAGTTTCTAGAAGATTTCAAAATTTACAGAAAATATTTCCCATCTGGAACAAGGAGAAGATTTTGGAAATACTTTCTCACCGAAATCCTGTGATGATGGACTAATTCTTTTCTTTCAGCCCATTCTATCGTTTGGCAGAATACTAAATTCACCATCTTAAAGGAAGTTTGAAAGAAAAAAGCAAATGGTGTGGTTTTATTCAGACAGGAAGGGAGAGCAAAGTTGACTCATTCCTGATTTGGAAAGTAATGGAAGAGGAAGAAAGAAATCTGCTTACGTCTTAGGGACATGGGAGTTGTTATAGGAGAGCATACAAATATTGGGGAAGCAGCTTCGTTTACAGAGTAGATAGCTAGGAGGCCACAGGCTTTCAGAATAGCCTATAGATATTATTTACTCTCTGTTCCACAACTAGCTATACTGTGATGGAGAATATGTATTTTTTTCTGAATTTAGAAATGATGATTATATTTGATGGAAGATAAGTAGATGGTGATTTAGCAACATGTCTTCTGACTTTATTTTATTTACTTTTTACTCTTATTGTGATCCTTGGAGAAATAAAAAGGAAGAATATGTTTCTTCTAACAGCTCTGAAGGTCAAGGTAACATAAATGGGTATAGACAGTGCCTCCAGATTGAGATTTACATTTTCAGCCTTTTTGCTGAAGAATAAAGAAGTACAAGACAAATGATTTTATCTAGAGGTAGAAATCAGCTTGTGGTGTTAACTTAATCAAGAGAAGGGACAGCCGAGACTAGACAATTCAATACAAAGGACATTAATTAAGCTCCTAATATACACATGGCAGGTGAGCAAATGGTACATGGATTTGCCAGGGTACAATAATAAGCAATAAAGAAAATGCACTGAAATGATTTTTCCCTATTTACAAAGCAGCTTCTTTCCTGCTCTGATCTTCGTAAAACTAAACGCAGGATCTGCACCTTTGTGAAGATGATATGGTGTGCCACTCTCTGGAAAGATGGAGCTGCTTAATGAATCCAGCCCCTTTCACCTCCTCACACTTGCACTCTGTTCTGCACTATCTGACTTCTATCATATATTGTGTTTCTCTTGCTTTCTTTATGCTCTTATCTAGTTCAGCCTTGTTTGTCAGCTCTTTTGCAACCTGCACAAGTGGAATTCTCCTTGGACTCTTCTGCTCAGACATAAATTGAAAAACAGCAACTTTGGCAATGACCTGGTAGACATATTTTGATGTACTCATATCTCAACTACCTGAGTCAGAGGCCAACTTGTCTGTACTGACACCCTAAAGTCAAAGGTACTTCAGGGTGATGAAAAAGTCCCATTCTGAGAGTACTTTGAAGGAGATTTCATGGGAAGGAAATGGCAATGGAATGTTATTGCTTTTCAACAAGTAAACCTAGACTACAGAATATATATATATATATATATATATATATATATATATATATATATATATATATATATGGGTAACTACACAGGAGCAAACATTATTGAGTTTGTTTCTCCAAGGAAAATCAACTGGGAATAAGAAACATGTTCTTATGAAGTTCTTAAAAAAGAATTGATGACACAACCTGCTCTCCTCTTACCATACTAGATCAACCTGCTTCCTTATCTAGAAACTCAGAACTTTTACCTGATTTCAGTGGCCCTGGGAGGTCCCCTACATACCTCATAAACCAATAACTTATGCTGACCATGATATATGAAAAGATTCTATTGTGATATCAGGCTTCCTTGCTGGAGAGATAAACCTGTTAAATTATGGTTTCGAGCCACTGCTTGAAAGAAAGTAGAGAGTAAGTAAAAGAAATTTAACTGTGCTTTGTTATTGTTTGCATAAAAATGTCCCCCACAGGCTCATGATTTGAATGCTTGCTTTTCAGCTGCTAGTGGTTTCTGGGGCAGTTCTGGAAACTTTAGGAGATGGGTACGGGGAGAGTCTAGTTATAGGAAGTAGGTCACAGGGATGGGGAATGCCTTAGAGGATTATAGCAAGCTCCCAGTCCTCCCCTGAACTCTGTCTAACATGAAGTGAACACACTCCTCCTCTGTATATTCTTACTGCTATGATATTCTGCCCAAAGGCATGAGACCAAACAATTCTGCACTAAAACCTCCCAAACTGGAAGCCATGATGTATCTTTCTCTTTTAAGATGCTCTCTCATGCATTTAGTCCCAGCAATGAGAATATTACCAATTTGCCATTGCCTTATCCCAGGTGTCTTGCTGCCCATTCCTACTATGACATCACAGACGGTACATACCATAAATGCTGATCTGCTGGCTCTAAGTGCACTGTATGATGGCCTCAAGATTGGTCATTTGGTGTAGAGGAACCAGTCCCCTCTCACTGCACATTCATCCACTAGTTTCTTTAGCTCATCCTCTGGACCTATAATCCTTGTGGACTTATTTTCCTTTCTCCTTATACAAATAAACTGCCCCCACACGAGCTGACTTACATAACTCCACATGCAAAGGCAGGAGGGAAAATTTGGGAAAACAATTACTCAGCATGAGTTAGAGAACAGTCTGGAAGAGCCAAGATAATACACATTCCTTTTTTGTTCCCATGTCTCGGTGAAACAAGGACTGTGAAGGAGATTGTGTAGGTGATTGTCCAGGTCCTCTTTTCTGTCCACCCTATGCACACCACATTTCCCAATCTCACTTGCAGATAGGTGGCATCTGAGTGTGGCCAATGGGCCATGGGTAGAAGCGATTACTGTCTTTAGCCCTCACCCTCCTGTGCACAATTCTCTTTCTCTTTCTTTGTTGCTGTTGGTAGTTGACTCAAGAGATCCCAGAATTTCCAAGCTGAAGAAGATGGGTCCTCTTCAGCCTGGATCTCTGCAAGCATCTGCAGAACATTGCTAGTAACTGCATTGTCCATTGATAAGTAAAGGATAAAGGCCAGGCCATGTCTGTGTACTCTGACTCTGTCATTGTTTCCTATTTATGCTTTTTTCTAAGAACCATCCTAATGGCAACTTGATCTTGCACTTTCAGCCTCCAAAATTGTGAGAAAAGAAATACTCTTAAGTCACACAGGATGTGATATTTTGTTATAGGAGTCTGAGCTGGGTAATACAACCTTGGATTTCTCTCCCATTCCAACCACTGCTACAAATTGGATTTTATGTGAGGAAAAGTGGACCTCTGTATTTGTTAAGCTACAAGATTTGCAAGTTTTTACCTCTTAAGGCAGCTAGAGTTTATATTTCAAATCCAAAGTTAGAGCTAATCAAATGTATTCTATTCAATTACTGAAAGTGTGTGAGCTGGGATTATAAATGAAAATTTTACCTTATGGCAAAGGTTCCTGGAGTCCAAAAAAAACCCAAAAAAGATCATTCTTATCTTAATAGATATTTAAAAAATAAGAATACTTGTTTAAGCCAGATAATTTTACAAACATATCATGAACACTATTTCATTGCATTTTCACAGAGAACTATTAGTCAGGATCATTATTATCCTCGTTCACTAAACCCTAGAGGATAGTGACTACACCTCAGATACATAGCTAGGAAGCAGTAGATTTAGGATTTGAACAAAGGCATCTAGTCTGTAATCTGTGCACTCAATTGTGCCATGCTAATGTATTTAACTTTGCTGGCATGTTTTTTTATTTATTTTCCTTCATGTATAATAGCTTTATATTATCATGGCATAAGGTAATAGTAAAAAGTAAATGCACAACATTTAAAATTAATTTTATAATACTAATCTAATCAGACTTCAATGACTCTCAATGATTCCTTGTTCATTTGTATAAACCTTGAGATGTGAGGGCATATGCTCACAGTCTGAGGAATCTGTTCTTTGGGTAGGCTCTGTGCATTATTCAAGTTTGAGAAATACTTCTTAGATGAGCCCTCTTACAGACAGAACCTTGAATCTTATATTTTATATAAGATTTAGCATATCACATTTTATGAAAAAAAGTTTGATAGAAACAGTCACTTTAGATTCCAGATAGTCATTTTATTTACAGGCTGATAAAACTTTTTCAAATCTATGTCTTTTACTAAATAATCCAGGGACCTTTCTCCATTTAATTTTCTACCTGAGATTTGTATGACTACAGGGGAAAAAGCTTTCTATGTAATCGATCTCATATTAACATATTGTATTCAGTTCTGTCCATAGGTTTACTCTTCTACTTTCTTCTTCTTCTTCTTCAAATTTACTTTGCTAATTTACTAAGGCATGTGAGGAGAACATGAATTAATTAGAAGGCAGTGAAAGAGTAAGACATATCAAAGGAAATAAAGAAAAGTTGGATGTAAATCATTAGCCTAACCTCTGACATTGAGTAGGTCAGTTAAATTTACTGGGCTTAGTTTCCAAACCTCCAAAATGGAGTCCTGAATACTTTTATGATAGGAATACTGAGGCATAACTACATTTTTGAGAAGATGTTTCCTATCAAGGGTCTCCAATTTAATAACATATAAGACTATAAAACAGAGAGGCAAATAATTTGGTGGAAAATATAATCCCAAAGGTCAGGATGGATTGCCACATAAGATATTAACCAATATTGAATAAACTTTGACATGTTTAATCTGAAAAGATATTTGTTAAATTGTCTATAAATATCTTGAGCACACTACAACATTTAAAGTCTAATTGATTTCCCTTATTAATTAATGAATTGGACAAATCCTTGACATGTATTCATCTTATGCATGCATAAGCCTTCTAATATTTCCCTTTTGAAATTATACTTTAGCAATGGGAATAAAAATTGTAGTCAAAACATTAGCACTTAACCATAAGAATGATGTGTCAATTAGGGTTGAGTAAAGAAAAATCAGTTCTAGGTAATTTAGATTTTTAAAAAGGCTTAACGTAGGAGAAAAATGAGGAAGAGGGTAACAAGTTTGACAAAAAATATACTTATTACCTTAGTTATGTAACTATAACCCCTCTGTATATCACCATAAATCAAAAGGCTTAATAGAGTGGCCAAGAAGTGTGCACAACCACTGGAAGACAGAGGAAATTGACACAGAGAAGATAGCACTGGCGACAACTTCAGCCTCAACTGAGTTTCCTACCTACTGTGCTTTACCATTGAGCTTCTAGAAGTTTCTTCTGCCCTGTAAGAAGCTACAACAATGAAGGAAATGTTTTTTCTGCTTCTTATAACCTCATGTCTGTCCATATTTCTACTCACAACTGCTTCCAGAAAAATGGCAGCCTATTCTTTGCAGCTTCCCAAACCTCTATTGTGATATCTGTTCTTGGTAAGCCAAACTGTAAATAAGGAAAAGAGCATTTTTCATAGGCATCTTCCAACTCCTCTGAAGGGCAACGGAGACTTTGGAAGGAAAGAGTGGTGATGCCTATTTGGTCATTAGGAACCTGGGAGTGAAACTCAGCTTTGTGTCTGTGTTCATGCATCTCACGGTGTCACTTAAGGAAGAGAGTATTGAGTGAGTGAGTAAAAACACAGAATAAATGATTACGTGCTTGTTTGGAATCAAAGTGGATTTAAATAACCTTTATATATATATATATATATATATATATATATATATATGTTTTTATTGTGAAAACACTGTACATAGGGGTTACAGTTACATGAGTAAGGCAATGAGTACATTTCTTTTTTTATTAATAAGTTTTTTTAAATTTGTTTCCTGGCTCTTCGAGGATAATCTTTTATTTATTTATTTATTTTTATTTTATTTTGTTTTTATTGTGAGAATACCGTACAGAGGAGTTACAATTACATGGGCAAGATAACGAGTACATTGCTTATCAAGCATTGTTGCCTCCTCTTTGTTTCCCCTTCCCATCCCTTCCCATATTCCCCCCCCAATCCTCCCCGCACCCCCACCAAAGTTGTAAAGTTCGTTTTTCGACATAACGACTTGTACATCTCATTGTTGCAATGGGTCCACCTGTATCCCTAGTTAAACGATTTGTTTTTTCCCTTCCCCTCCACAAATTATACCAGCATCAAATACAGTGAAAGCATGGGTTATACTGTGGGGGAGGGACAAACAAAGCAACATATAAATAATCTATAAGTATGTTAGAAACAATTGCATGAAAGGAAAACAAAAAACAAAAAGCACATTTGAATACTTATCTTGGGGTTCATTCACCTAAAGGTTTTTTTTTGTGTGTGTGTGTGTGAAAATACCATACAGAGGGGTTACAATTACATCAGCAGGATAATGAGTACATTTCTTATCAAGCATTGTTACCTCCTCCTTTGTTTTTCCGTTACTATCCCTGCCCTCCCATCTCCACGACTATACTCCCTCCCCCCTGCCAAAGTTGTAAAGTTCGTTTTTAGACATAGCATCTTGTACATTTCATTTTTTGCAATGGGTCCACTTGTATCCCTATTTAAACAATTTGTTTTCTTCCCCTCCTCAATTTATACCAACATCAAATACAGTGAAAACAGAGGTTATACCGTGGGGGAGGGACACACAAAGCAATCACCTTATAAATATGTTAGAAACAATAGCAAGAAAGGAAAACCTCAAAGGAGGAGGCAACAATGCTTGATAAGAAATGCACTCATTATCTTGCCCATGTAATTGTAACCCCTCTGTACGGTATTTTCACAATAAAAAGAAAGAAAGAAATAAAGAAAAACCACTTGAGTCCTTATCTTGGAGTACATTTCTTATTGAACACTGTTACCTCCTCCTTTGTTTTGCCCCTACCATCCCTTCCCTCCCCACATCCCCAACTCCTCCCTCCCCCGCCCCAAGTTGTAAAGCTTGTTTTCAACATAGTGTCTTGTACATCTCATTGTTACAATGGGTCAACCTGTATCCTTGTTTTAGCATTTTGGTATATACAAGATGCACGGCACCAGAATCAAATACAGGGAAGAACATACAAAAGAAAAAATTACATATACATTATAAATACATTAAAAACAATAGCAAGAAAGAAAAAAAATCACTTGTGTCCCTATCTTGGAGTTCATTTTGCTTAACATCATCTTATATGGTCATATGTACATAGCTTTTGGTCTTTTCTGCTTGTCCTAGACATATACTACTTATTGCAAATAAGGGAAACCATAGGACCTATGTTTCTTTGGGCCTGCCTTACTTCACTTAATATATTTTTTCCAAGTCTTTCAATTCCTAACAAATGGGGCGATAATCTTTGAACACATTTGACTAGGTTAAGAAGTCTCAAAAACTAAGGAAGAGGCTACAATGCTTGGTAAGAAATGTACGCATTATCCTGCCCATGTAATTGTAACCCCTCTGTACAGTATGTTCACAAATAAAATTAAATTAAATTAAAAAAAAAGAAGTCTCAAAAACTATTCCATTTGAGGATAGGAATAAAATAAATATTAGACTGGAAGCCAAGGAAACATTTTCCAATTCTACCTCACTCTTAACTAAGTCTGGTGGGCACTTGTGGGCACTTTACTTTGAAATTAAAATTTTCTAGAGGCATGGTAAACCATTTTTTGGGGGGGGAGGTCTGGTCATGGGGCCTGAACTCTGGGCCTGGGCGCTGTCCCTCAGCTCTTCAGCTCAAGGCTAGCGCTCTACCACTTGAGTCACAGTGCCATTTCCGGCTTTTTTCTTTTTGCTTATGTGGTGCTAAGGAATCGAACCCAGGGCCTCATGCATGCAAGGCACGTGCTCTACCACTGAGCCACCTTCCCAGTCCCATGATAAACAATTTTTATAAGCTACCTAGTCTATAAAATTTTGGTAGGTCAGCCCCAAATGGTCTAAGGTACTATCCCTACTAAAACAATTATTCTAATGGCAATAAGATCAAAGGGAAGACCTATAAAGCTTGGTTCTAAAGACAAAATAAAGTGGGTGAATTTAGGAGTGGAAAATGACTTACAGGGGATCATCACCTTCCAGCATCATGTCAGGAAAATCGAGAACATTATTTTCTATGGGGAACAGATTAGGGAAGTGTGGGCTACCTCATCACCTCATTTGCTCCTTGGATACTAATTTTCCCCATGCACACTCCACTTTAAAGCAGCTGAATGGAATTCCATCTAACAATTCAGAAGGACTGAAAGTCTGTAAAGGAAAAATACAAAGTATTGGATACTGGTATCGGTAGAAGAGAATAAGAAACTATTTGAAGATGAAGTATTTTTACATAGTGATAAATCATAGAAAGAAGAAATAATTTGCTTTTATTTTTTGTTTCTGCATCTAAACATAAAATGTGGACTCATGCTTTAAATCAAAACATTCTGCTAATTATTAAGCTTTCTCAAAATGGAAAGGCTCAAATTGCAATTAAAGTAAGTACCTATCTTCATAGAAGCATGGATTACAATGCACAAGAGGAAGAAGTCCAAGTCTCCATTTGTGGCTGAATGGATAAGGAAAATCTGATACATATATACAATGAAATGTTATATAGCCTTAAAAAGGAATGCAATTCCAATACATGCTACAACATGAATGGACCTTGACGACATTGTGTTAGGCCACTCATCAAATGTCAAAAACCTATATGAACCACTTACATTAAATATCTAAACTATATTGCTCCTGAACATAAAACAGGGTTCTATGATGATAAATCTCATGTAAGTTGAAGGAAACTCACACATGAAAATGTAGGTACTAGAGCTAACCTGCTGAGTGCCTAGCTTAGCAAAATAGTACATTCTATAGAACTGTTTGTCTACGATCATGACCTCACGGCTGACAGGGAGCCATTGCTTACTCCATCTCAGGATCTTGAGAAAATATCAGCCAGCATTTCATTAGAAAAGAAAAAACAAACAAAGAAGATTTTTAGTGACCACGTATCAGTTTTGTACCATCCATCATGAAGTCAAAAATTGTTAAGTTGAACCACTATAAGCTGGAGACTATGTATAATCAGGTTTATGGGACCAGTAAAATGGAGGTGTCTTAGGAGTAAAGAGATTGGGAAGGAGGAGTTGTTTGAAGGGGAAAGGAGTTTATTTTTGTCAGATGGAGGAGTCTTAAACAATCTTGAGGATATACTTAACACTACTGAAGGATACATTTTAAAATGGTTTATAGTAAGCTTTATCTCATGTATAAATAAGTTTTAAAAATATCTAAGGTGAATTTTATTTCTAATTATGTCTTCCAATTATTAGTTTTAAGATGTTTTATTGTAGTATTTTAGGTGATATATTTGCCAAAGGTTATCACGTCATAGGTTTGTTTTCCCACTGAAAAGTAACTAAAATGAGGACACTTCAGAATACAAAACGCTATAGCTTCCAAGAGACAAACTGCAAGACGATGTCAAAAGAACTAGATGCAGAGAAAAGAATTCTCTTCCATTTTCTCTTCTTCCCCCTCCTCCACCTATCTTCTGAGAGTAGCAGAGTAGAGTAGAAAAGAAGAACAGAAAGCACAGGTATATTACTCCAGGCATCCTACTGGACTAGCTAAGTGAAGCCACAGAATTATTAAATTGTAAGTCAGACAATACATTATTTAAGCCTAGATAATAAGCCATTGTTTATTCTTACAGTGCATTCAGTAATTTTGTTTTCAATAGACAGATGGTATTTGCCCTTCTGGAGCTCAACAAGGAAAAGAATCAAGCAAACAGGTTTAATCACATTTTGAAGGGAGCAATAAGACACACGGCTCTTGGGCTACACAACGCTGGGTTCAGTACTTGATTCTGTCATTTACTAGCTTCATGACCTTTGACAATTTATTTAGCTTCCCAATCTTCATTTTTTCTGTACTAAATGTTAGTATTAATAAACAATGACTGTAAAACAAAAGTAATGGCCCAAAGTATAGTCCTGCAGGCCTACTAATAGTGGTCAAATTATGTGCCTTAATTAATATTGTTTATGGATTTATTTCTAGGATTCTTAGAAAGCAATCTAGGGAAGAAAGTTCTCAAAAATTCTTCTCAAAAAAAACTCATATATTGAAAATTGATTATCAAATCCTGTTATTTAATGAACGCCAATATAATATATTTTACAAATACTTTAATGGAAAATGGATCAAAGATGAGCTTCAAATATTTCTTCTTAACCTGAAGTTTGCTGTAGAAGATTCCAGGATGATAAAACTGAGCATACCTGAAGCTTTTGAATTACCTTCATTATTTTATTAAATACCTAAAAGAAGTGTCTAATAATGTATATATTTAGAAAGTTCCTTAATATATTTTAGTTAACTTATTTAAATTAATGCTCATTCAATCTAACTATAAGAGAGTCAAGGAACTATCCTTAGTTTATTAACAGACAGTTGTTAATAAATAGAAGAGCTCTTGACTTAAAACTATAAATATGGTTGAAAGTTAATATATGATTCTTATTTATGTAAAATACATAAATATAGTTTGTTGTACTTTAAAGTGCTGATTTCTGTCTTGTAGAGTTTACAGTAATATGTTTATACAAAAATTTATCAACCTATCTATGAAATTTGACTCATTCAGAGCCTTATACTGAAATATGCGTTTATGGATAACTGATGATGAAACCCTTACTGTGTATAAATACCAAATCACAGTATTAGTTTTTTAAAGGCGATATGTCAAAGTACCACAAATTAAATGCTTAAATGACATAAATATATTCTTTTACCATTGTTGAAGTCAGAAATCCAAAATCAAGGCATTGGTAGTAACTACTAATCCTTCTTCTCCTGCTCTAACTTCTGGTAACTGCCTAGGTTTCTTGATTTATTTTGAGTTCTCTCTTCAAATCACTTTATTTTCTATATCTCTATGTCTTTCATTCTCCGGATAATGCCATCAGTCATTGGATTTGAGACTCGACTTAAATCCAGTTCATCTTAAGACTCAAAATCCTTTTTCAGTTCTACATACACCTGGAATTTTCAAGCATGATCATATCCTAATTTTTTCCAGTTCATATTGTAATTTTCCAACAAATTATTAATAAGTTGAGCCCAGCTCTGCAATATGACAGGATTAAGAGATGAGCCTTTGGGGAGTTGATTAAGTCACTAGTGAGCTTATTAAAGCTCAAGGGAGCTCAGTTACCCCTTCTGCTGTGTGAAGATGCAATAAGAAAATGTGATTAAAGAAGGAGAAACAAGGTCTCACTGGATATAACATCTGGTAACATCTTGATCTTGAACTTGCAAGTGCCTGGAATTGTGAGCAATAAATTTCTGCCATGTACGTGACCAATAATATTTTTGCTGTATCAGTCCAAATAGACCGAGATATAAATGTACATAAATTTGGAAAGAAATTATTTAACTCACTCAACTTCTTTCCTTTTGTAATAATTTCTATTTGATTAATGACACTAAGGTTTATTTAATGGTATGAACTTTTATGGCCAATAGCTAAGCTGCTCATTAGAAGAAGTATGGTGATCAGGAGGAAATGGAAAGTGTGAGCCAGTGGAAATCTTATTTCCTCCTGTAGGAGGAAAAGAAAGCATGAAATGGAGTTGGCAAACGATGCATGATATGTTTATATTTTCCCAGGTGTTGCATGTATTGCAGTCTTTTACTTTCAGCTGCTTTCATATTCTATATTTTAATTTTAGTATGAATGAACATTCTACTGTGTGCAATTTATCACTACTGTATTACTTTTTTATACCTATCATGTGTTTGTGTGTGTATGTGTGGGTCTGTATGTGCATGTGCAAGAGTTGCTTTGAGTTTTTGAGTGTTCTAGAGCAAGTATTGCTTAAATACATTTTTCTCCTAAGAGGAAAAATGTTAAAAACAAAACAAAAATTTGGTTAACTGATCTCATATTATTAAATGCCTTCTTTGTCTAAACAGTAAAGAGTTAGAACAAGTATACCTAAAGCTGTTCTTAAGACGTTCATTGATCACAAAGTAGACACAACCATATAGCAACATGAGTAAACACAAACCATGGAGATCTGTTGGTTTACTCCACAAATGACTTCCTTCCTCACCAGATAAAGGTTCTGGGAGTAATGGGAACTGTGAGAAAGAAGTGCAAGGGAAAGGTGGTAGCTTTATCTACACATCACCATAATTGCCCAGCACCAAGACAAAGGCATCCTCTCACAGCGCACACACTGACCATAGAAAGTCTTTGTTTGTCCTTCTCTACATTTTGAACTAAATAATCCTTTGGAAGCCTGTATTCTAGAGGAAAGTTTACTCAATGTTGGGATATACATTTGTGCAAGAAATAAAAAAATAAGCTTTATATTTTGTAAATGCACAACCTATCTTTGTTACCTTAAATAAGGCTTCTGTCTTCCTTGATTTCCCAAGACTGTGCTTTGCTTGATGTAAAGTCCTCCCTGCCTGTGACTCTTATCACAAGTGCCACTGCTGATTTATCTTGTATTTTGGATTTTATATGGCTACACATAAATAGTCACTGCAGACCTGCAAGCTGTCCTCTCAGTAGGATGTGGCTCATCAAATGTCCTTGTTTTACTAAGTTGTATCACCATGTTGTCTTAAATCTCAGATCAACTCATGGATGTTTCTTTCTGCTATGGCTTTAATTCAAGTTTAGTCCTGCTGTCATTTCCCATTTAACTTCTAAGTTGTGCTTCATAATTCCATAATGTATTTAAGGCCATTACTTGGGTAAGAAGATGTCATAGAAATGAGGTTGGAGGAAAGGAATGGACTTTATTACAAATCAGAGTGCCATGATTATTTTTAAGCATTTATTTTGTTCTTTCAAGGCACTATATTTTTTTAATCCCTTGGAGATTTAGACAACAAATGTCCATTTATATTTTCCAAGTTATACTTACGGGACACTTATGCCAGAGCAAATTCTACAGTAAAGGTAAAAGATTAAAGCCAACTATCCTACCCAAACTAAACAACTATTCACTACCCTGGCTGATGACCGACTCCTGTCGGTCACCAAACCTTCCACAGGAGCAAAGTTTGTTGAGACCAAGTGTCTCAAAATCCAAAATTTTTCTATATAAATTATCCATTAAAATTAGATCGCAAATTGTATTCTCTAAGTTTTTAACTAGTAATTCCCTTGAACAAGTATACAAGGAGAGAGAAGACAATGAGAATTACTTTACTCTTTGTACAGACTTACAAGAGATCCATTTCCACACAGTATGTAAGAACTGGTATAGCCAATAGTGGTGGTTTATACCACTACATAAACATAAATAGGAGGATCATGGTCCAGTCTGATTTGGGTAAAAATGAGAGATTCCATCTCAGAGGGCTAGAGGTATGGCTTAAGTGGTAGAATGCCTGATTAGCAAGTGTAAAGTTCAAACTCACTATCACCAAAAAAGTTTATATATATATATATATATATATACATATATGTACTCATATGTGTACATATATATGTAAATTTATATGTAAACTACCTACTCAAGAGGCTGATATCTGAGGATCACGGCTCAAAGCCAGCTTGGACAGGAAAGTCTGTGAGCCTCCTATCTCCATTAAACTGCCAAAAGAGCCAGAAATAAAATTATAGCTGAAGAGGCAGAGCAAAAGAAGCCCAGTCCTTGATTATAAGCCACAGAACCAACATACATAAAAAGAAACAACATTGAGCTATTAAAGTATGGGTGTCTGCATGGAATTTGTTGTTGTTGTTGTTGTTGTTGTTATTAGTATTATCAGAGACTCCAGGAACTAGAAGCTTTGTCTCCATAGACTGCCATATTACCAGAACATAGCAAGACATGGGACATGTTTCCTTGGGGTGATCTATTTATCAAAGAGAAATGGTCATGTTGATATCCAAAGTATATAGACAAAAAAGTGTCATATTTAAGAAAATGTTGAAGTTTTGGTGCTATCAACTCTAAAGTGGAAATAATTATTAGTCTATAACTTCCAAGTCCCAGCTGGGTACAGTGGTGCTCTAAAAATGGACCAAGAACTTGATGGAAAGGCCATTTAGGATGTGGACATAGTTAAAGGAATTTTCCTAGAAGAGCAATGTTCCTTAGGACTAAACACAGAGAAGATCATTGAGAGAATCCACCTGCAGTGGCAGAAGGCAACTCTTCCTAGAATCTTGGAGATTTTATAGATGGAGAGAACGCACAGCAAGAGCTGCTGTCCTGAGGAGTGCTTCTACTCCCAAACCACTACCCAGCAGTGTCAGAGTGGAGTACACATGAATAGGACTCCACATGAATAGGACTCTTTTTTCTGGCTTCTAATTATTGGCAGTGTCCCTTATTGTTTGCTCTAAAAAAAGCTCAAGGTAAAAGAAGTGCAAGAACCAAATTAAGGTTAAAAAAAAGAAGGAAAAATGAAGTAGAGGCCCAAATGGAGAATTTCCAGCATCTCCATGTTTGCCAGTATCCTTCCTTTTGAGTATACACTCCTTCTTACTCATTAAAATTCTAATGAGACTGAGAACAGTGCACTACCCCCAATGACCATGACCAAAGGATTTCATGTCCCCAGCCTCTAGCAAATTAATCATATTCAACCTTGAAATTTAATAATAGCGTTTTTTGGAAACAATTGGATTATGAACCTCAGGGATATAGACTTGTGCCAACCTACAATTGTCTGTCCAGCTAAATAGAAAAATTTGACTTGACAATGGAGACAAAGTAAAAAGAGGGGAGAGAAGAGAGACACACAAATCTTTATTTACATATTAAAATAGATGAAAGTAATGTCCACTTAACAAATGAATCTTTGATCTCTGGTGTTTGAAAGGTTGAAAGGACTGAGAAAAAGTGGTAAAGCA
The DNA here is from genome assembly GCF_019054845.1 of Dipodomys spectabilis. Classification (NCBI taxonomy): domain Eukaryota; kingdom Metazoa; phylum Chordata; class Mammalia; order Rodentia; family Heteromyidae; genus Dipodomys; species Dipodomys spectabilis. Next base: position 4,394,109 of record NW_024870758.1, on the reverse strand, counting down.
TCTTAAAGAGCAAAAACCTTTGCCAAGCTAGAATTAGGGTTCACAGTTGGCTTAGGCATCACTAGAACCTACTAATTGAACTCAATAGTACCTGGAACCGTGGAGAAGTAGCTGCCAGGATGTTGAGTTTATTTGCTAGAGAAGACTTGAGACCACTGTTGATCTTATTCATTAGGGAGACAGAGAGAGGAATTATCCCTCCATCCGTCCATAGTTTAGTGCTAATCCTCCCTTTACCATTACCTAACCTAACTGGAAAACAGGCGAGTCTAGGAAATCATTTGCTTTACAGTTCACAGCAGAGCAGTAAAGGGAAAGAGGTTAGCTTTAATAAGAAGAAAATAATATTAGTGGTCAGGGCACAGCAGTTCTCTTTAACTCTTTCATTCCAAAAGATATCACAGCTTCCATAAGCAACGCACAATTTAACTTTGTTTCCAAAGATCAGGGGAGTAAAACCTCAGCTTCAAAATTCCAGTGGGTCACTCTCTGAAATAAGACAATGTTGTAACATACACAGGTTCCTTTGTGGGCTGTCATCATTCGTAGGTATGGAATAATATGACAGGAAAATAAGAAGATAATGTGGACGTCAGTCATTTTAAGCTTCTTGTTCTCATTAGAGTGCATTTTCCTTCCCTTGATAGAATATCTCCTAGACTCACTATCCTCTTCCCTAGGTCTCTTTGCCAAAATAGTCCCATCAAATTATAAATAAACACTTGAAGAAATTTCCACAGTGTTGTCCATTCTTTATCTTCTTTCCTCTTTTTAAACATTTTTAAGTCATTCCCAGGGCACTTATCAGTTGGAATCTTGTGTTTTGGATATTTATTTTTCCTCATATTTTCTAATAATGGAGGAAGAATTTTCCAAGACTAAAATGTTTCCCTCAGGTCTATACCCTTTAGAACAGATTTAAATGATCCTTCTACTTGCTTGATGCTAAACACAGCAGATGAAACAGTTGTGTAGAGGCATACATTCTATTTTTATGTCATATTAGTGAGACTTGCAGAATATCATGGCTCAATTTTCTTATCTGTTCAATGAGATCAGTTTTTGTGAGTTCTAAGATCCCTATAGCTCATTCTTAATTTTTTATTTATTTCAATCAGAGAATGCCAGCTAAAATTCCAAACAGCAAAATAATTCTGTACCAGAATTTCTATTTGGGAAAACAAGCATCTTATGACCTTCATAGCTTCTTTTTTTAAGACTTTCCATGGGACTGAAATTTACCCACAACTTTGAGAAATAAATGCAATTGTCTCTCAAGTCTTATTCTACTTTATTCTCCTGTGCTTTTACTTTGCAGATAGTTCCTTTTGTGCCAAAAGCACTTCATTTTTTATAGTTTGTAAAGCATAGTGAGAAATAAAAGATGCAAAATATTACACTCCATAAAGGAATACTGCTCTTAATGCAACCACAGAAAATGAAGTACTGAATTGTCAATTATCATGGAAAACTATGCATCTCATATAATATATGTGATCTGATGGGTGGCTTTGGCATATTTGTTAAAATTTATTTCTATTAAAATAGATTAAAAAGAAGAAATGTCTGCTGCAAGCAGTCACATGAAAATGGCTAAATACAAAAGCAAGCACAAGAGTATTCAGCAGAGAATTTTGAGCCTAAACAATCAAGTTTCAGGCAAATCTTGTGTGGTTCATAATTTTAGCCCTTTATTATGCAAAGCTGCCAATTCAATTTTACAATGCAAAGAAATGTTTGGCACAATTATCAAGTTATATTTACTGTTCTGCAGATCTACTGAAAAATGCGCTATCTTGAAAAAGTCTGTTCAAATTACCTGAGCACACTTTTAGATCCTCCTTGGTAAGCAAAATTTGACAGAGTAAAATGTATTATTTCTTAACTAGTATCAGCATGTGAGACTTCAGAAAAACTGGTAGAGCAAATGATGATTTAGTTGCAGAACCAGGCAAATAATTTCCAAACCTACAACCTCAAAGGAGGTGAAAAGTTGCTGATCATAGATGATTGTATGTTGCCGTATCCTTTCATAAGTACCTTAGTAGAAAAACTCATAGGATTTAACTTACTCCTAACAATAAAAAAAATTTGTCCTATTAAACCTTTATCTTTTATGTTGCATTCCACCTTCTAAGAAGGTGGAAATTAAGATTTCAGAAATTTCATTCACCAGGATGTGAGAGGTAGTTTTATTGGGAAAGTACTTAAATCTGGACATATTCCTCCCCAGCTTTGACCTCCTCTCTCTCTCTCCCTCTCGATCTCCCTCTCCCTCTCTCCCTTCCCTACATCCCCCCCCCCCTCTCTCTCTTGCACTCAGAGCCTGGGCACTGTTCCTGAGCTTCTTTTTTTGCTCATGTCTAGCACTCTACCACTTAAGCCACAGCACCACTTCTAGCCTTTTCTGTTTATGTAGCACTGAGGAATAGAACCCAGGGCTTCATGCATGCTAGGCCAACACTCTACCACTAAGTAACATTCTCAGTCCCTCTTTCTCTTTTTCCCCTCACTCTGTCTCTGTCTCACTCACTTTTCCTCCTTTCTTCTTTCCCTCTCCCTCTTCCTATGAGAAGCCACTGAGAAATTTGTATAAATTTGCAGAATTAAATTCCTGTCCTCTTTAAAATGCAGTCTTTTGACCTTTTGTTCCTTTTCCCCACTAACATGATGTTGTCAATGTCACTGATGATCTGCATGTCATTAAAGTCAGTATTTCTGTCTCAGATTTTGTCGTACTTGGCCATAGCAGCATGAACACAGTTGATCACTCCCTACTCTTTGAAGCATTGTCTTTGTCCTTTCTTTCTCTGGCTTCTGCTTTTCAAGGCCCCTTGCTATTCTTTCTTTCTTTCTTTCTTTTCTTTTCTTTTTTTGTTGTTGTTGGCCGTAGGGCCTGAAATCTGCACCTGGGTACTGTCCCTCAGCTCTTCAGCTCAAGGCTAGCGCTCTACCACTTGAGCCACAGTGCCACTTCCAGCCTTTTCTGCTTATGTGGTGTTAAGGAATCGAACCCAGGGCCTCATGCATGCAAGGCAAGCACTCTACCATTAAGCCACCTTCCCAGTCCCTTGCTATTGTTTCTTTCCAAAAAATAGATATTTCCAAAGCCCAGTTACACTTTTATCTCTTTCTTCACACTTACTTTCCTCTGGGGATGACTCTCAAATGTATAGCTTTAATCTAGACCTCCTCCTGGATATTTAATAGCCACTCCCAACCTTGTATATACAGAATCAAACTTCTGCACCAACCTTACTTCTGCATAACCTAGCCCAATTCATTTAAGATAATACCTTTTTCCAGGTTAGGATCCAGACAAGGATGAAACAAGCCTTCATCTATGGCACTCGATGAGAGGCAAGCAGAACACTGCTTATGAGGAGGTCATGCTTTTGCCTAATTCTGTGACTGCTTGCTGCATTTTATGTCTACAACACCTCTCTCACTTCACCCTCATCCCCATCCTGCTTCTGCTTGCTTAGGCCCCAAACCTCAGTACCATATTACATCTATTTCTTTTATTGGCCCTATCTTCAGTGATATTTTTGAAACAACTACTTGAAAAGATTTATTCATTTATTCCCCTTGAATTTTTTTTTGTAGCAGGTGACTAATTCTAGCTAATGGACTTCAGCTGGATACCCTGTGTGCCATCCACAGTCATAGCATCTTATTTCCTCTGATGTTAAACTAGGGGATACTCCATATGGTAGAATTTCCACCAGAAGAAGTCCTGGAATAAAGGTAACATGGTGCAAAACTTCTACAGATGTGCAATGACCACGTAAGGTGGTTTAGAAAGCAACCTTGGTGCTTGTAAAGTCACTGAGAGGTGAGGATTGTTTGTGACTACTGCATAGTCTGCCCAGATTTAAACATCAGATTCCCTCTAACATGAAGACAAGATGATTGAATAATACACAGTAGAAAAAAATAACACAAAACAATGAACAATTGGAACTTGGAGAAATGTGCTTTCAGTAACTTTAAGGGAAACATGTAGACAACATCTACACTGCCACAAACCTATCTGATATGTCTAAAAAGTTTCCTGCCAGTAATAGTAAATGTTCTGGTAGTTTTCACTTAATAACCTAATGATGATGTTTATCATTAACATTCTCTCTGTTCCACGTCTTATACTTTTTATTTCTAAGCCAGGACAATCAGTACTGACTGATCTCAAAACCTTTGCAGACAGGCCAGGGTGAAGATCAGCTTGTATGATGTGGAGGATTGCGATGCTTGGTTCAGAAACAGTTCAAAAAGTTTTTTTTTTAAATGAACCAATTAAAAAAAAGAATATGATGCTTCTCCTAACAAGACAGCCAAAATTCTGCTCTTAATTATACAAGCACAGGCAATCAAATAATCTAAGGACATTGTTTTAAGAGTAATTTTTCAAATGAATAAGCATTGCTAGCATGGTGGGAAATGGCTGTAATCTTAGCACTTAGGAGGCTGAAGCAGAAAAAAATCATGAGTTAAAGAATAGTCTGGGTTGCATAATTAGTTTGAGGCTAGATTGGGCTACCAGCTTGGGTTGAATTCCATCTCCAATAAGTAAACAAACAGAAAACAAACATGAATTAAGAGCAATTATCTTTTACACCAGCTTTAGGTTTGCAGGAAAAGGGAATAGGAAACTGTAACTGTGTTTGATGGTCACCCTTATCCTTTGGTCTGTCTTTCCTATTACTAACATTTTGCACTATTGTGAGATACGTATTACAAGTGATGAACCAATACTGATAGATTATTATTAACCAAAGTCCACAGTTTGCATTGTTTCATTTTTTGTGTTGGACAGTTCTATGGGCTTTGCCAAATATATTGTGTCATGTTTCTAACATTAGTAACATAAAGAATAGTTCCACTGCCCAAGTTGTCTTCAGGAGCACTTTCCCCCTCGGCTAGCAGTAACATATGTAGGTACAAGTGGAAACTACTGTATTGCAACTTGATTTACTATAATCTGTGTTAAGACAAGGCAGGGACACTGTAGCCTGTGTTTGATAAAGTCAGACTCTGGGCCTGTGGGTCTAGTCCATGTGCCCAATTACTCTCCCCTATACTCAAGAAAAATGAGCTTGAAGACACTTCACAAATGCCATATCTTCTGCAAAGCTGTCCCAATTCCTCCCAGCAATGTTACTCTTTCCACTTTCTTTATTCTAATGGTTTTTGGTACATAATCATGATACCCTTTAGGCTATCTAGTCCTGTTTATATGTCTCCCTGACAAGATTGTAGAGTTGTCACAGGCAGGAGCTTTATCTTAGTCATCTGTGAAGTCCTCAGGGCCTACACTGGCCATTTGTTGATAATGGAGAAAGAGATGGAGATGTACAAGGGGGAGAGAAGCAGAAATAAAGAGGAAAGGTGGCAAGAAGAAAAGTAAGTAAAATGTGGAGTTTTAAGCACAAAAGGAAAGGAGAAAGGAAGGGAGGGAGGAAGGAAGGAAGGAAGGAAGGAAGGAAGGAAGGAAGGAAGGAAGGAAGGAAAAGGAGGGAAGAAAGGAAGGGAGGGAGAAAGAAAATTGTGAAGGGAGAAAGGGAGGGAGAGAGGGAAGGAAAAAGAAAGAAGTCAGTTTGTGACTAGGCATCTTTGTCACACTCCCTACAGTTGGGCATAGATTTCTACACCATAAAGACAGGAAAGTGACCAAACAAGAAAGATCCCAGACTCAGTACACAATGCAACAACATTGCTGGAGTATTTCTAGAGTGACCTTCTTTTTCCTACTTGCCACCCCAGTTCCACATATAAAACTATTACCTATTATTTCAAAGACTTTATAGAATCCTAATACTTAAGGATCAAACAACTTTCATAGTCACATAGAATGGTATTGTTTGATAGGTTATTATGGTTTTATACATAAGGAAACTACTTATATTGGATAAGTTGCTTTGACACACTTTAAAAAACAATAAATGAGCCTTAAAAAAAACTTTCTTAAAGAATGTCTAAAATAGTTCCATCGCTCTTAAGCCTTAGTGTGGAAAGCCAAAATGTTTGTGGTTCTTGTTGCACTTTTTTGACCAACATTTTAGTTTCCATTATTTTTTGCAACAGATAAGTTACAAAACAAAGTATTTTTCACTTTAAGTTCCATGTTACTGAGATGTTTGTGGTTTTAAAATGAAATTCCTTCATTTAAAATGGAAATGTTATTACAGGAAAAAGTTGAAGTTTTATGATGGTTATTAAATTGATGATTCCAAAATATTCCTATTCATTAGCTGATTATGATCTTTCTTAATAGCAATGTGCTGGAAGCCAACAAAACTATTTAAAAATATTTATTCTACAAAAATGTTGAAACATGCACAAATTTATAGTTAGAAAAATATCAGTAGCGAGACTATCTGCAATGATGAAAAATGTGCCTTGAAATTAAGCATATAGTTTTAATGGATAATTAAATAACTATACTTAATGGAGACCAAACATGGTAAGGGGAAATAAAATTATTTTGAGTAATTAAAACAATAAAAATTTTAAGATACATACTCAGTGAAAAAAGTGTATCAAGATATACTATTGTTCTATTTTTACAAGATAAGCAAGAATAACAACAATAGCTGTATACTTATTTTGTGTGTTTAGGTGCCAGACCTGGGACTTGTACTCAGGGCCTGGGTGCTGTCCCTAAGCCTTTTTGCTCAAGGCTAGTACTCTTCCACTTGAGCCACAGCCCCACATCTGGCTTTTGGGTAAATTGAACACAAAAGTCTTGCCTATGTTGGCTTTTAACCATGATCCTTAGATCTCAGCCTCCTGGGTAGCTATGATTAGAGGCATGAGCTACTAGCACCTGGATAAATTTTCAAATACATAGGGCTTACAATTACATGAGTCAGATAATGAGTACATTTCCTTCTGTACAGTATCTTCTGTTTCCTCACTCTCTCCCAGTCTAAGTAATTTTATATATGTTATCTACACAAATATGCACAATGTGCACATGTAGGTATGAACACATAGATACACATACCAGAACACTGTTTTCAGTTGAAGGAGACACATTAATATTTCCATAGGATCAATCAATCCAACATAGGAACATTAAACAAGAGATAAACAAGGGTAGGTACCCATCTCTCATTTTTGTAATCCTAGTTATTTAGGATGCTAAGACCTGTAGCTTTATGGTCAGAAGCCAAATGGAATTGGAAAATCCATGAGACACCATCTACAATTAATCAGCAAAATGCTGGGCTAGAGGTATGGTTCAAGTGGCAGAGCACTAGCTGTGAGTGAGCAAGCAGAGAGTGCATGGTACATAGGCATTGAGTTCAACCCCTGGTATGAGCATAAAATACAGAATATCAGACACATGACTACCTTAATTTAAGGGAATTTATGTTCCAGAATCACATATAAATAATTACCTATAAGTAATTTGGAACATGAACATGCATTATCTCTGATAAAATTAAACTTTCTATACTTAATGAGTTTATGAAAAGCAAATTTAATTAATTATAAATATGGACCTCTACCTTTCTCATAGCTTCCAAAACCCTTCGAATAACCTTCATTCTTTCTAACATGTCCTGGCACATTTGAAATTCACCTGTCATGAGGACAGTCTTCTGTAATCTCATTATCAGACTCCACTGTTAATCCCTCCTGACAATTTTCTCATTGAAAAGTCCCAGACCTGTCAATTTTCCTTTCATCACCCAAGTACTATAGCAACAGAATTATGGAACCATAATGAGTCTTCATTTGTTTGCCCTTTGGATTTTGGTGGATACATTTCATGGCCTATTTAATAGGCATGAAAGGTGACCACATGCTTTTGCTGAACTCCATGGCTAATGCAGCTGAAGCAAGGACCGTTACTAAATTCCCACATTGGTTTGGGTGATCACTTCTATCTGTAGCCCAAGGTATAAACGATATGTGGATGCACATATTTCAGATGGTGCCACTAGCCACTAGAAGATTGGGAAAGAATTACATCAGATTGATGGACATCCATTCCTTTAGCAAGACATGACAACTCAAGGCATGTCGATTATGAATGATGGGTCAGAGGAACTCTTCATCTTCGCATACTAACACATAATTATCAAGAGCGAGATGTAAAGAATATGAACAATGTGATGATGGAATTGGCACGTTTATTATTAGAAATCCTATTTGAAATCCAAAAGAGAGCATCTTAGTGAATAAAAACATGTCAGAGAGTGGTGACAAAGAGTATGAGAAAATTACAACTTTTTTCCCACTGAATATAGCAATGTTTTCAACAAATTCCTTATTTGATTGACAGAATAATCTTGCTCTACAAGGTTCCTCAGACCCTGGGAGAGCTTCTTTCTGTCATAGTACCGATCTATTACCTAGCCAGTCTAGGATTTATATGTTCTTTAAAATGACCCCAGGGATGCTTAATACAGCACAGGCTTACATTTCTCCTTCAATAAGCAGCAACTTAACAAGAAATCAAACCTTTACTTAGATGGAGACACAATTTATTATAGGCAAAGGTCGTGAAGTTTGCATTTAAAAGTTTTAAAAATGCAGTTGTCTATATGTAAAGAATGGTCACCATCATGATCAAAGACATAAGAGAATGTCCTTGTAAAATTTCATTCTATATTACAGACTTTCTCAGTCTGGTCCTATGTCTCATGAGGAACATGTTTAAAAGCTGATAGGCAGTGTTGTACATTCAAAAGACGGCAAGTAGAGTCACACAGAGGCACATATTTCTAGAATCTTCAGACACGCAAATAAGCAAACACTGTATGAATTTGCTATATTATAAAGCAGAGTTATTAAGTTCATTTTGATTGTAAAAAATTATACCAAATGTTTTAATAATCTGTGCTTTGATCAGAGGAAATTAGCTATAACAAATGTGAATTTCTCTGTGCTATGTGACTGAAAGGTGGTCACTTGGAATCATCACACACGGCTGTGAACCACACTCAGTGACAGTCTCAATGGGTTTTTGAATGACATTCATTAAATTTCAAGTTATAATACAAGCTTCTGTATAATTGTTGATTTTATTATCAAATTATCTTCTTCACTTACATTTTGCATCTCAGCATACCAAATGTACTACAACTTTATTATCAACAGAAGCATCAGATGAGTTAAAAAATCACCAAGTGAAGGAATCACCAAACTAAAAAGCAAATGTGATTACATGTTAATCTTATATGATGGATGGATAAACTTAGTGTAGAGCAGTAGTTCCCACTTGACCACATCTCAGAATCATTTGGAAAGATCCTGAGGCAAGATTTGAGGATTCTCATTGCTAACAGTTTTCTATCTGATTCTGGTGGACTATACCTTGAGAGCTACTTTGATACTAGTGACATGGAGATCATCTTGAAGTATTGGTGAGAATTTGAAATTTTAGGAAATGGAAACATTTGAAAGTCTGGAAGCAAAATGGGAGATGTCACTTTTCAATATATTGGGGGTTACTATTTGAAACATATAACTCAAAGGGGGAAGAAAAAAATCTTGAAATGTGTAAAAATGGTAAAATTATATGTTACACGTTCTTTCAGGAAGTGGTGCTAAATACTTCCTACAGTGTAAACAGATACTACATCAGATGGCATTGTTTGCCCCAAATTCTCTCCTGTTGCTTCTAGTAGGCTGGTGTGGATGGCCCATTGGTTTGACCCTGTGTGGCATTTCTAATGTCTCTATATTCTGATCCAGTGGTTGCCACTTAAGTGCTTTGCAAACAGATTTTGTTTTCAGATAGTGCACTGCCCTGAAAAGAAAATCACTTTGCAAATCTAGTGATTTCATGGGCCACTAGGCTCTCTGCATTCTCTATTACCCAGTTTATCTTTTGTTCATTTAATGCTTCACAAACAACATAGAATTAGCTTGTTGGACAATTAGGTAAGATATTAAACTAAAGATGTACATCTAAATATGTCAAGCAATTATTTTAAGAATACATCTATAAGGTATAGTTAGAGAAGGCATTTTGTGAAAGCATTTCCCTCTTCTTTCCTTTAATAGCTCAACAATCCTCAATTTTGATAAACAATGCACTGAGGTACGTGCAAGTGAGAGAAAGAGTTCTCTACAATGGATGGTGAAAAAAATAATTTCTAAAGAAATTATCCCTAGTGAACATCTTGGAATACATGTCAGGGAATCAAATTGGTATTTGTTAGTAAAATGAACATCCCAATCAAATTCACTCTTGTAAATGTTCAAGCAGACCTAGTTTCCATCTCTTTCCCTTTGACCTGTGGCCACTCAAAGTTGTCTTGCAATTTTGCCAGTGTTTTCATTTTCAGCCTGAGTCCTGAAAGGATGCGGGAGAGATCTACATGACTGCATGTCTGCAAGCTGTGGTTGACCTCTTTCCTCTGCTTCTTTGCTAACCAGCACAGTGCTTTGGTTCTAATAAATAGATCTCAGTTTCCAAGTCTTCTTGGCTTGTTCCACAGACACCCAATTGACAACTGTATTTCAATTTTATTGTCTTTTGTTACCTGCCATAATCTTCCTCAGTAATAGGGACCCCATTCCTGAGACCTGAATCCTTCTATGAAATGACAGATATCTTCTATCCCTTTTTTAAGAATGAATCATATATTCTTTTTCTCATCCACTTGGACATCCCAGCATTTAGTTTGTAATCTTTTGTTGATACCTGTTTACATGGAATATAACTGCTGCTATTAATCTATCTCAAATGACATACTGCTATGGTCTCTATTTTTATCTCAATAGAATCTATCACACTAGAGACTTTCCCTAAACTCTAACCCTGCTCACTTGATCCATATGATAATATATAACTGATCTTACATTTTGTAGTTAATAAGTTTTTGTAGTTATGTTTCCTGACTAGCTAGCATTATAGGTTGAGCCACTGGAACCTGGCTACCAACAATTTTTAATTTTATTTAATTTTAACTGGATTTAGACAGCCACATGTGGCTAATGATATTAATTTAGCCTTTTTGTTTAAGTAGAATTTAAAACTTAATAAGGTCATAAGCAATGTGAATCTTACGTATCTCAATAGCTTTATCATGTACTGTTCTGTCCTTTGGTCTTTCTGCCTCTTGAAAACATTAAGCCTTTTCTCAAATCAGGACTGTTGGCCTGATGTTCTCTGCAGAAGTGCTTTTCTTTTTATCTTGAATGGCTTTTTGCATCCAGAAGTCACCTAAGAAAGGTCTGTCGTGGTCAGCCTATCTCATGTGGCAGCCCCTTCATAAGGTCCTTATAACATTTGTGCTGTTGTAATTATTCATCACGTTTATTTGTTTTCAGTATTTTTTTCTTTTTGTTATTGTGAAAATACTGTACAGAGGGGTTACAATTACATGAGCAAGGTAATGAGTACATTTCTTATCAAGCATTGTAACCTCCTCCTTTGTTTCCCCTTTCCATCCCTGCTATCCCATCTCCCCCCTACACCCCCTCCCTTCCTCCTCTCCCCAGCCAAAGTTGTAAAGTTCGTTTTTGGACATAACTTCTTGTACATCTCATTGTTGCAATGGGTCCACTTGTATCCCTATTAAAACAATTTGGTCTTACTTTTTTGAAAATTTAAACAACACCAAGTCACCAAGTGCTGACTGAATGTGTGAACTATATTATCCATTGGAGTGATGGACATAAACAAAATACCATTTCTCATTCTATATGACAGAGCAACTGAAATTCAATACTTTAAATCCAAAGTTCTGTGAACCTCTTTCATTAGGGTATTGTGTCAGAGGTCAGGCCATTGTTCTTATAAAAACATTTTACCCTCATTTGCTCAAACTCTGCAATGTCCCTGGCATTCTGCGAGTATATTGGGAATGTATTGAGCAGACATTTTGGAGAGCTGTGGGTTGGACTCACATATTCTACCTGGACCAGTCTGCCTTCAAACATTAATGGAATTTTCCTTCCCAAGAAGTCAAGAGGAGCTTTTATAATCAATAGGCTCTGGAACTAGCTTTTGCCAGGTAACCTCTCCTGGATTCTCATGACTATAGGATGGTAGGGTGCAAGTTCAGTCATCTTTCTTCGAGAACTCTGAGTTGAGTATCAGCTTGTTTCATTTTACCCTTTCTGATTAGCTGGAGCCATATATTCTGAGGGATGAAATTTTTCTGACCTGATTGCTGTGCCCATCAAGACAGGTAAAAGGAGGCCCTGGGACAAACATTCTGTAACTTCTCAAAGTCAACATTCATCCCTGAGTAGCAGAGCTGTCTATAGTGTGCTGTCTCCACTATTTCTCAACTCACTTTAGAGAGGAGTGGCAGTTGCCAAGAGCCTCAGGACTGCACAAGAACTTCTAAGGCAATCACTACTCTGTTCTGAAGGTAGCTGCCTTTATGGAATTATATCTGGGCCTGAGATGGGTAGAACCTAGACTCATTAAGACATACTAGGGAAATGGCTGCCACCAACTCTAACTTTAAACCTAGTAGATCCTTTGCTTAGCAGTGTTGCAAAGGTTCCAGACTTCTAAACCAGCTCTAGCACATTGATAGATAGTCCTAACATAAACTTGCATAGAACTTCCCTACCCAAATTTCCCCACATCTAAAAACATTCTGAAAGTAGGAGCTAAATATTTGGTTAAGAAAGTAAAGGCAGGAAGTGGCGCTGTGGCTCAAGTGGTAGAGCACTCACCTTGAACTGAAGAGCGCAGGGACAGCGCCCAGGCCCAGAGTTCAAGCCCCACGACCGACAAAAAAAAAAAAAAGAAAGAAAGAACAGAAAAGAAAAAAAAGAAAGTAAAGGCAGGCCAAGGTAAGGAGAGGACTCAGGAACAGTGGAGAAAAGCACTAGGCACTCTAGACGTACAAACAAAATGGACCCCAGCCAAAGCCCTAGATTCAGATTTGAGCAGTCATGGTAAGGACATTATTAAGTTTCATTTGTATTTTGGAAATTAGGAAAAACAAATTTAGTCAGTTAACGTCCTTTAACATTTGTTTAATTATGTATAAAGCATATACATTCTAATTTACCTTAGTATGAAAAGGCATTTAGTGAGGCTGGTCACTTCACTCATGTTTATAATCCCAACAACTAGGAGGTAGAGATCAGGAGACCTACATTTCCAAACCAGCCTGGGAAAAAAATCAGAATTACTACATCTCAACCAAAAAGCCAGAATTGGTGGTGCTGACACCATTGGTAGTTGGATCACACTCCCAGACTAGTCCTGGGAAAAAATATAAGAACTGATCTGAAAATAATTTAAATAATTAAAGGACAGGGGTACATGTCAAATGATAGAATATGTGATAGAAAGCAAGGGTTCTGGGTTCAAAACTTCACTATGGACAGAAATTTAAAAGTAAAAAGAAAGAAAAGCATTTTGATAAAGTAATAAACTTTTTTGGTGGGGGGGTGGGGAGATACTAGTACTAAGTCTTGAACTCAGGACCTGGATACTGACTCTTAGCTTTTTATTTCCCTCAAGATTTTCACTCTACCACTTGAGCCACAGCTCCACTTCTGAGTTTTTTTGCTGGTAAACTGGGGATAAGAGTTTCAGGGACTTGCTTGCTTGGGCTAGCTTTGAACTACAACCTTCAAATCTCAGCCTGCTGAGTAGCTAGAATTACAGTCATGAGCCACTGGTGCACATTCATATAAATAATTCTTAAACAGTTACAGAAGTATAAGATACTATTAAGATAGACTATAAATTATGGTCCTAGTGTGTGTATATATATATATATATACATATATATACACACGTACATACATATATTTTTTCTAAATTTCTTATCTACCGAGGAACTTTTATAAAATTTGAATTAACTATTCCTTCTTTCCCCTTATTTATGAACATATGTATGCTATTTGAAGTTTAAAGTATCACTCAAAAATTAATAAGGGATTTCAGAAAATATGCTTTTTATATCCGTAGTATTGTGATTGGAAGTGAGAGTGTAGCTGACTGGTAGTAGAGCACTTGCCTAGTTTGTGTAAGGTGCTGGGTGTGATCCTCAGTACAGCACCACAAAAATAAACAAGTAAAACCTAAAAAGAAGAAGAATCAAAAACACTTCATATGGAAATTTTATTCTTAAAAACCAAAGAACTACTTATAAACTTATAGTATGATCAAACCAGACTGTAAACAAATACTTCCTGGCCAACATCAGTATATACTTCAATATGCATGATTTTCCCAAAGTACCAGCAGAGTTTCTTAAAGCTGAAATAAATTATTGCATAAACTTGTATTTAGAGACTTTTTAAAATGCAGATTATTAGCCTGAGAAACCATTTTGTCTCCAAAGGAACATTTGCAGGCTGTTGTGCAAATCTGCGTTTGAGCAACTTCCACATTATAATCTTAGTGAATTCTTGACCAGATGGACTTGAACAGCTGCCACCCATGCCCAGTAAGTCTCTTTGCTTGAGAAGACAAAATAGCTCATTTGTTTGCAATTCCTTCCTGAAAATACACAAGGGCAGATTTCTACATTGTGAATTACTTCTATCAGAGCAACATTTTCCCTGAAAGACCACAGCTCATTATGCTATTTAGAAACAAACAAAAATATGCAGACACAGTTTTCAAGTCTTATAATTTATGCCCAGAAGGAACAAATTCCTTTTTGGATTAAATTTTTAAAAATGTCCCTAAATTGCCATTACATTCAAGCTGACATGGAAGGTTACAATTGAGAGAACCCCTCCGAAATAATAATGCCTTCCCATTGCATTGCTGTGTTTTTTAACATTGTTCGCAGACACATCATCTCACCTGATAAAAGATAGGTAAAGTGGGTGTTTTACACATTATTTATAGAAAAAACATTTATTCTTCAAATATCCTCTGAGATTTACTAATTTATTGTAGTGCTGGAGATGTTATATTTTATTGTACTAGCTGTCTACATAGCTGACAGAAGAAACTTGTTTTTATATAAGACACAAACACTAAGCTAAGTCATACAAATAATATGGCCCAGAAGATGACAAAAGTTGGTATTCCGAGTACAGTACTAGAGACCTTGGTAATGACAAACTATGATCTGGAGCCCTGGGGGAATTCTTTCTTTTTTCTTTTTTTCTTTTTTTCTGGTCCGGTCGTGGGGCCTGAACTCTGGGCCTGGGCGCTGTCTCTCAACTCTTCAGCTCAAGGCTAGCGCTCTACCACTTGAGCCACAGTGCCACTTCCGGCTTTTTTCTTTTTGCTTATGTGGTGCTGAGGAATCGAACTCAGGGCCTCATGCATGCAAGGCAAGTGTTCTACCACTGAGCCACCTTCCCAGCCCAGTTCTTTCTTTTTTATTGTGAATATGCTGTACAGAAGGGTTACAGTTACATGAGTAAGGTAATGAGTACATTTCTTGTCCAATAGTGTTACCCCCTTCTTTGTTTTCTTCTACTATCCCTTCCCTCTCTCACCTCCCCCCCCCCAAACTTCCCCTCCCCAGCCTAAAAGTTGTAAAGTTCATTTCCAACATAGTGTCTTGTGACTATCTTTGTTTCAATGGGTCATCCTGTGTCCTTGATTCAGAATTTTGTTATTCCCCTGCCCCTCCTCAAATTAGATAAATGTATGTACAAAATGCAAGGTACCAAAATCAAATACAGTGACAAAAGGGAATATACCATAGAGGGAGAATGTACCAAAGAAACAAAAAAAAAATCACATAGTACAACAACAAAGAAAAACCTCTTGTATCCATATCTTGGGGTTCATTTCGTTTAGCATCATCTTATATGGTCATATGTAATAGCTTTTGATCTTTTCTGCTCATCTGATAAGATCATCCTAGACATAAACTAATTATTGCAAATAAGAGAAACCATGGGACCTATATTTCTTTGGGTCTGGCTTACTTCATTTGATATAAGTTTTCAAGTCTTTCCATTTCCTAACAAATGGAGCAGTGTCATTCTTTCTGATTGAAGCAGAGAAAATGTGATATATATATTTTTTTCTTGATCCATTCATCTACTGGGGGACATCTGGGTGGCGTATGGCAAATAACCATGCAAAAAACACAGATGTGCTGGTAGCTTTAGTATGGCCTTGTCTGTGATCATTTGGGTAAATGCCCAGAAGTGGGATTGCTGGGTCATAGGGGAGCTCTATGTATAGTCTTCTGAGGAACCTCCATACTGTTTTTCAGAGTGGTTGAGCAAGTTTACACTCCCACCAACAGTGAAGTAGGGCTCCCTGGGGTGGATTCTTAACGCAGATAAGTCCTGGAGCCTGTCTGCGTGGAAGGAAATGTAGATCTCTGGCAGCACAACCATATAGTCTTATAACCTTAGAATGGAAAGAATGATATTCATCTAGTTTATTGTGATTCCAGATGCTGGCATCCTGAGAGGAAAAATACAGAAACATCTAATGTTCTTAAAGATTTTTACATTTAGCTACAATCTCTGTCCTTGGGTTCTACCCCTGGTTGACTGGAGCAAGAGTCCCCCTAAACTATTTTTTTTCATCCCTTGGAAAGTCCCAAATATTCCTGCAGACTGTTTGATAGCTTTTTCTGTCTTTACTCTTTCTTTTTTCTTTTCATTACATTTTTAAAGTTCTCTAGGTAGTCACATTCAATGCTACATAGCTGGACTCTTCTCTCTTTGTCGAAATTATATCACATCCAGCATTCTAAACAGACAATAGATGTATATGCATTACCAAATCTTTCCTAAACCATTTCTTCACTTATTTCAGATATAAGATCTTAACGTCAACTTTGATCCACTATTGTAAATGTGCAGATTAGAATGGTAGTCTTAGTTCCTAGGCTTTAAAAACCTTCCGATTCAGCTTCAGCATGTGGAATCCTGCTAGTTGGGAGCATTTCTTACACATCATGACAATTACCATGTAAATGCTTCATAATGATTGTGCCTAGGATAGGATATGATTACCTTCCTAAAGAACAAAGGCCACCTTCATTGCTATACCCCTTTCCCAACCATTTTTCTTAATCTTAATCCACTCATAGTCTGTATATATCTGTCCAGATGACACTTAAAGGAATAGCTAAGCCTTGATGTGACAACAATGTGTGCTATTTTGTTTGTCATTTTTATTAAGTGGGAAACTAAAAATTAATAGCTCATGTAAATTAATAAGCCAATACTGACCTCTGGTGTGTAATAAAGAAATTGCTTATTAGATGAGCTAGTGGACACTTGGGAGTTTTGTTTTAATGTAAGAGTATCTTTCTCCAAGCAAAGAAATGTCTCAGATTATGATTACCAGTGTGGAAATAGGAGAATGTGAAAGTAAATGGAAAGGAGTTCTTTATGTTACTTAGGTGTGGGGCTGATAAATAGAAAGATACAACTTTTGATTTAGGAGAGCGCTATGGAGGATACTTTTGCCAGACTGGGCCAGCTCCCACCTGCCCTCCCTCACCTGACCCCAAGTAAACTAGATTGAAAAAAATTAAAATACTAATTGTAGATTTTTCTTCATCTCCTCTTCAGCTGTTAAATTTATATTTATGACCCAGTCTTCCCTAAACTGTCTCCCCACCTATTTCAGATGCAAGATCTCAAAGTTAACTTATGTTCTAGTTTTATTTGTTATCTGTTCACTATTAAGTAAAATTCTGAAGCTGGACTACATTCAGGGATATCCTTGCTTTATTCTCTACAACTCCAACATGTTAGACTAGCTCTTGTTCCTGTTTGAGGGTCTCCATTTTCCACGTGTGCCTTTTCGTCTCATTCCAAGCTCATGCCATATTATCTAGGCAGCATCTTTGTCATCTGCACTTCTGGACAGAGTTTGTGAGGGCTGAAAGTGTATCCAGTGTAAACTATCCAGATTCAGGCCTCAACTGAAACATTAACCCAATAGTTGGCCTGTCCCTGCCTGTGGCAGAGCTCTTAGCTCCTTAGAAAGTCACCAGCTAGGAAATTTCATGGCTCTGGACATGGTGGACCCAATTCCAATTCCTCTTACTGCCATAAACACACAATGTGACCTCAATAACTCAATTCAATTCCTAGAAAGCCAGATTTCTACTTCCAAATCCATAAGGAATAATTATACCAGATGATCCTTAACTGTATAACTGTATAACTCAATGCTTCTGAGTTCAGGAAGCTATCCTGGGATCTGGGTTCTCATGTCCTGACACATTCTTACACTTCCTTTCTTTTCCCAACCTCTAATATATGGTGCCGTTGAGCACATCCTTTGTACTGACTATACTGTACAGTACCTATTCACTTGTCCTTTTTGGTCTAATGTGGTAGGCTGTTACTTGCTGCCTACTGAGTACAGACATAGATAGATGGATAGATAGATAGATAGATAGATAGATAGTACAGAAATATAAATTATATACTCACTATATATTATATATTCTCTGTATATATGTATATTTTCTCTATATGTATATAGAGAGAATATATATTCCTGTATATAATATATATAATATACATAATATATAATATATAATAATATATAATATATTCCTGTATATAATATATATTGAGACTATATAGAAATTAAGGAAACAGTCTTAGTCTCCTTCCAGTCTCAGTTTCCCAAGAAGCTAGAATAACAAGCATGAACCACTAGTATTGGCTTATTTTTAATATATCTTAAATTTTATGTTGTACACTAGGTTGATATACTGAGTTACTAATTTAACAAAGGTTGATCTTCTAACTTACTAATCTAACCTAGGTCATAATATATCCATGCATAGAATACTAGGTAATTATTTAAAACATGAGCTAGAGGACCAGGCATGGTGGTACATACCAGAAATTCCAGCTGTTCAGGGTCAAAAAGCTGGAGGACAGTAGGGCTATATTGGCCAAAAATGAGTGAGAATACCATCTCAAACAAGCCAAACATGGCAGTTCAGACTGTAGTCCCAGCTATACAAGGCTCACAATTCAAGATTGACCTCAGGCAAAAAAGCATGTGACACTATCAAAACAGTAACTGTAGCAAAAACAACAACAAAAGAACTGGGAATATGGCTCAAGTAGTAGAATATTTCCTAGTAAATGTGATGTCCTCAGTTGAAATCCTAGTGCCATTAAAGAAAAAGAGAGACATATTAAGTTTAATTTATGTAAGTGCTATAATGTAAAAGGACATCATACTACATTTTAAAATAAAAATACAGAAATAAGAAAAATGCAAGAAAAAAGAAATAACTTCTCATAGTACATTAAAATCAACAACAAAGAAAAACCTCTTGTTTCCATATCTTGGAGTTCATTTCGCTTAGCATCATCTTATATGGTCATATGTACTTAACTGTTTAACTATTATGATCCTCTTCTAGAACTATCCTAGACATATACTAATTATGACAAATGAGAGAAACCATGGAGACTGTGTTTGCTTTGGGTCTGGCTTACTTCACTTAATATGATTTTATCCCTTGTTGTCACTGTATTTGATTTTTGTACCATGTGTATTGTATATACATTTATCTGAATTAAGGAAGGGAAGGGGAATACCAAAATGGTGAGACAAAGGACAAAGGGCAAATAAATACAACAGCGATACAAGACAACATGTTGGAAATGAACTTTACAGCTGGGGGCTTGCGGTGCATTGCAGGGAGGAAAAGTAGGAGATAAACAAGGAAGGGGGTAACAATGTTTAACAAGAAATACACTTACTACCTTATGTATGCAAGTGTAATCCCTCTTTACATTACCTTGAAAATAAAATAAAACTAGAAGAATTTATACAATATCTTTATCTCCACCTGCATATTCAGTCTGTGTGTTTCACTAGGAATGCATTTGAGCTGTGTTTCAGTGTTTCAGTGGCTCAAGCTGTAATCCTAGCTATTCAGGAGGCTGAGATTAAGGATTGTAGTTTGAACCCATCTGTGGCCAGGAAAATCCATGAAACTCCTAACACCAATTAAAAAATAAGAATTCAAGCAAGTGTATTGACCTTACTGACCTTATTGACTGGATGTATTTGGTTGCAAGCATCAATCAAAGCAATAATGTAATTCAATTAGTTTTTTATATAACAAAACATTAGAAATATAAGCTTCTAGGTTCCCCAGGCATGTATCACAAATGATTTGAACAGTGTCACCCAGCATGCAACTTCTCTCTGTCTTGCTGGTCGACCAACAGATTGGATTTTTATCCTATATAATTCCTCAGAATCCCTAAACTACCATCATTATAATCACTAAAACTTTTTTTTTTTGGTCGGCCATGGGGCTTGAACCCTGAGCCCTGTCCCTCAGCTATTCAGCTCAAGGCTAACGCTCTACCACTTAAGCTACAGCACCACTTCCGGTTTTCTGGTGGTTTATTGGAGATAAGAGTTTCACAGACTTTCCTGCTCGAGTTAGCTTTGAACTGAGATCCTCAGATCTCAGCCTCCTGAGTAGCTAGAATTACAGGCATGCGCCACCAGCACCAGGCTTAATCACTGAAACTTTAAACAATAAAGCCAACATAAGCCAACATATTTTTATCAGAGGTAAAATTCCTATTAATCAGTTCTATTCTTTGGACTCTCTCTAAATATGGTCAAATGGTCATCTATAAATGAATTACAAACAAAAGGGAATTAGTCAATATTTGTGGTATAAGGTATAAGAAACATGTCAGTGTTTGTATGTCCCTCCCCCATAGTATAACCCATACTTTCACTGTTTTTGATGTAGGTATAATTTGTGCAGGGAAAGGGAAAAAAACAAATCGTTTAACTAGGGATACAAGTGGACACATTGCAACAATGAGATGTACAAGTCGTTATGTCGAAAAGGAACTTTACAACTTTAGTGGGGGGTGGAGGAGGACAGAGTGGGGGGAGGGGAGGAGTATGGGAAGGGATGGGAAGGGGAAACAATGAGAAGGCAGCAATGCTTGATAAGAAATGTACTGGTAAAGGTCAGATAAGGTGATGTTAGGAAAATGAACTCTAAGATATGTATTCAAATGTTTATTTTTCTTTCATGCGATTGTTTCTAACACATTTATAAGATTATTTCTTTGTTGCTTTGTATGTCCCTCCCCCACAGTATAACCCCTGCTTTCACTGTATTTGATGTCTGTATAATTTGTGGAGGGGAAGGGGAAAAACAAGTCGTTTAAATAAGGATACAGGTGGACCCGCTGCAACAATGAGAAGTACAAGTTGTTATGTCGAAAACGAACTTTACAACTTTGGTGGGGGGGGGGGGAGGAGGATGGGAAGGGATGGGAAGGGGAAACAAAGGAGGACGCTACAATGCTTGATGAGAAATGTACTCATTATCTTGCTCATGTAATTTTAACCCCTCTGTACAGTATTTTCACAATAAAAAATAAATAAAAATTTTTAAAAAAAGAAATGTACTCGTTATCTTGCCCATATAATTGTAACTCCTCTGTACGTTATTCTCACAAAAAAAAAAGAAAAAAAGAAAAAAAAAAAACCTACGTTAGTAAGGGAATATTTCTTTCTTTCTTTCTTTCTTTCTTTCTTTCTTTCTTTCTTTCTTTCTTTCTTTCTTTCTTTCTCTCTCTCTCTCTCTCTCTTTCTTTCTCTCTTTCTTTCTTTCTTTCTTTCTTTCTTTCCTTCTTTCTTTCTTTCTTTTTTGGGAGAATACCATACAGAGGAGTTACAATTACATGGGCAAGATAATGAGTACATTTCTTATCAAGCATTGTTGCCTCGTCTTTGCTTTCCCTTCCCATCCCTTCCCAAACTCCTCCCACTTCCCCCCACCCTATCTTCCCACCCCCACCAAAGTTGTAAAGTTCGTTTTTCGACATAACGACTTGTACATCTCATTATTGCAATGGGTACACCTGTATCCCTATTTAAACAATTTGTTTTTTCCCTTCCCCTCCACAAATTATACCAACATCAAATACAGTGAAAGCATGGGTTATACCATGGGGGAGGGACATACAAAGCAACATAGAAATCATCTTATAAATATGTTAGAAACTATTGCATGAAAGAAAAAAAAAACATTTGATTACTTATCATGGGGTTCATTCCCCTAACATCAACTTACCTGACCTTTTTTGCAAGACTCAGGCAAATACTAGTTATTGCAAATAAGGGAAACCATGGGACCTATGTTTCTTTGGGCCTGGCTTACTTCACTTAATATCATTTTTCCAAGTCTTTCCATTTCCTAACAAATGGGGCAATGTCATTCTTTCTAATGGAAGCATAGAATTCCATTGGGTATATATACCACATTTTCTTGATCCATTTATCTACTGAGGGGCATCTGGGTTGGTTCCATATTCTTAGCTATGGTAAATAATGCTACAATAAACATAGTTGTGCTGGTAGCTTTAGTATGGTCTTGTTTGTAATCATTTGGGTAAATGCCCAAAAGTGGGATTGCTGGGTCATAGGGGAGCTCTAAGTGGAGTCTTTTGAGTAACCTCCATACTGCTTTCCAAAGTGGTTGAACAAGTTTACACTCCCACCAACAATGCAGTAAGGTTTCCTTCTGTCCACATCCCCTACAGCATCTGTTGTTACTAGAGTTCTTGATTATAGCCATTCTAACTGGGGTGAGGTGGTATCTCAATGTTGTTTTGATTTGCATTTCTTTTATGGCTAGAGAGGTTGAGCATTTCTTCATGTGTCTATTGGCCATCCTTCTTTCCTCTTCAGAGAAGTTTCTCTTTAAGTCTTTTTTTTTTATTGTGAAAATACTGTACAGAGGGGTTACAATTACATGGGCAAGACAATGAATACATTTCTTATCAAGCATTGTAGCCTCCTCCTTTGTTTCCCCTTCCCATGCCTTCCCATCCTCCTCCCCATCCCCCCAGCCCACTTTTTTATTGGGCAGTTGTTTCTTTGAAGATTTGTTGTTGGGGGATTTAATTTTTTGAGTTCCAGGTATATTTTAGATATGAGACCCTTGTCCTTTGTATGGCTAGTAAAGATCTTCTCCCTGTCAGTGGGCTTTCTATTGATCTTGCTAGCTATGTCCTTTGCCATGCAGAAGCTCTGCAATTTTATGCAATCCCATTTGTCCAACCTTTCTTTGATTTGTTGTGTTTCTGGGTCTCTAGTAAGAAAATTTCGGCCTGTGCCAAGGAGACCTAGGGTTTCTCCTATTCCATCCTGTAAAGTTTTCAGAGTGTCTGCTTTGACTCTGAGGTCTTTGATCCATTTGGAGTTGACTCTGGTGCAGAGTGATATTTAAGGATCTAGCTTTAGTTTTCTACATGTAGTTAACCAGTTTTCCCAGCACCATTTACTGAAGAATATTTCTTGTATGTTAGTTCTATAACAAAGAATGGAGAGTTCACATGAACTCCATGAATTCCTCATTTGTAGACCAAGTATGAATGTCAGAGAATTGCAGGGACAGATAATTTGATTGTGTTGGGCAGGAATGAGAGAAGAGACACAGACACATATGATGATTCTTAACAGTTCTGCTTATAGTAGCCAATACTACTACTTCTGTCCACATCCCCTTAGGTAGTGCAATCACTAATCCTGAAGTCAAATGCAGAACTTTACTTTCCGTACAAAAGCAAGGTGAAGGTTTGGGAGGGAATGAATAATTACAAGTAATTACATAACATACTACAATATGGCTTTGACCAATTAAGGCTTATCTTCTCAGATTGAGCAGGAATGAATACATGTTCTGTGACCTTGCAGCCACACAATTGTGATATTGTATCACAATTGTGATAAGTAATATTACTTTTATTAAGTATGGACATAAGGCATTTTGGCTCATATCAAGCTCCTGGTAATGCTTATCATGATGGTCTCTGACCTGTAGAATGCAGAGTAAGATAGAGGGGATTATAAATGAAAAATAAAACTCTCCCACATTGATTCCCCTCAATTTAAACAGATTAACTAAAACTCTCATCTAACTGGAAAGATGTACCAACTTAGAAAAGTAGCTCAAATACAGATGAAAATAGCATTGACTTATTTCTCAATAATTTCTGAACAATTTGTGAAGGATTTATGACCTTCCAGAAACCATACTGCCTTTTTTCTAAAAGACTGAAACTCACGTTTATGAGGCATTAATTTTACAATATAGTCACATTACTTAACAATAAGGATAAGTTCCAAGATGTGCATCATTAACAGATGTCCTCATTGTGAAAAATCAGAGTGAATTTACCCAAACTAAGACAGCTTTGATGTTACTAGGCAGGACCACCATAATGTATTTGATCCATAATTGACCATTATTATTTACAACATATATAACTCTGAAATCCTGGGTAAAGAACTCCCAATTTGTCATTGAGTTTTAGAACCCTGTTTGGTAAAATAGTTAACTGAAACAGGAGAATATAAGAAATACCATTAAAGACATCATAGCATCTTTAAAGGAAAATGGCAGGCAGGTAGACAAAGGGAGATAGACTGCTGGTGCATTGATGTGGGTAAAAGCTCTTATGAAATTACTGAGTTTTTTGATGATTGGTTGTTTCTTTTTTGTGGGTATTGCTGATTGGTTATTTCCCCCAGATCATAGTAAAAATTGGTATGTGGGAAAACATCTCAAGAGCTTGGCTTTTACTTCTGATTTCTATTGGATAAATATAAAGTGCTTGGATTACTGACAATTCCTCTGGAACCTTGGTATATTCTTGTCCACTGTGTCTCTTTATGAGATGTGGGGGAACTTTCTTACACACATGGCCCTTCCTGCAGTACAGTGGTATTTTCTTTGTTTCAATTCTGGCTCATCTACTAGCACAGACTGTTCCCTTATTTTACTGTCATGGGCAAGTGATGCAGGAAGAGAAATATTGCTGATCTGTGAAATTGGAGGATGCATTAAACCTGTCTTGGTATTTAAACCAAACTAAGTACCATGCTTAATTGGGTTTATTAAATGACATCTTGTTCAGGACAAAGATCAGAATGCAAGAGAAGCTATGATGGATCTAAATTAAATGCCTAACTTAAAGCTAAATTGTTTTACACACAAGTCAGTAATTTTAGAACTATGTCTCAAATGAATCACAAATTGGCCTCTCTGAACATACTGTAAGGAAATACTTTGTGTGCCATTAGACAACACAAATTATAAAAGTCAAATCTGACTTCTTTCCAATTGTATGTCCAAAAAACATAACTATGTCTTCTCTCTGCATCCCCTGACATTTCTTTTCTTAGTACTCAGTTAAAAAATACCTTCCAAAAAAAACTATGAGAAAACTATGAGAAATACAAGGAATTACCCAATTGTTACTGAGGCTTAGCAAGTGTAGCATGTTTAAAGAAATAGCTACTGTTTTCTGTTTCCCTGGAAGATCTCAATGTGCAAATACAGACCTCACTGCATGCAGAATTGCCCTACAAAGCCCAATTTTCATAAAGAGAAATAAAATAGCTGTTTTAGTTTGTAGACCAGACAGTATATTCCTAGAATTTAAGACTAATGAGCCATGTTTTCAGAATTGCCTTTCTAAACAAACAAGGTCTTTATATTGACCCAAAACTCTGAGGTATAGCCAAAAGACTAATGATATCAATATTATCATGGGTACATCTAGACAACACAAAAAGAATATCCTCTCCACTTCCAAAGTTAGTTGTCAGAATCAGATGAAATCTGATATGTTCATCTGGAGTTTCCTCTGCACCTCTAAATCAATTGAAAGGCTTTTCTTTTTAAGAATGTGGAAAATCCATTTGCTTCTTCTATCTATCTCCATATCTATATCTATCTAGCTATATAAAGTTTATAAATTAATTCCCAAAGTAAATTTCTCCCTTGGTGATTTGATTTGAATGAAAATTAGTACAAATCATTATAAACAGAATGCTTTCAGTTAAGATGTAATTAATTAAAGGTGCAAATGCAAAATACAGTTGAATATGCAATTAGATGACTGATTATCCATGAAAACTAATTTGACACTTAAAGTGTCATTGCACCCCGACTTTGAGCTGCTATCACACTACAACTGTGCATAGGTGACCATTTCTTCTGGAGGAAATGTCCTAAGGCCTGGCATTTTCAGTGGTTGTTTATTGCATAGTACTAAAGGGATAGCTTCCTAGGGGGTTTCTCCTTCCTTTCCTCTACTTTTCAACCAGCACTTGGATTTTAAGTAATTGATGCATATATTGGGACACTGTGGAAGATATCTTTTATTTTTTTTACTTCAGTTGCTTATACTTGTTCATTTACTTTTTAAAGAAAAAAAGTTAGTAAAACAAGGTACCAATGGTTCATACCTCAAATCTAAGCTACTCAGGAGGCTAATATCTGAGGATTGCAGTGCAAAGTCAGCCCAGGCAGAGAAGTCTATGAGACTCTCATCTCCAATTAAGCATCAAAAGCTGGGAGTGGAACTATGGTTCACATGGTAAAGCACTAGCCTTGAGCAAAAGAAGCTCAGGGATGTACGCCTGTGTTCAAGTTCCAGAACTGGCATGCACATACAAAACACTGATAATCAAAATGTTGAATGTGTGTGTAAAGGTACTAAGTTCTGATTGTATTTTATTTTATTTTTTTTCTTGGTCATAGTTCATAAACTCACAGCCTGGGTGCTGTCTCTGAGCTCTTTTTGCTCATGGCGAGTGCTCTACCACTTTGAGTCACAACACCACTTCCAGTTTTCTAGGTGGTTAATTGAAGATAAGATTTACAGACTTAGTTCTGTACCAGAATCCGAGATCTCAGCCTCCTGACTAGCCAGAACTACAGGTGTGAACCACTAGTGCCCAGCAGTTTTAATTATTTTATTTAAGAATTATTTAATCTCTTTAAGCCTCCTGAGTAGTGAGGATTATAGGCTTGAGCCACAGGCACTCAGCTTTAATAACTATCTTGATCATCAGATGGACTAGATGGCATTTACTGTGTGTATATAGATCAGATTCTATACAATCTTCAGTTTTAGGCATCCACAAGAGGTCTTGGAATATGTAGCTTGTCAATTCTATGTGACAGTCCTGTCTGTATTTTCTGTTCAGCTTTTCATGCCAAAGTGTATCATTTAACTATAATTTTAGAATTTTATTTATCAATATCATTTAGCAGTAAGATATAGTTTCTCTACTGAAAGTACTTTAGGAGATAGTAATTTGTCATGTTTTTTTACATACCTACATGAAATTACAGAGTGCTAAGTAAGAAAAAAACACAAAATATTTAAGAGCTCAAGCTCTGAGGGCACTGATTTGATTTTAAAAAAAAACAAAAACAAAAACAAAAAACTAGCTGTGTATCTAAATAGTATAAGAGTTTTTGTTAGGTGTTTTACTTTGCTCACTTGAAAAAACAGCCAACAGCATATTTCATAAATGATGTGAAGATTAAATAATTCAGGTGGAGAGAACTAGCAAGTACTCAATAAAGGTAAACTTTCAATATAATTATAAGTTTCTTGATACTGTTCAGTTAAAATTTGGTAATTTCATTGTTTAGAAAGCTTCTAGGAACCGGCTGGGAAGGTGGCTCAGTGGTAGAGCGCTTGCCTTGCATGCCTGAGGCCCTGGGTTTGATTCCTCAGCACCACATAAGCAAAAAGAAAAAAGCCACAAGTGGTGCTGTGGCTCCAATGGTAGAGTGCTAGCCTTGAGCTGAAGAGCTGAGGGACAGTGCCCAGGCCCAGAGTTCAGGCCCCACGACCAGACCTAAAAACTAAAAATAAAAAAAAGCTTCTAGGAAGTGGTGCTGTGGCTCAAGTGGTAGAATACTCAGCCCTGAGCTGAAGAGCTCAGGAACAGCACCCGGCCCAGAGTTCAAGCCCCATGACCAAAAAAAAAAAAAAAAAAGGAATTATTTAAGCTGGCCTTTCAGTATCTTTAAGATAGATAGATAGATAGATAGATAGATAGATAGATAGATAGATAGATAGATAGATAGATAGATAGATAGATCAGTATCTTTAAGTTATAGATTCAAGTATCTGAAATATTTACTTTGCTTGTCAGGTTTTTATGTTAGGTATATACCCAAACTTACCAAGAAAGTTAAACTTTATTGGTTTTCAGAGAGAAAGGATGAGTTTATGTTTCTCTTCTGTTTTACTGGGGATTGAACTTGGGGCTTTGTACTTACAAGGCAAGTGATTTACCACATTATCAATGATCCCAGCCCTTTTGGCTCTAGTTATTTTCCAGATAGGGTTTGGGTTTGTTTTCTTTTTAATCAAATATGGTCTCTGACCACCATCTACTACCACTTCTGCCCTCAATGCTGAGATTACAAGCACATTCCGTTATGCCCAGATTCCCCACCACCCACCTCCAGGCTGACTTTCCACTTGATCCTCCTATCGCTCATTCCTGAGTAGCTAGGATTAGAGAGGCAGCAGCATCATATCCAGCCTAGAAAGAATGTTATAACACATTTATTATATCATACATCAATGTTGTTCTAAAAATCATGAGGAGATCCCATCACCTAATTTAAATAGTTTTTAAGTCTAAGGTATTAGCATTGGCCAAAATTTCATAATTTAAATTTTATATACTTTTTAAAGTTTTCTGGATTTGAAAATTTTCCGTGGTGTGTTCAAGTATTTTGAGGAAAATAGGTAACTGAAAAATAAGCAAATGATTCATGAAAATGAGAAAGCATTTGTGCAATGCCCATGTGTCAAACAGGGTGCTAGGTATGCATTGTACATTACATATACATTAGCCTCAAGTCAGCACTGCAAAAGATTTCTGCACTCTTAGACCTGGAAACTTACAAGCTATCTTTCTTTGAGAGGGCACATTGTTCCCTAGAGCATAATAAGAAAATGGTCTTGGACTAGATCCCTCCCTAACCTGAAGTATAGTTATTAGCATTTCTGCACGTTGAGTTTATTGTTTTCTTCTTCAGATAACTTCTTAGAAAATGCAAATGTCCATCAAAGAGAAGATTAGTCTCTTTTCAGGATACTGAATCTTTAATATTAGCAGGTTTGCCTGATAATTTTCTTCAAGAATAATGGATATTCAGCCATAAAGGAGCCAAAATGGATAAAGAGGAAAAAAAAATCTTAGGTACAATAAAGAGCAGGTAGACAGTTATCTTAGCCCACTTTCTGTCAATAATAATGTAATAACTAAAGATTCAGTGAGTTAAAATGAGGAGAGTTATTCAGGCCCATGGTTCTGGTCCAAGCTTAAAAGGCCACATCTATTGATGGCCTTCCTGTTATCAGAGTCCCAGGCTTATTTGGAGAGAGACAAGTGAGGAAAGCACTAAGCCAACTGCCTTTTATAGCAAACTGCACTCTAGAAATAACATAGTAATCAGTCCATGACTCCATTAATTTCATTCTTTGAACCAGAATTGGTCTGAACTTTGGAAGCTAACTATGGGAATAAGAGTGTTGAGGGGGAAAAAAAAAAAGACCTTGCCGGTTATTGGTGGCTCACGCCTATAATCCTATCTACTGAGGAGGCTAAGATCTGAGGATCATGATTCAAAGCCAGCCCAGGCAAGAAAGTCTGTGAGACTCTTATCTCCATTTAGCCACCAGAAAATTGGAAGTGGAGCTATGACTCAAGTGGTAGAGCATTAACCTTGAGCTGAAAAGATCAAGGACAGTGTCTGGGCCCAGAGTTCAAGCCCCACGACCAACCAAAAAAAAACATTAGAGACCTCATTGTTAATAGTCTGTAAGTAGGAAGCCTCAAACCATGATTCCCAACTATGGATGCTCATTGAAATCACCTGGGAAATAAAAATAAATACTGATCTTGGGCATCTTGTGGACAGAGACTGTTTTAAAATTTCCCTCATTGGGAAGGTGGTTCAGTGTTTGAGTGCTTGCTTTGCATGCATGCAGCCCTGGGTTTGAATCCTCAGCACTACATAAGCAGAAAAAGCTGTAAGTGGTACTGTGGCCCAAATGATAGAGTGCTAGGCTTGAGCTGAAGAGCTGAGGGACAGCGCCCAGGCCCAGAGTTCAGGCCCCACGACAGACAAAAAGAAATTTTTGCCACCTCAGATAATTCTAACATCCTCACCCAAAATGGCATCCACTGACTCAAGGAGTCCAATGTAATTAAATGAAGGTTTATCAGGTGTTTACAGGATTGACAAAGGCTCATCTCAAAGCAGAAACATTGTTTTGTGTTTTTGTTTTTTAAATTACAGCACTGATGTAGTTGTCATTCAGTATCCAACTCCATGCTGTACTTCCAACCCCAACTTCATCCTTGCATCCTGTACAAAGATGGATCAGGCTCAGTTGGGTAAGGAGCGGCTGTTCCATTCTGTTTATGTTTGAAATCCAGTTCTTTTTTTTTTTTTTTTAATTTTATTTTATTTTATTTGAGAACATACTGTACAGAGGGGTTACAATTACACGGGCAGGATAATGCATACATTTCTTACCAAGCATTGCAGCCTCCTCCTTTGTTTACCCTTCACCTCCCTTCCCAGCCTCCCCCCTCCCCCCCACCCAATCATACCCCCCCTCCTCCCCTCCACTCCGACATTGTAAAGCTGGTTTTGACATGACATTTTGTACTTCTCATTGTTGCAACAGGTCCACCTGAATCCTTGAACGACTTGTTTGTACCCGTCTCCTCCACATGTTATACTGACATCAAATATAGTGAAAGCGGGGGTTACACTGTGGGGGAGGGACATACAAAGCAACAAAGAAATAATCCTATAAATGCATTAGAAACACATGCATGAAAGAAACAAAAACATTAAAATACATATTTGAGGGTTCGTTTTCCTAACATCACATTATCTGACTTTTTCCGCTTGACTCATACCTATACTAGATATTGCAAATAAGGGAAACCATGGGACCTATGTTTCTTTGGGCCTGGCTTACTTCACTTAATATAATTTTTTCCAAGCCTTTCCATTTCCTAACAAATGGGGAAATGTCATTCTTTCTGATGGAGGCATAGAATTCCATTGTGTATATATACCACATTTTCTTGATCCATTCATCTACTGAGGGGCATCTGGGTTGGTTCCATATCTTAGCTATGGTAAATAATGCTGCAATAAACATAGTTGTGCTGGTAGCTTTAGTGTGGTCTTTTTTGTAAACATTTGGGTAAATGTCCAAAAGTGGGATTGCTGGGTCATAGGGGAGTTCTATGTGAAGTCTTTTGAGGAACCTCCATACTGCTTTCCAAAGTGGTTGAACAAGTTTACATTCCCACCAACAATGAAGTAAGGTTCCTTTCTGTCCACATCCCCTCCAGTATCTGTTGTTGTTAGAGTTCTTGATTTTTGCTGTTCTAACTGGAGTGAGGTGATATCTCAATGTTGTTTTGATTTGCATTTCTTTTATGGGTAGGGATGTTTAACATTTCTTCATGTGTCTATTGGCCATCCTTCTTTCTTCTTCAGAGAAGCTTCTCTTTAAGTCTTTCGCCCACTTACTTATTGGGCAGTTGTTTCTTTGAGGATTTGTTGTTGGGTGGTTTAATTTGTTGAGTTCCAAGTATATTTTAGATATGAGACCCTTGTCTGTTGTATGGCTAGTAAAGATCTTCTCCCAATCCGTGGGCTTTCTATTGATCTTGCTAGCTATGTCATTTGCCCTGCAGAAGCTCTGCAACCTTATGCAATCCCATTTGTCCAGCCTTTCTTTGATTTGTTGTATTTCCGGGTCTCTATTCAGAAAATTTCGGCCTGAGCCAAGGAGACCCAGGGTTTCTCCTATTCCATCCTGTAATGTTTTCAGAGTGTCTGCTTTGAGTTCAAGATCTTTGATCCATTTGGAGTTGATTCTGGTGCAGGGTGATATATAAGGATCTAGCTTTAGTTTTCTACATGTAGTTAACCAGTTTTGCCAGCACCATTTACTGAAGAGGCTGTCTGTCTTCCATTCTATTGTTTTAGCTCCCTTATCGAAGATTAGATGACTATAGGTCTGTAGGTTCATTTCTGGGTTTTCAACTCTATTCCATTGGTCCTGAGGTCTGTTCTTATGCCAATACCAAGCTCTTTAGATTACTATGGCTTTATAGTAGAGTTTGAAATTTGGTATTGATATTCCTCCAGCAGTGTTCTTTCCATTGAGGAGCGTTTTTGCTATTCTGGGTCTTTTATTGTTCCACATGAATTTTTGGATTGCCTCTTCTATTTCCGTGAAGAATGAGGTTGGAATTTTGATAGGTATTGCGTTGAATTTGTAGATAGCCTTGGGAAGTATTGCCATTTTCACGATGTTAATCTTTCCAATCCAGGAGCATGGGAGGTTTTGCCATTTTTTAAGTTCTGTGTTGATTTCCTTTTTCAAGATTTTAAAGTTTTCATCATAGAGGTCCTTCACTTCTTTAGTTAAGTTAATTCCTAGGTATTTCATTTTTTGTGGGGCTATTACAAATGGAGTTGCTTTCCTAATTTCAGCCACACTTTTCTCATTGTTGGCATACAGAAAAGCCATTGATTTTTGGGGGTTAATTTTATAACCTGCTACTTTGCCAAAGTTTTGAATCAGCTTGAGTAATTTGGGAGTGGAGTCTATGGGATTCTTTAAATACAAGATCATGTCATCTGCAAAGAGGGAGAGTTTTATTTCTTCTTTCCCTATTTGGATCCCCTTTATGACTGCATCTTGTCTTATTGCTGTAGCTAGGCATTCTAATACTAGATTGAAGAGAAGTGGAGAGAGTGGGTATCCTTGTCTTGTTCCTGAGTTAAGGGGAAATGGCTTTAGTTTTTCACCATTGAGTATAATGCTGGCTGTAGGTTTGTCATATACAGCCTTTATTGTATTGAGGAATGTTCCATGGATTCCTAATTTTTCCAAAACCTTCATCATAAAGGGGTGTTGGATCTTGTCAAATGCTTTTTCTGCGTCTATTGAGATAACCATGTGGTTCTTATTCTTGCTCCTGTTGATGTGATGAATAGTATTAATTGATTTGCGTATATTGAACCAGCTTTGCATCCCTGAAATGAATCCTGTTTGATCGTGGTGTATGATTTTTTGGATGAATTGTTGAAGTCGATTGGCCAAAATTTTGTTGAGAAGTTTTGCATCAATGTTCATCAAAGAAATGGGTCTATAGTTCTCTTTCTTTGATGAGTCCCTGCCTGGTTTTGGGATGAGGGTTATGATGGCTTCATAGAATGTGTTCGGTAGTGAGCTTTCTCTTTCAATTTCTTTGAAGAGTTGGAGGAGAATTGGTGTGAGCTTTGCTTTGAAGGCCTTGTAGAATTCCGCTGTAAAACCATCTGGTCCTGGACTTTTCTTAGCTGGGAGGTCTCTTATTGCTGTTTCTATTTCAATGCTTGATATGGGCCTGTTAAGATAGTTTAACTCATCTTGGTGTAGTTTTGGCATGTCAATATTTGCTAGAAAGAGGTCCATTTCTGTCAAGTTCTCAAACTTATTAGCATAAAGTTTTGAGAAGTATTCCCTTATAATGTTCTGAATCTTGGTTGTTTCCGTGGTGATGTTTCCATTCTCATCTCTGAGTTTATTAATTTGGGTGTGTTCTCTTCTTTTTCTGATAAGATTTGCTAAGGGTCTCTCAATTTTGTTAAGTTTTTCGAAGAACCAACTCTTTGTTTTGTTGATTCTTTCTATAGTTTTTTTGGATTCTAATTCATTTAATTCTGATTTAATTTTGATTATTTCTTTCCATCTACTGGATTGGGGTTTATCTTGCTGCTCTTTTTCAAGGAGGTTTAGATGTGTCATTAAATTGTTAGTTTCAGATCTTTCCAATTTGTTGATGTAGGAGCTCAGAGCTATAAACTTGCCTCTGAGTACTGCCTTTGCTGTGTCCCAGAGGAGCTGGTATTTTGTGTGTTCATTTTTGTTGAATAGCATGAACATTTGAATTTCCTTTCTAATCTCTTCCATGACCCACTCATGATTCAGCAGTGTGTTGTTCAGCCTCCATGTGATACCGGACTTTCTTTGGTGGCTTTTGGTGTTGAGTTCTAATTTTATTCCCCTGTGGTCAGAGAGAATGCAAGGTATAACTTCAATGTTTCTGAATTTAGACAAGTTTGCTTTGTGGCCTAAAATGTGGTCTATTTTAGAAAACGTTCCATGTGCTGCTGAGAAAAACATGTATTCTGATGCTGCTGGGTGAAATGTTCCGTAGATGTCTGTTAAGTCTAATTGATCTATGCAGCTGTTTAGATCTGCGGTTTCTCTGTTGAGTTTTTGCCGAGTTGATCTATCTAGTGGGGAGAGTGGTGTGTTAAAATCCCCAACAATTAATGTCTTTGGATCTATATGGGATTTGAGGGAAAGTAGTGTTTCTTTGATAAATTTGGGTGCTCCATTGTTTGGCGAATAGATATTTAGAATTGTAATATCCTCCTGAAGGAGAGATCCCTTAATTATTATGTAGCGACCTTCTTTATCTCTTCTCACGAATTTTAATTTGAAGTCTATTTTATCTGATATTAGGATTGCAACTCCCGCCTGTTTCTGGGGTCTGTTTGCTTGGTAGATTTTGTTCCAGCCTTTAACATTGAAAATGTGTTTGTTTTTACGGGCAAGATGTGACTCCTGCAGGCAGCAGATAGAAGGGTCTTGTTTTTTAATCCAACTAGACAGTCTAGGTCGCTTAATTGGAGAGTTCAGTCCGTTAACATTAAGAGATAGGACTGAGAGGTATTTGGGAGTTCCTGCCATGTTATCTACCTTCTTGGGGGCTGCGAAAACTGGGTTCTTCCTATGGTTCTTGGATTCTCAGTTTGGGTGCAGTTTCTTGGCCTTTATTGCGGTCTTGTTGGTTTTCTATGTGTAGGACAACTTTCAGAATCTTTTGTAGGGCTCGTTTGGTGGAGATGTATTGTTTCAATTTTTCTTTGCTATGGAAGGTTTTTATTTGGCCTTCAGTTATGAAGGAGAGTTTAGCTGGGTACAGTATTCTTGGTTGATAGTTGTTTGTTTTTAGGGCATGGCATACATCATTCCAGGCTCTTCTTGCTTTGATTGTCTCTGCTGAGAAATCTGAGGTGATTCTAATTGGTTTCCCTTTATAGGTAATTACCCTTTTCTCCTTGACAGCTTTAAGGATCTTTTCCTTGTTCTGAGTTGATCCTGTGTGGATTATAATGTGGCGGTGGGATGTCCTATTCTGGTCTGGTCTATTTGGGGTTCTAAAGGCTTCTTGTATCTGGACAGGCCTATCTTTTTGCATGTTTGGGAAGTTCTCTGCTAGGATCCTCTTAAAGAAATTTCCTAGACCATTAACTTCTGTTTCTAGGTGCTCCTCTACACCCATTATCCTTAGATTAGGCCTTCTGATGGTGTCTTCCAGGTGTTGGATAGATCTATCATATTTCTTGGACTTGTCTTGGATGGTTGTATGTTCTTTCTCTATAATATCTAGGCTGTCTTCAATCCCTGAGATTTGATCTTCTGCATGGTCTAACCTGCTGTCCAGACTCTCTACTTTGTTTTTTATCTCTTTTCCTTCTAGTTGGTCAGCTTTGATGGCTTCAAGTTCTTTGTTGAAGCTCTGTTTTAGGTCTTGTATGAATTTGTTTACTTCCTTAATTTGGTGTTCAGTGTTTGTCCTCAAATCACTTTGTTGATTGGTTATGGTTTCTTTGGACTCCCATTCCTTCTGTTGGGTTCCATTCAGCATTCCCTTTGTGGTCTCCCTGACTTCCTTCAGCTCTTTGTTAATGGATTCCATGAATGCCTTTAGTGATCTTTGTGTGTTCTCTACCTGGTCTCTCAATTCCTGTATTACTCTTTGATTAGCTTCCTCCTGTTCGTGGGATTCCTGCAGATCTCTTTGAGTGTTCTCAGCCTGCTCACGCCATTCCTC
Source organism: Dipodomys spectabilis (assembly GCF_019054845.1). Taxonomy (NCBI): domain Eukaryota; kingdom Metazoa; phylum Chordata; class Mammalia; order Rodentia; family Heteromyidae; genus Dipodomys; species Dipodomys spectabilis. Next base: position 4,358,456 of record NW_024870758.1, on the reverse strand, counting down.
CCTTTCTCTTTGAGTATTCTCAAGTTGTTCACGCAAATCCTGTATCAGTTTTTGAGTAGCTTCCTCACGCTTATGATATTCCTGTATAAACTTCTGGGATGCCTCCTCTCTCTCCCTGTCACGCTCATACAGAGTCCTTTGTACGTTGTCAAACTTCTCATTTATGTTTGCCAGCAGTGTTTGTAGAGCTATTTGGGAACTCTCCTCTGGATTATTCATTATCTGTTCTAACCCCTGATTATCAAGATTGGGAATTGAGATACCCGAATTTGCCATTTTTCTTGTGTTTTTCCGGCTTACTCTGCCCATTTGAGATGAAGATAGCACCAGTTTTGTGCTAGAACACTATCTTAAGGCAACCATCAACCAAAGTTTGCATTTGTACAGTCAATAGTCTAAAGATACAATCTAGTTCAACAGATACATCTATTCGACATCAAACAACTATATATTAAAGGACTTCGAACCGCAGAGAAGAATTTGGAAAACCAGAAATTATTAGGATTAGGGAGAGATGTGGGTAAAAAATAGGAATAGATTGGTGTGGGGAGGCACAGGGAGAGTTAACTATGTCCTAATCACAATGCAGGAAATAGGTTGGGTAGGATATAAGTAGAGAGAGAGAGAAAAAGAAGAAAGGGAAAGGGGAATGAAAAGAGACCAGAAAAAAAAATAGAAACGTAAAAATTAATGTTATTATAGAGATTAAAAGACCATCTATTTAGAGAGGAATGTGAATATGTTGAGAAAAAGGGAGGGACATAGAGGAGATGTGAAAAACTTTTTAAAAATGCTTAAAATATTATATAGGTATAAAGAGGTAGTACTGCTATTAATGAATTTAAGTCTCAGAGGTTTTGAATTGAGTAATAAGTTTGTGGGTTAAGTGTGTACACAATGGGGGATAGGGTCTACTAGTTAACTGCGGGTTTATCTGAGGATGTGCAGGACAAGAGTTAAGTCACATAAAGAAGAACAAAAGAGGAAAAGGTGGAAAGGATAGGAAAGTGAGAAGAAAAGATCAGAAGTTCAGTAGAGCTAGACAAAAAACAAAAAGATAATTAAGAATGAAAGAAAAAGAGAAAGAAGACAAGAAAAGAAAGGAAAACATACATTCACATATTCCTAAAATAAAAATTATAAGAGGAGAAAAAAAAAAAGTTACTGGAAAACAATTATTTTTTCAGAAGAGGCAAAAATTAAAGATTAATAAAAGTTTTAGAAAAGGAAAAAAAAATTTTTATATATATAAGGTAACAAAAAACGAGAAAAAAAAACAAAACAAAAAAAGAAAAAAAGAAAAGAAGAAGAAGAAAAAAGAAGTTCTTTGATTTTTTTTTGGGGGGGTGGAGGGGTGGGAAGAGTCCTGTATCTCCCTTTTGTCTGTAACCAGAGTCTGGTTGGAGTCTCTGGTCAGCTTGAGGTCCTGTGGCTTGATTGGTTTCTTAAGTCAGTTTGTTGGAACAGGCAGAAAAATGCTCTGCTTTACCCAAGATTTTGAGATCCCCCTCCCAGGTTAGTTTACTGGGAGGGTGATCTGCTTTGAGAATCACAAAAGAGGGGGATGCAGTGATGAGGCTAGGTTCTGGGTAGAGTTGAGGCCTTTCAACAAACAGTAGCTTTTCCCTGGGGCTATTTTGTGAAAAAAACTCACAGCACCCAGCCTGGAGCCATTCTCAGGGTTTCTGTTTTTCAATTGATTGTGGTGGCTGCTAGAGGGAGGGGCAGCCTCTGGCTCTGGTTACCCAGTGAGGAGAGCCACTCCAATGGCTGGCGCCTGAGCTGGGTGACTTTTCCCTGGATGGAACTGAGTCTGTGAGGTCACTTCACCGTTAAGTTCTTGTGACCTGCTAAATGACTCGTTTTATTCCAAGGCCTGAGCTGGAGCTAGCCGCTCCTCCCAGCTTTGTCGGTATCCAAGATGGAGATCACCGGTGCTGGGGGGGGGGGGGGGGAGGGTTGGCCTTCCCTCCTCTGCTCCCTGAGAAGGAGTGAGGAAGTCGGGCTTCTACTCACACCGAGTCTTGGATCCTGGGTCGTCTCTGGTCTGCAAAGTTCAGGATGAAGTTGTCCGCTCCTTGTCGGTTCTTGCTGGTGTTGAGTAGAATCCGCTCGTCCGCTGCGTCTGGCTCCTTCGTCCCGGACTGTGTCTCAGGTATGCCCCGCGGCGGTGGTCGCCACCGCGACCCTGCCGCCGCAGCGGCAGCTGCTGGCAGGCGCTCAGATGTGTCTGCTTGGCTTCCCCTCTCTTGACTAACTCTCTGTCCTGTGATGGCACACTTGGTGTGATTCTCTGGCTTGGGACTGTTCACTGGAACTCTGAAACTGTTTTCTATGCAAGAGCTTGTTCAGATTCCAGCTTCTCCTCCGCCATCTTCCCTTAACTTCCCAGTTCTTTCTAATATCCCATAGTCCTAAAATTCCTACTTCATCCTTTGTGTCTATTGTCCATTTCTGCCTGGAATTCCTTACTTAATGATATTGTTTAATTTATGATAGCTTGAGAAGTACCATAGTCAAATTAACATATCCAATAGGCATTTATTGTGGAGCTCTGAGGGAAAATACCCAAGGTAAATGCTGATAGAATATAGACATATGGTTATAATCATGTGGAGACCTTGTTTATACAGACTGTTGAGACCTGGCCCCAGAATTTTTGATTACATCTGAACTGCTTGGTGTGTTCAACAATTCCACAGGTCTTGGCTTCTTCAATTTTAGTACATTTTTTCAGTATGCTGCAAATCTTCAGGCCAGTGGGCCCTCAGTCTTTTGTCCATTTCTACCTAGCATTCCCTGTTATGTTTACCCTGATTCCAGGTTTCCTTCTTAGAAGGAAAGATTCCAGGTTTCCTTCTTGAGAAACTCATGCTTAAGACACATCAATCATAACCCAAAGCTGAGTATTCATGAAGGAGCTCGAGGCATGCTTTGCATTACCATTTCCTTCCCTATCTCACTGAGGACCCATGAGCAAGACTCTTGGAACAAGTTTACAGGCCTCTACATTGTGTAATGGTGAGTGCTAAATTGGCATAAGCAGCTTGTCCCTCCCCTTTTTAGTTTTTAAATCCTTGAGGTTTGCTCTTTGACACAAATATTCATATGTTGCCTAATAAACTTGGTTCTACTTGCCACCTGCACTCTTATAGTTCATGGCCTTTGCATTATTCTTTGTCATCTTTAAATGGCCCTTTCTGTCTCCCTACTATGTAACTGTGATACTTCTCAGAACTCCTCAAATGTATCTCACTGTATTTTGCTTTTCACATATCTTACTCACTGTTTTTCTTCGTTATTTATATGACAGTACATCACAAACTAGAAGCCTGACACAATATTTTAAGCAATCTCATTATAGACATATAGCTGATAGCTGATTTCAGATCTTAACCTTTTTAGCAGCAGTGGTCCTCAAAGCAAATCTCCAGAAGCAAATCTCCAGAAAACAAAACCAGAAATATCAATCATCATCTCACCAAAGAGATGACATGAACCTAAAACCAGAAATAAAATCATTACTGTTTCTATGCGACATTTAGGACGTGTGACAATTAAATGCCACATATAATTCCAGCCATAGTCCCTGCTGTATCCCAAGTGAGGGGTAGGCTTCAATGTTGCTAAATAGCAATGGTTGAGATTTACTATTTTGTTTGAAATATCTTTTAAAGCATGTAATAAGTCAAACACATTCTGTTCAATGTTCGCATTGCTATACACAACACACTAGCTTCAATGAAATTTTCCAACTCTGTTTTATCTGACTGTGTGGCTGTTATCTGTTTCCATGTGTTCTGCAACTACATGCAATTAGCCTGCCGTGGTTTGAAAATATAAAAAAAATGTTTCTGAACTGAAGGTGTACAAACACTTCTTTTAATCATTATCCTAGCCATCTTATTTAAATTGTAGTATGTTCCATAAGGAATTTTGGCATGATTTAAAGTACAGGTTTTCTACCAATATTATGCCATCTTACATCAGAGACTTGGACATCTTCATATTTTTATATCTGCTAAGGATCCTGGAAACAAGCATCTGCCATTGATGAAAGATGTTGGCAAAACTTTTTCTTTTCCATTTCCCTTTAGCTTACAGGCAAATGAATTTTGCTTCTCTCCCATCTCAGAGGGTGTGAAGAAAACTACTTTAGTCTCCTTTTTCCCCACTAAACATCCACTTATATTGTAAGACTTATGATTATATATCTGCATTCCAACTTTGCAATATTGGAATAATATTCCACATAATTCCAATATTGGAATAATACATAGTCTGTGTTGGAAACATTCCTAGTTTGTTGAGAACTATCTTCTCCTTGTGCCCTCACGGGGTGAAGAGAAAAATCTTTTGTCTCATGTCCCTTCCGAGGAAGGCACTAATTCCACCAAGAGGACTTCACCCTCATGACCCGATCACCTCCCAAATCTTTACCTACTAACACCATCACTTTGAGGTTAGTTTCAATACATAAGAGGGGAAGTGATAAACATCCAGTCTCCAGCAATAGTGAACACAACTGGCACCCTGTGCAGATACCTTGAATCCTCTTTTCCATCTCTGTGGACATCTACCATCTATTTTGTGATGGAACTCTCTTTGAAGATAGATGCATTCGGTTAGTAGTACTGAGGTACTGAAACTTTCTGGTTCTTGTAGTCAAAGACAGACAGGTTCAAGTCCAAGGTTCACTGGCCTTAAATTGAGTAGGTTGTTATTGGGCTTTCCTAAATCTAGAAGAGGCATGATTTCTGTGTTCTACTTCCCCATTTTCCTCTGAGATAATCTTCTTTCCATGTTACTTTCATATAATTCCTCATTTCAGCATCTGCTTGAGAACATGAACAATGCAATATGCTCACAAAGAACTTTATTTTCTACTAATCTGTAGCCTTTCCTAGTGTAGATTCCTAACAGATTTCATAATAGACCAACAGCCCTCTATACTCTTTAGCCATCTCTCCACTTGATTAGTGGAGAAAAGTGGTATAAACTGGGAATCGAAAGCTATGCAAGTGAATTAAGTACAACTGCCCCACTTCTACTCACACATTGCTATGGAAGCCCAAGAAGTAAATACAAACATTGAAAGAGTAATATGTGAAGTAATATGTGAATTCCACAAAAGAGGGGAGCTGGGAATTCAATTTATGTCTGTATTTAGTATAAAGGGTCACAAAATAGGGTTTCCAAGAATCTGAAATATAAAAATTTATTGTATTTAAGATATAGATTTTCTTGGAAAACAAGTGATGGAGAATGGGAAAGATAGATATAGCAAAGTCCAAAGAAAGCAGAAAGACTTCTGCAAACTAGGAAAGACTAAACTAAAATGACACAAGCAATTAATTTAAAAAGTGACAAGAAAAATCCATTTGTTTTTGGTTTGCTGTAATTTTCTCCATTTTCAAACTTTTCTATAACAGCATCTATTAATTTTATAATGTAAAAAGTAATGCATTTCTAAAACTTGATAACTTTTTAATCCACTTGAACAGATTCTGTTTTAGAGAATTATTAGTGATTGCCCACATTCATTCCAGGTTATGTCAATCGGTCATTTAAAACAGTACCAAAGTATTTTATGTATCATTAAAAGTATTATGACTCCACATAGAGCTCCCTTACGACCCAGCAATCCCACTTTTGGGCATTTATCCAAATGATCACAAACAAGACCACACTAAAGCTACCAACACAACTATGTTTATTGCAGCATTATTTACCATAGCAAAGATATAGAACCAGGGGCTGGGAAGGTGGCTCAGTGGTAGAGCGCTTGCCTTGCATGCTCGAGGCCCTGGGTCCAATTCCTCAGCACCACATAAGCAAAAAGAAAAAAGCCGGAAGTGGCGCTGTGGCTCAAGTGGTAGAGCGCTAGCCTTGAGCTGAAAAGCTGAGGGACAGGGCCCAGGCCCAGAGTTCAGGCCCCACGACCAGACCACCCCCTCCCCCAAAAAAAGATATAGAACCAACCCAGATGCCCCTCAGTAGATAAATGGATCAAGAAATTGTAGTATATATACACAATGGAATTCTATATCTCCATCAGAAATAATGACATTGACCAATTTGTTAGGAAATGGAAAGACTTGGAAAAAATGATATTAAGTGAAGTAAGTCGGACCCAAAGAAACATAGGTCCCATGGTTTCCCTTATTTGCAATAACTAGTATATGTCTGAGACAAGCATAAAAGGTCAGATAAGATGATGTTAGGCGAAATGAACCCCAAGATAAAGACACAAGTGGTTTTTTCTTTCTTGCTATTGTTTCTAATGTATTTATAAGGTAATTGTTTTGTTGCTTTATATATCCCTCCCCCATAGTATTACCCCTGTTTTCACTGTATTTGATGTTGATATAATTTGGGGAGGGGAAGGGAAAAAACAAATTGTTTAAATAGGGATACAGATTGACCCATTGTAACAATGAGATGTACAAGATGTTATGTTGAAAAATAAACTTTACAACTTTGGTGAGGGTGTAGGGGGTGGGGGGGAGTGTAGTCGTGGAGATAGGAAGGCAGGGAGGGTAGGGGAAAAACAAAGGCAGAGGCAAAAATGCTTGATAAGAAATGTACTTATTACCTTGCTCGTGTAATTGTAGCCCCTCTTTATGGTATTTTCACAATAAAAAAAACGTATTAAATAAATTTTTAAAAAAAGAAAATTGAAAGAAACCATTAAAAAATAGTATCAGCTGGGTGCTGATGTCTTATGCCTTCAATCCTAGTAACTTAGGAAGCTGAGATCTGAGGATCAGGATTCGAAGCTAACCTTAGCAGACAACCCCATAGACTCTTATTTCCAATGATCGAGGACAAAGCTACAAGTGAAACTGTAATTCAAGTCATAGAGCACTAGCCTTGAGTAAAAACATCAAGCAAGATCTCAGAGTCCTAAGTTCAAGCCCCATTGCTGGCATGTGCACACATGCACACGTAGGCGCATATGCATGCATGCACGCGTGCGCACACACACACACACACATACACACACACACACACGCGAAGTAAGTAGGATTCAAATCTGTAATACCGTTTGATATTATCTCCATGGAACCATGTAGAAAATACACGAATCAGAATTATGAGGTTATAAATTTCTTTTCCTTTTTTGTGTCTTAAAAATAGTGTTGAATTTTTACAATAAAAAAATAAACAACATTTGGAGGCGTGCTTAAATACCTTTAGGTCTGATGTGCTAATACCCCATGGTCATACTCTTTGCCAGCCTAGGAATAATTAGACCTATCTAAAACCTTCGAGCTAATTTATGCTTTTAGATAGATCCCATTTTTCTCTGCTCCACTTCCTCCTATTCCTTTAAGCATCTATCATCCTTTGAACGCCTGCCACTTCTTTGTCTCAAGGAAGCTTAAATTTATTTCCTGCAGTTTCCCTCACATTCACATGAAAAATACACATCTGCTGCTGTGTGTTTCTTGCTTGCTTTCTTTTTTTTCCTCTCATATCTCACTGAGAGTATGCTAGCATTTTTTCTGATGATTTATGGAAAAGTAAATACAGTTTTCCAGGGCTATTCACCCCATGTAAATTTCTAATGATCCCAAATGTGAGGGTGGGAATGACAATATGCCTTGGTAGAAAGCCAGCTGCTCTTTTCATTTGAACAAGAGTTTGATATTATTCAGCTCACTAAGTGAGCTTGTTTGTTTCAACAGCTGTTGACTTCATCTCCCTCTCGCTGGATCAAAGGAAGAACATTAAAAAAAAAAAAGCTTCCCTCCATATCTCCTGCCTGGCTACCTTTCAACAGAGCTTTTCACTAAGTGGCACACTGTCTTGTCCATTATTAGAATCAGAGTTACTTGGAGCCAAGAAGAATCCAGTAGATTATAATTGCCAACCAGCCTCCTTGTGAAAACATTCTACACTGCATCTATTATAGGAGGTAGGGGCTTTCATTAACCACTTTATTTTTTGTCAGACAAGAAAATGGAAGTTCAGATCCATTAAGTAGCTTGCCTACGGTCACAAACCTTTGAGAGTGAAAACTTGAGTGTCTCTCATAGATGGACACACAAGAGCTGCTAAGATGCACTGGACATCAGTGAAGAAATGAATATAAACCACAGAATAACTCTCTTGTTTGACTTTTGTGTTTTGATTTATACACTTGACTACAAGGGTCAAACTTAGAGTGCTCTGCTCTCAACCCCCCAGCAGGGGCGGGGGGAGGGAGACTCCTTGCACCTGGAGATTTCAGTTCCTTCGGGTCATCTGTTAATGTGTTCACATTCCAAACCTCAAGGTTCATCATTTCTGTCCAAGGTCCTGGATGCTTCTGGAGAGATGCTGAGAAGAGAAACTCGGCTTTTTGGATCTTTAGATCGTCTGCTTCTGAATTGATCCTGGACCTCATCTTCCCCCAGCCTTTTCTATGAGACAAGCAGCTGTTCAAATACTTTCAAGCAGGCTTTTCTGATCCTCCCATGCTTCAATTATTTTCTCGTCCAATCTATTCTGCATCCTAGTCACATTCTGCCGACATTTACCAGCTACCTTCAGCCTCCCAAAGTATACTACCCTCTGAAAACTGCACAACTTTGCATGTCCCACTGACAGAATCTTCTCTGTATTAGGTTCCTAGAGCTATAACAAGTGCTACCACCCCACCTGAGAGAAGAATCTGTGATTCCCGTAGGGCTGGTGGCCTCAGTTGCTCCTTGGCCTAGAGGTGGGGGATGTCCCACTCCATCTTCAAGCTGTCTTTTCTCTGCTCGTGTCAAAATTTCTTTTAAATAGGAAAAACAGTTTCATTGGAATAGCACTTACCCTAATGGCTTAAATTTATCATAGCTTAACAATTTGCAAAGATTGTATTTCCACTTACAATCCCTTTCACAAGGTCTTCAAAGTTTACTGGAGGTAAATTTCAATGTCACTTTGGATTGTACAGTTCAGCCCAAGTTATCATTGTTATTCACTACAGGAAAAGGCATGGTAATTGCAGCATTATACTATGCCAGTGACTGCACACCACCTGCTGACAGAGATTCATGTCATTTAACTGATGCCTTTACTCTATCATCCCATCCATACAGCCCATTCAAAGACCATTTCTGTATTCCTGGTTTCAAATATTTTTAGACCAACCTGTAGAAGCCAATCTTACAACTATAGATTTATAAGTAAGGGGCTTATTAAGGGTCAAGAGACTTACATAAGAAAGAAGTTGATGAAGAGCAGACACAGATGCAATTTTAGACAACACCTCAGACTTAACCTGATCCCTTGGTGAGCTCTAGACTGTAAATTCCATTTCAATCTACCTCATGATGAAGCAAAGGAGCTTGGTTTTCAGACTCTAGCAACAATCATTTGCTTCCTGATGTGTGGAGGTGTACTGGTTTGAGGCCAGCCCTCTGAAGTTGCTCACATGGTCAGGAACAGAGCACAGAAAATATCCAGCATGCACACACGGCTGATGAATTCAATGGGAGCAGACTTCAGGGGAAAGTGAGAAGTGTGCACCATACAACAGTACAGACTTTCACCCTCATATGTGTGACACTTCCTGGGCTTCCATATATCAATGTGTTAGATAAAATTTGAGGGTTGTGGGGAGACTAGCTCTGCCCTATGAGGGGACTCAGCATGTGCTGGAAGCAGGATGCCATTGGATGTGGAGTAGATAACTGGGAGAGGTAATTCTGAGATCAGTAGCAACTCAGGGGGATGGTAGGTCATGAGCAGCCGAGCATGAGCTGCAAGACTCAGCTGTAGAGTCCGTGTGCCAGAGCAGCTGCTGCACAAAGTCCTTGGGAAATCCTATTCTATGAGATTCCCCCAGCGTCTTCCAAAGACACATTCAGGAGAACCAGCAGTGGGTGCCTGAAGTAACTGAGGGCCTGTAGGTAGCTGGAAAAATGAATGTTTCTGGCATAAGTTTGTTTTGTTTAGTTCTTGTAGTGCTGGAGATTGAATTGAGGTTGCATACATGGTAGACAATCATGCTGTTCTATTACATTTTTGTGTGTGCCAGAACTGCAACTTGAACTCAGTCCTCAATGATACCCCCTGAGCTTTTATTTTTGCTCAAGACTAATGCTCTACCAGTTGAGCCACAGCTCCACTGCTGTTTTTTGGGGGTAGTTAACTGGAGATAAGAGTCTCAAGGGCGAGAGGGCGGGGGGGGGGGGAGACTGGGAAGGGATGTGAAGGGTAAACAAAGGAGGAGGCTGCAATGCTTGATAAGAAATGTACTCATTATCTTTTCCATGTAATTGTAACCCCTCTGTACAATATGTTCACAATAAAAAATAAATTAAAAAAAAAAAGAGTCTCAAGGGCTTTCCTACTCCAGCTGGCTTCAAACTGATTCTCAGATCTCAGCATCCTGAGTAGCTAGGATTATAGGCATGAGCCACCTGTTTTTGTTGTTTGTTTTTAAATTTCCTTATTAATGATCTGGGAATGTGGTCCAGTGGTAGAGTGCTTGCCTAGTATGCATGAAGCCCTAGGCTCAATTCCTCAGTACCATATAAACAGAAAAAGCTGGAAGTGGTGTTGTAGCTCAAGTGGTAGAGTGCTACACTTGAGCAAAAGAATCTCAGGGACAGTGCTCAGGCCAGAGAAGTCAATGTCTCAATATTCAACTACATATCCTGGTTTGGGTTTTTATAATAAGCCCCCCCAGTGGGCTCAATGTTTACCCACTCCAACCTTCCCCTTCTTGCCAGTTGACTTGTTAAAGTGAGTATCTTAATATATAATTTTGGATAGATTTACTCAACAATAATACATGTTTCCTTTTAATATAACTGCTTAAGCTATATCTGGGCAATCATATCTCCTCTGTGTTACCTTCCAGCTGCAGCATGATGTAGAAGGTGCCCTTGGCAGTTTTCAGTGTTTGATGACTTATCTCTTGTTATAAGAAGGGTGGGGGGGGAAGGTGGGAGGAGGAGGCTGCGGGAGGAGGGGGGGAATTTGCAAGTCCTTTGATCAGGAGGCACACCACCGAAGGACATAACTTCCAGACCTGTGTTTGGCATTCCTTCAAGCCTCCCACCTGATGCTTGGACACATAGTGTTTTGGACACATAGACGATTAACACTCACAAAGTTAAATCCAGAACCACAGAAGGCAGATAAGCCTAGAGGATGCTGGCATTAACATTCTGTCTTCCCATGCTCTGAGCCAAGATCCTCTTCTCACTGGGTGTGCACGCCCTCTGGTGGCCTCAGGTCTCATCACCATGGAAAGAAGGAGGGAAGATCAGGATTCACTCTGGGGGACCTGCTGCAAAATTCGGAATCCTTTCACTGTTCGCATTCCAGCTGTCAGAGCTACCAACTTCACATTTCAACTTAAGCAAGATTTTTGTGGGTTTTTTAATAGAATAATTCTATCCAGAAGACAAATTTCACTCTACTTGCTCAGACTAGAAGTTAGAAGACTTTAAAATGTTACCTGATACCTCCCTTCTGAAGCTGGCCACTGCTAAGGGGAGCACTGAATTTATATTCTGCAAGGGCAGAACGTAATCTCTTGTTATCTTGTCTTATTTTCTTGTATTTCTGAAATGGGGGAGGGAGTCTTTGTTGCTTAAATTCCTGGGCTCAAGTGATCTTCCTCCCTCAGCTAGGACTACAGGAGCAAGCCACTACAAGGATTGAGTCCCTCTTTGATTTCTTTCTTGATTGTTCTTTTGTAAATGGTGTCTGGCTATGTGTCCAGGACTGGTCTGGAACTCTCAATCTTCTTGCCTCAGCCTTCTGAGTTCTGGGATTGAAGGCATGCCCCAAAATGCAAACATGGTTTCCTTCATTTAACATGAGCTCCTCACTCACAGTAATCACCTTAATCTGAAGTATCAATATATCATATTTTTCCACTAAAGCAATTTTAAATTTCTATTATACTGTTTCCAAGCAAGAAAAGTTATTTAAAAATAGATTTAAGATATAGAATAATAAAGTTATTGGAGTATAGGAAAAACTAAACCACAACTATTACACTTGTATTTTTGTCCTTTCCTATGCATATTTCTATTATCCCCATATATACATATAATACATTATTTACACTTATGGTACTCTTTTTGGTTTATTATGTAGGTACTATGTAATATATATAATCATTATATATAATGCCTTCATTTTAGCATATTCATAGCTTGTTGTTTGTGTTGTTGATCAAGCTTTTCCTTGAGAAAATTACATTCGGAAATTATTTCGGAGAGAAAATAGAACATTATGCCTGAAAGATGTCAGACCATGCTGTCATGTATGTACCAAATTCTCTTAGAGAATAGCTAGCTAGCTCCCACTCTCCTTCCTGTTGTAGCTAATGAGGGAGTTAGCAGAGGATCCAGGGCCTGGAGCCCGTGCTTCCTTGAGCTGCTCAGGTTGATCTCTTAGTAAGATGTTTGCCTCCAAGAAGCCCTGACCCTTGAAGGGGGTACATTTGTCCTTGGTCATATTCCAGGATGTGTTTGCTTTCTGTGAGACAAACACATATATAATTTATGTTAAGGGAATCAAAGTCTATTTTTGGCAACCAGACTGCCCATGTCATTGTGGGCACCAGGGAGCAGTCAGTGAGTTCAAGCCTCACAGGCAATGAAACCCCTCCACCCCTGGCCTGGTACCCCCAGAATGTTCCATATCCATTCTTTCCTTGACCATCTCTCACTAGAGCTAGCAAGTGGGATGGGACACATAGATCCACAGCTCAAGCTGAAGGAGGAGGGAATTTTAGGAATTTCTCCCATTAACTGTCTCCTATCATAAGCCAGCTATGGGGAATTTGGACTTGGAGGATCAATAGCATGAGCACTCTTCTGTAGTGCATCTATATAAACTTGATGTTTCAGCATCCATTTGAAGTGTTTCCCTTTCTTATACCTATTCACCATTTCCAGTCCTCTGCCTCCTCCCAGTTCCTTTTCCCAGATGACTGCCTCCTACAACACTTTCCTGCTGACCACCTTGTCTATGGGACAGCAATGCATAAACTATTTGGACCACCTCATAGCCTTACTCACTGTCAGATATGGCACAATGGTACCGCTCAGTCGCACTGTGGCCTCCTCGAAATTTGTATCAGCTTGTTCTAAACCCATCTTGGTCTATAGGGTGACAGTGACCAGGTCCCATCCTCTTTCTTTTGTTCCCCACCGATTGGTGAGTGCAGGGTATGGATGGCTGCCCCATTCCCATGAGCCTGTGAGGTGTGCTGGCCTCTTTTCTTTCTAGGATCTGTAAGAAGTGAACAGCTCAACTATCCCAGGTACAATTGCCTATTTGCATCTCACCTGACTGATTGGCCTGAATCTAACTTCTTCCTTTGTCAGGGGTTTTTCTAGAGAGTAGCTTTCCTGGTAGAAATAAAGTGGATATAAATCAGGAGACACAAAGCATAAGATTATCTGCTAGTATGTATGGATCTTCTGTGGGTTGAGTGAGACCTCTGCTCACAGGTGGGGAAATCAATCATTAGGATCAAGGTGTGTGCATACTACATAATGTCTAGGACCATCAGTTCAGGGATTATATACATTACAGAGAGAGACTTTACCATCAAGTTTGTAAACAAAATATTTTCCAGATAAGTGTACCTCTAATCCTAGGCATTCAGGAAACTGAGCTCGGGAGGCTGATGGTTCAAGGTTAGCTTGGGCAAAAAGTTCTAAAGACCTTTATCTCAGTCAATAAGAAACTGCTTATGGTGGTATATACCTGTCATTCAAGCTGTGCAGGAAGTATGAAGAGGAAGGTGGTCTAGGCCTGGGTAGGTATAAAGTGAGATCCTAGTTGGAAAAAAAAACAATGAAAGAAAAAGGGGCTAGAAGAGTAGAAAGAAAAGGAAAGAAAGAGAAAATAACTATATTACAAATCCTCTGGCTAACTGCTTGCAGACAAGGCGCCTCTTAGCACTTTCCCTTGGCTATATATGCTCTGTCTTTCCCCATCTCTTGCCCAGATATAGAACTTGGGCGTGCATTTGAACTCAGGGCCTTCCACTTGCTTGGGCATCCTTCCACTACTTCAGCCACACTTCTCATCTTGCTTTAGGGTTATTTTGGAGATGGAATCTAGCAAACTCTTCTACCCAGGCTGAACTTGAATTCCAGGTATGAGACACTTGAGTAACTAAGATTACAGGCATGAGCCATTTAGTATCTGGCTAACATATTTTTAAAATATTCTCATTTACACATTGCTATCGAAATGGTAGGCAAACACAAATGCATGCTATAAAAAATACCTTATGGGTATTTAATGTCAGAGATAATCATTTTATTGTACTTCAACTTCACCCCACAGCATGAGTTTTTCTAAAAGTGCATATACCAACATGATTATGTCCAATATTGTCAAAAATATTATCTTCCTTTTCCATTCTAGAGAATATTACATTTTTTCCTCCCTCCGGAATTGTATAATTACTTTGGTGGAGGGGTGAGAGAAAAATCTTAACAGAAGGAAATTTGTCAGATGCAAATCGTTCAAGACTTTACAGGTAAAGTTGCTAATTTTTTTAAAAATGGTTCTTGTCACTGCTTTAATTAGAGAATTATCTGAAGACTCAGTGTCTGAATATGAAATTAATCCCTTCTCACAGAATTTTCCATCTGTGATTAAGATTTGTGATCCTCATATTCTAATTTAGTTTTATTACTTGCTGTATAAAATATATTAAACATGAATTTCTCTCCCTCATCTATTTAAATATTAAGATCTTTAATTATACTCATTTAATTTAATGAAACAAATTTATTTTAAAAGTTCAGTACACCTGGGGAAAATGTTTAGATATGTCTGGCTGCCTATACCATCACCACCATTATCATCATCATCATCATCATTATCATCATCAACAACATCATCATCATCTGCAGCAGCAAACACTAAACACTAGTTGACTGAACACTTTCTAAGTGTCAGGGTTTATTCTCCTATCTGAATTGCACAGAATTTCCTTTAACCAAGAAATTTGTTAAAATTTGCCATTTAACAAAGCAGTTTATAAGTATAATGCATCTTCATCAATGTCACCCCTTTCAACATTTTCACCTCTCACTCTTGTTAATTTTGTAGGATATACATTGAATTATTGACTGAATTCTCCCCTTCTCCACTTTATGGGAGCACAGCTCTCTCCTTGACCCAACCCCACCCCAACCTTTTAATACTTGCTTCTTGGTGTCTTTGCCTTTACCTTTTTTCTTTCCTTTTTTTTTCTTTCCTTTTTTTTTTTGGTCGGTTGTGGGGCCTGAACTCTTGGCCTGGGCACTGTCCCTCAGCTCTTCAGCTCAAGGCTAGCTCTCTACCACTTGAGCCACAGGGCCACTTCCGGCTCTATCTGATTATGTGGTGCTGAGGAATTGAACCCAGGGCCTCACGTATGCAAGGCAAGTGCTCTACCACTGAGCCACCCTCCCAGCCCCTGCCTTTGCCTTTCTAAAGAATACACTACTGAGTTCTCCCTTAATCTACTATATTTCAGTTATACATTTGTATACTCTCGCATATCACCCATCATATTTACTTTTAAGTTTATAAGCTAATTCTAGCTTCTAGGTAAAAGGGAAAATATACATCCTTTGTCTCACTGGGCCTGACTTACTTCATGTAACACAATTTCTTTTCCAGGTTTTTCATTTCTTTACAAATGATGTGGTATCATTCTTTCTAATGGGTGTGTAAAATTCCATTGTGTATATATACCACATTTTCTTGATCCATTCTTAAACTGAGAAAATGACACGCTCCTTTTCTGAGTGAAGAAATGGACCAACTCAAATTCACTCTGATTTCTCATCTTGGAAATTTAGCCATTGCTTTTTTACAGCAGACACACCAGACTTGGATTTATTTGTGCTGTACCATTAGTTCTGCATGATTGTATGAATTCCTGTTTGTCGTTGCATAAAATGTTACCAGCTACTTAGGAGGCTGGGAGATCTGAGGATCATGGTTCCAAGCCAGCCTGGGCAGGAAAGTCCACGAGACTCTTATCTCCAATAAACTACTCAAAAAAGCTGGAGGTAGCACTGTGGCTCAAGTGGTAGAGTGCTCACCTTGAACAAAAGAAGTTCTGGGATAGTGCCCAGGCCCAGAGTTCAAGCCCCAAGACCATAAAAAAGAAAAACAAACAAACAAACTTTACCAAAAACTTTACCAATCCTGAACAATCCAAGATAGCCTTGGGATCCTGAATATTGAGGATTCTCTAAGTACATGTTCTTTCTCTATAATTTTATCTAATGTTATAACATTACTCAAATTCTGATGACACTGGATGCAGGTGAAGGTTAGTGCAGTTTCCTTTCAAATGTAGGAACTCTTCATTTACGGTCCTTTACTTCAATCACAGAATAAGAATTTCTGGACAAGTCACAATGGTAAGAAAACTTGACAGCTTTATTGAGTAAGTAAACAACCAGGTAAGCAGACAAACAGACAAAAATAGACTAACAAACAAGCAGAAGGGCAGAGGCACACTCTAGCAGAGAACTGGTGCTCTCACAGGGAGATAAAGAGACACACATAGCTCCTTGAGATGTTGGGGTATTTATCGTGTAAAGGCAAGGGTTTGGCTTCATAGTTATCCAAAGATAGTGCTTTGTTTTTGCTCTAATCACACCTGATGTTACTTTCTGAGTTTCCAGGTAAGAATGTATCCTGCCATAAAACAGATCCTATAATTGAAATGAGGAGGTGCCCTGCTGTCTGCATTTTGAGCAGGAGGTTACTTAAGTTTGGAGGAGCATTTTTCTTTTTTTCTTTTTTTTTAACTTATTTTTTTTATTGTGAAAATACTGTACAGAGGGGTTACAATTACATGGGCAAGACAATGAGTATATTTCTTATCAAGCATTGTAGCCTCCTCCTTTGTTTCCCCTTCCCATCCCTTCCCATCCTCCCCCCGCCCCCCCCCCCCCCCAAACCCCATGGAGGAGCATTTTTCTCAGGAAGACATGCATCCTTCCAGACAAGTGTTAATTCTTGCTGAAGAATTCATCCCTCAGGAAAGGTTGCATCCTCTTGTCTCTCTTTAAAGCAGAGATGACACGTTCACGTTTCTAAACACCATCATTCTGAGTTGCCTTCACCAGGCTTCAGTTTCCTTATATCATCCTGTTTCATTTCCCCTAAAATGACTTTGTTCCTTTCATCTTAAGGAAAGTATATGAAGGAATATCTCTAGTATTCACTGTAAGCTGACCCTACCTCATTTTCCCTAGTCTATCCAGCTCCATTGACTATTTCCAAATTAGTACATCTTGCCTGGACTTCTCTATTTCCAAATTTGATTATGTGGTAAGTTAGCAGCTCCACTGGATGTCTCCTAGACATCCCAAATTTAAGCAGTCCAACCAAAAACCCTGTCCTAAATCTGATGCTTCCCCTCATCTTTAATCATCCACTTACTCAAGCCTCAAATTTAGGAAACAGCCAGATTCACTACTTGTCATAGACTCCCCGCTCCACTCCACTGGCAAAGCTTATCAGTATTATCAATATCTCACATATATTATATACATATGCACATATCATATACCTAATATATCATCGATGTCCTATAACATATATTAATATATCATACATGTATATATAAATATATATGCATATAATATACATTATGGATAGATATATACATATATATGCATATTATAAATCAAATTATCATTTCTCCTCTTGCCACAGTCCCAGACCATGTTTCCACTTTCCTTTACCTAAAGTATTGACTGCTCTTCAATGACCATTTCTTCACTACCAAATCCAAATGCACACAAGGATGTGTTTATTCATTTTTTAAATTTATTTTATTGTAAAGATGCTGGACAGAGGAGTTACAGTTACATGAGTAAGGTAATGAGTACATTTCTTGTTGAACATTGTTATCTCCTCCTTTGTTTTTCTCCTACTATCACTTCCCTCTCCCATCTCCACCATTCCCCCCCTCCCCTATACCCACCCCCCCCAAAGTAGTAAAGTTCATTTCCAACATAGTGTCTTGTGAGTATCATTTTGGGAATGGGTCATCCTATGTCCTTGTTTTGGTAGTTTGTTATTCTCCTTCTTCTCCCCAAATTAGAAAAATGTATATACAAGATGCAGGGTACCAAAATAAAATACAGTGACAATAGAGGATATACCATAGGGGGAAGAACATACAAAAGAAGCAAAAAAAAAATCACAAAGTACATTAAAAACAACAATATTGGGGTTCATTTCCTTCAGAATCATCTTATATGGTCATATGTACATAGCTTTTGAGCATTTCTGCTCTTCTGATAAGATTATCCTATATGTATTCTAATTATTGTAAATAAGGGGAACCATGAGACCTATATTTCTTTGGGTCCGGCTTATGTCACTTAATATGATTCAGTCTTTCCATTTCCTAACAAATGGGGTAGTGTCATTCTTTCTGATGGAAACATAGAATTCCATTATATACATATATATATATATATATATATATATATATATATATATATGATTTTCGATCCATTTTCTTGATCCATTCATCTACTGAGAGGCATCTGGGTTGGCTCTATATCTTAGCTATTGTAAATAATGTTGTGATAAGCATAGTTGTGCTGGTAACTTTAGTATGGCCTTGTTGTGATCATTTTGTAAATACCCAGAAGTGGGATTGCTGGGCTTAAGTGTGTAGTCTTTTGAGGAACCTCCATATTGCTTTCCAGAGTGTTAACAAGTTTACATTCTCACCAATAATGCAGCAGGGTTCCCTTTTGGCCAGATCCCCTGCAGCATCTGTTGTAATTGGATTTCTTCATTATAGCCTTTCTAACTGGAGTAAGGTGGAATCTCCATTTTGTTTTGATTTGCATTTATTTTATAGCCAGAGAAGTTGAACATTTCTTCATATGTCTATTGGCCATTCTTATTTCCTCTTCAGAGATGTCTCTCTTTAAGACTTTAGCCCATTTATTAATGGGGCAGTTGTTTCTTTGAGGATTTGTTTTTGGAGGATTTGTTAGTTTTTTAAAGAAGTTACCAAGTAAGAACCACATCACCCATGTGGTATACAGGTAAGGGATAGGTTTATTCAGTAGACGGGCTGGCACTCCACGTGGCTGGCAAATAGACCTGGGAAAGAGGGCATCTGGCCCTGGGCTAGGCATTATCTAGGGTAGTGGTGGGGAAAGGTGTGGCCACATCAAATCCAGATGTGACCACAGAGGATGCAGATGTGACCTCTTCCAAGTGTGCCAGTTGCCTAGGTAATGCAGGTACTGGGCGGAGACTTTGCCTTGAGGAGGGTGGAATCTGTTTGCTATCCAGGAATGGACCTTACAGATTTAATTATTTTATGTTTTTTTATTGTAGATATAGTGTAAAGAGGAGTTACATTTACATGAGCAAGGTAATGAGTACATTTCCTATTGAGCATTGTTACTTCCACCTTTGCTTTTCCCCTACTATCTCTTTCCTCTCCGTCTCCCCAAATCCCTCCTCCCCCCACCAAGTTTTAAAATTCCTTTTCCTTTCCCCCACCAAGTTTAAAACTCGTTTCATTGTTACAACAGGTCAACCTGTATCCTTGTTTCAGCATTTTGTTATTACCCCTCCCCTCCCCAAATTAGAAAAATGTATATACAAGATGCAGGCACCCATGTCAAATAGAGTGAAAAGAGGAGTTACACCATGGGCGAAGAACATACAAAAGAAACAAAAAAAAGCACGTAGTACATTTTAGATATGTTAAAAACAACAACAAGTCTTTCCATTTCCTAGCAAATGGGGCAATGTCATTCTTTCTGATGGAGGCATAGAATTCCATTTTATATATATATATATATATATATATATATATATATATATATATACATATATATACACATATATATGTATATATATACAATATACATATATATGTATATATATGTGTGTGTTTGTGTGTGTGTATATATATATATATATATATACACATATATATATATTTTCTTGATCCATTCATCTACTGAGGGGCATTTGGGTTAGTTCCATCTCTAACCTATGATAAATAATGCTGCGATAAACATAGTTGTGCTGGTAGCCTTAATATGGCCTTGTTTGTGATCATTTGGGTAAATGCCCAAAAGTGGGATTGCTGGGTCATAGGGGAGCTCTATGTGGAATCCTTTGAGGAACCTACGTACTGCTTTCCAAAGTGGTTGAATAAGTTTCCACTCCCACCAAATTGCAGTAGGGCTCCCTTCTGGCCACATCCCCTCCAGCATCTATTGTTATTAGAGCATATTAAGTGAAGTAAGCCAGTCCCAAAGAAACATAGGTCCCATGGTTTCCCTTATTTGCAATAACTAGTACAAGTGTAGGACAAGCTGAAAAGGCCAAAGGCTATGAACATATGACTATATAAGATGATGTTAAGCAAAATGAACCCCAAGATAGGGACACAAATATCTTCTCTATCTTGTTATTGTTTCTAACACATTTATAATGCACCATGTGATTTTTTGTTGCTTTGTATGTTCCTTCCCCATGGTATAACCCGTAATTTCACTGTATTTGATGTCAGTGCCCTGTATCTTATATACACACTTCTTTTTTTTTTTTTTTTTGAGTCTTTTTTTTTTTATTGTGAAAATGCTGTACAGAGGGGTTACAATTACATGGG
Organism: Dipodomys spectabilis; assembly: GCF_019054845.1. Classification (NCBI taxonomy): domain Eukaryota; kingdom Metazoa; phylum Chordata; class Mammalia; order Rodentia; family Heteromyidae; genus Dipodomys; species Dipodomys spectabilis. Next base: position 4,337,821 of record NW_024870758.1, on the reverse strand, counting down.
CAAGATAATGAGTACATTTCTTATCAAGCGTTGTAGCCTCCAGCTTTGTTTCCCCTTCCTTTCCCATCCTCCCCGCATTCCCCCACACCAAAGTTGTAAAGTTCATTTTCCACATAACGACTTCTACAATCTTATTATTGCAATGGGTCCACCTGTATCCCTATTTAAATGATTTGTTTTTTCCCTTCCCCTCCACAAATTATACCAACATCAAATCCAGTGAAAGCAGGGGTTATACTGTGGGGGAGGCACATATAAAACAACAAAAAATAATCTTATAAATGTGTTAGAAACAATCACCTGAAAGAAAAAAAAAACATTTGAATACATATCTTAGGGTTCATTTCCCTAACATCAACTTATCTGACCTTTTCTGTTTGACTCAGACAAATATTAGTTATTGCAAATAAGGGAAACCATAGGACCTATGTTTCTTTGGGCCTGGCTTACTTCACTTAATATCATTTTTTCCAAGTCTTTCCATTTCCTAACAAATGGGGCAATGTCATTCTTTCTGATAGAGGCATAGAATTCCATTGGGTATATATACCACATTTTCTTCATCCATTCATTTACTGAGGGGCATCTGGGTTGGTTCCATATCTTAACTGTGGTAAATAAGGCTGCAATAAATATAGTTGTGCTGCTAGCTTTAGTATAGTCTTGTTTGTGATCATTTGGGTAAATGCCCAAAAAAGAGATTGCTGGATCATAGGGGAGCTCTATGAGGAGTCTTTTGAGGAACCTCCATTCTACTTTCCAAAGTGGTTAAAAATATTTACACTCCCACCAACAATGCAGTAAGGTTCCCTTCTGTCCACATCCCCTCCAACATCTGTTGTTATTAGAGTTCTTGATTATAGCCATTCTAATTAGGGTGAGGTGGTATCTCAATTTTGTTTTATTTGCATTTCTTTTATGGCTAGAGAGGTTGAGCATTTCCTCATGTGTCTATTGGCCATCCTTCTTTCTTCTTCAGAGAAGTTTGTTGTGGGGGGATTTAATTTTTTGAGTTCCAGTTATATTTTAGATATGAGGCCCTTGTCCATTGTATAGTTAGTGAAGATCTTCTCCCAGTCGGTGGGCTTTCTATTGATCTTGCTAGCTATGTCCTTTGCCATGCAGAAGCTCTGTAATTTCATGCAAACCCATTTGTCCAATCTTTCTTTGATTTGTTGTGTTTCTGGGACTTTATTAAGAAAATTTCGGCCTGTGCCGTGGAGACATAGGGTTTCTCCTATTCTTTCCTATAATATTTTCAGGGTGTCTGCTTTGACTCCGAGGTCTTTGATCCATTTGGAGTTAATTCTGGTGCAGGATGATATATAAGGATCTAGTTTTAGTTTTCTACAAGTGATTAACCAATTTTGCCAGCACTATTTACTGAAGAGGCTGTCTTTCTTCCATTCTATTTTTTAGCTCCCTTATCGAAGATTAGAAGGCTATGGGTCTGAAGGTTCATTTCTGGGTTTTCAATTCTATTCCATTGGTCCTAAGGTCTGTTCTTGTGCCAGTACCAAGCTGTTTTGATTACTATGACTTTATAGTAGAGATTGAAATTTGGTATTGATATTCCTCCAGCAGTGTTCTTTCTGTTGAGGATCGTTTTTGCTATTCGTGGTGTTTTATTGTTCCATATGAATTTTTGGATTGCCTCTTCTATTTCCTTGAAGAATGAGTTTGGAATATTGATAGGTATCACAATAAATTTGTAGATAGCCTGGGGATGTATTGCCATTTTCACGATGTTGATCTTTCCAATCCAGGAGCATGGGAGGTTTTGCCACTTTCTAAGTTCTGTTTTGTTTTCCGTTTTTAAGGTTTTCATCATAGAGGTCCTTCACTTCTTTGGTTAATTCCTAGGTATTTTATTTTTTGTGGGGCTATTCCAAAAGGAGTTGCTTTCCTACTTTCAGCCACACATTTTTCATTGTTGACCTACAAAAAAGCTATTGATTTTTGAGGGTTAATTTTATATCCTGCTACTTTGCCAAAGTTTTGAATCAGCTTGAGTAATTTGGGAGTGGAGTCTATGGGATTCTTTAAATACAGAATCATGTCATCTACAAAGAGGGGATCCCTATTTGGATCCCCTTTATGTTTGCATCTTGTCTTATTGCTATAGCTAGGTGTTCTAATACTAGATTGAAGAGAAGTGGAGAGAATGGACATTCTTGTCTCTTTCCTGAGTTAAGAGAAATTGGCTTCAGTTTTTCACCATTAAGTATAATGCTGGCTATAGGTTTGTCATATACAGCCTTTATTGTATTGAGGAATGGTCCATGGATTCCTAATTTTTCCAGAAGCTTCATCATAAAGGGGTGTTGGATCTTGTCAAATGCTTTTTCTTTATCTATTGAGATAACCATGTGGTTCTTATTCTTGCTCCTGTTGATGTGATGAATTATGTTAATTCATTTGTGTATATTGTACCAGCTTTGCATCCCTGAAATGAATCCTGTTTGATCGTGGTGTATGATTTTTTGGATGAATTGTCGAGGTCGATTGGCTAAAATTTTGTCGAGAAGTTTTGCATCTATGTTCATCAAAGAAATTGGTCTACAGTTCTCTTTCTGTGATGAGTTCCTGCCTCGTTTTGGGATGAGGGTTATGATGGCTTCATAGAATGAGTTCAGTAGTGAACTTTCTCTTTCAATTTCATTGAAGAGTTGGAGGAGTATTGGTGTGAACTCTGCATTGAAGGCCTTGTAGAATATCGCTGTAAAACTATCAGTTCCTGGGCTTTTCTTAGATGGGAGGTCTCTTATTGCTGTTTCTATTTCAATGCTTGATATGAGCCTGTTAAGATGGTTTAACTCATCTTGGTTTAGTTTCGCCATGTCAATATTTTGCTAAGAAATCGTCCATTTCTGTCAAGTTCTCAAACTTATTAGCATAAAGGTTTGAAAAGAAATCCCTTATAATGTTCTGAATCTTGGTTGTTTCTGTGGTGATGTTTCCATTTTCATCTCTGAGTTTATTTATTTGGGTGTGTTCTCTTTTTCTGATAAGATTTGCTAAGGGTCTCTCAATTTTGTTAAGTTTTTCGAAGAACCAACTCTTTGTTTTGTTGATTCTTTCTATTTTTTTTTTGGATTCTAATTCATTTAATTCTGATTTAGTTTTAATTATTTTTTTCTGTCTACTGGATTGGGGTTTATCTTGCTGCTCTTTTTCAAGGAGGCTCAGATGTCTCATTAAATTGTTAGTTTCAGATCTCTCTAATTTGTTGATGTAGGAATTCAGAGCTATAAACTTGCCCCTGAGTACTGCCTTTGCTGTGTCCCAGAAGAGCTGATAATTTGTATTTTCATTTTTGTTGAATATCATGAACATTTGAATTTCCTTTCTAATCTCTTCCATGACCGACTGGTGGTTCAACAGTGTGTTGTTCAGCCTCCATGTGTTACAGGACTTTCTTTGTTGGCTTTTCATGTTGAGTTCTAATTTTATTCCCTTGTGGTCTGAGAGAATGCAAGGTATAACTTCAATGTTTCTAAATTTGGACAAGTTTACTTTGTGGCCTAAAATGTGGTCTATTTTGGAAAATGTTCCATGTGCTGCTGAGAAAAATGTGCATCCTGATGCTGCTGGGTGAAATATTCTGTAGATGTCTGTTAAATCTAGTTGATCTATGCAATTGTTAGATTTGCAGTTTCTCTGTTGAGTTTTTGTGGAGTTGATCTATCTAATGGGGAAAGTGGTGTGTTAAAATCCCCAGCAATTAATGTCTTTGGATCTATGTGAGATTTGAGGGAAAGTAGTGTTTCTTTGATAAATTTGGGTGCTCCGTTGTTTGGTGAATAGATAATTAGAATTGTAATATCCTTCTGAAGGAGAGATCCCTTAATTAGTATGTAGCGACCTTCTTTATCTCTTCTCACTAATTTTAATTTGAAATCTATTTTATCTGATATTAGGATTGCAACTCTCATCTGTTTATGGGGGCCATTTGCTCGGTAGATTTTGTTCCAGCCTTTCACATTGAAAATGTGTTGGTTTTTATGGACAAGATGTAACTCCTGAAGGCAGGAGATAGAAGGATCTTGTTTTTCAATCCAACTAGACAGTCTATTTCGCTTAATTGGAGATTTAAGTCAGTTAATGTTGAGAGATAGGACTGAAAGGTATTTGGGAGTTCCTGCCTTTTTATCCACCTTCTTGGGGGCTGCAGCAGCTGGATTATTCCTGTGGTTCTTGGTTTCTCAGTTTGGGTGCAGTTTCTCGGCCTTTATTGTGGTCTTGTTGGTTTTGTATGTGTAGGACATCTTTAAGTATCTTTTGTAGGGCTGGTTTGGTGGAGATATAGTATTTCAATTTTTCTTTGGTATAGAGGATTTTATTTGACCTTCAGTTATGAAGGAGAGTTTAGCTGGGTACAGTATTCTTGGTTGATAGTTGTTTGTCTTTAGGGCATGGCATACATCATTCTAGGCTCTCCTTCCTTTGACTGTCTCCGCTGAGAAATCTGAGGTGATTGTTTCCCTTTATAGGTGATTGATCTTTTCTCCTTGACAGCTTTAAGATTCTTTTCCTTGGTCTGAATTGATCCTGTGTGGATTATAATGTGATGGTGGGATGTCTTATTCTGGTCTAGTCTATTTGGAGTTCTAAAAGCTTCTTGTATCTGAATAGGCCTATCTTTTTGCATGTTTGGGAAGTTCTCTGCTAGGATCCTCTTAAACAAATTTCCTAGACCATTAACTTCTGTCTCTAAGTGCTCCTCTACACCCATTATCCTCAGATTAGGCCTTCTGATTGTGTCTTCCAAATGTTGAATAGATCTAACATATTTCTTAGATTTGTCTTGGATGGTTGTATGTTCTTTGTCTATAATATCTAGGCTGTCTTCAATCCCTGAGATTCAATCTTCTGCATGGTCTAACCTACTGTCAAGACTTTCTACTTTGTTTTTTATTTCTTTTCCTTCTAGTTGGTCGGCTTTGATGGCTTCAAATTCTTTGTTGGAGCTTTGTTTTAGATCTTGTATGAACTTCTTTATTTCCTTAATTTGGTGTTCCGTGTTTATTCTCCAATCACTGAGTTGATTGCTTATGGTTTCCTTGGACTGCTATTCCTTCTGTTGGGTTCCATTCAGCATTCCCTTTGTGGTCTCCCTAACTTCTTTCAGCTCTCTGTTTATGGATTTCATGAATGCCTTTAGTGATCTTTCTGTATTCTCATCCTGCTCTCTCAATTTCTGTATTATTTTTTGGTTAGCTTCCTCACGTTCACGCAATTGCTGTAGTTCTTTTTGAGTGTTCTCAGTCTGCTCATGCCATTCCTGACTTTCTCTTTGACTGATCTCAGTCTGCTCCTGCCATTGCTTTATTTCTCTTTGAATATTCTCAAGCTGCTCATGCAATTCCTGTATCAATCTTTGAGTAGCTTCCTCACGCTCATGATATTCCTGTATTTACCTTTGTTTTTCCTCCTCTCTCTCCCTATCACACTCAGAGTCTTTTGCAGGTTTTCAATCTTTTCATTTACCATGTTTACCAGTAGTGTTTGTAGAGATTTTTGAGAACTCTCCTCTGGATTATTCATTATCTATTCTGTCCCCTGATTTTCATGAGTGGGAGTTGAGATACCCGGACTTGCTATTTTTCTTGTGTTTTTCCGTGTTGCTCTGCCCATTTGGGATGAAAGTAACACCAGGTTTGTGCTAGCACACTATTTTAAGGCAAGCAGCAACCAAAGTCTGTAGTTGCACAGTCAAAAGTCGGCAGATACAATCTAGTTCAACAGATACATCTATATAACATCAAGTAACTATGTATTAATGTGCTACAAACTGCAAAGAAGAATTTGGCAAACAGAAATTATTAGGTTTAGGGAGAGATATGGGTAAAAATAGGAATAGAGGGATGCGGAAAGGCAGAGGGAGAGTTAACTAAGTCCTAATCTCAAAGCGGGAAATAGGTTGGATAGAATGATAGTAGAGAGTGAGAAAAAAAAAGAAGAAAAAGAAAGAAAAAAAGAGACAAGAAAAAATAGAAAAACAAAAATTACAAATTAAAAAGTGCCACACTTAAAAATTATGCAAATTTGAAAACATACTATTCAGAGAAGAACATGGATAGAATAAGATAAGGGTAGGGATAGAAAGGAGATGTGAAAAACTTAAAAATAAAAATGCTTAAAGTATTATATATGTATAAAGAGGTAGTACTGCTATTAAGGAATTTAAGTCTAAGAGGTTTTAAATTGAGTAATAAATTTCTGGATCAAGTGTGTGCACAATGGGGGCTAAAGTCTAATAATCTACTAAGGATATATCTGAGGATGAGCAGAACAGCAATTAAGTCACGTGAAGAATGAAAGAGAAGAAAAAGTGAAAAGAATGAGAAGAAAAGAAAGAAAAGGATCAAAAGGTCAGTAGAGCTAAAAAAATTTTTTTAAAGAAAAAAAGCACACACATATACCCCTAAAATAAAAATTATAAGAGGAAGAAAAAAAGTTATTAGAAAACAATAATTATTTTTAAGTCAAAATTTTTAAAAAGTTTTAGAAAAATTTTTTTTATAAATGGTAGAAAAACAAAGAGTTCTTTGATTTGTGGGGGTGGGGGTGATGGGAAGATCCTGTATCTCCCTTGTGTCAGTAACCAGTCTCCTGGTGGAGTGTCTGGTCTGCTTGTGGTTTTTGATTTTCCTGTGGCTTGGATGGTTTCTTAAGACAGTTTGTTTGAGCAGGCAGAAAAATACTCCGCTTTACCCAGGATTTTGTGATCCTCCTCCCAAGCTATTCCAATGGCAGGGAGATCTGCTTTGAGTATCACAAAAGAGCGAGATAGCTGTTTTCTCTAGTTTGGAGATGCTGTGATGAGGCTAGGTTCTGGGTAGAGTTGAGGCCTTTCAGCAAACAGCAGCTTTTCCCCTGAGGATCTAGCTTCTGAGAAACTCACAGAGCCCAGCCTGGAGCCATTCTCAGAGTTTATGTTTACTGAATTTCAATTGATTGTCTAGGCTGCTGTAGGGAGGGGCAGCCTCTGGCTCTGTTTACCCAGTGAAGAAAGCCACTCCTGGGGCTGGCAGCCAGGCTGGGTGACTTTTCCCTGGGTGGAGCTGAGCCTGGCAGGTCAGGTTAGATTCCTGTGACCTGCTAAATGACTCTTGTTTTCTTCCCAGGCCCCAGCTGGAGCTAGCTGCTAGATGGAGATCTCCAGTAGTGGGGGGGAGGGGTGGCCTTCCCTCCTCTGCTCCCTGAGAAGGAATGAGGATGTCAGGCTTCTACTCAAGCCGGAGTCTTGGTTCCTGGGTCATCTCTGGTCTGTGAACTACAGGATGAAGATGTCTGCTCCTTGACAGTTCTTGCTGGTGTTGAGTAGAATCCACTCGCCCACCGTGTCTGGCGCCTTTGTCTCTGTGTTGCAGGTATGGCTGCTATGGCCACGTCCGCCGCCGCTGCCACCACAGCCATGGCTACTGGCAAGTGCTCAGATCTGTCTCCTTGCCTGGATTTTCCCTCTCTGGGAAATGTACAGTGTGTCATCTGTACTATGATGACACACTTGATGTGATTATCTGGCTTAGGACTGTTCACTGGAACACTAAAACTGCTTTCTATGTGAGAGCTGTTAGGTTTTTAAAAAGAGGTAACCGAGTAAGAACTGCACCACACACATAGTATTCAGGTAAGGGGTATATTTATTCAGTAGACCTGCTGGGACCAGGCAAGGTTGGCACTCCACGTGGGGAAAGAAAGAGGAAAAAGAGGAAAGAGAGAGGAAAGAGCTAGAGCAGAGAGAAAGCAGAGAGAGCTAGAAAAGACCAGAGAGAGAGCAGAGAGGAACAGAGAGAGAGCTAGAATAGAACAGAGAGAGAGAGCCTGGGCCTGCGCTAGGCCTTATCTAGGGTATGGGCAGGGAAAGGTATGGCCACATCAAATTCAGATGTGACCTCAGTGGATGCAGATGTGACCTCTTCCAGGTGTCCCAGTTGCCTAGGTAATGCAGGTACTGGGTGGAGACTTTGCTGGGAGTAGGGTGGAGTCTGCTAGCCATCCAGGAGCAGACCTTACATTCCAGCCTTTTAATAATCATGAAATAGGGCGAGGATTCTCTCTGGCTACTTCCTGCTGACCAGAGACGTCGACAATAGGAGTAAAAGGCTGGAATTTGGTCTCCTCCCAGAGAAGGCAGTGAGCAGCAGCTGTCCCTTGGTGGATTGAGTCCTTAGGTGAAGTCTGGAGAAGTCTCATGAGCATTGAGGGGCTGGAAAAAAAATACTAAACAGCAAATAAATGGCAAGAGGAAAGACTTGGGGCTGAAAATGTTGGTAGAAATGTCCCTAGCTACTTCTGACATCTGGCGACTAGGTAGAGAAGTCAGGTGACAAAGGCAAGAATATAAATTCCTGTCCAGTTAACAGGTAGACAGGTATAGACATTGGATGGGCAGGATTCTTACTTCTACTGACCTCCCGGCTCTGGTTAATTTTGAAAGGGCAGGCACAAAGTTGCTGATGTGACATCATCTCTTCTTACTCCTCTCCATGTTCCCTTGTTCTCCAGACTGGCTGAGTCTAGGTGCTCATTACTGGGATGGCTTGTCCCAGTTGGTATTCAAGAAGGTTTGAACTCAAGGACTGGGCACTGTCCCTGAGCACTTCTGCTCAAGGCTAGTGCTCTACCACTTGGAGTTACAGTACCACTTCCAGAGTTTTGCTGGTTAGAGATGAGAGTCTTGAGCCATGCTTCCAGCCTGGCTCTTTGCAGTTTAGTTGGGAGATGGAGTCTTAGGGATTTTTCAGCCCAGGGTGGCTTTAAACTGAAATCTTTGCCACAAAAGCCCTTTATTATTTCCAATTAAAGCAACAAGGAGATCAAGTAGAATAAGTAGAGCTTACCTGGTTCTTATCAAGAATTGACCGACAAATATTCTGAAATGACAAAACTCATTAGATGTGATGAGAATTTTAGCACAGATATGCCCAGTATTTTAGAACCACATAGTAGAGTACACAACACAAAACAAAAAAGGCAAAACTCAAAACCTAAAATTTCGACAACGTTTAGACATCTTTGCTAACAACGCACATCAGATGGTTGGGCCTCAGTTACTAGGGCCTGTGAAAAGAGCAACTTGTTAGCAAAGAGCAACTTGTTAGCAAGGCACCTTAGAATGGATGGATGGAGTAGTAAACTTAGTGGAAGGTTAAGGGTCACATGGGGCCAAACCCTTAACCCACCATGTGGCCAAGATGGTGAATTTCTGAAGGAATGCAAAGAAAGTCTGAACAAATAGACCACGCCTACATTGGCTAGCCTTTGAGAGGGAACCTAGAGGGAGTCCCTGGGACCCAGCCTGTGTCCCACTCTTCAAGGCACAAGCCAAAATGTAGAACAGAGAAAGGGAGAGATATGGAAAGTTGGACATGACTGGCAGAGAGAGAGCAAAGAGAACCTGAAAGTAAACAGACCTCTGACCATTCACCATTGTAGTGGCAAAAACTGTCTACATCTGAGAATGGCATAAAATTAGGCTCTCTGGCTTTCCAGGGAGTGCAGGAAGCATTTCAAAGGGATTTCACGGCTCAGGCGTAATTCGCAGCACCCCATTAAATGAGTAGGAGAGTCAGTCCGGTGAGTGAAGGAGAGCTGACCAGGCAGAAGTGGCATCCTGACTTCCTCCAGAGCCCTCTAGAGAGAAGTGGCCAAGCCCCCAAAGCCAAGCGTCCTCGGCTTCAGAGGTGACCAGCCTTTCAGCTAAAGGCTGTAGGAGCTCTCTGGCGTGGCGCCACGTCTGGACAGAGACTGATTGACAGAGAGCCGAGAGAGTAGTTTCACTCACCAGAGTAGAGAAGTGGTGTGGACGTGCATGTGAAGGCAGCAATGGTATCGATGCACTGTGTCTGCAGCAGACAGATGAGTTCTCAAAAGACCATCAGAACTGTGGGTATTCCTCAGAGCAAAAAGGGAAAAACAAACAGAATAAGAAAAGAGAGGGGAAAAAACAGAGAGAAATCCCAGCTATCCTGACTCTAAGCCCTTTATCCAAGTCACGGCACCATTTATGTTAGGTTTTTATAAAGAGGTAGCCGAGTAAGAACAGCACCAGCACACACGTGGTATTCAGGCAAGGGGTAGGTTTATTCAGTAGACCTGCTGGGACCAGGCAAGGTTGGCACTCCACATGGCTGGGAAAGGCCTGGGAATGAGAGAGAGAACTAGGAAAGAGAGGAAAGAGAAAGAGGAAAGAGCTAGAGGGGTGGAGACTTTGCAGCAAGGAGGGTGGAGTCTGCTAGCCATCTAGGAGGGGACCTTACAAGAGCTTGTTTAGCCTCCAGCTTCTCCTCCACCATCTTCCCGGAACTTTACTGTATACACTTCTTTAATTCAGGGAGGGGCAGGGAAAAACAAAATGCTTAAATAAGGATACAGGTTAACCCATTGTAATAATCAGATGTACAAAACCCTATGTTGAAACCAACTTTACAACTTTGGTGGGGGGGAGGGGTAGTTGTGGAGGTGGGAGGGAAGAGATGTTAGGGGAAAACAAAGAAGGAGGCAACAATGCTCAATAGGAAATGTACCTTGCTCATGTAACTGTAACCAGCATTTTTACAATAAAAAATGGGGAAAAAAAAGAAAAGAAAACAATAGCAAGAAAGAAAATAACAAGTTGTGTCCCTATTGTGGGGTTCATTTCACTTAACATCATCTTACATGGTCATATGTACATAGCTTTTGAACTTTTCAGCTTGTCCTACACATGTACTAGTTATTGCAAATAAGGGAAACCATGGTACCTAGGTTTCTTTGGGCCTGGATTTCTTCAGTTAATATAATTTTTCCAAGGCTTTCCATTTCCTAAGAAATAGGGCAATATGATTCTTTCTGATGGAAGTATAGAATCCCAATGTGTGTGTTTGTGTGTGTGTGTGTGTGTGTACCACATTTTCTTGACCCATTCATCTACTGAGGAGCATCTGGGTTGGTTCCATAGCTTAGCTATGGTAAATAATGATGCAATAAACATAGTTGTGCTGGTAGCTTTAGTATAGCCTTGTTTGTGATGGTTTGGGTAAATGCCCAAAAGTGGGATTGCTGGATCATAGGGGAGCTCTGTGTAGAGTCTTAGCAGGAACCTCCATACTGCTTTCCAAAGTGGATGAACAAGTTTATACTCCAACCAACAATGAAGTAAGATACCCTTCTGTCCACATCCCCTCCAGCCTCTGTTGTTATTAGAGTTCTTGATTATAGCTATTCTAACTGAGGTGAAGTGGAATCTCAATGTTGTTTTGATTTGCATTTCTTTTATAGCTAGAGAAGTTGAGCATTTCTTCATGTGTCTATTGGCCATTCTTATTTCCTCTTCAGAGAAGTTTCTCTTTAAGTCTTTAGCCCACTTATTTATTGGGCAGTTGTTTCTTTGAAGATTTGTTGTTGGGGAATTTAATTTTTTGAGTTCCAAGTATATTTTATATATAAGATCCTTGTCTGTTGTATGGCTAGTGAAGATCTTCTCCCAATCCGTGGGCTTTCTATTGATCTTGCTAGCTATGTCCTTTGCCATGCAGAAACTCTGCAGCTTCATGTAGTCCCATTTGTTCAACCATTCTTTAACTTGTTGTATTTCTGAGTCTTTAGACAATTTTTGGCTGTGCCAAGGAGCCTTAGAGTTTCTCCTATTCCTTCCTGTAATGTTTTCAGATTTTCTTCTTTTACTTCTAGGTCTTTGATCCATTTGGAGTTGATTCTGGTGCAGGGTGATATATAAGGACCTATCTTTAGATTTCTATAGGTGTTTAACCAATTTTGCTAGCACTATTTGCTGAAGAAGCTTTCTTCCATTCTAATATTTTTCGCTCCCTTAGAAGATTAGGTGGTGATAAGTCTGTAGGTTCATTTCCTGGACTTTATTCTATTCCATTGGTCCTTGGGTCTGTTCTTTTGCCAGTACCAAGTTTTGTTGATTACTGTGGCTTTGTAGTAGAAGTTGAAGTTTGGTGTTCATATTCCTCCAGCACTGTTCTTTCTGCTAAGGACTGTTTTTTCCTATTCAGGGTCTTTTGTCCCATGTGAATTTTTGGATTGCTTCCTCTATTTCATTGAAGAATGCAGTTGGGATATTGATGGATATTGCTTCTAATCTGTAGATAGCCTTTGGCAGTATTGCTATTTTCACAATGTTAATCCTCCTAATCCAAAAGCATGGGAGATTTTTCCATTTTCTTAGGTCTGCTTTAATTTCTTTTTTCAGGTTTTTGAAATTTTCATCATAAAGGTCCTTCACTTCTTCAGTTAATTCCTAGGTATTTTATTTTTGTGTGGGGGGACGCTATTACAAAAGGAGTTGCTTTCCTGATTTCAGCCACACTCTTCTCATTATTGACATACAGAAAAGCCATTGATTTTTGAGGGTTAATTTTATACCCTGCTATTTTGCCAAAGTTTCTGATCAGCTCAAATAACGTGGGAGTAGAGTCCCTGAGGTCTTTAAATAAAAGATAATGTCACCTGCAAAGAAGGATAGTTTTATTTCATCTTTCCCTATTTGGATCCCCTTTATGTTTGCATCTTGTCTTATTGCTCTAGCTAGGCATTCTAATACTAAATTGAAGAGGAGTAGAGAGAGCAGACATCTTGTCTCATTACTGAATTTAGAGGAAATAGCTTTAGCTTTTCAACATTAAGTATAATACTAGCTGTAGGTTTGTTATACACAGCCTTTATTATATTGAGGAATGAGGAACTTTTTTTTAATGTGTCAAGATAGTATCCTTTGATGTCCAAGAAAAACTCCAAGTCTTTATTAATATCTACCTCACCCTATGGTACTTTAGCCCTGATGGCCTCTTGGATCGGTTGCCCAATGGGTCCCTCAACCACTGGATCACTCTTATCCAACTTCTCTTGCTGTTGTATTGGAATCCCATAATCCCTACCCCAGTTTGCTGGCTTAGAGTCTCTGTCTATTCTCCCTTCCCCTAAATAGTCGGGTGATTGCTTGTCACTTCTTTCCTTTCAGAACCTTTCTTCACTTCTACCACACAATACACACACACACACACACACACACACACACACACACACACACACACACTATATATACTACACTCAGCCTTCTTTCTTTTTGTGCAGCCCGTACCACAGTCTAATACTATTTAACTCTTTCTTACCTTGTTTATTGCCTGGTTTTCTCATTAATATAAAGATTTCATGTGTTTTGCTTATCTGTGAATCCCAAGCATTTTAGAGAACGCTTTGTAGACAGATTTTAAATCAGAAATCATGTTTTCAACATTTATTTATGAAATAAGATTTTAATCCTCCCATATCGCTATATTATAGTGAGTGCAGCAGGCTCTCCAAGTTTTATGACACTTGTTAGAAATGCTGTTCATGTTTCTCAGTGAGAAGCACAGATACAGATGAAGAAACTCAGCACAGGAGAACATGGAATGTGGAACAGGGAAAGACACTCACACATATATTTATGTATATTTAGACCAATTTCAGGTCTTGGCTGTTGTGAATATGTGTTTCAAAGTCAGTACAGACAGAAAAATCTTCAAGAATCCATCTTCAAAATCATCAGGCATGGCTCAAGAGTGCCCATTGAGCAAGCAAGTAGAGCAAGCACAAAGTGCTTAGTTCAAACCTCAATAAAATTTTTAATGGAAAAAGAATTGGAAGTATGGCTCAAGTGAAAAGCACCTTTCTAGGAAGCACAAGGTTCTGAGTTCATTCCCCAGTACCACAGAGAGAAAGGTAGGTAGGTAGGTAGGTAGGTAGATAGAGAAAGAGAGAGAGAGAGAGAGAGAGAGAGAGAGAGAGAGAGAGAGAGAGAGAGAGCATATTTCTTCCAAAATTTTCTGATCATTCATAATTTTCAAGAATTATCTTTTCATTTGTTGAACCAATTTACTCCAATTTACTGATGAATTGTTCTTCTGGATGTTCAATTATTTGAGCTCCCTACATATTCTGGTTACTAATCGCTTTTCAGATGAATAGCTGGGTTTTCTCCCATTCTGTAGGCTGCTTCTTCAGTCTATTGACTGCTTTTCTCTATGTAGACTTTTTAGTTGGGGACAATTCTAATTGTCAATCCTTATTCTTATTTGGTAACCTATTCAATTTCTGTTCAGGAAGTTTTTCCAATTTGTTCCAATATGTTCCCATAGTATTTGTAAAGTTTCTGAACTCTGTATGCCTTCTGCTATTTCACTTTGGCTAGTTCATTGAGGTACTCTGTGTCTCTCTGTCTCCGTCTTTCTGTTTCTCTCTTTTCCTCTTCATTATCTCTTTCCTGATTGCTTGTTATCTTAAATTTTTGCAATTATATGGTTTGTCTATTTGCAACTGCAACTATCATGTGCATTTTCCTGAGGCTTTCATGCCTCATGCCATGTCCCTGCCTCATGCCACTCTGTGCTCCTCCCTCCACATTTCACATTCTGAAGCATGTTCTAATTTGTATATGTTTCTGTTTTCTTTCCATGGAAAGCTTTAGTGTCTTACCACCACCACCACCCTTAAAGTGGTAGCAATTCGCCAGCTGCTCTGATTCTGTGCCATAGACATGTCAGAGAAAGGAACTGTCACTCATTCACCAACTTCAGTCTTTTATCACTTACTTTTTTTTCCTGGTCAGTCATGGGGCTTGAACTCTGGGCCTAGGAGCTGTCCTTCAGCTCTTCAGCTCTTCAGCTCAAGGCTCTACCACTTGAGCCACAGCGCCACTTTCAGTTTATTGGAGATAAGACTCTCACAAACTTTCGTGCCTGAGCTGGCTTTGAACCACAATATTCAGATCTCAGCCTCCTGAGTAGCTTGGATTACAGATGTGAGCCACCAGCACCCACCTGTCACTTACTCTTTATTGAAGAACATATGTCTTCCTTCCTTCTTTACACTAGTCTACAAAGTCAGAATAATGGTTAATTATTATCATAATCAGTTATAAAACCAAATATTTATGTGGATATAAGTAGGATACTTTTACTACTTAAATCAAAGTTATATTGTTATAATGAGAAGTTTGATTGTAAAGAATCAATTAAGATGATTTAACTGGTGATTAGACACTGATGGCATTCTGCCAAGAGTGGAAGGTTTTATATATATATATATCTTCATACCAAATGATTAAAAAAGAATATTTAAATTTTATAGGCTAGAATGCCATTCATTTTTGCCCTTTTGTACTTAATTGCATTTTTTTGAAAGCTTGAGTCTTATACACAACATGTTATAAATTTTAAATGCAACACAGAATAAACAGACTGCAAGACCTTGTAGCCAGTGTTTGAGGACAGATTGTGCAAATTACATGGTTTCCAGGTTCTGCTATTTATGACCAATATGACAGATTTTAATGCTGGCTTTAAACTAAGGCACTCATGGTATGTTTTGCTCCTCAGACTACAGACTTTTTAAAAATATTTATTTAAATAATGTTACCTTATGATTTTTCCCAAAACAAATTATAGCTATATATATTTTAAGTAAGATAAACTCAAGTTCAACTTGCTACATAGTTATGGTTATGACATAGTTCCTATCAGATGGTTTTGGATATGTGTTCAAACACTTGGATCCAGGGGAAACATTAGAATGGAAAATCTGAGATTAATTATAGTGTTATGTTGCCAGATTACAAGTTTTTTTTTTTTTGTAATCAGTGAAGTGTGAGGTGTAGTGAAAGGAAACATTATCTTTATATGTTGGTGCTTAAAAATTAGATTAGCTGGAATGCTATTTGATCTGCTATAATGAAGGAAAGTGGGGATTGAATATTTCCCCATTCCAACCATATAATACTAACACATACATTTTAAAGTAGATGTTTTCTGGAAAAGGGCTCCCTGGTTGATATTTGTATACTAACACAGATAGGAAGCTTTCAGGAAGACTGGAAATATTAATACCCATTTCTCAGCAACTGCTCCTAAGGCCAGTAGTTTCCTACTGAAGCGATAGCATTAGGATCTACCAGGAATATATTAGGCTGACTTTATCTTTGATCTGTTTTCCCTTCTAATTTCACCTGAAGTATATTTTGCAAAGAACTCCATAACATTTTCAACATTCCCTTTTCATTCTTCTCTGTTTCTAATGTGGCATAAGTATTTTGGTATGGATTCTGGTGGTTTGGAAATATGGTAAGGGAAAAAGGTGGAAAACACAGGTAAATTTTCCCTGATATACTGAAATGTGTCATTTAGGTAATTTAGACTGCTTTATTAACCATACCAACCTCTCAGCAACATAAACATTGGAGTTGTATTGGGCTAACGTTAAGGATAAACGGACCTATTGAAATCTTATATTTTCAGTGTCAATCATTTAATCAATTTGAAATATGAGATAAAATGGTTGACCTCAAAAGTTGCTCTTGTGGTGGACAATGTATATCATTTCCCCTGTAAATTGAGCAGTCAACCCACATGGAAGTGAAATAATACAACACATATGCTACAATAATACCATAAAGCATATTATAACTTAAATCAAAACGGGGAAAGAATGAAGAATGAAGCAATAACATATAAACAATGTTTATTGCTTGCTGTCATGTGGCAATTGTCCATTTTCAGTACTCATGCTGTACATATTTTAAGGTCTATTTCTTCCTGATGTTCTTGATGAGAAGTGTTACACTCCATTACTCAGCACTTAGGACTAATGACTGATTCTCAGCTTGTTGTCAACTGGCTTCAACTTTTAATTCCAGAATACTTGTGATGGCAAAGAGACATTTTAAAAAGTTGTTTTGGAAAATATACTAAGGTCATAAAAGTTCATGTTCATGAAATGCTTGGTTTCTGGTTACTGTTCAATGAAATACGTAGTCTCATTCCCTCTGATAAGGAAGAAATTGATTGTTGGGAAACTCATCACAGTAAGGAAATACCATAACAAGTAATGGAATAGAAATGGCAACAAAAGATCTCCCATCCAAGAAAAGCTCAGGGCCAGATGGATTCACAGCTGGGTTTTATAAGTCCTTCAAAGGGAACTCGCTTCAATATTCTTCAAACTCCTCAATAAAATTAAAAGTGAAAGATTTTTACCAAATTCATTCTATGAGGCCAGCATAACCCTTATCCCCATACCAAAAATGGATGCATCAAAGAAAGAGAATTATAGACCTGTCTCTTTGATGAACATAGGCGAAAAACTTCTCAACAAAATACTGGGCAACTAACTTCAACAACAAATCAAAGAAAAACATGCACTGTGACCAAATAGGATTTGTTCCAGGAATGCAAAGCTGGTTCAATATATGCAAACCAAAATAATGCAAGTCAGCACATCAACAGGAGTAAGGACAAGAAACACATGATCATTTCAATAGGTGCAGAAAAAGCATTTGAGAAGATCTAACACCCCTTTATGACAACAGCTCTGGAGAAGCTAGGAATCCATGGAATATTCCTCGATATAATTAAGGCTGAATATGACAAGCCTGCAGCCAGTATTATACTTAATGGTGAAAAGTTTAAAACATTTATTCAAAAATCACGTTGAGAAAATGATGTCCACTCTCTCCACTCCTCTTCAACATAGTATTAGAATTCCTAGCTAGAACAATAAGGCAAGAGACAAACATAAAGGGGATCCAAATAGGGAAAGAAGAAGTAAAACTCTCCTTCTTTGTAAATATGATCCTGTATTTAAAGAACCTCAGGGAGTCTTCTTTCATGTTATTTGAGCTGATCCAAGGCTTGGGAAAAGTAACAGGGTATAAATAACCCACAAAAATCAATAGCTTTTCTGTATGCCAACAATGAAAAGAACAAGGCTGAAATCAGGAAAGCAACTCTTTGTAACAGCCTCAAAAAAACAAAACAAAACAGAAAAAAAAAACCTTTGACTTAAGATATGAAGAACCTCTAGAATGGAAACTTTAAAATCTTAAAAAAGGAAATTAAACCATATTTAAGAGATTGGAAACCCTCCTATGCTCTGGATTGGGAGGATTAACATTATGTAAAAAGTAATAATGCCAAAAACTATCTACAAATTCAATGCAATACCCATCAAAATTCCAACAGCATTCTTTAATAAAATAGAAGAAGCAATTCAAAAATTCATATGTAATAATAAAAGATCCCGGATAGCAAAACCAATCCTTAGGAGAAAAAAACAGTGCTGGAGGAATACCAATACAAACTTCAAACTCTATTATAAAGCTGTAGTTATTACAAAAAAAAAAAAAAAAAACAGCTTGGGGTCAGGAGTCCATGGCTCATGCCTGTAATCCTAGCTACCCAGGAGGCTGAGATATGAGGATCGTGGTTCAAAGCCAGCAGGCAGGGAAGTCTGTGAGACTCATATCCAGTAAACCACAAAAAAACTGGAAGTGGCACTGTGGCTCAAGTGGTAGAGTGCTAGCCTTGAACTGAAGAGCTGAGGGACAGCACCCAGGCCCAGCATTCAAGCCCACAACCAACCAAAAACAAAACAAAACAACAACCAAAAAACCCAGCTTGGTATTGGCACATGAACAGGCCTAAGGACCAATGGAATCATACTGAGACCCAGAAATGATTCTGCAGACTTATGGACAGCTAATCTATGATAAGATAGCTAAAACTCCCAAATACCTCTCAGTCCTATCTCGTAACGTTAATGGACTAAACTCTCCAATTAAGTGACATAGACTGTCTATCTGCTGCCTGCAGGAGTCACATCTTGCCCGAAAAAACAAACACATTTTCAATGTTAAAGGCTGGAACAAACCAAAGGAGGAGGCTGCAATGCTTGGTAAGAAATGTACACATTATCCTGCCCATGTAATTATAACCCCTCTGTACAGTATGTTCACAAATACAATAAAATTAAATTTAAAAAAAAAGGCTGGAACAAAATCTACTAAGCAAATGGCCCCCATAAACAGGCGGGAGTTGCAATCCTAATATCAGATAAAATAGACTTCAAATTAAAATTCGTGAGAAGAGATAAAGAAGGTCACTATATACTAATTAAAGGATCTCTCCTTCAAGAGGATATTACAATTCTAAATATCTATTCGCCAAACAATGGAGCACCCAAATTTATCAAAGAAACACTACTTTCCCTCAAATCCCATATAGATCCAAAGACATTAATTGTTGGGGATTTTAACACACCACTCTCCCCACTAGATAGATCAACTCGGCAAAAACTCAACAGAGAAACCGCAGATCTAAACAGCTGCATAGATCAACTAGACTTAACAGACATCTACGGAACATTTCACCCAGCAGCATCAGAATACACGTTTTTCTCAGCAGCACATGGAACGTTTTCTAAAATAGACCACATTTTAGGCCACAAAGCAAACTTGTCTAAATTCAGAAACATTGAAGTTATACCTTGCATTCTTTCTGACCACAAGGGAATAAAATTAGAACTCAACACGAAAAGCCACCAAAGAAAGTCCGGCATCACATGGAGGCTGAACAACACACTGCTGAATCATGAGTGGGTCATGGAAGAGATTAGAAAGGAAATTCAAATATTCATGCTATTCAACAAAAATGAACACACAAATTACCAGCTCCTCTGTGACACAGTAAAGGCAGTACTCAGAGGCAAGTTTATAGCTCTGAGCTCCTACATCAACAAATTGGAGAGATCTGAAACTAACAATTTAATGACACATCTAAACCTCCTTGAAAAAGAGCAGCAAGATAAACCCCAATCCAGTAGACAGAAAGAAATAATCAAAATTAAATCAGAATTAAATGAATTAGAATCCAAAAAAACTATAGAAAGAATCAACAAAACAAAGAGTTGGTTCTTCGAAAAACTTAACAAAATTGAGAGACCCTTAGCAAATCTTATCACAAAAAGAAGAGAACACACCCAAATTAATAAACTCAGAGATGAGAATGGAAACATCACCACGGAAACAACCAAGATTCAGAACATTATAAGGGAATACTTCTCAAAACTCTATGCTAATAAGTTTGAGAACTTGACAGAAATGAACCTTTTCCTAGCAAATATTGACATGCCAACACTAAACCAAGATGAGTTAAACTATCGTAACAGTCCCATATCAAGCACTGAAATAGAAACAGCAATAAGAGACCTCCCAGCTAAGAAAAGTCCAGGACCAGATGGTTTTACAGCGGAATTTTACAAGGCCTTCAAAGCAGAGCTCACACCAATACTCCTCCAACTCTTCAATGAAATTGAAAGAGAAAGCTCACTACCGAACACATTCTATGAAGCCATCATAACCCTCATCCCAAAACCAGGCAGGGACTCATCAAAGAAAGAGAACTATAGACCCATTTCTTGATGAATATTGATGCAAAACTTCTCAACAAAATTTTGGCCAATCGACTTCAACAATTCATCCAAAAAATCATACACCACGATCAAACAGGATTCATTTCAGGGATGCAAAGCTGGTTCAATATACGCAAATCAATTACTATTATTCATCACATCAACAGGAGCAAGAATAAGAACCACATGGTCATCTCAATAGATGCAGAAAAAGCATTCGACAAGATCAAACACCCCTTCATGATGAAGGTTTTGGAAAAATTAGGAATCCATGGAACATTCCTCAATACAATAAAGGCTGTATATGACAAACCTACAGCCAGCATTATACTCAATGGTGAAAAACTAAAGCCATTTCCTCTTAACTCAGGAACAAGACAAGGATGCCCACTCTCTCCACTTCTCTTCAATCTAGTATTAGAATGCCTAGCTAAAGAAGAAATAAAACTCTCCCTCTTTGCAGATGACATGATCTTGTATTTAAAGAATCCCATAGACTCCACTCCCAAATTACTCAAGCTGATTCAAAACTTTGGCAAAGTAGCAGGTTATAAAATTAAGCCCCAAAAATCAATGGCTTTTTTGTATGCCAACAATGAGAAAAGTGTGGCTGAAATTAGGAAAGCAACTCCATTTGTAATAGCCCCACAAAAAATGAAATACCTAGGAATAAACTTAACTAAAGAAGTGAAGGACCTCTATGATGAAAACTAAAATCTTGAAAAAGGAAATCAACACAGAACTTAAAAAATGGCCAAGCCTCCCATGCTCCTGGATTGGAAAGATTAACATCGTCAAAATGGCAATACTTCCCAAGGCTATCTACAAATTCAACGCAATACCTATCAAAATTCCAACCTCATTCTTCAAGGAAATAGAAGAGGCAATCCAAAAATTCATATGGAACAATAAAACACCACGAATAGCAAAAACGCTCCTCAACGGAAAGAACACTGCTGGAGGAATATCAATACCAAATTTCAATCTCTACTATAAAGCCATAGTAATCAAAACAGCTTGGTATTGGCACAAGAACAGACCTCAGGACCAATGGAATAGAGTTGAAAACCCAGAAATGAACCTACAGACCTATAGCCATCTAATCTTCGATAAGGGAGCTAAAAAAATAGAATGGAAGAAAGACAGCCTCTTCAGTAAATGGTGCTGGCAAAATTGGTTAACTACATGTAGAAAACTAAAGCTAGATCCTTATATATCACCCTGAACCAGAATCAACTCCAAATGGATCAAAGACCTTGAAGTCAAAGCAGACACTCTGAAAACATTACAGGATGGAATAAGAGAAACCCTAGGTCTCCTTGGCTCAGGCCCAAAATTTTTGAATAAAGACCCGGAAACACAACAAATCAAAGAAAGATTGGACAAACGGGATTGCATAAAGTTGCAGAGCTTCTGCAGGGCAAATGACATAGCTAGCAAGATCAATAGAAAGCCCACGGATTGGGAGAAGTTCTTTACTAGCCATACAACGGACAAGGGTCTCATATCTAAAATATACTTGGAACTCAAAAAATTTAACCCCCCAACAACAAATCCTCAAAGAAACAACTGCCCAATAAATAAGTGGGCGAAAGACTTAAAGAGAAACTTCTCTGAAGAAGAAAGAAGGATGGCCAATAGACACACGAAGAAATGTTCAACATCCCTAGCCATAAAAGAAATGCAAATCAAAACAACATTGAGATATCACCTCACTCCAGTTAGAACAGCAAAAATCAAGAACTCTAACAACAACAGATGCTGGAGGGGATGTGGACAGAAAGGAACCTTACTTCATTGTTGGTGGGAATGTAGACTTGTTCAACCACTTTGGAAAGCAGTATGGAGGTTCCTCAAAAGACTTCACATAAAACTCCCCTATGACCCAGCAATTCCACTTTTGGGCATTTACCCAAATGTTTACAAACAAGACCACACTAAAGCTACCAGCACAACAATGTTTATTGCAGCATTATTTACCATAGCTAAGATATGGAACCAACCCAGATGCCCCTCAGCAGATGAATGAATCAAGAAAATGTGGTATATATACACAATGGAATTCTATGCCTCCATTAGAAAGAATGACATTGCTCCATTTGTTAGGAAATGGAAAAACTTGGAAAAAATTATATTAAGTGACGTAAGCCAGGCCCAAAGAAACATAGGTCCCATGGTTTCCCTTATTTGCAATATCTAGTGTATGTATGAGTCAAGCGGAAAAGGTCAGATAATGTGATGTCAGGAAAATGAACACTTAGATATGTATTTTAAGGTTTTTTTCTTTCATGCATGTGTTTCTAACGCATTTATAAGATTATCTCTTTGTTGCTTTGTATGTCCCTCCCCCACAATATAACCCCTGCTTTCACTATATTTGATGTCAGTATAACTTGTGGAGGAGATGGGGAAAAACCAGTTGTTTAAGGATACAGGTGGACCTGTTGCAACAATGAGAAGTACAAGTTGTCATGTCCAAAACGAGCTTTACAACGTCGGTGCTGGGCGGGGGGAAGGGGAGGGAAGGAGAAGGATTGCGGTTGGGGGAGAGGGGGGAGTCTGGGAAGGGATGTGAAGGGTAAACCAAAGGAGGAGGCTGCAATGCTTGGTAAGAAATGTACGCATTATCCTGCCCATGTAATTGTAACCCCTCTGTACAGTATGTTCACAAATAAAATAAAATTAAATTAAAAAACAAAAAAAAAAATGAACTGTACAATTTATGCGGGGGTGGGGGTGAGTGTAGTTGTGGAGGTGGCAGGGAAGGGGTAGTAAGGGAAAAACAAAGGAGGAGGTATCAATGCTTGATAGGAAATGTACTCATTACCTTGAGCATGTAACTGTAATGCCTCTGTATAGTGTTTTTCAATAAAAAACATTTAAAAAAAAAGATAGCTAAAAACATAGGATGGAAAGGAGACAGATTCTTCAACAAGTGATGCTGGTAGAACAGGCTGTGCACATGTAGAAAACTGAAGTTAGATCCTTATATATTACTCTGCACCAGAATCAATTGCAAATTGATCAAAGACCTCAATGTAAGACCAGATACCTGAAAGGAGAGGGGAAACACTCGGGCTTCTTGACACAGGTCAAAACTTCCTAAGTAAAGATCCAGAAACACAACAAATCAAAGAAGCACTGATAAATAGGAATACAACTGAAGAGTTTCTGTATGACAAAGGACATAGCTAAATAGAGATCCCATAGATTGGGAGAAAATCTTTTCTAGCAGCTGTATTACAGACAGGGCTCATATCTAAAATATACTTAGAGCTCAAAAACTTAAAGCTCCAAAAGTAAATCATCAAAGAAACAACAACTCAATCAATATGTGGGGTAAAGACTTAAAGAGAGAGAGAGAGAGAGACTCCTCAAAAGAAGAAATAAGAATGGCCAATAGACATATTAAGGAAAGTTCAATATCTCTGGCCATAAAAAATGAAAATCAAAATATTGAGCTTCAACCTCACTCCAATTAGAATGTCTATTATTAAGAAAATGAATAATAACAGATGCTAAATTGAAGAGAAGTGGAGAGAGTGGACATCCTTGTCTCTTTCCTGAGTTTAGAGGAAAATGTCTTTAGTTTTTCACCATTAAATATAATGAAAGCAGTAGGTTTGTTATATACAGCTTTTATTGTATTGAGGAATGTTCCGTGGATTCCTAGTTTTTCCAGAGCCCTCCTCATAAAGGGGTGTTGGATCTTGTCAAATGCTTTTTCTTTATCTATTGAGATAAGCATGTGGTTCTTATCCTTGCTCTTGGTGATGTGATGAATTATGCTAATTGATTTGCTTATATTGAACCACTTTTGCATCCCTGAAATGAATCCTGTTTGATCGTGGTGTATGATTTTTTTTTAATAAGTTGTTGAAGTTGATTGGCCAAAATTTTGTTGAGGAGTTTTGCATCGATGTTCATCAAAGAAATGACACTATATTCTCTCTCTTTGATGAGTCCCTGCCTGGTTTGGGGATGAGGGTTATTATGGCTTCATAGAAAGAGTTCGGTAGTGAACTTTCTCTTTCAATTTCATTGAAGAGTTGGAAGAGTATTAGTGTGAGTTCTGCTTCGAAGGCCTTGTACAATTCCTCTGTAAATCCATCCAGTCCTGGACTTTTCTTAAATGGGAGGTCTCTTATTGCTGTTTCTATTTCAATGCTTGATATGGGCCTGTTAAGATGGTTTAACTCATTTTGGTTTAGTTTCACCATGTCAATATTTGCTAGAAAATCGTCCATTTCTTCCAGATTCTCAAACTTCTTAGCATAAGGGTTTGAGAAGTATTCCCTTATAATATTCTGAATCTTAGTTGTTTCTGTGGTGATGTTTCCTTTCTCATCTCAGTTTGTTTATTTGAGAGTGTTCTCTTCTTTTTCTGGTAAGATTTGCTAAGGGTCTGTCAATTTTGTTTATTTTTTGATGAACCAACTCTGTTTTTGTTGATTCTTTCTATGTTTTTTTTTTTTTTTGGATTCTAATTTATTCAATTCTGATTATTTGTTTCCATCTCCTGGATTGGGGTTTAGCTTGCTGCTCTTTTTCAAGGAAATTCACATGTCTCATTAAATTATTGGTTTCAGATCTCTCCAATTTGTTGATGTAGGAACTCAGAGCTATAAGCTTACCTCTGAGTACTGCCTTTGCTGTGTCCCAGAGGAGCTAATGCTTAGCTACAGCAATAAGAAAAGATGCACACATAAAGGGGATGCAAATAGGGAAAGATGAAGTAAAGCTCTTCCTCTTTGCAGGTGACATGATCTTGTATTTAAAGAATCCCACAAACTCCACTCCCAAATTACTCAAGCTGACTCGAAACTTTGGCAAAGTAGCAGGGTATAAAATTAACCCTCAAAATCAATGGCTTTTCTGTATGCCCACAATGAGAAAAGAACAACTGAAATCAGGAATGCAACTCCATTTGTAATAGCCCCACAAAAAAATAAAATACCTAGGAGCTAGCTTAACTAAAGAAGTGAAGGTTCGTTTTTTTGATTAAAGACTTGTACATCTCATTGTTGCAATGGGTCTACCTGTATCCATAGTTAAACAATTTGTTTTTTGCCCTTCCCGTCCACTTATACCAACATCAAATACAGTGAAAGCAAGGGTTATACCGTGGGGGAGGGCCAGACAAAGCAACGAAGAAATCATCTTATAAATATGTTAAAAATAATTGCATGAAAGAGAAAAAAGATTGAATACTTTACAACTTTCATTGGGGGAGCAGGATCAGGAGGGGAAGTGGGGGGGAGTATGGCAAAGGATTGGAAGGGGAAACAAAGAGGAGGAAATAATGCTTGATAAAAAATGAACTCTTTATCTTGCACATGTAATTGTAACTACTCTGTACAGTATTTTCACAATAATAAATAAATAAATAATAAAAATAAAGAAGTGAAGGATCTCTATTATGAAAACTTTAAAAACCTGAAAAGGGAAATCAAAGCAGAACTTAGGAAGTGGAAAAACTTCCCATTCTCCTGGTTTGGAAGGATCAATAGCATGAAAATGGCAATACTTCCCAAGGCTATCTACAAATTAAGTGTGATACCTATCAATATTCCAACCCTATTTTCAATGTAATAGAAGAAGCAATCCAAAAATTCATATGGAACAATAAAAGATCCTGAATAGTAAAAACAATCCTTAACAGAAAGAACAGTGCTAGGAGAATATCAATACGAAATTTCAAACTCTACTACAAAGCCATAATAATCAAAACAGCTTGACACTGGCACAAGAACAGACCTGAGGACCAACAGAATAGAACTGGAAAGGCAGAAATGAATCCACAGAACTATAGCCACCTAATCTTTGATAAGGCAACTGAAAAACAGAATGGAAGCAAGACAGCCTCTTCAGTATGGTGCTGGAAAATTGGTTAATAATCTGTAGAAAGCTAAAGCTAGATCCTTATGTATCACCCTGCACCAGAATCAACTCCAAGTGGATCAAAGACTTCGGAGTCAAAGTAGACACTCTGAAAACATTACAGGACAGAACAGGAGAAACCCTAGGTCTCCTTGGCACAGGCCAAAATTTTCTTAATAAAAATCCAGAAACAAAACAAATCAAAGAAGGTTGGAAAAAATGGGATTGAATGAAGCTGCAGAGCTTCTGCATGGCAAAGGACTTAGCTACCAAGATCAATAGAAAACCCACGGATTGGGAGAAGATCTTCACTAGCCATACAACAGACAAGGGTCTTATATATAAAATATACTTGGAACTCAAAAAATTAAATTCCCCAACAACAAATCTTCAAAGAAACTGCCCAATAAATAAGTGGGCTAAAGACTTAAAGAGAAACTTCTCTGAAGAAGAAATAAGAATGGCTAATAGACTTGAAGAAATGCTCAACCTCTCTAGCCATAAAAGAAATGCAAATCAAAACAACATTGAGATTCCACCTGACCCCAGTTAGAATGGCTATAATTAAGAAATGTAATAACAACAGATGCTGGAGGAGATGTGCCCAAAAGGGAACACTATTTCATTGTTGCTTGGAGTATAAACTTGTTCATCCACTTTGGAAAGCAGTATGGATGTTCCTCAAAAGACTCTACATAGAGCTCCTCTATGATCCAGCAATCCCACTTTTGAGCATTTACCTGAATGATCACCAACAAGACCATACTAAAGCTACCAGCACAACTATGTTTATTGCAGCATTATTTACCATAGCTAAGCTATGGAACCAACCTAGATGTCCCTCAATACATGAATGGATCAATAAAATGTGATATACATATATGAATATACATACAATGGAAATCTATGCCTCCATCAGAAAGAATGACATTGCCCCATATGTTAGAAAATGGAAAGACTTGGAAAAAATTATATTAAGTGAAGTAAGCCAGGCCCAAAGGAACATAGGCCCCATGGTTTCCCTTATTTGCAATAATTAGTACATATGTAGGAAAGCAGAAAAGGCCAAAAGCTATGTAGATATGACCATATAACATGATTTTAAGTGAAATGAACCCCAAAATATCTTTTATCTTTCTTGCTATTTTAATGTATTTATAATGTACCTTGTGATTTTTTTGTTTCTTTGTATGGCCCCTGTTTTCACTGTATGTGATGCCGGTACCCTGTAACTTGTATATACACTTCTCTAATTTGGGGAGGGGAAGGAAAAAAATGCTTAAATAAGGATACAGGTTGACCCATTGTAACAATGAGATGAACAAAACTCTATGTTGAAAACAAACTTTACAACTTTGATGGGGAGAGTGGGGGGTAGTTGTGGAGGTGAAAGGGAAGGGATGCTAGGAGAAAACAAAGGAGGAAGCAAAAATGCGCAATAGGAAATGTACTCATTACCTTGTTCATGTAACTGTATTCTCTCTATACAGCACTTTTACAATAAAAATATACAGAAAATAAATAACAGATGCTGCTGGGGATGTGGCCAAAAGGGAACACTAATACACTGATATTGGAATGTAAACTGGTTCAATCACTCTGAAAAGCAGTATGGAGGTTCCTCAAGAGACTAAACATAGGGGTTGGGGATGTACTCAGTGATAGAGTGCTCGCCTAGCATGCATGAAGCCCTGGGTATGATTCCTCAGTACCATGTACACAGAAAAAGCCAGAAGTGCTGCTGTAGCTCAAGTGGTACAGCACTAGCCTTGAGCAAAGGAAGCTCAGGGCCAGCGCTCAGGCCCTGAATTCAATCTCTAGTACTGATAAAAAGACTAAATGTACAGCTTCCCTATGATTCAGTAATTACACTCCCCAGCATTTACCCAAATGACCTAAAACCACCCCCCCTCCCCCACTAAAGCCATGTTCATTGCAGCATTATTTACCACATTTAATATATGCAATCAACCCTGATGCCCCTCTGTGGATCAAGAAAATATGGTATATATATATAATGGAATTCTATGGTACATAAGGAAATGGAAAGATCTGGAAAAAGTAATATTAAGTGAAGTAAGCCAGGCCCAAAAAACAGGCTGCATGTTTTCCCTCTCTTGTAATAACTAGAATATGTCTATAAATCTACAAGCTAATCTTGTTAATCCAATGATAGTAAAGACAAATAATTACACTTGAACATGATTAATTAAAAAGCACTCTAAGCTTGCAAGTGAGAACCCAGGAGGCTATCCTTAGAAGAGGATCACAATGGCTCAACAGCTATGTGCATATGACCATATGAAATGATGTTCATCGAAATGAACTTGAAGAAATGGAAACAAGAGGGTATGTGTGTGTGTGTGTGTGTGTGTGTGTGTGTGTTTGTTTGTGTCTGTCTGTCTGTATTGTCTGCAGTTATTTCTTTTTTCTTTCTTTTCTCCCCTTGGTATATTCCATGTGTTCACTAAGTTTGATTGCTCTACCCCTTGTTATGTAAATAAGTTTATCTGACTTGGAGAAAGGAAGAGAAATCACAGAAATGGTGGGACAAAGGGTAAACCAATTAAACAGTGATATTCACTAGACACTATGTTGGAAATGAACTTTACAACTTGAGGGGAGGGGAGTTGGAAGGGGTAGGAGAAAATTAGGGAGGGGTTAACATTATTCAAAAAGAAACAAGCTCATATATTTATGTAACTGTAACCCTTCCGTATATCACCTCTACAATAAAAATTATTTTAAAGGAAATAGCAAAGACTACCACCACTCATGAAAGGTAGGTGTTAATGCACTTAGGCTGTTGACTAATTTGCTTTCTGACACAATAAATCATGCAAAGCTATAAATGATGATTGGGGGGTTGTATACAAGATAATGAGAATAATTATGTTAACTAAACTGACAGGTTAATCTAGTCAAATATTTCATTAATATAAATCCAAAGAGTTTATGGTGGTTTGACATACATTTGTTACAAAGGACCATAGTTGTTACTTTGAATACCCATAGCCACCCCACCAGAGCTGCAAAGATTTTTTTTTAATTGTGCTGATATAGAGATTGAACCTAACCAGGGCCTTGTACATATTAGACACTACCACTTGAGCTATGCTTCTAGACCTTTTGCTTTTATTTTTATTGTAATTAATTTATTTCTTTTCTTTTCTTTTCTTTTTTTTTTTTTTGGTCTGGTCATGGGACCTGAACTCTGGGCCTGGGCACTGTCCCTCAGCTCTTCAGCTCAAGGCTAGCACTCTACCATTTGAGCCACTGCGCCACCTCCGGCTTTTGTTTTTTCTGCTTATGTGGTGCTGAGGAATTGAACCCAGGGCCTCATGCATGCAAGGCAAGCGCTCTTCTACTGAACCACCTTCCCAGCCCCCTTAATTTATTTCTTAAAGACAGGGTCTCATTGATATATTTACTGGGACTTGGATGGTCCTGGTCCTTTTGCCTCTGCCTTCTGAGTAGCGTATTTTATCATGCCTGGGTCAGCTTATCATGCCTGGGTCAGTAAATCTCTGAAATATTGGGCCTCTGTCAACCATCCCTTTTTGCAAAGAAATATCCATTTCCAGAATAAGCTTATCTCTTTGTGAATTCTTCTTTCTTTATAAAGACTAAATTCAGGGGCTGGGAAGATGGCTCAGTGGTAGAGCGCTTGCCTTGCATGCCTGAGGCCCTGGGTTCGATTCCTCAGCACCACATAAGCAAAAAGAAAAGAAGCTGGAAGTGGCGCTGTGGCTCAAGTGGTAGAGCACTAGCCTTGAGCTGAAGAGCTAAGGGGCAGCGCCCAGGCCCAGAAGTCAGGCCCCATGACCAGACCCCCCCCCCAAAAAAAAGAGAGTAAATTCACCAGTTTTTCCATAATTCTTCAATTAGTCGTGTGTGTGTATATGTGTGTCTGTGCTAATACTGGGACTTTATCTTTTGTATGTTTTTTATTGTAAAAATACTGTACAGAGGGGTTACAGTTACATGAGCAAGGTAATGAATACATTTCCTATCGAGCATTGGGACTTTAAATCAGGTCCTGAGTACTGTCTGTTAGCTTCTTCACTCAATGCTAGAACTCACAGCATGAGCCACAACTCCACTGTGGCTTTTTGGTGGTTAATTGGAGGGAAGAATCTCACAGACTCCGCCCAGGCAGGCTTTGAATCACAATCCTCAATTTTTATCCCCTGAGTAGCTAGGGTTATAGGTGTTAATCACTAGTGCCCAACGTAATACTAATTTTTGATGCATACATGTATCCTAAATCTTATGATCTTTTCATCTTATGATGAAAATAATAGCAACCTCAGAGTATTAGCTAGAGACAATATGGATAAATGAACACTCCATTCCAATATATGATTTGTGATTCAAGTCTTTGAATATGTTTTAGGGAATAATTCTGCATAAAAGAACTTTATAGGCTTTGATCTTCACTGACCTCAAAATTAATAATTTAACAGCATATATTTATTTTTTGTTTCTTTTTTGTGAATATTTTTATTGTAAAAATACTGCACAGAGGGGTTACAGTTACATGAGTAAGGTAATGAGTACATTTCCTATCGAGCATTGTTACCTCCTTCTTTGTTTTTCCCCTACTATTCCTTCCCTCCTCACCTCCACAACTCCTCCCTCCTCACCCTCCACTGAGAAGTTGTATGCTAAGCAAAATGAACCCCAAGATAGGGACACAAGTTGTTTAATCTTTCTTGCTGCTGTTTTTAATGTATTTATAATGTACCATGTGATTTTTTTCTTTCTTTTGTGTGTTCTTCCCCCATAGTATAACCCCTGTTTTTACTGTATTTGATTCCAGTGCCCTGCATCTTGTATATACATTTTTTCTAATTTGGGTAGGGGAAAGAAAATAACAAAATGCTGAAATAAGGATATAGGTTGACCCCTTGTAACAATGAGATGTACAAAACACTATGATGAAAACAATATACATTTATTTGCTACTAAAGTATCAATTGCTTCAGTGTGTTACTAAATAGAATAACAATTTTAAACCTTTTAATAACAACTGAGTGCCAGTGCACTTGAGGGAAAATGATCTCGATTACCTTGATTTAGTTACCTTGATTTTATTTCCACTTTTGAGGAAACTGAGATTCACCAAAAAGATCCATTCCAAGTCATTGGATTAACAAGTGGGAAAATAAGAATCAACAATTAGTTCAACTTCTATCAGTCTATTGAATATTTTGCATAGCAAGAGATATTCTCCACTGTTTCAATCCTATACAGTGATACTAATCAGCACTAATGGAAACAGGTCCAAAATGGAATGAAAACTTAGAATGGTCTTGCATGTGCATATTTAAATATGACTCTTTATAAGACAGTGGCTTTAATTAGTGTTCAAGTAATAAAGACATAGAGATTATAAACACAAAACTGAAGTTTTAAATCTGATTATTTTAAATTATTAATAATTATTTAATATTTGAATTAATAAATTTAAATGCTTCTATAGAAACAAAGACTTTTCTAAATAATTTAGAGAAGAAGTATTGAAGATTTCTGAATTTACCTTGAAAATAGACATCATGATTCACTTGAGTCTACTGAAATAAACAGTAAAGATAGTCAAAAACAAAAAGGCAAAAGTTAAGAATAAAAATTGGACTTCCTAACTCTGAGAAGGTTGATTTATTTTGAGAATGAGTTACAACTGGTCAATAAGCAAGTTCTGGCTGCACTGTAAATAAATATCAAAAGAAGCAGAGATAGATCACTTAGACTTTGGACATTTATATGATAGACTTCTACCAAAGTTTTACTGCTAATAAACACAAGTGACCAAAGAGACTTGATAAAGATTACATATAGTTACATGGACTCTCCTGCCAGGAAAGCATTTACCTAGACCTTCAGAAATAAATGCATTTAAGTCATTTTTGTTTCTTTAAAAAATATATATCATTAAGGCGATGTACAGAGGGGGTTACAGTTACCTAAGTAGAGGTAGTGTTCACATTTCTTGTCTAACTTGTTACTCCTTCCCTCATTTTTCTCCCTCTTTCCCTACATCCTCCGCCCCCCCCCCCAACTTGTACAGATCATTTCCCACATGTTGTCTTGTATCACTGTTGCATAGGTTCCCCCTTTGTCCTTTATCACATCGTTTTGTTGTTTCTTTGATAGAAAGATATTGCTTCTTTAAATCATCTTTTATAGATAATTCATATGTAATTGTCAAAGTTTAATTTATAATTTCCAAATCAAGTACATTTTATAAAGTTTTAGAAAGACACATGGACACATGTATACATTGAAATTCTTAGTTTCAAGGCTGAGAATCAGAACAGTCTTTTAACATCTTTGTTAAGATTGTATGCCATGTGTGAAGATACATTTCAATGAACAAATAGCTATAAAATAGCCACCAATAACCAAACAATGCTCTTTCAAAGCCTAATTTGGAGTGTTTTCCCAGCTTCCCCCTCTGCAATGGGCAATCTTTTGTTATTTAAAGCAAAGTAATTTTAGGAAGCTTGAGAGCAATGGTATCCTTCACACAATAAAACAAATAATAATGTATCTAATCCCATTTATTCCTCTTATGTATCTGGCTTTAAAGCTAAGGGTTAGGAAGAACATGAGGTCAGTTATAGTAGGAGAGAAAATTATTCTCAATCCTTGTAAATAAATGTGAATAAAATATGTGCA
Source organism: Dipodomys spectabilis (assembly GCF_019054845.1). Lineage (NCBI taxonomy): Eukaryota > Metazoa > Chordata > Mammalia > Rodentia > Heteromyidae > Dipodomys > Dipodomys spectabilis. The sequence continues at coordinate 4,305,022 of NW_024870758.1, read as the reverse complement.
GATATGTAGAATAACTTCCTGGTGTTTTTAGATTCATTAAATGAGCAAGTAAATTGTATGTGCTTTAATTTTATCTGATCTTTTCAAATGCTTCATTTTTTCTTTCCAGCAAGTCAGCAAAGAACCTGTGATAATCAAATATGAGCTACTGAATGACTTGTTGCAGTCGAATACCAATTACACTTTCCCAGCAGCATAAGACTTGCAACCCACATAGAAATAGCATTCTTCTTTCATAGTGATGTCATATGAGTGATATATGAGTCACAAGTCATATGAGTCACAAGAATGACCACCATAGTCATCCATGGACCTACAACCTACAACCTTTTTCTTTGTAGATAAAGGAATATATATATATATATATATACATATATATATATATGTGTGTGTGTGTGTGTGTAAATATATGTAGGAAATAGATATAATATAGTAATAGAATGTATAAAGATATAATATACAATATATTTTTCCTACATATATATTATTCTAGTTTTTAATAGAATTTTGATGATATATTGCCAAGTTTGTTTAACAAACTTCCTCTTTCGTATTATTTAAATGATCTCTTAGGCAAAGATTCAAGGTAGTCCCCCACCTTGAAGATTTGTTTTTCTCTCATTTTTTTCAGATTTGGAGGTATCTCCCACAAACATGTTTTGACCTACACTCAGTCCAGCCATGAAGCACCCACACTTTCCTTGTCATCATATTTATTGGAGAGTTCGTACTGGAGTAGCTCAGCATGCCATGCCTCTGGCATTGTTCAATCCAGATGTTAGTTAAGACAGAATTAAGCTAGAATCCTGAAAATAACTGAGTCCCAATCATTATTACAACTTCTACTCAATGAGTGTGAATTACAGTTATCTGAAGAAAGACAATATTGACTTCAAAGTAAAATGTTTCACTAAAAAGCTACGTAGAGGGGATGGGAAGGTGGCTCAGTGGTAGAGTGCTTGCCTTGCATGCATGAGCTCCTGGGTTCAATTCCTCAGCACCACATAAACAGAAAAAGCCAGAAATGGCATTGTGGCTCAAGTGGTAGAATGCTAGCCCTGAGCTGAAGAGCTGAGGGACAGTGCCCAGGCCCAGAGTTCAGGCCCCACAAACGACAAAAAAAAAAAAAGCTACTTAGAATAAAAGTTTAAGAGAAGTCACCCACATAATTTTCCAGTGAATTAGGAAATATTTCTCCTCTAAATATATGAAATTCTGTTCATTTTTGAAAAACTTGAAAAACAATTGGCTAGGAAATAAGGTTTTCTTTTAAATCAAAGATATATTTGGGAAAAATGTAATGAAACAGATGTGCATCATTTGTAAGGTGTCTTGATTTTGATAACTATGATAAATCCTTTAGTTTTAAGCATAAATAAGAATGAGCTTTTGTTTATATCATGATGTGCACTAGGACATAACTTAACCCTGTCTTAGCAGTTTCTGCTAAGTTAAATAGGTTTTAGCTGCAAATTAATGAACACTTGCGAGAGAAATCCAAATTAATATATGCATATGTTTTCTTAAAAAACATGGAGTATAGGAACTTATGATATTAGTTTATTAGCTAATTATAGATAGGTAGGTAGTTGATAAGTAAATGACATCATCTACATATTCTATTAGTGTATATGTGAGAACTATATGAATATATTCTGAATACTTATAATTATTTTTGGATTTTGGTATTTCTATTGTACTACAGTATTTATGTCAATACATTGCAGAAAAATAAATTCCTTATAAGCCATGGAATTATTAACACTGGCTCTGTGTCATATCACCTAATAGCAGGGTGATGTGATGTAAAACATGTATATGGGCGTGGGCATTTTTTCTTCTTTTTGTTTTTTTTCTTTTGTTATGTGGTGCTGAGTATTGAACTGAGGGTCTTATGTATGCTAGGCAATTGCTCTGTTACTGAGCTATATCCCTAGCCCTCTTCATTAAAAGTTAAGATTTAGATACATCAAGAAGAAAGAATGTTTGAATAATTTGTATATCAGCTTTAATTATACTTTAAATTATTTTTTTAAGTATTTTTTTTGGTCGGTCATGGGGCTTGAACTCTTGTCTTGGGCGCTGTCCCTGTGCTCCTCAGTTCAAGGCCAGCACTCTACCGCTTGAGCCACAGTGCCATTTCCGGTTTTCTAGTAGTTTATTGGACATAAGAGTCTCACGTACTTTCCTGCCTGGGCTGGCTTTGAACCATGATCGTCAACCATGATCATCAGATCCCAGCCTCCTAAGTAGCTAGGATTACAGGCGTGAGCCACTGGCACCCAGCATTTTTTAAAATCTTGTTATTAAAGAAGGTGAAGACCAGGGTTAGTACTACCACAGGTCATCTCTCCTAAACATTTTTGTCTTGTATTTTCACATTTTCCACCTCAGCCCAGTAGAGGTAGACTGGCATTGAGTATCAGAGTTTAAATTTTGCTTCAGTTACTAGACATTATATACACTGAGTTAATAGGTATTACTAGATATTATATATACTGAGTTAATAGGTATTATATGTAATGTGCTAAACATGTCTATCTTTTTGTTGAGTAGACTTAAGTCTTGGCATAATTTATCAAAACATAATTCTAAACTGGGTGCTGGTGGTTCACGCTTGTAAACTCATGCTGGCCTGGACTGCAGTTTAGTATCACCTTGTGACTACTTTCACTTAAATTTAGATATTAGTGGAAATAATTTGGGGAGGTGAAGATGTCTAGGACTTTCTGGACCTCAGACGAGAGATTTGAGGAACTATTCTACAAGATCACAGGTGGAGTTGTGTTTAATCTGACTTGAAATAATGTCAGATTTTCCCTGGGCCTTCCTGGCTCATGAAACACTACATATTTACTGTCACTTCCCCTGCTGATCTCTTTGTTTCTCCTCTGCCCTGTTTCCCACACCCACAATCTTCCAAATCATTATCTTCTCTGCCTTTTATGAAGGCTAGGGGGCAACAATCAAGTGTGTCATATGAAGTTGTTGCAGATTGTGGCATGTTAGGGTGGGATTTAATGTTTGAGGTTTCCAGTTAATAATCAATTTTACTAGAATCAGATTTCCTTAAGTTTTTGTTTCATATAACAATTATAAAACAATTTCTGAGGAAATTTTTATAAAAGCAAAACAGCTCATTTCATTTTTCCAAGAGCTAAATGCATATTTCAATGGCCACAATTATGATTGTATTAATTGTAATATCTAATATCTAAGAATAGTTTTATTTATAATATCTAACATCTAAAAATGTCTACTACTTTTATTTGCCCATCTTTTAAATGTGGTAGCCATAAACCTAAAACAGATTTTTCTTTTAGTTTTGAGTGTGGGTACATCTCTCTCAAATGCTTAAATATCTGAAAACATGCCCCGATTCCACAGTAGTCAGTCTTTCTCTGTATTTGATTCAGATTGACAACGTAATAGTATCTATTATGTCAGAAATAGATTGTAAAGATTTAAAGTCAACTTTTTGTTATTGTTATTATTTTATGTGTGCCTGTTCTGGGGCTTGAACTCGGAGCTTGAGTGCTGTCCTTAAACCTTCCTGCTCAAGGCTAGTGCTCTATCACTTGGCACAGTTCCACTCCAGTTTTTTCTTGGTTAATTGGAGATAAGTGTCTCACAGACTTTCCTGTCCTCTCTGGTTTCAAGTCAGGAAACTTTGATCTCAGCATCTTGAGTAGCTAGCATTATAGGTGTGAGCTACTGGTGCTCAGACATTTAAATTATTTTTATGAATTCAATTGAATAATCTATCACTTACTTTATTACAATCATCTTTGAGAGATTTTATGTCATACACCTCTGGTGGTGTCAATATAAACTAGGCTTTTATAAGTAGCATTACAATTAATACAATCATACATATGACCACTGAAATGAGTGTTTAGTTCATTTGGAGTCTTTACTTCAATTTGGGAATAAAACATTCAGATGACCTACAATTATGAGTTCTATCTTTTAGTTAAGATGGCTTTTATCAATAATTGTTAATTATTGCTCATTTACCACTGAGCTTGTTGAACTTCACTTACAAAGAAACACTCAAATGGTTCTAAAGCAACTTGAAATATAGAGAAGACTAAAAGTCAAACATGGTAAGATAATTAAACTTTACCACTCAAGCAATATATACTGTAATTTAACAGTTTAGATGAGAAGTCTTATCCATGTTCTTTTTGAACAATGTGTAACTCGATGATTTTTAGTACATTTAGTACATTCATATAAAACATTATTTCTATCTAATTCCATTTATTGCCACTCTTCTCAAAATCAATTCCACATGCATTAGCAGTCACTCCTCATTTTTCCTATCTTCAGTCCATTGCAGGCACTGATCTACTTTCTGTCTTGATTGATTTGCCTAGTTTTGACATTTCATATAAATTGAATTCTACAATATGTGGCCTTTTTGCTTGACTTCTTTCACTTAGCATTATGTTCTCATAATATGTCAGTGCTTCACCCTCACTTTTAAACAATTCACATGCCAAACAATCCTCACATTTAAAGTATAAGGTCCACTGATGCTTTTAGCTGGCAGAATTAAGCATATGCCACCATTAACATTGTCCCTCAAAGAAATTCTGAGGTACTTAGCTCTAAACCCTCAATGTCATGTGATCCCTTGTTCCTCTATCCAGCTTTAGACAACCACTAGACTAATTTTATCTCTACAAATGTGCCTAATATAGAGTTACAGTAGAAAACAACCACATAATATATGGACTTTTGTGATCAACTTTCATTTAGTCCTGGGGCTTGAACTTTAGACCTGGGTACTGTCCCTGAGCTTTTTTGCTCAAGGCTAGAACTCTGCCACTTGAGCAACAGTACCACTTTTGGCTTTTTTTTTTTAATAGTTTATTGGAGATAAGAGTTTCACAGACTTTCCTGCCTGGGCTCTCTTCAAACCACCATCTCTGCCTCCTGAGTATCTATGATTTTAGGCGTAAGCCACCTGAGCCTGGCCCACTTAGCATGACTATGGTATGCAAGTGAGTGGACAGTACAGGAAGAAAGCTATCTAACTCCAACTCAGGCCTTGGAAGAAAACAAAAGAGCTATTTAGCCGGTCACAGGTACCTAACCTGACCTGCCTGGCTCAGTTCCACCCAGGAAAAAGTCACACCGCCCAGGCAGAGGAAAATACGCCCCCTGGAATGGCTTTCTTCACTGGGTAAACAGAGCCAGAGGCTGCCCCTCCCTACAGTAGTCTAGACAATCAATTGAAATTCAGTAAACCTAAACCCTGAGAATGGCTCCAGACTGGGCTCTGTGAGAGTCTCAGGAGCTAGCTCCTAACGGAAAAGCTACTGTTTGCTGAAAGGCCTCAACCCTACACAGAATTTAGCCTCATCACAACATCTCCAAAATAGAGGAAACAGCCATCTCCCTCTTTTGTGATACTCAAAGCAGATCTCCCTCCCACTGAACTAGCCTGGGAGGAGGATCACAAAATCCTGGGTAAAGCAGCTCATTTTTCTGCCTGCCCAAACAAACTTACTTAAGTAACCAATCAAGCCACAGGAATACCAGACAGACCAGAGACTCCTCTAAGAGACTGGTTACTGACACAAGGGAAATACAGGATCTTCCCATCCCCCCCCCCCTCCAAAAAAAAATCAAAGAATTCTTTTTGCTTGTACCTTTTTTTGAAATTATTTAAAATTAAAATTTTTTTTAAAAAATTGTTTTCTAATTTTTTCTCTTCTTCCTTATATAATTTTTATTTTAGGTGTATATATGTTTGTGCTTTTTTTAAATCTCTACTGACCTTCTGATCCTTTTTTTTTCCTTTCTTTTTTTCTCATTCCTTTCACTCTTTCTTCTCTTTCGTTCTTTTTTGCATGACTTAATTGCTGTTCTGCTTATCCTGAGATATACCCGTTGTTGATATTAGACCTTATCCCCCATTGTGTACACACTTAATCCAGAAATTTATTACTCAATTCAAAACCTCTTAGACACAAATTCCTTAATAGCAGTATTACCTCTTTATACCCATATAATATTTTTAACATTTTTATTTTTAGTTTTTCATGTCTCCTTTCTATTCCTCCCCTCCTTAATCCCATCTCTGTTCTTTTCAGAATATTAATTCTTTAAACACATAAATTTTAAGTGTTTCAATTTTTAATTTTAAATTTTTGTTTTTCCACTTTTTCTTGTCTCTTTTTTCTTTTTCTTCTTTTTTTCTTTCTCTCTCTGCTATCATTCTGTCCAATCTATTTCCCACACTGAGATTAGGACTTGGTTAATTTCACTCTCCCTTCATCTTTCCACATCCCTCTAATCCTATTTTTCCCCACATTTCTCCCTAAACCTAGTAATTTCTGGTTTGCCAAATTCTCCTTTACTGTTCTTAGGCCATTAAGACATAGTTGTTTGATGCTGAATAGATTGTATCTCTTGAAATAAATTGTATCTGCAGACTTTTGACTGCGCAACTAAGGACTTTGGTAGATGCTTGCCTTAAAATAGTGTTCTAGCACAAAACTGGTGTTACTCTCATCCCAAATGGGCAGAACAAGCTGGAAAAAAACACAAGAAAAATGGCAAGCCTGGGGATCTCAACTCCCACTCATGACAATCAGGGGACAGAACAGATATAGAATAATCCAGAAGAGAGTTCCCAAAAAGCTCTAAAAACACTATAGGTAAACATGGTAAATGAAAAGAGTGACCCTGCAAAGGTCTCAGTGTGAGCATGATAGGGAGAGAGAGAAGGCAAACCAAATATCAATACAGGAATCTCATGAGTGTGAGGAAGCTACTGAAAGATTGAAACAGGAATTGCATAAGCAGATTGAAAACACTCAAAGAAATAAAGGAATTGCATGAGCATGTTCAGATCAGTCAAAGAGATAGACAGGAATTGCTTGAGCTGGCTGAGAACAGACAAAGAGAAAGTCAGGAATGGCACAAGCAGGCTGAGAACACTCAAAGAGAACTACAAGAATTGCGTGAACGTGAGGAAGCTAATCAAAGAGCAATACAGGAATTGAGAGAGTAGGATGAGAATAGACAAATATCAATACAGGCATTCATGAAATCCATAAACAGACAGCTGAAAGAAGTCAGGGAGACCACAAAGGGAATGAGACAAGGATGTCCACTCTCTCCACTTCTCTTCAATCTAGTATTAGAACACCTACCTACAGCAGTAAGATAAGATGCAAATATAAAGGGGATCCAAATAGGGAAAGAAGAAGTAAAACTCTCCCTCTTTGCAGATGATATGATTTTGTATTTAAAGAATCCCATGGACTCCGCTCCCAAATTACTCAAGGTGATTCAAAACTCTGGCAAAGTAGCAGGGTGTAAAATGAACCCTCAAAAATCAAGGGCTTTTCTGTATGCCAACAATGAGAAAAGTGTGGCTGAAATTAGGAAAGCAACTCCATTCGTAATAGCCCCACAAAAAATAAAATACCTAGGAATTAACTTAACCAAAGAAGTGAAGGACCTCTATGATGAAAACTTTAAAAACTTGAAAAAGGAAATTAAAACAGAAGTTAGAAAGTGGCAAAAACTCCCATGCTCCTGGATTGGAAAGATCAACATCGTGAAAATGGCAATACTTCCCAAGGCTATCTACAAATTCAATGAGATACCTATCAATATTCCAAACTCATTCTTCAAGGAAATAGAAGAGGCAATCCAAAAATTCATATGGAACAATAAAAGACCCCGAATAGCAAAAACGATCCTCAACAGAAAGAACAGTGCTGGAGGAATATCAATACCAAATTTCAAACTCTACTATGAAGCCATAGTAATCAAAACAGCTTGGTACTGGCACAAGAACAGACCTCAGGACCAATGGAATAGAATTGAAAACCCACAAATGAACCTACAGATCTATAGCTACCTAATCTTCGATAAGGGAGCTAAAAAAATAGACTGGAAGAAAGACAGCCTCTTCAGTAAATGGTGCTGGCAAAATTGGTTAACTACTTGTAGAAAACTAAAGCTACATCCTTATATATCACCCTGCACCTGAATCAACTCCAAATGGATCAAAGACCTCAGAGTCAAAGCAGACACTCTGAAAACACTAGAGGATGGAATAGGAGAAACCCTATGTCTACATGGCACAGGCTGAAATTTTCTTAATAGAGACCCAGAAACACAACAAATCAAACAAAGGTTGGACAAATGGGATTGCATGAATTTACAGAGCTTCTGCATGGCAAAGGACATAGCTAGCAAGATCAATAGAAAGCCCATGGATTGGGAGAAGATCTTCACTAGCCATACAAGGGTCTCATATCTAAAATATACCTGTAATACAAAAGTTAAATCCCCCAAGAACAAATCTTCAAATAAACAGCTGCCTGATAAATAAGTGGGCTAAAGACTTAAAGAGAAACTTCTCTGAAGAGGAAAGAAGGATGGCCAATAGACACATGAAGAAATGCTCAACCTCCCTAGCCATAAAAGAAGTGCAAATCAAAACAACATTGAGATACCACCTTACCCCAGTTAGAATGGCTATAATCAAGAACTCTAATAACAACAGATGCTGGAGGGGATGTGGAAAGAAGGGAACCTTACTGCATTGTTGGTGGGAGTGTAAACTTGTTCAACCACTTTGGAAAGTAGTATGGAGGTTCCTCAAAAGACTCCACATAGAGCTCCCCTATGACCCAGCAATCCCACTTTTGAGCATTTACCCAAATGATTACAAACAAGACCATACTAAAGCTACCAGCAAAATTATGTTTATTGCAACATTATTTACCATAGCTAAGATATGGAACCAACCCAGATGCCCCTCAGTAGATGTATGCATCAAGAAAATGTGGTATATATTCACAATGGAATTCTATGCCTCCATCAGAAAGAATGACATTGCCCCATTTGTTAGGAAATGAAAAGACTTGGAAAAAATTGTATGAAGTGAAGTAAGCCAGGCCCAAAGAAACATAGGTCCCAAGGTTTCCCTTATTTGCAATAAGTAGTTTATGTCTGAGTCAAACAGAAAAGGTCAGATAAGTTGATGTTAGGGGAATGAACCCCAAGATAAGTATACAATTTTTTTTTCTTTCATGCAATTGTTTCTGACATATTTATAAGATGATTTATATGTTGCTTTGTATGTCCCTTCCCCATGGTATAACCCCTGCTTTCACTGTATTTGATGTTGGTATAATTCGTGGAGGGGAAGGGAAAAAAATCATTTAACTGGGGATACGGGCGGACCCATTGCAACAATGAGATGTACTAGTTGTTATGTCGAAAAACAAACTTTACAACTTTGGTTGTGTGAGGGAGGGTCGGGTGGGGGGAGATGGGGGGAGTATGGGAAAGGATGGAAAGGGGAAACAAAGAGGAGGCAACAATGCTTGATAAGAAATGTACTCATTATCTTGCCCATGTAATTGTAACTCCTCTGTATGGTATTTTCACAATAAAAAAAAAAGAAAACAAAAACAAAACCTTGAGCAGAAGAGAAGTTTATTGCAAAATAAAAGAAATCATTATCCAGAAGGATGGACAATAATTGGTTATCCGTTTTGGCTGTTCAGAGTCTCCTTTAAGTCCTAAGCTGGAATCTACTCCAAGACCTATTATGAGTTTGAACTAGGGGTGTGGTCTTAACTAGCCAGGGGTGGGTTGGGAAGTTTTCCAGGAACTGAGAACTAAGCAGGGGACAGTCAATTTCTAGGGATGTCCAGGGGTTATCTTCCAGAAATGATTTATGATTGGGCTCCTAGGACATGGAGCAGCACAATTGCCATGAGGTGAGTCAATTTCATGGCTAAAGCTATTTTACCATCAAGGACACTGACTTTAGCTATGTTTCCATCATTTTCATAGCAGATTTCAATGATTCATTCCATTTTATTACCAAACAATAGTCCATTACCTGAATATATCAAATTCTTTTACTTTATCATATGAACATTTGGATTATTTCTATATTTTGGCTATCATATATAACTCTGCTCTGGTTACTTGCAAGTTTTTGTGAAAACATTATGTGTTATTTTCCTTGAGTTTCTGACTAATAGTCAAGAGGTGAATTATGTCAATTCTTTGTTGAACTATTTGATCCACTGATAAATTGCCTACTTGTCTAGATCAATTTACTTTGCCCATCTGTGAGCAGTGAAAAGGTTTTCCTTCTCCTCCCCCCTCCCCCGGTACTGAATCACTGTACTGAAAACCTGGTGTTCTCACTTGCCTTTTGGTATTGCTAGTGCTCTTTCACTTGAGCCACCCCTTCAGTATGGCATATTTTCTGGTTATTGAACATAGCTGTCTTTTTGGACTTTTCTGCCTGCATCAGCTTCAGAACCTTAGTCCTCAGATTTCAGCCTGCTGAGTGAACCACCAACACTTGGATGGATTTCCAATTTTAACACATCCTTGTCAAAATTTGCCACTGTCTTTTTTGATGTTGTTGCTTTAGCTAACCCAGTGAATGTGAATTGTTATCTCAATATGATTTTCATTGACACTTCCTTAATGACTAGCCCTGTTGGACTTCTTTTTATGTGCTTATGGACCATTCATATACCTCTCTTGAACAGATGTATATCTAAATATTTCAACATTAAAAAAATTAACTATATATCCAAGTATTTTAATCTCATAAACAATTAGCCATATGACTTTTTATTTTTTGTTATAATTCTTCTTTATGCATTTTGGATACTACATTTTTGCCAAACATATTAAATATTTTATCCTGTTCTGGAGGCCATAATTTCACTTTCTTGATAATTTTCTTAGTACCTTAGCAGGATGATATATCAATCTATCTTAGACTACACAGCTTAAATAGAAGACATTTATATCTTGTTCTGGAGATGTGAAGTTCAAGGACAAAGTTCTGGTGAACTCATTTTTCAATGATCCTTGACTAGTTGGCATAAAGGTATCATCTTGCTATATATCCCAATGGCCTCATTTAAATATAATTGAATCCAATGGTTTATTTTTTTCTTTCTTAATTCTAGACCAGAACTTTAACTCAGTACCTGATGCTTTTGCTCATTGTCAGGTTCTCACCCAGCTGGGGCATGTCTCCAAACCCAATAACAAAGGTCTTGTCTCTTAATATCAACATCACATTGTTGGGGTAGTACTTTAACATGTGAATATCAGGGGTTTACCAACATTGTATATACAAGTGTATCTTAACTCTCAAATTTAAGGCTTCTATTAACTTTGAGTTTTATAAATATGAAGTAAAAGGGTATCCAAGTTTGTTATTATGCTGTGAATATCCAGCACAATGTGAATGTCTTGGCACAATGTGCTGAAAAAAAACAATACTCTTTTCTTCTTGAATGTTATAGGCACCTTTGTTGAAAATTTACTTGGCCATAAATATAAAGACTACTGGGTGCACTCTGTATTTTGTAGGAAAGAAATATCACTATTAGCTTCTAGACTTTAATTTCTATTTTTTATTTTGCAAAAAATTAAGTCTATGTACAAATCACAAATACATGCATATGATATAGCCACATACATTGAGATGCTCAAAAATTGTTTATTAAGTGAATTCTGAGAGGGATTTTATCTGTTTTTAAGATATCTACACTGATCATATTTTACAGCACATAAATTATACATGTATATAAATATTTATATAGAATTGCATCATATAATATACACATATATATGAGTTTCATTAATGTCTTTATTAGCATGAAACAATCTTCCCTTCCAGAAATAAATCCAGTTCATGCTGGTGTGTTATTATATAATATGCAGCTACATTTTTGTGGATGGTGGGTGATAGCATTCAAAGTTAAGAGTTGGTCATATTTTCAAAATTCGTCTTCATATAAAATTTCTAAGAAATTTATTAATTATAATGAAATTTGAATTACAAAAGCTTATATTAATAATCAGACAATAATGATAATAAGAGAATTATAGAATTTGTTATCACAATGATGTTAGATTTCTTTTGTTGTTGTTGTTAAGTAAATATTTACAAGGCAAGGGTCTAATACTGTCTACTAGCATGACTTGGCCAGACATCACATAATGCCAGTAAAATTGATAGTATTCTCTTTGATTTCAGTTTATATGGTCCATTAGGTTGTGTTAAGAGCACATTGCAACTTGTCAGAGAAAATAAGGAAAGAGAGCAAAGTAAAGCATGCTAAGCAAAGGAATGCTCTCACTTTGTAATCAGGTCCTCTAGTTTCAACCTGTTTGGTTGAATAATTTACTGTATTTTTGATTTCTCAATCTAGCCTTCAATATTATTGAACCAGATGCTCACTTCTTAAAATTTTGACTAATGTATCTTTATTATCCCAAGGATTTTGCTGTTTAGATGATTAAAATTTAATAAATATTTTTGTCCTATCAAGAAAAATTAAATATTCAAGATTTAATAAATAAAGAAAAAGAGTAAATACTATCAACTATGTCTTGCTTTCTCTTTTGGATCAAATAAATGTGATCATTTTATTTCTCTTTGTAATTCCATGGACATGTACAATTAATTTTATAGTTGTTGTCTAAAACAAAGTAACATCCCAAAACTTTGAGTTATATAGCACCAATGGAAGGAAGATATGCACATAAAATCTACATTCAGATTTGCTCTAAATCCTATAAATATATTGAGGCAGCCATATCTCTATTCATTGAGGCCTAGTGTTCTTCAAATCCATGGATACTTGACTACAAAGAATACTGTATTGGAACTATCTTTCAAAAGCAATGAATTGAAGAAATCTCATTAGAATATTTGTATTTGTTATCATTATCCTTCATGTTGAAGATAGAAAGACTGGGATGTACAGAAAATTACAAGGTAATGATTCACTGAACTGAAATATATTTTTGATAAATCAGTTCAAAATATGGCCTAATGTGTTTCCTTTACCTCCAGTTAAGCATGACACAATTAGAAAAGCTATTCTTCCCATCCCAAGCTCTGTACATTTCCTTATTTAATCCAGTAGTTCTTAACTACAAGTATGTGTTGCCATAAAATATAAAGAAATTGTTTAAGTTGAATATGGAAAAGTGGAACAATCTTTAAAGAAGAATTTGTCAGTATGAACAAAATACAAGTCATACTTGCTCTGGGACTGAGTAGGTCTATAAAATTACAGTACAGACATACGAGTAGACACACACATCTCTGCAGACAAATACTTAGAAACCAAAAAATATATACTATCAATAAGAGATTGATTAAAGCATAATGACAAAGATGCACAATAAACTTTGATGCAGCTTTTAAAAAGAGAGACAAACAGCATACTGTGTTTTCAGTTATGTGATAAATAAGACCAGTTATAAAATAATAGATATGCTTCAATTTAATTTATGTAAATACACACATATAACTATGCATAAATATATATACAGGCATAGATGCACCACCCCCATATATACATATATACCCGCATGAAAGTATATAAAATAAGTACACCAAACTAATACTCTCTTCAAGGATAGCCTGTTCTTGAATATAGCAAAGGGATTGGTCTAGAATACGTCTTTGACATGCAAACTATTGACCCAGAGCCATCCACCCTTCTTCTGGTCCTTACACACAAAAGACATTATTTCTCTGTACTCACTATTCCAGTACCATATACTAAAGAAGGGGATGATCCCCTGGAGGTTGGAGCCCACAGATGTTATTTGAATTCGCCTATCCTAAAGTACTTACCTCATCCTGCCTTGCCTTTTTGGCAGAAACTCCCGTAAAGTCTGTATCTTAAACTCTGTTCTCACTACCTTTGCTTTGCCTTCTAATTGATGCTATGTTTTTTCCAGGCACCCTGAGTAACATTCTATGTTGCGTCCTCCCAGGACCTGTCGGTATAATATTTTTTTGTCTTTCCTGAGGTTTTCCTGTGGCTTCTTCTGAAGGACCATTTCATAAAAGCAAGTAGTACAGAAGATAAGTTATATGACCCCTTTAGATCTAGTATGATTCCTTGTTGAATATTTATTTCTTTATTTTAGATAAGATAAGCTTTTTCTTTGATCTTGATTTAATACAAGTACTTGAGCTCATGGCTTAAGATAGCTTGTCTCAATAGCGCTGAGCTCTGACCTAAGCACTTTTACAATTTCAGAATCCTCTAGCTAAGTTCCAAGCATATTACACATTATGGACAAATGTTTGCACCTCCCAAACTCATCTGCTGAAGCACTAAGACCAAGTGTGATGACACTAGGAAGTGAAGCGTTCAGGAAGTATTCAAGTTTAAATGGGGTCCTAAAGATGAAGCATCCATGATGAGATTAGTACCTTTATAAGAGGGATAGAACAAAGATGAGTTTACAAGGAGCCATCTGCCTTACTGGAAGAATGTCCTCACTAAAATCTAAATCTACCAGCTGCCTAAAATTCCATCCTCAGAATTGTGAGAAACAATTTCAGCTGTTTGTCACTCAGCCTGTGGTGTTCTATTACCTACACTAAAACACTGGCCTCATTCAATTTTTGCGCTTCTACTGTGGGAACTGTGCTGGCATTGAATAGCCAAATACTGATTCAAGAGAGATACAATATATACTCATGTTGCTCACAGTCTAGGCAAATTTGTGTAGTTTATACAGAAGCAACCAACCAGCCTCAAAATATCAAGTGTCTATAAGTAGTTCCAACAATTCCGTGGCCATGTATAAGGGCCAGTGCAAAGCTCCCTTCTGGAAGCTGGGTTTCTCAAAACACATGGCAAAAGCATAAATGACAATAGGTAGAAGCAGGCAAGGCTTCTAAATAATTCAAAACTCTTCCTTTGGCCTACAATACATAAGAGCTTTGTTTGGGAGCCCTGCACATTCTTCTTTCCCCCCCCCCCCCTTTTTTTTTTTTAATTGTGAAAATACCATACAGAGGGGTTACAATTACATGGGCAAGGTAATGAGTGCATTTCATATCAAGCATTGTTGCCTCCTCCTTTGTTTCCCCTACCATCCCTTCCCATCTCTGTTCCCCCATCCCCTCCCCGCCCCCACCAAAGTTGTAAAGTTTGTTTTTCGACATAACATCTTGTACATCTCATTGTTGCAATGGGTCCACCTATTTAAGCAATTTGTTTTTTCTCTTCCCCTCCACAAATTATACCAACATCAAATATAATGAAAACAGGGGTTATACCGTGGGGGAAGGACATACAAAGCAACAAAGAAATCATCTTATAAATATGTTAGAAAAAATCACAAGAAAGAAAAAACATTTGAATCCTTATCTTGGGGTTCATTTTGCCTAACATCAACTTGTCTGACCTTTTGTGCTTGTCTCAGACATATACTAGTTATTGCAAATAAGGGAAACCATGGGACCTATGTTTCTTTGGGCCTGGCTTACCTCACTTAATATTTTTTCCTAGTCTTTCCATTTCCTAACAAATGGGGTAACGTCATTCTTTCTGATGGAGGCATAGAATTCCATTGTGTATATATACCACATTTTCTTGATCC
The DNA here is from genome assembly GCF_019054845.1 of Dipodomys spectabilis. Lineage (NCBI taxonomy): Eukaryota > Metazoa > Chordata > Mammalia > Rodentia > Heteromyidae > Dipodomys > Dipodomys spectabilis. Next base: position 4,289,581 of record NW_024870758.1, on the reverse strand, counting down.
ATTCATCTACTGAGGGGCATCTGGGTTGGTTCCATATCTTAGCTATGGTAAATAATGCTGTAATAACATAGTTGTGCTGGTAGCTTTATTATGGTCTTCTTTGTGATCATTTGGGTAAATGCCCAAAAGTGGAATTGCTAGGTCATAGGGGAGCTCTATGTGGATTCTTTTGAGGAACCTCCATACTGCTTTCCAAAGTGGTTGAACAAGTTTACTCTCCCACCAACAATGCAGCAAGGTTCCCTTCTGTCCACAGAATGGCTATAAGCCCTGTGCATTCTTACCTGTATATCTTCCCCTTGCTCACTCTCCTGCAGATACATTGGCCTTTTGCAAGAATGCTAATATTTCTGTGGTATAGAGGGGTTATCATTGTTATTATTATTACTTAAAGCATTAGTTCCTTTGTAAAAGAAACTCAACTTGAGAGAAAAGTCATTAAATATTTTTCAGTGTTAATTTTCACGTAGATGTTTGGAGTCATATAGACTAATATTTACATTTACCATCAAAAGTAGTACTTTTGACTAATCAGTCTTTATATTATTTTCTTAAATTTAATTTTACTCATAGCCAATGTAATTTCATCTATATGATTTTTTGTTTAGGGTGTGTGTGTGTGTGTGTGTGTGTGTGTGTGTGTGTGTGTGTGTGTGTGTGTGTGTGTGTGTGTGTGTATGTGTGTTTTAGGGCCTCATGTTCTTGCTTGTTGTTTTGTTGTTGTTGTTGTTTGTTTTGTTTTTGCTGTTCAAGGTTGACACTCTACAACTTGAGCTAAACTTCCACTTTCACCTTTTTGCCAAGTAATCAGAATTAAGAATCTCACCAACTTTTTTGCCTTGGCTGGCTTTGAACCACAATCCTCAGATCTCAGCCTCCTGTGTAGCTAGGTTTCAAACATGAGCCACTGGTGCATGACTTTCAGCTGGATTTCTGATGAATGGGTACAGAGATTATCCTGCATTTGAATTGCAAATCTAGCAATGCTTTGCTATAAAAAAAAATAAAATAAAAAGGCCTTTACAAAACATAACCATGTCCTACACAGTACCTTCTTTATCACAAGAAATAATGGGACGGCTGAATTATTTTACCCTCATGATTGGACTGTGACTTTATGCTTTCTCATTATTCCAGCTAGAGTACATATGTGAATTCTTCTTGAAATATTCTATTTTTTTTTCAGAGACCTTCCTTGGGTCTTTTAAACATATGTCCATCATATTTGAATAGTTATGTTCTCTTCTTTTTGTAGTTTTTGTTATATTTACATGACAATGGTAGTCAGTAAAAACCTGAAGAGTGTTGTCAAAACATTTTTAAAAGACGAAGCTTACACAAACAACTGCACCACCCTCTTAACATTAATGTGTTTGTTATGTTACTATTCCAAATACCCAAGAGAAAACAACTAATGGGAGCAAAGATTTCCTTTGTCTTACATTTTCAGAGTTTTCAATCCTGGTTTGCAAGCTCCATCTTTCCTGGGTTGTGGGGAAGGAGAAGAGCTTGGTGATAGATACACCTGGCAGAAGTGACCTCCCAGTGGCCAAGAGGTACAGAGAGGAGAAGGAGCAGAGAGGAGAGGAGAAGGTGCATCTTTCCACAGCATGACCCCAGAAACCCGTTTTCTCCAACCAGCTCACTTCCTACTTTCACTATCTTCCCCAAATGCTGACATGTTATGAATCCACCATCAAGGATGAAGCCATTGTTTGTGTTAGAGTCCTCAGGATGCAACTACTTCCCAAAGCTCTTCAATTAGCAACTAAGTCCCCATCCATGTAATCTGGAGGTGAATTCATATAAAAGACCACAACAACTTATGGTCTCAATTTGGCCAAAGATGGCACTGTCAGAAGCAGGCAGCAGATTGAAATCTCTGTGCCTCTCAGGGTGCTACACATAACAATGGCCATGTTCCTTTATCTATAGACCTAGATCTTTTTGGGCACCCTCTCTCGTTCATAGCTGTAGTCCTCACAGGCTCTGGCAAAACTGTTACTCACCTTATCCTCAAGTATGAAAGTGGTAGCAACTTCATAGTGTCTTACCCCTCTGTGCTTTGTCTTTTCTTGTTGGATCCCTTGTTTCTGCCTTTAATAATTTGTCCAATGACTGACAGTGCCATTGGTCATCTGTCCAGCACTGTGGCTGGACAGTGTCTGTCTTTCATGATGCTATGTGTCCTCCAAATGTTTTTAAACAAACATGGTAAGGATGAGAATGCAGCTTTTGACTGCCCAAGTCTATTTGAAGTCACAGAAATGAGCTTTCCTTCATCTAGTCTCTCGGTAGTATACTTAGCTCTCATGGTGTTGAAACTGAAGCAGACCAGAGTCTTGATTAAATTCAATCTACTTCTATGTCTGCATCTTCCTTTAACACCTGGAGCCTGAAAAGATCTGGGTTCCCTGAGGAGACACTGTGTGCTTTACTTGCTTGCTTGTATTTCAGAGCATATTGAGACCATCTATTTCCTTAAAAACACCTTTTCAAATAAGCTAAGATTCTTTTTCATTTGTTTCAGGGCTTTCAGAGCCTGGGCACTGTCTGTTCCTTAACTTTGTCGCTCAAGGCTGGTGCTTGAGCCACACTTACACTTCTTGCTGTTCGATGAATAATTGGAAATAAGAGTCTCATGGACCCGGAGTCTCATGATCTCATGGGCTGGATTTGAACAAGGATCCTCAGATTTCAGCTTCTTGAGTCATTAGGATTATAGGAACAAGCCACTGGTGCCTAGCTAAGAATTTTTGCTACAATTATTTAGATATATGAATCTCCCTTTCTGATGGTATGAGTAATAAATGAATATATTATCAAGTTATAAGATTCAAATAACATGAAACAGAGTTGAATATTAAAGTTACTATTTGCTACTTTCCAGTACTACTCTAGTCCTGTAAATACTTACTGTTGTTCTACAACTGACTCTACCTCTCACAGTCTCTACAAAAGTGTCCACATGCATATTCTTGACCTTAGACCCTGTGACTATTGTTCTAAACACCAACAGGATCATGTTCATAAGTATGTAGCCTATGTGTGCTACATATATAATATAGAATAAATGTTATATTAGACATATCTTCATATACATATTGGTATATGCTATGTACAGATTATCATTAAAAGATTAACTTTTTATTTCTGTCTATTTAGTTTGTCCATAAATGCCTGAAGTCTGTTTCCATATCTAAGTGTTTCATTAAAATTTGGAAATGCTGCATAATATTCCAATAGAAATTATCTATTTTCTCATTGTTGACAATACTGCTTTATGAAAAGGCCTTTCATGCTTAATTGTATATCTTCTTTGAAGTAGCTCTTTGGAAATGGATTGCTGAGTCAAAAGTGTGTTCTTTTAAAATTTTGACAGGTCAGGGACCAGGCTGCGTGACAGACCATTTGACTGGAAGGCAAGGTGGATTCCCAGCACCACATTATTATTGCTTGATCAATGACATCAAATTTTCATACTCAATGGCAGTCATTCTTCATTCTCTTTCAGCCCAAGACAACCCCTAATGCTCTTCCTGCCCATACACGGGCTATTCAGTTATTTTTATGAATGGCATCCTACAGTATAAGCCCTTCTGTGACCAGCCTCTTTCAATTAGTGTAACATTTCCAGGTTTTTCATGTTTGAGCACATGTGAGTGTTTTATTCCATTATTTCTGTTGTTTCCATGCAGCATTCCATGTTTTTATTTAGTTGATGGACATTTGGGCAGTTTGTACTTAATGTAATCTTATAAGACTTTGCCAGGTAAAATCAATAATATGTTTAGTTCTGATTACATTAGTGAATACTAACCCAGTTTACAAAACCAATATTTCCTTTGCAAGTTCTTTGTCTTTACAACAGCTTGTTTCCAATGGCCTCATTAACTTCCACTAGGCCCCATCTCTCAAAGTGTTTACCACCTCTTAGCATCACCATCTTCGGGTCTAACATTTCAGCACATGAACTATTCATTACAGAACACACTCAAACACTATCCAACCATCATACTCATGTGTGTTTTTCTTTAATCAATTCTATTTCAACAATTGTTGAGGTTGCAAAATTATTCAAATATTTACAGCTTGAGTTCTGAAGCTTTACAGATCTTATCAATCACCATTTCAAATGCTCTTATTTTATGTTTAATGAAATAAATTATTGTTCAACTATGACAGAATTCGAAATAACATTTGGGTCTTTATATTGTCTAAACTCCATTTTCACTATGAATGCCATCTGCTTTATTGTGTAATTTTGTTTGTGTTTGTTTGAGGATTATAGTTTCAAAATTGGAATCCATCATTCTAACAGGAATAGGTTGAGGTATACACAGATTTTTCTCAAAACAGTTTGACCTATTTGGCAAGAATAAATTGATATCATATCTATTGCTGAATTTTAAACACAATAAAACAGTATAAAATCACCATGATTTTATGTATAATTTTATTTGATATCTATATAAGATATATCTTCAACACAATGGAGTTTCTTTATGCTAATCACCATCATAAACTCATTAAAATCTATATTCTTTTAACAATTAATGCTACAGATGTAGTTCTGCTCATCTTTCGGTATTAACCAGAACTCAGAGTATTAATTGATTGGTTTGTCAAATAGGAACCAGCTATAATTTTAGTGTTCATCTCCCAGTTTGTTATCTATACATTTTTTTATCACAACCACCAAGTTTGGAAAGTATGAAGGCAATTCACTTTATAGATTAGTTACATGCAGTCAAAAGCATCCAGTGACCAGTGGCTGCCTCCATAGAATATTCTTTCATCCCCTTTCACATCTCACAGAGTGTCTTGAAAGAACTTGAGTGAGTCCTGTGAAATGCAGTGCCACAGAAAGAAACCCACTGTGATCATAGAATGCAACTCAGGGGTTTGCAGAGAGCTGGTAGAGCTAATTTTCCTTCAAATAAAGTAATTACAAGCCTTATTTGAAGGGTTATGAACTCTCCTGGCTGTGTAATTTTGAATATAGAAAAATACTAAAACTCAAATCTATCTGCACTATGATTGTGTTAGAGCTATAGTTATTCTAGAGTGTTCTCTGAAAGGTAGTGATCATTTCAAGCTGAAAGCCTTCTGTCTGTCAGCAGAGATCTAAATGCTTCCCTTTTGAACAAATACTATCAACAAAAGACATTAGAGACAATGATATCTAAGGACTATAATGTTGGTTTTGTAAATTCAATATCTTCTAGACTCAGAGAGTAGTGAAGATTACAATTTGTTTTATTTTATTGTATTATTTTCTATTCTTTGCATTAGCTGCTACCTTTACTCTTCCTTCATAATTTACACTTACCTTGTACATTCACATTGTCAGGTTTTTTTTCTCTACTATGTCTATAGATTCTTGGTTTTCTGTTTACATTTAACAATGGGTTTTTAGGAAGTTAATGGGGTTTAGTTTACATAAATGGAGATTGATAATTCACCAGAATAACTGAGAGAGAAGAAAGCTTTTTAGTTTTGTTAATTCTATCTTGAGGCTGAACATCTTTGGTCCAGGGTACTGGTACAAGATCAGGGTGGAGGTGTTTAGTAGTTGTTGTGGTGGCTGCCTTAGGAAGATGAGAAGGAAAGCACTATGGCCACCACTACCTAAAACACTTTCCGCTTAACAACTGTTACCATGATTTTGGGGGATTGCTGTACTCAAGGGATATAATTAGGAAATTCACAATTTCATCTAAAATAAATGCATAGTGTATTGTTCTTATGCCCAAGCTTATTTTCTTTGGTGAAGCAAGCTAATCTCTGGCTTGTAATACCTCTGTCAGCTTTTTTCATGTTGGTGCACTTCAAGTTATCCATGGATCCTCATCTCTCATCTGGTATTCAGTTTAGCAATTTTCTCATATCACTCTCTTATTTTCCTTTCCCATGGAGTCACTTTTTGCATGGACTTTAATAAAATGATTTCAGCAAATGCATTGGAGTTGTCATGATTGTGTAAAATCTGAGGAGAATGTTCATATTTCAGGGCTAGGTATAAACTGCATTCAAATCCTGGATTTATCAATTACTATATGCAAGTAATAATTTATTTATCTTTCTTAAACTAAGACTTCCTTTGCAATAAAGCTGAATTAAGTCATTGACACAGTTTACTTGGGGAATATTGAATAAGATAAAAATATGAGACACTAAACATAGTGTATGGCTCATAGTAAGAACCTAAGACATGCTCACGAAGGATATGCTAAATTTCATTACTTCGAAACTCTTAATTATTACATTTAACCTAACAATCTAATTGCTTGTTTTCTTGTGTATAACAAAGCACTTAAACAAATCTTGAGATAAGCCAATGTTTTCTAGAATTTTGTTGTTTAATCTTAATTTTTTTATTTTTTTACCTTGAACTCATAAATTTAAATTGTACACAGTTTTGAGGTACAATGCAAGGTGTTTTGTTTTGTTTTTTTGTCGGTCATGGGGCTTGAACTCTGGGCCTGGGAACTGTCCCTCAGCTCTTCAGCTCAAGGCTAGCACTCTATCACTTGAGCCACAGAGCCACATTCAATTTTTTACTGGTTTATTGAAGATAAGAGTCTCACATGGACTTTCCTGCCAGGGCTGGCTTTGAACCCTGATCCTCAGATCTCAGCCTCCTGAGTAGCTAGGATTACAGCCATGAATCACCGGCGCTTGGTTTGCAATGTGATTTTTTACACTTGTTGTGTACAATGGGATGTGATCTGTACAGCTTTTGTTGGGCACAAGGTACAAGGTGGTATGGTTGTATATTTATTGGACATGGGTAAAACTTTTGAGATAATCTTTCCATGACTAAAACATCACGGAAGGATCCACTTGATGAAGAAATATATATTATTAAAATCTGGTTGTAATCAGTTTGAAAAATAGAAGGAAATACCCTGCCTTATGTTTTTTACTATGAACTGAGTATATACTCTATCAGAGGTAATGCAACAAACTCTTAACCTCATTCTTTCTGTATCACCGCATGAAGCTAGGATTTCTCCTGCTCTGTTCTAACTCACTGTAGAAGGTGAGTTTTAGAAGGTTTGTTGACAGTGCTGATGATAATCAATAGGCCTGTCTTTGGGGAGAAAAATATAGAAGAATATAGACACCAATGGCTCCCTTACCAGTTTGCATTTTGTTTTCCTTCCCAGGGACTTGTGTTCATGAATTTAAATTGTGACAATCAGTTTCCGATAACACTTTGTTGCTCAGGTAGATGACTTAGAGTTAATGTTCTCTCTAGGTTTTATTTTTTCCTAGGTTGACACCCATTCGCAAGACACACAGTTTTCACAAAGTTTAAAAATTAATACAGCATATGAACTAACCATTAAGAGCCAATGCCCACAGCCAATGAAAATGGATGACAGCCTGAGTAAGCATTAGGCCCTAAGCATGCATTAACTGAACATCAGGCTGAAGGATGGAGGATTAGAAAGTTACTTGGGCTTACTTTCTCCGAGACACACTTCACCAGTAATTTCAGAACCATTAGACTCTAAGGAATTAGCTTATGCTTCCATGGGTGGCCAAGAGAAGTTTTAATGAGATAGTCTTTTTAATACATTGAAATCCTAATAACTAAGATAAGCAGGGTTTCCAAGAAGTTATATTAGGAAATCTGTACAGAGTTCTTAATGAAGTGGCAAAGATAATTACAGGCTTCTAATTAACTACTTAATTGTTAGGAATTAGTAAATTTCCCATCTTAAAGAGCTCTTACTCAATTCTGTGGCTGAAAAATACATTTTTCAACTTTTTTCTTCTTATTGTCTCAGGGAGATTAATCATTTCCTTATACCATTGACCTTTGCTAAGAGACATTTAATTATTATAACTTGTTAGTTCTGATATTCAATCAGAAAGATATTAGTGGACTTAGCCGGCAACAAGTGCTTTAGCTCACAATTTGATCTGTATAAATTACAGAACAAGGGGTCACAGCACTTTGAGACTAACGCGGCTTATTTCTTCAATAAATGGGAAATGACAACCAGACAAACAAAGTATTATGAGACATTCTTGGCTTTGCTTTTCTATTCATTAGAGTACAGGAAATTGAGTGTCATCTCCAATCTAGACCAATTAAAGGGAAAACATTAAGAGTCCTCTTAAAACAACCCTTATGCCACTGGAGGGAGAGAAGATAGAAAAATGTTGGCTAATAGGGTGAAATGTAACAGTTATCTAAGAGTAATATGATGTGAATATACATTCCAATAATGTACTATGCATCTGAACAAGCTAGAAGTGAAGATTTTGTATATTTTTGTCCTGAAGAATTGGTGTATATTTGAGGAGAGATGTACATTTATCCTGGTTTAGAAACTATACAATGTTCACATGTTTCCAAACATAACATAGTTCAGTACAACTATGTACAGTTTTAATGGTTTTATGTCTCAGTTAAAATAAGCTTAAAACAATCTTTTTTTTTTTTTTTACTTACTAGGCTTATTCACTAAAACTTGAAACAATCCCATTAACCTCTTTCTGCTGATTGTAGAAGAATCATAGAGTAGAAAGATAATTTAATGGGCAGATAGAGGGAGCCATTACTTTATTCAATACTAATATATGACGTATATTAGAAGTTATCACAGAGTTGTGCTTCTTTGATCTCATGAATACAATAAGACTAAACTGTGCATTGCATACTACTTTCCTCCATTGGTTACCTTGAACTACTATTCTATTGACTTGCTTTTCTAGGCATTAATTATTTCATTTAGTAAGCAAGTTATCACCTGGATGATATAACTTAGAACAAAAAGCAAATGATGATCTTGAGCCCATCAGAAATGTGGTAATGAGAATCTATTTCACCAGCGAGGTAAGTGCTGCCAGTGAAATATCGACTGTATCTGAGGAAGAATGAACAGTTGAAGAAACATTTGAAAAGTTGACTCTACAGCACATAACATATGATATATAATATACATGATAATATTTGGCTGCAGTGGAGTAGCAGTGGAAATCCAAGAGGCAAGACATGTGAGGAGATTAGCAGTACTAGGCCATCTATGTGACGCAGGCAAGTATCTGGCTTCAAGTTTCATCAGCTGCTCATTCTCTATCCCCTTTGATATGGGTAAGTACTTTAAGTGAATCAAGGATATTTGCTTGTCATTTATTAGGTACCAAGTAAGTATTAACAACTTGTTCGATGTGTCCTCTAGAGCTAAAAAGAAATAACATGCTGACTCCTTGTATTTTTTGCCCAGTGAGACATTTTAAATAACTTCTGACCTCTACAATGGCCAAAGTCATAACAGTGTGTTATTTCAAGCCATGAGGTCTGTGAGGATTTGTTGGAGCAGCAATAAGAGACTGGACTCCGAATGTATATTTAATAATGGGGTCTGATTCTTCCTGTTCCACTTTTACACAGAGGCACGGAGGCAGTGCATTAGCAAATGACTGGCCTTATTCAGTAGCACACTCAAACTCCTGTTCCCTGACCACCATTAGTACCAGGGTGGGTCACATCTCTCATGGGTGGACATAAACATTAGGTTTGGTGGTGCTTGCAGGTACCAAGGCTATTTAAAGGGAAAAAAAATCTCCAAGTTACTGTGCCTAAATTGTGCCCTAAAATTTTCTTCCAGTTAGAAAATGCAACATGGACACTGCTTTATGAGGGGGAAATTGGTGGAGAATATGTTTTTGCTCATGAGTTTAGTTGCTCATTGGAAATCATGCCCCAGGCCTTCAGGCCCATGACTTTCATCTTTGTGACACAGATGACCATGAGATACATGCAAGTAGAAAAGGTGCACAGGAAATATGTAGCTGTATGTACAACACGAGAGGCAGGAAGTTGATACGGATTTTGAAAGGGCCAGAAATTAAGATGTAAAACTTATTGACCAGTTACTTAACATTTCAAAACATGAAGAAACCAGAAATGCCATCATTCATCTGACCACTAGATGGCAGTGCAGGGTAAGCAGAAAGGAAACCTGTTCCCTCAGCCTTTGCTGGCATTCTTTTTTTTTTTTTTTTTCTTTTTGTATATATTTTTATTGTAAAGATACTGTGCCGAGGGTTACAGTTACATGAGTAAGGTAATGAGTACATTTCTTATCGAGCGTTGATACCTCCTTTGTTTTTCCCCTACCATCTCTCCGCTCCTACCATCATCTCCCAACTCCTTCCTCCCCCTCCCCCTAAGGTGTGAAGTTCATTTTCAAGGTAGTGTCTTGTACATCTCATTGTTACAATGGGTCATCCTGTATCCTTATTTTAGTGTTTTGTTATTTCTCTTCTTTTCCCCAAATTAGAAAAATGTATATACAAGATGCAGGGAACCTGAACCAAATACAGTGACAACAGGGGTTATATACCATTGGGGAAGAACTTGTTGTTGTTTCAATGTATTTATAGTGTGCTATGTTTTTTGTTTTGTTTTGTTTTGTTTGTTGGTGGTGGTTTTTGGCAAAGGATTCTTTATAGTTACTCCAGAAGGAAGGGGAAGAAAATCAGTCATGTCAAGGCAGTCAATGTGAAAGCTAAGTCTGCGGTATGTGGATCCCAGTACAATGGAGTTCTAGAAAAAACATGTACCTGTGTGCCTTATAAATGTGATTCCTAGTTGTGGGATCCTGCAAGTTACTTCATCTATCTTCCCTCCTTCCTTCCTTCCTTCCTTCCTTCCTTCCTTCCTTCCTTCCTTTCTTCCTTCCTTCCTTCCTTCCTTCCTTCCTTTCTTCTCTCTCTCTCTCTTCCTTCCTTCCTTCTCTCTCTCTCTCTTCCTCCCTTCCTTCTCTTTCTTTCTTTCTTTCTTTCTTTCTTTCTTTCTTTCTTTCTTTCTTTCTTTCTTTCTTTCTTTCTTTCTTTCTTTCTTGAGGGCTGGGAATGTAACTCAGTGATTGAGTGTGCCTAGCATGCATGAAGCCAGGGTTCGATTCCTGGGTACCACGTACACAGAAAAGGCCAGAAGGGGTGCTGTGGCTCAAGTGGTAGAGTGCTCAGCTTGAGCAAAAGAAGCCCAGGGACAATGCCCAAGCCCTAAGTTCAAGCCCCATGATTGGCAAAAAAGAAAATGAAGAAGAAAAGAAAAAAAAATGAGAATAGACATCATGAGCTGTTGGCTCACGCCTGTAATCCTAGCCATACAAGAGGCTGAGATCTAAGGATCATGGTTTAAAGCCAGCCTGGGCAGTAAAGTCTGAGAGACTCTTATCTCCAAAAAACTACCGAAAAGTAAAAATAAAAATCCAGAGATGGTGCTGTGACTCAAGTGGTACAAGACTAGCCTTGAGCAAAAGAAGCTCAGGTAAGCTCAGAGACAGTACCCAGGTCCTTAGTTCAAGCCCCAGGACCAGAAAACACATTGTGAGAAGACATAATTTGTTCTTTATTCTGAATCAATTTTACAAAACCTTTCCCAGAATTCCTACCACAGCCTATCCTCCCTGCCTACTGACAAGCATTGGTTGCTATCTTCCTCACTTCTCCATTACAGTGAAAGCCCCTCACATGGGAGAATGTTGGGTGGCTTTTCTAGAGGTGACAATTTTATACTAACCTTCACAGCCTTCTCGTAGATACAAGGTCCAATGAGGCCCTCCAGTGCTCATGATTCTCTCCTCTTCCCACTTCAGCAGGTTGACTTTCAGGTAGTACATGGGATAGTCCCCCCAAATAGCCCTTGATATTATGTTTTTAGGTGGTAGCTTTGAAAGATACATACACCCAGACCTTGTTGATATGGCCTTATTTGGACAAAAAGATTCCTTGCAGATGTAATTAAGCTAAGGATCCTGAGCTAAGCTCCCTGGAGGAAGGGGTGGTGGCATGGGAAGGTGGGGCCAGATGCTGCAGTGTTGAGCAGTGCTGTAAGCCAAGACGTGCCTGCAGCGGGAGGTGGAAGGAGAGGTTTCTCCTCTAGAGTCTCCAGAGGAAGTGGAGCTCTCAGACACCTTAACATTCAACTTCTGACCCCTACGACCTCTCAGTAAATACATTTTGGATTGTTTTAAGCTGCTAACTTTGGCTGTGATATGGCAACCCTAGGAAATGAATACAGTTTTCTATGAAGCAAGACCCTGTCTTCCAAAATGTATTTCCTTTTCTTTTCCAAGAAATGCCATAGTGAGCACATGTATTCCTTTGGTTAATGTGCAGAATTTTTTGTCTTTGCTTTTGTTTTAGAGAAAATGGATTTTTCAAAAAATCCTTTGGGGGAGGCATATCTTTTAGGGAATGAATGTTTCATATTACAAACAGGTTGAAGGATGTCTTGGATCTGCAGGAAAGCATTGGGTACTTGGTAGGAAGCAATTCTAAAGGGATGGCGAGCTGACTCCACACAGCCAGCTTGACTTAATGAAATGCAGTTTGTCTGGCAGTTGGCCCAAAGCTTCCTAATCACTTCAATGGTCCTCCATAAGGAAGCCAACATTTGAGGAAATTCAGAGCGGTATTGCCTTTTGATTAATCTCAGGAAACCCCAATCAGACCTATTTTGAATATGCCTTTTGTCATGAGACCAGGAATCTTTGAGGACAAAGGACAGAGTCCATAGAAGACAGCACCTTCCCCTCCCACACTAGGATCGGGTTCCCACAATTTCTCTACCAAATGGCCTCTAAGCCCTTTTCCAAGAGCCCTTGAATTCAGTTTCTCTAGATGTCTGTGTGGCTAGAACTGCCAGTGGGCACACTGTCCCTCAACTTTTTTGTTCAAGGCTAGAGCTCTACCGTTTGAGTCACAACCCCACTTCTGTCTTTTTGGTTGTTAAATTGAAGATATGAGTCTCATGGACTTTTCTGTCCAGGCTGCCTTTGAAAAACAATCCTTATACCTCCGCCTCCTGAGTTGCTAGGATTGCAAGTGCAAGCCACCAGTGCCCTGTAAGCCACCAGTTCTCTGTAATGATATATATGGCACAAAAAGGGTGGTTGTACATGCTTTTATTTTATATTTAGACTAAGACAAATAGAATGTGAGTCTGTATTTTTACCCATTTCCTGGGTAGAAACAGAAACAAAAACAGAAACAAGAAGGCATTAACTAAAGTAAGCTGTGCAGTTAGATCACTCCACAAAGGTGGCACATTAAGAAGAGCAGTCCATCAGAGGCAGGGTCAAAGAGAGGATCCTAGTGCTTGGAAATACACAGCAGGGAAATGAAACTTGGGAAGGATTGTACCAAAACTTCAGCATGGCAGCAGACATGGGAATGGCTGGATTATAGGCAACAGGTACAGGCTCCCCACTGCTTACCTGTTTGAATTTAGAAAAGATACTTTCAGTTTCTGAATTGAAATGTACTAAAATGTAAAATTATGATACTTAAACTACCTCCAAGATTTGCTATGAACTGAGAAGAGTAAATCAAAGCTATTTCAGTAAATGAAGATGCACAGTAAATTCTGACTATCTTAGTTTTAGTGATTGGCAATGTCTGTCCTGGAAGGATAAGACTTGTAAGTTCATTCATGCATTGACGTTAACACTTTGTTCTGAAGCATCAGATGGCTCACGAAGTAAGCAAATAGGCAGAGATCAGAGAATTAAACTTTGAAGCCAGACCAGGTGGAATAATCTATGAGACTCTTAATATCACTTAACTATGAAGGAAGGAAGGAAGGAAGGAAGGAAGGAAGGAAGGAAGGAAGGAAGGAAGGAAGGAAGGAAGGAGGAAGGATAGCAAGAAAGCAAGACCTTAAGTGGAGTTGTAGCTCCAGCTGAGGGACAGCAGCTATGACTTGAGTTCAAGCCCCAGCACTAGAACACACACACACACACACACACACACACACACACACACACACACACACACAAGCTTTATACATCCATGAGCGTGAGTGGAAATGTTATGTGGAACACATCTTGCTTGAGAAATTTGTACAAGGACCGCTTGTCTGGGCTTCCCAGATGTGTTAAATGTGATTCTTAAATTTCAGTGCATCTTAGCTCAGACCATAATCTCTCTGACACAACACAGGAAGATATATTATTAATTTGTTATTGATCTATAGTAGCAAGGTACTTAATGAGGAGAAAAACTTTTGAAATAAAATTGTACCTAGTTGCTTAAAATAGCAATATGAAAATAACTATATAGTAAACTCAAAATTATTAATGACACATGGTTAAATTCCATCTTCTCTTTACTATTGTCTGGTGAAATCTTGGGTCATTTGGCAATGATAGAAATGGGTTTTGTTTTGATTTAGTTCAAAATTTCTTACTCCTCCCTCTGAACAGAACCTGTTGATTTCTTTAGTGGAATACATTTCCCTCTGAGTCCTTCCCAGGAGACTGGGAATATTTCTTTCTGGTATCATGATCTTTATTGTAATTGTAGAGATTTTTTTCTTCTGTCTTGCTATGGCCACACGGTTTGTATTGCATGTAATAAAGTGCCAGATATTTCTAAGTGGGAGGAGGCTGGGGGAAGCTCTTCTCATTCTGCAGGCGCAAAGGCCCGCCTGCTTGCTGTGGATTATTAATGGATGTGGAAAGTCCTCCCTTTCTACTTCCTTGGGTCAGTGCCCTGGCTCTGCTTCAGCCTCCTGCATTTGCTCTATGGCCACTGACTCCTGGTTTTTAAAAATGTGGCAGTGGGGTGGCTTTTAAGATTTTTTTTTCTGCTTTTAGCATGCTTAAGAGGAACTTTGAATCAGGTCATAACTAAATATTGATTTTCCATTAAGCAGAAACAAAAATAGCATTTTATTTCCTGTGTAACACTATCTACAGAGGTAGATAGTGTCTACAGCGGTTCAAGTTTTGTGACTTTTACTGTTTCTCACTCATTGGTCATTTGATGGTTGACGCATCTACCATACTGTCTAGAGAGAAAAAGAGAATGGCAGGCAATTGATTACTAGCAAATAATATTGCAGCAGGGTTGCAATGCACTATATCAAATAGATCTTTTAGGAGCCAATTAGTGAGAACTTTCCTGGGAGCTTATCAATAGCATGAAAAAACAGTACTAGGGAAATGTAGAAAGCTGAAAAAGGCTCTAAATATACTAAAGCTCAGAGTCACAAAGCAACATATTTATGTTAAAATGATGAGCAAAACCCAATAGTTTAGTGACTGTATGTCAATTATCTATTTACCTGCACAGAAGTGGAATGCCTGAGACCAAGTACAGCAGGAGAAGGTGAGCTACTTGACTCTCATCACTATTACAAAGTACCTATGGAATGAGCACATTGTGGAGCAAAAGTGGTATGTCTGACCAGGAATCAAAACAGAACATAAAGAAGGGCCCAGGGCCCACCGTTCCCTTCAAGATGACACCCCTAAGTACCTAAAACCTCACACTAGCCCAATCTCTGAAAAGTTGTGCTGTATCCCAGCAGCTGAGCCATCAACACATTCAAACCACCTCAGGTGTCTGAACATTTGAGAATCTATCAGGGGTCAGTTTCCTCAGGAGCCTGGAAGCACTATACAATCTCTGGCCTTCATTGTCCCACCTAGACTTTTATCTGAAGACCTTTTTGGCCAACCCACTACCTTCCACACAGGAAATAAGAGGCTGATTTTTATTCAATATAAAGAAGATTTTTTTTCTCCTAACAGAGTTGTCCAAAAATAGACTAAAGTTTCTGTGTAGGTAGCATTTTCCCTCAACCCCAGCAAATCAAGAGCTACAGCCCAAGCTTAATAACCCTTTGTAAGGTAATTGGAAAGGAGATTGAACCAGTACAACTAAGAAAATAGGCTTTGGCATTTTAAAAAAAAGGACTTGAAAGGCTATCTCAAAATAGCTGGTTTATTTTTCAGCAAGGATGTTATATTCTGGAGCTAAGGGGCCTGGATTTCAATCTAGGCTTCCCCTTATGTACCTGTGACCTTGGTTTGCCCTTACAGGTCTCCTGAACTCATTGCCCTCATCTGTGAAATGTGGACATCAATATTATCTCCCCGATAAGCTCTGTACAAGAGCACTGTGTGAAGACAAACCACTCCAGTCTTCGTAAAACACTCAGACTGTCATCTGGCATGCAGACACACTTGACAAATCCCCAAAACTATTGTCATTCTTTGACTATCCTAGCCTGGGTTTTTCCACACTGAAAAAATGATACCTTTTGGATTTTCTTTTTTTGCATATCTGTTGTCTTACTGGGGCTTGGACTCAGGGACTCACACTTGTACTTAGCATTTTCCTCTAAAAGATTGGTGCTCTGAATCACCTCCACTTCCAGATTTTCACTTCTTGACTGGAGAAAAGAATCTCATGGATTTTCCTATCCAGGCTGGTTGCAAATCTCAGTCCTCAGATCTCAGCTTCCTCTATGGCTATGATTATAGCAGTGCCATGCAAATTTTCTTTACAAAAGAAATTAAATATGTAGAGTGTTTAGCATGTTGTGTTACACATTCAAAACTATATATTAATTTCATAAATGCTTTGAGCTTCTAAATAACTAAAATTTTTTATAAAGCTAAGATTCTGAAAATATCAATGTTTTTTCTGCATCTATCAAGAAGATTATACACTTTTTTCTCCTTCATTCTAATTATGTACTATATTGTGTGTATTCATTAATATGTATCAGATTATTGCAAAGAGAAAGAAACAAATTTGATCATGATATGTATCTATTTAATGTGTTATTATATTTACTTTGTGAGAATTTTCTTGAGAATTTTTGGATATACATTAATCAAGGAAATTGGCCTATAGTTTTTCTATTTTTGTCATCCTTTTATCCTTATGAAATTTCTGTATTAGAGTGTTACGAGCTCCAAAAAATGGATTAGGAAATGTGTTTTCCCATTCTATCATATGAAATATGAGGAGCATTGGTGCATGCTCAGTTTTAAAGGGAATCAACAATGAATCTATCGGGTCCTGAATTTCTCCTTATAGAGAGACTCATTACTGCTTCAATGTTGTTGCTCAGTAAGATCTGTTAATGATGTCTATATCATCTTGATTCAACTTTAATAGGTCATATGTGTCTAAATATTTATCTATTTCTCCAAGTTTATCAGAATATAAGTTTTCAAATTATTCTCCAATGATCATTTGGATTTCATTGCTATCTATTGTAACATCCCTCTTTTCTCATCTCAAATTTTATTTAAGAAGGTCTCTAATTGTCTTTTGGGAGTTTGGGTAAGTTTTGTTGATCTTAGTTTTTTTGTGTTGTTGTTTTTTTTTTGTTAAAGAACAAACTCTTTTTAATTGTTCTTTTAGTTTCCAAGTTATTCATTACAGGTCTGATTTTGTTTGTTTGTTTTTCTGCCCACTAGTTTGGGATTTGGGTTCTTGATTTTCCAAGATCCTGAAGTACGTCACAAGGTGTCTTATTTGAGATCTCTTGTTTGAGTATCCTCTTAAAGTTTAGAATGATTCTAAGATGCTTTACTCTCTTAGTCAATGAAAGAACTAAAGATGGTAAAATGGCAGTGTTTGTCATACTGAAAATAGTATCTGTGATGTTGCTTTGTTTAATTCTGTCATGTAATGAGATGAAAACTCAAAATGAAGGGTCGATTGTAAGCTGACGGGGGGGGGGGGGGGGGGGGGGGGGGGGGGGGGCACCATGGGAATTATCTGGGTCTGGGTGTTGCGGTGGCTTGCTGCTGTCTCCACCTGTGCTGTCCGGGTCCGGTGTTGTGGAGTTTTCTGGGGAAGAGAAGGTGATTGTATCCAGAAGCTATCAGTTGCTAGGACTGCTGTCATTTACCCAAAGAGTCTCATAAGTGTGTTTTCATTTTTATTTCATTCTAGGAATTTTAAAATATCCCTTGTGTCTGTTCAAAATTGTAGTTTAATCTCCATATTGATTTCCTAAGTTCTACAGTTTCTTTCACTTTTAAAAAAAATTTTTAATTAAAGTTTTTAATTGTGAAAATACTGTACAAAGGGGATACAATTACATGAGTACATTTCTTTTTTTTTTTTTTCTTTTTGGTCCAGTCGTGGGGCTTGAACTCTGGGCCTGGGCGCTGTCCCTCAGCTCTTCAGCTTAAGGCTAGAGCTCTACCACTTGAGCCACAGCGCCACTCCCGGCTTTTTTCTTTTTGCTTATGTGGTGCTGAGGAATCGAACCCAGGGCCTCGAGCATGCAAGGCAAGCACTCTACCACTGAGCCACCTTCCCAGCCCCATGAGTACATTTCTTATCCAGCATTGTTGCCTGCTCCTTTGTTTTTTTGATTTCTTTCATTTGTTTGTTTTGGCTCATAGTTGATTTTGTTGTTGTTGTTGTTGTACCAGGGTGCTTTTCATTTCTAACATAATTACTTTATTATAATTTAATAAGATACAAGAAATTATTTGAATATTTTTAGATTTGCTAATGCTCTAAAATATGATCTAATTTCAAGAAAATTCAAAAAAGACAGTTCTATAGTTATTAAATGGAATAATTTAAAGGTATCTGTCTGAATCAGCTGATCAATATTGCAGTTTCAATCTGAATTTTTATTATTAATTTTTTTCATGGCTGAACTGGCAGTTCTTAAAAGTACTAGAAATGACTAATAAATTCATGGAAAAATTATCAACATCTTTAGTTATCAGAGAAATGCAAGTCAAAACTGCATCTAGATTTGATTTCACTCTAGTCATAATGCATATCACCAAAAAAAAAGGTAAATAAATGGTGGTGAGGATGTGGGAAAAAGGAATCATTTTGTACTGTTATAGGAATGTAAACTAGTCCAGCCACTATGAAAATAGAAGCACCATATTATTCAGCTCTGCATACCACGTCTAAGTATATACTGAAAGGAAGTAAGGTCCAGAGCTATCTGTACACCCATGTTTACGTAGGCACCAATTCACAATGTTCAAGTCATAGAATTAGCCTACAGGCCCATAAATGGCAAATGGATAATTAAAATATGGCATATATAAACAATGAAGTATCCCACTGCAAAGAATAATGAAATTATGCCATTTACAAGAAAATAGATACAACCGGTGATCATGTTAAGCAAAATAATCTAGACTCAGAAAGATAAACATACTATGCCATATTTTCTCTTATATATGGAATCTGGATATTTAAAAATACATCAATATCAAAGCAAGATTATGTGCAAAGAGGAAGAAAGGGAACAGTGAGAAGAGATGGGGGATAAGAAAACAGTCTAAAATATGACCAAATACATTATATACATGTGTGGAAATATAATGATACCCATTAGTTTGTACAAGTCATATACACTAATAAAATTTCTTTTAAAAGAAAAAAAAATGAGCTGGTATCTCACACTTGTAATCCTAGGTACTCGGGAGATTGAGATCTGAGGGTTGTGGTTCAAAGCCAGCTTGGGTAGGAAAATCTGTGAGACTCTCATTTCAAATAAACTACCCAAAAGCTGGAACTAGAGCTATGGCTCATATGGTAGAACACTAGCCTTGGGCAAAAAAAAAATCTCACAAAGAGTGCCCAGGCCCTGAGTTCAAACCCCAAGATGGCATAAGAAAGAAAGAAAAAAAGAAAGAAAGAAAGAAGAAAGAGAGAGAAAGAGAGAAGGAAAGAAGGAAAGAAAGAAAGAGAGAGAGGGAGGGAGGGAGAGAGAGAGAGAAAGAAAGAAAGAGAGAGGAGGGAGGGAGGTAGAGAGTGAAAGGGAAGAAGGAAGGAAGGAAAAAAGAGAAGAAAGAGTTGAAACACTGGTTTAAGAAAATAACATTGATCTTCATCACAGCCTAGAATTGCGTGCTTTCAGTCCATTGGAAAATGTATTCCTTTCCCAATAAACTTTCCTATCTTTTCTCTAAAGAATAATAAATGATGATAGCTTTATAAAAGAAAAACAACAACTTGAGATTCTCTGACCAAAAGAGTGACCACTGGCAGATATCAAAGGTCTTTTCTCAACCTGCTCTGTGGGAGTAAATGCCTGCAATTTGAGTATGGATACTCAACATTCCACCCTTTTAACACTAATGATGAAAGAAAGAGGAGATGAGAAGGGGAAGGGATGGAGGAGAAATAGAGAAAGGCTAATAAGAATGTGAAGTTTATAATCAATCCACCTATTCTATGAAATAACATATGAAAAAATAGGTATCAAAAGAGATTTTAAAAGCTCATTGACATAAGAACCTGATCTGAAACACATTTCTTAATTCATATCTTCATTATACTTATATTAGTTTTAAAAAGCTTACTGTTTTTATATTGGAGGACAGAAATTGATTTTAAAATCTCTGTATAATTTTCAGCTATATTCTGTAAACTATGAATTCTTTCTCAGTCTAATCATCTACACTGACTGTCAGAATGAAGGCATATATGAATTTCTTTTCTTAGTGAATAATATTTTTAGACAGTATTTCTTGACATTGTCAACTCAAATGTTTCTAATATGCATTTTTTAAACATCTACTTTCTATTCTAACATTGAAGTATTAAGACAAAGACATATTCCTTTAGTTTTTCAACTCCTAGAATTGGAAATTAGGTCTCTCTTGAAATACTTTCAGTTTTGTTTGAGTAATATTTTTTATATGTGTGTATGATAGTTCTGGGGCTTTAACTGAGGGCCTGGATGCTGTCACTGAGCTTTTAGCTCATAACTAGCTCTCTACCAACTGAGCCACAGCCCCTCTTCTGGCTTTTGTTCATTAATTAGAGATAAGAATGTCAGACTTTCCTGTCTGGACTGGCTTCTAACTGCAATCTTCAGGTCTCAGCCTCCTGAGTAGCTAGAACTATAGACATGAGCTATGGGTGCCCAGTTACTTGAGTACTTTTTAAAACACAATTTATAAACATTTATCTGCAATCAATAGACTTTACCCAAGGTTCAATGGAAATGTAAAATCTTATTCCAGTTTTCCAACTTACTATATTTTAACTGGAATAGAGAAAGAATGAAGAAGCAAGAGGTATGTTTACAAAATAGTTAAATAATAATATAAGCAGTTGGCTGCTTATGAGGTGGGTACCATCAATACTTGAGCTGCAGAAATAACTGGACAATGGGTCAGATACACACTGTATCCTCTTGATGTATGATCCTAAGATGCCTTGCTCTCTTAGTGGATGAAAGAATTAAAGATGGTAAAATGGCAATGTGTGTCATACTGAAAATACTATCTGTGATGTTGCTTTGTTTAATTTTGTCATGTAACGAGATGAAGGCTCAAAATGAAGGGTAGATTGTAAGTTGATCAGTGGCACCGTGGGAATTCTCCAGATCTGGGTGTAGTGGTGACTTGCTGCTTTCTCCACCTGGTGGGTGGAGAGTTCAAGGCAGATGCCAGGCCACTTTTGCCCCTTTGCAGAGTCTATATTTGCAACAAGTAACAGAATGGGACAAAATTACATTCGAAAGAGATCATTTTAAACATGCATATGAAGATCTTCGAAAACAAAGGCTTAATGAGTTTATGACAGGTTTTTCTATACTAACAAGGAAATGGAAGGAAAATTACCAAATGCTTACTCTAGGAGAGGATGCCAAACTGAATCAAGCTCAGTGTTCGGCCACCTAAGAAAAGTTGTAAGAAGATCCTTACACTGGCTTTAGTATTTGCCTTTTATCACTACAAGCCCACCCCCCTCTTTACTTCATGGATGAGACTGACACAGTCCCTGACTTTAAAAATGTATCCATTGTTGCATTTTACATGTATGAATAAACAAGAAATGCCCAATTCATAATAACTTATCTTTGAACCAATTTCAGGTAGAGATATTGGGATTCACAAGACATTCAATGTGACAAAGAGTGTTGCGGTAAACTCAAAAGAAATCACATATAAAGGAGTTTGTTGAACTTCATCCTGAAGAAGTGAAGTTTGGGCAGAGATTTGGTGAATTTCTGGTTCTGTTTGTAAAAGATTACAAGTGTTGTATAAAGTACATATTAAGCTGTGTAAAAAAAAAAATGAAGGGTAGATTTGGGAGATGCTCAGAAGGTTGTGAAATCTGAGTATGAGGTATTGATGAAAAATGAGTAAACACCGGTGAAGGTTAGGGAAATTTGGGGACAAGTTGAGTAGCTTAGAAAGGAGGAGTTTAGATTCTAAACCAGTAGATTTACAAAACAAAAAATTATGCTTTTATTATTTTATAGAATTTGAAATACATATAATGTGAGTGTGTAGTACAATTTTTATTATTAATCTTAGTTGTACAAAGGAGTTGCCATTTAGCAAAACCACTTATGAATACAATACTGCTTGATCTATGTCACTGTTACAACATTCTCATCCACCCCTCCCAAGCCATGCCTCCCCCCAGTTTTCTTAGTTTTGTAGGATATACATTGAATTGTTGACTACATTCTCCCCTCTTCTCCTTCTCCTACAATTTAAAAATTTCAAAAAGAATCAATGTTTTCTCTAAATGAGGAAATGCTATGATACATTGCAATTTAAAAGGTGACAAATTTTAGAAACATCACAAAATTCAGTTACATGGTATAAAAACAATGTAACTATGAATAAAAAGGATAGAGGCCACTACTCTTATTCAAAACAAAGCCACTATTCCGTCATCTTTTCACACAAGAGGATGTGCAAATAAGGGCAAACAGAAGCAGAGAGATGTGAAAGTCTAATTTATATAGGTTAAAATGTTGCCTTTGTTTTGGTTTTTCCCTTCCCCTCCCCGAATTAGAGAAGTCTATATACAAGATGCAGGGCACCAACATTAAATACAGTGAAAACAGGGGTTATATTGTGGGGGAGGAACATACAAAACAACAAAAGAAAAATCACATGGTACATTATAAATACGTTAGAAACAATACCAAGCAAGAAAACAACCACTTGTGTTCCTATCTTGGAGTTGTTTTCATATGTACATAACTTTTGATCTTTTCTGCTTGTCCCAGACATATACTAGTTATTGCAAATAAGGGAAACCATGACACCTGATACAATTTTTCCAAGTCTTTCCATTTCCTAACAAATGGGGTGATGTCATTCTTTCTGATGGAGGCATAGAATTCCATTAAGTATATATGTATACATATATATAGTCCATATATATATATATATAATTTTTTGATCCATTCATCTACTGAAAGGGATTCAGGTTCACTCATTGTACCAATGAGATGTACAAGACACTATGTTGAAAAACAAACTTTACAATTTAGGCAGGGGGGAGTGTAGTTGTGGAGGAAGGAGGGAAGGGATGGTAGGGAAAAACAAAGGAAGAGGCAACAATGCTTAATAGGAAATGTACTCATTACCTTGCTCTTGTAACTGTAACCCCTCTGTACAGTATATTTACAATAAAAAAAACTTTAAAAATGTTGCCTTTGTTTATTCACAGTAACATGTGACCCAGGCCCCTAGCAGTTGGTGATTCTCAACCTTTACCCTCATTAACGTCATGGCAATCTCCCTCTGGGAACAAACACTAGGAAAATCATAGGACTGGGTAACTCTTGTTTTAGGAAGCCAAAACTCATTTACTAAAGCTAGAAAAGCAACTCATTGTGGAAAAACCTTTATTTAGAAGCTGAAAAAGAGAGAGGTATTGAAGGGAGCATCAACAGTTATTAGAAGCACAACATGGGCAATGAGGAGGAGGGAGCTTACATTGTCAGGGATGCTGAGCTTGTGTGATTTCCACTGGAGGCTCTGACAAGGAAACAACTGCAGTCTGTAAGGTCTATCATGGCAGGGAAAGTGGGAAAAAATGAGGGAGGGGATAACACTGTGTGAAAAGAATTGTACTCATTACCCTGCTTATATAACTGTAACCTCTCAGCATATCACCTTTACAATAAAAAAAACCTATCACACCATATTTGCCATGCAATTCTGAACGTGAATATAACCAGTGGTTGGGGAAGAAGGCAATCCAGTCCAGCTGATCATATCATTCGTGGAAATGGAATAAATTTCAACTTTTGCTTGTGATGGTAAGGAATCAGGAAGACACTGAGGTCCTCCTGTATCAGCACCATAACTGGTATCTAGGAGCATCCAGTTTAGACTGAACCAGTTTTTAGGAGACTCAACAGAAAATGCACATACAGAAAAACAGAGAGGAAATTATTTGTGGTTATTGTGTTATTTTGGTTATTTCAAGTCCACAAATAAGAATTGTACTAATCTGAGATTTACTATGTGTTGAACTCTTTGGTCTTAGAAGCATTTTCCTTAAGTCTAGCCCCAAACATTCATCATAATGACAAAGTCAAAGCAAGCAGACAGCAAGTTAGAAAGTGTTTATCCACCGAGTCTATGCTTTACTGACCAGGGCCCCAGGCATTTGGCTCCACTGGTGGGAAGACTGTAGAGTATTCAAAGTCACCCATAAAATGTCAAATCCATGAAAAGGTGATCACTCTGGATGTAGAAAAGAGAATCAAGAAGCGACAGTATTTATAGGCTTTGTCTTCTCTAAGCAATAGAACTCAGTCCACCAATTTCTTGATACTGGACAGCCTAGAGAATATCTCAATTCCCAAGTAGCAAATTCACTTTCTTAATTTCACCACCTTCTATAACAAATAAGCACTCTTGTTTCACTTCCAAATGATTTAATAGGCTCCAGGTTTAACCAATCCATACTGTCAAGTCAGCATCAATTTGATAATATTGATAGGAAGCAAAGTGTTGAAAGTAGTTGAGCTATGTTAAGTCATTGATGTCACAGCCCTTTAAAGTAAGTACTATTATTTGTAGCTCTCACAGATGAGGCTACTGAGGCACAGTGCAGTCTAGTAGCTTGTTCCCTAGCTTGGAGGACCTTCAACTGGGATTGGAACCAAGGAAATTAGGTTCCCAAGTATGCTACAATTACCCTTTCAAAATTTCACAATGTGTTTATGCTGTCTCCTCACACTCAAGATTTTGTACTATAACTTTCTGATTCCACACACACATTCCCTTCAGTTTGTTCCAACACCATTATTTTTATTCACACCCAGTCCTTCCTTGTAGAAACACAAACAGGACCACTCTGTCCACAGTGCCAACAGAAGTAGGAAGAGAAGGATCTTATTGGCAGGCCAATGATGAGTCCAATTTTGGAAATACAAAATAGAGACTTGCAAGTATCCCAGGAGAGGAAACCTATGGGATTTTGTCTAAGAAATGCAGATTTGAGAGCAGCAGGAGGTTACGAGAGCCATTCTGTTGGATCTGCTCCTGTATAATTGCATAATTAAAATAATGATACCTTTAAGGCACTGAGTACTTTGTAATTTTCAAAACATTTTTACATGTATTATTACATTGAATCACCTTTAATGTTTTTAATTTTAAGTGATGCGGAGCCTGCTGCATATTATTAAATATTTTAAATATCCTAAAACATTTTAATGCTTCTATTCTAGAGTTAAGATGGAACACAGAAAAGGCAGGGAACTGTCATTTGTTAAACTCAGGTAATATATGAAGAAATAGCCAAGATATTAATGCTGTTACTTATTCCAATAGTAATTAGACTCTATCTTTGGCCCTGGGCCCATGGAAAAGGAATGATGTTGGCTTCTAATGGAAATGTGAAAAAAAGCCCAGACTATTGTTGTACAGAAATTCAATTGCCAGTAAGAGAGAAGACAGTTTGAGAGGTCAAATTAGGAGTTTTTATTGGAAAGACATGAGAGTAGGACAGGAAAATAAAGAGCAGAAAAAAAACAATACCAACGAACCAGATCAACTCCAATGGAGCACTGAACTGGGACGCCATGGTGACCGGAGGAGAGCCAGGAGGCATGAAGCATGGGTAATGGTGCCTGAGCTGGGTCTGGGCCTAAATAGGGTCAGAGTCAGGGGGCAGGGTCACAGGAAACGCTAGAGTCTCTCAGGTTGAAGGCACAGGACTGACAGGCCCAGTAACCTATTATCCAAGTCTCTGCTTCTGCCTCTAGGAATTCAAGCATGCTCATCACCTTGGGGGTGGGACTTCCCCTTCTTCCACCAAGAAGACAAGATGGCACCAGTTAAACCCAATTCCCTATCATCTACCACGTGGCCAAGATGGCACTGGTTGGACCAGTGCCTTATTTCAACCTAGCTAACCTAATTTTGTTTCTTACTCCATCTTGTTTCTTTTCCTTCTTTCTGAGCTGTACTCAACCTCTACTTACCATGAAGATAAAGAACTAAAACTACCTTCATGAGACTATCACTATTCTGCAGTGGGGTAACAATCTGGCAATGGTATGCGATCCGGAATTGATGGTCTAAGGTAATGGTAAACCAGATTACAGCTAGTCACATATGAACTAGATTACTACCTTGAAAACATCCCACTTTGAAAAGACAGCTTAAAAAATTATTGTAAATATACTGTACAGAGGGATTACAGTTGCATGAGTAAGGTAATGAGTACATTTCCTTTCGAGCATTGTTACCCCTTCCTTTGTTTTTCACCTACTATCTTTCTCTCCTCACCTCCCCAACTCCTCCCCCCACATCCTGAAATTATTATTATTATTTGAGGGGGGCCGGTCGTGGGGCCTGAACTCTGAACTCTGGGCCTGGGCGCTGTCCCTCAGCTCGTCAGCTCAAGGCTAGCGCTCTACCACTTGAGCCACAGCGCCACTCCCGGCTTTTTTTCTTTTTGCTTATGTGGTGCTGAGGAATTGAACCCAGGGCCTCAGGCATGCAAGGCAAGCACTCTACCACTGAGCCACCTTCCCAGCTCCAAATGTATTATTATGGATTTTTTTTTTTTTGCCAGTTGTGGGGCTTGAACTCAGGGCCTAGGCTCTGCCCCTGAGCCTCTTTGTGCTCAAGGCTAGTGCTCTACCACTTGAGCAAAGGCACCACTTCCTCACACCTTGAAATTATAAGGTTTGTTTTCAACATAGTGTCTTGTACCTCTCATTATTACAATGGGTCAACCTGTATCCTTGTTTCAGCATTTTGTTATTTCCCTTTCCTTCCCCAAATTAGAAAAATGTGTATATAAGATGCAGGCACTAGAATCAAATACAGTGACAACAAGGGTTATACCACAGGGAGAAGAATATAAAAAAAATCACATAGTATATTAAAAACAACAGCAACAAAGAAAAAAAAACCCTCTTGTGTCCAGATCTTGGGGTCAAAAGCTATGTACATATAACCATATAAGATGATACTTAGCGAAATGAACCCCAAGATACGAAGACAAGCTTTTAAGTCATTAGATGCCAATTTTTCATGGTGCGATCCTACTGAAAATAAATATCCTTTCTGAATTTAAATGTATATACCTTTATTTTCAGGTACTTATAAGGCAGAGATAGGAAGATCATGAGTTTGAGTCAAGTTCAGATCAAGATAATGAGAAAAAGATAAAATCACAAGGCAGCTTAAATGGTGGTTGGTTTATGCAACATGCAGATGTCCTGGATTCAATCCCCAGTACTGAGGGATTCTGGGGGTGAGATCAAATTTCTTTCTATCTTCATCATATCTGTCTTTTATTGGATTTTTGGGGAGTGTGGTCAAGACTGATCCTTAGGATTGGGGCTTTTGCCTTGACTCTTGAATAGCAGTAATAACTTAAAAAACAAAATCTAACTAAGATAAAAATAACTTAGACTGAAAAACTTAGATAATGTTGTCAGGTTCAAATTTCCACCAAGTGTTTGGACCACTTTATCTCATCATCTGCTTGTGGAGATCATCCTTTACAGGGCATTACAACATACTTCTTTTCTTAATAACAAACCAAGTATTTCTACTTGATTTTAGGGCAAAAATCCCCAGCTCCACAAGTCTTAACTGACCTAAAGCATGGTCACCTAGGCAGATGCTAATCTCCCAAAAGTGTGGCTAGATAAAACATGCCAATTAAAGAAATCTAATGGTAAACGTCAGAAGAAAAGAAAATGTAATAAAATGAACCAGGTCAAGAAGATGGATTCAGTGATCCCAAGATCACATTTAGGGTATTGACATTAACTGTAGGTTTAAGGAAAAGAAGAATTGGAGAAGGAGTGAGAGGTGTGCGTAATTGAGCCGTCCTGGAAAAGATGAACTTTTCTTGATCATCTTCCCAGGTCAGTCAGGCATCATCAGGACTTGTTGTCTGGGATACAGTTTCAGGCTTTGTCACAAGATGATTATCATGAATCCTGTCCCTCCAGGCATCCCAAGCAAATGGAAGGAGACTCAGGAGAAAAAATTAAAATGGTTTAAAAGGCAAAAAATCTAAGGAGAGTATTGAATGGAGTTAGTTAAGCCAAAGACCATACTCTCCTTTACCAGGTCCTTATGTATCATTCCACAGATGACAGTGGAAATATTGACATGTATTTCCAATATTGATACTTCATACAAATTTTGAGTCACCTAACTTTGAGAAATTTAAGGCTTGAGGACTCTGTGCTGGTAAGAACAGCTGTACAATCTTGGTCACCTTTTTTTTACTCAGAATCAGAGCATTTTTGGTGTCTCTAGGATGAACTTACTCATGCAAAAATTAGTACAATGCAGACTAGAAAATCTAAGTCAACAAAATTTCCTTTCTATCGAATTCTTCCTCCTGCTTCAAGCCCAGTTCATTTGCAGCCATGACCTTCCACATGAACAGTCTTTCTTCTACAATCAAACTCATCTTCATCAGTGATGCCAGTCCTCATCAACTTGCTAAATGAACAGATTTCATCTGCCTCCTCTCTCTCTTGCATGCTTCAGCTCCTGCCTCACAGGACTTTTGTTGTTATTTCAAACTCTTTGATGTGGACCCTGATACTTGTATCTTATCTAAATTCAGATCCCAGCTGACTAAGCCTGACTATTTACTACTTCTTTTTTTTCAAGAGTTTATTCATTATTATTTTTATATAGATACTTTATCATAAAGACACTGTACAGAGAGGTTACAGTAAGGTAATGAGTACATTTCCTATTAAACATTGTTACCCCCTCCTTTGTTTTTCCCCTACCATCCCTTCCCTCTCCATCTCCCCAATTCTTTCCTCCCCCACCCGCAAGTTATAAAGTTTGTTTTCAACATAGTTTCTTTTACATCTCATTGTTATAATGGGTCAACCTGTATCCTTGTTCAGACTACTTATATGAAGAGATCTCTGGATCTGGAAAGTCATAAAAACAAGCATGATATCTCACTAGAAAAATAGCAACAACTGATATTTTCAAATAGAAAAATCCTGTAGGACAATATGAATGGCTGTGATTATTAGATCAACCACTCCCAACTCAAAATAGCACTATTAAAACAATCCAAATATCTAGAAAAAAAATGTCCCAGGTAAGGGAAATTTGCTGCAGTGGATAACACCAGCTGGTTTTGAGTAAGCCTTATGATCAGATCCTGACCCCCAATTCTTAATCATCATGTAAATTTATACCATGCATTTTAAGATTTTTGAGATTTCTCTGTGTCCTCATTTTTAAAACTGAAAGAATAATATCTACCTGGTGGTTGTTACGAGAATCAGTGGGTGTGAAACAATTGTTACCTATTGAGCACTCAATGAGGCTGCTGCTACTATTATTAAATATTTTCAGCAGAACAAGCTTCAGTTGTAAAGCATTTGAAAATTTATCAGCCTATTCAAAATGTCACTGTAATTTCCTGGGGAGCCAAGCGTAACGTATCCTCATAGTACTCAAACTTTGCTAACTCTCAGAACCGCCCAGGGAACTTTGCAAAATCCCAATGACTGTTCCATCTTTCTTTAATCAGATTGTCTGGGAGTGGGAAATATTCAGCCTGATTTCTTAGAGATGGCCAGGTGATTGCAATGTGCAGCAAAATTGGAGATCCATTCATATAAAACAGTGATACAGAATTGCTTTCAATTCTTCCAAATCCTGTTTCAAGGGCCAATGTCTCTCCATTCTCACCTGCATCCCTACAAAAGAAGGACTGGGACCTTGGCTGGGTTCTCTCATTGCAAATCCTCAAGAATCCTTCCTAAGTAAAAAAGCAAAGCCAGAAGAATGTGGACTATTAAGAGAACAGGTGAGCACATTGTGGAGTCCACAAACTTCAAACAATAAGAGATAAGAAAATTTAGGGCTTTGGGACTCCTGGGAAAATAACTGACCTTTTTTTTTACTAAAATGTGCAGGAAATGGCCTTCTCAAAAGAATAAGCGAGTAAGAGAGATAAAATATGACTGAGCGTGTGTTCTTTCAAAGACAAGGGGTCCATGAGCATTATTCAGTCTTTCCCTGGGTGCTAAGAGCTCCCCCTTTATGGTTAGCTAAGATTAAGGCTAACCCTGTAGGTGCCACAGCAGGCCTTAAAGGCCTGATTGGGAAAAAGGTTCTCACACACAACAGGGTGACCTCCTCTTATGTAATGTTGACTAAATATCCTTGTTCTTTAGCATTCTTTCTTCCCAATGGGTGGATCCACTTGGTCTTTCTGATGATGGGGAATAGTATAACCAAAACAAAAAGAAAAAAATAGCTAAAAAAAATCTCACAGAACTAGTGTTCCTGGACTTTAAGTTTTCAACTCACTTGCCAAGACTTGCTAAGGTATCCAAAGGCCACGGAAGCTGTAGCCTTTTGGGATTCTACCTCATTGTATTTTTCAAAAATAGTTCTCCATGGAAGGGATATTCTTGCAACAGCTTATCCTATACACTGTTGGCATATAATAAGAAGAGGGATAGCATTTAGTCCTTTCATAAAATACTATCATCTTATCAATGCAGATAAGTAGCCTCCTCAAATTGTGACATGA
The DNA here is from genome assembly GCF_019054845.1 of Dipodomys spectabilis. Lineage (NCBI taxonomy): Eukaryota > Metazoa > Chordata > Mammalia > Rodentia > Heteromyidae > Dipodomys > Dipodomys spectabilis. The sequence continues at coordinate 4,258,993 of NW_024870758.1, read as the reverse complement.
TAAAATATGCTTAGACTAGACTCACTTGTGACATCATAGTTCATCTACTTAATATGTGAGTAATAGTGGACCATTGAAAGACATATTTTGGCATATTAAAAATTTAAAGTTTAGCTGGGTGCTAATGGCTCATGCCTATATTTCTTGCTATACATATGGCTGAGCCTTGAGTACAAATGCCCAAAAATAGGGCTCAGACCCTGAGTTCAAGCTCAGGACTGGAACAAAAATAATTCTTAGGAGAATAAGAACCAATAACCAGTTTTAAAAGGAGGGTGGAGTATGGAGGGAAATATTTTATAGGGTGAATGAAACAGCAGAGATTGTCATTTGTTATCCTTACCAAGTAATATGCAATTTATATGTCACACATGAAGTGTAATAGTCATATTTTTACCAGTAGGACCACAAGCATGTGAGTGATAAGTTACGCTACATTTCTAGTTCTATATTCAATATCATATATGATTGTAATTTTTCAACTATATTATAAGCTTCCAGAACCACCGTGGTATATGTGGCCTATTATTGATCAAGTCTTAGTGCAATGCATGCGTGTACCTCATATCTCTAAGTGTTAGTTTTTCCCCAAACATTAGTATATCTCCATTTCTTAGAGCAATTATAAGAGTCACATAAAATGCTTGGCAGGAAGGACGGATGGGACCAAGGCAAGCCCAAAACTCAGCAGGGAAAATACTAAATTATATAGACTATATTTCACATTGGAGGCACATGGAATCACCATATGAGCTCCAACAGGGTCCTGTAGTCTGACCATACCATGTCTTTCTTGAACTGACTTCAATCTTCCCTGCAGCTTTCTGCAACATCTCGCGATATAGCTCCATTACAGCTTAGACTTCACTCTTAGAGCTTCATATATTACCCTCTCAGGGGCTGCCTGTCTAACCCCTGACAGTGACACCCAAAGCCTAGCTTCTTTGAGATTTTTCCATGCCTGAGAAACCAGCAGCTTGTGGACAACATTACAGTCTTCTGCCAGCGTGAAAGGCAGTTGGACCTCTTTGAACTACTTCCATACTGACGTCCGTGTGTCTAAGAAGTTCAGTGTGATGAAATGAATCTGGGGAAACAATTTTCCAGTACCCCTGTGTATGCAGGATGTCCCTGAGATGCTCCTCTCAAGGGAAACTCTTATATGAGTTACTATTTTTCTACCCTTCAGCCTATAATTGGTGTGTGTTGGAAGATGGGTGTGGCTAATTCCTGAGACATCCACAAGGCATCTTTCCTGCTGGACATGGCACTCCTGTTCTCCTAAAATATTTGGCTTCTTTTTAATCCATTCAGTCAGAAATCTCACCTTCATCAGTCCAAACGTACTTGGAATTTTCTGATTAATTTGAATTTTTTTCAAGTGTTCCAGCCCTGCTTTGTTTTTCACAGATCTCATTATATACTTAACTGAAAGGATCCAACCATCACCATCCTTTTGCCTGTATGTTGATCTGCCTTGATCTGCCTTGAAATGTCTCCAACTAAATCACCTTTAAACTTAGCCCCAACAAAGGTTTAAGACACAGAAAATGTATAGACAAGTGCTTTGCTGGAATGTTGCCCAATACCCTCTAGTCCAATTCCTGTGGATTCTTTGTAGAGTCCCTGTAGATTCCACTGAAACATTATCGAGCACCATCTTTACCATCTGCATTTCTATCCTTATTCTGGTCTTCTAAGCTGCCCCAGCATCACCTGTTTAGGTTTTCTCTAGTAAGTATTTACAAACTGTTATGAATTCTTCCTGCAAAGTAGTTCCAAGGGCTTAAGGAACACACAGGCAAGCTCAGCAACAACAGTGAATGCGCTTCTGCACCATTTTTCTATACTAGCTATCTTTTCATTGTTGTGACATATTGCCTGATGTCAATGACTTACAAGGAAGGATTTATTCTGGCTCTGTTTCAGAGGCTTCAGTCCATAGTCTATGGTTTTATTGTTTCTAAGACTATGGTAAGGTAGGACATCAGGAGGCATTATCATGCAACAGAAGCCCCTTTAAATCATAGTGCATATAAAGCAGAGACAGGAATACAGGAAAGGGTAAAGGTAACATAAAACCCTAATAATATACTTCCATTGACCTACTCTCTCCATGTAGACACAGCCACAAAGCTCTCGCACCTCCCAAACATAGTACCACCTGCTGGTGACAATGCGCTTCGTACATGAACCTCTATAGACATTTCATGTTCAAATCATAATAAAAACTTGTAAATGGGGCATATTTTCTTTTAACTTTTGGACTGGAACAGGGTGGTTAAAACTCTTTGGTGGGTTGGGCAGGGGAAATCTAAACTTTTCAGTCAGGGGCAATGTCAATATCAAAGTAGACTTCAATAGTTCCACATTGAGTGGATGGGAGAGGATGAGACCAGGGTTTGTTCTAGAGCTTACCTCTGCATCTCCGACTTCTTGAAGCAGCCACTAGAGGCTACATCCCCTGGTAATTTCTCCCTGAGCTCTTTTATGCCACACATTTAGGATTTTATTGATGTCATTTTACACTCCTCTTAAATTGTCATGCATATATTTCTTTTTCCTCAGGAAGACTATAACGATCCGGGAAGTGGGACTGCACTGCAGTTCATTTGCCTCTTCTATATAGAATGTACTCTAGTTCCTGGTTTACCGTAGTACTAAAGAGTTGCTGTATTAAGTACATATTTATTAAAGTCAATGAGATGGCTTTGCAATATTCCACTCTCTAAGATGTCAGAGAAATGGATAAATATAGTATCATTTTGGATGTATTTATGTCTCTTATATGAATTTTTGTATATCAGGCTCTAGAATGCTTTCTTCTGTAATTGATGAAATTGAAGGAGAAATATAAGTGAAACTCCACAGTAAAATTCTCGATTTATTTTTATACTTAAGGCTTTCCCTAGTTCAGAATAGAAAGGCTTTCATCAGAGTGTGCCTACATATGCAAGAACAAAAATCACCATAAAATGAATGTACAAAATAACCCTTTGTTCTCTGATCAGTCCAGGATGCCAAAGTATTGTGGCATTTCCTTTTCTGCAGAGTTGAGATTCTTATTATCCAATGTAGGTTGGATCTGTCCTCTATATACTGAGCTATGTGTCATCCACACAACTCATTAGAGCTCTGCTTTATTAAAATAGAGGAAATAGAGTTTTCCAGCATTGCTTCTATAATATGAACTATCTCTTATAAACCAACACATGAAATTTGAATGACTATCTAGTAAGGAAATAACTAATTAGTGAAGTAAGAGAAGTTTGAAAATCAATCTTGAATTGCATCAGGCTGGATATTTTTTAGCCAAAAATGAACCACAAGGAAGTATCATGCTATCTCTAAAAAAGGTAAATTTCCTGTGGGAAAGCAAATAATAAACGTTTATGATTTAACATGTGTTACTCTTGCTGTATGTGTGATTAATGAGACATTTTATCTTACTATATAATGTAGTTAACCTCTATGCTCCCATCTCCACCAGCTAGAACACGTATTTGGAAAACAGTAGTGTTTGATAAATAGCAGTTGAACAGAACTGAACTTCTCTATCCATTCAATAAGACACAGCTAGGAAAACTGAATCCCCTACCAAGTTATGATCATATGGTATCCTTAGCTAAACTCCAGAGTGTCTATGATTGACACCAACAAGTTTCTTCTCAATTTTCTATGAAGAAAGCATCCAGCTGGGCATCTATTTCAGTTATAAATTTGCCACCAACTCTAAGCGCAATGTCAATTGTTTCAAGTGTCTTTAGTCAGTTCTCACTTTTTTTATGACCCCCAACTGTTGCATTTACAGAACTCACACAAGAAAATTTAGCCTCCCATTTCTTTGTGGAAACAAATGCTGCCAGAATGAAATCACTTTACCTTCTTGCTATGAAATTGTCACATTCTTTTTTTTTAATTTAATTTTATTGTAAAGATGCTGTACAGAGGGGTTATAGTTACATGAGTAAGGTAATGAGTGCATTTCTTGTTGAGCATTGTTACCCCTTCCCTTATTATTCTCCCACTATTCCTTCCCTCCCCTACCTTCCTCATCCTCCCCCTGCCAAAGTTGTAAAGTTCATTTCCAACATAGGTATTTTGAGTCTCATTGTTGCAGTGGGTCATCCTGTGTCCTTGTTTCAGCATTTTGTTTTTCCCCTCCCCCACAAATTAGACAAATGCATATACAAGATACAGGGTACCAAAATCAAGCATTCTATGCTTCCATCAGTAAGAATGACACCATCCCATTTATTAGGAAATGGAAAGACTTAGAAAAATCATAGTAAGTGAAATAAGCCAGACCCAAAGAAATATAGGTACCATGGTTTCCCTCATTTACAATAATTGATTTTGAAATTGTCACATTCTTGTGCCCTTGAGTGCAGTTATTTTGCTGGCATTCAGTGGGAATGAAATTCAACCCCCACCTTCCTTCCCTCTGGTGTGTTAGAGGGAAATCTTCAAGACTCTTCTTTCTTTGATTATCTTCATTAATTCTTTTCAACCTCTTTTATTTCTGTGGCAATTTTAGTTTTTTAGGTTTTTAATATGTTCCAGAAGATCATGTTTAAAAGCAAAACAATCATCACCTCCTTTTACCACTGCCAACTATGTTCTTTGTGCTCACGGATGAAATGAAATCTTCTTGATAATATTTTCTAAATTGATTCACTTCTCTTTCTCCCCCTCTATCCCCACATCCTCAGTCCTGGACCTAGGACTTGAAGTCAGAACTTCAGCACTATCCCTGAGCTCTTTTGCTCAAGTATATCATTCTACCACTTGAGTCATAGCTCCATTTCCTGACTTGTTTGATAGTTAATTGGAGATAATAGGCTTACAAACGTTTTTGCCCAGGCTGGCTTTGAATTGTGATCCTCAGATCTCAGCCTTTTGAATAGCTAGGATTACAGGGGTGAACCTCTGGCACCTGGTCTCACTTCTGCTTTATAAGCCACTCCTATGACTCAACCCATGGCAGACTAGTTTATTCTACCTTGTGTAAACACTGCTTTTTATCATTATTAATAACTCCTCAAATAATTCAATAGTGATACTTGTTTCTGTATAAATTATACATAGAAACAGTACCTGACATTTTTCCATTGCATAAAAAAATACTAAAAGCTAGACATGATTGCTTATTCTTAGCAATGACTGTTCCTATTGGCATATGGGACCTTGGATGTGAAAAGAGCTACTAAGATTTCCAGAATTGACCACAAGAATCAGGAGTACAGAGGAACATTTATATTTCTATCTTTATTGCAGCATTATACACTATACCCAAACTAAAGAGAACATGCCAATGTCTATTAAAAGATCAATAGACAAAGGAAATTCACCAGGTGCTGTAGACTCATGCCTATAATCCTGGTTACTCGGAAGACTGAAGTCTAGTGGATCATGGTTGACACCATCTCCAAATTAACCAGCAATAAATAGTTAGTGGAGTCATGAGTCAAGTGGGTAGAGGGCAAGCCTAACAACCACAAGGCTATGAGTTCAAATTGCAGTGCCAAAAATGGAAGCATTATTATATAATATATAAATTTACATGGAGTAAGTAAAATAAGCCTCACACTGATGAACACTCCATGATTCCATTTATATGAGATGTCATTTATTTATTACTTAATAAATTACTTAATACTCTTTTATATGAGTAATCAGACTCAAGAGTAGAATGTGGTTACCAGAGGCAAAAGAGAGGGAAAATGAAGAGCTATTATTTAACTGGTACAGGTACAGTTATGTAAGATGAAATTCTAGGTCCACAAATCTGTCTACAGCATAGTATAATAGGCAACAATATTATATGATGTATATGTTGGTTTTCTGTTGTATAACAATATGCTTAAATACCCCTTCTCCAGTTTTGAACACCTTTTAGTTATAGGTTTCATTGTATCATCTTCATAACTGCACACAATGTACTTAGATAGTATTTCTAATATCAATCTCTTGATCTCTCTCCCTTCTCCTAATCCTACCAACAGTCTCATAATTATGCTCATGTTACACACTTACACGTGCACATGCACACACATTTCAGGTCTAGATTTCACATATTAGAAAAAACATGCAACATTTTTCCTTCTGAAGCTGACTTATTTTATTTAGAATAATTATGACAAGTCCTATCCATTTTCCTGCCTTTAGGCATGAATTTATTTTAGTATAATGGAAAAATGTAGGGAGAACCCAAAAAGAGGAGAAATATGTCCCTCCTCACACAGGAAATTGGAGTGAAGAGAATTCAGGAAATTGGAGTGAAGAGAACCATTCCTTATTATTCAATTTTTCTTTACTCATTTATCCATGAAGAGCATGGAGTCTGATTCTGTAACTTGGCTATTATGAATAGTGTAGCAACAAATATGGGAGTTCAAGTGCCTCCTTTGTATCCATATATACGTTCTCTTGGATACATGTACATTCAGGAGTGGTATCAGCTGACCATATTATAATTCAAATTTTAATTTCTTCAGGATCCCTTGTATTAATTTCACTACTTGCTACACTCATTTACATTCCCACTGACATTCTTAAACTCTTTTTTTTTCCCCCAGTTGTTGGGCTTGAACTCTCAGCCTGGGCCATGTCCCTGAGCTCTTTTTGCTCAAGGCTAGTGCTCTACCACTTTCATTAACAGTGCCACTTCCAGTTTTCTGGTGATTAATTGGAGATAAGGATCTAACAAATCCTGCCCAGGCTGGCTTTTGATTCTCAGATCTCAACCTCCTGCTGAGTAGCTAGGATTAAAGACAGGAGCCACCAGCATCCAGTTTCCTTGAACCTTTAGAAGCATTTTTTGATTGTGTTTTTGATAGTTGTCATTATGACTAGTGAAATTGAATCTTGGTGTAGCTTTGATTTGCATTTGATTAATAATTGGGGATATTACACATTTTTTCATGTATTAAATAACCATTTTTATGTTTTTTGAAAATTATGTCCAATTTTTTCCTATTTACTAATTGGATTGTTTGTCCTTATGAAGCTTAGTTTAAGTTCCTTATATGTTTTAGTTATTAATTCCTTGTTAAATGAATAGTCCAGTGACTGCTTCCTGTGCTGTACAAAAGTATTTTAGATTGATACAATCCTATTTATTTCCTAAGTTATATTGATTTACTTTGAGTTATACTGGGCAAGAAACAAGGATCTAGTGCCTGTCTTTGACATGTAGCTATCTAGTTTTCCAACACCATTCATTGAAGAGGCTGTTATTTCTACAATGTATGTTTTGACAACCTTGTCAGAAATCAGCTGACTATAACTCGATGAGCTTATTTTTGGCTGTTCTATTCCATTCCTTCAGTTTATGTGTCTTTTTTAGGCCAGGACCATGCCATTTTTGTTACTATGGCCCTGTAGAATAATTTGAGTTCAGATATTATATAATATCTCTACCGTTGATATTTTTGCTAATGATTGCTTTTGCTATTTGCAGTATTCCTGTTTCCCTTGTTTAGGATTGACTTATTTTTCTGTTTCTGTGAAAAATATGACTAGAATGTTGATGGGGATTTCTTGGAGTATGTAAATTACTTTCAGTCATATAATCATTTCCACAATACTGATTCTGTTGATTGATCACATTGGAGAGCTTTCCATCATCTAATGTTTTCTTTGATTTCTTTCTTCAATGTTTTATAGATTTTATTGTCCGGCATTTTTACACCTTTTAGTTAAATTCACTTCTATGAATTTTTTGAGGCTATTGTGAATGAGATTATTTTCCTGACTTCTCAGCTTGCTTGTTGATGGTTGCTGGTGTATAGCAAAGCAATGGTTTAAGTATATACCAAAGAGGCAAAAAATCCAAGTAGCCATAAGATATCAGAAAAGGATACAGGAAGTTTTTAAGGTAATAGATACGTCTGCTACCTTCACTATAGTGATGGCTTCATAGATATATGCAAATGTACAATTTTATCAAATTGCACACATTAAGGTGGCAAAACATTTTGTATTAGTTATATTTTAATAAACTTATTTGTAAGGGGATGACTATATTTAAACTGTCTTGTACATGCATGATTAGTGCTGAATTTCATATCATCTTTCAAGAGTAGGAACTTTAATTTATCCTAGAATTAAGTTTTGTGTAACAAACCCCCAGTACAATACTGGGCACTGAGGTTCTTACAAGCTTGTCAGGTGGACAACATTTTGTATGCTGCATAACATTTTTTTTTCTGTAAAAAATGTGATTTTTGGTGGAAAAAACTAATGTTTAGAACTTTGTATATAATTAGGACATGTACTACTTCTAACTTTTCCCTTTAGACTCTGAGCTCTTGAGTGCTATAATTTTTTTTCTCTTATCATGAGAAATTCTAACTTAGGTGACTTCTAGGATTGTTTTACATCTGATAAATTTGCGTTGCAAAGAAGGAGAAATCTTTTCTATATCATTTTTTTCTATGACATCTATGGTAGATTTCATGAAGTTCCAGTGCCAGTCTCTAAATGTCTTCAAACATGGATGTGGTGCTGGCTATCTGACTTTGACTGGATACTCCGACTGGCACTTGTGTTATTTCAGTCAGAGTCTTGGGTTTAAGAGATGCTGTGAATCCTGAGGTCCTAGTATAAATCTCAAACATACTAGTAATGACACTCTTGGTTTGATAAAGCAAGTTGACCAATATACTGTCAGATGCAAGGTGATGACAGTGGAAACCTGTGCCACAAGAGCCAAGTGTTTTTCCTCAGAGACAGATTCAAAGACAAGATTTTAAGAACAAGCCTTGTATTTCAGATTATCCTAGAAAACTCAGAAGGAGCATACGGAACTAAGTCAAGCAAAGTAGGTAAGCCAGTAATAGATATACATCAAGCCAGTCACCACTATGGTTAACAGGGGCTCAGTGGTGCTGAGAAATTGAAAATCAACTAGAGCATACTCCAGGGAGATAGAAACTAGAACTATTTGTTCTTTGCTTTCCCTCTCTCACTGTTTAATCCTGGGGCCTAACCAGCCACATGTGCTCAGTTGCCTTTCTGTTGAGCCTATAGAAAGTCTTTAAAGGGAGGAGGCATGTGTCCTAGGACACTTTAACTACAGTGCTGAATGTTAAAACCAAGGGGTCATAGGTGGAAACCAACAGCTATAAGGCATTAACTAAGACTGTCCTAAACAAACTGAAGTATATGAGCTCCAGGCTAATAGTTTTACTTTTAGGAACATATGTTTTTCCATCTTTTCTAGAGTTATGTGTGAATCTATCAAGTTCAAAATCATTCACATTTTAGGAGAGGAAATTAAGAAAAACGTCTATCATTGGGATACTACTATGATCCTCTTCTAATATTGCACTCGCACCTATACTTTGACTTCTGTATGAAGGCGCACTAGATTGCCGTGCTTCTCCATCCAATTACATTTGCTCCATCTGCACTTGCTTGTGAAGACTCTCTAATTACCAAACACAGGTTTAATTAAGCACCTTTTTTGTCACTTAGCATGAAATTGTGAAAGTTGTGAGAGTGAAAGTCAGTCATATGAGACAAATAGCAAAAAGCATAATGGGCCCACCTGTTCAAAACTGGTGAATAAAATGAGCTCCAAGAGCATTAAATATTCTGTAGAACTTCTTCCACTTTATTGTTTTGCAAAATGGTTTTTGTGTCATCATTAATGCTCTCAGTAATTAATGAACACCAGATGGAATATGAACCAGACAGGATATCATCTATCAGGAAGTGTTTTCTCAGAATTAAATGAGGCTGAGCTTGGAAAATTTTCACTTCCCTTAGTCTTGGTTCAATGAAAGCTCTTAATTCTGATTTTATATATGTTTGAAAACTGAAGTCATATTTTGGACTCTCTTGTACACAAATATAATGTCATTTTCTTCATTTGTGTCTAATGAGAGTCTCTGGCTTTAGGCCCAAATACCTTCAAATAGTTTCCCTTTTTCTCCACTAAGTAGAAATAATTTTTAGAACCTTTACAATAGGCCAGAAAGGAAGAAAAAACTCATATTTTTTTTCCCCGTGGCTAAAGCAAAAATGTTACTATTATTCCATGACATTGCCAGGTAAATACTCAGAGCTGAAACATATCATTGGCAATAAAGCTACAAAATAGCAGCAAAAGTTCTGAGGTTCTTTAAGACCTTTCAGAACAGGTGAACAGCCAAAGGGACTTCAATATTCAGAGTATTGTTCATGATGAGACAATGTGGATTTAGGCAGCAAGTCAGGATGAAATGATTTTGTTCTGGGATACTTGAATGGGAAGATTTTCTGTTATTTAGATTTTTTTACTATAACATGTTTCTAAAATATTGGGACATTTAAAAGAGAATAGCATAAACTCTTAAATCCTACTAATGCAATTTTACTGATAGTTTCTGATGAATTTAGATGGAATAGACTCAGTTACCAAGTAACTAAAGAAATATAGGCAGAAATATAGAATAAATGTCCTGAGGAATGAGTGTCATACAAGTGTGCACAGATAGCCAGTGTTGCCCCAACTCCTGAACTGGCTTCTTACCTGAGTGGTCAGACATTTGAAAATAGGATTTTATGATGCTTTGCAAAGCATTATAATTTCTCCTTAAAAGTTCATAAGTTGAAAAGGAGGAGGCAAGGATGCTTGATAAGAAATGTACTCATTATCTTGCCCATGTAATTGTAACTCCTCTGTATGGTATTTTTGCAATTAAAAAAAAGAAACTTCCAAAAAAAAAGTTCATAAGTTGAAGTCCTATCCCCCAATTAATATGAGGGAAGAACCTTATGAACTGAATTGATGGCTGCATAAAAGAGACTCTAAAGACTTTCCTCTGCCCTTCTATCACGTGAAGCTACTTTAAGAAGATGGTAGTGGGGAGGGAAGAGGGGCTGGCGTGGGGAGGAGGGCTGAGTGGGCAGGGAGATGGGAAAGGATGGGAAGGGAAAACAAAGGAGCAGGCAACAATGCTTGACAAAAAATGTACTCATTACCTTGCCCGTGTAATTGTAACCCCTCTGTACGGTATTTTGACAATAAAATAAAATAAAAAGAAGAAGATGGTTGTCATCAATGAAGCAAAAAGCAGTCCTCTATTCTACATCCAGACAGTGAGTGTGTCAGCACCATGACTTTGGACTTCTCAATCTCGAGACCTGTGAGAGATAAAAGCTGACTGTTTAAGCCATGGTATCCATGGTGCTATGTTCTAGCAGCATGACCAGACTACGATGTGTATGTTAACAATAAGCAAATACTTGACATATAAGCATGAAGATGTACGGAATCATCTCTTTGCCATATTTGCTCTCAACTGTAGGCCTTTGTCATCTATGCTCTTAACTGAATTACTATTATCCATTTAGATTAACACCTACAGTTAAGACTCAATCCAAAGCTACTACAGTCTAAAAGGTATGCAAATGGCAAACGATGCAAATGACAAAGGAGAGCACTCAGAATTTGGGAGCCTTAAAATAAATGTTTTAAAACTACTCATTAACACAAGGACAGACATCCCAAAAAAGATAAATACGCAGCTCCCGTCAGAAGTAGCTCCTATGTTCAGCCTAGAATCTAGGGCTGTCCCTCCCCCCTTTACTGTCTACAGCCACAGAACTGATCCATCCCGCCCGCACCCCGACTTCTTGGAAGGCTGAGGAGTGTATGGAGCTTAGGATGCAAATGGCAAACGAGAGCACTCAGAATGTGGAGGCCCTCAAAGGGGAACACTACTACACTGTCAATGGAAGTAGAAACTTGTTCAACAAATCTGGAAAGCAGTGTTGGTTCCTCAAAAGACTAAACACCAAGCTCCCCTATGACTCAGCAATCCCACTTCTGGAAATTTACCCAAATGACCACAAACAAGACCTTACTAAAGCTACCAGCACACCAATGCTCACTGAAGCATTATTGACCATAGCTAAGATATGGAAACAACCCAGATGCCCCTCAGTAGATGAATGGATCAAGAAAATCTAAGAACTAGAATATGTCTATGATACTTTTAACAGGGAATCTCAATAACCCAACTGTTTAGAGCATAGGACCATATATAACGAAATGTATTAACATGTACCCCAATTTATGGAAAAAAGAGGTTTTTATTAGACCCTGTTGGTAGTTTGTTTTTCTATTGTTTTATTTTTATCTTCATTTATAATAGTTTTTTTGTTCCTCATGTTTTGCATATAAGATTATTCAGTCTGTGGAACGAAAAGGGACTTGCAGAAACAGCAGCACAAAGGGTGAACCAAAGCAACATGGATACTCACTTGACACTATGTTGGATATGAACATTGCAATTTGGAGGGAGGGGATTTGGAAGGGATATGTGGGAGATAATGAGGTAATGATTAAAAACAAATGTGCTAATTGCCTTACTTCTGTATCTGTAACCCCTGCTCAGCACCTTTTTCAGTGAAAAATAAAGAATTCTGAGTACTCATTAACACAAGTACAGACATCCTAAAAAAGATAAATATACAGCTTCTGTCAGAAGCTGCTCCTGCCCAGGCGTTGGTGGCTCATGCCTATAATCCTAGCTACTCAGGAGGCTGAGATCTGAGGATCGCCATTCAAAGCCAGTCCCGGCAGGAGAGACCATGAGACTCCTATCTCCAATAAACCACCAGAAAACCGGAAGTGGCGCTGTAGCTCAAGTGGTAGAGTGCTCGCCTTGAGCTGCAGAGCTGAGGGACAGCGCCCAGGCCCAGAGTTCAAGCCCCATGGCCGGCCAAAAAAAAAAAAAAAAAAGAAGCTGCTCCTGCGTTCATCATAACATCTAGGGCTGCCCACTCCCCTCTCACTGTCCACAGCCACAGAACTGATTTATTCCCCCAATTTCTTGGAAAGCTGAGGAGTGTATTGTAGCTGTGGGTGAGGTTTTGGATAGAGGTTAAGCAATATAAGCTTTGCGAAAGTGAGACATCTCTAGTGCTGTCTTTTGTGCATTCTATATGTCCTTTGGCTTTTTTTTTTTTTTTAACCGTGCACTTGTTTCTTTGAAAGAAAGTTTTTGTGCTGCCTTGGCATACTCACATACATTTTCTTTATAAGTTGGCAAACTAATGCTTTCTTTACACTTAATCCAGTTTAGTCTGTTCAGGAAACTTTGATGTTTTTAAACCATGTCTGTTATTTGGTTCTTTCTAATCATCAGCAAGAAGAAAGGTTAATAGCATTAAATATAGATTACTCAATTTGTCTGTGAGGACATCTTTTTTTTTTTCTAGCAGTTAGGAAGTATATAAATTTGGTGCCAAGTAGCAGGGGAAAAGGTCTAGCTAGAATTTTAGACTACATCAAAAATCTGCCTGTTCCTTCCAGCTATAGATCACTCAGTATCTTCTCAGCAGCACAAAACCTTTCTTTCAAAGAAAAGGAACAATTGCACAGTAAAAGAAAAAAAGGCAAAGGGCAAATACAATGCACAAAAGACATCACTAGAGATGTCTCGCTTTGCAAAGTTTATATTGCTTGACCTCTAGCCCAAACCTCACCCTCAGGTAACTATTTGACAGCTGCCAGGAGGCAGACATGGCAGTGAGCTACTGAAAATATGAAGCAGCTGAATTTCTTAAAACCTGACAGCAAAGGTTGGCCTCAAGGTGTCTTATGGGGACAGTGCACACAGAGTACAGGAGAGAAGCCACTTGAAAGTAGCAATATAAGTGACTTAGCTGTGTGCTTGTGTGAAATTTATAATCTGTATACATTATTCATTTTTCTGGAACAAAATAGCACAGCTTTGCTATTTTGGGTGAATCTATTTTTTCTCTGAAGGATCATTTGCATATGTATAACATCATTCATGGGTCATACACAATCATCAATATAGGCCAATTGCTGAGAGCAGGAAAGAAAAGGAGACCTGTCTGTATCTTCACATACCAAATGGTTGCTCAAATAGCCTTATAGATCCATCAGACCAGACAATCCCTATCCCTGAAAGGGTAGAGGTTGATTCACCCATTGGTCTCTTGCTTGGAAACATCAACCCTTTGATTTACAAATTCATTGTAGGTATTTTTTTGTCTCTCTTGGGCTCAGATGTTAGCAGAGCTTCCTTGGCATACCCGCACACATTTTCTTTCCTCTTCTCAAATGCATTTACGATGTTGGATGTCTGCAATGTGTCAATTTATAAAAATCAATTCACATATGAGAGAAAACACTAGATTGTATGCTGTGAATATCTCAGGAAAAAGTTGACACTTTACATGACAACTAGAGCAAGTCAGAAAAAATTATGCTTATGCCTGTTTGAAAACCAGTTTTATAGAAGTTGAAAGACTTTTAAGAGCTTCATAAATTAACATTCCATCATAACACATTAGAAATGTGTTTTGTATACATATCAATAAGAATGAAAAAAGGCATAAATAATGCGTGAAAATAAGTGTTGGATGTGTCCTTCAAGGGAAAGGGCCCAGGACTATCAATTCAGTACAATGGCGTTTTGCCCTTGGTATTGTTTTTGTGCAGATCATAGTTATACTTTTTAATAATTTTGAAAGTACATAATTTTCTTCAAACTTGATTTTTATTTCTGACCTGGGCCTGTTCACCCCTCCTTAGGCAACCTGGTGTCCCCCCCCCCCCACTTCCCGGAGGTCACCATATTGATGCCAAACTTAGTGCGGACACCCGATTGGCATAGCGCACTGCAGCCCAGAACTCCTGGACTCAAGCGATCCTCTGGGCTCAGCCTTCCGAGTAGCTGGGACTACAGACGCGCGCCACCACACTCGGCTTGGTTTTTATTTCTAATCACTGACTTAATGCCAAGTTAAAGACGGGACACATATGGTCCATTCTATTTTTGTTGATGGGTGGTAATGATCTCCTTATTGTTTAGTCATGCTTTCTAAGATCTAGTTATGAAACTTTGAGGCTTTCAGAGTCCTATTTAATGTAAAATCTAAAAAGAAGTTTATAAATCTATAAATGTGAACATATTTACACATATATGCCTCTGTGTGTGTACATGTGTGTGTGTGTGTGTGTGTGTGTGTGTGTGTGTATGAGCCAGTCTTAACACTAGTTTCTAATTCATACAATTTACAGTTAACACTATAATTTACAGTTAACACATTTCTTTTCCAGGGTTCACATACCATCACACTTGTAGTCACCCAAAGTAATTAGTTGATGCAATTCATGACCAGTATTAAGGAGAAAAGGTTAGAGCTTTGGGGACAAAATATTCAAGAGGCATTTGCTCTTTATCCTGACACTAGGCTTCCTGACTGGAAGTGATAAAGTACCCTTCCTTATATTTTCCTCTCAGCAGCTTCATTTAAATACCTAGTCCCTATTCATGAATTTTGTTCTGTGCTCTTTGCCAATAAGTAATCTACCCTGCTACATTCAATGGAGTATTATTGTGATGCCTATGTGCTCCAGGTTCTCTTCTTACTATTGTGTCCTAACAAACAAGTTAGACTTTTATTTCTCTAATTAAATATTTGTAAGGAATAGATGGGTATCAAATATAAAAAAGAGAATATTATACTAGAATCTACATTGTCGACTTCATAGTTACTGAACAGTTGAGAAGAGACTATAGAAAAGCTCGAGGAAGTAATTGAGACTAGAAAAAGTGTTTCAAAAATATTGAAATGTAATTATCTCTGCCTGGATTTTTGGTCTGATGATTATTTGAAATGTAGCTAGAAAAAAAAAAAAAACTATGGGTGGTAGCATGGTCCTCTATCAGGCAGTAAGAAAAAAAACAGAAAAAAATTGCAAAGGAGGAGGCAATTCTTGATAGGAAATATACTCATTACCTTGCTCATGTAATAGTAACCCCTCTGTTCAGTATTTTAGAATAAAAAAAATATACAAAAATTTCTGACTTTTAGCTTTGACAACCATCTTCTAGGCACCAGCCAATAAAAACCTAGCATACTCATGAGTCAATTACTTCCACATCCCATTACATTGTAACATCTATCTTGTTCCAAATATTTTTCTAGATACCCATCATATCTTAACCCTAGGTCTCATGGCAACCTGCTTCACTGAAGTTATAACACCAGGGAGCAATCAATTGTCAGATCTGGATTTTATTCCAAGTTTACCTAACTCCAAAGCCTTCAATATGAATCATTGCTTATGTTGCAAGATTATAAAATCTAGAAGTAAAATAATTATTATTAGAAAAGCCAGTACTCTGTTGTAACCTGTCAGAATATATTATGATTATTCTTCCCATATAGGGAATATTTAAGCATTTCTTCCTAGCACTAGGTCTCTTCACTCTTTGCTATTGGATGTTTTGTCACCGAATTTACCAGTAAAAAAACTAAACTACACTGAATTATGTGCATAATTTAGCACAGATCTTTAATGTTCAGAATGAAGATCAGCTTGCTTCCCTCGATGCATATAAGTTAGCAGAAATGTGTAAATCATTATCTTTCCTACAAACTCTTAAGAAAGTAAATATTCCAGTCCAGCTAGTAATTATGGTGATATTGCATGATCCCAAGAAGATTAAAGCTTCTCATATTTTAGCATTATGAGCCTTACTTATCAATAAGTCAGCATTTGCTTTTCATATAGCTGGAGAGAAGCCATTATATCTTGCCTACAGAAGAAAAATAAAGAGCAATGGTTCCCTTCATTAAAAAAAAACATATGCCTAAACCCGTAGTTATTAAGAAGAACTTGTTCCTTTGTCATACTGTGATAAATTTAAGTGACTCCATTGATGTCTCTCATATGTCATGGCTGGTGGCATTAGGGTTATGTGTGCTTTAAAAAGACTAAAAGTGGGCAGAGAGTGTGAAAAGGAAGCTTCACAAATATTTGTGACAGACAGGTGACACTTAGGTTTTCATTTGATTTCCTCAAAATTTGATTGTACTCTATAATTTTACAGAACACTACTAGTTGTGAATGACAAAAAATCCCACTCAAAATGGAGTAAGCAAGAAAGTGGCTTGTAAAACAAGCTTGCATAACCAGAAATACATAGTAGACTGATTGGAGGCACATATAAACACAAAGGCTCAGACATTGCCATTAGTATATACTCTTACAGTCCAGTCTGAGGCCTGAGCTGTACCACCCTTGCTCAGTTCTCTACTAATTTCTCCAGTTGGGTTCAGAATAGTTGTCAACAACTCTTGGCCTCAACTTGAGGCTCACTGATCTCGACTGAAAGTAAATTTATCTTTCTGAGTTGTTTGAGTAGTAGGATTGAGTTTATTCTGACCACCATAGTCATATAGTCAGCTTTGAAAAGAAAACAGCATCAAGATGAATTTGCTGCCCATTCAACCAAATCTGTGTCCTATTTTTGCTCAGTGCTAAGACAGGAAGCACTATACTGGATGCATCTGGAATTAGATTGAGGAAAAGAGTAATTTCCTAGGAAAAATTCAGATTTTCTCACACATGGATAGATTGGATAATCATAGAATGGTTGGAGAAAATTTAGAGCTCTCATTTAAATTATAATTTCAGCTCACAACGAGTAATTTTATTATAAGTATGACTCAAATATTATGTGATTTTGGTGCAAATATGTAAAACGATATGTAAATATGTAAAATGTAAAAATAATATGTAAAAAAGATTAATAAAGTATCGCTGTTGAGCTGAAATTCAAGTTTACACAAGTGGCTTTCATACTTACTGATTAAATAAACTGTAGTAAGCAAAAATACCATTTGTCCAATGTAGAGATCTTATTATTTACATTTGTTCATGATAATTATAGCTTAGGGAAACCTCAAAATATGCCCTGAAATGTAGACACACTTCATCATTTAACAAGGTTTGGACTCATGGCTATACCACCATAAAAACCCCATTCATGCTACTCCTACTCTTCCTGTATATAGATATGGAAATAAGAAACTAAACTTTGCTTCAAATATAGTATGCTAAGCTAAATGAAATTACTTTCCCAGACATCAACAGTTCAGCAAACTGCTTACTGTTAGTCTAAGGGTTCAGGAATCCAATAAGATACATCTTTTCTTACATACTTTCTTTAGTTTACCTGACCCATGAAGGGACTTAGATAACACAAAAATTGATATCCATAGCTTGCCAATAAAGAAATCAAAAGACCATTTGATGGTGCCTGAGACAGACCCTCCATAGTAACATGAAAAACTGGTGCTAATCTCTATGGAAGACACAAATTGAACAAAGAGGATTTAAGAGGAATTTTTTAAATCTTATTTTCCTGGCATTAAGTATATAAATCTAACTCCAATTTTATACATTGTATTACCACTTCAGGATTTTTTTTTGTTATCATTTGAAGGGAAAAATGCAGCAGGCTCTATTTCATTTTTGATAGCATCAATCCATAAACTTTTTTATCACTTCATAAAGTCAATGTAGCATACTGAAAGTAAATGAACATTTTATTTTAATTCTGAAGCTTCTCACTTTGCCTTAACAGGCTTTCTTCTGAAAACAAAAACCAGAGGCTTGAAAGTACAGAGGAAGGCAAAGGCATGAGGACAGTTGCTTAAACTGAAGTTTTAGCTCGTTAGGAAGAATTAGCCCTGTCATTAATAGACACTCTAGAACCAAACAATAGGTCAGTTTTGAAAATAGTGATACAGGGGCTGGGAAGGTGGCTCAGGGGTAGAGTGCTTGCCTTGCATGCATGAGGCCCTGGGTTCGATTCCTCAGCACCACATACGCAGAAAAAGCTGGAAGTGGGTGCTATGGCTCACGTGGTAGAGTGCTAGCCTTGAGCTGAAGAGCTCAGAACAGTGCCCAGGCCCAGAGTTCAAGCTCCATGACTAGCAAAAGAAAAAAAAGAAAAGAAAATAGTGATACAGTAATGAAATTAAGAATTGAATGTAGTTAATTTTTTGAGGGGGGGTTCAGATACTAATGTTTCCAGAATGAGCCAGCATCATAAGCAAGAAAAAAAAAACATAATCCATCCCCCAAACCCTTTACCTCCTTAGTAAGTGATAAATGAATACCATCTTCATTTACTCAGCTATTCAGGCTACAAGCCTAGATGAACTGGCCAGGTAGCCTAAATGAACTGGCCAGGTAACCAGTGATCTGTGAGTAGGAGTTGGGTTAAAGAACAATGGAACAAATCAGGTCCAGGTGTTCCATCCCTTGAGTTTTGTGACTGATACTTTGCATTTGGCATTTGCCATTGGGATCAACAGCCTCAAGTGACAAGTGCAAGTTTTGCAGAGAAATTTATTTTTTATATCTCAATTAATAATCTTATATGTTGATGCAATTTTATTTACATACAAACATGCATACAGTATAGGCAAAGGGAGTTCTGTACTGGAAATTGAATATAAGTCCCTCTATAATTCTGGCTGTTGCAGAGATTTTTTTAAAGAGGCATTTATTCTAAGATATTAAAAAAAAAACTAGATAGCAGACTATTTCTTCAAATCTGTCTGGGTTGCTATGCATTTGTTTAGAGTTTAGGAAAATAATCTTACTCAGAAGAATACTGACATTTTTCTATCAATTAAAAACATCACTATTATTATCCTAATTAGAGTAGTTTTTTTCTATGTATTAATGTTTCTCTGTTGATAAGGATGCCACAGACAAAGAACTTTTCTGGGTAATGCTTATGCAAATAGTGCATAAAGATGACTAACTATGTTCCAAAGCTATGCTAAGAAGTATTCCTATCTCTAAAACTATTCAAGGTGAGCATTATTATTTCTTTGAACATAGAAAACTAAAGCGTAGTAAGTTTTAGTAATTTACCTAAAGTAAAAGAACTCATCAGTAAATGTAGCAAAAAATAGGTCCAAAGGACATAGCCTATCTCAGTTTATAGTTACTAGAAAAGACAAAATTACAACAAATCTAGTTATAGACCTAATTAGCTTTTGCCTTTTTTTTCCCTCAAGGTTAGCACTCTACCACTTGAGCCACATCTCTATTTCCAGCTTTTGGGTAGTTAATTGGAGTAGAGTGTCACAGACTTTCCTTCCTGGGCTGGCTTTGAACCAAGGTCCTCAGATCTCAGCCTCATGAGTAGCTAGGATTACAGGTGTTAGGATTACAGGTGCCTGGTTTACTTGTTATTCTTGAACAGAGTAGTCTTCATTCTACAAAATAGAATGGGAACTCCCACTGGGCAACATGAGAACAGTTGGCTCTTAAAGTGGATCTAGGAAACAGAATGGATAAAATGTTGATTAGGTGGCATCAATATTTCAAGTTTGTTTATTTGTTGCAAAGGTTAAAGCAGAGGGGACTTCCTTGTTACACTGAGTCAGATAGACTTGAAGTTCATTGCGGGGGCGGGGGGGGGGGGGGGGGGGGGGGGGAGTTGCAAAACCGCTCTGTTTGGGGATTATGTTTGCTGAGTTTCAGTTTAGTGATGTGGCATTTCACAAACCATTTTGGTTTAGTTTGCTCTGTTGGAGCCTGCCATGTAGGAACTGAATCCAAAACAATGGCCACCTCTAATTTAGTATAACAGTGTGGACAGAAAGCTAGTATCCTATATTGCAGAATGTAAATTTTAACATGTAGTAAGCTGGATAGAGCATTTATTGGATAAAGGGATACTGAGGTATTCCTCTGGGAAGTCTAGCAAATGATGAAGAGAATGTGTTCTGTGTTGTCAAACCTGGGTTCTAATTTTGGTTTTTTGCCAGTTATTAGTTCAGTGACTTGTGGGGACTTGCTGACCTTGAAGAGACTGTTCCTTCTCTTTCCATTAACCAATTGCTAGAGAACAGGGATAAATTTCTTTGTATCTTTCATATACAAACCAATCAGTCTCACACATGGGACAACACTGCCTGAATTGTCCTTCTTGAGTTCATTATTGTCAAGAGCTGACCTTCTTCTGGATACTATGCACCAAATTTGATATACTTTTTTATCACTAGTGGCTGGCAGACAATGTACACTTAAAACATTTTTTGAGTTTGAGATTGTTATCTATTCTGAGAGATTTAAGATTTGACCTAAGTGCCATTGCCAGTGCTTTTATGAAAACAACTGAGGAAAACCGGTACTTCTTGGACACACACATTTTAACTTATTTATTTTCTAATCTATACATGAAAATAACAAGAAGTCATAACCATTAGAGAAAGTAAGTGGTGAGGAACATTCTTTTGTGTGCACTTTACTTGACCCTGTTCTGTGAGCTATGAAGAGTCTGAAGTTTTAGATTTAGCCTTTAAGAAAAAAAAGTGTGTACATGCTTTTGTGTGTGTGAGATAAATAATGAATGTACTTTCCTTAAAATGCTGTCTGCAGGGGACAAAAGAATGTCAAATTTTGTGGGAACAGCATGCATCCTTTATAAACAGAGTTACTCTAACATTGTCGCATGTTATATATATTTTTTAATTCCAATTGTGAATTCCAGAAGCAACATGGCCTAGAGTTCTGGTGAGTGAAGCAAAACTACCCTCAGGAAGAGTTTGGACTCAAGTGACAATTAGAGAGTAATGAGTTGTTCAGTGCTTTTGTCCCATATGTGCAAGCTTTGATCAGCTTCCATTATTGCAGCCTTTGCTTTGAATTGGGGAAATGTCACCCAGTATGTCAGTAAGAGAGTATTGGTATTAAGATCAGATACTGGAATGCCTGGCAATAATTCCTTGCAACCTAAAATTCTCTACAATACTTCTAAAATTTATGGTAGTCAGGGGAGAACAGAATATAAGAGAGAGAGGAAATGTAATGCATGAGGACATTTCTAAATCTCAGTAGCACTGATTCTGAATGACAAGGTGATTACAAGGTAATGGCCACAAAAATTGCCCAGGGATCACCTTCTTTCTTTAATTTCACTTCTCCTGCCCTTTCAGTGAGCTGAAGCTGACTGGCTTAAGCAGCAACTTCGGCTGGCCTCTTGCAGGTCATGGAAATCTTTCCCATCCCTGCCCTCATAATTTGAATGGTCTGACTTATTTTGTGTGTTAGGAGAAATGGTCTTTATTTTCCATATGAATCAAGACAATCCAAATTTCTATTAAATATCTATAGCACACAATTTCTCAACAATTCATGATATTTGTATACTCCTAAACCTAACCTTTTTTTGCATGGCTAAAATTTATAAATTGATTCTGGTGTTTTTTTTTTTTAACATTTTCTAATTATTACTGTTGACCTGAAAAAGCAATCTATAAATTGTAATGAAATCAGAATCATTATTTGTTTGGTGCCTACTCTGTGCTAAACACTGTGTTAAGTTTACTACACTCATTATCTTTGATACTAATAAAAATTCTCCAGGCTAAACATCCCATTTTACAAATGAGGAAGCTGAGGCTCAGAGAGGTCCAAGATCTGAGCAAGTATCTCAAAGGTGAGTGTTAGAGTCTATATGTTTTCCTACTTCCACACTTAGCTTTCAAATTATTGTTATTTTCGTTGAATCTAAGCATTCAATACAAGTATTTGTTTTGTTATTGGACAAAGAAATTCACACTCTTTCTGTCCTTTGGGTACATTAAGAAGAAAGGGTTACCTAATGGGAAATCCAGATCAGCCTATAGCATTTCTGAGGGAAGCTGATCTTTTAGGTTCTGCTTGGCTTCTAAACTGGACATGGAACTCTAACCTTTCTCCTTTCCTGTGAAAACATTTCTACTCATTCCTGAGAGCACCAGGCTCTGAAGCTTCAGCCTGCAAAGCTGCTTAGGAGGCAGATGTTAAGTGATTTTGTGAAGGCAAAGGATTAGGTGGGCCTTTGGATGAGGTATTCAATTTAGAGTTTAGTGCTCTTCCACTCAGAAGCACTGCTGTGTTGTTAATGCCTGAGGGTTAGTCTTTAATCACTGGAAGTTTTTTTTCTCTTTCTCTTGTTAAGGTGAATTGTTTTTCAACTTAGCATATAAAACAAGAAGAATTATCAAATAGAAAGCTGCTGGAATGCCAGTGAACTAACAGTGGGAGTTTAACGACAGTCACCCACAAAAGGTTCACCCTAGGGTAAAACAGTGAAGTGCCAGGAGGGCAATAGGGAATCAAAGAGCAGCAGCCTTTTAAGCTGCTTTATCAGCAGTCCACATTAACCAAGGGCTATTGTGCATAAGTTTTAAAAACAGTTTCCCTGTCCCCCCATAATGCTGAGAATTTGGAAACGTCTTAGAACTAAACCCTCTGTGGCCTCAGGCTCTTCCATAGCTACAGAGTTGGCTTGAGGATTTGTTGTTGTTAATGTTAAAGACACAGCTCCCATTATTAGGAAAATGCTTTTTATGCTATTAGAAAAAAAATAGAAAAAGAGAAGAGAAAAAAGAAGTATGGCAGACTGAAAAACAGGAGTGATTTTTCTAATGAAACTTTGCCTTCCAGAAAAATAACTGAGTCTATCTGGATGCAGAAATGAGACCGTTCCCACCTAATTGTGGATGAGTGGTACAAAGTGCTAGGTGTAAATATTGCCTTGGTCCTTACAAGATTTGACAAGATGTTTTCATCGGTGGAGAAAGCTAAGAAATCCGAGGCAAAAATGGGTAAGTTTGAGGACTGTTTGCCCATATCCAGAAATCATCTCAACTGTGCCACAGTAGATAGTTTAAAAAATACCTAAACCTTTTTTCTACTTTATCTGAAATTTAAAAACAAACAGAAAAAAATAAAAGATAAAATGCCACTATTGATCTTGGTATTTTTGCTATAAGATACTATTTTCTTTTATATATTTTTTAAATTAAATTTTTTATTGTGAAAATACTGTATTAAGGGGTTAGTTACATGAACAAGGTAATGAGTACATTTCTTATCCAGTATTGCTGCCTCCTCCTTTGTTTTTCCTCTACCATTCCTTCCCTCTCACCTCCTCAGCTACACACCCTCCACCACCAGCCCCTAAATTGTAAAGTTCCTTTTTTGACATAGCATCCTGTACATCTCATTGTTGCAATGGGTCAATCTGTATCCTTATTTAAACAATTTGTTTTTTCCCTTCCCTTCCACAAATTATACCAACATCAAATACAGAGAAAACAGGGGTTATTCTGTGGGGGAGGAACATACAATGCAACAAAAAAAAATCACATTGTACCTTATAAATATGTTAGAAACAATAGCAAGAAAGAAAAATCACTTGAGTCCTTATCTTGGGGTTCATTTCGCTTATCTGATCTTGTCTGCTTGTCCCAGACATATACTAGTTATTGCAAATAAGGGAAACCATGGGACCTCTGTTTCTTTGGGCCTTGAAGTACCCTATTTTTGGATGCCCCCTCATAGACCACCAGAGACCATGATCAATGCAAACAGCAAAGAGTCATTTATTGCAAGCTCGAGCTTGGTCCTCCGCACACTCAGCAACCGGTGATGCTTAGAGGCCCTGAGCATAGAATCAACACAGTTTTTATAGTATTGAACAAACAACTTTAAGGAATTTTACATAAGAAATTACATGATTGGTTAACATCTAGAGCAAGCTAAGGTGGGCAAATATGATTGGTTGACCTTTACAGAAAAATATCCTTGGTCATAGCTTGACCACAAATGGTTATGAGTCACACCTAATCCAACAGTATGCATGGCATGTTTCCCCTTGGACTCTGAAGAACCGGTTGGTCGGAACATTATATGGTTTTAACTGAAACTCTTAGCTCATGGTCACTCAGGGGCAAAGTTTGCCTTAAGCAAAGGCCATCTATGGCTCCAAGAATTGTTTGTGCATGGCTTTCTGTCATAAATTCCTGGCATTGGGGCGAAAGTGGGTCATGAGTTAAGTTGCAGAACTGAGATGGGGTCTTAAGTAAAATAGAATTGCTTAGGTTTCTCAGGCCTGGCTTAACTTCATTTAATATAATTTTTTCCAAGTCTTTCCATTTCTTAAAAATGGGGCAATGTCATTCTTTCTGATGGAGACATAGAATTCCATTGTGTATATATACCACATTTTCTTGATCCATTCATTTACTGAGGGGCATCTCGGTTGGTTCCATAGCTTAGCTATGGTAAATAATGCTGCAATAAACATAATTGTGCTGGTAGCTTTAGTATGGCCTTGTTTGTGATCATTCGGGTAAATGCCCAAAAGTGGGGGAAGGCCCAGGAACCAAGAGTCTGGCATGAGTAGAACCCTGACATTCTCTGACATATTACTGGAAGGTCCACTCTGGGATGGTGAGCAGACTCCGCCCTCCTCACAGCCAAGTCTCTGCCCAGTAGCTGCGTTACCTAGGCAACTGGCACACCTGAAAGAGGTCGCATCTCCTGAGATTACATTACCTTGCTCATGTAACTGTAACCCCCCTGTACAGTATCTTTACAATAAAAAAATTTTGAAAAAATACTCAACATCTGTCATCTAAGAACTTCAAATTAATACTATCATGGGACACAGGTGAGGGTTAGTGAAGTTTTCCTTTAAATGTAGGAACTCTTCACTTAGGGTCCTTGACTTTGATTGCAGAATAAGAATTTTAAATGAATCATGATGGTAAGAAAACTTGGCAGTGCTTTTTTGTTTTTTGTAAAGATACTGTACAGAGAGGTTACAGTTACATGAGTAACGTTATGAGTACATTGATACTATGGAGCATTGTTATACCATCCTTCATTTTCCCCCCATTATCCCTTCTCTCCTCCCCCACCCATGAATTCAAACTCCAGTATGAAATACAAGACACTAAAATGAGACACTCTGATAAAGTGAAGAAACACAGAAAATCAAGTTATAATAATGGAAAAAAAATGGAAGCTTGATATTCCCAAGTAAAAGAACAATCTAAAAGTGGTAGCTCATAAAATAGAAATCATAAAGTTTAAAAGCTTTTGTTGACAAAGCTGTAGCGCCTCAGTACCTCTTCATGTCTATATAAATTACCTTGGATATATGAAGATATGAAGAGATATGAAGATATGAAGGGATGCAATTTTTTCTTTCTTTTTTTCAGTTTTTAGTTTTTGATGATTCTGTCTTCTATACCTTATGTATGATGTATTCAAATGTACATCTTTAGAAGAGTTTGGAGGACGGTACAGAACTCAAGGGAAAAAAGGGTGAAAAAGTCCAGCAGTGGAACTGAGATCGGAGGATCACTGTTCAAAGTCAGCCTGGGCAGAAAGTCTATGAACTTATTTACAACTAACTACTGAAAAAGCAGGAAGCAGAGTAGAGCTCAAGTAGTAGGGTGCTAACCTTTAGTTTTTTTTTTTTTTTAAAGCTAAGTGACAGTGCTCAGGTCCTGAATTTAAGTCCTAGTACAGGAACAAAACAAAACATACCCTTACATCAATTACTTCTGGATAGGCACATGCTCTCAGAGTTTTTTAATTGGAACCAACAGTGTAGAAACTACCACTTGGATAAAAAGCCACTGCTCTAATCATGTGTGTGTCTTCCAGGGTGTTAATGCAAACAAATTATTTTTTTTGACTTGTCATCCAATGGAAAAATAAGATTGGAAGAATTCATCTTTATCTAATTTTAAATTCATTTGAACTATTCCTGTCTGATCAACTCATGTATTGTTCCTGTTTGATCAATTAATAATCTTCTAAGTGACAAATCCAAATGAACTCTAATGCTTCAATTTTATGATTGAATACTGGTAAATGAAAGTCAGATAGTTTATAAACATTTGCATTTTTACATTAAAACAAAACACATGATTAAGTATATATTTCTATATTAAGTTCTCTTTAAATATCAAAGATGGAGAACTCATGAATATCAAAGATGGAGAACTCATGGATATTGAAATTCTAGTAAAAATGATATAAGATGATTTGTGTTTTTCAAACAAACAAGTATCTAAGTAATTACTTGAGAAGCTGAGTCAGAAAATCAGCTCTAGACTAGACTAGCATAGCCTGGAGATCTATCTATCTATCTATCTATCTATCTTTTCTTGATCTTTTTCTTGATCCATTCATCTATGGAGGGGCATCTGGGTTGGTTCCATATCTTAGCTATGGTAAATAATGCTTCAATAAACAGTTGGGCTGGTAGCCTTAGTATGGCATTGTTTGTGATCGTTTGAGTCAAAGCCCAAAAGTGGGATTGCTGGGTCACAAGAGATTCTATGCCTCCATCAGAAAGAATGACATTGCCCCATTTGTTAGGAAATGGAAAGACTTGGAAAAAATTATAGTAAGTGAAGTAAGCCAGGCCCAAAGAAACATAGGTCCCATGGTTTCCCTTATTTGCAATAACTAGTACATGTGTAGGACAAGCAGAGAAGGCCAAAAGCTATGTACATATGACCATATAGTATGATGTTAAGCAAAATGAACCCCAAGATAGGGACAGAAATATCTTTTTTTTTCTTGCTATTGTTTCTAACATATTTATAATGTGCCATGTAATTTTTTTTTGTTGCTTTGTATGTTCCTCCCCCAAGGTATGACTCCTGTTTTCACTGTATTTGATGTTGGTGCCCTGCATCTTGCATATACACTTCTCTGATTCGGGGAGGGGAAGGGAAACAAACAAAATGCTTAAATAAGGATACATGACCCATTGTAACAATGAGATGTACAAGACACTATGTTGAAAAGGAATTTTACAACTTGGGGGGTCGTTATAAAGGTGGGGAGTTGTGGAGATGGGAGGGAAGAGATGATAGGGGGAGAGCAAAGGAGGAGGCAACAATTGAAGAAGGCCCTGAGAGGAGACTCAAGCTAGTACAGCTTCTTTCCAGGCTTTGCCTTTGTTTTAGGTATTTTAGGGGGAAAATCCCTCTGAACAAGCTTAACTTGACCTTGGCTCCAACCAGCCCAGTTCTTGGAATGGAAAGAATGCCTCTAGGTCCCCCTACCCTAAACAACTTAACAACCTTCATTGTTCTGTTAAAGACTGACAGATCAAACAGATAGGTTGTAATCTGGCTCGCTGTAATCTGGCTCATACTGGCAATATCAACAGTTTACCATGAACTCTGCCTTTTTCACCTGCTTATGTTAAACTCTACTGAACTCCTTTGGTATGCTCTGTCTTACCGTTGAATTCGTGAGTCATTTAAATCAAAAGTGATAGGCTGGTTTAAACAGCCATTATGTGACAAAGTGTAACCTCATTGGCCACCTGCGTGTGGTCTAGTATGACTGTGCAATCTTTTGGGTGTATGACAATCTCATTGGTCACCTGGTGACCAGGCTTGACCATGTGAATTTTGCCTTTAAAAACCTAAGCACGTGGGCCGCTCAGGGTTGCAGTATCAGCTCCCGAGCCTGTGCTGCGGCCCTGGCCGGTCAGTGTAGGAACCTTCTCAATAAAGTTGCTTCTTTATTAACAACTTCGTTGCAGTGGGCTCTGTCACTCCGGACGACTAGGTGGGCTTGCCTGCCTGAGTAGGGGTCTTCCTACTACACAATGATCAGTAGGAAATGTACTCATTACCTTGCTCATGTAACTGTAACCCTTCTGTATAACAATAAAAAACATACAAAAAGATAAAAATAAAAGCTGGGAGCTGGTGGCTCAGACCTGTAATCTTACCTCTGCATAGGCTGAGATCTGAGGATCACAGTTCAAAGCCAGCCTGGGCAGGAAAGTCTGTGAGACTCTTTTTTTTTTTTAATGAGTTTTTTATTGTGAAAATACAGTACAGAGGGGTTACAATCACACAAGCAAGGTAATGAGTACATTTCTTATCAAGCATTGTTGCCTCCTCCTTTGTTTTTCCCCTACCATCCCTTCCTACCCATCTCCACAACTACATTTCCTCCCCCTACCCCCACCTCCCCACCTCCTGGCCTAAATTGTAAAGTTCCTTTTTCCACATAGCGTCTTATACATCTCATTGTTGCAATGGGTTAACCGGTATCCCTATTAAACAATTTGTTTTTTCCCTTCCACTCCACAAATTATACCAACATCAAATATAGTGAAAACAGGGGTTATACAGTGGGGGAGGGACACACAAAGCAGCAACAAAAAAATCACCTGGTACCTTATAAATACGTTAGAAACAATAGCAAGAAAAAAAAAAACACTGTGTCCTTATCTTGGGGTTCATTTCACTTAACATCATCTTATCTGACCTTTTCTGCTTGCCTTAGATATGTACTAGTTATTGCAAATAAGTAAAACCATGGGACTTATGTTTCTTTGGACCTGGTTTACTTCACTTAATATAATTTTTTCAAGTCTTTCCATTACCTAACAAATGGGGCGATGCCATTCTTTCTGATGGAGGCATAGAATTCCATTGTGTATCTCCAATTAACCACCAGGAAACTGGAAGTGATGCTGTGGCTCAAAGTGGTAGAGCACTAGCTTTGTGCAAAACGAGTGCAGGAACATCATGTAAGCCCTGAGTTCAAGACCCATAACTGACAATAATTAATTTAAAAAAAAAAGAAAGGGGCTTGGAATAAATTATAGTAAGTGAAGTAAGCCAGGCCCAAAGAAACATAGGTCCCATGGTTTCCCTTATTTGCAATATCTAGTATATGTCTAAGTCAAGCAGAAAAGGTCAGATAAGGTGATGTTAGGGAAATGAATCCTAAGATATGTATTCAATTTTTTTTTCTTTCATGCGATTGTTTCTAACACATTTATAAGATGATTTCTTTGTTGCTTTGTATGCCCCTCCCCCACAGTATAACCCCTGCTTTCACTGTATTTGATGTTGGTATGATTTGTGGAGGGGAAGCGGAAAAACAAATTGTTTAAATAGGGATACAGGTGGACCCATTGCAACAATGAGATGTACAAGTCGTTGAAAACGAACTTTACAACTTCCATGCGGGAGAGGGGGTCAGGGCGGGGAGGATTGGGTGGGGGATTGGGGGGGGGAGGATGGGCAGGGATGGGAAGGGGAAACAAAGGAGGCTACAATGCTTGATAAGAAATGTACTCATTATCTTGCCCATGTAATTGTAACTCCTCTGTACAGTATTTTCATAATAAAAAAATAAATAAACCTTAAAAAAAAAGAAAGGGAGGGAGAAACAGAGAAAGGAGGGAGAAAGGAAGAGTGAAAGTAAAAATGACAATTCATTTAAATATTGTTTTAGCAAAGTTTAGCAATATCTGGGAAATGAGTATTTCAGTATTTAATTAGAACATTTCGATTTCAAGTTAATTTTAAATTATCAGTCTATCTGTGCACAGCAATCTTCTAAAGAGACAAGTTGAGGTATTTTACTTTGGTCAGATGTCTATGATCTGATTTCTTAATTTCTCCATTCAAAATCTTTTAAGTATATAATTGAAGCCTAATATTAAAAATAAGTGCAATTCAGCAATATAGTTCAAGAATAAAGTTTTATTTTCTGGATAAGATATAGTTTATTGTAAAAAATTTAAATGTTACCTTATAATGGTAAATTCCTTTAAAAGAATGCTTAAACTACTTTGAATACTTCCAACCCCTCCAAGACATCAAAGCATTGTAATCTTGTATTAACTAATCTTCTATGTGAATTTTGCCTATTAAACATTGTGCCTTATTTTATTAAGTTTTGTTGAAATCCAGCTTTCTATTTTGGGAAAACAACAATATTTTATTCTTCATGAATAAGAATTTACTCTTAAACAAATCTAAAATCCTTATAATGTTTGTAATTGCCTATTATATCACTGCTTATTCGTTTATTGAACTTACTCAATACATGAATCCATAAAATTATTTTAAAAAATCCTTTGAAAACACTGACAAACAAACAACAAACAAACTTGTATTTAGTAGCTCCAAGTGACATAGAAGAAATTGTGACAAAAGTACTAACCAAGCTAACTGGTCTCAAAGGTCCTGTCCAATGCCAATGAGATTTGCCAGTTTTTGCCAAACATCTTGTTTTTTCTGCCCACATGAATTCAATATAGGAACAAATAAATAAACAGATGAATCTTTTAAAGAAGAGGAGACTAAGTTGGTAGGTATTCAAGTGAAATCCATTCCAACACACACTTCCAACCAGTAACTCACATCTAAAAAAGATATCACAAAGTAGATACTATACAGATCCCACTCTTTTTCTCCTCATGGAACACAAAGTTTTTGTGACTGCTTAACGAATTCAGGCCATTTAAAAATCTCAAAGGGAGTACTGCAACATTCAAATTCTAACAGGCTCTGAGCAGTCACTTTCTTTTTTCTTCACTCAGCTCCTAATTACTAGGAAATTCTGACAAGTAGTTCACACATTCAAAAATCCATGCTTGGCTCTTCACAGATTCTCCAGATCCTTTAATCATCTCAGCTCTGTCAGCTGTGTGCACAGAACCAGAGAGGAGTACTACAGCCACACAGGACTGCAGCAGCCTCTCCATTCCTCTTTCAAACTAGAGAGGCAGACAGGATACAAAGGGAAGCATATCCAGAAAGCTGGAGTGTGTCTTCAAAGACTAACTGAAATCTAATGAAAGGGGAAAGTTTTTATGAAGCTGAAGGAATCAGCGATGCTGAAAACTAGTTGGAGATATTTTGCTTTTTGAGGAGTCGGGAAATGGCAACTTTTAATCAAAGAATTTTGAATACATGGTGGAGTATTTTTAAAGTACTAACTACAAAAAATTGTATAAGATCCCATAAGAGGAAGACAATATAACACTTTTCTTCTGTACATTATAGTTTATTCATTGGAGCATCACAATTTTGTGGTAACAAGTCACTTGATTTATCAATAACCTAATCATTCACTGGATTTTTCATTCAATCACTTATTTACTTAGTAGGGTAACTTTTTCTAGACACAGGATAATGGATAAGCTGAAGCACATGAATAAGTGTAATAAAAATAATTTTGATTAACTATCAGAAATAGACATAGGTCCCTGCATCACTCTGCTTCATAGTAAAATAAATTTTAATGAAAGGTTCCTTTGATTTTTCTGAAACTAAGAGAATTAGCTAAGAAGTTCACATCTCCATTTCTTTAATCCTGAAGCAAATAAAATAAGAAACTTTTTTTTGAAAGACTTCAAGCTCTCCGAGAATAATTTTTAAGGTCAGGCTAGAGAGAGAAGATGAGAACATGAACTGGAGCCCAACTACATCCCAGTATTGCATCTTCCAGCTACAAAGGTAGTCACATATATATATATATATATATATATATATACATATATATATATATATACACACACACACACACACACACACACATATATATATATATATATATATTCCTAGATATCTCAGTTTCATCATCCTATAATGTGGGCAGTAATGGAATTTGCAGGGTTTCTGTGAGTTATAGTCAGTGAATATCCACAAAAGAATGGTGCTTAACCAATAAAAGGTGGCATGTTGTTAGAAATTATCACTATCATTCAAAAGCTGTCATTTCACAAATGAAACACAGTGTGAAAAACATACATAGTATTGAGGAAGGATAAATTAAGGAAAACGAGGCCTAATGAAGGCAACTTAGAAGCACTATCTTCTACCTTGAGGTACCTTACCTCAAGAATTAATATCTGTACTCATTACCTTGCTCATGTAACTATAACCCCTCTGTACAGTATTTTCACAATAAAAACTTATTTTTTTAAAAAAAGGAATTAGTATGTTTGGTGGCAGAATGAATCCTTTCCTGAGAGATATGCCTGCCCCCACCCCCAAAAACATTAAAGGGTGAACACAAACATAAACAACCACAACGGTAAACAAGAGCCAGGAACATAGAAAGTGTAACACCACCAAAGTAATAAAGAGCAAAAAATACCTATCCATACAACTTAAAGTCAGACCTCATCCCGTTAACATATAAATACCCCTGCTGCCAAGGAACTCTATCTCTCTCCCTTTGAGAGCACCCACACTCTGTTAGAGTGTGCCCCTGCATTTCTGTTTGTTTATTGGTCTGGTTTTTGTCTGCTTGTCTGCTTGCTTACTGTTAGGAAATGGAGTCATGAGTGTTAGGAAAGATCAAGCAAATGAAAGGAGGGAAGGAAGGCATAGACCTCAGCAGACCAGAACAGGCTTTAATCATGGCTGCAGAGGGACTCTATGTAATGCCCAGCAGGGTCCCAGAGACAAAGAATGGGGAGTGGTGGGAGAGGGTTGCAAGATTTTATACATTCTAAGAAGAGATTTTTTTTTGGAAATTCATTATCCTGCCCTGCTGGGGGTTTATTGCCTGAACTGTCCCATTTGGGGTTTCCAGTATAAACAGTCCTGGTTGGCAGGTGGGAGTATCCTCCTGATGCTGAAGGTCGGGCTCTTTTAGATAAGGCTGAGTGTGAGGTTTTCCTGAGAACCAGGAGGCCCCCCCCCCCCCAACCTCCAGTGAGGGTGGTCAATGGGCCAAGGGAGCAGCATTGAGTTAGGAGAACAAAGCAGATTTCCATCACTTACTCAATGAAGCTCTTCCAAGTTCTCTTACCATTATGACTTGTCCAGAAATTCTTATTCTGTGTTTCAAGTCAAGGACCCTAAATTAAAAGTTCCTCCTGAGAATGTAGCTTAGTGAGAGAGTGATTGCCTAGCATGCACAAAGACCTGGGTTCAATTCCTCCATATCACATAAGCAGGAAAAATCAGGAGTGATACTGTGGCTCAAGTGGTAGGGCACTAGCCTTGAACATAGAGACAGAGAGAGTATCACAGACAGTGCCCAAGACCTGAATTCAAGCCCCAGGACCAAAAAAAAAAAAGAGTTCCTACTTTTAGAGGGAAATTTCAGAGACTTTTACCTGCATCCAATGCAATATGAACAAAATAATATAAGATACTGTCTAACTATACATTTTCATACACATGTGTAAAAGCACATATATAACTATTTATGTAACATATATTTAGCTGTTAATAGCCATCATTGAGTAAAGACAAAACCATGAAGTATTTCAGCTAATAGAGGGAAATAAGGTAAATAAAAGCAGAATGTGATATTTATTTTTCAATCAACATGTCACTTTCTACTACATTTCTATTACAGTCTTTGTTCTAAGTTGAGATTCTTGAAAGATTCAGCATGGTAAGTCTACAATCAATCCTTATGTATGGCAATGCTAGTCAGCTTGGAGGAATTGTACAGTGTTAGGTAAAACAATCTGGGCCAGAATTTCATGGTTTGTAACATCCCACTAACAAAGTTACAATTTTGTCAAGCTATTTATTTTCATTTTGTAAAGATTTCCTTCTTGTTTCCCCAGTGTTCATTCGCCACTGAATGGTCTTGTTGTATCTGAACATACACACATAGGTTTGTTTTTGGACTTCAGTTTTCCACTGATGTATGTATATCATATAGTTGAATCTGCTCTAGAGTTTTAGTAAGTTTTGAAATTAAAATAATTAATCCTTGTACTTTCTTATTTTTCAAGATACTTTTGACTACTAGAAGTACTATTAAAATTATATGTATGTTAAGTATAATATTATATTTCTAAATATTATGTAAATGTGGGTAGTATTGTGAATATTATTTTTGCAGAAATGATTGACAGTTACTGCAAATAAATCACCTGGAATTCAAACAAAATTATCTTTGAATCTTTACATTAATTTGACACATATCGATATATTAACTATTAAGTCTCTCAATCCATAAACATTGGATGTTTAGGGGCTGGGAAGGTGGCTCAGTGGTAGAGCACTTGCCTTGCATGCCTGAGGCCCTGGGTTCGATTCCTCAGCACCACATAAGCAAAAAGAAAAAAGCTGGAAGTGGCGCTGTGGCTCAAGTGGTAGAGTGCTAGCCTTGAGCTGAAGAGCTGAGGGATAGCGCCCAGGCCCAGAGTTCAGGCCCTACTACCGGACCCAAAAAACAAACATTGGGTGTTTATTTTGTTTAGGTATTTAAATTTTTTTCAGTGAGTTGTTTTAGTTTTTAGCATGTCTGCTTTTTTTACACCTGCTGCTAGTTTATGCCTAAATATTTGAATATTTTTTTGCAATTGTAAATAATATTGTTTATAAAAATTTGGATTGTAAAATGTAAGCATATAGAAATACAAATTTTTTATTAATCTCATATATTTCAAATTCCTGAACTCACTTTTTACTCTGATAGGCTTTCAGTCTATTTATTAAGTTTATTAAATTTACTTAAAATTATTAAAGTATTAAAATATTAAAATTAAAGTATTTCACATATATAATTATGTCAATTGCAAGCAAATACAATTTCCTTTCCTTCTTTGCAATATGGTTGCTATTTTTGTTTCTTTTTCTTGATTAATTCTTTCTGCTGGAATCTCCAGTATTGAAATTGGTAAACACTGCAAACATACTTGTTCCTGATCTTAGAAGGAAAAGAAACTACTTTTTTGCCTTGTAGTATGATGTTAGCTGTAGGATTTTTGTTTGCTTTGCTTTGTTTTGCTTTTTAGATATTCTTTATCAGGATGAAGTTTCCTCTATTCTTACTTTTGCTGAGTATTGTGTTATGTAAAAAGATTGGAGTCTATCAGATTGTTTTTAGTTGAGATGACCATGTGTTTTCAGTGCTTTTTTTCCTCTGGTTATATTAATCAATTGATTTCAACTCCCTCAAAACTTTATATAAAGAACTCATCCAATATGCCTTCTTGTCTCTGCCTTGTTTTCTTCAATATATTTTTGAAATTTCTTCTTTTATAACTTTTATATCATTAAATGAATAACCAATTATAGTTTTATGTTCACTCTAGCCCTCAAAAATTTTTAAGTAAATCATGTGAAATTAATTAAAAAATACACTATGAGGTGATTAAGTTTCATCTTAACTACCTGAATTTTTAAATGTACTTTATTTAAAAATACTGTGCAGAAGGGTTACAGTTACATAAGTAAAGTGATGAGTACATTTCCTATCAAACATTGTTACCTCTTCCTTTGTTTTCCCCCTAACATCCCTTCCTCCCCCCCCCCCCACCTTTCTATCTTCTCCCCCAAGTTGTAAAGTTCATTTGCAACATAGTTTCTTGTACATCTCATTGTTACAATGGGTAAACCTGTATCCTTATTTCAGCATTTTGTTATTTCCCTTCCCCTCCAAATTAGAAAAATGTATATACTGTCCCAACCCGCAGGACTTCAATGAGGGCAATGAACCTAAGCGAGAAGGAATGAAGGGACATGAGACACGAAGAATGACAGCAAGACAAGGATTCTGATCAAGCTGCCAATTTTTATTTTTCACACAAGGGTATTTATATGCTTGGAATAAGGAAGCTTTTTCATTGGCCGAAGCAGCTGCAGGGTGCTTGTTTAAGGCAAGGTGAAAAGGTGGTCTTTAGTAGCTGCAGGGTGTTTGCTTAGGGCAAGGTGAAAAGGTGGTCGTTACTTAGGGCAGGGTGAGAAGGTGAAACAGCTTCAAGATGTTCCAGTGAGATAGTTGGCTCCCAACATCTCCCCCTTTCTTATTTAGAAAATTGATCATCAATTGTTGGCTGCTCTTTTTAAGGGGGTGACAGAGGCTCTGTTCCTCTAAGGGCCCAGGGTTTTTCTCCACTCCCGAGCCAGCATCCTCACTCGGGGAGGGGAGTTTTACAGGCCTTGGCATGTTTTTTGAGGAGACGGCTTGTGGGTATGCACCAGAGCTTGCCACTCAGGGGTCTTGGGTTTTGGGATCTCACGGATCCATCCCCCTGCAGTCTTACCTGCACCTTTGATTTGAGCATTTTTTCTTCCTCCCATAGGTGCATCCTCCCCCAAGAGGAGGGGCCTATAGGAGGAGGGGCGAATGGCAAGGGTGCAATAGGTCTTGCCCGTAGAATGGTCAGGAGTTATGACTAAGAAGAGTTTTCTAAATAAGGAAAAAGAAGGGGAGGAGGTTCCCACTGGAACAAGCTCATGGCAAAACACTAATTAAAAGCCTGGGGTAAACCCTAGATCTCAATGCCGAGGTCTGCCATATCAAGGCGATGGTGATAAACCTGTATGGGCTTAGAAGCCAAGAGATTCATCTGTTATTTAATAAATTCAAACAGGAAGGTCCACGTCTTGAGTTCTAGCTGCATCTGTAAGAGAAAAGGAATCATCCTGGGGGTGGGGAGGAAGGTTTCCCCTGGGTTGTGATAAGCCATTCACCTGTTTTATCAAGCGTTCTGGCAGCCACCTTGGGGCCGCTAGTTCTTGATCTAAAAGACAAAGAGTGGCAGGGAGTGGTCTACCTGTAGCTTGGGAGGGCATTGCCCCTTGGCTTTATTTGCTGAAGGGACATTCACATGCAAAGTGACCAGGTTGTTTACAATCTGGGGACTGAACTTTGAAATGCGTTGGTAAAAGCAGCACCTATGATGTGAGCAGTCCCTACTCCAGAACAAAGCCTGACGAACTCAGTGAGGTCACCCTTGTTTTTATGTGGCCGGAGGACATCTTGACATGCCAGGTTAGCATTTTCAAAGGCAAGACGTTTAACAAAGGCACTTTCACTTTCACTGGGCCCAAGAAGCCTTTCTGCAGCCAAGTTAAGCCGTGAGACAAAGTCACTGTAGGGTTCCACTGGCCTCTGTCTAACTTTTGCCAGGGAAGTAGTAGCTGATCCCTTTTGAGGGAGACGCTTCCAAGCATAAAGGCCAGCATTTTGAATTTGTGCCGAAAGTCCGGTAGGAAAGTGCGCCTGTTTAACATTGGTATCAAAGGGCGCATTACCCAAAAGTTTAGTATAGGTCCAGGTTTTTGAAGATGTTTTAGCCAATTTTTTTGCTCTGTCTCTCTACATTGTTCCTTAAAGTCTGCATTCCATAAAACAAAATCACCCCCACTAAGGGTGGAACGGGCCAGGAACTTCCAAACATTAGGGTGAGCCAGCACGCACTTTGGTTTTCTAACAAGGCTAACGTATAAGGGGCAGTCGGGCCATATTGGGCACAAGCATTTTTAAGCTTTTCAACAAACCGGAGGCTAAGCCTCTTATACTCTTGTTGGCCTTTTCCCTGGGTGGGTTGTTCCTCTTCATCCCCAGTATCCTGCTCCTCATCCTCCTTTTCCTCCTCTTCTGATTTGTCCTCCTCACCCTCTGAGGTCTTATCTGTCTGGCTCCTAGTTACTGGAAAGGTGAGAACTGATTGATGGCCTGATCTAACCTTAATTTTATTTTATTTTATTTATTTATTTATGTTTTTTGGGTCCGGTCATGAGGCCTGAACTCTGGGCCTGGGCACTGTCCCCTCAGCTCTTCAGCTGAGTGGTAGGCTAGCGCTCTACCACTTGAGCCACAGCGCCACTTCAGGCTTTTATCTTTTTGCTTTATGTGGTGCTGAGGAATCGAACCCAGGGCCTCAGGCATGCAAGGCAAGCGCTCTACCACTGAGCCATCTTCCCAGCCCCTTAACCTTAATTTTATTAGGCGGTTTTGGCTTATCAGCCAAGGCCAGTGTGCGGAGTTCATAATCAAGGGACCGCAGTTCTTTTAAAAGTTGAAGGTGTTCTCGCCTATGTTGAAGGGTCTCGCGTAAAGGGGCCAGGTTAGGTAAAGGGGGGAGAGAAAAAACATCTGGATCTGGAGAGGCAGTGGGCCCTTGAAGGACCGGGCCACAAAAGGAAGGGATTTTCAGTAAATTGACCAGCAGTCATATCTAATACAACCGATGGGCAAGCCGCGGGGGGCCGAGAGGCATTTTGAAGAACCTCCTCTCCTGTTTTTACAAGTTTTAAAATTCCACTATCAAATAGAGTACATTTTAAAATGTCATTAATCAAATTTCAATAGGAAAAGGCTGTAGCAGGAACCTTTTCTGAACCAAAGATTTAATAATCTCTTAAACAATCTTCTACTCTTTGCCATCTTTTTGCATCTATGATTCCTACAAGTCCTCTATGAATGCGAAAAATAATTCTAAATCCTTTTTCTTAACCCGCGTTCCCAGTGTCTTGAAGGCCTCCTTGAGGTCTGACACAAATAGATCATGTGACAAATTGCTTGTCCCATGGTGGGTCACTTACCATGTGTCGTCGTCCTCACTCTCCTCCTGGATCTGTCTCTCGGCAGGGTCTGTCGAGGCGATCTCGGACTGTACTTGGCCGTTTTCCCGGAGGACGGCGTTCCTTCCTTAGTCAGAGGCTCGTGCCCCACGTTGGGCACCAGTTGTCCCGACCCGCAGGATGTCAACGAGGGCAATGAACCTAAGTGAGAAGGAATGAAGGGACAAGAGACACGAAGAATGACAGCAAGACAAGGATTCTGATCAAGCTTCCAATTTTTATTTTTCACACAAGAGTATTTATATGCTTGGAATAAGGAAGCTTTTCCATTGGCCGAAGCAGCTGCAGGGTGCTTGTTTAGGGCAAGGTGAAAAGGTGGTCATTAGTAGCTGCAGGGTGTTTGCTTTGGGCAAGGTGGAAAGGTGGTCGTTACTTAGGGCAGGGTGAGAAAGTGAAACAGCCTCAAGATGTTCCAGTGAGATAGTTGGCTCCCAGCAATATACAAGATGCAGGGTACCGGAATCAAATACAGTGAAAAAATGAGTTACACCATGGGGGAAGAACATACAAAAGTAATCAAATAATCACATAGAACATTATACACACATTCAAAACAATAGCAAGAAAGATAAAACCACTTGTGTGTTTCATTTCCCTTAGTATAATCTGATATGGTCTTATGTACACAGCTTTGAGTTTTTCTGCTTGTCCTAGACATATACTAGTTATTGCAAATAAGGGAATCAATGGGGCCTATGTTTCTTTGGGCCTGGCTTACTTCACTTAATATATTTTTCCAGGTCTTTCTGTTTCCTAACCAATGGGACAGTGTCATTCTTTCTGATGGAAGTATAGAATTCATATATATATATATATATATATATATATATATATATATATATTTTTTTTTCCTCACATTTTCTTGATCCATTCATTTACTAAAGGGCATCTGGGTTGGTTCCATATCTTAGCTATGGTAAATAATGCTGTAATAAACATAGTTGTGCTGGTAGCTTTAGTATAGCCTTGTTTGTGATCATTTGGGTAAATGCCCAAAGTGAGATTGCTGGGTCATAGGGGAGCTCTATGTGGAGTCTTTTGAGGAACCTCCATACTGCTTACCAAAGTAACTACCTGAATTTTTGTCCAAAACCTTTAACTTTAATCATTTTCCAAATACTTTAAAGACCACATTTTGTATTACTTAAGAAACAGTCAATAAAAAGACAATCTAAGCTAAATTTTAATTCAAATTTACCTTTTATTTGACTACAAGCTTGACATCAGCTTATTGTTTATGATGTTTTTGAATTAATTCACTAAATGACAAGTTGAGCTGTAAAAGTTGGCCTAGAATTTAAAATTCTATTGGCATGCTACAATGTGTATGTAGCATAAGGGAAACTAATTTGGTTCTTTCTTGCATGCTTACATGCAAATGTTCATGGATCCACTGATTTCTCAGCAGTGTAACAGAACTCATGGCCAGATGTACAATTCTGAGTACTGCATTTCTTTTTTTTGGGGGGGGGTCCGGTCATTGGGCCTGAACTCTGGACCTGGGCACTGTCCCTCAGCTCTTCAGCTCAAGGCTAGTGCTCTACCACTTGAGCCACAGTGCCACTTCCGGCTTTTTTCTTATGTGGTGCTGAGGAATCGAACCCAGGGCCTCAGGCATGCAAAGCAAGCGCTTTAACCACTGAGCCACCTTCTCAGCCCCTGAGTACTGCATTTCTAAAGGATGTTAATTATTAATGTCATATGTAAATTAAATAGAAAAATAAAGGTAATATAGCCATAAGGGAGGAAAACAAATGCATGCTTTATTTGTTTTTCCAATTTTACAAAGTTTCAAGATGGGAAGTATATTTTTTGTGTACATTATAATAACTTTACAGAGAATTAGCCTCACAACACTATTGAAAATATTCAACTCTTTCTACTCTATGATCTGTTGATATACCACTGCACAAAACAAGAGTGGTGCTTGGAAGAGATGGGTAAGATTTTCCATATAGGTTTTCTTGGTTTAGATCTTTCACTAAAGTAACTATTACTCATTCAACTTAAACAAAATCATATATTTCATAGAATATGTAATAGCATCTGAATGCTAATCTTATAATGTAACTATTTTCAAAATATTTCGTTATTCCTTGTTTCAATTCATATGTAGTCTCTCAGATACACTAATACACACCCAATCATCAAGGTCTTTCTTCCTTCTAGTCCCGATTCTTTCCACACATACAACAACTGGTTTATTCTATCACTTTGGAAATTGAGATGTTCTGAAAACAACCTAATTCCTTATTTTCACAATTTTTATTTATATAGTTCTATTTTCATCCTTAGCCATATTTTGTAGCAAGATTTTCCTTTGAATAAATTTCCATGAGATTTAAATGATTAAGAATGAGCGCCAAGGGCTGGGATTGTGGCTTAGTGGTACAGTCTTTGCCTAGCATGGCTAAAGCCCTGGGTTCAATTCCTCAATATACCATAAACAGAAAAGATGTGGTGCTATGGCTCAAGTGGTAGAATGCTAGCCTTGAGCAAAAGAAGCTCAGGGATAGTGCCCAGGCTCTAAGTTCAAGCCCTAGAACTGGCAAAAAAAAAAAAAAAAAGAATATAAAAAAGTTATATCAGTTTTCTATATTAATATTTCTGACTTCACGGGAAAATATATTTTATAATTCATAAATATTTTAATATTACTCTCTAGGCCAGTGGTAGAGTGAAAGATTTAGAGGCTTTGGATATTCATTCAAATCTTGGTTTTGTTTTTACCAGCTGTGTAATGATTTTCCATTATTAAAGCCTATGAGAATTATGTAATAGAAAAATGATTCATAGCATATGATTTGTTATGAAATGTATTGATTACAAAATTATTAAGGCAAAAATATGATACAGTGGTGGCTTAATTATTGGTTACAAGCTTTGTCCATTAAAATGAGGAAAAAGATGAAAGAGAATGCTAATATACATAGCAGAACATAGTGAATATTCAACATATTTTACATAAGTTGAAGGGTGAGGAAAGAGAAAAAGAGGGAGTCAGGGAGAGAGAGAGAAGCAACAAATGAGTGATGGAATAGGTAATCTTAAGAAGAGTAAATGAGCAAAGGAGAAAACAGTTTTCTATATTCAAATATTTCTTTCTTCTTCAAATATAACATGTTTGTGTTTAGATTTGACGTGCTTTTACTATTTCAAATTTCTGTGGTGAAAAACAACCTTTTCCAAATCTCCTATATTAGGTAGCTAAAGCTAAATTCTGTTCCTGTATTAACACCTTAAATCTCATTGCCTGTAGCAGTTTAGCTTTGGCTATATTACATGTTCATGAGAGGTGTATGCAACTCATTGTCTTTGTTTACTTCACAAAGAGATGAAACAATGTTCATATGAGTCATTTGTATTTATAAACAACCAAAAGATACCTAGCTCCAAATCCTTTTACTCATCAGTGATGCACATTATTTTTGTTCTCATTTTACAGCTCAAAACAAATAATAGGTTAAGAGTAAAGTTAATGAATTTAGTTACACAATCCTCCCACAAGAAAGAGTAAGATAATATTTTTGTTTCCCATAAAACAATCTTATGAACTAAATTAGGTCTTATGGACTAAATTAGGTACTTAAAGACTACTAAGACATTGCAGTGTAAATTAATACTTCACTCTGAGGTAGTAAGAGATTCAAGTTTCCTCTCATTATATGTCAGATATATTGTCAACAAGCAAGATGTTTCCTCTTCATGGTTAATGCAACTGGATATGTAAAAGCTGAACACTGGAAATTTATCATGCTATCACAAATTATATTTAGCTCCCATGGATTATAATTCTACCACAGTATTTAGGTAATGATTGATGCTTAATGATGAGGAGAGTTTCTGAAGTCTAAAAAGAGATAGGAAAATAATTTTAGAAAGAATGAAAAACAGTTATGTCAGCTCAGCAAGATCACTGCTGACATCTACTGGATGGAAACTTAAGCAAAAAATTTATTCAACTTGTAAGAACTGGTCTGTTGTAAACTATTACATTGTCCTGTTTTGTTAAAACATTGTCCAGGCCTCTAGGCAGTATATAGTAAGCACAACTCTATACTGCATTTTGTGTTCTGAGTAATTACTTCGAATATTAAGGTTATCCATTGTACCAGAAGCTGCATTATCTATCTGTGTCTAATATTTTAAGTGATTCTAGTCTTAAAAATTCTAAAAGGGATTGAGATTTTAACCTTACCTGAAACCTAACAATTTGGTTTAATATCAGTTAATTCTCTTCAATTTAGAAAAAAAAAAAAAAGAACTAATGATAATAGCAAAGGCTCAGGTGTCTGTGTTCTCTGTACTATGTCTCCAAGACCCATTTTCACAGGCTTATTGTTGAGGGTCAGAAAGCCTGGGCACCTGTTATGTTTTTTGTTGTTGTTTGTTTTTGTTTTTTTCTTTTCAGGTAAGGGGTAGGTTTATTCATTGTTCTGGCTGGCACCAGGCCACGTTGGCCCTCCATACAGCTGGGAAAGGCCTGGGAAAGGGAGCTGGGAAAGAGAGAGAGCTGGGAAAGAGTTAGAAAAGAGCTAGAAAAAAGGGCATCTGGGCCTGGGCTTGGCCTTATCTAAGGTATGGGTGGAGAAAGGTGTGGCCACATCAAATTCAGATGTGACCTCAGCGGATGCAGATGTGACCTCTTCCAGGTGTGCCAGTTGCCTAGGTAACGCAGGTACTGGGTGGAGACTTTGCTGGGAGGAGGGTGGAGTCTGCTAGCCATCCAGGAGAGGGCCTTACATTCCAGCCTTTTAATAATCATGAAATAGGGCGCGGATTCTCTCTGGCTACTTCCTGCTGACAAGGGGCGTTGACATTAGGGGTAAAAGGCTGGAATTTGGTCCCCTCCCAGAGAAGACAGCAAGCAGCAGCTGTCCCTTGGTGGCCTAAGTCCTTAGATGAAGTCTGGAGAAGTCTCATGAAGCATTGAGGGGCTGGAAAAAAAAATACTAGCGAGCAAATAACTGGCAAAAGGAAGGACTTGGGGCTGAAAAATGTTGGTAGAAATGTCTCTGGCTCCTTCTAACATCTGTGACAAGGTAGAGGATAAGTCAGGTAACAAAGGCAAGAATATAAATTCTTGTCCAGTTAATAGGTAGACAGGTATGGACACTAGATGGGCAGGCTTCTTACTTCTATTGACCTCCGGCTCTGGTTAATTTTGAAAGGGCAGGCACAAAGTAGCTGATGGACATCATCTCCTCTTACTCCTCTCCA
The DNA here is from genome assembly GCF_019054845.1 of Dipodomys spectabilis. Lineage (NCBI taxonomy): Eukaryota > Metazoa > Chordata > Mammalia > Rodentia > Heteromyidae > Dipodomys > Dipodomys spectabilis. The sequence goes on along the minus strand of NW_024870758.1, from coordinate 4,215,019 downwards.
TGGTCCCTTGTTCCCCAGATTGGCTGAGTCTAGGTGCTCATTACTGGGATGGCTTGTCCCAGTTGGTATTCAAGGAGGTTTGAACTCAAGGCCTGGGCACTGTCCCTGAGCACTTCTTCTCAAGGCTAGCACTGAACCACTTTGAGTTATAGTACCACTTGCAGTGTTTGCTGGTTAATTAGACATAAGAGTCTTGAGCCATGCTTCCAGCCTGGCTCTTTGGAGGTTAGTTGGGAGATGCAGGTTAGGTATTTTTCAGCCTGGGCTGGCTTTGAATGGCAATCTTTGCCATAAAAGCCCTTTATTATTTCCAATTACAGCAACAAGGAGATCAAGTAGAATAAGTAGAGTTTACCTGGTTCTTATCAAGAATTGACTAACAAATATTCTGCAATGACAAAACTTATTAGATGTGATGAGAATTTTAGCACAGATATGCCCAGTACTTTAGAACCACATAGTCAGTAGTAGAATACACAACACAAAACAAAAAGGCAAAACTCAAATCCTAAAATTTTGTCAATAATGTTTAGACATCTTTGCTAACAAAGCACATCAGATGGTTAGGGCTCACTTACCAGGGCCTGTGAAAAGAGCAACTTGTTAGCAAGGCACCTTAGAATAGATGGATGGAGTGGTAAGCTTGGTAGAAGGTTAAGGGCCGGATGGGGCCAAACCCTTAACCCACCATGTGGCCAAGATGACGAACTCAAGAAGGCAAATTTCTGAAAGAATGCAAAGAAACCCTGAACAAATAGATCAAGCCTAGATTGGCTAGCCTTTGAGAAGGAACCTAGAGGGGGTCCCTGGGACCCAGCCTGCATCACACTCTTCAGGGCATAAGCCGAAATGTAGAAAAGAGAAAGGGAGAGATAGGGAAAGTTGGACATAAATGGCAGAGAGAGAGAGCAAAGAGAGCCTGAAAGTAAACAGACTTCTGACCATTTACCATTGCAGTAACAAAAACTGTTTACATCTGAGAATGATATAAAAATGAGGCGCTCTGGCTTTCCAGGGAGTGCAGGAGGCATTTCAAAGGGGTTTCACCGCTTGGGCGTGATTCGCAGCACCTCATTAAATGTGTAGGAGAGTCAGTCTGGTGAGTAAAGGAGAGCTGACCAGAGCCCAGAGCCCTCTAGAGAGAAATGGCCAAGCCCCCAAAGCCAAGCATCCTCGGCTTCAGAGGTGACCCGCTTTTCAGCTAAAGGCTGTAGGAGCTCTCTGGCATGGCGCCACGTCTGGACAGAGACTGAGCAACAGAGAACCGTAGAGAATAGTTTCACTTACCAGAGTAGAGAAATGGTGTGGGCGTGGATGTGAAGGCCAGCAATGGTATCGAAGCGCTGTGTCCGCAGCAAAGAGACGGGTTCGCAAAAGGCCGTCAGAACTGTGGGTATTCCTCAGAGCAAAAAGGGAAAAAACAAACAGAAAAAGGACAAAAAGAAAAAAACAAACAGAGAGGAATCCCACCTATCCTGACTTTAAGCCCTTTATCCGAGTCATGGCACCATTAATGTTAGGTTTTTATAAAGAGGTAGCCTAGTAAGAACAGCACCACACAGGTGTTATTCAGGTAAGGGGTAGGTTTATTCATCGTTCTGGCTGGCACAGGCCACGTTGGCCCTCCACACAGCTGGGAAAGGCCTGGGAAACAGAGCTGGGAAAGAGAGAGAGAGCTGGGAAAGAGTTAGAAAAGAGCTAGAAAAGAGCCTGTTATGGTTTTTATTAGACAGAGAGACCACAATGTAGGATCCTAACATTTTATAGTAGGCATAAATATGCCTGTTCTTTTCACAGTAAGCATTTTTTAATGAGTATAGAAATACAATGTATTTTCCAGGTTTGATATATATATATATATATATATATATATATATATATATATAAACCTCTTTTCTAAATTTTATTTTATTGCAAAGATGCTGTACAGAGGGGATACAGTTACATGAGTAAGATTATGAGTACATTTCTTGTCAAACACTGTTACCCCTCTATTTTTTCGACTATCCCTTCCCTCCTTTCCCTTCCTCACTCCTCCCCACCCCAACAAAGTTGTAAAGTTCATTTCCAACATAGGGTCTTGTGAGTATCTTTAAAATGATAGCTTATAATAAAGTGTAGTTAGGGGCTGGGAAGTTGGCTCAGTGGTAGAGCGCTTGCCTTGCATGCCTGAAGCCCTGGGTTTGATTCCTCAGCACCACATAAGCAAAAAGAAAAAAGCTGGAAGTGGAGCTCTGGCTCAATTGGTAGAGCGCTCGCCTTGAGCTGAAGAGCTGAGGGACAGCGCCCAGGCCCAGAGTTCAGGCCCCACAACCAGACCCAAAAAAAACATAAATAAAGTGTAGTTATTGCTTTCCTGTCAAGACACACAAAAATATAGCAGCATCCTGAAGAATTATCTTCTAGCAGTCTGTCTGTCAGTATTAGTCAGTTTTGGCTTCTGGTATATTTCTAATTTGCATGTCATTCTGTTGTCCATTCTCATTAATATGAATAGCATAAGGTAAGACCAAGTCCATCTATTTATTTTACATGTCATTCAATTAAGACATTTAGTACCAGAGCTGCAAGTAATAGCAGAGAACACCTTGGTATATTGACTGCTCTCCCCAGCAGAACCCAGCCAGCTAAATGAATTCCATAAACCATCAGGATCAGCCTTAGAAATCCAGACAATTTTCTCTTACATTTCTGTAATGACCTTTTCATTTCACACAAAACCTTAATCCAAGTACAATAAAATGTATTAGTGATTACACAAACTCCATTTTCACTCTCTATCATAACTCTAGTCATTGAATTATGAGTGATCAGGATGTGTTCAAGAAGTAATATAAATTACTTCAGGTATATATCCAATCATAGGGTATACATGAATAGTATCATTCACTTCATAAACAATGTCCCCTGAGTAATTAACAATGAACATATATGATCATATGGGCTACATAATCTGTGTTAATTTTAAAAATAACTAAATTCCAAGGCTTTTAAGGTCATCATTATTTTCAAGGGGAAATCAGTCAATACCTAGCTGACACATAAGACAAAATGGAAAGGACAATATTGATCAAGATGTTTGTAATCATAAATGGACATGCTGAATTACTTTATACAACTACTTAAAGATAATAAAAATAAAGGAAAATGTTTGCAGTTGTTAATGTTAACAAAGCAGTGCCTAAATGGGTGAAGAGTACAAACAGGAATGGTTTCTAACATTAGACCATTTGATTGTTAGCATGAATGAGTCAGTGAGGAGAAACTGTTTTTTTTTTTTTTTAATTTTATTTCATTTTATTTGTGAACATACTGTACAGAGGGGTTACAATTACATGGGCAGGATAATGCGTACATTTCTTACCAAGCATTGCAGCCTCCTCCTTTGGTTTACCCTTCACATCCCTTCCCAGCCTCCCCCCTCCCCCCCAATCCCAATCCTTCTCCTTTCCCCCCTTTCCCCCCCCCCCCCCACCGACGTTGTAAAGCTCATTTTGGACATGTCAACTTGTACTTCTTATTGTTGCAATAGGTCCACCTGTATCCTTAAACAACTGGTTTTTCCCCATCTCCTCCACAAGTTATACTGACATCAAATATAGAGAAAGCAGGGGTTATACTGTGGGGGAGGGACATACAAAGCAACAAAGAGATAATCTTATAAATGCATTAGAAACACATGCATGAAAGAAAATAACCTTAAAATACATATCTAAGGGTTCATTTTCCTGACATCACATTATCTGACCTTTTCCGCTTGACTCATACATATACTAGATATTGCAAATAAGGGAAACCATGGGACCTATGTTTCTTTGGGCCTGTCTTACTTCACTTAATATAATTTTTTCCAAGTTTTTCCATTTCCTAACAAATGGGGCAATGTCATTCTTTCTGATGGAGGCATAGAATTCCATTGTGTATATATACCATATTTTCTTGATCCATTCATCTACTAGTGAGGAGAAACTGTTTGAGGGCACTTGGCTCAAATTTTCCTGTTTGGGTATGCTTCCTTCTGGGTGGAATTACTCTACTTCTTACAACTGATCAAAGGCTACAGAAATGGGTAGGTAAACTATTTAGGTGTGTGGGCATGGGATGTGTGCACATGGATATGCTACATGGAAAGTACAAATGATGTTTTTCTCCAGTAGACTTGTTAGCAACATTCAAGGGATGGGAATGAAATCATGGTCACACCTGTCTGGTGGGGTGTGGGAGACCAAGCAGTCAGGTTTCAGTGCTTGACACAACTTCAAAGAGCAAAACCAAGGCATTACCCCTTGTGAAGAAGGGTCCTGAGAAATACTGAAAAATTAAATGTCTCTTCCTCTGACTGAGTTATTCTTTCCCCTGGTGATAGGAGAGTTGTTTTCTACCACCATGAAATAGATATACCGCATATCAGTATCAGTGATCGCATTATATTCCCCCTACCATCTCCTGTCCACAGAAGATCAAACACTTCATATCCAAAAGTTCAAGAGTGAGAAAAGCAAGAGAAATCACATGTTTGCTTGCTTGTTTTGCCTATTTGTCAACTATGTTGACTATCAAATATAAGAGGTGAATTCTCAGAATGGTCAGATGCCGTTTTTCTTCTTACTAATCTTACTAATTCTTGCATGTGGTCTTGCAAAGATACAGTAGAAAAGAAGCAATAGGAAAGCTTAAATTGCTGAGAAAATTAATCTCCAAATGTAGACATTAGTTAAAATACAAAGGACCCACAATGTCTGGCGCCACAATGCAGAGCATAGAGATACATACATTGCTTATGAGAACTCATGGTAAGTTCCACAATATAGAGCATAGAGATATATACATTGCTTATGAGAATTCATGGTAAGTTCCATCCATAGAAACACAGTTGAATAATTTCAACATTTATAACTTATAAAAAAAATTCCAAAACCAAAGCTGCTTTACTTTTACCATGAAATGCCTAAATACACACTGGGAGTCTGTCTGAAGTAATGGATTAGTAGTAGCCACCACTGATTTGTTGTAGTTTTGCTATTTTATAGGGATTTTCTTGAAAAGACTTTTTCCTTCACTGCCTATGCTTTAGATTAACTTTATGAATGCATAGCAGAACTATGAACAGCCTCATGAGGAAAAATATCTCTGAGAATGAAATATTAATAGCTCAAATAATTCCCTACTGCTCTGACAAGATAAGATACGAAGAAATAAAAAGAAGACTGAATATAGGTTTAACAAGAGATATAAAGTACATAAAATGCTATTACCAGAAGGAAATGACCATTTGGATGCAATTTTAGACACTGATGTAGTTATTTACCTAAGCAAATACATCAGAGTTTGTCTTCCAAAATCACCTATTTAAATCTGAAAATGTATAGCATCATAAAGCCAGTTGAAAAGGTCACATGTGAAGTGATTCTACAATTTTCTTTACTTTCAAATACATTTGGAGGGTCCTCAATCACAGCAAAGGGATCTATATTCAATGGTATGTATAAAAGGTTATGAGGAGTAAATTTGTTTCTAGAATTAAGAAGTACCACATTGAGCAAAATTATCTATTCTTTTCGTCTAGTTATTGATTTTATGTATTGGCCTGACATTCATTATTTTGATGGATTATATGTGGAAAAAAGTCTCATTAAGATCTTATTCTATTTGTATTTTATAAGTCATTCCCTGGGACCTGCATCTCCTCACCTGTCTAGTCTGTACTGTGCGCTAAGAACCTTGCCTGTTTTATAGGCATGTCTTATTCATCTTACAGTAAGACATGGAGCATTCTTCCATTGGAGAATATTCCAAGGGACATTGGAAAGACAATATAAAGTATAAACCACTTAATTCATGTATATATATATATATATATATATATATATATACATATATATATATATATATATATACATATATACATATATATATATATATATATATATATATATATATATATACATACAATATAAAGTATAAACCACTTAATTCATGTATATATATATATATATATATATATATATATATATACATACCTATATGATTTGATGACTTCAGATATGCACTTACAGTTCTGATAAGAATGACACTAATAAAGGACAATGATGGGCTTCTCTGGGTTCTCTTTTGGGGATTTCTCCAGCATCTGTTCCTTTCTTAGGATTCCAATGGCTCATTTTTTTTCCTTTGCTTCTGGGACAGCTTTTAGCAATACATTTTCACACAAGCTGGACGTGACTCCCACTGGCTCAGCTTAGTGTCAACTTTTTGTTTCTCATTTTACCAAAAGCTGTGGGATCCTCTTGTCCTCTCCTGTCTGCTTGAGGCCTGGACCCAGGTTCACTGTTATCTATGGCATCTCCTTTAGTTCAGAATTCTGCTGTTGAAATAGGAAGGGTATTTCTTATCTGTGAGAAAAATCATTCAGTAGCGTAATAGGAATTATACTAAGTCAGTGTAATATGGTCCTTCACAATTGCAAGGTTCTTTTACATCCACACTAGCCAACTTCAATAGTTCAGAAGTAGTTGAGAGCTATAAGCATCCTCCTACATAGTCTGTTACAAAGAAAGCAAAGTCTGCTACATATATTAATGTTTAATTACCCCTATGAACAAAAATAATCACAGTGTTTTCAATAAAATCAATGTGACTAAGGCCTTTATCTATTTCCCTGTTCTAACATTAACTTTTGTGATCACTGGAGACAAGTTCAATATAATCCTAGTAACAGGTGGGACATGTGTCAAAATTCTGTGACAGATGGTTCCAACAGTCAGCTTTACTTGTCAACTAATTGGGCTATGGAGTACTGGGGTATTTGATTGCATATTATTTGGCATGTTCTGTGTGGGTGTCTATAAATGAGTTTAACATTTGAATTAGTTAATTAATGTAGATAATGAAACTGCAGAGCTTCTGCATGGCAAAGGACATAGTTAGCAAGATCAATAGAAAGTCCACGGATTGGGAGAAGATCTTCACTAGCCAGTAGAATATCTTCCTAGCAAGTAGGCATAGGAATCAGAGATAGTTCCACTTGCCCATTGGTTTTAAAGTGGGACATTTATGTTTTCTTTTTTTCTCTTTCTTCTTCCTTTCTTTCCTCCCTTTCCCTTTCTTTTCTCTTTCTTGCTTTTCTTTCTTTTCTTTCCTTGAAACTGGAACTGAGATATCTGTTGCTACTAATCTCAAGCCTACTTACTGTAGACTTGAAAAAATTTGGCAGCCTCACACATTCATGGTCCAATAACTCAAGGAAAATTTATCTTCCTTTCTTTGTCTCCATCTATGTCTACCTATCTATCTGTCTCTGTATCTCTGTCTCTGTCTCTGTCTGTCTGTCTGCCTCTTTCTGTCTCTGTCTGTCTGTCTGTCTGTCTCTCTCTCTCTCTCTCTCTCTCTCTCGCTCTGTAAGTGTTCCTGGATATTTTCCTGTTTCCAGATGTCTCCATACATCATCAACACACACACACACACACACACACACACACACACACACACACACACACACACACTCACACACTCTATTTGTTCTGTTTCTCTGGATAACACTGACTAATATGGTAGTCAGAATTTCAGAAAGGTTGGAGTTGAAAATATATCACTAGGAATGAAAATGATCCTCTGAACTCAGCTCATCTTAAGCACTTAGTTTATTAATGAAAGCCATATTACTACTCTAAATTCACTTCCAAGGAGTCTGATGTTGATTAGAGATAAAAATCAACACAATTCTCTGGCCTGGTGTACTTCCAGTCAAGGAACTAACACTAACACTACCTAAGTTATAGATTGGAAATAACACATGACCACCCTGTCCTGCAATATTTAAAATCAAACAAATATAATGTAAAATGACACCCCTTAACACAGGTACTGACAGCAAAACCTTTTATTCGTAAATAACTAGCTTTTGGTAACAGTAGCATAAGGCTTTCTGTTTGCGCTATTCTAAGTTTTGTATTATAAGGAGACCCAAGAAATACAGAATTTTATACTACATAAGAGCAAATCTTCAGATCCAGGTTCTATTATCGAGACTTTAAAGGACATTTAGAAATAAATGTTTTAATATTTTCTTACAGGCTTGTACTCGGGATCCTAAAGGTATACCATTGCACTGCTCAGGTATAAACGTATCTTTGAGTGCTTTATGAAACAAATTTCATGCTTTCTGGGTTTTTAGAATTTATGAATTCACAGGGACTAGAGACATTCATTGAACAGCATCCCAGTCTCTCAGTCAGATAGTTTTGTCCCTTCAAGTGAATGTGATTCTTCAACATTCTTCTTCATATTAATCTGTGTTCCTTTAAGGAAGAAAGCTCTAGTGCTTTTGATTCCCTTTATGGTTAAAAGAAAAGTACCATTGAGCACAAGTTCTTGCTCATAGTCCTTGTAAATGTTCTTTCCTGCTGGTAAAGCCTCTGTATTTTAGCAGAGTTACTGCTAGCCATCTTCAGGGTGTGAAGTTGACTCACTTTAGTAATACCACTGGGGCACTTTGATTTTCACAAGGCCCTAACTGCACTGGCTTTCAACTTTAGTGCAGCAATACACTTAAATTCTAGGATAAATAGATGGAAAGATACTGCTTCAAGCAAAAGACATATCTAGATAGAGTAAGAATATTTCTTTCACGAAACTGGCTGTTGACCTAGGAGAGAAACAAATCAAGAGAACTTCTAGGTCTGCTCTGTGTATTCTTCCAGAGAAAGAGTTGGCTTCTGTTTCTTACTTTAAGTTACTCCAGGTCATCAAGAAAGCTAAAGCCCTATTTGAGCTTTGAAGGCACAACAGCAATACAGGTAAGCAAGTTTATAACTTATTAATTAGATAAAATCTGAGCCATTTCATCTGGCTAATACCTGAAATGGAATCTTTGGCAACCTGGTCTCCAAGTTCAGTCAACTAATATACTAACAATACTTGTCATAACTACCTCGTAACAGATAATTAGCTGAAAGGCAACAGATCAATCAGTTACTTGACTCAATTACTACTTATTTAATGGAATTTAAGTCCATTTAATAAAACAAGTAATCAGGAAATAATAAAGTAAGTGAGACCTTTGTAGTATGTTTGATTCTAGTAGTAAGCCTATATGCCTTAGCAGGGTAGATTGCTATCCCCTGTTGTCACTGTATTTGATTTTGATATCCTGATATTGTATATATGTTTATCTGAATTAAGGAGGGGAAGGGGAATAATGGTGAGACAAAGGACAAGGGGGAAACCAATGCAACAATTATACTCACAAGAAAATATGGTAGAAATGATCTGTACAACTTGAGGGGAGATTGGAGGGAGGGAAAGTAGGAGAAAAATGAGGGAAGGGGTAACAAGTTTGACAAGAAATGTACTTAGTACATCATCTTGACAATAAAAAGAAAGAGAGAGAAAAAGAATTTTGTAGGTTTGATTATGCAAGCTTGGCAGGAGGAAGTAGAGTCACTTTATTATGTTGTTTGCTTTTTCATTTCCTTTCCATGTCCAGAGCAATTTTGGATCTTCTCTCTTTCAAGTCTGAAGAGGTGCCTAGGAGGGGCATGAAAGCCTGTCAGCTTCGTTTTCATTTGTTTTAGTTTTGCTCAAAGGGCCTGAATTGCTGGGAAGGCATAAGTAGAAAAAGGCTGAAGCTTCCAAGAGCTCCTGGAGTCTCAGACCAAAAAAGCAGGTCTACATCATTTCTGTATAGGAAAGAAGGAGGTCTAGTAGTAGCTTATGTGGGTTACAAGAAGTTTCAAGCAGAATACAAAGACCATAATGACCTGGGACCACGAAAAAGCACTTTATCACCCACAAAGGGATAGGGCTGAGTTAATCCTTGCAGATTACAGTTCTGCATAGTAGTCAGCAGTAGCTAGGTTCCAGGCCTGTTTAATAATCAGATCACTTGCTGGCTGTGCACTGTGATAAGAAAATGCAAATTCGGCATGGTTAAAAGGAGAGAATAATGCATTATATTTCTAACTGACTAACTGTAATTGTCCTGTAGAGCTGACAAAGAACCCGCCTTCTAAGGAGCACGTTGCTAAAAATACCAGGCAGAAACCTCAAACCTTTCAGGTTGCTTAAAATTTAGGATGTGGCCTTTCACTTAAAGGAGCACTCAGCCTTGCATAGTGTCAAGACTGGTATTACAGTGAGTGAGGAGGAGCTGAACAAATGAGCAGGTAACAGCTGAATTTCTAGGTCAGCAGTTAGAAAGCTGGAGTTAAGATCTCATTGGGTTTTGTTCAAGGTGGCATTGGTTAGGGTTGAAGGAGGAAATTTAGAGTCATAAGTTGTGAATTCAATTTCTCTGCTACCCATGGTATGATCCTGAGTAGCTTTAGACTTTTCTCTGACTTCACTTGCTCATCCAGTATAAGAGATACTAACACTATTTCAAGGCACAAAACAGATGGTGGGTAGAAAGAGCTTATGCTAGTGCTTGGCACAGAATGCCTGATCCACAAATGTTTATTATGGTTTGAATGGCTCCCCATCCTAGTTTGTAGCTAGACTGAATCCAGGCCTAGGCTTTCTCCAAGAATATATGTGGGAATGTGGTGCCTTTGTGTGTTCCTTGTTAAATGATATTGTTGATGGCGATTACAGGAAAGAAGCTGACAAAGAAGATACTTGAAGATAGCAGGTCCATCCATGGCGATATCTCCTCGGGAGAGTAACGAGCTGCCCCACTGAACGTGATGCTTTCCTTTCCATATTTAACTAAAGTGACAAACCATGCTCTTTATCTAGTTATTCATTATTGCAACAGGATTTCTTGATGTAGAATAAATATTTCCAGAGGTCTGCTGGAGGCAAATTAGCCTAGAATTCCATACTGCTCAACTATCTCAGGCATTGTGAAAGGTCAATTTTTTTTTTCTACATTTATGAAATAACAGTCTGCCATCTTCAGTTTGGATCACCTTGTCAGTTCAATTTCCTTTTTGCCCATTTTCCTTTCAGAATGCAAGGCTATCAGAACCATGTTTTATTTCTTTTAGTTGAAGCAGCTGTTTCATATTCATTTAGTTACTGGGTGGCAGTTTTATGTCAGCAAAACCACATTTACTGTCATGAAATGACCCTAAGGTAATAAACCATGGATTATTTTTAAAACCTGATCAAAGACGTTGGAGTTATAAACAAGGTATAAAATAATTTGGAGGCCCTGTTATTTCTTAACCTGGTTGAGCTGAAGATACTATTTTGTGGCAAGATCAATTTATTACACAAATCACTGAAAGGAGGGTGAATGGCTGTGTCAATTTTTATTTAGTTTACCTTCAAACTGAGAGAGAATGAGAGGAGGAGGGTTCAGGAAAATGTGTAATATCAAAAGTGCACAAGCACTTCAGACCTCACAGTATGTTTAATACGAGTGCAGATGCATGGAAAGTGCTTTACATCTGATAAATATTGTAAAATTTATGTTCATGCATACATAAACACACTGCTCTTTTATATTTTGAATTGAAGTATCACATCACTCTAACAAAAGCTTTGGAACCAAACATGTATCAAGAAACATTTGCCTTTTGTCTTTTTTTTAAAAAAATAAGTAATATGTGTCTTTGCTATATTGTATTTTAATTATCCTTTAGTTGTACAAAGGAGTTTCAATTCAACATGGCAGTTTGTGATTACAATGCGTCTTGATTAATGTCACCCTTCCATCATGTTCTCTTATCTCTCCCAATTTGTCTAGGTCAATTTTCATATATGTACATTGAATTTTATGATTGAATTCACCCATTCTTCCTTTTGCATTTGTCTATCCTCATCCTCTTAACTTCTCCCTCCCCAATGGTAACACATGTTTCAGCTGCCTACAGTTCATTTTTGAAATAGTAAGTTAATTGTTGAAAGGAATTACACTATTGATAGCAATGCTCTCTCTAAAGAGCTTTAACCAGTGCCTGCATTAACTATATACTTAGAAATGCCACAGTCAATGGTTACTATGCATGCTCCCTAACTGCTAAAATTGACTCTTCTTTGTATCCTCTAAATTTCTTTTTTTTTTTTTTTTTTTTTTAGGTCCGGTCATGGGGCCTGAACTCTGGGCCTGGGCGCTGTCCCTCAGCTCTTCAGCTCAAGGCTAGCGCTCTACCACTTGAGCATCAGTGCCACTTCCGGCTTTTTTCTTATGTGGTGCTGAGGAATCGAACCCAGGGCCTTGAGCATGCAAGGCAAGCGCTCTACCACTGAGCCACCTTCCCAGTCCTGTATCCTCTAAATTTCTAGTACCACAAGCATCCGATAAGTAAGAGTAGTAAGAAGGAAGAGAAAGAATGATGGAGAAATCACAACTGATTTTAAATAATTGTATTATATATGCATACAGTGAAAGCATTGATTAAGTAAAAATGAAACTTATAGAAAAAACATAAGACAAGGAAAAAGAAAACATAAATGAAGAGGGGAGTAGTAGGATGTCAAAGGGAAAAGAATTGGAAATAAAGGAAATTAACAAAATAGGAAAGAAGAAGGAATGACAGTTTCTCAATTGTCAATGAGTGAAAGGCTCTGAATAGTTTCCTGGAGGAAGAATATCTTTGTTAAAGAATGGAAAACAGAACAAAATGGTAACAGGTGATAGGAAAGTGAAAACTTGCCAATCTTCTACTAAAAAGGCAAGAAAAAACGTCTTGGAAATAGCTTTGTAGAATCAGCTCTTATAACATTATCTTCTAAACTGTGCATAATTTAACCTTTTATTTATTTATTTTCCCTTGTAGCCCTGTTGTTATTAGGAATTGAGTTTGTCTGCCAGACTACCAGTGGCTTAAACAAATTGGGAATTTATAGTCCATTCACACAATGAGAATCTGAAGGCATATATTCCCAGGCATGGAGTTCTGCTGTTCAACAGTGTCCAGTCTCTTTCTGCGTTTTTTCATTCCTGGTCTTAACATGGATGTTCCAGTAAAAAATTTCTTGTATAAGAGAGGAGGAACAGAGATGATACTTGACAAAATGACATATTTTGTCTACCTCCTTTAAAGAATATTTTTTATTAGTCTTGTAGGGGGAGGGCACAAACCTGGAATTCTGGCACTTGAGAAACAGAGATTGGAAGATCCTGAGTTTGAACCAGACTGAGCTGTGAAGAGATAGTCTGTCACAAAACAGGAGGTAAAAAAGAGATATTTTAGACAAGATATCTTGATTACATTTACTTCTATCCAGTCATTCATAATTGTAAAACTTGGCCATAGCGGTTTGGAAAAGGGACCAGAGAATACACTTTATCTATTTTTAGCTAAGCCTTTCTTGCTGCCCATAAAATTAGGATGTCAATAAGGAAAGAATGAATACAAATTCTTCATCTTTTTTTTGATTGCATAAGGTAAACCTACTAAAATTAAAATAACTAGGTGATTGGATTGGTCTTAGTATTACTTTGCTGATGAAATAAGGACATTACATTTTCAGTGAATATTTATGCCTTACAAAAAAGTTCAGATCAGAAAAATGATAGAAAACAAAAAAACTTTTAAACTTCCTTTCTTCCCATAAATGGACCAAGACAAACAAAAAATCATGGACAAATATCCTCTCAGAAACTAATTGAGAGAGGCTGCAGCATTTTGGGTGAGCACAAAACTAGATCCTGTTTCAGAGGAAATCCCCATTCTAGCTTCTAGCTGTTGGGGGAGGGAAGGAGTTAGATATAACCCAGTCCAGTGTTCCATCTTTTCTGATTGTTGCCCAGGGGATTGGCTCATCACACTGATGGGAGCAAGAATGTTCTATACAGTAAGAAGATGGCAAGGACTTAATACAGCATTTAGCTAGTGACCACAGCCTCTCCTTTAATAAATACTGAAAAAGAAAGCTCATTCTGCATATTTATCCAATAGAACATAAACAACATTACAATAAAGCCAACAGTACCATGTTTTACTGCATTATTCATCATAGCCAAGATATCGAATCAGCCCAGATGCCCTTCAATAGATGAATGGATCAAAAAATTGTGGTATATATACACATTGGAATTTTTACTTATCTAATTGAAAGAATGATATTATACAATTCATAAGGAAATGGAAAGACTTGGATAAAAGTTATATTAATTGAAGTAAGCCAGACCCAGAGAAACAAAGGTTGGATAATTTCCTTCCTTTGTGCTAGTCAGAATACCTATAAATCTATAAGTAGACACATTGAGAGGTATGCAAGTAGTTACAAATGAATTAAGTGAAGTATAATAGACTTCACAGAGAGCTCAAATGGTATACTCTTTCAGAAGGAATAGGCCAAAGCCTAGCAAAATGAGCACCAGGAAATTGGTACCTGTAGCGGGTGGGGCAAGGGGAAAGGAGTAGATGAATGAAGTGGGATGCCAGGTGCCAGTGGCTCATTCCTGTAATCCTCGCTACTCAGGAGACAGATCTGATGGTCATAGTTCTGCCAGCCCCACAGAAAAGTCCCAGAAACTCTTATCTCCAATAAACCACTCAGAAAACCGGAAGCGGTGCCGTGGCCCAAATGGTAGAGCACTCGCCTTGGCCTGAAAAGCTGAGGGACAGAGCCCAGGCCTAGAATTCAAGCCCCGCAACTGACAAAAAAAAAAAAAGTATTCATTGTATATACAACAAAATTAAGAAAAGTAAGTGAAGGATTGGGTCGAGGGTGGGTGAGAATGTTGAAAGAGGTGACACTGATCAAGATGCATTCTATCATAAAATTTCTTTGTTAAATGGCACCAGTTTGTACAGCTATTTAAAAATAATAAAAAAAATTTAAAAAAGAAAGAAAGAAAGGAAGGAAGAAACAAAGAGGTGAACATGACTATCAGAAAGAATAAACACGTGTTGTTAAGGGGAGTTATGTTGATGGGCCAGAGGAGAGAGGAGGGAGAGGAGGGTGGACAAAGGTAATTATAATATTCAATATATATATACATGTGTATGCGTTTGTGTGTGTGTGTGTGTGTGTGTGTGTGTGTGTGTGTGTGTGTGTGTGTGAAAATGGAACTAGGTAGGGATTGGGAGAGATAGGAGAGAATAGTGAAAGGGGTGACTGATCAAGATGCATTGTACTTGAATCTGACATGTTGAACTGAAAATCTTTTGTGCAAATAAAGGTAAGCTTATAAAAAATAATAAAAAAATACTTCCCTACCAATAACCACTAATGGAATGGAAATAACTTACCTGACAGAGAATTCAAATTAAAAGCCCTAAACATGTTCACTGAAGTCATAACAACCACACATAGACCAAAAGACATGGCCAATATAATAAAGTATCTAGCAAGCTATAGAATATCTAATTTAAAAATAAATAGAAATTTAATGACAAACTTGATAAAGCAGAAGGAAAAGTCAGAAAACTTAAGGGTAAATCCCTGGAAATTATTCAAGCTGAGGAATAAAAAGGTAAAAATGAGATTGAAGAAAATATAAGCGACATCATCTAGGGGACCAATGTTCACATTATGGAATGTGAAAGAAGAAAAAGAGAAGACCAGAAAGCATATTTAAAAAAATAAAAAGATTAAAAGGATGGCTAAAAACTGCTCAAGGGGCTGGGAAGGTGGCTCAGTGGTAGAGCGCTTGCCTTGCATGCATGAGGCCCTGGGTTCGATTCCTCAGCACCACATAAGCAAAAAGAAAAAAGCTGGAAGTGGTGCTGTGGCTCAAGTGGTAGAGCGCTAGCCTTGAGCTGAAGAGCTGAGGGACAGCGCCCAGGCCCAGAGTTCAGGCCCCACGACCAGATCCTCCCCCCCCCCCAAAAAAAAAAAAATCCTGCTCTAGTCTGGGAAAATAAATAAACATTCAGATTCAGGAAACCAAAAATATTACTCAAAAAATTAACTTAAATTCTCCTACCATGTCCAAACCAACACCATTGCCTCACTCTGTTCTTGTCTCTGTAGGTCACATTTCCACTGTCTACACCTTAAGACACTTGCATATGAATGGTGTCCATCCAGATAATCTGGGAGAATCTTTCCATGGCATAGCTGTTGTCTTTGTTAACTTAATCACATTCTCCAAGGGTCCCTTCTGTTATGTCATTACATGGAACATACTCACAAATTCCAGGGATTGGGATGTCCATACCTTTGGGAGGCACTATATTGCCTACCAAGCCAGGCTTTTCCTTCACAGGGCCCCAGAACACTAATTTTACATGCCATTCAAGAGTAAGAAAAGATGAACAAGCTAGGCACTAGTGGCTCACATCTGTAATCCTGGCTACTCAGGAGGCTGAGATTTAAGGATCATGCATGGCTCAAAGGAGCCTGGGCAGAAAAAAGTACAAGAGACTCTTATCTGCAATTAACCACAAAAGGCTGGAGCTGTGGCTCAAGTGGTAGGACTGTGGCTCTAGTGGTAGAGCCTGAGCCTGAGCAAAAGAGCTCAGGGACAGAGCCCATGGCCTCAGTACTCTCCCCTCACACCCCCACCTCCCAAAAAAAAGATGAGCATGAAACTAAAATGCTTTGAGACACTAGTATGGAAAAAGATTTTTTTAAAATGTAACTCCAAAAACATGGCCCATAAAAGCTAAAATTGACAAACGAGCTTGCGTCAAACCAAGAAAGATTCTTCTGCAGAGCAAAGGAAACAACAGAGTGAATGGATTAACTACAGAATGAGAGAAAATATTTTCAAACTATCCACTAAGGGATTAATATCCAGAACATATAAGAATCTTAAGCAACTTAGCACTAATGCAGTAAACATTCTATTAAGAATGGGCAAATAATTTGAACAAAGAGTTCTTAAATGAAAATATATAAAAGTCCAACAAGCACATGGTAAGAATGAGCTCAACATCACTAATCAGTATGAAATTTATAATACAAACAATGAAATCTCATCTTATTCCAGTTAGAATCGCAATTATCAAAAAGACAAGGGTTCGGGATGTGACTTAGTTGTAGAGTGCTTGCCCAGCATGTATGATGTCTTGAGTTTGATTCCTCACTACCACCTAAACAGAAAAAGCCAGAAGTGGTACAGTGGCCCAAGTGGTAGAGTGCTATCCTTGAGCAAAAGTGCTCAGGGGCAGTGCCCAGGGCCTGAGTTCAAGCCTTAGGACTGTCAAAAATAAAAATACAAAAAGGACAAAAAATGCTGATAAGAATTTGGAAAACAGCACTAACTCCCGTTTACTGTTTATAGGAATGTGTTCTGATGTAGAGTCATTTTGAGAGACTGTTTAGCTTTCCAATAAAGTAGAAATAAAACTATTATGTGACCCATCATCCCCCAAAGAGGAAAGAAATTTATTGATGACAAGCCTGTAGTCTTATATGGGTTGCAACACTAAATACAATGTTTCTTCACAAGTGAACAAAGAAATGTACTCTATATGCAGTATAGAACATTATTCAGCTACAAAATACAGGTTTTTGTCATTTATGACAACATGGATAAGCCTGAAGGACATTAGGTAAATAAGTTAAATACAGAAATATGGAAGCCAAACACAAATCTCATGGAAGTACAGAGTAGAAGATGGGCAATAACAAGATTGTGAAGAGATTTTTCACTCCCAGATTATCTGCAACATTATTTACAATTATTAGGTTGTGAAAACAACATATTGCCCCTCAATAGATGGATGGAAAAAGAAAGTATATCACATACTTAGGAGGAAATATTATGTTGCTGTACAAAAGGAAAGAAATCTGCAACATGATTGCAACAGTATAGAAGAAAGTTGAAAATATTTTACTAAGCAAAATAAGACAGTTGCAAAAGGACAAATACTATGTGGATTTCTCTACATGTGGTATTTAAAGTAGCCAAACCCATAAGATCAGAGTTGAATGACAGTTACTAAAAACTATGGGAATAGAAACAGGCAAAAGCTTCAGTTATGCAAGAGAAATGAGTTACGGATGTCTAATACATTATAAAGCATCCATAATTAAAGATACTGCACTGTATTCTTAATAGTCTGTTAAAAGATTAGATCTTATGTTAAATGTACTTAGTATAATAAAATTAAACTTTAATTAAAAGTTTTCCTGAATCAGAATTAAATGTTTACTAATAGCTAGATTTTGTTTATTTGAAATACAAAAAAATGCATTGATGAAAGTTGAAAATTTGACTCAAATAAACATAAATAAATTAGCTATCTGTCTGAATAAAAACCTCCATTAAAATTATGAAAATATTTCTTGTAACAGTGGTATGGATGTTCATAAAGCTGGTAGTGGGAATCACTTGTAAACCAAACTCTTTATTGTTAAATATTACAAGCAACAGTGCTTAGCAGTTTAAAAAATGGATATTAGGATTATATAAATTAAGATTAGTTCAGTTGCAAACCAGCTGAGATACAAACACATGGTTGATAGGCTGTCTGCCTCACATAACGATTTGATGCATTACTTAGCCACCTAATTCCTAGTTTCCTGCTAAAAATATCTTTCCTACATTGCTTCTGTTTTCAAAGTTGCTTTCTGGCCATAAGTAGTTTCTGGAGTTCAAGGTATCTTATTTCAGTACAGTCAACTCAGGAAAGAAAAGAACTCAGAGGCTGTGAAACCCTTCCATACTTCCCTGGAAATTCCATACTGTTATGTGTCTACACTTGGAAATTCCATACAATTATGTGTCTATCTCATGGGCACTAAATACAGTTTTGTTTTAATGGAAGAAATAGAGACTAGATACTGAATGAATATTCTGCTTCCAATACTACAGAATGGGCTAAAAAAAAATATAGGGAAGTATTCACCCCATCCAGTTAGTGAGCAACTTCAATATGTATTTGACAAAACAACATCAGCAACAACAGTAATGGTGATCTGATCTCCACTCTTCCTACATATGTATGTGTGTGTTCAACTAAGGGTTAGCAATTGGAAACCTCTCTCCATAATGCAAAATAAGCTTGGGGGGGGAAAAAAAACAAGTTTCAATAAAGAACCTTGCAAGGTTTGAAGAATAGACAACATGTCCATGAAGACTAGTGTGGAGAAAGAGATGATGAGTTCTTTTAAGGAAACACAGTAGACTTCTCTGTATGCAACTTTAAGCCAAGTGGTCTTCTTGAATGCATTTTGTTTTGTTTTGTTTTGATTTGATT
This sequence comes from Dipodomys spectabilis, assembly GCF_019054845.1. Taxonomy (NCBI): domain Eukaryota; kingdom Metazoa; phylum Chordata; class Mammalia; order Rodentia; family Heteromyidae; genus Dipodomys; species Dipodomys spectabilis. Next base: position 4,195,973 of record NW_024870758.1, on the reverse strand, counting down.
TTCCTGGCAGTCACATTTCTTTTACCATTCCAGGCCTTCTCCAGGAGCTTCCCCTCCTTCTTGACAGATCAAAACTGTTTAGATTTCTGAAGATTTGATATTGTATCACCTGTACCACCAACAGAAAGCCCAGAAGTACTCATATTAAAGGCCATATGATGACCCTTGATTAATGTCATACATATTGAACAACTTGAATATTTGTTTTTCCCAGGTGCTGGTGGCTAACATCTGTACTCCTAGCTTTTCAGGAGGCTAAGATCTGAGGATTGAGGTTCAAAGCCAAATGGACAAAATCTGTGAGACTTTTTTCTCCAATTAATTGCAGAAAAAGCTAGAGTGGTGCTGTGGCTTAAATGTGCTAGCCTTGAGCAAAAAGGAGCTCAGGAACAGCACCCAAGCCCAGAGTTCGAGCTCCTGAATCAGAAAAATTAAAATAAAGTTAAAAAAATGGACAAAGTAAGGATTCTGATTATCAGCAGGGTACAAATGCTTATAAAAGCCTGATGTTGGGCTCCAGTAATTTGAAAACCAGGTAATTTTAGAATGTGAAGTCCACATGGGTAAAGGATTTTTCTGCTTAATTAACATTGCTGGCTATTGGCATCAATGAAAAACATCACAATTATCACCTTTATTTCTGATGAGGTTCAACATAACTGAGTTACAATTAACTATTCTTCCTGGTGGTTTCTTTCAACAAATACTATCATGTATCTTTTACCAACCCATTTCTCAAGATGCTTTTGTAATAAATGTTAGAAACATAAATTTATTTGATTTCTTATGCAACATTGGATGAAGCATAGCAGAAATTTGCCAAAACTCTCCGTGTGTCTCACATTATGTTAGAACTTGTAGATATCATTTCATTTCATTTCTGGTTTTATTTACTTGGACGGTTGTGGGGCTTAAACTCTGGAGCTGGGTGCGTCCCTCTGCTCTTCAGCTCAAGGCTAGAGCTCTACTATTTGAGCCACAGCAACACTTCTGGTTTTCTTGTGGTTTATTCTCCAATAAATAAGAGTCTCATGGACATTCCTGCCAGGACTGACTTTGAGCCATCACTCAGATCTCAGCCTCCTTATTAGCTAGGATTACAGCCATGAGCCACCAGCACTCAGTTCATTTTATTCTTTATATGGATCTTTGAGCTAAATATACTAAGCAGAGCACAAATAAAATATTTGGCCGAAACAAAGGTCCTAGACTACTCTAATTATAGGGTCGTGACATTTTTACTACTATAGAAAAAGATTAAAACATAAATAGTTTCCCAACTTGTTTAATTTTTCTACATTTTCTGGGTTTGAGGGATGTTGAATACTGGAATTTGAACTTAAGGGCTTGCATGTTAAGCAGGTAGTCTAAAACTTGAGCCACTCTGCCAGCCCTTCTATGTTCGTCATTTTTGAGATAGGATCTCACTTTATGCATTGACTAGCATGGATTGTAATCTTCCTATTTGTGCTTCCCTGCATAGCTAGAGATGACATATACAATGATGCTCAGCCATTGGTTAACATAGAGTCTCATGAACATTTTTGCCCAGGCTGGCCTGGAACTGCAATCTCTCAATCTCTGTCTCCAAAGTAACTAAGGTTTGAGCCACTGGTTAGCCCTAGCTGACCTCAAACTCAAGATCCTTATATTTCAACCTCCTGAGTACTGGGATTATAGGTATATATTCTGCTTCTGGATAATTTCTTTACTTTGAACAGTTTCATTATACTGTTGATGGTTGGAATATTTCCTACTCAGCATTTCTTGGCCTGAACTATAATGCTGGAAGTAAGGTACTGATTCTCCTCAGGGTAAATAAAAGACCCATTTTTTACTTACGGAGATAATTAACATATCTATAAATTAAAGGTGAATGGTTAACAAATGTTAGACAACTTGTCCAAGATTATATAACCTGCAGAAGAACAAGGATTTAAAGTCACATCTGACCAACCACAAAGTTAATTTTCTAAATTACAGTATTCTTAATATTAGCAGAAGTTTTCCAAGAACAAATAAATGTAATTTTCAGGCCAAACATGGACTACACTCCACATGAAGAAGAATGTGATCATAGATATTTAATGACAGGCTATGCACATAAATATAATGACACATGAAACATAAACCAAACAAAAATGCTCATGTGTAGGATAGTTGCCAATTCTGTGGTTTAAGTACTCTTTCCAATGGCTGATTCTGAGTTATCAGTGTGGTAGCGTTATAGAGCTGTTCACGGAGCAGGGCCAAGATGGCCACAGAACAGTAGGGAAACACCACAGCTCGCTCCAACCAAATAGAGAGCTCGGGTTTTAATGCTCCGTTTCTTCAAGAGACCGACAACAAGAAAAAAGGTGATTACTCAGAGAGATACAGGAAGTGAAAAAAAAAAAAAGGAAAAACTCCAGAACCTGCACAAAGATGGTGGAGTAGGAAGACCCTTCCCCGCCCCTTGCTGCCTGCCAGGGCTCCAAGCTGAGCTGCTCCAGCAGCAGGGCGCCATGCTGAGCCGCTCAGGTGGCCTGGCTCAGGACCCACCAGGGACCACAGAGCCACAAGCCTCCCAAGGCTCCCGGAAGACTCCCAAGAGCCAATGCCGACCCGGAGAACACAAACAGAAAACTTGGAATGCAGAACCTCCACGAAGACCCCCCAGGGCACAGCGCCTTCCGTTGGCGGACATAAACAGCCCAGCCTAACCCTGAGCGAGAGCCAGCAACGGCAGCGGCCACAGCGGCAGTGCTGAACCACCCCAGAGGCACAGCACAGAGCCTTATCACATCTGCCTGTGAGAACAGCCCAGCCCAGCCCGGGGCAGAGGCCACAGCAGTGGCTGCAGCAAATATCCCGTCTCCCAGTGAGATACAGCACCTTTCTGCACCCACCCTCGCAAGCATCAGGCCCAGCCCTGGAGACCCCAGACTTGCTGTGGGGCACAGTGCCTCCCTGCCCCGGCCTGCATAAGGGGTCCAACCCAGCCTGGGGTGGCAGCAAATGACCCTAGGCCTCTGGCGCCTCTTCCCCCCCACCCCCATGTCCATTGAAGCAACCCAACCCAGCTCGGTACAGCAGTGACTGCGGTGGGGGCAGTGAAAGACCCCAGACGTGCAGTGTGGTGTGGTGCCTCTCTACACAGGCTCATGTAAGCAACCTAGCCCGGAACAGCAGCGGTGGCTGAGAGGGTAGCGGTGGTAAAACTAAGGACCCCAGAATGACAGTGGGACCCTAACCCTCCCTGAGCTGGCCCGCAGAAGCAGGCTGCGGGTGGGGGGGTGCAGTGGAGAGGAACCCCAGACCCCACAACACCAAACGGGACAGCATAAACAGTGGTATGAAACACATACCCAGCCAGCACCACCATCCAGTATAGCCCACAGTCATCTCAATGAACGCGGAACATGGTGTTGAACAGCAACCTACAGTGCACAAAACCAGCCATCTGCCACAGCACTGCTGGACAGCTCCCAACCAGTACCAGGATAAGCAGGAACCCTAGCCATCTTAACTGCCTGCCCCTGACTGGTCAGGATCTGAGTACACACCCTAACAGAGGGCAGAGTATGTCTACCTACCACAAACTAAAAGGATTAAGCCCTATGTGAGTCAGACCAGCAGCTGGAAAGCAATCCCTCCCACAACAGAACCTTAGACCAGGTAAAATACTCTCAACCAGCCCAGTGCTGAGAGCAAGCTCCATCAATTGATCCAGTAACAAATCCAGAAGGAAGCAAAGGTAGCCACCAGGTGACCAAAACAATCAGGGCTTGGAATTGGTCTCCAACAATTCCTGAATCCACATGTGAAAGTCACAGCGAAAAAGTACAAAATTCATCAATAGCCAAGATAGTAAACCAGACTCAAAGGCCAGCAACCATACAGGGAAGAATGCCAGTAGGAGTGAAAAAGAAATGAAAGACAAACGCTACATCCAAGAGATAATAGAGGCAATGACTCAAGAATTAAAGTGAGAAATAGACCAGAAACTTAAAGAACAAGTAAGCTATCAAAAGAGATCCAGGCTTTCAAACAAGAAATACACACAAAAATAGATACAGTACACACCTCACTAAAAGATGAGATTAATACTCTAAGGAGTGACATAGAAATTATAAATGGCTTAATCTTCTCCATGCAAATTTCAATTTCCTCCATGCAAACCACAGTGGAGCCACAGTTAATAGAATGAATGAAATGGAAAATAGAATATCAGATACTGAAGACAAAATGCAGGCACTGGAAAAAAAAAAGTTACAGATATGGAAAAAACACTCAAAACATGCCAAAGGGAAGCCCAAGAACAAGCAGACAGTGCCAAGAAATTTAACCTTCATATAATTGGGGTGGACGAAGGGGAGGAATACCAGGATAAAGAAATGTAACACTTATTCAATAAGATCATCACTGAAAACTTCCCCAGTCAGTCTTAAAAGAGAAAATTTTACCTACATAACAGAGGCTTACAGAACACCTAACAAGCAAGATCCCAGGAGGAACACTACAAGGCACATTATAATAAAAATGCTAGATTTTAATAAAGAAGCAATTTTGATCTCAGCAGAAGCAAAGAAGGAGCTATACTACAACGGGGAAAAATAGAATCACTGCAGATCTCTCCACACAGACTGAATGCAAGATAAGCCAGGGAAAGTACCATCTGAGCCCTGAGAACCAACAATTGCTACCCCAGACTGGTATATCAAGCAAAGCTAGCATTCACATTCGAGAGAGAAACTAAATTTTTAATAGTAAAGAAAAATTAAATGAATTCAAAAACAATGAGACAGCATTACAAAGAATGTTAAGAGTGGGAATACAATCTGAAGAAAACAGTTAAGAACAGGGTTTCAGACCAGATATATATCATTAGGAGACCAACTTAGTAAACACAGGAGGGAAGAATAACTTAGGAAAGTATAAAATGACAGGAAATACAATATACCTCTCTATAATAACCATAAATATTAATGGACTCAATTCACCAAGCAAAAGAAAAAGAATTGCAGATTGGGTCAGAAAACAAGATCCATCAATTTGCTGTCTTCAAGAGTCCTACCTCACAGCCAAAGATAAAAGCAAACTCTGAGTAAAGGGATGGAGAAAGATCTACCATGCAAATACTCCCAGCAAGAAGGCAGGATTTGCCATTATGATATCTGATAAAATAAACTTTACACTAAAATCACTACAAAAAGACAAAGAAAGCCACTATATAATAATACTGGGAACAATCCAAGAAGAGGACACCATTGTCAATCTATACTCCCCAAACATTGGTGCACCCAAATATGTTAAGCAAATACTCTCGGTTTACAGGAAATGATGGCTCCAAATACAATAATACTAGGAGACTTTAATACTCCACTCTCACCAGAGGACAGCTCCACCAACCAAAGAATCAGCAAAGAAGTCTCTGAATTAAATATCATATCTCAAACAGACTTAAGTGACATATACCAAGTTTTCCACCCAACAACAACCCCGTAAACATTCTTCTCAGCAGCCCATGGAACATTTTCTAAAATAGAACATATCTTAGATCATACAAAGAATTTAAGCAAATACAAGAAGATCGACATAATCCCCTGTATTTTATCTAACCATAGAGGAATCAATAACAAGGCATACAGTAGAAAAAACTCAAATACATGGAAATTAAACACCACACTGCTAAACAACACATGGGTCACAGAAGAAATTAAAGAAGAAATTAAAAAGTTTCTACAACTCAATTAAAATGAAGACACATTCCAAAGAAACATACAGGACACAGCAAAAGCATTCCTGCAGGGCAAGTTTATTGCTCTCAGTTGAGCACATCAAGAAAACAAGGACAGACCAAATAAACAATCTCATGATGCAACTAAAACTGCTAGAGACACAAGAAAAGTTGAACCTAAAGTCCCTAGACAGAGCGAGATAACCAAAATAAGAGCTGAAATTAATGAAATAGAGACTAAGAAAACTATAAATAAAATTAATAAAACAAAAAAGCTGTTTTTTTTAAATCAATAAAATTGATGGACCACTGGTAGGATTAACTATAAAAAAGAAGAGAGGAGACCCAAATCAATAAGATCAGAGATGCCACAGGAAAAATTACAACAAACATCCAAGACATCCAAACAATTATAAAGAAATATTTCCATACTCTATACTCACAAAGGAAAACCTAGCAGAAATGTATGAATTCCTAGAGAAATACAAATTGCCCAAACTGAACCAAGAGGAAATAAATCAATTAAATACTCCAATAACCTAAAATGAGATAGAGGAGCAATCAGAAATCTTCCAACAAGGAAGAGCTCAGGACCAGATGGATTCACTACAAAATTCTATAAGACCTTTAAAGAAGAACTAATACCCATATTCCTCAAGCTCTTCAGAAAATTAGAAGCAGAGGGAGTAATCCCAAACTCATTCTATGAAGCCCATATCACACTCATCCCCAAACCAGGCAAAGACCCAACAAAAAAAGAGAACTACAGACCAATCTCTTTGATGAACACAGATGCAAAACTCCTCAATAAAATTCTAGCCAACAGAATCCAGAAACATATCAAAAAATTATACATTTTGACCAAGTAGGCTTCATCCCAGAGATGCAGGGATGGTTTAACATATATAAATCAATAAATGTAATCCATCACATCAACAGATCCATTGACACAGAAAAGACTTTTGATAAAATACAACATTCATTCATATTAAAAGCTCTGGAAAAAAAATGGAATAGAAGAAAAATTCCTTAAAACAGACAGATCAACATCCAATATCATACTTAATGGGGAAAAACTACAACCAATTCCCCTAAAAACAGGAACAAGGCAAGCATGCCCAGTCTCCCCAATCCTATTCAATATAGTAGTGGAATTCTTAGCCAGAGCAATAAGGCAGGAAAAAAGACATTAAAAGGATCTGCATAGAGGAGGAAGAAGTTAAACTATTTCTTTTTGCAGATGATATGATTTTATATCTTAACGATCCCAAAGGCTCCATCCCCAAACTCTTAGAGCTTATAAACCACTTTGGCAAAGTAGCAGGATACAAAATTAACCCACAAAAATCAGTTGCCTTTTTGTACACCAACAATGTTCAAGCAGAAATAGAAATAAAGGAAACAACCCATTCATAATAACCTCAAAAAAAAAAAGCATATAGGAATTAACCTTACCAAATACGTAAAGGATCCATTTCATGAAAACTATAAAAGCCTTTAAAAAAAGAATCATAGAGGATAGCAGGAAATGAAAAGATCTCCCATGTTCCTGGATAAGCAGACTTAACATAGTGAAAATGGCTATACTGCCAAAATTGATATACACATTCAATGCAATTCCCATTAAAATCTCAATGACATACTTTACTGAAATAGAGGAAAACAGCCCAAAAATTCATAAGGAACAACAAAAGACCTAGATATACACATTCAATGCAATTCCCATTAAAATCTCAATGACATACTTTACTGAAATAGAGGAAAACAGCCCAAAAATTCATAAGGAACAACAAAAGACCTAGAATAGCCAAAGCAATTCTGGGCAAAAGAAACAATGCAGGAGGGTTCACGATACCGAATTTCAAGCTCTATTATAGAGCCATAATAACAAAGACAGCTTGGTACTGGTACAAAAAGAGACCCAAAGACCAATTGAACAGACTAGAGGACCCAGAAATAAAGCCAACCAAACTAGAAAGACAGCCAACTAATTGGGAAAAAAATATTTAACAGCAAAATATCAGACAAGGGTCTATTATCCATTATATACAGGGAACTCAAGAAACTAACCCCTCACAAATCCAACAAACCAATTATGTAATGAGCAAGGGAACTAAAGAGAGACTTCTCAGAAGAAGATATAAAAATGGCAAAGAAGCACACAAGGAAATGTTCATCAGCTCTGGCTTTAAAGGAAATGCAAATTAAAGAAACACTGAGATACCACTTTACCCCAGTCAGAATTGCCCACATCCTAAAGTCAGCCATAGTCAAATGCTGGAGGGGATGCAGAGAAAGAGGAACCCTACTGTAATCCTGGTGAGAATGTATACTAATACAGTCACTTTGGAAAACAGTCTGGAGATACCTCAGAAAGCTAAATATATACCTCCCCTATGACCTTGCCACACCACTCCTAGTCATCTATGTTGAGCAACAGGAACCAGTATACAAAGATACATGCACCTCCATGTTTATTGCAGAACTATTCACAATAGCCAAGATTTGGAAACAACCCAGATGCCCCATTACTGATGAGTGGATCCAAAAATTGTGGTACCTCTATACAATGGAATATTATTCAGCCATTAGAAAGGACAAAATAATGGCATTTGCGGGGAAATGGATGGAACTAAAGCAGATTATTTTGAGTGAAGTAAGCCAAGAAGAAAGAGACAAATGATACATGGTCTCCCTGTTATGTGGATGCTAAATCCAAAATACAAGAAGATATGGAAAACAGGACTCAACAAATAAAAGACAGCCACACATTTTGCCATATCATTGCTAAATGACTCCATGTTCTAGACCACATATATGGTAGATATGTGCACGTAACAGAGGGAAGCCAGGAGAAGGAACAGAGTAAGTGGGAACAGTTCACACTAAGCAAAAGGAAAGAAATATGACCATTACCTGATGTGGAAAAAAATAACTTGTAATGTCAAAGCTCATAGAATTCACAAACTTTAAAGACCATGATAATGACAATTTGCCTTGTAAAAGTTAAAATGTTTTTGTGACTCTGACTAAGTATCACTATTACACAATACTGTGAAATATGTGAAATTTATGTAATTACCTAATCTCAATTAAAGAAAAAAAGTGAGAGAAGGAATGGGTTAAGAGAGATGGATGACAATGTTGTCAGACACTTTGTACTCATATATGATTTTGTAGAATAGGAACTTCTTTGTACAACTACTTAAAGACATAAAAAATAAATTAAAAAAAGAGCTGTTCACAAACAGTTCTTGTAAGTTGGTGTGAGATAGAATATCACTAATTGTATGATAATAGTGATATCTGTGTTCTACATTAAAACTAATTATATAATTAATCAATTTGTGAATATGTAGTATGGATATAACATAGATATTAAATCCTTCTTTCTTTCTTTCTTTCTTTCTTTCTTTCTTTCTTTCTTTCTTTCTTTCTTTCTTTCTTTCTTTTCATTCATTCCTTCTTTCATTTTTTGTTGTTGTTTAGCTCATAGGGCTTGAAGTCTGGTGCAGGGCACTACCCCTGAGCTCTTTTTGCTCAAGGTTAGTGCTGTACCTCATTGATCCACAGCACCGCTTCCATTTTCTGGAAAAGGTCTCATGGAATTTCCTATCTGGGTTGGCTTTGAACCCCATTTTCAGATCTTAGACTTCTGAGTAGCTAGGATTAAAGGTGTGAGCCACCAGTGTGCAGCTTCACTCTTTCTTTCTTTCTTTCTTTCTTTCTTTTTTACTAAGTTTTTTATTGTGAAAATACTGTACAGAGGAGTTGCAGTTACATGAGCAAGGTAATGAGTACATTTCTTATAAGCCTCAGTTCTCTTATTAATTTAAATAGTATCATTACTCATCTCATTACAGTTGGTAATCGCTATATATTTTCTCATTAAATAATGAGAAAATATATAGATTACCTCCCAATAGATGAATGTTAGATATACTTAGTTCCCAATATACTAACACTAATATTCATTCACTTTTGACAAGCAACTGTTGCTTAATAAACACAGAGGAATGCATCATTGGTTCTATGAATTATTTTATTTTCTTAATTGTAAAATACATGTTGTTTTCCAACTTTATGGAGAGATGTTAAAAATTTAAAAAGAAACATTTAACTTTCCTTTAGTACCATTATTAAAGTGAAAATACCATCAAACCAAAAGTAACCAAATCTAAATGGTGAAGACTATTTGACCTGGGCAGTGAGGAGATAATGGACAGTGGTGGGGTCTGCTCACCTAAATAAAATAGTAGCTACCAAGCTCTTGCCAATTATAATAAGACAATAAAGCTCTCTATTGCTAAATATCTCTACCATTCTCCAGAAAATGTTCTCAGTTTTATCAAACTTCTCCAATTTCTTAAACATATTTTTAAAGTACCATAGATCAGTTATTGCATTGGCATATATGACATATATGTGCTAAATTTGTAGCTTCTGAATTACAGGATGAAAAGGGCTTTGATAGTAAGGACATTGCAAAAGTACGAATGGTGGTTTGGGGTGAGGACAAACTGCAGGCAGAGAAAGGAGTCTGATCTTACTAGAGAGAATTTCTCTAATAGGACACAAGTTTGGAGAGAATTTGAACATGGTCTAGACTCCAACAAATAGACCAGTTCTTCCATAGAAATCAGAAAATGTAATCAAAGAAAATGAAATAACTAATTTGGTATAGTGGAAGATGAATTTAGGAATATGAAATAGTATAAATGTGTTTAAAGAGTCTGATCTTAGTAACCAGACTACCTAAGTTTCTATCTGACCCACCACCTTGCAATTTTCTAGCTATAAAGAAATTATTTTATTTTTTTGGGTGTCATAGTAATAATACATTTAAGTGTGTTAATTGAATTAGTGACAATGTAGTGCTTAGACAGCAACCTTCAAAGCACCGTTGATTATTGTCAGTGTTCACATAAAGAAATTCAGTGACAGGAACATTGCTTAAAGGATCAATATAATATTCAGTAATAAATTGTTCAATGATATTCAATGGCATTTGGTAGCCCTCAAAAGAGAAGGAAAGGAGACAGACATGGTGGTTCACACCTCTAATCTTAGCTACTCAGGAAGCATAGATCAGTATGATCACAATTCAAAGCCAGAATAGTCAGAAAGTTGAGATAGTGAGACCATTTCAACCAATATGGAGGGATGCATGTATATGCACCTATCATCTCAATTAACTGGGAAGCATAAATAGGAGGATTAAGGTCCAGGCTGATTTGAGCTTTGAGCATACATGCACATTTCGATTTGAAAAATAACTAAAAATAATTTTTTAAAAGGCTGGTCTGGAAGTACAGTTCAAGTGACAGTGTACCTGTCTACCAGTCACAAAGCTTGGACTTTAAACCACCATACTAAACAGAAAAGGAGAAACAGAAGGAAAAGGAGAATGTGAGAGGGAAAATGAAAGAAGGAGGGGAGCAGGTTGAAGAGGGAGAGGAGAAGGAGGAAGAGAGGGACTAGTGAGCGAGAGGCAGAGGGGGAGGAGAAGGAACAGTGAGAAAAGAGAGGGAGGGGAGGGAAGAGGAGAAGAAATGGGGGATAGGAGAATCAAATCAGGGGGGAGAAGAGAGGAGAGGAGAGGAAAGGAAATGGGACAGACAGGGAAGGAAAGGAGAGGAATAGAAAGGAAAAATAAGAACAAGAAAAAAGGGACAAAAAAGAAAAGGAAAACATAAAGACTGAATACTTTTCCCCTAAAATTGGCTAATGAGGAGAATGTCATGTCTTAACACTAGGCAAAGAACTGTAAATGAGGATGCTCCAGGTAAGGGGAAAACGAGTTTAGCTTTAGATGTTAGTTGAAATAGAGTTAAAAAGTAAAAATAAAATAAAATGTCATGGCAACAGCTGAAGCTGTAGGACATGAAGTAGAATGCCACTGAAATACGGAACAGCTGCTGAATGCTAAATGGTGAATAGTATCTCATGTTCAGTGCTTTATTAGAGCAATGACAATGTGAAATACAACCCATGTCCTTCAGCAAAAATGTTTAGTTAACACAGAAAATTGGTTAAGATCATTAATCACCAGTCTGCCTGGTAAGCACTAGAAAAACAGTGGCAACAGGTATGCAGGAGAGAAAAATGATAAGGAAGGGAGAGAGTCCCTGAGGCTTAAAAACAGGCTTCTGATAGGATTCTCAGTGAGTGATGAGGAGCTTGGAGGAGAGAAAGGAAACCAGAGAAATCACACCCAGAGGGAAAAATAGGGCACGCATGGGATCAAGAACCAGGTTGGCTTGTCAAGTTCTCCAGGTACGCAGTGAAATGAGCAAGACTGATGAGTGGCATTGACAGAGGGTCTTCACTGTCAGGATGAGGACTTGTTATTTAATGTACAAGGTGAGTAGCTTGCACTGAGCTATTTGTCAGTACAGAAACACAGGAAGCCGTGTGTGAAGAGTTCCTATGGCCATTTTATATCAAGCTGAGTAAGGGAGAAGGCAAATGTAATTGGAAAAGATTTTTAGAGGGAAAGAAACTTTGTGAGGTACAGTCTGACTAACTTAGTTCTATTTTATATATTGATAAGCTCAAATGAGATTAAAAGAACCCTCTAAGCATAGTTGGATAAGGCAGGTGGTGCATTCAGAAGAGACTAGAGCTAACATTTCAAATCCAATAATCACCTAGAAACCATTGATGTGACTGGAAAGTAAGCAGGATGATCAAAGGAACCAATTCACAAGGAAACAGAGAAGTTCTCTGTTTGAAGATTAATGATCTTAACCAATTTTCTGTGTTAACTAAACATTTTTGCTGAAGGACATGGGTTGTATTTCACATTGTCATTGCTCTTCCTACATGTAGGAATGTGCAGGAGATGAAAGTCAATGAGAGAGCCTGAAAGTGGGCCTGTTGGTGGAAAGCAAAGACAGGAGTAAGGATGCTGGGCACCATGCAGCCAAAAATCATGAGGCTCCTGGGCCTCATTTATTCCTTTCCCACCAAGTAGAAGATGCCTTAGAGAAAAAGTAAGAGCATCTCAACCTTTGTACAACTCCTGGGAAGGCTCTGCTTGGAAGGCGGAAGAAGAGAAGTAGCCAGAAGGAATTCACATTACTATAACCTCACCCAAATATGCAAATTTTTGTTTCTTTTTTGTAAATCTGTGTATATAAGGGAACTCTTTGGATTTTAATGAATATTAATTTGTAATGGAAATATCTGACTTTGTGTACCTATGCCTTGATAATGTCTGAATTTGTGTACCTATACCTTGATAGTCTGAATGTGTGTACCTATACCTTGATAGTCTGAATTTGTATACCTATACCTTGATAATGCAGCTCCAGTGCACTAAGGAAGCCCCTGTGTCATTCAGGGTCTACAAATTTTGATGCTATTAAGACTAGACTATTTGGTTGTGAGCTCTGTCCTGAGTAATACAGTATGTTTAGCAGCATCTCTGGTCTCTATTCACTAGTAGCCAGCACCATCCTTTCCCAAAAATATTTTCAGTGCCATGTGCAGGACAAAAATCATAGCCATGGGTCCCTCTGCATTGGGAATGATTGCTATAATTTAATAGTAGTCAAAAGAGAGATTTGTTTTTTCTTCCACAGGGGAAAGAATAAATATCTAGGTAGTGAGGTTCCTGGAGTAGTAAAATAATCACAACCAGATTTGTGACATAAAGATGTCCATATACATTATATACAAGCACATGTGTGTCTGCAGAAAGAAAAAGTTATGCTTTCAAGTACCTAACAAGTGGGAGAGATTGAAGTTATAAAAACATCCCCACCCCGCAAAAAATCAAGGAACTATTATAGCTCAACAGATATGCCAGAGGGTAGTATTTTCATTTAGTGGCAAATACCATTAAACAGACATTCAGTTTGAAGCAAATAAAATTCTTCATATATCTGGTGGCATCTTTACACTGATATAAATTGCAGAGAGAAGCAATTTGTATAAATCACTATTATTCTAGGGAGAGATATACAGACCGAGCAAATCTAATGTGACAGATGTTATAAACGTTGTCATTATGGTTTTTCATTTCAATTCAAACAGTGTGTACACTTCCTCCACTGATTGCATTAAACAGGGGATTGGAGATTCTCTGTCAAGGAAGACAACAGCTATGTCATGCGGCAAATTTGTTCACTGAGGTGGGCTCTTTTGCTTCTCATAGATGAATCAGGCTCTAGAATATGGTATACAGAGAAAATCCCATGAATCAGAAGCAGGCTGAGAATATATAGCATTCTAAGACAAAATCATTATGAAAAAATATATCATCTGCTCAGTATCTTAAAGGAATTTCAGGTAACTATGTGCAAAATAATTATTTTCTGTGTTTTTTCATATCATCAAATATTAAAATGCACAAGAAGTGTTCCTATTGGTAATATAAATGTATGCTCCAAAGTTTTGTATTCAAAAACTGTAAGATCAGTCTTATAGCAGAACTTAGAAATGTCTTTTTATTCCTTCAAGTACAATGCATGATATAGAGAAGAATTTAGCAGTCTGTATGTGTATGACCTTCAGGATATTTCACAAGAAATATGATTTCCCCTTAAGACCTTTCCTAAAATAAGTCCATACTTCTATTACAAGTGAGTTGCTGTATGTAATCTTTATAGCAAAATACAGATGTTTTGAGGTCTGTGACAGAATCAGGTCCTATAATTGTTACATAAAAATATATATTAAATTATATGGATAAGAACTTCAATGTAAATATATGCATGTATATGACTGAAATACAACACTTTTGAAAGAGCAGATGCCAGTATTACACTATCTCGAGAGTTGTCAGCTTTTATGGACTCAATTTTGTTCCCCCATAATTTATCAAGTTGAAGCTCTCATCAACTACTATGGCTATATTTGGAGCCAGAACCTTCAGAGAATTAAAGTTAAGGTCATAAGGTCAGGGCTGCAACTCATTCAGCTTGATGTCCTTCTAGGAAAAGGCAAAGAGACCAGGGGTGAGCGTTAATAGGGAAAAAGCCACATGTAGGCACTGAGAAAGCAATCATCTTCAAGCTGAGGAGAGCTGTCTCTGGCAGTCCAAACTGGCTGACCCCTTGAGTTTAGAATTGCAGTCTCCAGAACTATCAAAACAAAGTAATTGTCTACAAGGGTCCCAGTTAATGAATAAGGTATTTTATCGTGGCATCCCAGCAAGCAAATGCATCAGAAAAATTATCACCATTTCCCAATGTCCTTCTATGCTCATTGTTACCACCTTTTAGATCTATAAGAACATAGACTTGGACATACTCCACCTCCACAAATATCTCTGAAATTAACTAGAAATAAATGTCTGTATCCACAAATGAGAATTCAGTAAGGCTGGATGATCTTTCCCAGTGAAGCAGTAATACATCGGTGCTGTCACAATAGGATACCAAAAACCCTTCATTTCAAGGATATAGTTTCAAGAGTTTAGAGCATTACCACCTTGATCATTGTGTTACAATGATAGTTATATCAAATCTGACACAGCAAGTAGTGTTTTCAAGAATTAGCTTGGATTTTGTTCCTGTCGTTATATTCCAGTTATCAGTTATACAGAAAAGAATAGGATTGCTCCAACAACCATTGTGGTATGCTTGGGTGAAGATTTTAGTGCAACAGAGGCAAAGAGCTTATCTGCAAAGACCTTGAAATCTAGTAAAAAAAATAGGCTATTAAATAAATGAAGATATAATTAAAATAATAGTATTTGTAGACTTAGAGGTTAGAGAAGCTTTTTCTAAAGATGGAATCTCAAGGCTGATACAAGGATAATGAACAGAAGTCTTCTACTTGACAGGACAGCCTATGAAGTGAAATAATAAAGGTCTGAGAATATTCAGATCTCAGGATAACTTGGGCAATCATGCCAATGGGAAGACCATAGTCAGCACACACAACAGGACTGGGTAGAGGAGTGGAAGGAAAGGAGAGCAAAAGGACATGCTAGGGTATACCAGGAAAACATAAAAAAGAAGATGGCTGCAAACGAACTATTGCATCTGATAGAGAGGGAGAATAGACACTATTGTAGGTGATTAATTTTGTCATGTCAAATAACTATAGCACAAATTACCTTGACATAACAATTTACTATGCATATTGGCAGCAATTGAGTGGTTGAGTGAGATGGAATCAATGGATTAAAAGACAGTATTCCTTCAGAACTGTTGTTGAACCTGCCTCAGTATTACGGGAAAGAGACCCTTCACGTCAGAGAGTGTTTCACAAAATTTGCGAAACTGTTTCACCTCTAAATTTCCCCCCAGCTCCAATCGTCATCTGCCGAACAAATTACATCTCCTGAGACTCAGAGAGAGACCCAGAGTTGAGGTTGCTGATAGTAGGGTCTTTTGCCAAGACTTCAATAAAGATGGAACTATGTGGTTCTGTCTGTTGTACCAAATGCCCCAGTCAAGGATTAAATAAATGACAGAGCAGCAAAGGAATAAAAATATCCTCAGTTCACAATGTTATTAAAGAAAGATTACTGCTTGCTTTAGAAATAATTTGCAAATCAAAGCAGCCCTTGGACATCTTAAACAGTCATTGCCCCAGTCACAATCTATTGTAACTTAGCCTGATAATTTCAGCAAATGAGTCTTAAATGCAAATAGGCAAATGAGGCTGTTAGCCTACAATTTATTTTGAAGACACTTATTATTGCCTACCCTAGAGCCGATAAAATTGTTTAACCTAGAGGAAGAGAAATGCTTTTGAAAATGAAAACTACATAATCAGTGATAGCCATCAAAATACCCTCAAGATACTCCTTGGATTCTTTAAGTAGATAATTGGTGAAACCAGACTTTGTTTTAAATCCTTATCAATGCTGAGCTACTTGCAAGTGCCTAAGGTAAAGATTTGAACATTGTTGAGAAAAGTCTTTTAAACCCAAATTTTACTTTCGCCTATTTCTCACCCAACTGTAACAATAATAAATGAACTATTCTTGGTATACTTACATGGCACAAACTTCAGCAAAACTAAACACTAGCTATGTGCAAGGCAGTTACTAGGGGCTGCTTGGGTAAGGTGGATAAAACAAAGATGAATAAGATTAGTACAAAATGGGATATTATTTAATGAAAGAGAAAAGGTCTTTAATATATAAAGTATACCCTATGAACTGACTAATGCTAAAAGAATCAGAAATGACATTAGAACAATACTGTGGTTTCAGTTGATCATAAAATAAGGATATTCAGGAAATGGTCAAAATATTTTGTATGAAGTTAAATACGTTTCATTAAAAAGACTAAACTGTCTTCAAAGATGAAGGTTGTTCCTGGTTTTAATTTTGAATTGAAAAGACCTTACTATTTTATTATGTTTAAATGGTAAAGTGGGAAATTCTGTGATTTATTCAGTCTGTTTTTTTTACTGGACAAAAATCTAAATATTGTAGTTACATTCATATTCTAATATCAATTTATATTTTTAATATTTGGTCTATTACTTTAGTACATTAATGAATTCCATGAAAAAAATGTGTGTTCATCATCCATAATTTAGACAGGCTCTGAGTTCAAGGCCCATAGCCAACAATAAATAAATAAATAAAATATACAAATAAATTGGTGATGCAACTGATGTATTGAATAAATAAGAGGATGTATCTAATCAATGAATTGAAAGGTTAAAAATTATTTTTAATTTGTATAAAGATAAAAGATATGTTATATTTTATTTATTTTTTAATTTTTATTTATTTTTATTGTGAAAATACTGTACAGAGGGGTTACAATTACATGGGCAAGATAATGAGTACATTTCTTATCAAGCATTGTAGCCTCTTCCTTTGTTTCCCCTTCCCATCCCTTCGGATACTCGTTGCAACAATGAGAAGATATGTTATATTTTATAAAGGACATATTATACCATATTGTATGGGATAAGAGTATACTTTTATAAGTACACATATACATATATGTACATATGTAAAAGTATTTGTAATCATATTGGAAACAATTTGTCGAAATGTGAAAAATGAGACAGTGCATAGGAACAGGTTACAGTTTAGGGGTGTTAAAATCAGAAACAAACACTCCTAGAGCTGGTGACGCCTTTTTCCGTGTTTCAGGAATCTTAGGCAGGTCATCATATGTGTGCCATGCATTAAATGTTTCTCTCATTTATCTTTTCACTCTATTTCTCAAATCATATCACATCTCCTTTCAGTTCATTCATGGTTTGTTTCCATAGTTACCTCCTACTCATCTTTATTATCCATGTTACTAAAATAGTGTTCTGAGTAGTGATCTATTGTGTTTAAAGGCATCTTTTCAGCCTTTGATCAATGGTCACAGTGTTTATTATGTTCTGGGTGAAAATAACCCAGCTCTTTCCCCTCAATGGGCCTATTTCAGAGTCTCACTTATACCCATGCTCTGTCATGCTAATCTAACACCTTTCAAATATTAGGCAGGTATTTCATACATCATTATGTATTGCCTGGAATGCCATTCCTCAGTTTGTTTCCACGTTTAACTGCAAATCCTTTGTGAAGATTCCTCCAAACCTCCACTGCACTTCATAGCACCTTGGCCTTCCAAATTACTCAGAACTAACCTTTATGTGTTATGAATGACACAATGGAGGTCACCACACCATTCACAATGTTTTCTTTTATAATATACCAACAATTACTTGACTGTGTCTCATCTTTTTTTTTTTTTTTTTTTTCAGTTGTGGGGCCTGAACTCTGGGCCTGGCTGCTGTCCCTCAGCTCTTCACCTCAAGGCTAGCACTCTACCACTTGAGCCACAGCACCACTTCTGGCTTTTTCTACTTATGTGGTGCTGAAGAATTGAACCCAGGGCCTCATGCATGCAAGGCAAGCACTCTACCACTGAGCCACCTTCCCAGCCTCGACTCCCTCTCATCTTTGTGCCTCCAATACCTAATGCATAAAGTATGCTGCTAACTTGTACTCTCTAGGGTGTGTAGGTAGCTGCATAATGTCTTTGAAAGATCAGAAAAGATAACAATATACCACATTCTGATGTCCATGAAATTTTATTCTCCTCCTAAAGTGAAGGACCTAAGAGAAGTAATAAAATCTCCATTTTACTCTCTAGGGTACATATTTTGTCATAAATTTGTATTACAGAATAAACACTTTTCACCACCACCCGCCTCCCACAAGTTATAGTTCATTTTCAACATAGTGTCTAGTGAGTATCTCTGCTGCACTGGTTTACCCTTTGTCAAAAATTAGACTTTACACATAGATATAATACAAAGCTCTTCACTTTGAGTAAGAGCAGCGTCATTTTAAATCTTTGTTACACACTGGAAAGAACATTGTTTAGAAATCATAAAATTAAGGTTTGTACTTTTGCTTTGTGTAGTGGCTCATAACTACAATACCAGCTATTTGGGCAGTTTGAGACAAGCATTGAATACCTTCCTCCCCCAAATTAGTGATACACTATCAAAAATCAATGAGTTAAGGGTGGTGGCATATATCTAAGATCCCAAATATGCAGGAGACTATTCATAGGAGTCTGAGACTGACCTCTCACAAAACAAACAAACAATAAAACTAAATACAACTATATAACCTGACAAAAATAACTAAAACCAAAAAGCAATGGGAGTGTGGCTTAAGTGATAGAGATAATGCCTAATAATAGCAAGACCCAAGCCCAAGCCACAGTCTTGGCAAAATAATGGTGAAAATAGCAGCTCTGATTTATTCCTGATTCTGAAGACAAAAATTGTAACATTTTTTTCCATTTAAACATTGAAATACAAAAAACTTGGAGGATGAACTATTAAGACTGAGTGCTTTAATTTATTGTCAATTTGCTTCCAGTTCTTACTATTTAACACATTACATTTAGTCAAATGGTTTTCACATATTTTATTTGAGTTATTTACCTTTTAAAAAATGTCTACACGTTGCAAGTTACATCTATAAACTCACTTTTAAATAGAGCCCATTATTAAATTATTTGGGAAACTGATAGGGTATGTTATACTTACTAAATTAAGTGATTGAATTGTTTGCCAATAATTTGAGACAAAGTCTACCTTGATGGTGATAAACATAATTGTCTGTAATTATTCTTAATTTTTACTTTTATCATTGCTTCATTGTTAAAAACCCTTCTCAGTATTATTTTCTACTTTTGCCATTTATTATATAGGGAATAAATTTTGTCATGGATTTGACTAATTCCTTTCTATTTTCTTTCTGCTTGCATACATTTTCTCTTATAGATGTAATGATAATTTAAGATGTTCTCAAGATTTCATAATAATAGTACAGAAAAAAGGTATCATAAAACTCATAATCACATATATATACATATTTAAGCATGATTATTTAGTGAATTTTATTATATCTTGACTTATACCCTATGCTTTATCACTTTTAGCATCTTGCTTTGTTGATATGATGATATTATCATAAATCTATATGCTTTATCCTATGCTACAGCTATATTTTTTTCTTATTGCTGCACTGTATTTCATGATTTGTACTTATTATTCAACAGTTATTAAAGGACATTAGCTTTTTCATTTCTCTATGATAAATGCAGTAAGTTACATTAATGCACATATCATTATGCATCAGTGATTAAAGTTTTGTTATATGATTTCTAGAAAACAGACTTTTGTAATTGTGTAAATGGACATTTGATTTTAGCAATAAACTTATAGTAATATGTATTATATGTATATAAAAATCCATAATCATGTGTCTATTACAGAGTATCAGATTTAAAAAATTACCACAATTCTATCTAAATATACAAATAATAATAAAATATATACTTCCTTTTCTCTGAAATTTTTACTTAGCATGTCTTTGTAAATTATTAAATTACACATATAAATATATTTACATCATTCTCACTATAATGATATTTAATTTTATGAACAGATCAAATTTGGTTCAATGAAAATAATCATTTATATTGCTTTTAGTTTAGGGAAAATACTTATAGTGTTGTTCTGGGTATTATTCTACCTATCTTTAAGTGCATATAAGTCCATCATACAGAAAAATAAATCAGTAAGTCATAAGATATAATTATAATTTACTTTACTATGAAGTTCTATAAATTTATTTAGTTTAAGCCAGCCAGCACTTATAATAATAGCATACAAAGGCTCCCATTGTGCCATATTCCTACCAAGATTTTATGCTGTTTCTCATATTTTTAATTTTATATTTATTTTAGCCATTTGATATATAGGTAGTAATAACTCACTGTCATTTCAATTTCAGTAATTTGAGAACCAGTACAACTTAATATTCTTTCACATATTGGCCATTTTGATATTCCCTTAGTTATCTGTTCAGTTTGCTTATATTCCTATTTGTTTGACTTTTTTACTTGACTGGTAATAGTTTTTTTCTCTCTCTCTGTCTTTCTATCCCTCATCTATATATAGAGTATATATATATATGTATCATGTATAATATATGACATATCATATATATCATATAGCATATAACATATCATAGATGACATTATAACATATAACAACCTATGTGTTATATATAAAACCACAGGTTATTATATATGTCATATACTACATATAATACTCTGTATTATATAATATATAGGTAATATAATATATGAGAATATATAATATATATAGAATATACATATTCTCCAAAATTTTGCTTTTCCATTTTGGTCTATAGTGGTATTTTTTGATGAATAGATATTTTAAATTTGAGCATGCTCTATCCATCATTCATTTATTTGGTAGTTTATGCTTTTATGTCTAGTACAAGAAATCTTTGCCAAGCTCAAGCTTATAAAGGAAGTGTAACATATTGTCTTCCAGAGGTTTTATTGCTTTATTTAATCACATTTAGATTTACAGTCATCCTGGAATTGATTTTTGCATATGGTGTGAGGAACGTGTCAAGATTACATACTTTTCTATATGAATATCCAATTGACTCAGCATCAATTATTGAAAAGACCATTCTTTCCACACTGTATTAAAGTCATTTTAATATAAATCAAATGATAGACTCATATAAGTGTAGCATCTTTTCCAGATTCTCTATTCTGTTTCTGTGATTTATTAATCTATCTTCTTCCAGAAGTGCATGTCTCTTAATTAGTTTAGCTTTATATAAAGTTTTGATATCTGGTCATAAAATTCCTCCAACTTTTATTTCTGAAGATTTGTCTTATTTATTCTTGGTACATTGCATTCTCATATATATTTTAGAGTAGTCTTAGCAATGTAAGTACATATTACATGATTTCCTTTAAATGATATACCTATTTGGAGATAACTGACATCTTTAATATCCTGATTATCATAATTTCTAAAACTTCATTTTCCTAAAAACAGTCTTTAATTTTCTGAATGTTTTATGTTTTTCTGTGTATATCACACTCAAGTTAGTTTATGGTAACTCTTGTTGGTAAGGTAAATGGTAAAAAAATAATTGTATTTATTATCGTATATATTCATATACTGGCTTTTTTCCTAGGTAATTTATTAAATCCATTTGTAATTCCATTTTCATAGCTGTTGTTGCTTTTCTATACATATAATGATATTATGTATAAATATTGTCTGTTTTGTTCATTTATCCTTTTCTTTTGTTTTTCTTGCCTGACTACATTAGAGAGAACTTTCCATAATGCCATGCAGTATTGTGTAAAGGTGGAGTTACTGAGCGTTGTTAAGTTTTCCTAAAAATAATCTTAGTGGTTCACAAATAAATAGAATGTTTATAATAAATATCTTTTCATGTTATTTTAATTAAATTCAAGCTTATATAAAATGCTTATATATTAAGTATTTATCCTAATTAACATTTACATATATAAATGATCTTGTAATCACCATGGGTCATGATAGAGCACAATGTAGCATTTCAGAAGACTCTCTTGCACCCTCCTCTCATTTCTACCAGTCCCTCTGATTGGTGACTAAACTTAGCTAGTATTAGATGAGGAAAAAAAGCACAATCCAACACCACCATCACCACCAACAAAAAATTTAGTGAGCTTAGTGAGGGAACCCACAAATCACTTTATGGAACATGGAGCAGAAATGTGGGATTAAGTCTGCAGAGGCAAAGCTTAAATATTCAGCTTCATAAACCACTAAAAAATTTATGGTTTATGTTTATCTTGGGCCTTGGGCTTTGAACTCAGGGTCTGGACATCCTTTAGGAATTTTGTTCAAGGATAATATCTACCACTGGAGCCAAAACTCTACTTCTGGCTTCTTGCTGATTAGTTAGAGATAGTCTCTTGGACTTTCCCACCTGGGCTGCTTTAGAATTTGGATCCTCAGACCTCAACCTTCTTTGTAGCTAGGGTTACTGGCAAGAGTCACTTGCATTTGGCCACTAATGACTTCTGTTGAGACATGCCCTCATACAAGATTTCAATAGGCACATTATCAAAGATTCCATAGGTACATTATCATCCTAGAATTGGTATTGTTCTGATCAGACTTCTTCCTGCAACTTACAATGTGACTCTTTGCTCTTTATACAAGACAACATTGATGAAAACAAGTGACGGTGAAATAAAAGTGAACTCAGATAAGTGACTTTTGTTGGATCCTGATCTCTGTAACATGATAAAAGTTCAAGAGAGAAAATTGATCATTCCACCTTATTAAGCAAAACATAACAAACTTGAAAATTGTGTATGTATGTGTATATTTAACTCATCAAAGATCAATAGCACAGTAAAAATTTACATAATTTTAGAAATAGGTGATTTTTTTTAGAGATGATCAAAGACCATGCATCCTTTATTTTGGAAGGCAGGAACTAAAGTAAGATTACTATAGCCAGAGAAAACTTAAGAAAAGGAAAAATCAGCTGATCTTTTTATCCAGTGTAAATTGTCTGACAGGAATGCTCCAATTCTCAGCATAAAAATTTTAGTGACCAAGCTAGCAATAGCACTGAAAAATTGAAGACAAGTTGGAAAATGGAAAGAAGTTGCTTAATTTTTCTTGATCAGACTTTAAAGCCCTGCTAGCGGGCATAGCTTGAGCTCACTGTGGAAACTGAAATGCAGTCTAAGTCAACTTAGCTGCCTAACAAGAACACAGCAATCCCTTTCTGGAAAAAAATATTATCCACTTGGGTCTCTTCTGCTATGTTATTTTATTTTATAGCATATATCAAAGCCTGAAGCCATGCAACATAGCAGGTAAATAAGGTTGACAATAAATCAAATAGTAAAAGAAAGCCATTGATGACAAAAGTGTAGACATTAAGATACAAAAATTTAAAAAAATAAACACTATTAGTAGATGTTAGCATTCCCTCCGTACAGGTTCTCAGCCCCTCCCACTTCACTCCCAGTAGCAGCTTGTATCAGTGGAATGTCCCCCAGCCCCCATCCCCGATCCAAACTCCTCCCTGCCCTGGAACCAATCCTGGGATTGGCTGGCATTCCCATCTTCTTCCCAGACCTAGCTGTACACACAGAGTACCTCCCACCTCTAGCCCCGAAGTTACAAGGATCCACCTCGATAGGGGAAGGTGCCATATTGGTCCCTCTCCTGTGGGGAAGATGGCTTCTCTAAATAAACCTCCTGATAAACCTTCTCCTGTAAGTGACTATCTGGGCATGGTCTCCTGGGATGGCTCAACTGTATTCTTACAGTAAGTTACTTAGAGGAAAAGTTGTGTGAAATAGTGTTAATGCATACAGTATCTACAGGAAAAAAATAGAACTAATAAATGAAAATTATAGAATGGAAAACTTAATTGTCTTAACATTAAGTAGACAGGCACAGAAGAAAAATGACTAATTTTGAAAGAGCTCATTTGAGATTATTCAAACCCAAATATATAGAAGTCAAGGAACCATAAGTAAAGGTCAAATATTCTATATAAGCTAAGGAACAAATAATAACACTAAACCAGAAAAATTCCATAAAAAGACTTAAGCCTGTACTTTTGGGGACTACTGAAATAAGTTAAAGACATAAATAAATGGAAAAATATAAAATTGTCACAAATCAGAGATATGAATTTTAAGATGCCATGTCTCCTAAAATTAATCTGTATTCTCATAGATGTACCAACTCCAGAAGTTTTCTTTGTAATTTTAGAACTGGAAAAACTCACTCTGAGTTTATATGGGACTGCACAGAAAGAAGAGAAAGATAATTCCTAAGAAAGAAAAACAAGAGAAGGTTTTTTTTTTCCTTATGCTTTCCTACATCATTACATCACTTTTATTATCATAGCAATGAGGAACTGCAGGGGATCAGTCAATATTCTGCTCTTCATTTGCATAAGTTAACATAGCACCAGTGTTAACCTAGGTAATGGTGAATTATTACAGGTCTTCAACTATATATAAGAAAGCAACTTTTGCTCTCCTTATGCCTGTGAGCCATTCGGTATTAGAGTCTGATTTTTGGTGGTTACTTTGGAGCAAATTACTTTAGCAAACAGTCTTTAAATAGCAAATACATGGTTTATTCCAAGTGATTAATTTGAGTCTAATCAAAGAAGTTTACGTAAAGCCAATGATCATGAACAATTATCACTCTTGTAGTAAAACCAGACTTTTAAACCCAGACCCAAAGTCCAGGAGTCCCATGTTAAGTTTGACCATGCCCCACAATAAAGAGATTGTGAAGAGCAAAGAAAACAGATTTATAACCTGGCAGCCTTGGGAAGACAGCACTTTAGAACATCTTTAGCCATGTTCAGAGAAACAGACATTGCTTTGAGGTTTACTAGGAAGAATTTGGGGTAGTAGGTGAGAAAATATGCATAGTTAAAACTAGGTTTGGCCTACTTAGCTTGGTAAGTCCTGGTTGCTCATTAGCTCAGTCTGTTTCTGGAAGAATTCCTAAGAAGTTATTACTTAACCACTGGACCTTAACTGGAACAAGTTGCCTGATAGATGGTCTCCAGGGTATCTTGCTTCTTTCTTTTTCTATTTTTGTTGGTGGTGGGCCTGAACTCTGGGCCTTGTTGCTGTCCCTCAGCTCTTCAGCTCAAGGCGAGCACTCTACCACTTAAGCCACAGTGTCACTTCTGACTTTTTCTGCTTATGTACTGCGGAATCAAACCCAGGGCCTTATGTGCAAGGCAAGCACTCTGCCACTGAGCCACCTTCTCAGACCCTCGCTACTTTCTTTAAGATGCCACTACTTGCTCATGGGGACAGTTTGACCTGTATCACAAGAAAATCATTATTGAATCATATCTTTTCCTGGACCCTGAGATTATTGTGAAGTAACTGGCAGAAAATAGCTCAACTCAAAGAACACAGATGCAAAGCTGGGTAACTTTTAGTTAATTCACAAGACACAGAAAAAGAATCTTTTAGATTCCTTCTTACAGTAGTGTGTAAAGGAGAAATAAAGGTGTACAGAAGGAGTGGTCATTGGAATAGAGAGGCAAAATCTACAACTAGACAGACACTGGATAGGAGTTATGGCAATCATTAGAAGAATGCATTCAATCCATAACTATCTGGCAGGGAAGCAGTAGAATGGGTCTTTACTTGTAGGTCTGTGACTTTAAGTCAGTGTTTCTAATTAGATGATACTTATTAGAATCCAGAGGATGAGGTAGTACATTGAGTTAGTGTCTCCTCCTACCCCCCCCCCCCCATCACTCTTCAAGAGTTGCTGGAGAAGATTTGAGAACAAATCTGAAGGGGAAAATGGGAAACATCCAGCAAACAAACACACATACATTTAAGTTTTCTTTACAAACCTCTACATAAAGTATCTTCCTCCAAAAATATCTTCCATGAGTAAATTCCCAGTTTATGTGTGAAGATTACTATTTAAAATGACATTTTATTGCATTTCTATTTGTTGTTGGTATGAAGAATTTAGAAGGACATCAATATTTTGATTTTGTGTCTGAAAAACTTAACTAAGCTTTCATTAATTTGATAGTTTGTCTATAAATTCTTTTGCATGATCCATGAAGATAACTTTTCATCTGTAAATATTAATAGTTATTTGGGGTTTTATTTATTTTGCTGGTTTTATAATTTCATTAGATTTATGTCACCTGGACAAAGTACTCAAACAACATACAAAGAGGAAAGGGTTAGGAAACTGAGTCATGAGGATATTAAAATCAAGAAAGGGCAGGAAGTGAGGTCAACAGACCAGATCAATTTTAATGGAAAGTAGAAGAGGGATGTTACGGTGACCTAAGGAGTGGGGAGATGAGGTATAATGGGATCAGGGGTGGAGAGACTTTAGGAAGGATCATGGGTGAGGTGAAGAAGGTAGCTGTAGAGTTGTAAGGAGTTCCTGGGCATGCCTTGAGTTTGTGGTAATGGCCAGAAATGAACTGGTTCCGGGGGGCTGTAGGGAGGGGCTATGAATAGTCAGTGGGCAGTGGTCCTTGCCATGGGAGCAACATTAAGTAATAAGAACAAAGCAGATTCCCATCAGAAAGTTTATTTGGGCTTGTACTTGTGGTCTATGGTAACATAAACCCATTGTCTTTAGTTCTGTGGAGAGACAGTGTGTCATGGTAGGGGAGTGGCAACAAAAGATGCTTTCCTTGTGGAAACCATAAAGAACCAAAGAAGCCCAATCCTGTAGAAAGAGACTAATATCCCTTCAAGGGCATAACCTAATATTACTGAAAGTTATATAACTAATCCTCACCTGTAGTTCTGCCCACCTATTAAGGGTTTGGACACTTAGCCAAGCAGCTATGTGTAATTTTTATCTGATTTCATTGGGTTGGGTAGAAAATCTTAGTATGTGACGTATAAACAAATAACTGTTGGAATTATTTCAAATGTTTTATCCTTTTACTGTTGTATATATAGAGTGTTGTATAGTGTTGTACATATGTATATGTGTTTTTGAAGAAACATTTACTCTTGTACTTAAGTTTTATCTATTGCTGAGTAATAAGGTAAGCTAAAAATTGGCATAAGCTGGGTGTCAGTGGCTCATATCTATAATCCTAGCTACTCAGAAGGCTGAGATCTGAGGTTCATGGTTCAAAGCCACCCCCAGCAAGAAAGTCTGTGAGGCTCATCTCCAATTAAACACCAGAAAATCAGAAGTAGCACTGTGGCTCAAATGGTAGAACTAGCCTTGAGCTGAGGGACAGTGTCTAGGTCCAGAGTTCAAGCCCCATGACTGAAAAAAAAATGGTGTAAAACAAAAATAAACATATATATCCATATTGCCTGTTGGGAATGAATCTGGAAGCATCCTGGGTACATGATTCTGGCTTAGACATCATAGAATTAAAGTCAAATATCAGTCATAGATAGAAAGTTTGACTGGAATTGGAATACTGGCTCCCAAGATGGCTCAATTACATGGCTAGCAAAGTGACATTGGTTTTGGATAGAGGTTCCACCTCCTTTCCACATAGACCTCTCTATAGAATTGCTTACATGGTCTTACAACAGAGAATTTGGTTTACCTCAAAGTTAGTGATCAAAAAAATATCAAGGTAGAAACCAGAATATGTTTAGGAAAACCTCACTATATTTGATGTCGGTGCTCTGCATCTTGTATATACACTTCCCTAGCTTGGGGAGGGAAAGGTAAAAAGCAAAATGCTTAAATAGGGATACTGGTTGACCCATTGTAGCAATGAGGTGTACAAGACACTATGTTGAAAAACAAACTTTACAATTTAGGTGGGGAGGGGGGAGGGAGGAGGAGAGGAGTGTAGTTGGGGAGGTGGGAAGGAAGAAAGGGGAGAGGAAAACAAATAAAAAATAAAATGATGTAACGGTAAAAAAAAAAACAAAAAACAAAAACAACGTAACACAGTTATTTCTGCAATAGCTTACTGGGTACCCAGGCCAGTGAAACAAAATGTAAGAGATAGTGAATAAAAGATATAGCAAGTAATTTTCTTTCTGCTAAATTCCTGAACTGAGATCTAACAGACCAGACCAATCCATAATGGAATCATTTAGGGTAGATGCCTTGTAATCAAACTGGACATAAGGGGCCAGTTTAGAAAAAGTAGGAGATTCCCAGAAATCATTGCAAAGGTACCTAGTCAGATTATGCTCTGTAATGGGGAAGTTTTCTCTAGCCCTATACAAAAGACAGTAAATTTGCAATAATCAGTTCAATCCCTTATTTCTGCTTCCTTTTTTCCATTTAAGAAAATGATGAGGATCTTCTTAAGCACAATAGGAAGAAAAAAATAGAACCTTTTAGTCAAACAATGACCAAAAATTTGGAATGAGACCACTATTAAAAAAATCCTTAACAAGCAGAAAAGATCAAATAAGGTGATGTTAGGGAAATGAACCCTAAGATATGTATTCAAATGTTTTTTTTTTCTTTCATGCAATTGTTTCTAACACATTTATAAGATTATTTCTTATAAATAATTTCTTATAATTTCTTATAAATAAATTTCTTCCCCCACAGTATAACCCCTGCTTTCATTGTATTTGATGTCACAATAATTTGTGGAGGGGAAGGGGAAAAATCATTTAAATAGGGATACAGGTGGACCCATTGCAACAATGAGATGTACAAGTCGTTATGTCAAAAACGAACTTTACAACTTTGGTGGTGGGGGTGGAGGGGGGTGGGAGGATTGGGTGGGGGGGCAGGGGGAGGATGGGAAGGGATTGGAAGGGGAAACAAAGGAGGAGGCTACAATGCTTGATAAGAAATGTACTCATTATCTTGCCCATGTAATTGTAACTCCAATGTACAGTATTTTCACAATAAAAAATAAAATAAAATAAAATAAAAAATCCTTAAGGACGACCAATTTACAATAAGAAAATAAGGGACCCTAGGTTTTTGGTAATTGTTTTAAAAAGAAGTCTTTATTGCATGTATAAACTATTTTTGTGAAGTTTAAAGAATTTAGGTTCCTCCAGGTGCTGGTGGCTCACACTTGTAATCCTAGCTACTCAAGAGGCTGAGATCTAAGGATTGTGGTTCAAAGCCAGCCCAGGCAGGAAATTCCATGAGACTCTTCGCTCCATTAAACCACTTAAAAAATGGAAGTGGTGCTGTGGCTCAAGTGGTAGAGCTCTAGCCTTGAGCTGAAGAGCTGAGGGACAGCGCCCAGGTCCAGAGTTCAAGCCCCATGACCGACAAAAAAAAAGAATTTAGGTTTTAATTAAGTCACATAAAATCATATGGGAAAATTGCTTGTTGTTTATGCTTCATGCCCAGCCACTCCAGAGCTGGGTTCTGAAGACTGAGGTTCAAAGCCAGCCCAGGCAGGAAAGTCTGAGATATTTATCTCCAATCAACTAATATATATATACTTAATATATACTATAACATATATAACTAATATATAATAACTAACATAAATATTATATATATATATAATTATTGGAATCCATTTGTTTGCCTTCCTAAAACCTTGAGGTTGCCTGAAGTGAAAGGAAAGGTCACTCCACAGTCCTATAAAATTTTCCAAAATGGATTCTCAGTTGCAGCCTCCCAAAATTAATTTGCCTATGTATCCAGATCTGGTCTCAATACAAACACAAGCCTGAGTTTGGT
The DNA here is from genome assembly GCF_019054845.1 of Dipodomys spectabilis. Taxonomy (NCBI): domain Eukaryota; kingdom Metazoa; phylum Chordata; class Mammalia; order Rodentia; family Heteromyidae; genus Dipodomys; species Dipodomys spectabilis. The sequence goes on along the minus strand of NW_024870758.1, from coordinate 4,165,789 downwards.
ACTTCTGATTTCTACATTACTGACTGACTTAAAATGGCACAGGGTCCAAGGTCTCCTATACCCAAACCCTCTTCTCCTTCTACTCCAGAGACCCTCCTTTGCTCATCCTGCTCTGCTCATCAAGTTCTCTGCCATAAGCCTCCCAGCTATCTCCTCTAGTGTCTCGTAGCAGCTCCATATCTTTCTCTTTCTCCTCTGTCCCGTTTTTCCCCCTCTTTCTGTTTCTGATGCCCTCCAGACCAGAGATCACTTGCCATTATATAAATTTCTGCAATGAAATGGCCTATGGTCAGCCTAAGCCTGTTTTCCATCCTTGCTCTTATAACTACATTCTTCCTCTCTGCAGCTTGTCCAGAGTTTCTAATTAAGAACTGTCCTTTAAGCAAACTCCCTCTGCCAACCTTTGTCCCTGTATCTATCTGCCTGTGTGGTTTGTAGAGTTAAGCATAAGCTTCCAAAAGTAAAGCAACCTTCTTTGTCTTATAAATGTAATCACAACAACAAGTTAACAGCCTGCTTGAACTCTAAAAGCTAAAGCAGGATATTCCAAACTTAATTTTGACTCAATAAGTACCAGGTAAACCATGCTTCAAACCATGTGTTCCAAAGCCATCCTGGGCAGAAATATCCTTGAGACTCCATCTCCCAATTAACCAGCAAAGAGCCTGGCTGGAAGCATGGTTCAAGAGACTCTTATCTCTAATTAACCAGCAGAATTCTGGACGAGGCACTGTGGGTCAAAGTTGTAGAGCATTAGCCTTGTGCCGAAGAGCTCAGGTATAGCACCCAGGCCCTGCATTCGGGTCCAATGATGAACAAAGATGCCAACTGGGACAAGCCATTCCAGCAGAGCACCTAGATCCCTTGGACAAAGCTAGTCCTGACAACAAGGGATCATGGAGAGGAGTAAGAAGGGATAGTGTCATGTCCTAAATGGAATCACTTTGAGCTCACCCTTTCAAAATTAACCAGAGATGGAAAAGTAAAAGAAAATAGTCAATAAACATGCGTATCTAATGTCCATACCTGTTTACTTCAAACTGGACAGGAACTGACATTCTTGCCTTGGTTACCTGCTATTTACAGGAAGTGATCAAGGCCTCTTACCAGTCCCTTAACCACTCCAATCCAGTCCTAGCTTCTGACTGGTTATTTTTAAACAGTCCCCCATGCTCTCTTATACTCAGTCACCAGAAACCTTAAATAATCCCTTCCTGCCCCCAATCCTGTTACATGGAAATTTCTCCTCCCTTATAACGTACTACAACTGGTATTATGCTCCAAATGGAACTTTTCTAGCATGTTTTCCTGTGTCATTCGTATCAACCAGTCCAGCCACCTTGTCAGCCTTTTGCCTGATCTCAACTCAATTGCAGAGACATCTCAATAGATGATGGGAATCACTCCAATGGACATCCTAGTGGGATTTCCTCTCACAATGTTCTCCCCACTAGCTCCTTTATTAAGACCTTTAACAGTCATCCTCTTATTCTTCTTTCTTGGACTCTGTTTTTTTAAATGTTTTTCAAAGTTTTCTTCTTAATAGGACACTACCTGGAAGCAAGTCAAGGCTGCTCTATTACTGCAGGAACTAGCAACTTTATTTACATCATCTTACCCTTGTTCAGCACAGACCCCAATACAACTGCTGACCTTTTTTATGTTCTCTTCTTCCAGCTCAATCTTTTTTTTATTTATCCAAAGGCTCAATATGAAGTCCCCTCCAAGTTCAATCATTTTACAAATCTAAAAATGGAATATGAAGGATAGCCTCCCACCTTATTCGCCAGTTCAAACAAAACACCAAGGTCTGGCTCACCTGCTTGTCCACAAGGAGGTCACTCTGAACTTGACTTAGCTAAAAGCTCATTCACTGCAGATGTAACATTCCATTCTGGACCTGGCCAAGGGCACCACCCTTGGCCCCCAAGAGACCATAGCCTATTTTCTATTTCCTCCTTCCTTGTTAAGACCCATTTAAGCCCACCCCCAACCCAGACCCTGGTACAATCTCCATACCCTCATAGGCAATAAACAGTCTTAGTCTGTTGAGTTCTCCTCCATTTTTCTAACAATCACTTCATGCCCTTTTTTACTTTTTCTAAAATACAAATTCTTTTCATAAATCTCACTCTTCAAATAAAGATGAGTGGATTGACTAGTGTTCTCTGGAGGGAAATCAGCAAAGACACGCTAGTCTGCAGCAGAGTGAGCTTGTCAGTAATTCCAATCCAGAATTTTTAATGGGTATCTGAATGATAGATATCAACATCAGAACCACATATAGTCAAAAAATTGAAAAAAAATCTTAGAATGTGGAAACTGTATCTATTACTAGACTATAGACAAGTGGAACTCTACTGAACATATTTGGAGTGACTGTCTAAAACCCAAAGGTGTTTGGCTGAATTGTTCATGAGATAGTTATTTCTTGCTCATGTATTGAGTTTACAAGATGGCAATTTGGGACATACTGGTTTTGCACTCTTGGTTTGTAAGCCTTGCCTTGATGATGAGAAGAATAATGGTTGTCTATGAATTTGTTTTAAGCTCTCCTAGAAACTCTTCTAGAAAGGAAAGCTAATAACCAGAATCAGGTGAAACAGTGTGCTGGCTTAGTGGCCATTGATGAAAATTATATTTCTTTAAGATTAAGGCACCGAAACTTTATTTCTTTAGCATGATTTTCTCTTATTTTTAAAATGTGACCATGATGGGTTCCATTTCACTATCTAGCAGTTCACTTTCCTGCCCTATGGCTTCAGAAACACGTTAGAGTGAATGTCTTCCTTAAAGTAACCATGACAATCCATTCTTTGCTTCCTAGCCTCCAGGAAACTGTGTGCTTTAATTAGCATATACATTTTAGAAATATCTGCTCATCTTAGTTTGCATGGAAGGGATTGAAATTAGTTTCACCAAAGAAACTAAATCAACACACACATACAGAGGCTGGGAGAAGGTATATTAGCATTTCAGAAGCTCAAGTGTCACAACTGGTTTAAACTAAACAATGCCATAATGTACATTTCAGAAAACCACCAGGAATGAAAATCAATTCTGTATTTGAACTGAATTTAAATAAATCCACTACTATGTATCTACACTCTGTATATCAATCCTAGAATTTCTAAAAATTATTTACAAAAGAAGTCTTACTTAAGCATTTAGAGAAAGGGGCATACATTTGCCATTTTTTTCTTAAATGCCATAGATAGTCCTATGAGATTTGTGGAAATATTTTTTTACAGTCTCAAAAATGACTAATATTGACCTTCCTTTTTTCAGTCTTTATTTATATCAAATTATTAAAATACTAAGCCTAATAAGTAATGTACTCATTGTCTTTAAAAAATAGAATATATAAATTGTCATATATATGTTACAGCAAATATAGCATTGAACTAATCATTAGCAATGAAGAAATACATATTACATTATATCTAGATTTAGGGTTTCTATAAATTAATGGAATAAAATATTTGTTTTTTATTTTGTTGTGTTGTTTTTGGTGCCAATCCTGGTGTTTGAACTCAGGGCCTAGGTTGCTGTCTCTGAATTTTCTGCTCAGAGCTAGTGCTGTACCACTTGGGCCACAGCTTCACTTCTATCCTTTTTAATTTGCTGATTAATTGAAGATAAAAGCTTCAAGGACTTTCCTGCACAAGCTGGCTTCATCTGCTCAAGACTACTGCTCTATCACTTGAGCCATATATGATTTCTACCTTTTAATTTTTAACTGGAGATAAAATTTTTATAGACTTATGAAAGTATGTGCGCAGGCTGGCTTTGAACTGTGCTTGGTCAAAAGACTGGATTTTAAACTGAAATCTTGGAAGTTAAGGGATTACAATTACTACCATAAATCCATATATTTAAAAAAAATCACTTTTACGTTTTTGGATGAATAATACAACACCAATGAAAGGATGACAAATTTAAGAGCTAAGGTACAAAGCCAAACTCCCCAGAAAGATATGTAAAACATGAATTTGTAGGCCTTAAACATTTGCTTTTTTATTTTTGCATCTTAAATTATTTTTATACCAATGACTTTGGATCCATTCAACTTATGTATAATAATTAAAAGCAGCAGTTTCTCTTTATTCTTGATCCCCATTTTTCCAATTTCCCTGTAGCTTCTTGCGATCTCCTAGCTCTCATTCCAATTGCATTTCCAACTTTCATTTGTCCAGTATCTCCATGGTTAAATTTAAAAGGCAGTAAGTGAAATATGTTTGTGTAAAAGTTGTGGTAAGAGAGAATGTGAGGACAGAGAGAAAGCAAATTACCCCACTTTAAGGCAATCCTCTAAAAAAGAAGGAGCAGGATGGAAGAGGATGGTGGAGGAGCATCTAGGAGCTTACCAGACTCTCACATAGAAACCAGTTTTAGTGTTCCAGTGAAAATCCAAGGCTAGAGAGTCACACCACCTGTGCCATCATAATATAGAGAGTTTGGCCAGAGAGGAAAAAATTCATACAGCTTGTTTAAGGAGACAGATTTGAGCACTTACAGTTGGCTGTGCCAGTGGTGGTGGTGGCAGTGGCAGGGGTATTGACTGCAACTGCCACCACATCAACAGACAGAGCCTGGGACAAAGGCAACAGAGACAGAGTGAAAGCAGCTTCTCTTCATCATGAAGCAGAAATCTTCATCCTGCTGACCATAGACCAATGTAGACCTTGGACAGCACAAAAACCAAGGGAAAGGAATGAATACCCCACAAGACATCTCACAACATTTGGAAGGTAACACCTCGCCCACCACTGGAGCAGAATGCCAACTTTGATACTGGAAAATACCACAGAAGAGCAGCTAGCAGATATCTTAGAAGCAGACACTGATGTGCCATTTTTGAACAGGTCAAAAGAACCTGACCAGTGGGGCTCTGCTCCACCAAAGGGAAAGTTGCCCTTCCCAGACAAGGAAGGCTCTGCCTAGGGCAGGGTGACTTTCTTCATTGAGTAAAGAGCCAGGGGTAGCCACATACCTCTGCAGCAGGAGCAGCTCTCCCAGCTGCAGGAGGTTAAAAGAAAAACAATTCGAACCTGGAAAGAGCATATATCCTGAGGGTGGCTCCAGGCTGGGCCACAGAGTATCTCAAGAGCTAGCCACTCAGGGAAAAGCTACTGATTGCTGACAGGTCACAACCCCACCCACATTCAAACTCCCTCACAGTGACTCCAAGATAGAGGTAGCAGCCATCTCTTTGAACTAGTCTGGGAGGCGAGTCACATAGATCTCATACCAGCAAGGTAGAACTTTGTTCTGCCTGCTCAAACAAACTGATTTAAGAAATATATTAAGCTACAAGAAAACCAAACACTGGGACCTATGTTTCTTTGGGCCTGGCTTACTTCACTTAATATAATTTTTTACAAGTTTTTCCATTTCCTAACAAATGGGGCAATGTCAGTCTTTCTGATGGAGGCATAGAATTCCATTGTGTATATATACCACATTTTCTTGATCCATTCATCTACTGAGGGGCATCTGGGTTGGTTCCATATCTTAGCTATGGTAAATAATGCTGCAATAAACATAGTTGTGCTGGTAGCTTTAGTGTGGTCTTGTTTGTAAACATTTGGGTAAATGCCCAAAAGTGGGATTGCTGGGTCATAGGGGAGTTCTATGTGAAGTCTTTTGAGGAACCTCCATACTGCTTTCCAAAGTGGCTGAACAAGTTTACATTCCCACCAACAATGAAGTAAAGGTTCCTTTCTGTCCACATCCCCTCCAGCATCTGTTGTTGTTCTTGATTTTTGCCGTTCTAACTGAGGTGAGGTGATGTTGTTTTGATTTGCATTTCTTTTATGGCTAGAGATGTTGAACATTTCTGCATGTGTCTATTGACCATCCTTCTTTCTTCTTCAGAGAAGTTTCTCTTTAAGTCTTTCGCCCACTTATTTATTGGGCAGTTGTTTCTTTGAGGATTTGTTGTTGGGGGGTTTAATTTTTTGAGTTCCAAGTATATGTATTTTAATGTTTTTTCTTTCATGCATGTGTTTCTAACGCATTTATAAGATTATCTCTTTGTTGCTTTGTATGTCCCTCCCCCACAGTATAACCCCTGCTTTCACTATATTTGATGTCAGTATAACTTGTGGAGGAGACGGGGAAAAACCAGTTGTTTAAGGATACAGGTGGACCTGTTGCAACAATGAGAAGTACAAGTTGTCATGTCCAAAACGAGCTTTACAACGTCTGTGGGGGGGGGGGGAAGGAGAAGGATTGGGATTGGGGGGGAGGGGGGAGGCTGGGAAGGGATGTGAAGGGTAAACCAAAGGAGGAGGCTGCAATGCTTGGTAAGAAATGTACGCATTATCCTGACCATGTAATTGTAACTCCTCTGTACAGTATGTTCACAAATTAAATTAAATTAAACAAAAAAAAAAAAGAGAACCAAACACCACTAGCAAATCAGAGTCTCCACCAAGAGAACAGATACAGACAGACACAGGGGAGACACAAGATTGCCCATATAAATCAAAGAATTCTTTTTTATACATTATTTTTAAAAAAACAATTTTCTATTTTTTTCATATTTTTATCTTTTTCCCTTTTCCCTTTTAGTCCTTTTTCTTTTTATGCTCTACTTAATCGCTCTTCTTTTCATCCGCAGATATGTATCCATCTTTGATTATTAGACCTTATCCTTCATTGTGTGCAAACTTATTCAGACATCGATTACTTAATTTACAATTTCTCAACTTTAGTCCCTTTAATTGTAGTATTTGGTTTTAAGTTTTTCATTTTTAAATTTTTAATTTTTTTTTCCTTTTTTCTTTTTGTTTCTTCTATCTTTCTCTCTTTACCCTCTCTCTGAATTTAGGTCTTAGTTATCTTCCCTCTCTTCCTTTCTATCCCTAATGTGCTAATCTAATTTTCTTCTCACAATTATCCCAATACCAACTAATTTCTGGTCCCCTAACTCCTTTGATTTTCTTACTTGAATGATCCCTAGTTCTCTGTTGTTAAACTAGATTGTATCTGTACTTATTTTGATAGTTTCAAAAAATCTGTGCAATTACAGAGCTCTCGGTTTATGCTTGCCTGAAAATAATGTTCTAGCTTAGAATTGGTTTTGCTTTAATAGCCAAATAGGCAGAACAAGTCATAGAAACACAAGAAAAATGGCAAGTCAGGTAACCTCATATAACATTCATGATACACGGACAACAGATCAATTAATGAATAATCCAGAGGATTATTCATTCTACAAACAATACTGGTAAACATGGTGAATGAAAAGACTGAAAACCTGCCAGGGGCTTTGTGTGACCATGTGAGCATAATGACGTTAACCAAAGATTAGTAGAGGAATAGTGTGAGCATGATGAGGCTAATCAAAGATTAATAGAGAAATTGCATGAGCATAATGAGAATAGCAATAGATTAATAGAGGCATTCATGGAATCCATAAACAGTAAGATGGAGGAATCATGGAGCCCACAAACAGAAAGTTGAATGATTTTCAACAGAAGGAAAGGGAATCCAATGGAAATATAACCACTCATCTAAGGGATTAGAGAGTAAACAGTGAAAAACAAATTTAGGTGGTGAAAAAGTCCATACAAGATCTAAAACAAATCTCCAACAAAGAAGTTAAACCCTCAAATCTGACCAGTTAGAAGGAAAGGAAATAAAAAAACAAAGTGGAAAAACTTCACAGTAAGTTAGAAGATGCAGAAGAGTCAATCCCTGGGATTGAAGATTGCCTAGACATTATAGAGAAAGAACAGACAAGAATTCAAGACAAAACCAAGAAATGTGATAGATCCATTCAACAGAGAGAAGACACCATCAGAAGGCCTAAGTTAAGGCTAATGGGTGTAGAGGAAGGCCAAGAAACAGAATCTAAAGGTCTAGGAAATTTATTTAACAGAACCGTAACAGAGAACTTCTGAAACATACAAAAAGATAGGCCCATTCAGATACAAGAAGCCTTTAGAACCACAAATAGACCAGACTACAACAGGACATCCCACCGTCACATTCTAACCTACACAGGATCAACAAACACCAAAGAGAGGATCGTTAAAGCTGTCAAGGAGAAAAGATCAATCATCTATAAAGGGAACCAAAGCAGAATAACTACAGATTTCTCAGCAGAGACCATGAAAGCTAGGAGAACCTGGAATAATGTATGTCACATTCTAAAGACAATTATCAACTAAGAATAGTGTACCCAGATAAACTCTCCTTCATAACACAGGGACAAGAAAAATGTTCTACAGCAAAGAAAAATTGAAACAATATATCTCCATCTAATCAGCATTACAAAAGATACAAGAGCACAATAAAGGCAAAGAAATGGCTCCCCAAACAAAGAATCCAAGAATTGTAGGAAGAACCCAGGAAGTACAGCTCCCAAGAAGGGGGATAACATGGCAGGAACTACCAAAAACCTCTCATGCTAACTCTCAATGTTAATGGATTTAACTCTCCAATTAAGTGACATAGATTATCTGGTTGGATCAAAAAGTATTATCTTTCTATTTTCTGCCTTCAAGATACACACCTTGCCCACAAATACAAACATATTCTGAAAGTGAAAGGATGGAAAAAAAAATCTACCAAGCAAATGGCCCCCATAGAGAGACAGGAGTTGCAATCCTAATATCAGATAAAATAGACTTCAAATTAAAATTAGCAAGAATAGATAAAGAAGGACATTACAAACTAATTAAAGGATCTCTCCTACAGGAGGATTAAACAATTTTAAATATCTATTCTCCAAATGCTAGAGCACCCAAATTTATCCACGAAAAACTACTTTCCCTAAAATCAAACATAGATTCAAGATGTTAGTTGTTGGGGACTTTAACACATCACTTTCCTCACTGAATAGATCAAGCCAATAAAAACTCAACAGAGAAACCTCAGATCTAAACAACTGCATACACCTACTAGACTTAACAGATAGCTACAGAATATTTCACCCAGCAGCAACAGAATACACATTTTTCTCAGCAGCACACAGACCATTTTCCAAAATAGTCCACATTTTAGGTCACAAAGCAAATCTATCCAAATTCAGGAACATTGAAATTATCCCCTGTATTCTCTCAATACCCAAGGGAATAAAATTAGAAATCAACACCAAAAGCCACCAAAGAAAATCCTGTAACACATGGAGAGTGACAAAACATTGATGAAAAACCAGTGCGTCATAGGAGAGATTAGAAAGGAAATTCAAATGTTCATGATAACTTAAAAAAAATGAACATACAAATTATCAGCTCTTCTGGAACACAGCAAAAGCAGTACTCATTGGAAAATTTATACCACTGAGTTCCTACATAAACATATTGGAGAGATCTTAAACCAACAATTTAATGATGCACCTGAAGCTCCTTGAAAAAGAGCTATAAGCCAAACCCCAATCCAGTAAACAGAAATAAATAATTAAAATTAAATCAGAATTAAATGAATTAGAGTCCACAAAGAAACATAGAAAGAATCAAGATAAAAAAGAGTTGGCTCTTTAAAAACATAACAAAAATAAAAAAAAAATAGCAAATCTTACCAGAAAAAGAAGATATCATACCCAAATGAACAAAATCAGAGATGAGAATGAAAACATCACCACAGAAATAACCAAGATTCAGTACATTATAAAGGAATACTTATCAAACAATTGTGCTAACGAATTTGAGAATCTAGAAAAAATGCACGAATTTCTAGAAAATATTAATATGCCAACTAAACCAATATGATTTAAACCAACTTAACAGACCCATATGAAGCATTGAAATAGAAACAGCAATAGGAAACCTCTCATCCTAGAAAAGCCCAGGAGCAAGATGGGTTCACAGTTGAATTCTACAAGATCTTCAGATGAGAACTCACACCAATACTCCTCCAACTATTCAATGGAATTGAAAGTGGAAGTTCACTACCAAACTCTTTCTATGAAGCCATCATAATCCTCACCATAAAACAGGACAGGGACTCATCAAAGAAAGAGAACTATACCCATTCATTTGCTGAACATCAATGCAAAATTTCTCAAGAAAATTCAGGCCAGTCGACTTCAACAATTCATTAAAAAAATCATACACTATCATCAAACAAGATTCATTTCAGGGATGTAAAGCTGGTTCAATATATGCAAATCAATTAATGTACTTCATCACATAAAAAGAGCAAGGAGAGAACCACATGGTTAACAATAGACACAGAAAAGGCATTTGACAAGATTCAACACCCCTTTATAATGAAAATACTGGAAAATCTAGGAATCCAGAGAACATCCCTCAATATAATAAAGGTGTGTATGACACACCTACAGCCAGCATTTTACTTAAAAGAGAAAGCCATTTTCTCTAAATTCTCTCTACCCTCTCTTCAATTTAGTATTAGAATATCCAGATAGAGCAAAAAGAAAAGATACAAACATCCAAATGGGGGAAAAGTGAAGTAAAATTCTCTTCCCAAAAAATTAAATTCTCCAAAAACAAATCCTCAAAGAAACAACTGCCTCATCAACAAATGGACCAACAAGTGGACAGACTTCTCTGAAGAGGAAATAAGAATGACCAGTAAACACATGAAGAAATGGTCAACTTCTCTGGCCATAAAAGAAATGCAAATCAAAACATTGAGATTCTACCTCACCACAGTTAGAATGGCTGTAATCAAGTAATCTAATAACAACAAATACTGGAGGGGATGTGGCCAAAAGTGATCCTTACTGCATTGTTGGTGGGAGTGTAAACTTATTCAACCACTTTGGAAAGCAGAATGGAGGTTTCTCAAAAGACTCCACATAGAGCTCCCCTGTGACCCAGCAATCCCACTTTCAGGCATTTATCCAAACAATCACAAACAAGGCCATACTACAGCTACCAGCACAACTATGTTTATTGCAGCATTATTACCATAGCTAAGATATGGAACCAACTGAGATGCCCACAGTAGATGAATGGATCAAGAAAATGTGTGTGTGTGTGTTTGTGTGTGTGTGTGTGTGTGTGTGTGTGTGTGTATACAGAATGGAATTATATGCCTCCATCAGAAAGAATGACATCACCTCATTTGTTAGGAAATAGAAAGACTTGGAAAAAATCATATCAAATGAAGTAAGCTAGTCCCAAAGACATTTGGTCCCATTTAGGTCCCTATTTGCAATAATTAGTGTATGTATAGGATAATTGTCAGATGAGTTGAAAAGTCAAACACTATGGACATATAATCATATAAGCTGATGGTAAGTGAAATCAACACCAAGATATGGGCACAAGAGGTCTGTCTTTGCTGTTGTTGTTTTAAAGGTACTAGATGCTTTTTTGTTTCTTCTGTATCCTCTTCCCCCTATGTTATATTCCATGTTGTAAGTGTACTTGATTTTGGTACCTTGCATCTTGTATATACTTTTGTCTAATCTGAGGAGGGAAAGGGGGATAACAAAATGGTGAAACAAGGAAACAGGATGACCAGTTGCAATAATGCGACCCACAGGACAGAATATTGGAAATGAACTTTACAACAACAAGGGAAAGAGTAACAATGAGCAACAAGTAACGTACTCATTGCCTTACTCATGTAACTGTAACCCCTCTGTACAGCAGCTTTACAATAAAATTTTAAAAAAGACCTCTCTCTTTTCAGATGACATGATCTTGTATTTAAAGAACCACATGGACTCCACTTCCAAGTTACTCAAGCTGACTTGAAACTTTGGCAATGTAGCAGGGTATTAAAATTAATACCCTGGCTTTCCTGTATGCCAGTGAGAAGGGTGCAACTGAAATTGGGAAAACAACTCCTTTCATAATAGCCCCACAAAATGCCTAGGAATTAACTAAAGAAGTGAAGGACGATTAAAACTTTTAAAACCTGTAAAAGGTAATTACAGCAGAACTAAGGAAGTGGAAAAATCTCCTATGCTCCTGGATTGGGATGATTAACATTGTGAAAATGGCAATACTTCCCAAGGCTATCTACAATTTCAATGCAATACCTATCAATATTCCAACCTCATTCTTCAATGAAATAGAAGAAGCAATCCAAAAATTCATATGGAACAATAAAAGATCCCGAATAGCAAAAACAATCCTTAGCAGAAAGAACAATGCTGGGGGAATATCAATAACAAACTTCAAACTCTAATACAAAGCCACAGTAATCAAAAAGGCTTTGTTCTGGTATAAGAACAGACCTGAGAACCAATGGAATAGAACTGAAGATGCAAAAATGAGCCCACAGACCTATAGCCACCTAATCCTCAATAAGGGAGCCAAAAAATAGAATGGAAGAAAAACAGTCACTTCAGTAAATGTGCTGGCAAAATTGGTTAGACACCTATAGAAAACTAACATTAGGTCTTTATATATCACCCTGTACCAATCAACTCCAAATGGATCAAAGACCTTGAAGTAAAAGCAGACAATCTGAAAAAATTACAAGAAGGCATAGGAGAAACTCTAGGGTTCCTTGGCAGAGCACAAAATTTTCTTAATAAAGACCCAGAAACACACCAAATCAAAGAAAGGTTGGAAAATGGGATTGCATAAAACTGCAGAGCTTTTGCATGACAATGGACATAGCTAATAATACCAATAGAAAGCCCATGGACTGGGATATCTTCACTAGCTATACAACAGACAAGGGCCTCATATCCAAAATATACTTAGAACTTAAAAAATTAAATCTTCCAAAAACAAATCCTCAAAGAAACAACTTCCCCATTAATAACTGGGCTAAAGATTAAAACAGAGACTTCTCTGAAGAAGAAATAAGAAGGGCCAATAAACACATGAAAAAATGTTCAAACTCTCTGGCCAAAAAAGAAATTCAAGTCAAAAACACCATTGAGTTTCTACCTCACCCAAGTTAGAATGGCTATAATCAAGAAATCTAATAACAACTGACACTGAAAGGGATGTGGCCAAAAGGGAAACCTGTAGCACTGTCAGTGGGAGTCTAAACTTGTTCAACCTCTCTGGAAAACAGTATGGAGGTTCTTTAAAAGACTACATATAGATCTCCCTATGACCCAGCAATCCCACTCTTAGGCATTTACCCAAACAATCACAAACAAGGCTTTCTAAAGCTATCAGCCAACCATGTTTATCACAGCATTATGCACTATAGCTAAGATATTCAACCAAGATGCCCTTCAACAGATGTGATATATATATATATATATATGAATATATAATGTATAATGAAATATTTATTTTTTATTTATTTTTTTAATTGTGAAAATACCACACAGAGGGGTTATAATTACATGGGCAAGATAACGAGTACATTTCTTATCAAACATTGTTGCCTCCTCCTTTGCTTCCCCTTCCCATCCTTCCCCATAACCACCCCCCCCACCCCATCCACCCTACCCAATCCTCCCTTCCCTCCTCCCCCCTTCCCCCTCCCCGCCAAAGTTGTAAAGTTTGTTTTTCGACATAACGACTTGTACAAGCCATTGTTGCAATGGGTCCACCTGTATCCCTATTTAAATGATTTGTTTTTTCCCTTCCCCTCCAAAAATTATACCAACATCAAATACAGTGAAAGCAGGGGTTATACTGTTGGGGAGGGACATACAAAGCAACAAAGAAATCATCTTATAAATATGTTAGAAAATTGCATGAAAGAAAAAAAAACATTTGAATAATTATCTTGGGGTTCATTTCTCTAACATCAACTTATCTGACCTTTTCTGCTTGACTCAGACATTCACTGGTTATTGCAAATAAGGGAAACCATGGGACCTATGTTTCTTTGGGCCTGGCTTACTTCATTTAATATAATTTTTTCCAAGTCTTTCCATTTCCTAACAAATGGGACAATGTCATTCGTTCTGATAGAGGCATAGAATTCCATTGGGTATATATACCACATTTTCTTGATCCATTCATCTACTGAGGGGCATCTGGGTTTGTTCCATATCTTAGCTATGGTAAATAATGCTGCAACAAATATAGTTGTGCTGGTAGCTTTAGTGTGGTCTTGTTTGTAATCATTTGGGTAAATGGCCTAAAGTGGGATTGCTGGGTCATTGGGGAGTTCTATGTGGAGTCTTTTGTGGAACCTCCATACTGCTTTCCAAAATGGTTGAACAAGTTTACACTCTCTCCAACAATGTAGTATAGTTCCCTTCTGTCCACATCTCCTCCAGCATCTGTTGTTATTAAATTCTTGATTATAGCCATTCTAACTGGGGTGAGGTGGTATCTCAATGTTGTTTTGATTTGCATTTCTTTTATGGCTAGAGAGGTTGAGTATTTCTTCATGTGTCTATTGGCCATCCTTCTTTCCTCTTCAGAGAAGTTTCTCTTTAAGTCTTTAGCCCACTTATTTATTGGGCAGTTGTTTCTTTGAAGATTTTTTGTTGGGGGATTTAATTTTTTGAGTTCCAAGTATATTTTAGATATGAGACCCTTGTCCATTGTCTGGCTAGTGAAGATCTTCTCCTGATCCGTGGGCTTTCTATTGATCTTGCTAGCTATGTCCTTTGCCATGCAGAAGCTCTGCAATTTTATGCAATTATAATGGAATATTTATAATGGAATTCTATGCTTCCATCAGAAAGAATGATACTGCCCCATTTGTTAAGAACTGGAAAGACTTGGAAATAATCTTATTAAATGAAGTAAGTCAGACTCAAATCCATGGTTTCCCTCATTTGCAGTAATTAGTATATATCTAGGGTAATTTTCTCAGATGAGAAGAAAAGCTCAAAGCTATGTACATATGACCATATAAAAGGGTGCTAAGTGAAATGAACCCCAAGATATGGTCACAAGAGGTCTTTTGTTGTTGTTGTTATTTTTAATGTGTTAAGTGATTTTTTTCTCTTTCCTTTGTATCTTCTTCCCCCTATGGTATATCCTCTGTTGTCATTGTACTTGATTTTGGTATCCTGAATCTTTCATATACATTTATCTAATTTGGGGAGGGAAAGGGGAATAATAAAGTGCTGAAACAAGGACACAGCATGACCCATTGCAACAATGATATTCACAAGATACTATACTGGAAATGAAGTTTACAACTTCGGTGTGGGGAGGAGTTAGAGAAGTGGAGGAGGGAAGAAATAGTGAGAAAATAACAAGGGAGGGGGTAACAATGCTCAACAAGAAATGTACTCATTACCTTAGTCATGTAACTGTAAGCTTTCTATACAGCATCTTTACAATAAAATAAAAATAAATGTCTACACAGAATAGATTAACTAATGATGAGTAGTCACAAAGACATATACACAAGCATAATACCTTTTGACTGTTCCCTTTGTGTTTGTAAATATGAAGCAAATCAATATAGTTCGAAAGAGTATTCAGAGATTTTAAAAATAAATTGAAGCTGTATTTTTTCAGATCAAAATGAAAAAATATGGGAGTCAAGTAGTTACTCATCCTTGAAACAAAAAAACAAGCTCAAGGAAAATCAACAGAGCTATCTGAAATTGTGATGTATTTATAGGGTTGAGAAACACATTTCTGAATTGCTACATATCAAAAGTCTCTTGGGGATTACATTTAACAAATTTTAAATTTATGAAGCTGGTACAGCAAAACAGAGTATCTGTCAGATAAGGTGTCAACTCCTTGCTTGAGGTAGTTCATATTTCAGCAATAGATCACACTACATTTCATTCGTTGATGTCACATGTTTATGAGGCTGGATTTTCATTGATTGTTGTAATAAAAACAAATTGTGCATAGAAATCAATACATAATAAGAAATGAAGTTAGTAGTGCTTAATCTAATTGTATAGTTTGAGAAGAGTCCAAATCTACTTAGGCTTCCAGTAATGCAATAATTGAAGTTATTTAAAAATGAATTCTTTTCTTTTAATCTATTTTCTCAATGCATCACTAAATTCTTAAGACAAATGATTAAGTTGTTTGGACCTAAGTATGTCATAAATGAAGCCGTGGTATACTGCTTTGGGCCTATCAGATGCCATGTAAACATACTGAAATACTAAGAATCCCAAGAATGAAGTATGAGAAGAAACAATCTTTTTTTTTTGTCAAACAAAAATGTCTCCATCTTGTAACCAGTTACTATTGAATACTGATATTTCCAGGTACTGATATTGCCTGCAATTATTTGCTTTTTGATTTCAGTTGTAACTACGATCTGTGCTGTTGTGATCTGCCAGTCAAGTGTATAAGTCTTTGTCAGTGGAGTTAAAGAATAGATCCCTTTGAATAAAAACTTGAGTGGGAACATTCGACTGCCTTTACCAACCTTGTCCAACTGTAAATGTCTCCAGCCACATTCTCCACCCCATTCCCAGCCAACTGTAATGAGAAGAATGTGCGCCTTTGTCTCTAAAAGTATAGTCCCACTCCCCCAGGAGGGACTTTTCACTGAAAGTTAGAAAGCTTTCTAACTTCCTCATCAACCTGAGCAATTGTAAAAAGGATGAATTCTTAGCAATAAGGATAAGGGACAAAGTCAACCTTGATCTAGGATAAAAAACCTTGTAGACCACCCCACTCTATGGCAGCCTAGCTATAGGGAAAGTGGCAGATGGGGCTTCTGTATAGAAGTAAAATGCTTTGACAAAATCTTCATCTGTGTCTTTATTCCTTTTCTGACGCAAAAGGGTCATGTGTTTTCAGCACAAGAAAGATTGAGTACTTCTGATCTTACCTTTTTTGTTGTTGTTTTATGGTATTTAAGCATTTGAATTTGTTAAATTTTCTTTGATAGTGTTCAAGGAAGTCCAAGCAAGAGTCTAGGATGTTTATTTGCTCTGTGTACATATGTGCCTATGTTTCCTGACTTCTATGGTAAAACACTGGGGAGTTTACTTAACTGCACTGAAACAGTATTTTCTTTTCTTTCTTTCTCTTTCATTTCTTCTTTTTCTTTCTTTCTTTCTGCCTTTCCCTTCTTCTCTTTTCCTTTCCTTTCTTCTTTCTCTTTTCTTCTATTCTTCCTTTCCCCTTCCTTCCTATTTCTTTTTCTTTCTCTTTCTTTCTTCCTTCCTCTTTTTCTTTCTCCTTCCTTCTTTTTCTTTCTTTTTCCTTCCTCCCTTCCTTCCTTCTTTCCTTCTTTCCTTCCTTCCTTCCTTCTTTCTTCCCTTCCTTCCTTCCTTCCTTCCTTCCTTCCTTCCTTCCTTCCTTCCTTCCTTCCTTCCTTCCTTCCTTCCTTCCTTCCTTCCTTCTTTCTTTCTTTCTGCCAGTTCTGGTTCTTGAATTCAAGTCCTAAGCATTGTCCCTGAAACTTTTGTACTCCAGGCTAGGATTTTATCACTTAGACCCTATCTCCAAATTATGGCTTTTTTGTGGTTAATTGAAAATATTGTCTTCCTGAGCTGTCTTCGAACGGCATTCCTCATATCTCAGCTTCCCTAGTAGCTAGGTTTACTGGTGTTTACTTGGTAGATAGGTAGCATGTGCTGCTTTGTATACCTTCCATGTCTGGGATGACATCTATAAGGCTGAACCATTATGGACATGGACTGAAATCCTGTTTATAGGCAAACTCTTAGTGATTTGGTTCTGAGGAGTTCAAACATCTAGGGTCATAAACTGAGAACCAATAAATATATTTGGTGAAGAAGTTGATATGTTTCGTTTGATATTTCACTCTTGGATAAACCCAATGGTGTGAAAATTTCCCTTATCTTGGTCCTCACATTAATGTGAAAATAACCTTGGAATTCTGGAGTATCATCATGTAGCTAAGTGTCTGTTGCCTTCCCTCCTGTTAAAGTCTTCTCTTATTGAAAGTAGTTCGAAGCTTTTTTTTAAATTCCCCAGTTGTAATTAGATAAGCCTTTTCTTTATGTTTCTTTTTGTATCACTATTATCTCTACCATTTCTCTTTGCATCACTGTTTATGATCTATCCTCCTAGCTTGTAAATTTATCGAAATTAAAATAGTAGGAAACTGTAGTGAAATAGTATGAACCAACCTCCTGATTTTAGAAATAATCACAAACTTAAACATCATTTTTAAAAAATAAATATTTACAGATTATGATATTTACACTATTTCTTTAATCTTATGGGTTACATAGAAAACTGATAATTATTCTATAATTTTTCTGCAAATGTACCTACATGAGAAAACTGTTCAATGCCAGGCTGGGCAGAAATGTTTGTGAGATCTCCCCCTCCCTTCTTAAACCATCTCTGAGCATGGTGGTATTGGTGGTGGTGGTAGTGGTATTGTGTGCATGTGTGTGTGTGTGTGTGTGTGTGTGTGTGTGTGTGTGTGTGTATGTGTGTGTATGCCTGTCACTCTACATTTGTAAAGATCACAGTTCATGTCAATCCCATCTAGAAAAAAAAATCTGTGACTTTGTATCTCAAAGGAAAAAACTGGTTGTGATCACACTTATCGGTCATCTTAGTGGAGCCAGGAAGCTCAAAGTAAACAGGAAGAGAGATTCTACATCAAAAATAACCAGTGCATAAAGAAGTAGAGGTATGGCTCAGCAATCCTAGCAAACACAATGTCCTCAGGTAAAATAGCAGGGTTATAGAAAAAGACAAAAACAATCCCAAATAAACAAATCACTTACCATGGCCTCAGTGGCTATATGCTGTATACTGCTTATTTCTCCAACTTCATTCAATTAATCTACAAATATTCACTGAAAACCCGCTATTTTACAAACATTTTGGATACATAAGTGAGCTAAATTAAGATCTTTGTTCTCATAATTAAATCCTAATGCAAAGAGAAAATATTTAATAAACTGTACATTAAGTCCATACAGTAAATAGGAGTTAAGAAGAGATCAGGCTAAAAAGAGTTGGAAAGGTTACAAGGGATTCAATCTGGTCCTTCATAGAAAAATGTGGCTGGGCCTCTCCTTTTTGCAATTGAGGAGCAGATAGGATTTTCACCTTTGCAGATCATAGAGTTGCTCTATGTACTCACCTCTGTGCTTGGCACCAAGAAAGTTGTAGATGGTGTGTTAGTGAACGGATTTGACTGCTTTAATGAAACTTTATTTGCAAAACCTGGTGACTGATCTGGTTCATTAACTGCAATTTGTGAACTCAGATTAAGATGTAAAATCTTCAAAGGGAATGTCTCATTGAGTAGGTGGATTTAGAAAAAAATGCAAAGGATAATCTTTTAATGATTCTTCAGATTGAGATGTTTGTTACTAGATTTTCTAAAAATTCCAGCAATACTAGAAATCCAAACTTCTATTGGAAATTTGTGAACTGTAAAACTTAAACTCAAAACTGTGAACATCTTTTCTAAGATTTTTACAAAACCAAATCTTTCTGCCTTTTAAACTACTTCTCCAAGATTGCTATCTGGGACATCTGGTACACACATCCATGGGGTTTGCCAGCTTGTGTGTTCAGTCTCACCCATACTGTGACTAGTTAATTTGTTAAGGTCAATGCTAGCTAGTATCACTATGCGGATGTCTTCTGACTTTCTACTCTTTTATGATTTTAAGAACCACATGGATTAAAATTACTTTTTGGTCAGACTACTCAGAAGGCAATGATTAGGAGGACTGAAATTTAAGGAAAATACAAAAGGAATTGTGAGACCCTCGTCTCAATCAATAAGCTGGACAAGATGATGTGTACCTGTCATTTCAGCTACATGGGAGGTATACATAGGAGATTCAGGCCAGCCTGAACAAAACCATGAGACCCTATCCAACAAAAATGACCAGAGTGAAAATAGATAGACTGATAACTAAAGTAATAGAGCACCTGCTTAGCAAGCACAAGGCTCAGTACCAACTAAAAAACATTGTTTTTATTCTAGAAGCAGTATGTTCTAGTAAGAAAAAGTATTCACATACTTTATAAACTCAGAACATATATGTCAATATACAGAATTTCTTTTTACTGACAATTCATTAGTTAGCTTTGCTCTAGAGGGATGAAGTTCCCAAATCTTTAAACCTATGTGTAGTAATTCTCAAACAAAATGAAAGCCCCAAAGGATCATATTTCATTGATTGGTGTACCTCTGCTCATGATGCACATCTAGGCAGATCTTCAATAAATCAGTGATTTTTTTTTACAAATGAGCACATTTTTTATTAATTGCAGTATTTGAGAAATTAGTGTTCCTAATAAAAAACAATTTGAGAAACTACATTCTTGGAGAAGCAATTTTATTCAAAGCCATGGGGTTGAAAAATCTAGTATTTTAACACAAATTCAATACAAATAGATGAACATTGAATTTGTAATAAATAAATGAAAATTTCACCTATATAGTCCATATCCTGAATACACTATAAATAATATTTGTATACAATATTTATTTTGGTATGTCACAAATGGAAAGTATTTTATATTTATTATAAATGTTTACCTTAAAAGGAAAATGATTTTACTACCAGCATTTAAAGGGTCAAATAGCCAAGGCATAGGTCATTTGTGTTCCATGTTCACAGTTAAATAGTGTAACAAGCACAGCCTGACTCTGATCCCCTACTCAAACTCTTGTGAACTACACTTAGGACTACTGATATTTTGCTAATGGGAACAGATAAAAACACATCTAGGAGTTAATTTCCTCAAACAAAATACTGAAATAAGGTATTCTCTTTTCATTTGCTTTGTTTCTACAGAAAAATGGTACCACCACTGCACACAATTATCTACTGAAAGGGCTCAGCTAGCCCTTCCAATAGACGTTATGTGGATAACAGAAATCACAGATACAATGAGAGTATTCTGTGTCTTGTGTATTATAATCCATTTCTAATCCATTCTTCAGTCCCTTCAGATCATTTACATATCAGTACTTTTAGTGTTACACTATTCTGTAACTGGCACTATTCCTTAAAAGTACTCCATGTCCTTGTAATTGACTTCAATTCATAATAGTATTGAGAATTTGTTTCTTTTATTTGTCGGTGATTTTGTGTCAGTTCCTAAAATGACAACTTAAAAAACTAATATTAAAATGTTTATGTCAAAGCAAAGTTACTTTGAAAGTGAATAAATGTGAAACAGCCAAAGTTACTGTCTCTTGAGCACTTTATTTGTTATAAATACAAGTGAAAACCACAAGATGGCACCTTCTTACTTTCAACACCTAAAATTACAAACAATTATCTTCATAAAATGGTCTCAGCTTTTTAATATGTTGTTTTAGATATTATTGAAACCTTATAAAAGCAAGACTCACTACAAACAGGATCGGTGCTCAATGTATATTAAATGAGGTCAGATAATTAAATTCAAGAAAAAGAATTTATAAATATTCAGATAAGAAAATTGAAATTACAAAAGCAGAGTTTGTCATTATTAAACTGAATTACAATTGTGTGTGGTTAATTCTATATCTACCCAGGTAAGGTTTTGTTAAAGTATAGTTTTAGTAATCAAATAATTTACCTCATTCTCCAAGATAATCACCTATTTTAATGTATCATTCCACTTACACTTCATTCAGAAACCACGTAGCTTTCATCTGGTCCAGCAATTTCACACACTCCTAAATTTCAATAGATATAGCCTATGAAGTACTATCATCCCCTGACTACAAAACAAAATGCAATATTTAAAGGTAAAAACTCAGAGAATTTCTGAAATGGTAACTCATTCTCCCAGTGCTCATGAAAATAGGCAATCCAATTTGAAAGTCTTTAAACCAATGTAAACTCTAGAAAACTCATGTTGAAGTATGGGAAGAATAAATATTTTGCACTAATGTAGTGCATAACAATTCAGTGTCAGACTTGTCATTTACAGTAAATGCCTTGATTGGGCTTTCCTCCAGATTGTCATTATGCTGCTGAAGATCAAGTTTACTCAAGTCTGTGGGAATTTCATCTGTGTTCTTCCCCCCATTTCCAAACAGGAAGAGAAGGGTTTTCAGGCCTCTTGGAAAAAAAACAAAGAAATAAAACATTCACACCCACAAACAACTTGGAAACAAAATGGCAGACCTAATTAATTCTTGACTCCATGTCCAAATGAAGTTGAGGCAATATTACTTTATGCAGTATTTGTATTCTGCCCAATATATCACATCACGAGATTCCTCAAAAAACTGAGAAGTCTGAGAGCTACAAAAGAGAAAGCAGTTAAGGCAGTTGATGTCTACATTTGGATTTATTTTTCTAGTTACATGTCTAAGTCTCCATCGTAGGCTAAGGTCAGAGGCTTCTGATGGGGAGGTGTGCTTTGATGTGCTTTTGGCTTCTTGCTGCAAAAGGAAAAGAAGTTCTCAGATAAAGTTCACACACAGCTCTTTTTCATCTGCTAAAAACAATTTTGAGCTATACAAATTCAAGTATAAAATAACTAAATTTCATTTCTTTGAAAAAGGATTTCCGTATATATATGTACATATATGTATACATATATACATATTATATATATATATATATATATATATATATATATATATATATATATATATCCCTGCGTCACTTATTAACAGGAAAACATTCTGTAAAGTGCATCGTTAGGAAATTTTGTCACTGTGTAAACATGAGAGCTTGTACTAACAAGCTAAGATGGCTTAGACATGACTTTATAAGCCAATACAGTTTCGTGAGACCACAGTCATACATCTCACTGTTGATGGAATAGGTACTATGCAGTGAATGATTCTACTGTAATGTTAACCTTTTACAAAGTACCCATCATTGCTTCAAAATACTAAAGATTGTCAGTAAAACCAAGGATCTTGACAGGATTATTTTTCCTCCTTATTCTTTATTTTATTTTTTAAAAATCATTTTATTATGTCAAACTCAAGATCTGAGCTGCTTGTGCTTTTGTGCTCAAAGGTAGCACTTTGCCACTTGAGATCCAGCTCTTCTTCTGGCTTTGAGTGGCGAATTGGAGTTAAGAGTCTCACAGACCTTCCTGCATTGGCTGGCATTGAACTGCATTTTACAGATCTCTGCTTCCTTAGTAACTAGGATTATAGACATGAGACACAAACATCCAACTATATTTTAAATGTTATCTTTAAGTAATTGTACAAAGGTGCTTCAATTCAGCATGTGTTTGGTGGATGCGACCCCCTCCGTCATTCTTCCTCAACTCTCCCAACCTCACCCATCCATCCCCTCTATTTTTTCTAATTTCACTTTCAAATGTAGATTTGAATATTATGGTTGCTTGTTGTTACTTAGAGAGCAATGTAGACATCTGCTGCTCAATAATACCTAAGCTACTGTGACCTCTAAATTACAAATGCTTAACATAGTATGTGCTTGTCTTGTTTTTAAGTATACTTCTACTCTGGCCTGAAACTTGACATTCAGCTACCAAGTCACCACAGTCAGTCAGGAAAATTTCATCATTCCTACTCTGTGCAAAGAGATTGTCACTGAGCTTCTGCTTTACTTGTGCTCAACAACTTTGCCAGGTCAGAGAGATCTGGTTTTCTTTCTCACACAAAAAAATTGAATTCCTAGTTCCTAAGGGGATGCATCTTATTTGTCACTTAATGTTTCTGAGCTGAGGTGAATCTTAATATATATTGTTAAATATTTAGAGTATGTGATTCTGCTAGGAACTTTTCCTTTCCACATAACTACCCTTTCCTTCCCAGAGCTTGGCTTTGCCATGCCTTCTGAGCCTGGCTCTTCCCTAAGCTGCCTTTAGCAGGAAACTATCTTTCCCGGGCATCCAACTGTTATGCTGTATAGCTTACAGTAACATTTATTATTTATTTTGGTTGGATGTACGCTAAGTGCCAAGCTCTGTGCTGAGCATTTTATATGTATTCTGTCAATAAATCCCAGAAGCAATCAGATTATTGCTGTTCTACAGAGAATAGCAATAGGAGAGTTTATGTGCTTTCCCTTAGGTCACTGAGTGAGTGGAAGAGCCTTGAGTTCTGTAAAAATCCAACATGGGAAAGCCTAAGCTTTCAACCTTCACTGCACTATGTATTTGCCAGTCCTTTTGCACTTGTTAGACATGTTCTGTTTGGTCTGTACACATGAATTAGGTTTTATATTAGGATTAAATTTAAAGGCAAACATTTTTATTGTGTAAATGTGTGTATTTTGTAAGCCACAATATTGTCTATTGTCACTCTTATCTGGCACCAGAATATTTTCCTCGACCCAGAAGGCAATTCTGTTCTCACCAAGCAGTCTCTCCCTGCCTGCCCCTCCCCATCTACCCTGGCAGCTGCTAATCAACATTCTGCCTCTATGGATTTGTCTATTTCCAGGCATCTCACATAAGTAGAATCATTACCATCTGTGGCCTTTTGTGTCTAGTTTCTTTCACTTTATGGTAACAGTGGTGAATGCTATATGAATTCTAATACAGTAAAATGTTAGATAAA
The DNA here is from genome assembly GCF_019054845.1 of Dipodomys spectabilis. Taxonomy (NCBI): domain Eukaryota; kingdom Metazoa; phylum Chordata; class Mammalia; order Rodentia; family Heteromyidae; genus Dipodomys; species Dipodomys spectabilis. The sequence continues at coordinate 4,141,558 of NW_024870758.1, read as the reverse complement.
ATTAAAAGAGTCATAGGGCAGATCTCCTGATTTAAATTTTTGAGTTCCAATTGAAGGTATGAAATTAATTTGGGGGAGGGGTGATGTTTGAAACAAGTCACAGAAGCTAAGAAAATAAAATTATTTTTTTACAAGCCACTTAAATGAACCATAGGTTCTATTAATGGTCCTTTCCACTGCACCTGGAAAGCCATGCTCTGAGGATTTGTGGACCATTGGGCTCAGATGGCAAACAACTTCCACAAACCTTAAAGACAGGCAAATGCATGATTGAGAATCTTCTGCATAGAAAGTCTCAGCCTCTGATATCCTGCTTCTCAGAAAGGATCTTGCAGTTCTCAAAGGGATATTAAATAGTTATATATATATATATATATATATATAATATGTATAACAATCAATTTAACCTTATCCATTTAAATCTAGAAGTATATTCTCTAATTATATGCTGGACTCAGGCTCTGACATGGATAATAAACAGGGTTTCAAAATGGATATTGGGAATTCTAATATCTAGCACTGAAAAGATCTGAAAAACCATACTGATGGAATCACCTAGATATGACACCTTGTGTATCTACCCTAGTGATGTTGTCTGTTATTGTAATGGCAAAAGAGTACAAGGACTTTCATCTGAAATGTCAATAAAATTTTTCCCTGTCAGTCTAACGTTTAGGTTTTTTTGAGGGGGAAGTGGAAGGGAGAAGTGGAGAAGAAGAGGCAACAGGAAAGAAGGAAGAAAAATTATAAATGCTTGAAACACTCTTTTGGCAATTCATCCTTAAGTTATCTTTGCTAAAGGGTAGTGATCAGTTGAGTTGAAGTTGAGAATCAGAGTAAAGTTGAAGACCGGAAATGACTATATGTGTATAAGGAGACAATAGTACTGACTGAGAGGCAGGTCAATTTGGCCAGCCTTTCTAGTAGAGATTGGAAACTAATGTTAAAAATATACACAGATGTTTTCATACTGGTCTTCTATGAAGAATTAAGGACATTGTATCCAGTTCTGAAGAGAACAGAAGACCTGGACCCTAGTGGGCAATGGTTGCTGAGAACACTGTAATGAGGACTTTAACAACTGTGAATCATTTCATAGTTTGTATCATCTCAGTGAACAGATCCTAACATCTCAATTGTGAATGTGAGGGAGTTGAGAATTCCTATGGCATTTAAAACAAATCACTGTATTTCTGAATGCTATAATGCTATAATGCTATAATGCTGAATGCTGCATATAGTGGTGCATTGCTGGGCAGCCATGATTTTATAGCACTTGCAACCCAGTTCAGAAGCCCCCTATGAAGAGGGATTTGTGCAAAGCTGGCAATTAGGACACTTGCTTTCAGAGCCTTGGTATCTGTTCTTCTCCCTTACTCAACTCCACTTTTTCTTCAAGAAAGAATTTTCGTTCTCATTTTGTTCTCTCCCCAACTTCTCAACCAGAAAAAGTATGATTGCTTTCCTCTTTTACATGAACTAAGGTCTCACAAATGGCTGGCACACAGACCACCATCACCAGCAATCGTCCTGTGCCAAGCCGACATCTCTAATACATCACATACTTCTCCCCTGTTGAGCTGAGGTCCAGATCATCACTTTTCCTAATAGAGTGCTCTTGACAGCCACCACAACTTCAAGAGTGAGCACAACATTTTGCAGTTCCAGCTGTAAGACATCATTGACTGACAAATTTTAAAGTGACCTCTTCTGATGTCATTTCCATTTTAGGAAAATGGACATTTTCTTTCTTGAGCCACACTGCCAGCCCTGTCATTTGCATTTTTTTCGAATGACAAAAATGCATTCAGAAAAGAAAAGCAAGCTCATCTCAGCTTGACAGTCAAGCTGCTGATACTACTTCTCAGCATCATGGAGTTTAAGCCCTAGGCCAGTAGAAATTAAAAATGTGATTAAAGCAAGCAACTTTTGTTTGGGCAACTACTCGTGGAAGGCAGGCTTATGGAAGTTTGGCCATCATTCTCAAGCTTGGAAAGAAGGGAGATCCTGCCATTATCTGAAGAGTTTTGGTTCTTAAGCAAAGAAAATAAAACATACAGACTGAAAGAATGGTCAAAAATGCCTGAATTTCTGGGTACTGAAAACCCATGGTTATCATTCTAGCTGCCTAAGAAGCTGAAATTTGAGATTGTAGTTCAAAGTCACCTTGGGAAGAAAAGTCTGTGAGAATCTTATCTTCAATTAACCACCAAAAAGCCACAAGTGGAATGGTGGCTCAAATGGCAGAGTGTGAGCCTTAAGTGCAAAAGCTCAGGAGCAACACCCAGATCTGGAGTTCAAGCCCCAGGATCAGCACACACATAAAAAAATGAAGCCTGAATTTTGAGGTTAAGCAAAGCTAGAATTGTCTCTGTGAGATTGTTGACTGCTGAAATGTTATTTAATTTCTCTGAGGATTAATTATTTTCTCACTCTAATGGGGATAATAACAGTATCTCATTAGGCCATTAGAAGGATTAGAGAAGGCAAACTAAACTGTTTTGTGCTTAACATTAATGTTAGATATGTTCCTTTCAAATTGTAGGTCTTTTTTTCTCACAGACAATACTTTAGTATTTGCTCATCTACTCATTTATTTATCTACTAACTCATGTGTTAAATAGATAATTATCAATTTAGTGCTGTACAAAATTAATAAAACTAGCAAAGCCCTTGGAGCTTTGGAACAAAAGGACTATGAAAGTCAGAATGAAGTATATGTCATTGGGGTGGGGAAATGGATGGGTTATTCCAGATTGTTTGGACAAGGAAAAGGTTGGTATTTTAAGTTTCCCCTGAGGAAATTGTCCAGTGCCAAGGACTGGCGATGAAGAGTTCCTTCTAGATGAACAGATGGATGACAGCACAGACACAGCAGTGTCTTGTGAAACTGGAAGGGTAAAGGGTCCTAATAGAAACTGGTGTCATCCCCAAGTTTTCCCTCAGAAAGCAGACACAAATTCCTGTATATTAGGAGAGTAACTTTTGCAATAGGACAAAGCTTTTATTCCACACACAGAGAACAAATAAAATAATGGTCTTCCCTAAGAAATATGAGTAGATGACTCATTCTAAGGATGAAAGCTCTCAAACGGCAGCACAGATAGATTCAGAGAAATACTCATGCAACATGGATGGAAAGGATGCACCTGATCATGAAAAATGGGAAAGCAGACTTGCTTGTGACTAGGGGGCAAGAAGAAATGTCTGTGACTGACCTGAAAGATGAATGGGAGGAATTGACTACAACTCTTCTAAATATAAAATTGGAGAAGCTGATTTAGAATGAGATATTAATATTTAATATATGATTGTTGATGGAACTGTCTAATTAAATGCAATTGACTGAATATCAGAATAAAAGACTATTTTATCTAAATTGAAAAATATTTAGGTCCGTCAAATGTTTTTGTTTTTGGCATTTTATTTTCCTCAGAGGAAAATAAGACAAATATCTTAAAGTCTATCTATCTATCTATCTATCTATTAGATTTTCCAGGACATAGGGCCTTATAGGAAAATGAAATCAGAAGAGCTCCTTAGGCTCTAATCATGAAAGACTTTAGTCAGCTGGCTAACAAAGTAGAATGGAAGGTGACTACGATTTTGCTGTCAGTGGGATGTGATAGCCCTATCTGTGAGTAGGACAGAGGTTGATCACCTGGAGCTCTGTGTTTTAGGCTCTAGATTGAAGAAGAGAGGATAAAGAAATTCAAATAAGGGGCTGTTATGTAAGTCTTATGGGGGATTATCAGGAGCATGAGAATATGTGAGAAATGTGGTACATGAATATTTATGTGTGGGCAGGGAAATTGTACTGTTTAGAACTAAAAAATTTATGGTAAATTGTTTGTTACCAGACTTCAGTGATATAACTACTTAAAATCCAAGCGTTTAAAGTTAAACAGAAAAGAGCTTACTAAATATTTGTTGAAGAAATCAAACAGGATAGAAAATAACTTTAAGGAAATAAAGAAAGAAAAAAGAGGTAAAATTTATGTATATTATGTGTTAATTTTCAATCTCTTAGACATATTAAGGAAGAGGAGAAAATTAGAACCTGGATTTGGGAATGAATGTATGTGTCATTAGAAGTTTTTGCCAACCACCTACTGAATTATCTGTACTATATTGGCCTATTGCTTCAAGAGCAGTTTCTAACTGAATGCATATCTTTTGTCACAGTTTTAAATTTCCCTCTTTTTCTAAGTCTTTTGTGGTGGTAATTGCTTCTTACCAATCTAAACCTCATACTAAGCTTTCAATTCACATTTACTCATTAAGAATGGAGCTAGGCATTACTCACCGAATTTATCAATTGAAGCATATAAATTTGCCAAATAATTTCATTATCAAGTGAATGACTAACTGAAGATATAACTTTTCAGTATAACATTCTAGCAACGTTAGCTGGATAAAAATCCAATTTCACATGGGTTTAATTTTTTTCACAATAGGTGGCAGAAAGAATTAAAGCCATTTTATTTTCATTCCTGACTTTCCCTAAGAGTAGAGATTTAAAAACCCGTGAAGCCTTGGAAACGGAATTTTAGATTAAATATACAAAGGCTAGATTTGAATCAAGATTAAAATTTGGTAAAAATTCTAAAGGAAATAAAAAATATGTCAGATGATAAATATAAGTACAATAATTTGAAGAAAATGAAATAACACTTTGATCTCATGAAAAAATAATCCTTACTATTTTTTCTTTGAGCCAGATGCTGTTAATCCTAGCTACTCATGAGAATCATGATCTAAGGATCATGATTCAAAGCCAGTTTGGATAGAAACGTTTGTGAAATTCTTCTCTCTTATGCACCACCAAAAAGTTAGGAATGAAGCTGTGGCTCAAGTGGTAGAGTGCTAGCCTTGAGCAAAGAAGCTCAGTTCCAGTGCTCAGGACTGGAGTGAGTTTGGGCTCCAGGACTGACACACATGTTTTTTTTCCCCTTGGAAACTAATAAAATATTCTTTTATTTATTTATTTTATTGTGAAAATACTGTACAGAGGGGTTACAATTACATGGGCAAGATAGTGAGTATATTTCTTATCAAGGATTGTAGCCTCCTCCTTTGTTTTACCCTTCCCATCCTTTCCCAGCAAAATATTCTTTCCTATTAGAAAATGTTCAAGGGTATTGGTGTGTTTCTTGTTTTAGGAATTGGACATCAACTACAATGTACTGTGTATAATAAACTCATTATAATTTCATGAGAATAATACACTTTTAGGAACTAGTTACATAAAAAATAGATTTCCTGGAATTGACAGCCAATTAACATTTCTTTTATCGCTAGTCAATGACAATGACTATAACCCCTTGTTTTGCTCCTTGGCAAAGTTATTTCTTTTTTTCTGCCCATTTTGGGCTTGAACTCAGGACTTGGGTGTTGTTCCTGACCTTTGCTCAAGGCCAGTGCTCAGCCACTCAAGCCACAGCTCCACTTTTGGCTTTTAGTGGTTAATTAGAGAAAAGAGTCCTATGGATTTTTCTGACCAGGCTGGCTTTGAACCACAGTCCTCAGATCTCAGCCTTCTGAGTAGCTAGGATTATAGGACTGAGCCATCATCACCTAGATTGGCACTGATATTTAGAATGGTTAAGAAGTAGGTTGAATTAATTAATTAGTTTAGCCAAACTAATCAGAATGATCAGGTTAAGAACAAAATCTAAGAGCTAAAATCATCTATAGTGTTCTCAGATTTCATGGATGATTCATTAGAATTATCTAGGAGCTTTTATAAATCCAGATGTTATGACATAATTAAAAAACTAAAATAGCCAAAAGTAACTACATGAGAATCTCTGGATATAGGTTTTAAGCATCCTATGAGATGCCAGCACACATGGCGTTGGAAACTACCAACATAAATCAAAATGTTAATGAAAAAGTCCTAACTAAGGATTTATGTCATATATGTTCTTATATATAATCTAATTCAAAATGTGATATCAAATGATAATGCTGTTGACATAAGTCCCCTCTTTCTACTATTCACACCTTCTACTTCAGGAAAAGATTTACAGACTCAAGGGTCCTGTCATAATGGCCAATGAACATAAAGTATATTTCCTGTTAAAACAACCTGTCTCTTATATAAGCATAACATGAAAACTGTATACTTGTGAGTACTTACCAAACAAAGTAGGAAGTAAATACTAGGAAAATCATGATAAGAAAACCACCACCGAAAACGCCATATACCCAAATTTTTACTCGGCCATCTGTTTAAGAAAGAGTTGACATAGCAAGTTTAGTGTCCAGAAGTCTACAGTATTGGAGAAAGTAACATGCTGTCTGGCAGCCCCATGCTGATGATCGGTTCAGAACTTGAAATGAACAGCATCAGAGCTAACTAACCTCTCATGCCAAGCAGTGTTTTGGCAGACTCTGTGAATTGCCATACATGATAAGGAACCAACAAAGCTCTCTCTTGAACATCGAAGGAATATGAGTTATCTACTAGAAACTATGTTTGTGAAAAAACAAACTTGTATTACTTTGTAGTATTATTTATGGATTTATACAGATATAAACAGTGTCTATCACCTTAATATTTAGGAAGTGAGCCCTCAAAAACATTACATTATAGTTGCACGTATATAAGTATAATTTTAAAAAATTACCTCAATTCTGAAATTTCCATAGTAATAAATGTATGTATACTTGACACATAGTCAATTATAATATAATTAATGAATTTGATTTTTGACTGTATTATAATTAGTAATATTTGATATTTGTTTTACAACTACCAAACACTGGTGATTATTACTTCATTAAATTAACTGGCAGGCTATTTTATTAGAAGCTGCTTATAATCTTTATATAACCTACATACATTTGCAAAGCATTTTGTCCACATAAACAATGTAAAGTAAATAAAAGGGCTATTCTGGGCATCTCTTAATTCTTTGTGCAAATAAAACTAGTATGATTGTTTTACTAGCTCTGCTTTCTAAATAACATTGGATAAACAAAACCCACATAACCAGACCAATGAAACATTTGGCCAAATTACTGTGAAATTATGACCATGTGCATACATGAATATATTATTTAGAATTTCATAACTCCCAAAGTTAGATAAAACAGAATCACCAAATATTCTGTATGTTCTTCTATTTTGTAACTTTTCTATGTAAGGTATTATTTGAATATATGTATGGTTCTCTTAAATATGATAGACATACATTGTTTCTCTTAGAATATTCTCTCTCCCTCCTTCCCTCACTCTCCCTCTCCTCCCCCGCTCTCTCTATCTCTCTATCTCTCTCTTTCATCAATACTAGGGTTTGAATTTAGAAACTTGCACTTGCCAGATGAGTGGTGTGTGTGTGTGTGTGTGTGTGTGTGTGTGTGTGTGTGTGTGTGTGTGTGTGTGTGTGCATGCACACCCCCCCCCCACACACACATACCCATCCCCATACACACATGCTAGTCCTGGGGCTTGAAATCAGAGCTTGGACACCATCCCTGAGCTTTTTTTCTCAAGGCTATGAATCACTCCAACACTTGGGCCATAGCTTCACTTCCAGCTTTTTAGTGTTTAATTGGAGATAAGTGTCTCATGAAGCAGATCCTCAGAACTCAGGTTCCTGAGTACCTTGGCTTACAGGCATAAGCCACCAGTGCCCGGCTTGCTTTAATTTTGAGGTATGTTGTGTATTTTTTTTCGCCTGGTCCAGTATGCTTACTGTTTTCTGCCTAGCTGGGATGATAGTTGTATATTACCACACCCAATGATTTCTGATGAGAGGTGTGAACTTTCTTTCCCAGGTTGGCCATGAATTATGATGCTCTTAATCTAAGCCTTCAGAGGGTTACAGGCATGAACCATTCCACCTGGCTTTTTCTCCCTATTTCATGGATAACTAAATTTACAATTTCAGGAATTCATTAACCACAGGTCCAAAATACACATATCTGCATCTTTCTCTCTCTTTCTTCCTCCTCCTCCACCACCACCACCACCTCCTCCTTCTCCTTCATCATTGGCATCCATTTTGTGCCAGCACAGAGAAATACAAGAGTCTGGCATTGTTTCTTAGCTTGTCCTGTTCAAGGCTGACATCGGACCACTTGAACCACTATATCTCCACTTCCAGATTTTTGGTGGTAATTGAAGAGTCTCACAGGCTTTCCTGTCTAGGCTGGCTTTGAATCATGAACCTCAGATCTTGACCTTCTGTGTAACTAGGATTACAGGTATGAATCACCAGTGTCAGTCTTGCATCTTATTCTTAAACTTCTTTGGGATGAAAAACAATGCACATGCCTGTAATCCTAGCTATTCAGGAGGCTGAGATCTGAGGATCTGGATTCAAAGCCAGGCCCAGGCAGGAAAGTCTGTGAGACTTTTATCTCTAATAAACCACTCACAAACCGGAAGTGACGCTAGCCTTGAGCTGAAGAGCTGAGGGACAGTGCCCAGGCCCAGAGTTCAGGCCCCACAACCTACAACAAAACAAAAACAAAAATAAACAAAAAATAATGCAAATATCTTTTAAATTTTATTTTATTGTAAAGATGCTCAACAATAACTGAATAAAATCACAATGACTTTCAGTTATATTACTACTTATCAGTTTTTCTTCTTAGAAGATATTTTTAAGCCTAAATCATTCAAAATGAGTTTCCACATAGTAATGATTTCTTTCCTATGATCGTGTAAAGTTTACAAGATTGCTTGTTATAGCAAGTGAGTAGAAACAAATTAAATACCCATAGCAAGTGAGTAGAAACAAATTAAATACCCATAAATACAAAAATGAAAAAACAAAAATGTGGTGCAAACTGCTTATGGATATATTAAAATTAGGTAGACTTCCTTTTACAAACTAGCATGGAAATATATACAATCTATAATACTCAGCAAAAGAAGCATAGCAAATCAAAACAATGATGTTCTTCGGTTTTGTGTGTGTGTGTGTGTGTGTGTGTGTGTGTGTGTATGTCAGGTACTTGGAAATTTTGATCAAAACAAAAAAGATTCACAGAGAATAAGACTGTGATAGCTCCCAAGTGAAAAAGATAGCTATCTTTTTAAAAAAAGCTTTGATTCTGACTTCTTTGAAATACTAATGATTAAATTATCTATTTCAGTTTTTACATTGGAAACATAAACAAAAACAAACAAATACCTTGCTTGAACAAAAATCACCCTTTATATTACTTTACCTACAAGGACTCACAAAATTGATGAACCACTGGTTTTAAACTCCAACTATGTTTAAAATAATACAATGTTTAAAATAAAACTTCAAACTATTAAAAACGATAGTGAAAGTATACTTTTAACAGAGGGAAGGACATGCATTAGAATGCAATATGAACATGTGTATAACTAAGATAAGCTAAATAAAATGTCGTTTTACTACTTTTTAACTTTCTTACTTGGAAGCTAGCACTATTGCTAGTTATTCTTATGTGTGTGTATATGTGTGTATGTTTCTCCATTTTAATCTGAATATCCAAACATCTGAATATGTACACACACATACACACATCTTTCAAAATCCCACTTGATGCACATCATTTATTTTGATTTGTACTTTTTTTGCGAAGCAATTCAAGTTGTATATATTTCTACGTTAGTTCACAAAAGCACATTTATCTAATTTTAATAGAACTTATGAGATAACATTCAACAATTGTATCTCATTTTTGTTTTATGTGATGCTATTAATGAGCATTTGGGTCATTTCTGCTTATATTTTGTTACAAGCAATCATGTTATGATTAAGAAATTCTTTAATGGTGTCATGTGTATGTATCTGAAGAACAAATTTGAAAGATAAATATTTTTGGTAAAAATGTGTATTAGGAAAATGTATTAGAATAGCCAAACTGCCCTCCTGTATATAATGCTCTCATTTTATTCTTCAACATTAGAACATAGTAAAAATTATGAGCTCCAAGACTAAAAACATACTAAGTGTGTACTTATGTGTATAACTGAATTCACAGATATGACACAAACATTAATACACAGGATTATTATTGATGATTTATTGAGACCCATACAGTCTATGCTTGGTCTCAATATTTAGGACTTCACAGGTAGATTTGAAGATAAATTGTCCTGGACCTAATTCTTTTCCAGAAATAGGGTCTGCTTTTCATATCATCATTCGTTAAATTTGTATCTACTCCTAGATCATTCATCAAGCTAATGAGATGTTTTAAAACACCTCTGGCATTCCAAGACATATAGAGAAATTAAAAGTTGAATAAAATATGGTACTCATCCTTAGAAGTTGGTTGAGGTGTGTAAATATTATTTCCCCAATTAGATCTAGAGTGCTTAGCACCTGGGCTCTGTTTTTTGCTTCATTTAAACATGTTAGAGATATATTTCTTTTAAGGCTAAGGCTAAGGAAGAAAAGTCCCTAAAGCATACTAGTATGAGCTTTATTTTTCTCTTTTTTCCCATTTCTTGCCCGTTATATTCCACTTTTGGAAACAATATGACTGACAGACATGTAGACTCTTGCTTTTCCCTTCTGCCCACTTCACAAAATTCACATACGGGCTTAGATGAGCCAACTTTTTGTAAACCTCTTTCTGTCAGTGTTGATGGTGGGACTTGATAAAAATCAGTTGGAACTGCCAGTTTCAGCTCCCTGATCTTTCAAATGCGGCTGATAATATCCTTTAGGTTGCAAGGCTGCAATATGATGATTCATGCAACAGAAGCAGCCAGTACAGAACCAAGAAGAATACAGAGCACATTCAATACATTTTCCTTCCTGTTCTTTATGGCAAAGCTCTAATTTCTGAGCCCTTAGGGCTGACAGTGCAATTATCCTCACAGTATAGCAGGGCAGATGCTTCTGAATGAGTTTTATTGATAAAGAAACTGAGATCCTGGGATGTTAAGAAATTATATCTGGTCACTAGTCAGGCATGTTTAAGCTCCAGTGCCAGTCAAGTGGTATTTAGCAATTTCAGTAATGTTTCTCACACAAGATCTCTTTAGATTTCCTAAAAGTTTCTCACTTTCTATTCCAGGGTTTCCCTTTAATTATAATTATATATGTGAACCCAGTCATAGCATCAGAAATAATTTACAATTAACAAGTGTTTCCAAGAATGTTATTTTGGCAGACTAGCACTCAAAGACCAATGAAAATATTTGAGAGTTAAAGGGAACTATGCATCAGACAATACAAAAATGAGAGAAAGCTTGAACCAAATTATTGTCTTTTTTTTTTTTTTTTGTCCTTCGTGGGGCTTGAATTCTGCGCCTGGGTGCTGTCCCTCAGCCATTCAGCTCAAAGCTAGCGCTCTACCACTTGAGTTATAGTGCCACTTCCAGCTTTCTGGTGGTTAATTGTAAATAAGAGTTTCACAGGCTTTCCTGCCCGGCCTGGCTTTGAACCATGATCCTCAGATCTCAGCCTCTGAGTAGCTAGGATTACAGGCGTGGGCTATCGGCACCCGACTGTGTCTTCTTTCTTTATTATTCTTTTCTTTCTCCTCCATTCTACCCATACTGAATAATGGTAAAATATGACCCACTTCCACGAGAATATTTGCATTTCTTATTCATAACTGGAACATACCTGGATCAAGTAACTGAAGAGACCATCCTTTAAAAATATCATGTATTTTTGAATTCACAGGTCTATTTTTCCCAGAGAGGTTTTTCACATCAGCTTTTCTGTCCTCTGAACCTGGTACTTTCATGCAGTAATCTAGGAAGCCGTTTGATCTCATTATCTCTATGTAACCCTCCTCACAACCACAGACCCCACCCTGCAACACAGGAAATATTTTAATGGTTACACAGTTGAACAAATGAATAAGGAGCAATTTAAGTGATGGAATTGCTTAATATTTGCACTATATATTATGAAAAGTTAGGGTTTTTAGCAACTGAGTTCCCGTAAGATGGAAATGAAATTTATATTTCATCTTTCTGAATACTAAAGCCAGCATTTAATAACTTCCAGGATTTTCTAATGCATTTGTAATAGTGATGCCTTTCAAGTATGAGCTCAAAATTATTTGTGAATAAAGTATATCAACTATGTCTTCTCCTTTTTTGAACTGTTAATGCTATTTAATCAAATTATCTTCTTTCCTTTCCTCAATGGTTTTTGAGACCTATCTACTGATTCCAACTTCACTTTCATCCCCGGAAGTGGAAGCAAGGTTTCTGCATATTCTCAAATGGCATTTGAGGCTCTTTGAAATCTGAATATCACTATCAATTTTCCACCATTGACCTCTAACTCTCTGGCAGTATCTCTCTGCTCCTTAGAGAGCAGCCAAGTGCAGGAAAAAGATTTCATGAAAGGCACATGGCCACGGAAACAATAGCATATTATCTATTAAATTTATTGTTGCTATTATTATTATTGTACTGGAAATCAAATCCAGGGCCTTGCATGTGCTAGACAAGTATTGTACTGAAGAGCTTCCTTCCCATGATGTATGTGTAAGTTTGCTATAGGTCACTAAGTGTTATAATGAAGATATTGACTAATGCAGGGAATACATCACTAGAATTAGAGCTATAGAAAATACAAGATTAGTCAAGAGAGATAAAATATGAATATAATGAAAGCTGTTGTAGTAGGCATTGAAGAGATAACTAAAGTTGCTCCTTCAACTAAGTGAATGAATAAATGACTTGCTGTAATATCTGTGGTCCATCATATGGCTAGTGCTACCAGTTGGATGTACAAGGTATTAGTTAATAATAATTAATATGTGATGCACCTAATTAGGATTCCTTATGGTAGAATATTGGCATAAGAATTTGTTTTATATTGGAAGCCTGTTACAGCTGTTACAGACGAGCACAGGCTGGTCTTGAGCTTGCTTTGTTGCTTGTGCTGGCTTTGAACTCATTATTTTCTGCTTTAGCTTCCTCAGTGCTGAGATTAGAGGTGTGAACAACCAATTGTAGCTCCTAAATTACTGTGTTATTTAGACTGTAGCTTGAGTGTCAGCCTATCTCACATCCCTAGTTGGCATTGTAATAATATGACCTTTTTTAATATTTTGTGACACTTGCTGGTCATTTTAAGGTGTAATGAATGTCTTTGTAGAGCTCACTATGATGAGCGGTGATAGACAGATTCCTATCTTTTTCTAAGAGTGAACCTGAAAATGACTGCCCTTCCTCACGTAAACAGATACCAGAGAAGAATACAAAAGTAAAAGCATTAAGATCCTAAATCCCTGGGTTTGGTATTATGATTTCTTTTCTAAGATTAGCTGGCATTTTTCAAACAGATACTAACCTCCTATTATTACTTATGCCAATCCTCATCAACAAGTCAGCCTAATTAGATAATCAGCAGTTAACTAAACATGATTAGGGTGCAATAGATACTTACAACAAGCAAGGATATTGATCTTTTACAAAACCAAAAAGGTCAAAAGAGCAAATGTTGTAAATAGCTACCCATGTTCAGTACAGGATATATTCACATAATAATTTTCAGTTGGTTTTAATTGATGCTATAATATGAAGTTCAGTGCAGATATCTAATTAACTAGATATACATATACATTATATGAACATCTATTTAAGCTATCTTTCCTAAATATATTTTTATTGTCAACCTGAAAGAAAATCTCTGATCAGTAAGTCATATAGACCAAAAGTTCAAGAAAAAGTACAATTTGTGTTTTATTAAAGTGGGCATCTAGAGACTCATTGGAAAGCTACAACTTCCACTTGCAAACAATATTGTTCCAAATGCATCTACTCCTTATGGCCTTTTTCCTCTTTTATTCATTTCTGTAATTTTACCCATTATCTTTTCTGTGTTAAAAATAGGCAACAATGCTTGATAAGAAATGTACTCATTATCTTACCCATGTAATTGTAAACCCTCTGTACCGTATTTTCACAATTAAAAGAAAAGAAAAGAAAAAATATCAACTCACCTTCAAGTATAAATCTAACTTGAAATAGAAGAGATACAAAACAGGATTAAAACTTGGATTATTTTAATCAAATTATTTTCAGAATGAGACTACCACAAATATTACTACAAATAGGGACTTCCTTCCTTACTATAGCCTTTTTAATTTTTTATTTTATTGTAAAGATGCTGTACAGAAGGGTTACAGTTACATGAGTAAGGTATGTTTCTTGTTGAACATTGTACTATAACCTTTTAAAACTATATATACACTGAGTACTATTAAGTGCACAATATGCTACACATTTGCTATTAATTCCTAAGCAGTACTAAATGAGATGTATAGGGGTTAAAAAGCAACAAAATTTCTACTTTTTTGAAACTATAATCATATTTAAAATCAACTAAAAATTTACTTCCACTATAATTGTCATATAATAAATTATAAAAAGTAATTTTTTTTGGTCATGGGGCCTGAACTCTGGGCCTGGGCGCTGAACTTCAACTTTTTAGCTCAAGGCTAACGCTATACCACTTGAGCCATAGCACCACTTCCAGTTTCCTGGTGGTGGTTTATTGGAGATAAGAGTCTCACAGACTTTTCTTTCCAGTGCTGGCTTTGAATCATGATCCTCAGTTCCTAGCTACTCATACAGACCCACCGACGCCCGGCATAAAAAGTAATTTTAAAAAATAGTTTTATTGTTATTATTAAGGTATTATACAGATGGGCTATCATTTCATAATTCAAATAATGAGTACATTTCTCTTTTTTTGACAATGGCATCATTCCTTTAGTTTCCTCCACTAAAAATTATTAATTCCTATCAAATATAAGCAGCCTTTATATCTTTCTAAATAGTCTTATATATGAAATGTTAAAATTCAGATATAGATCAATTGAGAACACTTATAGGTAGATAGAGCCAATACAAATTGGATAGCTGAAAGCCACAGTTGGTTATAAACAGATCTATAGAAATAAGTCTACTTCATACATGGCACTACACAGAAACCCTTCATAGCAATGTTAGTCCTACAATTGCCTCTAGATGGTGTCATGGGCACGTGGAACCACTGGGTGGGCTGCAGCAGACAGGAGCATCTCTGACTGCCTATGTAAAACAAAGCAATTACAATACCTGTAGAGGAGTTGGAATGTGGCTCACCTGTGTGCAGTAGGAGAAAGGCTTTCTGCAGGCTGGAATGCACTGCCTAATAGCAGCAGGGCGTGCCTGAGGGGAGCAGCCTCCTACAAAAGAAATCCCACCATTAACTGTAGATTCCTCCCAGTTTTAAAACAACAAAAACTGTTATATTTCCCTTGTATGTCAATGACCACTTTGCAATAATATTATTATTACTATCATTATTATTATTTTAAATCGCGATGTCAACAATATGGTCTAGTTCTATCTTATTGTCTTTGCCAGGATGTGTTGTTTAAAATGAGAGAGAGCGTGTTCCAACAGACCATGTTTATAGTGGGTTTTCCCCCCAAGTTCATTAGTATATAGCTAAGCTCTAGAGCAAAGGTTAGGGGTGACAGGATCAGCAAAACTGATGAAATCTCAAATTGTATTTCATTTTTAATTATTGTTATTATTATTATTATTATTATAACTGGTGTTGGTTGTGGACATCTGTTTAAATTCAGAAGCAGAAAACACATGTGCTGGAAGACACAATCTGTATATTTCTTCAGTTCTTGAGCAACTCAGCTACGTACTAGTCTACTCCTATACCACTAATTGCCTCATGGAACCACAGTAGAAGATACTGATAATGATTTTATGGATGTACTAGCCAGAACTCTCTCTCTCTCTCTCTCTTTCTCTCTCTCTCTCTCTTTCTCTCTCTCTCTCTCTCTCTCTCTCTCTCTCTCTCTCTCTCTCTCTCTCTCTCTCTCTGTCTTTCTCTCTACCTCTTCATAAGGTCTAGGAAGGGCAATAAAATGTTGGTCACAATAGTAATAGTTGCTCAGCAGATATGTTTAATTAAAGTGATGAGATAGTGCATGTTATCTAAAAGTAATCTGAATACTGGTTTGTTCTTTCTCAATTCAAGGTAGTAAAAGAGATGTGGCAAGATGCCAAAAACAATTTGACTAAGAAGTTGATGTCTAAACTAAAAGCATGTCTAAAGTATATTTATATAATACTGGCTGATTTATAGACTCTAACCTTTGCCTGGCTATGTTTGTCAATAACAGTTTACTATTTTGTAACTACATCAGAAAGACTTTGATTCCAAGATGGCACAGAGAATAAACTTAGATTTTTCCTAGGAACAAAGCAGCTAAATTCTCATTATTGACAATGAAACAAATAATCAACTCTGAATTGTGGCACAAGCAAAACTAAATCACAAAATAAAACCCGAATGAGCATTTGGTAGCAAAACTGATATTTTGGATCTTAGGAGCAGCATCCTCACCATGTGTTGTTACTAGTGTATTTGGGGAAAGAAACTTTTGTTACCAGTCATCTCCCAAATAAATTACCCCAGGGGAAGATCTTAGTAATTGGAAAAGGAATGTTAGAATTTGTATAGATTATAAAACATTTTCTGAAAGTTAATCATTAAGCTGTAACATCATTTATCCCACTATACTGGTGAGCTGAAATTATTTGTGAGATGACCTCATGAGGTACAATAGAAAGAACCACGGTGCAGAGTTTGTGGTGTGATTCTTTACAGAGTGTTATCACAGAACACTGAAAAGGACAAGACTTTTTGGGCTCCCAGTTAGGTCGACTTGGAGTCAATTTAGTCTTAACAACTTACCAAATGAAAAAGTATCCCAAGATAAGTAATTATATGGATGAAACTATAGACTAGCACTAATAATGCAGGACATATAAACAAGAAAAATGAGGCCCTGATAATACTTTCCTACAGACACTTCTCCCAGACCTATATACAACTGTTTGTCAGCTGTAGTACCAATTTAATATGCTCTGACAGAAAGGCATAAAAGATCATTAATATTATTGAGAAGACCACTTTTATAATCAAATTGTATCTACTGTTAAGAGTAAGGGAGCTTTTCCCCCTTATTTTTAGATATTAAGTAGGAAATAAAAAACCTCACTAAAATATTCAAAGCAAAGATGTAAATGTATACATTCAATCATTATTGATTGTCATGTCAACCCTTTTATTTCAATTTTGGAAAACATTTTATAAAACAAAACAATAGCATAGTAGTGCATGAATATATGGTGAAACATGTCCTCAAAAACTTTTATTGAAGCCAGGTGCCAGTGGCTCATGCCTGTAATCCTAGCTACTCAGGAGGCTGAGATCTTAGCATCATGGTTCAAAGCAAGCCTGGGCAGGAAAGTCCACGAGACTCTTATCTCCAATAAACCACTAGAAAACTGGAAGTGGTGTGGTGGTGCTCACCTTGAGCTGAAGAGCACAGGGATAATGCCCAAGCCCAGAGTTCAAGCCCCACAACCAACAAAAACTCAGAACTGTACATGATATATTGAGTTCCTTATTATACATTTTATTTATGGTATTTTAAGAGACTTAACATAGGATTGCTTTCCAGATGTAAAAGAATAATGAAGATTTTCCATGAAGACCATGAAATTCATATACTCTCTTACTGCTTCTTAATTTGTCTTATAAAATACATCACATTTCAAGATCTCTTTCAGTAGCCCAGATAAGTCTTAGAAAGGAGTACCTGTAACATTGACACCATCTGAACGTTGGCACCAGACAGTTCGTTCATTATTGTTCCAAAGACTGGCTTTCCATATGTATTGATAGCATTTACCCCCTGCAATTAAATATGATAACAGTGGTTCTGTTATTCTCCACTTACACATAGAATGAGCATTGATCAATAGATTTAACTATTGAAATGCGCTTTGGGTTACCTGTACAAGGACGAGTTTCTAGCACCTGTTGGGGGCAGCTGTCTTGGTTCTCAAAAGATTGAATTATAAAAGTCCTTGACCTAGATTGGCGACCCATGGTTTCAAAGCTTCTTCCATCAATGCATGTTAATTCACACTTGCTCCATTCTGACCATGCAGTTAAATGGCAGTCTCCTGCAAAGTTGTGTAGAACAGGATAGGAGAGACAACATGAATAACTATGTGGTGCTAGACTTCACTGGAATGCACAGAAACTCTGAGTAGAAGTGTAGGAGGCCAGTGTGTCTCAATACTACACCTTCTAGTTGGATCAATTTTCTAATTGGGAAGTGCTAAGGAAGATGAAGTTATTTTCAGTTTAATCTAGTTTATTAAGAGGGTCCAAAAATTGGATTGCCATTATATTGCTTCAAAACATAGTAAAAATAACTAGAGAATGATCTATGTCTGCTGGTGACAATAAAAAAGTTTAAAAAGGAGATGTTAAGTTTATAGTAACTCAGTTTTGAAAGATCAGCACAGCATTGTAAAATGGGTATTCATAGAAATTCCATAAAAAGGTATAAGGGGGTCACTATAATGAAACACCTTTTGTCTTAAAGAACATTTCACTCAATATTCTTGGCAGTTATGTATGGAATGGATCAACCCATTTTCTGGAGAAAGAAATCATGTTTACAGACATCATTTGCAGCTGGGTGCTAGTGACTCATGCTTGTAATGTTAGGTACTCAGTGAGGTTTGATAAGATTAACCCAGACAGAAAAGACCTGGAAACCCTATCTCCAATTAATCAGCAAAAGTGTAAAATTCTACCATAAGATGCTAAAAATTATGACTGTTTCGAATAAAACCAAGAAATGCAGCATTGTAAAAAAATGTTGGATTGGAGGTTTGGTTTGAGTGAGAGCCTGAAGTGATAAAACACAGATTTTAGCTCAGTTCATACTCTTCTAAATCCACAGCATTTTTTTTTCTTCTTTTTCCTTCTACTTTCTTCACCTCCTTTGGGGAAATAATATATTCCAAAATGGTAACCACAATTTGAAATGGACTACACTTAAAATCCTTGATTTGATGAGATAGAGTTTCTCCAGAAAGAAAGCAAAAGGAAGCAGATAGAAAAGATAAGTAAATAAATAAGATGACTCCTAACTACTAGAATTCCATACCTGGACAAGGCACAGAACATGGCTGCTTGAGGATGCTATCTTGAAAGGGCATTTCTCCACACAGTGTATCCTCTACAGGGATAGCTCCATGAGAAAGGGAAGAACTGTGGACCATACAGATAAAGCTTCGCACCTGGGTTCCTTCCCCACAGTCTCCACCCTGTGAGAACAAAGGATTCATCCACAGTCACTCTAATAATTAACATCTTTCATGGAACACTTTCCTTAGCTTCTTTGTCTCCGAGGTTGAGAATAAACCACTACTGAGCAATACTTCTAAAGTTAACAGAGAAACTGAAGTAGAAATACAAATTTATGCCACAGAAATTATGTTCTCAGAATATGACCATTGTTACTGGAGCTTAGCCAGAATTGACTAAACAAGAAAAACAGGACATAATTCATCTAGGTCGACATGATAAAACAGCCTAATCCATAATCACCTCCCAAGAGAACATGTACAGCCACAGGGCACACATTTCTTTTATTTTTCACTATTTTTCTTTTGTAGAGAATTCAATGCTTTCTCACATGGATTAAGCTAGGGTTTCTAGTGAAACTCTGATTTTTCTCTATTGCCATGAAACCTTATTTTCCCATCATGTCCTTCATGCTGAATAAATATTCTTTGAGGACATTTCATACCAATCTCACTCAGATATTCTAGGTAATTAGAAAAATTTTGTAGTGTCTCACAGAAACAGATGCTTAGAATTGAAAGGATTTAGTGGGTTTTTTTGGCCCAACCATCTGCCTGATGAAAGGTTTTATACTATGGCAGACACTCATGAGATGAATATCTTCACCTCAATTCTTGTCTTGTGGTCCTAATTTTTTTTTTGAAATTCTGCCTTTTTTATTTTTTTTAAATTTAATTTTATTTTATTTGTGAACATACTGTACAGAGGGGTTACAATTACACGGGCAGGGTAATGCGTACATTTCTTACCAAGCATTGCAGCCTCCTCCTTTGTTTACCCTTCACATCCCTTCCCAGCCTCCCCAATCCTTCTCCTTCCCCCCCCCCCCCTTCCCCTCCACCCCTGCACCGACATTGTAAAGCTCGTTTTGGACATGACAACTTGTACTTCTCATTGTTGCAACCGGTCCACCTGTATCCTTAAACAACTGGTTTTTCCCCATCTCCTCCACAAGTTATACTGACATCAAATATAGAGAAAGCAGGGGTTATACTGTGGGGGAGGGACATACAAAGCAACAAAGAGATAATCTTATAAATGTGTTAGAAACACATGCATGAAAGAAAAAAACATTAAAATACATATCTAAGGGTTCATTTTCCTGACATCACATTATCTGACCTTTTCCGCTTGACTCATACATATACTAGATATTGCAAATAAGGGAAACCATGGGACCTATGGGCCTGGCTTACTTCACTTAATATCATTTTTTACAAGTTTTTCCATTTCCTAACAAATGGGGAAATGTCATTCTTTCTGATGGAGGCATAGAATTCCATTGTGTATATATACCACATTTTCTTGATCCATTCATCTACTGAGGGGCATCTGGGTTGGTTCCATATCTTAGCTATGGTAAATAATGCTGCAATAAACATAGTTGTGCTGGTAGCTTTAGTGTGGTCTTGTTTGTAAACATTTGGGTAAATGCCCAAAAGTGGGATTGCTGGGTCATAGGGGAGTTCTATGTGAAGTCTTTTGAGAAACCTCCATACTGTTTTCCAAAGCGGTTGAACAAGTTTACATTCCCACCAACAATGAAGTAAGGTTCCTTTCTGTTTGTGGTCCTAATTTAAAAAGAAGTCCATTAGATGTTTGGGTAACTTCAGCTAATAGCTTTATTTTTTTCACACAGATACCTAGAAAACAGAGCCCAAGGAGAAGCTTTTATGTTAAGGAAGTGCAATTCAGACTGGCACAAATGAGGGGTCAGAAAGTATAGAAATAAGAAATCAAATATAAGGTAGGTTGTTACCTCAGTGGCCCCATCTTCACAAAGAAAGCCAAATAACTAGTGGTTACCGGTAACATCTTCCAGAAAGGTTATGTGGCCTCATCATGTCACAGTACTTGCTCATAAAAAGTGAGAATGAAAGAGGAGGGGAAGAGGAGCTGAAATGGCAGCAGCTCCTTAGAATTGCAGGACTGCATATCTGTGGTTCTGCCCCTCTGTTGCTGCATTCAGAAGTGCTTCGTGCCATTATGGTTTATTAGGTGATAGAATGATAATCGTACACTGGCAAACTTGATTTCATCCTTTATTAAAAAATCGCTTCTCCTGTATAAGACATAGAGACTGCGTTGCCTACACCGTGGAAATACAGTCACTCATGCAGAGGCAAGAGGAGAAATGGACATGTTCAGACAAAGCAGTCATGAAAATATTCCAGGTCAAGGAGCAGATAATGTACAAACTGAGTCGGCTGGCACCCGTCAGAGAAAGGTAGAATGTCAGCATCAGGGGAAGCTCCTGGGTAGGGTGATGGAGGGGCAGAATGACACCAAGTAGCTGCTGAGAGAGATGCTCAACATGAATGAAACAGTTTCCTATAAGTAGCAATAGCCATTTCCCCCATCTGCACTCACTTTCTGTAGTTTAAGTTACCCACAATTCACTATGATCTAAATATTATGAAATGGGACATTTTAGAAACATTGTTAATTTCTATTTTAAATAGAAAGAGTAAATACTGTACTGCACCATTTCTTTCTGCCCTTCATCCCTTTTGGGGCAGTGTACCTGGGCT
Source organism: Dipodomys spectabilis (assembly GCF_019054845.1). Taxonomy (NCBI): domain Eukaryota; kingdom Metazoa; phylum Chordata; class Mammalia; order Rodentia; family Heteromyidae; genus Dipodomys; species Dipodomys spectabilis. The sequence continues at coordinate 4,119,870 of NW_024870758.1, read as the reverse complement.
CTATATACAGACCCCTTCTGTAAGTCACTTAGCAAATGATTAACAGTCATAATAGCATGGTAATATTGTGTAAGTGATGCTTTTTAACTTAATAATGGCCCTGAAGCACAAGACCAGTGATATCTGCATTTTTGAGCTATATTCTAATATTCAAATTTATTGCTAGTCATTATTGTTAATCCCTTACTGTGCCTAATTTATGAACTAAATATTATAAATATTATGCATAGGAAAAAAATACTACATGCTGGGTTTGGTACTTCCCATGATTACAGACATCCAATGGGGAGTCTGGAATGTGTCCCCCGTGGAGTAGTGTGCCCTGTTTTACTGTCCAAACAGGAAAGATGAGATTGGGAAGAGTCCAATTTGTAATAATTTAAAGTCTACAGAACCTGTGGAGGCACTTGAGTTGGGAGCATCACTGTTTTCTTTTAAAAATGTTTTCACAGAATTTATGATTGTTTTATTAAGGATTGTCTATCAGTACATTCATTCTATCTGTAACAACAGCACTTCAGGCTATGTAATTTATAAATTAAAAAAATAGGTGTCCCATGGGAGACTGGGAAGTGCAAGGTCAAGTTACTAGCTGATTTGATATCTGTGAGACCTGCTACACATACAAGGTAACTATTAAGGATGCTGCCAGGCAGAGAGAATGGCTCCCTGAGGCTTCATTTATAAAAAGAGGAATCTTATTCCTGAAGGAAGGACCCTTTTGTGAATCACCTCTTAATCCCATCACGTTGGGATACAAGGTTCAAAACATGACATTTTTTGGGGGGGCGTCCGGTTGTGGGGCCTGAACTCTGGTCCTGGGCGCTGTCCCTCAGCTCTTCAGCTCAAGGCTAGCACTCTACCACTTGAGCCACAGCACCACTTCCAGCTTTTTTCTTTTTGCTTATGTGGTGCTGAGGAATCGAACCCAGGGCCTCAGGCATGAAAGGCAAGTGCTCTACCACTGAGCCATCTTCCCAGCCCAACACATGACTTTTGAAGGGACCTAAATATCAGTCTTTAGCAGATGACAATTCTTGATTTATTAATACATTGTGACTTGTCTGTTTCTATAGCTATTGTGAAATTATTTTTTTTTAAACCCTCATCAGTTTAAACATAAGCTCATGTTTTAGAGATGAGATGTTTCAAATAATACACAGTAGATTTCATTCAAAATTAATGTTTGTACCCTAAAATAGAAATAGCAGGTGTTAAGCTAAATTTCTTTTGAGGGGAGAGTTCTTTCATAACTGACCATAAAAATAATGAATCCATTGCAGAATTTTTTTGATATGTTTGCTACTATGTATCAGACTTCTGTACTTGGAAGAAAATCTAATGGTACTGCAGCCTGTGTGAAGTTTGACAGTCTTGATGTGTGGCACCACAGGTAACAGAAAATGCAGTTGATGAGAGTTTTGTTTGGCACTCTATGAGGCAGTGTATGAAGAAATGACATAAAACAAGCCTACCCCTGGGATCACTTAAACTCCAAGACAAACAGCAATAGGCTGCTAGTATGTATTTTGGGATCAGCTCATATTCAACCATAATCTCTTATAACTTTAATGATACCTACAATCTAAAGAGAAATCATCAGAATGTAACTCCATTCCTAAAACAAGAATTTACTCACTAGCACATTTATGTCTTTATAGACTGTGGTCCAAAAATAGACCCACCTTTGAAAGCAGAATGTAAACCACAAGAATATTTTTGCTAACCCTCATTGCCCAAATCATGAATGGAAGATTTGTATATATAGAATTTCCATCTCTACAAGATGTGGACAGGCAGATGGCATGAATTAACATAAACGTAGTTTAATCGAGATCATAAAATTTACTGAGCTCTTAATTTATGTTAGGTACTGTGGTAAGTTCTTTAGGATTTATCTGAAAGCCTCACCAAAACACCTCAGCAAACAGGTATAGTTGGGCTTCCATATCTCAGAGATTCCATGTTCTGCAGCTGTGGTTTCAGCTAATATAGAATTAAAGGCAGGGTGACATTGATCAAGATGCATTGTGCTCACAAACTGACACGTTAAATTGAAATCCTTTTGTGCATTACTTAAAAGATAATTTTAAATATAATAGAAAAAGACAAAAGTACTTTAAAGTTGCATATATTCTAAATTTATTTCCTCATTAATATTCCTAATAAAATGCAATATGACAAATATTTGCATATTTACATAATATTAGGTATTCTCAGTAATCTAGAGATTTGAAGAATATGAGAGGCTATGCATAGTTTATATGCAAATCCTAAGCCATTTGAAATAAAGGACTTGAGCCTCTATGGATGTTGGTATTTGTAGAGGCATTGCTATGACCATAATATAGGTAAAAAACAAATTCTAGGAGCACTTAGAATTTGACCCACAAATACAAGGTAGGGTTCTCAGACTTATACCCAAAACTGGTAATGCTAGATGGCTCAACTTGAGCTCTTCCATCAGATTTATCAGCCTATGTGCACAAATAAGGAACTAGGGAAGGAAGAGTTAGGAAATACTGAGCAAGGAAAATTATTGAACGTAACTGCCTCCCTTGGCTAGTGCTTTTGATAAAAGGTAGAGGAAGAGCGGGCACATCTACCATGCCCTGTACAAGTGTCTCTTACATGGGTTTGATACTTTGTGATGGCCAGTAGCCACTGAAATATCATATTGCTACCCTCAATAAATGAGCCCTGAACTTGCATTTGGCAGGTTAGAACAAGGGAAATCAGAAAATCAGCTAGAGAGAAAGATATTCTTTCATTGTGTGGAGTATTTAGATCCAAAATGCTAAAAATCCAGCTTATGTATAAATACAAGTGAAGACAAGTCTGTGGAAGTCTATGCTATCTACCTCACAAAGAGTTTGAAGTGAGGTTTCAGAAAAATGTGAGGGCATCTGGAACTCAGGACAAAATCTCTCAGATGTTGTCATGACGGCACTGCCATTTGTGTCCTCAAACTAGGCAGAAAATATGGCATCTAAGATTTTCTGATTATATTATCTTTGAACAGATTCATATGCACTTCAAATTCCTGGGAAGGGACATTGATTGACCCTATTTGTGTAGATACCCACCTAAACCAACCACCTAATAACAAAAAATTTGTCTCTTTCTGTCTGTCTCTTTATCTCTGTCTCTCTATCTCTGTTTCTGTGTCTCTGTCTGTCTGTCTGTCTGTCTGTCTCTCTCTCTCTCAGGTCTTTGATTGGATTAAGTCTAACTCCAGTGTCTCTTCCATACTAAAAGTGTCCTACCAAGACCTTAAGCAGCTCATATATTTCTGGAGGTAGAAGTAAGCCAGTCATCTGCTCTTAGGCATCTCTGGGTCTTTCCAGATACCCTAGCCATCCACTCACCACCACTGTACAAAAATGGTCATAACCCATCACTGTCCCTGTGTTTCTTGCAGAAGCTCCACATGAGACAGAAACATTATATAGATTCCCCCCCCCCCATTTTTAATAATGGGTCTTTAAAGCAAGTTGTCAGAATTGCCTGTTGTCTAAAACAATGGTCTCTTGACACCTAAAAGATAATGATGCAATAGGAAGGCACAAGGTTGGCACGGTGGCAGATGTGCAGCTGGTAGGGCTTGGAGCAGAGTCAGTCTCTCCATTCCTCCTCTATCCCTCCCTCCTTTCTACCCTTAACTCTGCCTGTCTTTCTCCTTTCCTTTCCCCTTCAATGACTCTCTGAATTCTTTGAACTTATTTTCTCTCCTAGGTCAAAGATATCACAATTATAAGGTGAATTACTCTTTCCATTTTCTTAATTATAAATGATGTACAACAGCATTTAAACATTGCAATAGCCTTTGGAAAGGTACATAGACTGGTAAACAAAATGTTGATATTCAAAATTATTAGATTACTCTTGAATTTCTTAATTTTAACATGGCTACCTTTCTTTAGATGATTGAAAGAATGTATCACACATTAAGGTTCCTCTGGGAGCTATTAAAATACACAGACATTTAGCATTTCAAGATAACAATGCTTCATGACATTGTCATCCTGACAGGAGCATTAAACATCTCTATGAGAATATTCTGCAGATTTTATTAATGCACAATAAAAATTATTGTTATCTAATTAAAATATGCTTTGAAAGAAGAACAAAGGATAAATTATTAAATTAAAAACTAAGAGGAAATCAATATACTGTTTTTTAAAGCAAGTTAGTAGGGGGAGAGAAATTTTTGCTGATCCAGCAAAAGTTCTGAGTAAGTTATATATTATGATGTTGCTAGGCTTTTATATTTTGGGCCAATAAAAAAGTAATCATTGAGGAATATGTAGTAACCTTGGTTCATGTAATAATGTTAAAATATAGTTTTTATACACTTTTAGTTTTCTGCCCATATGCAAAATTTGATCTAAGCCCAAAAAGTGTTTCTTTAAGAAATAAAATTTAAACTAAGCTGTGCATTTCTCCAACATCAAGGTTTTGCTTAATAAAATAATATTTTGATATTCTCAACAAGCCAAGAAAATAGCAGAGAATTCTTGAAGGTATGAAAGAAATTGATGGTCTTATGGTCTGGTTTCTGATAATCAATGCTTCATGAAAGGTTGTTCATAGGGATAAGTTGCTTGTTTGCATCAAATATGATATATATGTATATATTTTGGGATCAATTCATATTCAACCTTAATTTTTTTTTGTGAACATACTGTACAGAGGGGTTACAATTACATGGGTAGGATAATGCGTACATTTCTTATCAAGCATTGCAGCCTCCTCCTTTGTTTACCCTTCACATCCCTTCCCAGCCTCCCCTCCTACCCCCCACCCAATCTCCCCCCCCCCACCAATGTTGTAAAGCTCGTTTTCGACATGACAACTTGAGACTTGGGTGTTTTTTTTTGGTCCAGTCGTGGGGCCTGAACTCTGGGCCTGGGCGCTGTCCCTCAGCTCTTCAGCTCAAGGCTAGCGCTCTATCACTTGAGCCACAGCGCCACTTCTGGCTTTTTTCTTTTTTTTTTTTTTTGCTTATGTGGTGCTGAGGAATCGAACCCAGGGCCTCAGGCATGCAAGACAAGCGCTTTTCCACTGAGCCACCTTCCCAGCCCGAAAGAAATGTACTCTTCTTTTTTTTTTTTTCCCCAGGGCTGAGGACAGAACCCAGGGCCTTGCGCGCGCCGGGTGGGCGCCCTTCCACTGGGCTAAACCCCCAGCCCCTCAACCTTAATCTTTTATACCATTAATGACAGCCACAATATAAAGAGAAGTCAGTGTCAGAATGATAACTTCATTCTGAAAACAAGCATTTACTTACCCACACATTTATGAGTCTGTATACATGTGGTCCAAAAACAAACATATATATGTATGTGTATATATCTATGTGCATTATATGTATCTCTCTCTATATATGTACATATATATACATATATATGTACATATATATACATATATATGTATATATATATATATATATACATATATATGTATATAATATTGCCAGATCCTGGTTCTGTGACCAGGAAAATGTTTCGGACATACTGAGAAACATTTCTATAAGTGTCATTACGTGACCTACCTCCAAGTTACATGTAGACCAGTTGCCAAGGACCCATCGATAGCAGGGAGTCACTGGGCAGGTTTTCTGCTGGGTAAGCTCTGTGGGACATGGCCGTCCTTCTCCTTGGGTTGGCATAATGATAAATCGAGTTCGAGTCATTCGACCTAAAATGATAAAGAAGGCATCAACTTTTCTGTTAGAATTGGTCTTTGGAAGGGACTTGAAGGAAAGAATGTTGACTTACTCATAGAAGTCTTAGGCCTGCATAGTAATACATTGAACACATTCCAGTCTAACATTTAGTTTTCTGCAATTTCAGTTTATATTCACAGAGACACAAACTACCTGCATTTTCATACTGCTTTAAAAGATCTTCAAATCTATGCCAGTATTTTGTTTTAATCTTCATAGAAACCTTCTAACATTGCAGAAGGGACTCATTTTGTAAATATTTTAAAAAAATATTTTAAAATATTTGTTTATTAAGCTCTAATATGATCAAGCTAACTTTCTATGAATTAGTTATTGAGATAAAATTTCCAGCTGTTTCCTAGGAAGTCATTATTCTGAGATCCTAAAAGTCTTCTACAACTAACTTAACTAATTGTCCTAGAGTTTAAATGTCATTGAAAAAGTTGTTAGCTTGTGTGAAGGAACTGTAATATTTAAAAATCTTATGTTCAAATACAGGAATTCCATGCCACAATGCAAGATAGTTAGTTAACAAAAATGTCTGTAAAGAATAAGGTCATATTTCATCTGAACATTTGAGATATAATTAGCTCAACTGGAATGGTAGATAGAATGAGTTATACTACCTAAATCTCTATCTTTGTGAACACATTCTCTCTTTCTGTTTGTATGTCTCTGTATGTATCTTTCTCTGACTTTCTCTGTGTCTCTATTTCCTTTCTCTCTCTGCCTCTGTCTTCTTTCTCTGTGTCTTTGCTCCCCCCATAACATTTCCTCTATTGTTATACTAAACACATCTGAATTGACTAGTATTATTTATCTGTGAATACCAGACATATATTTGCTGTTAGAAAATTAATTATGCCATTGGGTTTGTGATAAATATGAAAAGAAATACAGAGCTTCTATTGGCATGTACTGGAATATGAACTCGGGGCTTCAGAAATCCGGGGCTGGCACTTTATATTTTTTTATACCAGTATTGGGTATATCAGGTAAACAACCTGTTCCTCCCAGAATTCTATTGATGCACAAGACTATGAAAGGCACAGTGATTCAGCCAAGTTTTAACCTGCCAAACCTTCTATATTCTGACGACTCATTCTGCCCTCAGAAGTATGAAATTCGCTGTAACATTTGTATTTTCAAAATAGAAATAGAAAATATTCCTTGGGCCTTCTTTGTTTCTTGTTTTGCTTTATGATTTTCAGTAACAGCATAGGATAAGTTACTAGACACGTACTGAAACCTGATTGCAATGGTAAATGTGGAATATATGCCTAACGGTCAATGCCAACTACATGAAGCAATAGAAGCTGACTTTATATCTAGGCACTCACTGAAAATTGTTTCCAATTTAATAAAGTCTTAAATTATGGAAAAGTTTTCTATTTTCTAGTCACTCTGTTCCCTTTCCTTTCTTAGGGAATGCTGACACCTCATTATAAAGAATAGTGACATTGAGCTTACTTGTTATAAAATTAGCAATAATTACTTGTAAGGAAAAAAAAAAGAATTGCATGGCAAGACTTGCAGAGAAAAACATTACACCTCTAGTTCTAAGAACAAAACACAACTATTGCTCACAAGCTTAAAATATGCCCTACCAAATCAAATTCCCACTCAACTCAATGATAATATGACTTGAGTTTTAGCTTCTACTCATAAAATGCATGTGGGAAATTTAAGCAACTAAAACCTAAAGCTGGTTAACTAATAGTCAAATTTTTTAAACTAGAAATAAAACAAATACAAAGACCTGTCCCCTAAAAAGTTGTCTCTAAGAAAAAGGGAGTCAAATACCATTATTTCTTGTCTGATCATACTTTCAGTTCCAAATAACCAGGTACCATGCCTTTTCAGAAAGATGTTTTAAATAATGATTGTCTTGTATCCCTACTACACTGTCTTTAAATTAGTTGAAAATTGTAGTTTAGATAATTTTGAAAAACATGATTAATGGGTCAGGCAAAAATTATAAATTGTATTTTTTTTTTTTGGGTCCGGTTGTGGGGCCTGAACTCTGGGCCTGGGCACTGTCCCTCAGCTCTTCAGTTCAAGGCTAGCGCTCTACTGCTTGAGCCACAGCGCCACTACCGGCTTTTTTTTTTTCTTTTTGCTTATGTGGTGCTGAGGAATTGAACCCAGGGCCTCAGGCATGCAAGGCAAGCGCTCTACCACTGAGCCACCTTCCCAGCCCCTATAAATTGTATTTTTAAGGGATAAACAAAAACGGAAATGCAAGAATCATAGAACATTGAAGATAATATTTAACCTCAAATAGATAGCTCATTAAATAAAATATCTCAGCAATTTTCAAAACATACCTACTAACTCCCACATAGTATATAAGTGACTTGTAGCTCATAAGCTTTCATAATTATGAATACTACTATTGTTGACTTGTTTCATCTGGAACATTGGTGTAAATATAGGCTGAATTTCTTAAGGACATCTGCTGCCATTGGCAGGAAAGGTCATCTGCTAACTGGCATCTACAAAGGGTTGGACAATTTAACAATACTCTCTGGACTCTAGCCAATGGTGGTATTTCCTTATGGATACACATACAAAAATGATATGATTGATAAACAGTTTCCACTTTCAACTCTTCTCCTTGTGGATTGTTAAAAAAGCTTTTGGCATTTGTTATTTGTGAATTGGTTGTAAATACTAAGTGATGAAAGAATAAGAAGCAAAAGACTATAAGCAAAACTCTATTAATAGGTAGTCATGTTCAATCTCTGAAATACAGTAGTCACCTATGAGTCTGTTGGTAAAGCCAGTTATTGTACGATAATGTTGTCCTTGTGAAAATGGCCCTCATTATGGAGGGTGATGACACTATGTGCTGATGTATGGATGAGATACTGTTCAATGTTTTCCTCTTCCTTATTTGGTCTTCTTCCCACTCCTACTGATAACTCATACATCCGACATTCCATCTATATGGCAAACAAATCACTTTTGAAAATCCTCAGTCTCAGGCTGTGTTTCCAACATATTATTAATATCCTTACTTAAGACATGAGAAGTTCAGAGGACTTAAGTCAGTTTTGGAAAAACCACACAGGAGGATTGGAACAAAGGTTTCCCCTATTCCAAAAGAGTGTGCTTTCTGATAAAATTCATCTAGTCTGTGTCATGGGTATTAGATTCTATTGCTTTACTTACTCAGCCTCTTGAACAAGTTTGAGAATTGCATGTGGCCTTACTTCTGCAGTGAATTTGCTGCCTATAGTCATGCACTTCACATTTGTCTTCAGCAAAAAACTAATTGAGATTAATGTACTAATACTTTTCTTCTCTGATACTTCTTTATTTGCTCTTGAATACTTGTAAGAATACTTTTTCAAGAACAATCAAAAGAAGTCTCATTGCATATAAAATGTCCAATTAATTTCATGCTTATCTCTATGCAGGCCATGTATAAAGTATTTCAAACTATGCATTTTGCTTCTTTTAACAAAGATAATCTAGAATTTTTATTTAAGGGCAACATTAATTCTAAACGTGCACCCTAGTGAACATGGATTTGGGATCAAGGTTAATATCCAACATAGTGAGGTAGAGAAAATTTGTAGTTCTGAGTTGAAGCTCGGCATTTTCATGATGAGAAATGCAGTACAGATTCTACACTCTGAGCTGCAGTCATTGTGCTTCTTCAGTAAAGAAATTCCATGAGTTATCTGAAAATTACTGCAGGCACCTGGACATCGTTCATCTAAGAGAACATCTAACTTAGGCAAGATAAGGAACCTATAGGCTGTTTTGGGTAAAACTGACAGTATTCACTAGCCATACAACGGACCAGGGTCTCATATCTAAAATATACTTGGAACTCAAAAAATTAAATGCCCCAATAACAAATCCTCAAAGAAACAACTGCCCAATAAATAAGTGGGCTAATGACTTAAAGAGAAACTTCTCTGAAGAAGAAACAAGGATGGCCAATAGACACATGAAGAAATGTTCAACATCCCTAGCCACAAAAGAAATACAAATCAAAACAACATAGAGATACCACCTCACTCCAGTTAGAATGGCAAAAATCAAGAACTCTAACAACAACAGATGCTGGAGGGGATGTAGACAGAAGGGAACCTTACTTCATTGTTGGAGGGAATGTAAACTTGTTCAACCACTTTGGAAAGCAGTATGGAGGTTCCTCAAAAGACTTCACATAGAGCTCCCTTATGACCCAGCAATCCCACTTTTGGGCATTTACCCAAATGTTTACAAACAAAACCACACTAAAGCTACCAGCACAACTATGTTTATTGCAGCATTATTTACCATAGCTAAGATATGGAACCAACCCAGATGCCCCTCAGTAGATGAATGGATCAAGAAAATGTGGTATATATACACAATGGAATTCTATGCCTCCATCAGAAAGAATGACATTGCCCCATTTGTTAGGAAATGGAAAAACTTGTAAAAAATTATATTAAGTGAAGTAAGACAGGCCCAAAGAAACATAGGTCCCATGGTTTCCCTTATTTGCAATACCTAGTATATGTATGAGTCAAGCGGAAAAGGTCAGATAATGTGATGTTAGGAAAATGAACCCTTAGATATGTATTTTAATGATTTTTTTAATGTATTTTTTACATGCATGTGTTCTAACGCATTTATAAGATTATTTCTTTGTTGCTTTGTATGTCCCTCCCCCACAGTATAACCCCTGCTTTCACTATATTTGATGTCAGTATAACTTGTGGAGGAGATGGGGAAAAACCAGTTGTTTAAGGATACAGGTGGACCTGTTGCAACAATGAGAAGTACAAGTTGTCATGTCGAAAACGAGCTTTACAACGTTGGTGCTGGGGGGGGGTGGGAGGATTGGGTGGGGGGAGAGTATTGAGTGGGGGGGAGGGGAGAGGCTGGGAAGGGATGTGAAGGGTAAACAAAGGAGGAGGCTGCAATGCTTGGTAAGAAATGTATGCATTATCCTGCCCATGTAATTATAATCCCTCTGTACAGTATGTTCACAAATAAAATAAAAAAAACCTGACAGTATTTAGCCAGGAGTGAGCCTAGTAACTTGAAGAAGTGTATTTATACCATAGTTTCAGAAATAAAAAGTGGCAATGGTATTATAGAAGGTGGGAGGGTCTTTGAAGGGAGAAAGATTTAGTAATTAAAATTCTGCATGGTTATAAAGAATTCTGGTCTTCCAGTGGTATAGTGTGTATACATTTAAGCTAGTTCTATTATATAATGGCATTAGTTCTATTAACAGTTAACAAAACTTGATGCACCACTGCAACATGCATAAATAGTAGAAATATCCCAATGACAATACTCCCAAGAGGTACAAGTTAGGAGATAAAAGAGGTAATACAGAGGGATATCTTTTTTTTTTTTTTTTTTTTTTGGGTCCGGTCGTGGGGCCTGAACTCTGGGCCTGGGCGCTGTCCCTCAGCTCTTCAGCTCAAGGCTAGCACTCTACCACTTGAGCCACAGCGCCACTTCCGGCTTTTTTTTTTTTTTTGCTTATGTGGTGCTGAGGAATCGAACCTAGGGCCTCAGGCATGCAAGGCAAGTGCTGTACCACTGAGCCACCTTCCCAGCCCCAGAGGGATATCTTAAAGTATAAATACAACTTTTATTTTTCTCAATGAAAGATCCACTAATCTGCTTGTTCCAAAATGTATATATAAATAATAAGAATTCTTACTAAAGTCATTCAGTATCTAACCCAGAGCAATGTTCATGAGAGGTCTTTACAGAATGTCAAAAGCAAAGGAAAAAAAAAGTGAAACACCTGAGGCCTTGTAGACACCCAGACCTGGGTTCAAATCTAGCCACTATAGCTATTAAGCTATGTAACCTTGTGTAGGTACTTAATTTCCCATAATTACAGTTGAAAATTAGGCCACTACATCTCTGATGAAGATTACTCACATACCCCTGAATTTATAAATTGCCATTTGAAAGAAGGCTCTAAAAGTAAATCTTTTGTGTTCTTGTCTTCTTTTAAGGTATTCTACCTCGCCTTTCACCCTCTTGCCATAGGAACTAATTAGTTGGTACAGTAAATACATTTGAATTGTTATATCAGACTGTGTCCAATCAAGGTACTACTCTGATAAAATTTCCTGCAGATCACAAAATTAAGGTTATTGACTTGCCCTTGAAATCTCTAGGGGAAAGGAAAAGCTGGGGATAAGAAAAAGTTGTGCTTTGGAGCCAATACAATATTATATTTTCATTATGGGATAGAATTGACAGAAAAATTACTATACACCATCTGGGAAACACAAGAAGCAGGCTGGATTATACAGTGTAGAAAAGTAATATTAACACCTATGCACTAAATTAAAAATACAATAGAGAAAAAATCATAGACTGAAATTAATAACATTCTTAGTCTTATTGGTTAAGTAATAACTATGAATAATTCATGGTATGCTAAATTTAAGGAGTTCTACATTTCACTGAACTGATGAAAATTCAATAGAGAAAGAACATGACTAATCCAAATATTAAGCTCTTCTATTACAAGCTTTGATCTTTTGAAATCTATCTAAAAAGATCCCTTAGTGAAAGCTTAGAATCAGTCTCTCTCTAACCAGAATTAAATTGGATTCAAACTGCTCTGACCTTGGAATCTTTAACACAATTAGAAAGTATATGCCAAGCTTCAGGTGAACGTTAAAGAGGAAAGCTGGATGCTTGGAAAAATAAAATAGGAGCTCATTTCAAAATTTCCCTTCAGATCAATGCAGTTCTGTGAGTTTGATAGAGAAGTATGGCTTACTGGGTTTTGGTCTACAACCCAGTGAACATATACATGAAGATAATTGTGTGAAACTTTGAATTTGATAGAGAAGTTGGCCCACAACTTCAGACACTTAATTATGACCTGACAGAACTCCCTGATGCACCGTAATATATGAAAACCTTATCATGTCCTGTAGTCTCAGTCCCATTCCATAATCATCAGGGAGGAGAAAATGAATGGCTCATGCAGACATCAGTGGCAGGTGCACTGTTTGGAAGACACAGCCATGGATGCTTTCCAGGAATAATCTTTAACCTTTCCAACTCTAGGAGTTCTAGGACTTGGTCTCTTAAAAAAATAATTCAGTGAAGTAAGCCAGGCCCAAAAAACATAGGTCCCATGGTTTCCCTTATTTGCAAAAACTAGTATATGTCTGAGACAAGCAGAAAAGGTTAGATAAGTTGATGTTAGGTGAAATGAACCCCAAGATAAGTATTCAAATGTTTTTGCTTTCATGCGATTGTTTCTAACATATTTATAAGATGATTTCTTTGTTGCTTTGTATGTCCCTCCCCCACGATATAACCACTGTTTTCACTGAATTTGATGTTGGTATAATTTGTGGAGGGGAAGGGAAAAACAAATTGCTTAAATAGGGATACAGGTGGACCCATTGCAACAATGAGATGTACAAGTCGTTATGTTGAAAAATGAACTTTACAACTTTGGCCAGGGTGGGGTGGGGGTAGAGTAGTAGGGGGGTAGGGGGGAAGTTGGGAAGGGATAGGAAGGGGAAACAAAGGAGGAGGCAACAATGCTTGATAAGAAATGTACTCATTATCTTGCCCATGTAATTGTAACCCCTCTGTAGGGTATTTTCACAAAAAAAAAAAAATGGAAAAAAAATTCATCTGTGTCACAAATTTCTGCATTTGATGGCAACTATTTGATTATTGTTTTTGGTGTTGACTTGAATATTAAGCCTTAATTTAAATAGAGAAACAGAGAATCATGACCCTATAAGATTAGAGCAGGAAGGCTGGAACAGAAGAGCAGTTCACGGTTGGTTAGGTTTGATATAGACACAATAATTTCCTACCACTGTCTTGAGCGTATACAAAAAGTACTAAAAAATGTGGCTAGATATGCTAACATATGCTTGCAATTTTATCTACTCAGGAGTCATAGAGGACCTCAGTATGTGGTTAGCCCAGGCAAAAATTAAGGAGATCTCCATCTCAAAACCTAAGTCAGTTATGCCACAGAGGCTTATTGTCTCAGCCCTCTGGAAGGCATTGATAGGACTGAGGTCTAAAGCTAACAAAAAAAAGCAGAAGATCCTATCTGTGAAACAAACTAAAAACAAAAGGATTCAAGGCCTGTAGATCAAGTTGTAAATTAGTAGTTGGAGAGGTTCTCAGTTCAATCCACAGTTTCATAAAATCAAGCAAACACAAAAACTATTCAGAAAAATGTTACAGCCAGATGGATCAAGATAGTAGATTGCTGATAGGACTGTTTTCTTGTGTTTTCACAAACCAGAAGTAAAAATCTGAGGCTGCAATTGAAAGGTGGGCAAATGAGTAAGTTATAGGACGCCAGCAGAAAACAAAAAAAAAGCAAAACAACAACAAAAAAGTAAGTAAGCAAAATAAAGCCAAAATAAAAATGAAATTAAGTAGACAGAAAATAAGTAGAAAAAAATTAAAACAATGACTGAACTCTAAATCTCCACAAGAAACAAAGAGACAAAAACCTTGCTTGGAGAGAGTCAGACTCCTTGGCAGATCTGCTTTATATACCAACCACCCCAGTCAGGATCCTGGTTTTCTTTCTTTCCTTTCTTTCTTTCTTTCTTTCCTTCCTTCTTTCTTTCTTTCTTTCTTTCTTTCTTTCTTTCTTTCTTTCTTTCTTTCTTTCTTTCTTTCTTTCTTTCTTTCTTTCTTTCTTTCTTTCTTTCCTTTCTTTTCCTCTTTCTTTCTTTTCTTCTTTCTTTCTTTCTCTCTCTTTTTCTCTCTCTCTCTTTTTCTCTTTCTTTCTTTCCTTCTTTCTTTCTTTCTCTCTCTCTCTCTCTCTCTCTCTCTCTCTCTCTCTCTCTCACTTTCTTTCCCTTTCTTTCTTTCCTTTTCTTTCTTTTTTTTCCTTGGTCGTGGGTCTTGAACTCTGGGCCTGGGCTCTGTCCCCAATGCTCTTCAGCTCGAGGCTAGTGCTCTACCACTTGAACACCACTTTCAGTTTTCTGGTGGTTAATTAGAGATAAGAGTTTCAGGAACATTCATGCCTGGGCAGGCCTTGAACAGTGATTCTCATATCTCAGCCTCCTGCGTAGCTAGGATTACAGGCGTGAGCCACCAGTGCCCGACCTAGGATCCCTGTTTGTCTTTATGTTTACTCTATATTTATATCTATTCTACTTGGTTCTGCCTCTGGGAAGACTCACCTTGCAGGCCACCTTCTGTACACAATTTTGGCAAGGAAGCTATATGCATGCAGTTCATTAAGCCTTGCCTGGGCCACCACTCAGCTTCTGACTAGTGTCAGTGTCATGGTTCAAAGGTCCACAGGGAAGCTTCCGAGTGGGGGTGCATGTGTTTGTGCTGACGATCATAGCACAGGCCAACACAGAACACTGATGCAAATACTTGATTGCAGGAGGAAACATACTGCTAAACAGGCTGGTGAGGTTGTTTCATACAACTTGATTTCTCTCTGTAATTAATATTCTTTCCCTATTTCTCTGTGCTTCGCATCACAAAATGATGTTTCTTGTGAAAACTTTATTTTATCCTTTGTTTATTCTTCTAAGGATTTGAGAAAGCTGAATTTAAACTCAGGCTCTAGTTGGTTAGATTTCTCCAACAGAGGAATTCAGACTTGGAAAGGTTTGTTGACTTTGTTTTTCTTAGATAATCAGAGTGTAATGAGTTCATAGAACCTCTTGAAAAATTAAATTGGTAACTTTAAATACATTGGTATTTAATTAAGTGAAATTTGAACTGGTAACACTAAATACATGATTTGGGATTGGTTTTGTAAAGATGCTGTATTGTAGCAAAAATTATGTCTTGTTTCAGTGACTTGATACAGTAGCAGAATTATGTCTTGCATACAAAAAGAAATATAAACATACTTTCCATATCCTTGCATTGGACATCATCTTGAGTTATGGGAACTAAGAACTTATATATTTATTTAGGCTAAAGGAGAGGGAAAATAGCAGATGACAGAGGCTAGCTGCTTTTATATTTATATCCAGTCTATCTTTGCCTTTTTAGGATTTTCTTTTTAAGATCTGAACCACTTGGACAAGGACAAAGCTAACTGAAATTCTTCCAATAAGTTACACACTGTGCTTCATCAGAATTGGGAAGATTCACCCATGAATTCAAACAGGGTTTTTGGTCCTTTAGAAAGATGAGACATTACAAGTGATTCAATTCACGTATGACAAAATTATAGTATGTAGTAATGGGATGACTGTGAGACGGTCCTTGTAAGGGAAGTGACTTATTGCAATCAAGAGTGTGCCCCCAAATTCAGTGAATTCGAGCAAACAGAGCTAGCTGGGCAGACAGAGTGCTCACAAAGGAAATATTCTGCACTTCCTGGACCATGGTCACAACTCAAACTCTGTCCTTTCTCTTCTTTTTCATGTTACTCTTTATTTTGGGGCTAGAGCAGTTCCCAAAAGTGACCCTTGAGGACAAGACTGCAGTGATTATGCTGGGGTTTAATTAGGTGGATCACTTCTGTAAAGAGGAGCAAATAATTTCTCTGATGACAGGCCCCAGTTATGTGAATAACACTTTTATCTGCATGAGCCTTAAGTTAATTCATCACATGCAATATTATCACGTTTGGTTTAACTTCACTAGACCCTAAACTGCATAGAATTAGGAAAATTGCCATTTAAAAATATCCACTGCTGCCCATTAAGGCATAGAATTTAACTAATATGTATCTATTTTTTTTAAATGGATAAACAAATGGATCAGTGACCAATGAGTCAATAGGAAATCACTTGATAGATGTTCACATTAAAACTTCACTTCGTCTGTGACAAGTACATGGATATTGAGTGTTCTTAGGGTAAAAAGGATGGGCTGTGGAAGCATTCAAAAATGGGGTGATTGAGTCTATGCAAGAGTCTTTAAAATTTCCTAGGGAATGTTGAGGCCCTTCCTATTACTGGCAGGTAGGAAGAAGAGGGTTTATGATATAGTAAACATCCCTGATATGTCAGTTACTCTGTGTCTTTATAAACTTCATATCATCTAGGTCTCAATCCAAGAACAAAGCCTCTGTGTTCACCAGTTTCCATTGCTAAAACAAATACCTGAGAATAATGAACTTATAAAATATCAAGCATATATTTCATCCACAGTTTTAGAGATTTTTAGTCCAGGACAATTTGCCCTCTTGGTGGAACACTATGTTAGAAAATGGTGCTTGCTCAAAGCTGATCACCTGATGGTGAGGAAAAGAAAGAAAGTAAGAAAAGAGGGTTGGGTCTCAATCATTTTCTTCCTTAAAGAAGTCCCCAGGGACCAAGCATCTTGCACTGGGCTACATATCTTCAAAGTTCCACTACCTCCCCAGGTACCAAGCCTTTAACAATAGCCTTGGTCAGACTCTTAATATCTAAACTATAGCAGGCTGGTTCCAGCAGGTATATAAATTCCAATATGTAATTAAGGAAGCTGAAACAGAAAGATCAATTTACTTAGACATTTCAGTTAGCTTTTCTTGTTTAATATCTCCCACTGCCTCTTAAATCAGTCTCAAAATTACCTGTTCCATTTTCTCATAGACACATAGGCCCCAAGTACCTATATACCTCAGACAAGACATATTCCAAATTCCTAATGTTCTCTTTGTTATAAAGTACATATTAATTGTGTAAAGAAGTTTTACTATGGTATCAGATTGCATAATATACATACATATTTGTACATGCATACACATATAATTCTGTATTTACTTATGAATGGTTGTAGGTAAAGCTAATGCCTACATATAAGATAAACCATGTAACTTTTGTCCTAGTGAGCCTAGTTTACATTATTTATATGATGGCTTTCAAAAACATCTGCTTACCTGAAAATGACATAATTCAGCTGGATTAAGGTGGCTCATGCCTCTAATCCTAGCTACTCAGGAGACTGAGATCTGAAGATTACAGCAGAAAAACCTATGATACACTTATATGAAATTACCCACACCAAAACCAGAAGGTGTGCTGTGGCTCAAGTGGTAGAGTGCTAGCCTTGAACTAAACAAGTCAGGAACAACACCCAGGCCCACAATTCAAGCCCTAGAACTGGCAAACATGCATGCACGCACACATACCCTGATACAAATAATTTTTATATTCCATTATATATATATATATATGTACGTGTGTGTGTGTGTGTGTGTGTGTGTGTGTGTGTGTGTGTAGGACATCTGACACCTGAGCTGTTACTGCTATTGTGAATAGTAGCAGCTGTAATTTGAACCAAGGTATGCCCAACTTTAAAGAGAATGCCTAATTGGAAACTACCATGCTGTCATGCGGAAGACTTAGAAGACGAGGAATTATAGATTGATCATTGACATCCTGCCCTTTACAAATGGTAAGTGAAGTAATTCAGGACCAGAAAGACAAAGGGTGCATGTTTTCTCCAAAATGTGGAAGCTAGATTTAGCTTATAAATTTACAAGTAAATATCTTGAATAGTATTCAAGTGCATAAAATGTACTAACTGAAATACAATAGTTTTAATGGAGTACACAAATAGTGTAATTCCTTAGAAAGGAAAAGTCAAAGTGCAACAACAACAAAAAAAAACAGCAGGAATGGGATACTTAAAAGGGTTGGGGTGGAGTCAAGGGGAAAGGGGTAGACCAATGAAGAGGAGAAGAAGAGAAATATGCAGTCAGGAATACAATGTATTCCCTACAAAATTAGGAAGAGTGAGGGAATGGGTGGGTAGGGGAGTAATGGCAAAAGTGTTGAAAGTGGGTAGCATTGAACAAGATGCATTGCATTCATAAACAGCTTTGTTAAATGACAATTTAAATAGTTTGCACAACTATTTAAAAATAATAAAAATATAAAAAAAGAAAAAGAAAATATCTGCTCCTACCAATAGTTTTTCCAATGTACTTTGTGCTCATTTGCATAGAAAATGGCATCATACTATTGGAAGCTGAGATTGTCACACTTTCGTTGTGAGTGAAGGTTTTGAAGAAATAGTGGTCTAGTTTCTTTTTTTTTTTTTTAATTTTTGTTGGTCGTGGGGCCTGAACTCTGGGCCTGGGTGCTGTCCCTCAGCTCTTCAGCTTAAGGCTAGTGCTCTAGTGGTCTAGTTTTTTTAACTTCAGTTTCCTGATATATACCCTGACCACTTCTCTCAGCTCTGTCCAACCAGGGATCCTACAGCTGAGTTCACATATTGGGTCTTGTTCCTTGCTGCTTCCTGACTAGTTCCTCCCACAATTCTAAATAATTCAGAGAATGACCACCACCCAAGCATCTTTATTTGTGAATAATGTAAGCGTAAACTCTTACCCTAGTCCCCTAGTGCCAGGGTTTCAGTCCTAGAAATTCTAGTAAACCCCTTCCATCTACCCTTGGTTGGCAAAACAGTTCCCAGTCTTTATTATTCCTTTCTCGCATTTGGTTCCATATTTCTCCAGCTCATAGTTATTTTGTTTTTCATCTTTTTAAAAATCATTTTCCTCTTTAAAAAAGTTCTCCTTCATCTTACCTAATTGCATTATCAAGATTTCTCTCAAGGTTTTAAACTCCAAATGTATGATATTTGCCATGTAATTGTACCCTTCTTTAGGGTTCTAGCCTAAACTATTTGTGTGCTTCTCATTGTGATTTTGTTACTCCTGCTCTCCAATGGATGCATATCTGAGCATTTTGTTTACACTAAGAGAAGGGCTTCCTTTTACCATTGCCTTTCTGAGTGTTGATCATGTTCTATATCCCTTGCCACTACACATGGCCTGAGATCTTATGGCAGCATTCACCAAAGATTCCTCTATTTTGTCTCACTGTTACTTATTAGCAGCTGGCCATTATAAACCACAGTTTCTGATATTCCTTCTTACATGGAGTTGAGGACAAAAACTAAATTATGACTAATATTTATGGAAGAGATGCATACCACTTCCAACTGGTCTGGAAAAGTCCCCACAAAACCAGATGATGTCACAATTCTGAGAAACGTCCTTATATTAAAGTGGCAGAACCTCTATCAGTGTGTACTTTTGATTGACGGTTTGAAGCAGAAATTACTTCTCTGTTTACATGGGTGGAAATAAGTCTGTAGTGTCATGTTAAATCTCTGTGCTTTGGAGGCTCGTCTGACAGAGTACCTAGTTTTAATAATGCAATACATCATCAAACCACTGAGGCCAGCGTGATTTACAACCAGCAGAACTTAGTATCTTCTTAGTGAGTATTGTTATAAAAGTCTAAAAGCCCCTGTGGAATCTTCAACTGTTACCATGTCAGGTTCACAATCTGCTTAGCTCTATGAAACTAAGATGAGATCCAGCTCTGTCTCTCTTCCTCTTTGGGCCAGCCTTGTATTGCCTTCAATTGATCAACATAGCTTATACCATTTATCCAACTACTACATATTGAAAACTATTTTAAAAACTAAGCTATATGTTCAGAACAAACACAGAGGACCCAATTACCTCCTTGGCCACAGGTCTGTGAACACTTTGTCCAAGTTGTCCATCCTGAGAGCTGACAGTTGACCACACATTCTACCAAGCAGGGAAGGCTCACTCTCTGGGGCTTCTCCAAATTGCGCTGCAAGTAGCAACAAAATATAACTTCACTACCCAATAAAACTGCTTTTATGAGAAAGGATACCCTTCATAGTGCAATTAGTAAACCTTCCACATTTCACTGGGGGAACAAATTGCCTGTCTGATATAAATCCATGACAATCATGGAAAATATTTTTTTATTTCACAATTAAAATTTTGTAAACCCAAATTCCTTTTTTTTTTTTTTTTGTCCGTTGTGGGGCTAGAATTCTGGGCCTGGGCACTGTCCCTCAGCTCGAGGCTAGCACTCTACCACTTGAGCCACAATGCCACTTCCAGTTTTCTGGTGGTTAGTTGCATAATTGGAGACTTTCCTGCCTGAGCTGGCTTTGAACTGCGATCCTCAGATCTCAGCCTCCTGAGTAGCGAGGATTACAGGCATGAGCCACCAGCACCCAGCCCAAATTCCTTTTTATAAAACTACAAGTCTAGAATGGATCTGTCATCAGGCTCTGGGAAAGTTGTAAGTCATGCCATAGAAAGATCTGTCCTGTTGCTTAGTAAGAAACTGAAGGTACATCTCAGTATCAAATCTAGGCATCCTGGGATGAATCAACAGCACACAGAGACCTCGAAATTAACAGCTAGTATGGCTAAAAGATAACAGAATAAGAATCAAAATAAAACCAACACCCTCTCTGAACTCCTAAAAAGAGCAACTGGATTTCAAATACAATTATGGTCTTACTCTCAGGAAAAGATGGCAATATGCTTCATTTAAGAAAGTCTATTTAAAGTCAACCTCTAGAGACAAAATGTAAATATTATGTAATGACTAAGATATATTAGTTTTTAGTGTAAAAATAAATCACCTTAGAAATATGAAGAGAATAATAAATAATTTTGATTTAGAACTCATACAATGTTTGTTTGCCTAATTAGGAATATTTTGACACTCAACACATGTTAAATATTAGCAGTACATATACACCAAATTTAAATTAATTATTAAATCATGATGGCTTGCCAAGTGCATAAATTGGAAATTACCACAGGAGAGCTATGATTAATTTTTGAAACATGGGTATTCTACTTAGGTTAATAACTTGGGATTTTAAAAATTAACATTTTAAAAACATTTGTTGGACATAAACAGTTTAGAAAGCAGAAGCATATTTTTTCCACTAGTGAATATCAAAAGAAAACATTCATTACATACATTAAATATTGATTATAAACTGTTATAGAGAGATTAGTTAACTTTTCCTGAGCCAGACAACTAATTAACTGAAATAGAATGTTAAAATAAATCATCGACAGCAGATAGCACACTCTACCAGGGTTGCTATTTTCACAATATCATCTAGTTTCAAATGGTCTGGTCAAAAGTTGATGTCATGGTTGACAGCTATTTGGAGAGCATGTTGAGAGAATATTTGGAGTTAGGAAAGATGAGGAAGAGTTCTTTTGCTTTAATTTCCAAATGTGTACTACACCTACGTGAGCAGCAACAGGACCAATTTTCATCTTGCCAATTTGTTACAGAAGTTTCTGAAGCAATCTTTGTTTTCAACTCCCTTGTTTTCAATTTATTCCAAGGTTTTATGATTCTTACAATGGGATAGCATCTTCATTTCTATTCAGCAACCCATATAGGCTTTTCATTTATTTGTTGAGAAGGAAATGTTAAATTCTCTGCAACACATTTGTGCAAAGCTTGTTCTTTATATTCTATATAGTTTGTGATGGAAAAGATGGATGCAATATAATTAGAAAAATTCAGAACAACCTAGTTTGAAACTTGATAGGGAGGGTGTTTATATAGCTAGAAATGGCGAGGATCGCTGTATTGTTTAACCAGCAATCACTTGTTGAGACAATAAATGTCTATGATAAAGGGACAGTGTGTCAATATGTCATGTGTCGAGATGAAGGGTCATATCCTACTAGTTAAAGTACCTAAGGTTAACAGTTTGTTGGCAAACAAGCACAACATATAAGTTTTTGGAAGGATTACATGTATATAAATACTAAAACGTATTACAATAACATTTGATACATATATTTAATGGACTTACTTCTCCATTATAAAAAAAGTTTCCCCCTTCATTGTGACCAAGTCCAAACTAGCTAAGTACAACTGTACTATAATTTTACTTTGACTGGACCTAAGCTAAGAGGAGAACAAATCAGTCTGCCATCTGTATTAAATACCATAAAGGTTATAGACAAATATTAAGGAAACAAAGCTAACTCAACATGAGCAAGTTACCTGCTCACACTGGTCCATGCTGACTGGCTTGCCATCACTCCGAACACAGCTCAGAAGGCGAGTCCTGACGCCTTGGCCACAGGATGCATTTTCACTCAGCTGGCAGGTACTCCATTCTAAAGGCATAGAATCACCACCAAAATTATGATCATGTGAACAAAATAGAGCAAAGCTACATTGGTGAAGTCCACATATATCCCTAAAACTCTTCCCAAGTGGCTCTGGAAAGCAGGATGAGATTATTTTACTAGGGGGAAAAACTCCAAAAATACAGACATAAAATTGTAATAATATATGTATATGTCTAGGGTAGTCTTAGAAGAGGATCACAATAGCCCAAAAGCTATGTACATATGACCATATAAGACGATGCTAAGAAAAATGAACTCCAAGATATGGAAACAAAAGTTTTTTCTTTGCTGTTTTTGTTTTTAAAGTACTATGTGAAGTTGCTTCTTTTTTTTTTCATTTTGTCCCTATGGTTTATCCCTTGTTGTCATTGCATTTGATTTTGGTATCCTGTGTATTGTATATACATTAATGTGAATTAGGGAAGGAAAGGGTAACAACAAAATGGTGAGACAAAGGACCAAGGGCAAATCAATGCAATAATGATACTCACAAGACAATATGTTGGAAATGAATTTTATAACTTGGTGGAGGGACATTAGGGGAGCGGGAAAGTGGCAGAAAAATGAGGGAGGGGATAACAATGTTTGACAAGAAATGTACTCACAAACAAAAAACAAAAACTAAGCAACTGAAGTGAGTTATCTCCTAAAGTTGGATTTCCAGATGTAAAGTGAATAATGGTTTGTAAGCAATCATGTCACACTAGCCAGCATAGCAGAGAAGGGGCACTAAACAAGATGATAAACAAAAACTAATATGGAACCAACTTTTCTTGGTGATTTTGAGAGAGAGAACAACAAAGAAATGATGCCAGATGATAGGAATTTATTTGCCTCTCCATCCATTCTTATATGGAAATCTTAACCCACCCAGGGTGACAATGTTAGGAGGTAGGTCTTACAGAAACTGGGTGTGAGAACTCACAAAGGTTAGTATCTTTGTAGAAGAGACTGTAGAGAGCTTGTTTGTCCACTGAGCACGTGAGAGTACAGCTACCATGGGTAAGAAGCCCACACCAAACATGGAATTTGCCAGTACCATCATCTCGGTCTGACCAGATCCAGATTTATGAGAAATAGATATCTCTTGTTTAAAAGCTATTCAGTGTACGGCAATTTGTTGTAGCAACCTGAATGAACTAAACAATTTTATTTAATGAAAATATTAAGTGAAATGAACACCAAGATAGGGACACAAGAGCTTTTTCTTTCTTGCTATTGTCTCTAATGTATTTATAAGGTACCATGTGATTGTTTTGTTGCTTTGTATGTCCTTCCCCCATGGTATAAACCCTGTTTTCACCTGTATTTAATGTCAGTATATTTGGGAGGGGAAGGGAAAAACAAAATGCTTCAATAGGGTTACAGTTTGACCCATTATAACAATGAGATGTACAAGATGCTATGTTGGAAAATGAACTTTACAATTTAGCCTGGGGGGAGGGGGTGGGGATGGGGAGTATAGTTGTGAAGGTGGGAAGGAAGGGAGGGTAGGGGAAAAACAAAGAAGGAGTCAACAATGCTTGATAAGAAATGTACTCATTACCTTGCTCTTGTAACTGTAACCCCTCTGTACAGTATTTTCACAATAAAAAACTCATTTTTTAAAAAATTTATAAAATAATTGAAATTATTTGGCATTTTTGATACAGTACAACCAAGAAAAATGTCCTGTAAAGGAACAAAAGACCCAAAGAATCTTTATATTTTCAAGTTAGTCTACAATGGAAGTCACATTATACTGGGTAGTCACATTATACTGTAGATAATAGACAGTTAGCATAAACTACCTTATAATTCACTTGATTAAAAATGCTTGTTATTACACATAGAAAACCAACAAGACCGCAATAAAGGCCAAGAAACTGCACCCAAACTGAGAATCCAAGAACCATAGGAAGAACCCAGTTTTCGCAGCCCCCAAGAAGGTAGATAACATGGCAGGAACTCCCAAATACCTCTCAGTCCTATCTCTTAATGTTAACGGACTGAACTCTCCAATTAAGCGACATAGACTGTCTAGTTGGATTAAAAAACAAGACCCTTCTATCTGCTGCCTGCAGGAGTCACATCTTGCCCGTAAAAACAAACACATTTTCAATGTTAAAGGCTGGAACAAAATCTACCAAGCAAACGGACCGCATAAACAGGCGGGAGTTGCAATCCTAATATCAGATAAAATAGACTTCAAATTAAAATTCGTGAAAAGAGATAAAGAAGGTCGCTACATACTAATTAAAGGATCTCTCCTTCAGGAGGATATTACAATTCTAAATATCTATTCGCCAAACAATGGAGCACCCAAATTTATCAAAGAAACACTACTTTCCCTCAAATCCCATATAGATCCAAAGACATTAATCGTTGGGGATTTTAACACACCACTCTCCCCACTAGATAGATCAACTCGGCAAAAACTCAACAGAGAAACCGCAGATCTAAACAGCTGCATAGATCAACTAGACTTAACAGACATTTACCGAACATTTCACCCAGCAGCATCAGAATACACGTTTTTCTCAGCAGCACATGGAACGTTTTCTAAAATAGACCACATTTTAGGCCACAAAGCAAACTTGTCTAAATTCAGAAACATTGAAGTTATACCTTGCATTCTCTCTGACCACAAGGGAATAAAGTTAGAACTCAACACCAAAAGCCACCAAAGAAAGTCCGGTATCACATGGAGGCTGAACAACACACTGCTGAATCATGAGTGGGTCATGGAAGAGATTAGAAAGGAAATTCAAATGTTCATGCTATTCAACAAAAATGAACACACAAAATACCAGCTCCTCTGGGACACAGCAAAGGCAGTACTCAGAGGCAAGTTTATAGCTCTGAGCTCCTACATCAACAAATTGGAAAGATCTGAAACTAACAATTTAATGACACATCTAAACCTCCTTGAAAAAGAGCAGCAAGATAAACCCCAATCCAGTAGACGGAAAGAAATAATCAAAATTAAATCAGAATTAAATGAATTAGAATCCAAAAAAACTATAGAAAGAATCAACAAAACAAAGAGTTGGTTCTTCGAAAAACTCAACAAAATTGACAGACCCTTAGCAAATCTTATCAGAAAAAGAAGAGAACACACCCAAATTAATAAACTCAGAGATGAGAATGGAAACATCACCACGGAAACAACCAAGATTCAGAACATTATAAGGGAATACTTCTCAAAACTTTATGCTAATAAGTTTGAGAACTTGACAGAAATGGACCTCTTCCTAGCAAATATTGACATGCCAAAACTAAACCAAGATGAGGTAAACTATCTTAACAGGCCCATATCAAGCATTGAAATAGAAACAGCAATAAGAGACCTCCCAGCTAAGAAAAGTCCAGGACCAGATGGTTTTACAGCGGAATTTTACAAGGCCTTCAAAGCAGAGCTCACACCAATTCTCCTCCAACTCTTCAATGAAATTGAAAGAGAAAGCTCACTACCGAACACATTCTATGAAGCCATCATAACCCTCATCCCAAAACCAGGCAGGGACTCATCAAAGAAAGAGAACTATAGACCCATTTCTTTGATGAACATTGATGCAAAACTTCTCAACAAAATTTTGGCCAACCGACTTCAACAATTCATCCAAAAAATCATACACCACGATCAAACAGGATTCATTTCAGGGATGCAAAGCTGGTTCAATATACGCAAATCAATTAATATTATTCATCACATCAACAGGAGCAAGAATAAGAACCACATGGTTATCTCAATAGACGCAGAAAAAGCATTCGACAAGATCCAACACCCCTTTATGATGAAGGTTTTGAAAAAATTAGGAATCCATGGAACATTCCTCAATACAATAAAGGCTGTATATGACAAACCTACAGCCAGCATTATACTCAATGGTGAAAAACTAAAGCCACTTCCTCTTAACTCAGGAACAAGACAAGGATGCCCACTCTCTCCACTCCTCTTCAATCTAGTATTAGAATGCCTAGCTACAGCAATAAGACAAGATGCAGACATAAAGGGGATCCAAATAGGGAAAGAAGAAATAAAACTCTCCCTCTTTGCAGATGACATGATCTTGTATTTAAAGAATCCCATAGACTCCACTCCCAAATTACTCAAGCTGATTCAAAACTTTGGCAAAGTAGCAGGTTATAAAATTAACCCCCAAAAATCAATGGCTTTTCTGTATGCCAACAATGAGAAAAGTGTGGCTGAAATTAGGAAAGCAACTCCATTTGTAATAGCCCCACAAAAAATAAAATACCTAGGAATTAACTTAACTAAAGAAGTGAAGGACCTCTATGATGAAAACTTTAAAATCTTGAAAAAGGAAATCAACACAGAACTTAAAAAATGGCAAAACCTCCCATGCTCCTGGATTGGAAAGATTAACATTGTGAAAATGGCAATACTCCCCAAGGCTATCTACAAATTCAACGCAATACCTATCAAAATTCCACCCTCATTCTTCAAGGAAATAGAAGAGGCAATCCAAAAATTCATATGGAACAATAAAAGACCCCGAATAGCAAAAACGCTCCTCAACGGAAAGAACACTGCTGGAGGAATATCAGTACCAAATTTCAAACTCTACTATAAAGCCATAGTAATCAAAACAGCTTGGTATTGGCATAAGAACAGACCTCAGGACCAATGGAATAGAATTGAAAACCCAGAAATGAACCTACAGACCTATAGCCATCTAATCTTCGATAAGGGAGCTAAAACAATAGAATGGAAGACAGACAGCCTCTTCAGTAAATGGTGCTGGCAGAACTGGTTAACTACATGTAGAAAACTAAAGCTAGATCCTTATATATCACCCTGCACCAGAATCAACTCCAAATGGATCAAAGACCTTGAACTCAAAGCAGACACTCTGAAAACATTACAGGATGGAATAGGAGAAACCCTGGGTCTCCTTGGCACAGGCCGAAATTTTCTGAATAAAGACCCGGAAACACAACAAATCAAAGAAAGGCTGGACAAATGGGATTGTATAAGGTTGCAGAGCTTCTGCAGGGCAAATGACATAGCTAGCAAGATCAATAGAAAGCCCACCGACTGGGAGAAGATCTTTACTAGCCATACAACGGACAAGGGTCTCATATCTAAAATATACTTGGAACTCAAAAAATTAAACCACCCAACAACAAATCCTCAAAGAAACAACTGCCCAATAAGTAAGTGGGCGAAAGACTTAAAGAGAAGCTTCTCTGAAGAAGAAAGAAGGATGGCCAATAGACACATGAAGAAATGTTCAACATCCCTAGCCATAAAAGAAATGCAAATCAAAACAACATTGAGATATCACCTCACTCCAGTTAGAACAGCAAAAATCAAGAACTCTAACAACAACAGATGCTGGAGGGGATGTGGACAGAAAGGAACCTTACTTCATTGTTGGTGGGAATGTAAACTTGTTCAACCACTTTGGAAAGCAGTATGGAGGTTCCTCAAAAGACTCCACATAGAGCTCCCCAATGACCCAGCAATCCCACTTTTGGGCATTTACCCAAATGATCACAAACAAGGCCACACTAAAGCTACCAGCACAACTATGTTTATTGCAGCATTATTTACCATAGCTAAGACATGGAACCAACCCAGATGCCCCTCAGTAGATGAATGGATCAAGAAGATGTGGTATATATACACAATGGAATTCTATGCCTCCATCAGAAAGAATGACATTTCCCCATTTGTTAGGAAATGGAAAGGCTTGGAAAAAATTATATTAAGTGAAGTAAGCCAGGCCCAAAGAAACATAGGTCCCATGGTTTCCCTTATTTGCAATATCTAGTATAGGTATGAGTCAAGCGGAAAAAGTCAAATAATGTGATGTTAGGAAAACGAAACCTCAAATATGTATTTTAATGTTTTTGTTTCTTTCATGCATGTGTTTCTAATGCATTTATAATATTATCTCTTTGTTGCTTTGTATGTCCCTCCCCCACAGTGTAACCCCCGCTTTCACTATATTTGATGTCAGTATAACATGTGGAGGAGATGGGGACAAACAAGTCGTTTAAGGATTCAGGTGGACCTGTTGCAACAATGAGAAGTACAAAATGTCATGTCAAAACCAGCTTTACAATGTCGGGGGGGGGGGGGGGGGGGGGGGAGGGGGGGTATGATTGGGTGGGAGGGAGGGGGGAGGCTGGGAAGGGAGGTGAAGGGTAAACAAAGGAGGAGGCTGCAATGCTTGGTAAGAAATGTATGCATTATCCTGCCCATGTAATTGTAACCCCTCTGTACAGTATGTTCTCAAATAAAATAAAATTAAATTAAAAAAAAAAAAAAATAAAAATGCTTGTTATTACTTTAAATGTCCTTGACCAAATCAGTGCTAACCTTATAGTAATGATATTTGCCACATTAGGTAAAGGTTCCAAGATTTTAATAGCAACAGTAAGCTTACATACAGTAAAAGTTAGTCTTTAAATTATATGCTTTTCCCAGCTACACAGAAAGCATTAGTAGGATTGAGCTTTGAGTCTGAACCCAGACAAAAATACAAGCCATTATCTGAAAAATAACTAAAATCCAAAAGTCTGGGGATGTGTACCACATGTGATAAATCACCAGCTTAGTGTGTGTGTATGTATGTAGTATAATATATATATATATATATTATATATTGATGTCTAGTATGTTTTTATAAATATATTTATGCTCTTTCTATTAGGGAAATTTCACTGTTTCTGAAAAATACACTATAAAAATCAAGACTCTAAAGAAAAAGGGCAAATATACCATATCATCATCATTTATCCGAAATAAGGACAAGACATATCAACAGCAATTCCTCTAAGGTTTTCTTTTTCTTTTTTTGTCAGTTGTGAGGCTTAAACTCTGGGCTTGGGCTCTTCCCTGCGCTTTTCAGTTCAAGTTGAGAATTCTACCGCTTGAGCCACATCACCACTTCTGGTTTTCTGTTTTTTTATTGGAGATTAGAGTCTTACAGCGTTTCTGGCCTGGACTGGGTTTGAACCCTGATCCTCAGACCTCAGCCTCCTGAGAGGGCTTGAGCCATCTGTGCCTGGCTTCCTTTGAGGTTTTCTACAAGATAAATCTCAACAGTGCAAATGTGGCCAGGGCCATGAACTTGATTCTTCTGTTTGGAATAAGGAGATTGCTTTGTCTCTGCATGAGCATAATGCTGTGTTCCTTAATATTTAATTGAATGCTGAGACTTAATATGCTTCTACATTTTCTTACAGTTTTCTATGTCAGCTGTTGCAGGGAGTAGCAGGTCACAGGTCAACGTGAGTAATAGTCCTTTGTTTTTAGACCCTGAGTACTACTCAGGGAAACCTGAGTACTGGCTGAATGACTGGGCTGATCCGACTCCCACTACCTTGCAGTCACTCCTGACTGCTCAGGCCCCTCCATCTTTTTTTTTTTTTGTCGGTCGTGGGGCTTGAACTCTGGGCCTAGGCACTGTCCCTCAGCTCTTCAGCTCAAGGCGAGCGCTCTACCACTTGAGCTACAGCGCCACTTCCGGTTTTCTAGTGGTTTATTGGAGATAGGAGTCTCACGGTCTTTCTTGCCCGGGCTGGCTTTGAACCGCGATCCTCAGATCTCAGCCTCCTGAGTAGCTAGGATTACAGGCGTGAGCCACCAGCGCCCGGCCCCCTCCATCTTTTTCTGAGCTCTATACAGGATGCCAAAAACTTTAATTTTTGAAATAATATGTGTCATGAAAGCCCCAAACTCCATGACACTATGACGACTTTCATCTCTCAATGGTAAATTACCCTTCACTACTTACTTTTTGTTGTTTTAGTTTATCCTGGCTTTATTGCAGCATTATTCTGAAACTGTGCCAGACCTTTTTAAAGCATGTTATACTTCAGGGGCTCCAGATGGTCTGGCTGAATCTTCATACCAAGAATGAGTTTGTTTTTTTCTGTAAATGTCAATAAGACCTTATCCTTTTGAGTAACACGTTCACACATTGTCACTCTTCCTCCAAAAACTCAGGAATTGAAACACACACCAACATCTACTCATTTGCCAGTGTTCAGAACAAATAGCAAGGCCATGGCTTTCAACTTTACCTGTTAGATTGTAGTGGAACTGGAAGCAGTTTTCATTAAGGAGGCAGGGCCGCACCTGTGAGTCTTCGGCACAAGTCCTTGAGCTCAGCAAAGGCCGTAGCAGATGGCGAGTTCTTCTCTGCATTGTATGGGGGTCACATGACTGAAAAACAAAGGACCACAGAGAGTGGGTCTATGCGGAGTTCATAAATCACACATATGCCTAGACATATGTGTGATTTATGAACTCCGTATAGTAGGTAGCTATTTAACAAAATACAGGGAAGAGACTTCTGTGAGTGTCACACAGTATTCAGAAAGTCAAATCATTCTGTGATTCATGGAAATTTTGTTTTTATTTCTCTGTTATCTCCAAGACTACATTTTTATCTCATATATAATAAAGCACATGGAGATAATTTTCACCCATTAAACTCATTTTACATTCTGAAATACTCAGCACAAAGTGAAAAATCAATACACTTTGTGAGTTTAAATGTCACTTTGACCTCAGATAGTTTAGTCCAATAATTATATGGAGTTTTAAGAATGAGATTTATTTATTTATTTGTTTGTTTGTTTGTTTGAACTGGTCTTGGGGCTTGAACTTAGGGCTTGAGAAATGTCCCTGAGCTTTTTAGTGTAAGGCCACTTGAGCTACATACAGCTCTACTTCTAGTTTTTCTGGTGGTTAATTGGAGATCAGTTTCATGGACTTTGCTGCCTGGTCTGACTTCAAACTGTGATCCTCAAATCTGAGCATCCTGAGTAACTATAATTACAAGTGTGAGCTACTGGATCCCTGCTGAGAAAATATTTGTTTTTAAATCCTAGAAGAAACATATTAAAAATCTATCGAGTCACTATAGACAATATACTAGAACGTTCTTTTTATTTGGAGGTTTAGGAGTGTAGTGAAGGTAATAGGGTGCTTGCCTAGTAAGTGAGATGAAGCATTAAGTTTAATCCCAGTACCTACCCCTCCCCCACACCTGCCACACACAAAGAACATGTTTCTGTTAGGGAAGACCTTCAGTCCAAGGCTTGAGCCACTGAATGCCATTGCCCTTTCTGCAAAGTTAATGCATAAATGGCAATTCCAAAAATCTGGAAACACACAGTGTCCATGGGGTAATTACCCTCTGATAGACTCAGCTCATATAATACTCTCCAGACAGATAAATCTATGTATCACATCTCCTCCAACTGCTCTATCCACAACATACTTTCCTAATGGAACAATATCCTTTCAATTGTCCTAAAAACCCTATTCTTTGCTTTGCTTAGAATATCAATTAAGTCTTATTCCCTTCATAAACTTTCCTGTAATACTAATTTTTTCTCCTTCTTATTAAGCAATTCTACTTATGCCTAGGATTTTTACAGGTTTGTTTATAAATGTATGTATGTGTCTTCATGTATTATGGACAGGTATGCTATACCTATTTGTATAGTGTCATTGTCCATATCTTCATTACCCTTTTTTCTTTCCTTAAAATTTATTTCTGGTACAATGCATCATGACTACCATTTCTCTCGCAACTTCTTGAATTATTGTTATTTTTTTTTTGTCAGTAGTGGTGCTTGAACTCTGGGCCTGGGACTGTCCCTGCGCTCTTCAGCTCAAGGCCAGCACTGCTGGAGCCACAGCACCACTTCCATTGAAATCTTGATATAAATTTTGCTTATCACTTATTAATTAAGCAGTTGTTTCTTTGAGGATTTGTTGTTGGAGAATTTAATTTTTTGAGTTTGAAGTATATTTTAGATATGAGACCCTTGTCCGTTGTATGACTAGTGAAGATCTTCTCCCAATCTGTGGGCTTTCTATTGATCTTGCTAACTATGTCCTTTGCCATGCAGAAGTTCTGCAGCTTCATGCAATCCCATTTGTCCAATGTTTCTTTGATTTGTTGTGCTTCTGAGTCTCTATTAAGAAAATTTCAGCCTGTGCCAATGAGACCTAGGGTTTCACCTATTCCTTCCTGTAATGTTTTCAGGGTGTCTGTTTTGACTCCGACGTCTTTGATCCATTTGGAATTGATTCTGGTTCAGGGTGATATATAAGGAAGTAGGTTGAATTTTCTACACGTGATTAACCAATTTTGCCAGCACCATTTACTGAAGAGGCTGTCTTTCTTCCATTCTATTTTTTTAGTTCCTTTATCGAAGATTAGGTAGCTATAGGTCTGTGGGTTCATTTCTAGGTTTCAGTTTTATTCCATTGGTCCTGAGGTCTGTTCTTGTGCCAGTACCAAGCTGTTTTGATTACTGTGGTTTTGTAGTAGAGTTTGAAATTTGGTACTGATATTCCTCTAGCACTGTTCTTTCTGTGGATCGTTTTTTGCTATTCGGGGTCTTTTATTGTTCCATATGAATTTTTGGATTGCCTCTTTTATTTCATTGAAGAATGAGGATGGAATATTGATATCCTCAAAGAAACAACTGCCCGATAAACAAGTGGGCTAAAGACTTAAAGAGAAACTTCTCTGAAGAGGAAATAAGAATGGCCAATAGACACATGAAGACCTCCGTAGTCATAAAAGGGATGCAAATCAAAACAACATTGAGATTCCACCTCACCCCAGTTAGAATGGCTATAATGAAGAACTCTAATAACAACAGATGCTGGAGGGGATGTGGACAGAAGGGAACCTTACTGCATTGTTGGTGGGAGTGTAAACTTGTTCAACCACTTTGGAAAGCAGTATGGAAGTTCCTCAAAAGACTCCACATAGAGCTCCCTCTGGAGGAGGGAGGTAGTTATGGAGGTGGAAGGGAAGGGATGGTAGAGGAAAAACAAAGAAGGATCTGTTGTTGTTAGAGTTCTTGATTTTTGCCATTCTAACTGGAGTGAGGTGATATCTCAATGTTGTTTTGATTTGCATTTCTTTTATGGCTAGGGATGTTGAACATTTCTTCATGTGTCTATTGGCCATCCTTCTTTCTTCTTCAGGGAAATTTCTCTTTAAGTCTTTTGCCCACTTATTTATTGGGCAGTTGTTTCTTTGAGGATTTGTTGTTGGGGGTTTAATTTTTTGAGTTCCAAGTATATTTTAGATATGAGACCCTTGTCCATTGTACAACAGATGCTGGAGGGGATGTGGACAGAAAGGAACCTTACTTCATTGTTGGTGGGAATGTAAACTCGTTCAACCACTTTGGAAAGCAGTATGGAGGTTCCTCAAAAGAATTCACATAGAACTCCCCTATGACCCAGCAATCCCACTTTTTGGCATTTACCCAAATGTTTACAAACAAGACCACACTAAAGCTACCAGCACAACTATGTTTATTGCAGCATTATTTACCATAGCTAAGATATGGAACCAACCCAGATGCCCCTCAGTAGATGAATGGATCAAGAAAATGTGGTATATATACATAATGGAATTCTATGCCTCCATCAGAAAGAATGACATTGCCCCATTTGTTAGGAAATGGAAAAACTTGGAAAAAATGATATTAAGTGAAGTAAGCCAGGCCCAAAGAAACATAGGTCCCATGGTTTCACTTATTTGCAATATCTAGTATATGTACGAGTCAAGCGGAAAAGGTCAGATAATGTGATGTCAGGAAAATGAACACTTAGATATGTATCTTAATGTTTTTTTCTTTCATGCATGTGTTTCTAACGCATTTATAAGATTATTTCTTTGTTGCTTTGCATGTCCCTCCCCCACAGTATAACCCCTGCTTTCACTATATTTGATGTCAGTATAACTTGTGGAGGAGATGGGGAAAAACCAGTGGTTTAAGGATACAGGTGGACCTGTTGCAACAATGAGAAGTACAAGTTGTCATGTTGAAAATGAGCTTTACAACTTCGGTGCGCGGGGGAGGGGGGGGGAGGGAGGGGGAAGGGGGGAAGGAGAAGGTTTGGGATTGGGGGGGAGGGGGGAGGCTGGGAAGGGATGTGAAGGGTAAACAAAGGAGGAGGCTGCAATGCTTGGTAAGAAATGTATGCATTACCCTGCCCATGTAATTGTAACCCCTCTGTACAGTATGTTCACAAATAAAATAAAATTAAACTGAAAAACAAAAAACAAAGAAGGAGGCAATAAGCTCAATAGGAAATGTACTCATTACCTTACTCATGTAACAGTAAACCCTCTGTACAGTATTTTTGCAATAAAAAGCATACAAAAGTATGATTATCAGCTTTTCAATAAATAACCAATAAACACATTCATTACATGCAATTCCAGCCCCAGGAAATCTAAAGTAGGCTTTAAGGTGAATTCACAAAAAATCTTGGAATTATGATCACTGAATCACTTTCTGTATTTGAAATATTTAATTTATTTATATTCCTTTTACCTTTTCACATATTATACTGAGCATGAAATCTGTACTCTGAATCTTGATTATGTACATAGTAATAATGTTGGGTTACACTGAAATATGAAGAAAAAAATACCATGGATTTTTTTCTAATATTAAAAGACTTGGAAAAAAATCATATCAAGTGAAGTTACCCAGTTCCAAAGAAATTTAGGTCCCATGGTTTCCCTTATTTGCAATAATTAGCATCTATATAGGATAATCTTATCAGATGAACTGAAATACTCAAAAACCATGTACAATTGACCATATAACTTGATGCTAACTGAAATGAACCCCAAGATATGGACATAAAAGTTCTGTCTTTATTGTTACTGTTTTAAATGTACCATGTGATTTTATTATTTTTTTTGTTGTTTCCTTTGTATGTGCTTTCCCCTATGGCATATTCCCTGTTGTCCCTGTACTCGATTTTGATATCCTGCATCTTGTATATACGTATGTCTAATCTGGGGAGAGGAAGGGGAATAACAAAATGCTCAAATATGTACACAGGATGATCCACTGAAACGAAGATACCTGCTGGACTTTACAACTTCATGTATTGAGGAGGGGAGTAGGGAGAGGAGTGCGGGAGGTAGGGGAGGGAAGGGATAGTGGGACAACAACAAGGAAGGGAAGGGCTAACAATGATCGACAAGTAATGTACTCATTGCCTTACTCATGTAACTGAAACCCCTCCGTACATTTTAACAATAAAAAATAAAAGCCCTATCTGTTGATAGGCAGACGTGAGGGAAGTGTAAGCTGTTTACCAGCCATGAGAATATGGATCAGAAGTCAGTCCCTCACCTCCCAATCATTCTATTTTTCTAATGACCTTAAGTTAGCATTTCAGTGAAAGGATTATTTCCAATGTAGACATCAAGCCACACCTCAGCAAGAAAGAATAAACCCATATTTCATGGTGCAGAACCTGACTTCTAAAAGTTTTTAAAAAAAGTTCCTTAAAATTTGATGCTGACTCTTGTAGTGACTTTAGAATATAAACCTTACATTGAAGTAACTGCCAAACACCAACATTGTAAAATGATCACATACAAAATGTTCTGGGAGTACTTGTAAGAGTTAAAGTTTTTAAAATACTAATTCCATTACTAGGGAGAGGAAAGCAATGATAAGGAAGATTCTATTAGGGAAGTCTAGAAATGATCTTGGGGCTAGGGGAGGAAAGGAGTACCATGATTCCCAAGCAAACAGACAGCACAGATCAGATGGTAGTGGAGTATGGTTCATATGAGAGATGTGTGAATAGAAATGAGGGAGCATTTAAGCTTTTACCTTTGTTGACCATTTCCTTTGAGGGAACAGAAGACTAGACATGTGAGAAATTAGCTCTGGGTGGAGTTTGGGGTTGCATTTCTTTCTTTCTTTGTCTGTAATGTTCCAACTAGACTTGTTTGCTCCTTGAGGTCAGGAACAATGTTTTTGCTTTTTTTTTGAGGCACTTGTTTTATCAGAATACAACCTGCCATATGCTTTGGTGTATTTCACAAATTGTGAGAGAAGATATACTTTAACTTTGCATTTAATGAGCCTCATTTTAATGGTGTTATCATAATTTCTACTATTATTTTAGCTGGTTATTTTTCCAGTTGCCTAAATTATCCAATGAATGATTTAGAATTATCTAAAACTGTTTGGATTAAATTTGATAATTTGTTGGTAAAAAAAAAAATAAATAAATAAAAAAAAAAAAATAAATGAAAAGAGAAAAAAGTTTTGATCATTGAAGCACATTTACCATCGATGTTATTTTATACTTGAATAATGTGTCCGCATTCGTAATTTCACAATTGTATCATATTGTCTCCAGATGATCAAAAAGTATCAATTAGGTGTTCTTAATTTTTTTACACAAATTCCAGGCCAAATACTTCATTACTGTCTTACCAATTAGTTTCAATGTTTATACTCAGGAAGAGGAAAATAAATGATTTGTCAATAAAAGAAAACAAAATATCTTGGTAGATATTTCTGCTTAGTATTTTGCCAAAATTCTATTGCAAAATTATGTCTAAAATAAATGACTGTTTAGACTAAGCTAGTGCTTAAACAGAAAGTAAAAAACATACAAACACATTCAGATCAATTTACCAATTGGGTAAAACACATTTGAAATTTGGTATCACTCATCTTTGGGAGATTTTTCAGATTTTGGACTATTGGCATTTTACAGGTTCATATTCCTAATCTGAAATTCCAAAATCTGGAATGCTTTGCAATTAAAGCCTGTGATATATAAATTTTAACCATCTATCTTTGGACTCTCTATTTTAGTTCTACATCTAAAATGTGGGAAAGGAGACTGGAAGAAAAGATATGATTTGATGAGATTTAAGAACTGCTTACCTCAAATCTCGTAGCCTGTCACTGTTTGCTTTATATGGCTATAGACTATCCTATAGGCCTTATACCATTGCTATATCATGCAACCGTGATAGTTACTCAAAAATTAATTTTTATAAATTATTGAAAACCAAAACTACAACCAGCCCTACTACTAATTATATACAAATAGAACCATAGAGGGAAGCATGGGTGATTTGAACTTACAAATACACACTCATCTTCAGTAATGTTTCCTCATTTGACTTTTAAAAGTGTCCTAGTTTTGTAGACAGTTGATATGGATATTAGCTGTTTATGGGAAGCTTATTCATAGTGTTTATTCTTGTTTCTTTCTACTAGTAATTTATAGGAAGTTCAGCAAATAATAAATTAGCAGTTGTGTGTGGGATAAGTGAAAAAGAGCAGAATTATGTCTTTATGGTTTCCTTACTAGATCAAAACTCCTCACATCTTTTCCCTGTATATTTATATAAAGATCTATTATCATGTACCTAATGTAGAAATGAGAGAACAGTGGATGGATAACTAACCCAAAGTCAATTTTGTACTATTTTTCTATAAAGAGTAAAATAATATAGCTAAAGCTTATTTGCTAAGGAAGGACCAATAAGCATCAGTTTATCTTTCATACATAAACCCTTATGGACTAGATTTTCTAACTTATTTTCTTAGTAAACCAGGATTTACCTTAAAGTTTAATCTTTCCTTTTGACATGCCTTTATTCCTTTGGTTCTCTTCATCAGTGACGCCTCTTGCTTAATCTAAATATCTTTCTCCTCTACTGACTTTCTTCTACCCATAATAACTGGAATGTATTGTATTGTATATGCATTGATATGAATATATTCCTTCCTGTGGGTTATCTTGAGAGTCCATGACTTAATTTTCTTTCAGTAAATAAGTCTGGTACTATGTTTGGCACAGAATATATAAGTAATAAATGTTTCTTATATGGGATGATTTGGTTCTCTTTCATCAATCACATTAGATTTCTTCAAACTACCACTAGCAAACAAATTATAAATCCAGACATAATTGTATTGTCTGAAAATAAGAGTTTGGATAAGATATAAGATATTCTTATAACAAGAATACCCTTTTCCCAAACCCTCATTTTTTTTATACAACCTAGATGGCATATTCCAGAATAATAGAGTCCATCTTTAAATTAATAATATATATAAATAAATTAGTTTTATTTTACCTTTCTAAGAAATAATAGCCTAAGAAAATATTTCATATGAGGCATCATTTGATTTTTTACCCCACACTAAACTATTAATAATTACAGATTAATAATACCTGTGATAAGCCCAAGCACTTGTAAATTTAAGTCAGTCTATAAATTTCTTGCCTAGAGATGAGGGTGATTCCAAAGCGCAGCCTTTCAACTTCCATCAGATAGAGAAATATGGAAAATTAACTCATTTATTCTCTTACAGGGTTTATCTGATAATCTTGAGATGGATGCTTTCTCGATTGATTCCACAATTAGCCCTACTTCAACAGCTCCGTTCTTTCTTTCTATAGCTTTCATGAGGGAAAGAATTATATACACTAAAAGATTTAGTTTTCTTACTTGGCACAAAAGAGGTAAATATTTCACAAGAAACACTGCAATGCTTTCTCAAAAATTTAAATAAAATTTAGACCTCATTTTCACAGGTTGACAGACATTGGGAGAAATCTAAACTGAAAGTATTGTTTCTCATGCCTCATTCATTTAAAAACACCCAGCAATTCTACGGCGATGGCTTATATAACAATGTGTTAGGAGAATAAAGTAAAAAACAATGGACAGTATGTCCAGTGGAATTAAGAGAAAGTAACTACATAAACCTTAAACAACCAGTGTGTAATGGCAATGGCTGAAACTACAGGGTTTGTGTGATATCAGCATCTAATGGGAGAAAGCAAAACATTAAAAAAAATTAGGGCATCTGAAAGATGTAATACATAAAATAGAAAACAAAAGCTGAGGCCTGAAGGATTTTACACAAAAGCAGAGGGATGTGGAGGGTTATGGAGAGATTTGAGTCAATGTGATATTAATCGAGTGAACTCCTAATGTTAAGAAGCCAAAGTTCCTTTCAAGCACAGTTTACTGCTACTAAAAAGAAACAGAGAGCAAGAGTTTTCAAGCCAAGTAAAAAAAGGGAGTGTAATAAAGGAAAAGGGACTATAAGCAAGCTAGGGATGGAAACAAATCTGACAAAGGAATTTTTTTTTTTTTTTTTGAGTCCGGTCATGGGGCCTGAACTCTGGGCCTGGGCGCTGTCCCTCAGCTCTTCAGCTCAAGGCTAGCGCTCTACCACTTGAGCTACAGCCCACTTCTGGCTTTTTTCTTATGTGGTGCTGAGGAATCGAACCCAGGGCCTTGAGCATGCAAGGCAAGCGCTCTACCACTGAGCCACCTTCCCAGCCCAGACAAAGGAAATTTATTTTTGGACACTCCTTTCCCAAAGTTTACAAAAACTAGTTTCGCAAGACAGGAGGTAAAGAAAAAGGTTAAACCCAAATTCCATAATAGAATAAAGGGTAGAATGACATTCCATGTTTAAGAAAATACATCAGGAAGACAAGAAACAACACTTGAAACACTTCATGATTTTTTTCAAAAGCACTAAAGGTTGTATAGGAAATGATGCAAGATACACAAAGTTATAAACATAAGTAAAAATTAGGAAATCAGAATTAGGAGATAGGGCTCATTAAACAAATCAGAATAAATGAAGAATCACTTTTCAGAAATTAATTATAAGAATATGAGATTGAGGTATGTCAAAGTGGTTGAACAAAATTACACTCCCACCAACAATGCAGTACGGTTCCCTTCTGTCCACATTCCCTCCAGAATCTGTTGTTATTAGAGTTCTTGATTATAGCCATTCTAACTGGGTGAGGTGGTATCTCAATGTTGTTTTGATTTGCATTTCTTTTATGGCTAGAGAGGTTGAGCATTTCTTCATGTGTCTATTGGCCATTCTTATTTCCTCTTCAGAGAAGTTTCTCTTTAAGTTTTTAGCCCGCTTATTTGTTGGGCAGTTGTTTCTTTAAGGATTTGTTGTTGGGGGATTTAAGTTTTTGAGTTCCAGGTATATTTTAGATATGAGACCCTTGTCCATTGTATGGCTAGTGATGATCTTCTCCTGCTCCCTGGGCTTTCTATTGATCTTGCTAGCTACGTCCTTTGGCAAGCAGAAGCTCTGCAATTTCATGCAATCCTATTTGTCCAATCTTACTTTGATTTGTTGTGTTTGGAAAGTAGTATGGTGGTTCCTCAAAGGACTCCACATAGAGCTCCCCTATGACCCAGCAATCCCACTTTTGGGCATTTACCCAAATGATCACAAACAAGACCATACTAAAGCTACTAGTACAACTATGTTTATTGCAGCATTATTTACCATAGCTAAGATATGGAACCAACCCAGATGAATGGATCAAGAAAATGTGGTATATATACATAATGGAAGTCTATGCCTCCATCAGAAAGAATGACATTTCCCCATTTGTTAGGAAATGAAAAGACTTGGAAAAATGATATGAAGTGAAGTAAGCCAGGCCCAAAGAAACATAGGTCCTATCGTTTCTCTTATTTGCAATAACTAGTGTATGTCTGAGACAAGCAGAAAAGGTCAGATAAGTTGATGTTAGGTGAAATGAACCCCATGATAAGTTTTCAAATGTTTTTTTTTTCTTTCTTGTGATTGTTTCTAACATATTTATAAGATGATTTCTTTGTTCCTTTATATGTCCCTCCCCCACGGCATAACCCTTGCTTTCATTGTATTTGATGTTGGTAAAATTTGTGGAGGGGAAGGGCAAAAACAAATCATTTAAATAGAGATACAGGTGGACCCATTACAACAATGAGATGTAGAAGTTGTTATGTCAAAAAACGAACTTTACAACTTTGGCGGGCGGGTGGGGGGCGGGGTATGGGAAGGAATAGGAAGAGGAAACTAAGGAGGAGGCTACAATGCTTGATAAGAAATATACTCATTATCTTCCCATGTAATTGTAAACCCTCTGTATAGTATTTCACAATAAAAAAAAAGAGGTATTCCAAATAGTCTTTTTAGAGAAATAAATTTTAAAAGAGAAAATAATTGAATCAAAATAAATTTAGAACTTGAGACTGCATATAGAGATTTGAAGCAAAAGAAATGCCACATACAAATGTTTCCATGAAAAGAGTAAAGAACTTAATAAAAAAAAGGTTTAAGAAAATCTTCTTTGTATAAATAAAATAGAATAAATAAAAAATAAAATAAAAAAGAAAAGAAAAGAAAAAGAAAATCTTCCAATTAAAACAAAGAAAACATTTGAAGTCATCTACTGAAATAGCACAACACAAACATCAATATTGAAATATATCTTAGTGTAAGTATATTTTGAAAACATCAACAAGAATACTAAATTGCTTATTATGGGCAATAAAATTATATTCTCCTATTTTGTTCAAAAAACTATCAGAGACATGTAGAAATGCAATAATGTTATACAAAGAAAAATGATCTAAGCATTTTCTGTTATCAAAAGCATAGATAAGCTGCTAATGCTAAGCCAGCACTCAATAAAAATATTTTCCATGAACATCTGCCTTTCCTTGAGGGTTATCTGAGACCATGTTTAGTACTTCTAATAGCTGAAATGTCAATGTAGGGTTGCAATGCAGACTTCTGTAAGAGCCATGTACTCTGAAGGCACAAATAAAACATAACTGTAACAAATGATGAGAACTCATGTAAAATGATTAATATTTTTAAACTTTGAAATTAGAGGTAGTATACATATTGCTATTCAGATAGTATTTTCTTTGTTAACTTAGAATAAAATAAATGTGTAATTATGGTATATTTTATCATTATCATTTTATCATTACCCATGTTTTTAAAAACTTGATTTTTGGCATGAAGAAAGTAAAATACAAGGAAAAACTTACATAAATGACTATAGTTCTCAAATTTGCTTGACATATCACTCACTATAGATCCACTTTTATACTTTATCTCCCAAAATATTGGAAATAAAAATAAATCTTTCTAAGCACCATCTCCTGTAGTAGCATAAAAATTATTAGACAGTATGAGCATCAGTACATTCTTAGGGCTTTGGATATCATTCACAATCATTTCCCCTAAAATAGTGCAATAATTTGTTTTGTTTTTGTTTTTTTGTTTTTCTTTTGGTCAGTCGTGGGACTTGAACTCTGGGCTCCCTCAGCGCTTCAGCTCAAGGCGAGCATTGTACAACTTGAGCCACAGTGCCACTTCTGATTTTCTGGTGGTTTATTGGAGATAAGAGTCTCATGGAGTTTCCTGCCCAGGCTGGCTTTGAACTGCGATCCTAAGATCTCAGCCTCCTGAGTAGCTAGGATTACAGGCATGAGCCACCATTGCTCAGGTTGCAATAGTTTTTAGAGAGGCTAATTTCAAGATTATAAAAGAAATGTCCAAATTGAGTCTAATCATCCTGTCTTGCAACACAGCCAAACAAAAGCCCTATGGAAAATACAGGACTAAACATTTTCCTGTCTTTGCTATAACAAGGTGGATAGCAATCAAGTTTTCTAATACATAGTTACACAAATAAATGCGGAAGGATTATAGAACTAGAGTGCTACTACTTTGTAATTCCTGATAATAGTGTGTAGGTAATTTATATTGATGATAGTAATTAACAGAAAGGGTTAACTGTGCAGTATAACTAATACAGTATAATGTTTTTGGTGGAATTCTTACCAAAAGATTGATGAAGCCCTTTATAATTTTCAATTTACTAAAAACCCAGACACAGGGTTAAACCTCATCATGGTGATACAATTCACAAAAGATGTGGGAAATTCTTTATAGGACTAGTGGCTTACTTTTTTAGCCATTCAATTACCAAGAAGGGATGAGAAGAGAAAGAATGGAAGTAGAATAAAAAGAGATTTAAAGACATCTGAAAACCAGGCAAAACTAACTTAAATGTTTCTCTAACTTAGATTTCAGACTAAGAAGGAAACATCTTATCTTAAAAATCAGTAGTGAGTTTGCCTTAGTGGTAAATTCAGGGATTATAATTACAAGGAATCTGCACAGCTCCCCAGGCACACTAGGAGGTTTTTACATCCTGGATGGATGTTTTCAGCACTTAACTACATATTTCTTTTCTGTGGTCCCTTAAAGAAGTTGGTGCCAAGAAAGAAAAATAAAGTCAAATGAGCTTAGGAAACATTGGGCTAAATCAAGTGTGCATTTATAAAATGAACTGATATGTCTGAAATCATCTGAAATTACTTGTTGGGATTTGTCTTCTCCTTTCTTTCTGAACACATGACTGAACTATATATCTCTCAGTCTTCTTTGAAGTTGGGTGTGACCAGAAAATAACTCTTGTGACAATAGCCAGTAAGTTGGAGGGTATGCATGACATTTCTACCTCTTACCCTAAAATCCACAGGTTATCCTGTACACTCTTTCCCGACTTGAGGGAGATGAAATAGTGATATCAAGATGACTTTGAAAGTCAAGCTTGCATTTGAACCATTATAGTATGAGATTGTTTTGACAAATGATGCATAACTGCTACACTATTTATTGCAACTCTACATGTATCTCCAACTATTACTTATCGACTTAGTATGTCATGTGACAGATTAAAAAACACAAAAGAATTTAAAATTCTGTGTAAATAGTCAAGTTATTAATTTCTTATCTATGTGAATCCCTTGGAATTCTTAGAAATGAATACGGTAAGCTTTCCATTCATTTTAAGTAAATAATATTCAGGAATAAATTAAATGCAAGTCACCACAACAGCAAATAAAACAGCATCTCAGAGAAGATTTTTCCTTTCAGATTGGATTTTCAAAAAATGATTACTTGCTTTTCCTAGACTTATAATTATATTTAAAAAGAACTTATTTTAAAAACTGTTTTATGCTCCTTTCAATAGAAAAGGATTTCTTGAATTATCCTCTGAAGTTTATGTTTTTAATTGTGTGTATT
This sequence comes from Dipodomys spectabilis, assembly GCF_019054845.1. Classification (NCBI taxonomy): domain Eukaryota; kingdom Metazoa; phylum Chordata; class Mammalia; order Rodentia; family Heteromyidae; genus Dipodomys; species Dipodomys spectabilis. The sequence continues at coordinate 4,075,519 of NW_024870758.1, read as the reverse complement.
AGAAGGTAATATTTCAGACACATTAAATGATTCTTAGGTATTCAAATGTTTGTTTGTTTGTTTGTTTTTTAATTTCAAGCCCTTTTATATGAGTGGATGGTGAAAACAATATTTATAGTTGATATTTTTAGTGTTTGTTCTGTGTCACTATTCGAGCTTTGTTAAATTGAATCACTTCAACCTGGATATGACTTCATAGATATATGATTAGCTCCATTTTTTTGATGGCAGGGAGAAGTGTATTGCAAGCTCATGTTTTAGCTGTGTTATTTTGGTTCTCAATTTAGTGAATCACAATTAACAATTTAAAAACTGATACACCATAGTAAAGAAAATGTATTACATACTTAGGAAAATATTTGATAAAACTTTTATTTCTGCTACAGATGTGTTGAGTTGTAAAGCAAATTTTTGTTAAAATGGACAAAAGTATTCTTCCATTAAATCGAACAATCAATGTTTCAAAATTGTATTCTCATTACTTAGGTGTGTGTGTGTGTGTGTGTGTGTGTGTGTGTGTTTACTAGAATCAGTTGTAACATTTTAAAATGATAAATATTTGCTCTATTTTTTCCTCATGAGTATTTCTTTATAGAAATTTCTTTGTAGAAATTGTTTCTTCATCAAATAACAGGATTAATTTCAGGATAAGACTATTATTGGGTTATTTGTCTACCTTGGAAGCTCACATTTATTTTTAAGTACATGAGATCAAATCCACAAAAACGAATCTTAGATGTAAACATGCAAGACACATTAACTTCTTAAGCATATCCCTCTCTTGAGAAATGGGTGTGGGTAGATGTTGTCTGAGCCCTATATAGATAATTTAGACTTAACCAAAATGAAGAGCATAGAGAAGGATCTAAAACAAACATAGGAAATTATTATATTTATTGTATAGATATCTCCCATATAGACTTGATGATGTTGCAGAAGTAATGTGAACTCAGTAGAAGTTGCACTTAAAGTTTTGAACTTGGGTCTTTTCCCAAGATAGCAATATGTGGTTTAATAGTGAAACTCTCTGAGAATGCTGGACAGGGGCAGCAAGTCATAGCTCCCAGTCATCCCCAAATCACAAGCAGCCACAACCCACACTCTATATTGTGAACAATGTTGCTAAGCTGCAGTGTGCAGAAGGCTGAATGCTTTAAGTGCATTTTCATTCTTTCTTTTTCCTCAGTGAGCACTAAATGCAGGTCCTTATGAAGGATAAGAATGTTGTCTACCACTAGGCAACACCCCTAGCTCCTAAAAGCATTTCAGTTTATGATATTTCCATTTATGAACTGCATTATAAATCATGAATTATCTTTGTTTCCTCTCACAGAATATGAAGCAAAAACTCGAAATCTGTTGATATCATTTATGTGTGAGATAATGCACATTACATCATAAATTGGAAGAGAGGACTAAAAAGGGGCTCTGCCAGTCTGGGCACAGAAAGAATGCTAGTTTCCATGTCTTAATCCCTCTTCCCTAATGATGTGGAACTGTGGCTTCTGTGGACACATTGAATACCCTGGATACTTGAGCAGTCTTTCTCCAATATTGTCCCAAGAGCTATGGCACCATTATCATCTTGGAACTTGTTATACATGAAAATTATTAGGTCCTAGCTCAAATCCACTTTATCCAAAACTCTGGAAAAGTGAAACAACCATCAAGTCTTAAAGTATAACAAAAATTAGTTAGAACTAGCAATCTGGTTTACTGAGTCTTCCAGGAGATTCTAAGGCAAGATCTGCTTTGAAAGCTCACATTCTCACACCACCACATCTGAACTTTGTAGGTATAATAATAAACTCTTAATTTCTTCCTACCATTCCAAGGATCCAGAGGCTTAGGACAAAATTAATGAAGTCCTCACCAACAACTTTGTTTCTCTCACACCTTACAACTTGACTGAGTGCAAATCATTTTAGCTCTCACCATTTACATCAATCTTACTCTGATAAAATCACTATAGTATCTTATTTAGGTTACAATGATAACTTCCTAACAGATTCTGCTCTTTCCATTGTGCAGATAAGGTTGGTTATTTTCAGAATAATCCAAATCAAACCATTTAGCTTGGTGGTCTTTTTATATTTTCATAAATTAAAATAAAAATGAAAACCAAGTCATATTCAATGCATCCAAGCTCCTACACTATCACCATCTATACCTTTGAACACTCACAGCTTGATCTTGACCTGCTGAGACTTTCTTTCCCATCACCATTCATTTTTTGTGTTCTTGGAGAACTACAAACAGAGGTGATGTACAGAGTGCTGCTACTGCCTTTGACTGCATTGTGTTTTTGAAGGTAAGTTGGATTCATTGCACAGACATATTGAAAGATAATCTAACAGACTTCCCTGCCTTCAGCAAAGTTGTTGATGAGCTTAAACACCAGCTCAAGGACAATCACAGAATATTTGCTTCTTACATTCTCTTATTTGATACTTTTGTTGTTCTTCCATCTGCCTGCAAAGGTCCTCCTCCTGCATAAATGCTCCTTAACTTTCTTCAGGTCAGTATTCACTCACCGATTAAAGAAGACTTTGTGGACTATGGTTTGTAAAATTGTTAACCACCTGTCTACATCACTATGTATGTTTATTATTAATTCATTTCACACAGGTAAAGGTATAGCAAATGATAAAGGTATATTTATTACAACAGCCCAGAAAATCTGGACAGAGACTAAAATATTATCAACTAATATAATTAATTGATCAAAAGGAGAAGAATTTTGATTCAATAGTTTTTATTATGATGAGTTGTTTCTTCCAATAGAAGACCTTGGAGGTCTTGTAACTTCTATAAACATGTATATAAAAGAATAATATCTTACAAATTTTGCTTGGATAATATTGATGGAGAAACAAACACATTCTAGGTTCTATCATATTATTCCATGATACAATCAGGATGCATTTTGGCATATAAACACTTGCCTAGGTTATCACTTAACATTCCATATAGATTATCGCACAGAACTTCTCAATTAGCTAGAGCTACTTTTAATATCCTTGTTCTCTCACATGATAACATTGAAGCTTAAAGAATACAGTAACTTTCCACAAGGTCCTCAAGCAAGAATTTGCTTACCAGGGAAAATTAATTTGTTCTTCATGATTTTCAACTGTTGCTCAATGTGGAAGTGAGAATACTGGGTAAAACAATGCATCCTAGAACAATGCTATGGTTACAATTATTATAATATCTTTTAGTTGAATGTGGAAAGGATTTTATAGGAACAATGGTAATTAGATATGGGAAAGAAGCAAGTGAAGAGTGATAAGAAAGTGCAGTTTACATGTAAACCAAAAAGCAAGATATATCAGACTACAGTATGAGAGAAACAAGCTAGAAATAGAACAATAAAGAAGGCTTACTGCCTGCCTTTGATGATCCCAGAATTCATGAGAGATGCTCCAGGGCTAGGGGCATGGCTTGTCGAATTTATAGTTAATTAGAAGCAAGAGTGCCTTATGGATGTCCCAGTATAGTAGAACTGACAGAAGTAGGAGCAGAAACTATGATATAATGATCCTTATAAAACATGGCTGGCCTACTGCTAAGACAAAGATAGTAGATATATAAATATCAGTAGATTTTTGCTTAGCTAGGACATTTAAGAAAAGATTTTATAATAGCTGGGGACATGCTCACATAGTCTTTTGAGCTAGTACTTTATGGCACCCAGAAGTTTGCTTGGTACACAATTACTATCTACTCAGAAACCTTGGAACACATGAATGGTGTGCAGCATAGCCAATCCAGAGAATCAGAGATAATCACCTGTTTATATTATGATTGGAGTTTGGAAATAAAGGAGAATAATCCACTGCAGGCCAAAATGCTGCAAAAAATGCCAGTCATTTTTTGAAATATTAGAAAAATAGAAAGATAAAAAGATGTGGCCATTAAATGCCATGTAGTCTAAATCTTTAAGTAAAAGATTAGAAATATTGTACCTTATTAAGGACATTGAGAGCATAGAATGACCTACAGAGAAGTTAGGTATTGTATTATTGTTATATTGGATTTATTTTCTACACAGTGGTATCTTAGAGAATATTCTTGTACTTAGGAATTCATACTAAATTAACTTTATGAGAAAATGAAAAGATACAACATATTTTTGGTTCAGAAAAATTTTATTTACATATGGAACTAGGAGGTATAAAAATAATTATATGAAACATGAGTATTACACTGAAAAAAATTTGCTTTTTTTTGTTGACAGAATTAAACTGAGACCTGTGCTCTCCACGTAAGCCACACCCTGTCATAGAAATGTATACTCTAGTGTCACTTATATGATATACAAATGACATTAGAATATGAGACACTAGAATATGTGTATAGTATATATAATGTATAAATGACACTAGAATATATATTCATATAATTCAATATATGTGAATTATATTCATATATAATTATATGTTTTCATATATATGAAGTATAAGTTTCAATGTAATATTAATATTTAAGAATTATCAATGAATCAAATAAGTGAAAATAATAAATGGGCCACATTCATAACTATTTCTATTCCATGCAGAATATTCTTGGATGGTAATTGTTCCTTGAATTGAATGCAGACTAAGGACCAAATAGTTAAGTCAAAGTAGTCAATATATTACACTAGATCTCTTGGCCTGTAAAAACTTCAGATGCTGTATTGAACAGGAACCTCAGGGCAAAAGCTTTACTCTCTGCCAGGAGATAGGCTGTGTACCAAATATCCAAAGAGTAGATAAGCCCTCTTTGGTGACATTTTCATTTTAATGTTTGCACTTCCTCCATTCACACATCCCACCATGAATCAGAAATCAAGGACCAAATTGTACATCTTGAATGTTTCCACTTTTACCTCTTCTTTATAACAAAGCATTTGGGGGCCCTTTCCTGTCAGAAAACTCTCTTCCTTAGTTAAGAAAAACTGCTATGCAGCTGTATACATGGGTAACAACACAGAAATGCACACAAGATTTCTGATCTGGTCCATACTTTATAGTCATTCCTTGCTCTGCATTTTTGTTCACACTGGATCTTTCCTTCCTTTATTCCTTCCTCATGGGTCCATTACTCCTAAATAACCTTTATTCATATGTTAGGTTAAAGATGAATATTCTATTCATGGAAAATTTTGTTGACCCTCACAGGATCTAGGAAGTATGCCAATCACAGTATACTCTCACTTTTTCTTTTACAAAATGTTTTTTAAACAAAATATCTTTAAGCCAGGCACTTGGGGCTCACAACTGTAATCTTGGCTACTAAGGAGGCTAAGATTTAAGGATCATGGTTCAAAGCCAGCCCGGGCAAGAAATCTTATCTCTAATAAACTCTTATCTCTAATAAACCATCAGAAAAACAGAAGTGGAGCTGTGGGTAAAGTGGTAGAGCACTAGACTTAAGCTGAAGAGTTGAAGGACAGCACCCAGGCCTAGAGTTCAAGCCCTATGACCGACCACCCTCCCTCCTCAGCCCCCCCAAAATACTTAAGTAATTAAACCAAGTGGTTCCAACATGTCAGTTTATAAATATAATGTACTTTGATTAATGTCATCACTTTCATCATTCTTTTCCATCTCTTCCAACACCACCCATCCCCTCAAGTTATGGAGTTTCATTTTTCGCATATGTATAGTGAATACTTTTGACTGCACTCACCTACTCTTCATTTCTCCATTTGTCTGCCCATTTCCTTGCCTGCCCCCCTCCACCCACTAAATACAAATACATGTTCCAGCTTCTTGACATTCATTTGGTTACACTGAAGTTAGTTGTTCAAAGGAATTAAATCATTGGACTTCTCTGCATATACCATACTTTAGTTAATGTGTATGTCAATGTATGCATTTGCTTTTCCTCTTTAACACCTATCTAGCTCTTTAGAAATGGATTTGTATTCTCCCCATTGACTACAAAAGTAAGATTCCTTGAGGTCAAGGACCCGTCATCATTGTAGCTCAGCTAGCTAAAGAACATTTGTCACATACCAAACACTGAATATTGGTCAAATATATATTATTAAAAATTATTCTCTTTTTGTTTTTGTTTTTGTCAGTCATGGGGCCTGAACTCTGGGCCTGGGCACTGACCCTCAGCTCTTCAACCCAAAGCTAGTGCTCTACCACTTGAGCCACAGCGCCACTTCTGGCTTTTTCTGCTTATGTGGTGCTAAGGAATGGAACCCAGGGCCTCATGCATGCAAGACAAGCACTCTACCACTGAGCCACCTTCCCAGCCCTACAAATTATTTTTACAGGTATTTTATTTGCCAAACAAGATGCTAAATGGTTCATGGGCATTAGTCCTCACACTGATTTTAGAGTTGTACATGATTACCCCAAGTTCCCTTTCTTACTGAGGTTAAGGTGCAGTGACAACACACAGAGAGCCAGGAGGATAGATTGTGGTGCACTGGGGCAGGTGCTAAAGCTCAAACCCATTCCACACAATTGTTTACTCAGTACAACACTGGACTTAACACATGCCTTTCATTGTGGGAATAAGCATCTGGAAAATTGTACAAGTCAATTGATGTGTCTTTTGGAAGGGAAAACATCTTGGAAGTGGGAATATGGTATCTATAAAATCTATTCTATATCTAGCATTGTTACCCCTTCCCTGCTCTACTAGAAATGGACTCATTGCCTTATTCATATAACTATAACCCTTCTGTACATCATTTTTACAGTAAAATAAAAAAAGAATTACAATACTTGAAACAGGTAAAACAGAGCTTGACCTACAATAGGTCCTCTATAAACATTAGTTACTATATCCCATTTCATCTGTGATGAAAGTATGTGTATGCACATGTTGGCATGATAGATAAATATCAGAATATTCTCATCTTTAAAAAAGAATAGCTATGTTGTGTGCTTTCAATGATATCTATTTACATTAAAGAATAACACATGATTTTAAAATAAAATAAAATCTATTCTTTATTTATTTTTTGTAGGTTGTAGGGTTTGAACTGAGGGCCTGGGTGGTGGTGTCCCTGAGTTTTTCCCCTAAGGCTAGAGTTCTACCACTTTGAGCTGCAGCACCGTTTTCAGTTGTTGTTTTGTTGTTGTTGTTTTGTTTTGTTTTTATTTTTGGTGATAAGAGTCTCACAGACTTTCCTGCGTAGCCTGGCTTCAAACCATGATCCCTAGATCTCAACCTCCTAAGTAGCTAAGATTATAGGAAATGAGCCATTGGAGCCTAGCTAAAAACTATTCTTATGAACTAATTTAAAGGTTAAAAATATTACACTGACTTTATGCCTGAAATTTCTAAATCATTTTTTTACTTGTTACAGCCATGCAACGAATGAAACAATGCAAATAATTAAGTCTCTGATAGTAAATATGCAGAATGAAGGACTATTAGTGTGATATGATGAATCTAATCTAGTATATAAATTACATCATTTTTAAAAGCTATAATTTACTTAAAATTATTCATAGTTGGTTTTCAAAGTTTTACCAAGAATATACAGTAATGAAAATAGAAGGCAGGTTAAGATGTGGAGATATTTTAGAAGTTGAACTGTGTTGAATAATGAGCAGAGCCTACATATCACATGTCATTTTGTGCCAAGCTTCCCTGGCAACCAGCGCTGTGACACTCCATAAGGGTAAGTGCATTTTCATGCTCTTTTTTCTTATTACCAACTCTAAGGTCTGAAATAATCAAAGAAGGACTTGTAACCTTCATGAGCTCTAAATACAGGTTTAAAATTCAAAGTAGAAAGCTGGCTTTTCTTCCTGAACATGAAGCACACACTTGAGATAAAATGGAACTCACAAGTAAAGTAGATTAGATATAATATGCCTTAGTTCAAAAAGTAGTAATACACAGTAATTTGATCCTGAAAATTATAAAATAGCTTTCATTACATAGAGAGATTCTACCATTTCAAAACTGAACTTTTATATTTTTACTATATAAAAACAATATTCACTCTTTCTTGCTTTTGGAAGAAAACTGTAATTACTTGCAGAAAACTATGATCAATTAGGAACATTTGGTAAAAGTGAATATGAGTTCTGACTATTGTTGATATATTAGCATCATTATTCTTCATGTATCTTTAATCCCATGTAAAATCATATTTGATGTTCCAAAAGGTAATTATTATGTTCACATTTATAGATCAGAAAAGGGAGCATCATAGAGTTTAGTGAAGTCTCAAATTAACAACATAATAGGCAGAGTATGGTTAGAATCGAGATATTCCCTATCTCATTGTCTTCTTATATATCAAATATTATACTTACATAGTCACTCAGTAAGCTTAATTCAATAAGAATAATTTTATTATCATATCAATGACTAATTTCTGTTTTAACCTATCTGGTGGCCAAAGCCTTTGAGTGTCTAGCAAATAATCTGAATATTTGAACATCCAAATTTATAAAAAAGTTCAAGGTTTAAAGTATTTGTTCTTAGTATTTTGTGATTTTGAAAGGGCCATTCACAGAATCATATTTCATTACAAAAGAGACTCTAGTCATTGTAGTAAGAAATGCAAATTATTTTTGTAGCAATTATTATTATTATTACTATATTTTGCAGTGCTGTGATTGGAGTCCATGACATCTGTCACGATAGGCAAATGAATGATACAGAATAAATCTATGCTTATAATCCAAGTCTTCAGACACTTTACTCATAGATTTTTTTATATATCATTTACAGACATAGGAAGTGAGAAAAACTGAGAACATTTTGAAGAACAGAACAATCCACAAACACAAATTGTCTTTGTGAGACCCTCAGATGTTTCAGCAGTACGTGTTCATTGTGCCTTAAGACACACTATATCTATCTATCTATCATCTATCTATCTATCTATCTCTATCTCTCTATTTCTCTCTCTCTCTCTGTCTATGTCACATTTTCTTGATCCATTCATCTACTGAGGGGCATCTGGTTGGGTTCAATATGTTGGGTATGGTAAATAATGCCACAATGACATAGCTGTGCTGGTAGCTTCAGTATAGTTTTGTTTGTGATTATTTGGGTAAATGCCCAGGAGTAGGATTGCCAGATCACAGGGGAACTCTAAGGTTTAGCCTTTTGAGGAACCTCCATACTGTTTTCCTGAGTGACAGAACCACTTTATATTCCCACCAACAGTGTAGTAGTGTTCTCTTTTGGCCATATCCACACCATCATCATTGTTATTATCTTTCTTGATAAAGGCCATTCTGACTAGGGTGAGGTGGAATTGCAGTGTTTTGATTTACATTTCTTTTATGGCTAGAGATGTTGAATATTTAATCATGTGTTTATTGGATATTATTATTTCCTCTCTAAAGAAGTCTCTATTTAATTCTTTTTTTATTTTTTATTTTTTGGGTCCGGTCGTGGGGCCTGAGCTCTGGGCCTGGGCGCTGTCCCTCAGCTCTTCAGCTCAAGGCTAGTGCTCTACCACTGTAAGCCACAGCACCACTTCCAGCTTTTTTCTTTTTGCTTATGTGGTGCTGAAGAATCGAACGCAGGGCCTCAGGCATGCAAGGCAAGCGCTCTACCACTAAGCCACCTTCCCAGCCCTCTATTTAATTCGTTAGCCCACTTATTAATGGGTGATTGTTTCTTTGAGAATTTGTTATTGGGAGTTTTAATTTTTTGAGCTCTAGGTATATTTTGATATGAGGCCCTTGTCTGTTCTATGGCTAATGAAGATCTTCTAATCTGTGGACTTTTTATTTATCTTGCTAGCTATGTCCTTTGCTATGCAGAAGCCCTGCAGTTTAATGCAATCCCATTTGTCCACCCTTTCTTTGATTCAATGCTTTCACCAGAAAGAATGACATCCCCCATTAGTAAGGAAATGGAAAGACCCGCAAAAAAACATACTTATTGACGTAAACCAGACCCAAGGAAACATAGGTTCCATTGTTTCCTCATTTGTAATAATTAGTATATGTCTAGAATAGTTCTTGTAGAGGATTACAATACAATAATTATGTACATATGACCCTATGAACATATAGTTTAATCCCCTGTTGTCACTTATTTTGGTACCCTGTGTCTTATATATACATTTATCTGCTTTGGGGAAGGGAAGGCAAATCACAAAATGATGAAAGGACGGATAAAGGGTGAACCAATGCAACAGTGACTAACTAGACACTATGTTTGAAATGAACTTTGCAACTTGGGGGAGAGAGAGAGGAGGTAAGGGGAAGGGAAAGGGGGAAAAAGGGAGTGAGTAACACTGTTCGAAAAGAAATTACTCATTACTTATGTGACTGTAACCCCTTGGTACATCACCTTTACAATAAAATAAAATAAAAGACATAATATGCCTCAGGAGAGGCAGAATGGAGAAGAAGACGAAGCAAGGTGAAGGAGGAAGGTGAATGTAGGAAAGAGAAAGAGATATTCATCGAGCGATCTGCCACTAAAATTAGTAGTTAATGAAAAGAAAGTTTTGAAACACTCTACAAACAGACATGATGAAATTTTATGAGACTGAAACAGAGTTCTACAATTATGAGAGAACTAGGTTCAGAAGGAAAGAAAGAACACAGATACTGGCTTTTGAATTAGACTCAATTACAAATTCTGCTCTTGCAACTTCAAATAAGAATTAGGATTCTGATTGATTAGTTATTTTTCTTTTGTAGCATTCACTGTCCTCACTAACCAGAAAAAAAATGTGCCAAAAGTGTTTTACATTGAGAATTAAATGAGTTGTGTATAAAGTGCCTATGGCAGAAAAACATAGATTTTTGATTGTTTATTTTATTTTGCATTAACTTGAGGTAGCTATGCAAAGCAGGTGTCATTCAGCAAAGCAGTTTAAGAGTACAATTCATCTTGATAAATGTCACCCCTTTCCACATTTTCACCATCCTTCCCCTGCTCTCTCCTTCTCTCACTTTTCTTTCTTTTTTCTTTTTTTTTTGGTGAGAATACCATACAGAGGAGTTACAATTACATGGGCAAGATAACGAGTACATTTCTTATCAACCATTGTTGTCTCCTCTTTGTTTCCCCTTCCCATCCTTCCCATACTTCCCCCACCTCCCCCCACCTTCTCCTACCCAATCCTCCCCCCACCTCTCCCACCAAAGTTGTAAAGTTCGTTTTTCGACATAACGACTTGTACATCTCATTGTTGCAATGGGTCTACTTGTATCCCTAGTTAAATGATTTGTTTTTGCTCTTCCCCTCCACAAATTATACCAACATCAAATACAGTGAAAGCAGGGGTTATACCGTGGTGGAGGGACATACAAAGCAACATAGAAATCATCTTATAACTATGTTAGAAACAATTGCATGAGAGAAAAAAAGAACATTTGAATACTTATCTTGGGGTTCATTTCACCTAACATCAACTTATCTGACTTTCACTGCTTGTTTCAGACATATACTAGTTATTGTAAATAAGGGAAACCATGGGACCTATGTTTCTTTGGGCCTGGCTTACTCACTTTTCTTAATTTTGTAGGAAGTATATTGAATTCCTAGCTGCATATTTCCCATCTTCCCCTCTTCATTTATCCACCCCTTACATATGCCCCTTTTCCCTGTTTATATTAATTCTGACTTTGCCTTTGTAAGGAATTATACTGAGTTCTCCCCTGAAAATACCATATTTCAGTTAATACATTTGTATACACTTGAATACCATACAATGTATTTACTTACAAGTTTATAAGTTAAATCTAGGTTCCATATATAAGGGAAGATATTCATTCTTTTCTCTCTGGGCCTAACTTACTTCACATAATAAATATATTTTTCCAGTTCTTTTCATTTCTTTACAGATGGCAAAGTATCATTCTTTCTAGTGGATGAGTATTCTGTTGTGTATATATACTGCATTTTCTTGATCCACTTGTCCACTGAGGGTAAATTCCATACATTGGTTATGGTGAATAGTGTTGAAAAGAACATGGTAGTGCTGGTGACTTTACTGTGTCCTGGTTTATAATCTTTTGGATAAGTTCCCAGAAGTGGAACTGCTGATTTAGGGCAGTTCAGTGTTTAATTTTTTGAGGAACCTCCAAACTGCTATTAAAGGAAGGAGTGGGATAAACATAGCACTCCTTGGAAATAACTTTGAGTAAAACCCCAAAAGCACAAAGCACAATGAATCCAAGAAAGACTTGATAAATGAGACTGTATCAAACTAAAAAGCTTCTGCATGAAAGAAGACATCACTAACAGGTAAAAAGAAAGCTGACAGAATACAAGAAGATTTTTGCCAGCTAAAGATCAGACAATGACCTAATATAAAAAAATTCAGATATGAAACCTTTGTCCATTGTATGGCTAATGAAAATCTTCTTCCAATCAGTGGGCTTTCTATTGATCTTGCTAGCTATGTCCTTTGCCATGCAAAAGCTCTGCAGTTTCATGCAATCCCATTTGTCCAACTTTGATTTGTGGTGTTTCTAGTATATGTCTAGGACGAGCAGAAAAGATCAAAAGCTATGTATATATGACCATATAAGATGATGCTAATTAAAATGAACCCCAAGATAGGGACACAAATGGTTTTATCTTTCTTGATATTGTTTTTAATAAAGTTATAATGTACTATGTGATTGTTTTGTTTCTTTTGTATGTTCTTCCCCTATGGTATAACCTCTGTTTTCACTGTATTTGATTCTCGTGTCCCACATCTTGTATATACATTTTTCTAATTTACGAGGAAGGGAAATAAAACAAAATGCTGAAATGAGGATACAGGTTGACCCATTGTAACAATGAGATATACAAGACACTATGTTGAAAACAAACTTTACAATTTCGGGGTGGGGCCGGGGGGCAGGGAAGAGGGGAAGGAGTTAGGGAGGTGGGGAGGTAAGGGATGGTAGGGGAAAAACAAAGGAGGAGTTAACAATGCTCAATAGGAAGTGTACTCATTACCGTACTCATGTAACTGTAACCCCTCTTTACAGTATTTTTACAATAGAAATATATTAAAAAATATTCAGAACCTGGGGGCCTGTAACTCATGCCTGTAATCCTAGCTACTCATGAAGCTGAGATCTGATGATTGCGGTTCAAAACAAGCCCAGGTAAGAAAGTCTTTGAGACTCTTATCTCCAATAAACCACTCTGAAAACTGGAAGTGGCACTGTGGCTCAAGTGGTAGAGCACTAGTCTTGAACTGAAGAGCCCAGGGAAAGTGCCTAAGCCCAGAGTTCAAGCCCCATGACCCATAAAAAAAATCAGAGAACTTAATTAAACCCTCCAAAATTTAACAATCGGCAAATAGATTAATGAGCTACACAAAAGTTTCTCAAAAGAATTGCAAAAGTGGCCAATAGACATGAGGCTCAACATCTTGGCCATAAAGGAAATAAAAATCCAAACAACATTGAGATTCAACCTCAATCCAGTTTGAATAGATATTATTAAGAACATTAATGATATCAGATGCTGACAAAGATGGTGTCAAATGGAACTCTAATACACTTTTGGTAAGAACGTTTGCTTTTTCACCAAGAAAACCTGTCTATTTAGAACATTGGTTTCATTAAATCTATTGCTCTACATTGTTTGCAAAGTTGAATACTCCTTTTTGCCTCTCAAGTATCTCAGTATCTAATGAGAATGATGGTAGTTGGAGAGACACAATGTACCACTGATTCCTGTAAGAGAAAAAATATATTTTGCCAGTGTGTATGGGTGTGTATTTGTGTGCATGAGTGAACTAAGGCAAAAAAAGAGGAGATTCAGAATGAAAGAGATCAAGGCGGAACAAAAAATACAGAGGATAAAGAAAAATGGAATGTTAAGCCTGTTGGAAATTTGTTATTCCCAACATGGCCACAAGGCTGGAGGAAACTTCTGGTTTTCCAAGAATAGCTTTGTATAGAAAAGGAAGACTGTCCATGACAGCTCAACATTGTGCAGTGATAGTTACTCGACTTGTTTTTTGGTTGTTTCCATCATGTTCTGTACTAGATCCTGTAATTTCTACTAAAAAGCAAAGCTTTCTGAAAGGATTTAAAGTGCATTTCTTTGAGGTAGATGTTTGTCGATATCATACAAAGAGTGAGGAAAAAAACAAGAGGAAGAGCTCTAATGTTTCCTTTAGAGGGTTGCAAATCATGGAATTATGAGTTACACAGATATTTACAAGCTTGGTCTAGATAGACTGTAGTAATCTATAAATGCTATTCAAGTTATTTATGGCACAACTGCTCTAACACATTAACAATACCAGGAAATGTATTTAATTTATTCTCAAAGATGCACATTTACATTATTCACAACAAGCCATTTATTGGGAAATGTGCAACCCTTAAACTAAAGTGAATGCATCTCTAGTGGGTTTTGAATAGTTGTAACTGTCTAATAAATGCTCCTGTTTTAACTTACTGTATGAGCCACTGTAAATGTTCACCAGCCAGCAAGCAGACACTTTATCCTATGAGTTAGTGAACAGTCTATAACACATGGCAGGATCTGTTAACTAGTCTGAAGTGATACCGAACCTTCTTTCATTACAGAATTTTTTTTTAGGACATGAGAATCACATTATTCTTTTAAAATTTCTGACCCAATAGTCTGTAAGTGCCAGAAGGACATATTGTGTAGGATATATTGTAATTTCCTTCCTTCCTTCCTTCCTTCTTTCCTTTCTTTCTTTCTTCCTTTCTTTCTTTCCTTCTTCCTTTCTTTCTTTCGGGTCTGGACGTGGGCCTGAACTCTGGGCCTGGGTGCTGTCCCTCAGCTCTTCAGCTCAAGGCTAGTGCTTTACCACTTGAGACACAGCACCACCTCTGGCTTTTTTCTTTTTGTTTATGTGGTGCTGAGGAATCAAACCCAGGGCCTCATGCATGCAAGGCAAGCGCTCTACCACTGAGCCACCTTCCCAGCCCTATATTGTAATTTTCTGAAGTTATCCTAATGTTTTGGCTAGTTCTAGAAAATCTGGTAAATTGGAGTGTCATTGATCAAGTGTAAAATCTACTTGCATCAAAACAAAAAAATACCCTGGACAAGTGTGGGTACTTTATAAAAATATGAATACATACACATCAGGAGGTGTATGTTGAGCAGGAAAGAGAAAAAAGTAATGAAGACTAGAGATTTATCTTCAAGGATGAAAAGGATAAGGGGAGAAGCAGTTGCCAGGGAAAGTAGCTATAAATTGAATCTTTAGGAGTTTATGTATTGTAACATTTACTCTTCTTAGGAAACCTGTGAGAGCAAATACTAAAGAACCATGTTACAGAGTGAGAATTATCTCTAGATTCAGATGATATAACTGCCATATTTTATTTTTAGTACTGAGAAGTGAACTCAGATTTATAATTATGCAAGAATTCTATTATTGAGCTATAAAACCCAAACCTATTCAATTTTTTTGTTTTTACATAAGCCCAAGTTTCCTAGGCTGGTTTCCAACTTGTGATCCCGCTGCCTTGACTTATTATGTAGTTGGGAGTACATAGTCTCAATTCAAAATTGCGTATATGTCACAGATCTTCCCTTGAATTTTGGACAACTGGATTGTTTTGAAAGTGGAATTACATGTGTTTGAGCTTTTAGTTCACTTTTTTTTTTGGTTGTGGAGCGTGAACTCTGGGCCTGAGCACTGTCCCTCAGCTCTTCAGTTCAAGGCTAGCACTCTACCACTTGAGCCACAGTGCCACTTTCAGCTTTTTCTGTTTATGTGGTGCTGAGGAATCAAATCCAGGGCCTCATGCATGTGAGGCAAGCGCTCTACCACTGAGCCACTTCCCAGCCCTTTTAGTTCACTTTTAATTGAAATTGAATTAAAACTAAAATTTATCTAAAATTTTAGGGAACTAAAATTTAATTAAATGTTTTCCAGTTCAATTCTATTCTCTAAGTAACATTTAAGAAAACAATACTTTCTTACTAAAAACAGCTATTTTTCTCCTTTTGACAATTTGAAAAACAGCCAGATGCTGGTGGCTCACTCCTGTAACTCTAGCTACTAAAGACGTTGAGATCTGAGGATCTCAGTTCAAAGCCAGCCCAGGCAGGAAAGTCTATGAGACTCTTATCTCCAATAAACCACAGAACCCAGAAGTGGCGTTGTGGCTCAGGTAGTACAACCTTAGCCTTGTACTGAAGAGCTCGGGGACAGTGCCCAGGTACAGAGGTCAAGCCCCATGACGGATTTAAAAAAAAAAAGAAGAAGAAGGAAGAAAACACACAGAATGGGAAAAGATGTTTTACTAGCTATGAATCAGATAAGGGCATCAGACTTAACATATACTTAGAGCTCAAAAACTTACCTTTCAAGTAACTTACTTTCCTTCAAGTAACAACAACCTAATTAATAAATGGACTAAGGACTTAAGAGACTTCTCAAAAGAAGTAAGAATGAACACATGAAGAAATGTTCAAAATTTCTGACCATTAAAAAATGAAAATCAAAACTACATTATATCACCAGAGTTAGAATGGCCATTACTAAGAAAACTAATAATTTCAGATACTGGTGGGTATGTGGCCAAAAGGGAATGCCACTATACTGTTGGTGTGAATGTAAAATTTTCAATCACTATGGAAAGCAGTGTGGAGGTTCCTTGAAGGACTCAACATAGAACTTCTCTTATGACCCAGCAATTGAACTCCTGGGCATTTATCCAATAGAACACAAAGGAGGCCACATTGAGCAATCAGCATAACTATGTTCATTGCAGCATTATTTACCATAGCCAGAATATGAAGTCTACTCAAATATTCCTCAGTCGACAAATGGATTGAGAAAACAGAGTGTGCAAACACAATGGATTTCTATACTTCCATAAGGAAGAATGAAATTGTACCATTCATAAGCAAATGGAAAGATTTGGGGGAAAATTATATTAAGTAAAGTAAGTCAAAGAAACATATCATCTCTGGTTTCCCTCATTTGGGGTAACTAGAATGTGCCTCTAAATCTACACATAAACACACTTAATTGTAAAAGATAAAAAAAATGCATACCCTGGAACATGATAAATCACACAGGTTTCTAGACAGTGAGACCAAAGGAAGATACTATTAGAAAAGGATCACAAATACTCAATAGCTATGTGTATATGATCATATGAAGTGATATTTATGAAAATCAACTCCAAGAAATGGAAACAGTAGTTATTTTTAATTTGTTGCTGTTTTCACTTTCTTTATCTTCTGTCTTGTTTGTCAGTTTATCTGTTTTGGGGAGCACAGAATGGGTAGGACAAAGGATGAACAAATGCAGCAGTGATACTCACTAAACACCATGTTGAAAATGAGCTATACAACTTGTGGCGGGGAGGGGGGGGACTAAGAGGGATAAATTGGGAAGGAGTGACACTGTTCAAAAAGAAATGTATTCATTATCTGACTTACAGAACTGTAACCCCTCTGTATATCACCTTTATAGTAAATATATATACATATATATATACATATATATATATAACTAATGTTAGGGAAATATAACACAACTCTGTCATTAATTTAAGTGTATGTGCTTTGATGAATTTGGTTGAAATCCTTTTATCTAAATGTGAGATAAATCTGAAATGAGACACAACTTGCACTGTGATATTTGATCTGTGTATGTTCAACCATGATTGTAACATTTTGGTTTTCAGGAGCAATCAGAAAATGATGTTTAAACACAGAACTAAATAAAGTATAATTTTAGAAATACTTTTTTTTGGTTGATTGTGGGGCTTGAATTCTTGGCCTGGACATTATCCCTCAGCCTTCAGCTCAATGTTACTGACTTATAATAATTAAATTCTTTTTCTGATCCTATAAGACATAAAGAAGAAATTTATTTTGTTTTACTTTGTAAAACAAAGTATATTTGATATTTTATGTGATCTCTTGCTTTCTCTCTAGCTGTTTGGCTTTGTTTTGTTTTGGTTTTGGTTGGTCGTGGGTGTTGAACTTTAGACCTGAGTGGTGTCCCTCAGCTCTTCAGCTCAAGTCTAGCCCTCTACCACTTGAACCACAGCACAACTTCTGGCTTTTTTTCTGTTTATGTAGTGCTGAGGAATCGAACCTAGGGCTTCATGCATGCAAAGCAAGCACTCTACCACTGAGCCAACTTCCCAGCCTGTGGTTTGGCTTTTTGAGTCAAGGTCTTCTGCTACACTTCAGACTGGCCTCAAACTCACTATGTAACCTAAGCTGGCTTTGAATTCAGAAACTTCCAGACTCAGCTTCCCAGTTGATGGGATTGCAGCCTGAATCATCATATTCTGCTGATACTGAGCTTTATAAGGATTATATAATTATATATATAATTTTTATATATAATTTATATACATATAATTTGCCTTTGAAAGTATCAAAAACATAAAAGTTATAAATATACTTAGTATTTAGATTCAATATTAAATACTTTAGAACAACTTTTACACTAGAATGATAACTTTTTTTTTTTGTCAGTCGTGGTTCTTGAACTCTGAGCTCTTCAGTTCAAGGCTAGCACTCTACCACTTGAGCCAGAGCTCCACTTCCGGTTTTCTGGTGGATAACTGGAGGTAAGAGTCTCATGGAGTATCCTGCCCAGGCTGGCTTTGAACTATGATCATCAGATGTCAGCCTCCTGAGTAGGTAGGATTAAAATAAGTTTTGAGTAGGGGCTGGCTAGGTGGCTCAGCGGTAGAGTGCTTACCTTGTATGCATGAGTCACTCATGCACCACATAAACAGAAAAAGCCGGAAGTGGCACTGTGGCTCAGGTGGTAGAGTGCTAGCCTTGAGCCGAATAGCTGAGGGACGGCGCCCAGGCTCATTCAGGCCCCACGACCAAAAACAAAACCCCTCAAACTTAGTATAATGAATAACTGAAAATTGCAGCTTGTGTAAAGATGACTCCAATAGTATGAAAGGGAGTAGAAATATAATCTCAAATACATGAATGCACTTGAACTTAAAATTTTATCACAATGAACAAACGTTCAGAAAACCATTCCAACATTCTTGGAGTAATTTTTCATAAGTAAAACATATCAATTAACGAGTACCTCAAGCTTGCAGCCTGTGGTTCATGCCTGTAATCCTAGCTACTAAGAAGGCTGAGATCTGAGGATCACAGTTCAAAGCTATTCCAGGCAGGAAAGTCCATAAGACTCTTATTTTCAATAAACCACCAGAAAACCGGAAGTGAGTGTGTGACTCACTAGCCTTGAGCTAAAGAGCCAAGGGACAGCACCCAGTCTGAGTTGAAGCCCCATAACACACACACACACACACACACACACACACAGCACCTCATTCCTAGAAGCAATAATCTAATAAAAAGGTAAAATGAATAATATTTCTTCTATAAATATATGATGCTGAACTTCTATAAATATATTTGATTGTGTAAGACAGAGGGTAAAAAAAGTCATCTACATCTCTAATTGCCATCTGTGTGACAATCTGCCACCTTAAAAGGTAATAGTAGATACAATTTCAATATAATTTAATGTATAATTCAGATGGTCTTGTTCTTAATTCTGTTTTGATCTTATCTTTTTGTTCCATTATATCAAAAATATTACAAATAATCTCAGTAAAAGATTCACAATGTTTATGAGTCACTTAGTATCATGGTGAACCTCAGGAATATAAGAGAAGTCGGTAACCAGTTAACTATAATTTTCATTTTGTTCTGTATCAATTAATAAAGTCTGTGAGGCCATGAGTTTAAAACAGCCCCAAATAATGATAATAATAATAATAGTAATAAAAGGAAAACAATATACAAAAAATTTTTAATGGAGACTCTTATGAACACATTAAAAATTGTTTCCACTTTTTAGTATTTGGTTTTCTTCTTGGTCATGGATTATAGTCAGCTGCTTCTTTACATATATTGCCATTGAGAATCAGAAACAGAAAGGATAAAGCTCCATTAATTTTCAGTGTGAAAATATCTATATAACCACATCAAAGACCAAGATGGAAATTATTAATCTTCAAAAAGGAAACAAAATATACTTTGAATGAACTAGGACCCTATCATTCTCCCTTCTAGTTGCTCACCATTCCTTGAAATTGTGAATGTTTCACTGTTTAAAGTTTGAGTTTTGGACTCCAATTTTAATGTCTTGGTATTTGTTTTGGAAGGATATGAATTGACTTGTGGATAATCTAGATTCCTCTAAAGTTTGTATATAAATTTTATTAGGGAAGTTCTAGAGTGAACTTCAGTGATAATTCCAGCTTCTTTCTGAGCTCTGTCCTTTGTAAGGTTATTACCAGATGGTCTGAGGACTTTAAATGGTATCTCTGTATAAGCCTGTGGAATTCAACTGTGTCCTAGGTCTGTATGTGTTGGAATGGTTATAACATTAAGCGCTCCAAGAGAAATAGTTTGCCTATACTAAGGGAGTTTTCACTCTATGTATACACAAATTAATATTTACTCCAAAAGTCAAGCTTATGAAGATATCTAGATTTTTTGCCTACTCCCTTACTCTTCCACCTTTTGACATCCAAGTTCCAGCTTCTCATTTTTCTCAGGCTCTGATATCTAGAAATAGCATGGTCTTGTCTGATCCCAATTCTTTGTACCACTGCTTGAAATGTATCTCTAGCTATCAGAAAGTGCTTCTGTGATCTGAGTCCTGAGGTTCATCTCATTTTGGTTTCTTCTCTTATTGAAGATAGTTCAACATTGCTTATCATCCAATATCTCACAACTGTGGTTTGATATGTTTGGGATATGTAAAGTTGTTTGTGATGGGAAGATAAATACAGTGCAATTGGAAGGTATCTAGTGACATTCCAACGTGGCTAGAAATGAAACTTCTATTTCTTTGACAGTTCTTTGTAAACTGGCCTTAAAATCAGGTGGAACCACTAATAAGGTAATGAACTGAGGTATTGTGTAGGAGAACCATGATGGTAATTTTCTGAAAAACACATACCTACAAATTATCAAAAATACTGTGGGTAGGTTGAGTTGTGATTCCTCATTACCTTTCAGAATGATAGATACAAATATTTGTGAATAAATGATATGAAATGTGGGGTGTATAGTCACCTGTGATCTGTGACAGAGCCATCCCATAATCCTCCATAACAAGGATACCAATAACTGTGGATTCTCAAGTACTTTCTATAAAATAAAAGAGTACTTGCATATAGCTGTGCCCACACCTTGTAAAAAGTAAGTATTGCTAAATTATTTATATACCTAACAGTGCAAATGCTAGGTAAATAGTTGTTATAGTTGTAAATAGTTGTTGATCAGGGAATAAAGGAAAGAAAGCATGACTGTACATTTTCAGCAAGAATGAAATATTTTCCTCAAATATATTTGATCTTCCCAAAACAGATTTTTTTGTTGGATATGCAGCTATCGAATCACAAAAGAGGAAAAATGTGAAATGTAATTCATCCTTTTTTATTTTTTATTTTTTGTGCCAGCCCTAGGGTTTGAACTCAGGTCCTGGGTTCTCTCCCTGAGCCTTTGTGCTCTAGGCTAGGACTCTACCACTTGAGTCACAGCTCTACTTCTTGCATTTTTTCCAAGTTAATTGTAGGTAATTGTCTCAGGGAGTTTCCTGCCCAGGCTGGCTTGGAACCATGATCCTCAAATCTCAGCTTCCTGAGTAGCTAGAGCCATCAGTGCCTGATGTGATACAACTTTCCTTTTTCTTTTAATTTTTGCTGGACTTGGGGCTTGAACTCAAGGGGTGGATGATGTCTCTGAGCTTTTTTGGTGAAAATCTAGCACTCTACCACTTGAGCTTCACTTTCAGACTTTTTGGTGGTAAATTGGAGATAAGCACGTTGCATACTTTCTTGCCCAATCTGGCTTCAAACAACTATCCTCAGGTCTCAGCTTCCTGAATTGCTAGGATTGCAGCTGTGAGCCATTTACGTCCAAGTGATTTTTTTCTACTTTAAGTAGAGAACTTTTATTATAAAATAGAGGCAGAGGTAGAAGAGTTAGGGGGAAGGAAAGAGAAGTTTGAGAGCAATAGAACCCTTATTCTGTACTCTAAATGCATGGTAGTAAAAAAATCAAAGAAATCAAGCTGTATAAAAGAGAATGATAACAAGCATATTAAACTTCAGAAAACGAAGCAGCCCAGAGACTGCTTTTTATCAGATTCTAATTTTCAGAGCATGAAATGAGGTGCCCTCCTTTCAGTGCCTTGTTATTCTGGAAATAAGACTGGCTTTAAGTGATATTACAGCTCATTGCACATGGGGTAAGACTCTTCTGAAGAACTTGGAGTAATGAACTATTGTCTTCGAAATGACAATAATATCAGCTTGTCAGGGGAAAAAACAGAATTTACTTTTCAGATTATAAAAAATTACCATCATTGTCTTCTGCCTTTCAGCTATGAGTTAAAAAAAAAAAAGCCCTAGGCAGCCTAAGGGTCCTGATCCTTAGATGTGTCCTCCTGACAAACACAGGCTGCCATCTACTTATGAGAATGTTAGTAGAGGAGAAGGAGTGCTTGGAGCTGAACACTAGCAGTAAACCTTGGGGCAAATTGCTTCACTGAAACAGGACTTTTAAAAGTATTGCAAAGCGCTTGAGCACACTGAGTCATCGGTAATAAAATGTCACTAACTCAGAGACTTTGCCCCAAATAATACTGGCGGACAATGAAAGAGAAAAAAAAGGAGGATTTTGCTTAACTTCAATGCTTAATTATGGATCACATCACAGAATTAGCCAGCATTTCCTTTTTTCTTTTCGAGTTTTCTTTGCTTGAAGGAATAAGGGCAGTGTTCTGCACTGGCTTTCACTAGCAGATCATGCACACATAAAGAATTAGATAAAAGAGTAAATTCTAGAAATAAAGTATATTCTCCAAGCACAATAGTAAGGCTTTGATCAAATACAGAGTTTATTACACTTAAACCCTGTATAGTTTCTTTGCAGTCTTCTGTTGTGATCCTTCTCCAGAGGTTGGTGACAGTACAAAGATTGGAGTCTGTGTTTGATCATGAGGTTTTGTTTGGACAACTCTTCAATGAGTCTCCAGTTCCCACTATAGAGGGGAGAGAATGCCTGGCTTGATGTTGTGAATCAATTAAAGTTCATACAGTTTTTTTTTAAAACCCAAGGCACCTTTCTGGTAGAGGAGTTTCAAAGTCTTGCTTCTGCAAAACATACATGAGTTCGAAAATTTATCACAAGACCTTTGCTTTCTCCTATCAATAGCATTGTTTGAGAAATTAATTCCTTTGCCAAAAATCCAAGGAGAGCCACCAATAGAAAATATGTATTATTCTATGGAAACCGGGGTAGCATAAATAAAGGCAACTATAAGCCCTTTTAAACACATGCATAAAAATAGACTCTTTAAATCAAGCTGAGCAATTTCAAACGCTCCAGAAATTTATAGCACTTCTTTTGAATTTTCTGTATTATCTTTAAGGAGTTGTACAAAGGGGTTTCAACAGGTCATTTTATGAATGCATCTTAATCAATGTCGTGCTTCTCCCTCATCTCTCTCTATAAACATCTCTTGAAGAGTATATGATTCTGTAAATACTCAGTTCAATTTTGAAAGATATAAAATCAGGATCAAAATGAACGAAAGTAGGTAAAGGAGAAAATCATATAATAAATATTGAACTATTACATGTATGGGTACACATTAAATTATGCATATATATGTATACATATGTTCATATGTATGAATTTATATACACACCTGATCTTACCTCTAAGAATAAAGTTGTTTGGAAGAAATGTGTATAGACAATTCCATAAGGTTCTTTTAAATTAAAGCAGTGCACAAAACTGAGTAAGTTGGAGACCAATATGTAAGTAGATTATAAGAGCATGAAAAAGACAAAAACATAAAATAAAACATTTTCCCCATTTTCCTCAAATTCCTCCTTGAATTGTGGTCGGTTGTATTTGATCTATTTACTCTGGTTCTGACTTATACAAATTTTAATAAGTTCACTATGTTGTTAATGTCTTATTTACCCTTTTGAATTGGCAGAGACTTTCAGGTCAGTAACAGTTATTTAAAGGTACTATTTGATGCTTTATTTTGGTGTATTGATATTAACATAGACAAAAATCATTTTTCAGTAAAGAACATGACATTCCATTCCTATGAGATCAAGTAATAACTTATTTTATGGAAGGTGGGGAAAAATTGTTTTCATGAAGCTTATACAATATACTGTTAAACTTTCTCTTGTTTCTCAGTTGGATTATGAAAAATGTAAGGATTTTTCTGGCTGTCTTTGATTCCTTGTCTACTTGATCTTTTACTCCTTCTCTTCTTTTCTCAATACTATATTAAGTAAGTAATTCTACATTACTCAGAATACATATTAACTCAAAAGTTTAAACATTATTAAGATTTGTTTTGGTGTTTGTCTCTCAAGAGTTCCTTGGGAGGGAAAAATATAACCAAATATAGTGAATTGGTTGCATCAACATAGGTCACAATGAAGAAGAATTTGTTTTGGTGTTTGTCTTTCAAGAGTTCCTGGGGAGGGGAAAATATAACCAAATATAGTGAACTGGTTGCATTAACATAGGTCACAATGAAGAAGAAGTTGGTGAAATAGTAGTAAACACAGATTCCTTAAGTCAGCTCTGATAATACAGAAAGATTGTGAAGTAATTGTTTCCTTTGCTCAGGAAATGTGCATTAAATTGCTAATTATACTTCAAAAACAATGATTTTGCTTCCTGCTTTGCAAAGAACATCATCAACATTATCATCACTGTTAAGCTCTAATTAAGTTCTTAATATTTTGGGGCATTATGTCATGCCATGACTTTCAAACTAATAAAATTATGCAACATATTTAGATATAGGGGAATAATCAGATACAAAATCTGATTCCCATTCCTGTTTCCATTTTGAGGTCACCATTTATATTGGAGCCCACCAGAGCATATGAGAGAAAACATTACTTCTCTGTTAGACAGAATTGAGGACCACAGAAGAGTGTTCTAACATCTTAGCATGCTGTTGTAATGGTGCTTAGCCTGTAATGGTTTCAACATTTTGTTAGATGCCTAAAGATTCTCAATGAAAGTTATTGTCGTCATCTTCTTCTTCTTCATTTTACTTCTTCCGCTTCTTCTTCTTACATGTAACCCAGAAATACATAAATATTCTTGTCATGACAAGAAGTTGTTTATATCCTCCTCCAGAAATATAAAAGGAGGATAAAATATATTGTCCATCTCCAATTTCCAAGCATTCCAAAAATAGAAAAAATTATTACACTTGCAAAATCAAAGATCAAAGAAAATAATCATCCTAAAGTATCAAATGCAGATTGGCAGACAATCACAATCTTCTACAAATGTTCATAAAAATTTCATCCCAGTGGCCAGACATCTGGGCTTAAGAGAGCAACATTTTCATTGCAAAGTAATTAGAGCTTAATGGAGTCTTCTGTGAGTAAATTAGATCAGGAAAGGAGAAAAGATCATGGCCTCTACGTTTAATTAAACTTCAGGTTACTAATTCTTCTGTAGGCTGATTAACAAACACTATGCAAGCATACTCTCTAAAGTGTGCGTTTATGTACTCAGTCATAGAAAACACTTTTCAGACACATAAGACAAATAGTTTTGCCCTTAAAATAAACAATCCACTTTAAACAAAGAGAACTATTCATACTAAACCTATCTTCTTTTTCCACAATAAGTGAGCAATTGCTATAAGATCAAAGGCTCTGACTTCTTCAGACCAAGTAAGATCCATTTTAGTTCTTCACTTACCACATCTAAAACTTTTTGCAAACTTCTTAAGCTTTTTAAAGCCCAATATCTTCAGTTGAATAATATACTAATAGTAGTATTTAAATTGGAGTTTTAGTGCACGAATTAAAAATTATTTCTTACAACTACTTTGCTCAAAATATAAATGGTAAATAACTATTAACTTCTATATTCAAATTATGCACAAAGTAAGTGACTTAGTAGTAAAACCATTCTGCACGTTTTATTTTTATTAGCTTTTTTTTGCCCCCAGAACAATTCAACAGATTAAAAATAAATTGACAGGGAAATCTCTTAGAGTTGTAATACCATTTAATAAGCAATTAATAGTTACAAGCTACAAAAGCAAATTGTTATTTCAAATATAGTCTCCATTTTCTTAGAAAGATTTCTATAATCTTCCTACAATTGTTACTACATCAGTTTAATTTAATATATTTATTTTAACATCTTATTACTTGAATCTATATAATATGTTCCTAGCCTCCATTCTTCTTCTGTCAATCTTTAAACACAACAGGAGTTTTACATAATATAATTTACCTTCTGGAAAAATTAAGTTGAAGTTTGCTACTAGAAGAATATTTATTTCACCATACTCCTGTTATATTTCCATTTTACAAAAATAAAAGAAGAGGAGAAAAAAATGGTAATGAATTGTAGTTGTTTTCTTTTCTTCTGTGAACTTTAAAAGTAGAAATGTTGTAAAAGAACATATAATCTTTGAAAAACCAGCAAAAGGCAAAAACATATCTTAAAAAGCAAAATTGCAGAGAGATTTGGGCTCTTAAGATGTAATTGATTCCACCAGGATAAAAATCTAAGAAATTATAAGGAGGGTCATTTTTGTGCTAAGGAAGATCCCTTTAACAATGAATGTGCTCTCAAATACTTATATGATCATTACAGGCTCATTTTCCTTGTTTAACTTCCCATGATACAAAAGGATTTGGAAGAAACAATGGCACTTTAAATTGCTCAGTCTCAAATGCAAAATGTTTTCTTGCTCATTTATTTATGTGTGTATTTATTTATTGCTGGCCTCAGGAAAAAAATATTATATTCCCGTGTTACTAGATAAAGGCTCAGGGAGAGCAGCACTGTGAATGTATAGAGAACAATAATGAAAGCGGTACTGGAAAAGTAGGGGAATAAGGAAAATAATTACCTGAGGGCATGTGGTCCATGTTCCCCAATCAGACATGACACAGTCATTGGAACACAGGAGAGAACAGGACTGGGTTTCTGGGGGTGCTTCATTCTGGTTGCACAGACTAGTATTCATTGGTTCTCCTTCAACATTTGCAGTACTCACACATCTGTTAGGCAAAACCAGAAGACAGACTGATTGCTTAAAACAGTGGACAGTATACTTAAAGCTACTGTACTATTCTGTAGTTACTGACTATGAAAGGTATAGCTAAATTTAAAACATGACCTACAAAAAATATCCAAGATATAAAAATACAAAACACTATTCTTCATCTAGTGGGCTCTTACTGAGTGACAGCTCAATATGGAACCCTTTATTCAGAAAGGAAAAACAAACAATGGAAAAAATATCAGGAATTTGGTCTTCCTAACCTTTTGCGAGAATGCTGTCAAACAGTGATCCTCTTATTTACACTCCCTAGTGGCTGAGATTACAGATGTGAAGCAATTCCCTTGTCTGGAGAGACCTGGAAATGTAACTATTCCTTTTATTGTAACAAATCTTGAAGACTTTCCTTCTCTAAATAGAATCACCATTTTATAATACATGTAGTTAGAGCCTTCATAGATCTTATGACTCTTAAACCTTTTCTTCACAACTTTTCCAAACCTTCCTAAACTTTGCCCATAGTAAAGAATGGTGGCCTTTCATCCTCTTGTAAATCCATCAACATGCTATCACTCTGTACTTCTCTTTTGTAGTTATAATCTGCTCTTTGTCATCTTTCCATGTATTCTTAAGGATCCTGTGAACAAGTTGTGTCTACCAGGCAACTCAGGAAACTATCTTAAGGCAACACGCAGATATTAGGATATAGACATCTGGGTCCACATTCTGTCTAGCACACTGGATTTCCTTCACTGAATTTCCAGAATACTAGCCATTGAACTCTCTGTTTCACTTATGATTTAAGAAGGAACTTTTCTTGAGATTCTGACTAGTGTAAGAATAGAGACTTAAAATTGACAATCTCCCCAAATGAAAATGTAGTTATTCACTACATATTGTGTATCATTGATTTCCTTGCCCCTTTTCTATCAGTAATCATTTTTACTCAAACTATAAAACTACTCTAAGACTTTTTGTATTTGTTATTAGCACTGTCTTCCATTCCTTCCCTTCCATTGTGACTTCCTGAACTCAATTTAACATGTTGTTATTGCCATTGCAAGAAAACCTCTTATCAAAATCATCAAGAAACTCCAAGTTGCCAAACTCAATGGTGGATTCTTATGTGGGTAAAGGCAGGAGCGTTTGAAACAATTGAATACTATATCTTCCTTGAAAAACTTTCTTATTTGTTTTCTCATTTTCTTTGTTTTCCCCTTACCCCTTTGGCTCTTTCTCAGATTCATTTGTAGAATCTTTGTTTGACTCTTCTTAACATATGAAAGTTGGAGTTTACCAGGGCTCAAAATTGTATCAATACAAACTTTCAAGCTAATAATACACAAATTTATATTTTCAATTGTTTCCCTGAACCCCAGCCTATAAATAGCTCAGTTGGAGCGCTAATGGGATATTTCAAATTTAAAATGCTCAAATGGCAACTTTAGCTTTCCTGTCAACCCTTTTTCTTGTATTTCCCAATTCAACTAATGACAGTCCTCCCGTTGCTCAGGCCATACAATCTGACAATAATAATTGATGTATGTTTATCTCCCACAATTATTGGATCCAAAAACCTTCTGTTCTCTACCTTTAAAATATATTCCAAGTTTGACCTCTTCACGTTCACTTTTACTGAATGTAATATAACCAACAACTGTTCTTGTCTTGCATTATTCAATGGCCTCAAGTCTACAACACTGTTTCTAAAGCATTATGAACTATGGTATGAACTATGATATAACAATAAGGTTCTTTTCCAATGTAAATGGAAGTATGCCATCCTCTTCTACCCTAAACATTTTATAGTCTCATGGATTCATTTTGGAATTAGAATTATAGCATACATTTTTAACCTAATATGCAAAATATGAATAATTATATTTTACATGTTCCTTACTTTTTTTCTTTACATGTTTTTCTTTACATGTTTTCTTTACACATTTTCTTTCTTCCTATTGCTAGTGTGTGTGTGTGCTCACATGTGCATGAGCCATTACTGGGGCTTGAATTTGGGGTCTGGGGGTTATTCCTAAGCTTTTAGAATCAAGGCTACTGCTCTACCATTTGAGCCATAGATCTACTTCTGGCTTTCTTTGTGGTTAACTGAATATGAGTCTCATGAACTTTTCCTACTCAGTTGGCTTCATACTGTGATCCTTAGATCTCAGTCTCCTGAGTAGATAGGGTTACAGGGATGAGACACCAGTGGCCAGCTTCTTTCTTATTTTTGTGTTAATTGTCATTAACTAGTTGTACAAAGGGTTTTAAGTTCAATATTTCAATTTTCTTTCTACAGATCTATACACTCATTCAGGTTTCTCACTTTAGTAAAGCTTCTGTCCAAATTTCATTTTTTTACCAGTTCCTTCAAAACAGTACCCCCAACACTCCAGCCCAATTTTACATTCTTCTTCACATTTCACAGCAAAGGTATTTCATTATATAAATTTATATGTTCATTTTTCTCTCCTTACACATTCTGTGAGAATCAAAAAAATGTGATTCTAAGGATTGAACCCAGGACGTGTGTGTACTAGGAAAAAAATTCTTAACATTGAATTACAAACCCAGCTTCAGAAACTTTTTATATTCAGACATTTATCTCTAGCACCCAGAATGAACTCTGTAACATAAAAAGCAAATAATCACAAATGATGTGGGATTTGAAATATGACTACACTCATAGATAAACCATGAAGGTATCCTCTAGTATGCAGGTTTTATAAGAGAGTACAAGTTAACTGTTTTGTTCATCATAACAGAATAATATTTAGGTGAATTATAATTTAGAATGCAAGATTTATGGTAGATTAGCTTCACATTTTTAAATGTGATCATCCACATAAAGCAATAATGCTTGTTACATGGCATGTACATTTTAGTTTGTAAGAGCTGCCATAAGAAATACATAGTGTGATGCTTTTAATTCTGATTTTCAACTTGCTTAAGATAGAAATGCCTAGAGATTAGTAAAGTCTACCTTTACATATATCTGTGAAGATGCTTCCAGAAACAATGGATCATGAGGATTCTGAGCAAATGGATTATTTAATCCACTGATGAGTGCAAAATTTGAACAGAAGCTGCATACAGTTGGCTCATGGCTATAATCCTAGGTACTCAGGAGGTAGACGTTACAAGACTTATGGTTCAAGGGGGCGGGGATGGAGGAGGGAAGATGGAAAGGGATGGGAAGGGAAAACAAAGGAGGAGGCAACAATGCTTGATAAGAAATGTACTCATCTTGCCCATGTAATTGTAACCCCTCTGTATGGTATTTTCACCATAAAAAGACTGAGAAAAATGTTATTGAGACCTCCATCTCACTTAATGTCAGTGATGATCACCCATCATCTCAGGTACAGCAGAAAGCATAAATATAAGGATCATTGAAGAGGCCAGCCTGGTCAAAACACAGACCTATCTTAAATAATAATCAGAGCAAAAATCAACTGGAGGAATGGCTCAAGTGCCAGTCTCTGCCTTGCAAGGTGAAAACTTCAGTTCAACCCAGTACAACAACAACAAATGAGAATGGAGTGTTGAGATGAGAAAAACTTCCTTAGGGCCTATATCTTGTTCTGACCCTTTCTTATTCCTCTCATTTTCTTATCTTCCATAATGTGAGTTGCTTTGCCATTCTATCTCTGCCTTGGTAGGCTGACACCTCTAAGCCATAAACCAAAATAAATTTTTCCTCATTGAAGTTGTTCATGTCAGGTATTTTGTTACAGCTATGGTATTGAGAAGTAGGGCTATTGCTATGACTTAATCCTGACCATGTGGTCCAGAAAACTGTGGTTTTTGAGAAAAATTGAGAATAGTTTGGAGACGCAGATAGAACAATCTTAGAATGTTACAAGCACAGCTTAATTGGGGGGTGGTCTGGTAGGAGCTTGGAAGATCAGAATGATGACAAGAACATGTAAAATGAAGGCTAGACTAATGAGTTTTCAGGTAGAAATGAGAACTCTATTTGGAATCATCTATTGGAAGCCATCAATGTTACATTCTGGAAACAAATTTGTCTACAGTTTTCCCTGTCATGAGTTTTGGAAAGAATCTGAATTAAAAGGCAATAGATGAATTAATTTGGCAGAAAAATTTACAACAGTCAATATTCATGCTGTGGCATTGTGAATGCTGGCTACTTTTAGTCAGGTATACAGTAAGAATGGAAAGTAAATAGGAGAGCAGATTTTAAAAATGTGTAGTTTTGCCAGAAATTGAGCATGTATCAAGCTGAAAACAAGGAAATTATTATTGTTAAAAAACAATTGAAGAATCATGTACTTTGCACAAAGACAATAGAAGAGATATCCTGAGAGCAACTCAAGAATTGGCTAGACTTCACACATGGTGTGCTCAAGTATGAAAGGGTAAAAATTATGTGAAAGAGTTTCTCTTGAGAAGAGATTGCTTCTGGAAACATAACTAGGAAGTTACATAACCTAGGAAGTTCTTTTCCAAGTATTCATTTCACTGTGTTCAGCTTCCTAGATAACTAGAAGATTACTGTAAGTAGAGATTACTGTAAGTAGAGCATGGCTAGTGCTCATGCTGTTAACAGATCTCAGCATTGTCTGTAATATCGCTATTCAGGTAAGCAGAACACAAGAGTTATGGGATGATGGAAGTCTCCACCCAGATTTCAAAGGAAGGCCTGGGAGACCAGGAAACTCATGACAATGAGAGGATCCCTGCAGGTTATCTCTAGAAAGTGACCTGTGAAGTTGGGATAACATGGCAAAGTTGCAATAGTAACATCAGGGTAACTGAGATTTCAGTAACATGGAGTATTTGTCAAGGAATGCCATAGACAATGAGAAGAGACAATGTAACCTTTTCTGCTTCCTATTTGCTACCATTTGAACTGCTTTACCATGTCCTCTCACCTCTCACCATGACAGACTGAAATCTGTAAAACTATGAGGAAAATAAGGTACCATAAGCTTTTTCTAAGAGGTAGTTTGTCACAGTGACCACAAACTAATACATACAGGGTAACACAAAAGCAAAAATTTATTTTTCCTAATTCTGAATGCTAAAAGTCTGAGATGAAGGTGCTTTCAGAATTTTTTTTTCCAAGTCTTGTTCCCTTGACTTGGGGATGGCTTGGTGTGTTAAATTGGAACTTCTACTGTGTGTATTTGTCTTAATTCTGCTTCTTGTAAGAGACCATACTAAACTAGGGACCATATCAATACCTAATTTTACCTTAGTTATTTCTTCATCTTCTTTATCTACTAATGTTTCAAGTCACATAGTAAGGTACAAAGGGTTGGAATTTTGACATGTAGATTTTCTGGGGAGCAAAATTAGTCCATGACAGAATAATGTTTGTTTGTTCTTATTATATCAGGCTTTATAGGTTTGAGCTGATACATGTAGCCAAAAGATCCTCTTGTTCAAGAGTATTTTCTTCAATCAATCACTCACGATTCTGCCAGTAGCTATTTATTCTCTTAAAGCTTTCTCTCTCTCCTGACATTTTCCTTTAATGCTGCCAAGAATCCTGAATGGGATGAGTATGTAACAAATCAGCTTGTTTCCATGTTGCTTTATAAACTCTGTTAGTCAGTCACTTTTTAAAACCATCTGAGAATAAGAAACAGAAGACTGAGTCTTTGAAAAGAAAAAGCACAAAGTTTGCAATAGCCTGAGATTAAGTATCTCCAGGGTAAAAGTAAATAACAGAAAGGAAAGAAATGCAATTTGTCTATTAGCCATTTGTTTGGATTGGTGATGAGAAATACCTTTATAATTTTGCCACCAGCTATTTGTTTCAACATACCTACCAGGGATTTTGTAACTTTGGTATGTTGAAAATAATGGGTGTATAGTACAGTATTAAATGAAGTATGATTGATGACAAGTATTAATACTCATCATATGTCTTTGTCTTGGCAACTGATGTCCTAGATAAAAATCATCAAACTCATAGTTCAATGAGCAGCTACATGATTTGAGTCTTGTCTCTCCCCTGGAAATGGAGTTTCTAAATTTGATGCAATGCTTATTCAATTGAATGGATAACTACGGTAGGTTTTCTTCTTATTCTGCATATAAATTATTGTCTAGGAACATTTTCACTATGTTTTATTCAGTCTTTAAGGTTTATTGCCTTTGTCCTTTGTTCTTTTGTTCTTCTCTCTATCAAAATAATTTCTAAATAGGCCTACTTATCATATTCAGTTCCTGTTTAAACTTTGGTTAAAATTCTCTATTTATTTCTACAAAAAAATATTTGGACAAGATCCCACTGTAAATAATCCAGGACATATTAATTCTTTCTGAGATATGCTTTTTTAAAAAAGAAATACAATGTATAGCTCCTATCCATTGGTATCTTTAGATTTTGGTTTATAAGACTCAATTGGGGGTTTAAATTGACTTTTTCAATATATTGACATCCTCATATAGGTTTATCCTGTTCTAACAAGAGCGCAAAAAAGAGGAATAGAAGACAGTCACAACATTTTTATTTGTAAACAGTGAGTGGAGGGATCCCAGCCTGCTCACAAAGCTCATTTTTATGACAGTGGGATGCAGAAAATGGTAAGAGTTATAACTGCATTACAGAGTAATTATACTATGCACATGATAGGAATGGTACACGTCTTCCTAGAAGCTTTGAAGATGAGCACAAGCCAGTGAATATGGTATAAAAATCAGAGTAAACTTAGACAAGTGATATTCTTTACATATATATGTGTATATATAGGTGTATGTATATGAATGTACATATTATATATGTAGTTATGTGTGCCAAAACGATGTGTCCCCATTTTGCATATCTGCCATTTTCTTTTCTTTTCTTTCCTTTTTCTTTTTGTCAGTCGTGGGGATTGAACTCTGAGCCTGGACACTATCCCTCAGCTCTTCAGCTCAAGGTGAGTGTTCTACCACTTGAGCCACAGTGCCACTTCCAGTTCTCTGGTGGTTAATTGGAGATAAGAGTCTCACAGACTATTGTGCCCAGGCTGGCTTTGAACCACCATCCTCAGATCTCAGCCTCCTGAGTAGCTAGGATTACAGGCATGAGCCACTGGCACCTGATCTAAATATATGTTTTTTTGTTTTTGTCAGTCATAGGGCTTGAACTCTGGGCTCTTCATCTAAAGGATAGTGCTCTACCACTTGAGCCACAACACCACTTCCATATCTGCCATTTTCACACACCTGATTTTCCTGGATTGTATCCCTCTTCCACATCGTGGTGACCTCAGCTCATTGTTGATTTTGCATGGAGACCAGTGTTCTACAACCCAGGAATACTGATTGCATTCAGTGTAACATGGGACTGCCTCATGCACCTGTCAAGAATAGGAAAAGAAAAAAATTATGTGGAACTATCCACATTATAGAAAAATAGCCTATCATTCAGTAATGCCTGCTGAGCATAACCCAAGAAATTATTCTCTCACCCAAATAGCCAGATTTCATTCCCCCAAAGAAAGATGTATTTGACTTCTCTCAATTTACTGACTTGCCTAAAGAAGCATACAGGGGAATCAACTAAAATAAGATGATATGACTTCATAGAAGAGAACAAAGGATAATCATTTCTTAGCACCATGAGTAGAAATTCCATTATCATTTCATTTCCTAAAAGAACTCACACACAATCAGATGATCCAACTCTCAATTATATGGTGTATTGTATTTTCTAATGTATTTTAACATGTCAATTGAAACAAATACATATATATATGGAAAATTTACTTTTGAATATAAAATTTTTGAATGTCTAAGAAAAGAAATATTATAATTCATTTTATGCCCCCAAATGATGTTAACAGATAATCATTCAGCCTCTTGGACACTGTGGGTTCATATGAATGGTGCTATTTGTAAGATGTTTTCACAATATGGCTAACGCACACACACACACACACACACACACACACACACACAAGATGAAT
Organism: Dipodomys spectabilis; assembly: GCF_019054845.1. NCBI lineage: Eukaryota > Metazoa > Chordata > Mammalia > Rodentia > Heteromyidae > Dipodomys > Dipodomys spectabilis. Next base: position 4,040,605 of record NW_024870758.1, on the reverse strand, counting down.
GCTGCTAAGCTATTAGTGGTCTACATAGTTACTGACTATGAATATTTACAGTATTATAATATAAAAAATGAGGGCATTAAATAAATTCTTAAGTTACTTCCTATGTATTTGTTTGTGGTAATCTTTTCCTGAAATTGTATCCCAGTGGGCAGCCAATTGGGTTTGCCTCTCTCTTTGAGGCTGTACTTAATCGTCATCACTTCTCAGTATGAAGCATAGCTTCTGTGTAATAGAAATAAGGAAAAGAAAACTGCCTCTGAGTGAGCTAATGCTCTGGATCTTAAAAAGATGGCTCAAGTGCAAGCGTACTGAAAAACATGGCTCAATCTTTTATCAATATAGTTAGTTAATGTTGTTCCTTTTAAGTAAGCCTTAAGTAGCAGTCCTTGTGTTTTCCTACATTCCTAATTCTACAAAATTGTAAATGATGGCAGAGTTATGCAAACTGAAACATTGCTTGTGAGTCTCCACTAAATGCAAGGTAATGGGATAATTAGAAAACACGACTGAAGCTCTGTCAGCATGTTAGCTGGAAATCAAATAGGAAAAGGTGATTTGCTAGACTACTGCCTAGGAATCACCAGTAATGTCAGAAACTATTTTTAACCCAAGGATTCTATTCAATTCTCACACATAGACTTCACAAGGGGAAGAGAAACCACAAGGTAAAGAATATATAGGGAAAAAATCAGAGTTGGGAAAACACTAGTGGAACTCGATGTAAGAAAGTAAGAAATTAACTTATAAAAGAATTGCATTTCATGCTGAGAATGATGACAAGAATGAAATGAAAGAGTCACAAGCAGTTCCTAGAATAAGGAAGTGATAATTTATAACTGAGAAAAGTCTATCCAGAAAAATTCATAGGATAGTGGAGGGAAAAGAAGAAACTACAAAAAATTAAAATGTATATGCTCAACTGAACAGATGCTAGGAAGCTGAGCTAAAATTTGAGGAATGCATCAGGGATATGATACTTTCACTGAATTTATGAGTTCTTCCTATAAATGCTTTAATATGTAAGGCTATAGGTTAAATATAACAAAGCTTCTTTGGTTTCCTTTGAGATACAACAAGGTATCTTATATGCAAACAGGGAGTAGATTAAAATTTTTAAATGTTTTTTTCCATTTCATCCACGCACTCTGCACTCTTATGTGCAGAGTGGACACATTGTTTTTTTAAAGCTATTAAGACTAAACAGGGCTTATCCTTCCATGTTTGCTCCATATAAAGCCCCAAGGTCACATGGAAAATGAAAAAAAATTCAGTTGTATGTATCTTTGGTAATATGTGACTGCCTAATCATATATTAGTTTGTTAGTTATATTCTTTATGCTCCAGTGGTCTCTGCATGCAGCATATAGCTAACCATCTGACAAGATGCTAGAAGATGGGGAACATGTATGAATGGGAAAAAATGCAGCTATTTTCTTAACAGTCAAAAACCAAACAAAAAGCCAGTACTTCTTTTTTTAAATTTAATTTTATTGTCAAGGTGATGTACAGAGGGGCTATATATGCAAATATTGAGAACATTTCTTACCCAACATTACATTTTAAGGATTCTCCAATCACATAGAATTTCATGATATCTGGTGTGTGTGTGTGTGTGTGTGTGTGTGTGTGTGTGTGTGTGTGTGTGTGTGTGTGTGTGTGTGTGTGTGTGTGTGTGTGTGTGTATTACTGGGATTGAAGGCAAAATGTCACACATACTAAGCAAGCATTGTACTACTGAGCCATCTCCGCAGTCCATTTACAATTTTAGAATTGTTTCTGCAGTTTGTTCTAGCAGACCAATCTGTACCCACCCTTCAAAGCCCAAGTAAATGGTATCAGTTTCCTAGAGAATGATTTTTACATGCATTTAAACAGAGCCAAGGTTAACGAGGTGGTTAGAGCTACATTGCATGTTAGTGGAGGACAGGACAAATTGAAAATCATTACTTTGACCCTATATGTATCTCTCATCTTCTACTTTGCTCTTTTCCTCACATGTCCAACTCAGACCTTAGATAACACTAAACACGCTGAGAGAAACACAATCCTCTCCTCATGTATATATGCTCCTGGTCTTAACTGAGATCTGACTTATTCTGCTAGTGTTTGTCTATGTGTCCATTTTGATAAACCCAGATTACAAGTCTCAGGCATGAATGGCTTTGTTTCCATGCAGGGAGGGGTTGTAATTCACAAAGTATGAGATTGAGGAGAGTTTAATGAGGAGATGGTCATTAAATTGAAACTAATTTTTGAAGGTACTCAAGTTGCTAATGACCCACATTAAATTATCTAGAGAAAACAAGCCTACTCAATGGAACAAAAAAAGCAGTATTTCACAAAACATGAAGGACAAGAAGATGCCATAAAAATGAAACCTTCTTCCCATTATGGGCTTTTGGTTAAAGAATGATAATCATGTCATGAAAAGATGTGGCTTGGTGGTTTTGTAGGAAGGGGAGGAATGTCCCTTACAAATCATGTGAACTGTTTCTTCAAAATCCTCTCCACCAGGCAGGGAACCTTACTGAGATGGTCAGAAACACCCACAAAAGGAAAGAATGCTGCAGGGCATTCAAAAATAAAGTTTGACTTCCCAGGTGCTTGATGTCTTCTCCTGTCAGTCTTTTATGTTCTGGGTATTGCCTATTACTGTTTAGTTGGTACTTATTATATTGTTATAGTTTTATAATGGAACTGTGTTACAGCATGGACTTTATCACAGAATCATATGAAAATGTTCTGCAAGAGAGAAATGAGCCATGGAAAAGTTAAATGAAAATCATTTCTAAATGGCACAAATTAGGAAGAAAATAACAAGGTTTAATAGGGCTATAGATGCTAAAAAATGCCACTGAAAAATCTAAATCCTCTGAGGGAAATACGGTTTCATTCTCCTAGAAAAGAGTTCTATTTATTACTTCTTCACCAGAGACTTGCAGTTTATAATTTTTTCAGTTCCAGATTCATATCATAAAATCACTCATTGAGTCAGTCTTTTAATATTCATTAAATAAGCCTCTGTTCATTTCCATTAATCAATTCAATTAAGTACTGCTTCTTTCATATGCTTTCCCAGCTACAAACTAACTGCTCTGGCATGAACCTGAGATAAGGTCTCACCAGGGTTTAGTGGATGTCATCATTGCATACTAGACTCTTACTGTTCAATGAAACAGACAGGAAAGAAAGAAAGAAGAGGAAAATGAAAGGGAAGAAATAGGAAGAAAGAGAAGAAAGGAGGGGAAAAATCACCAGCCGCTAAATTTCCATTGAAATAAACCATAAACCTGTGTTAAGAGTTCATTGGCAGGAAAAGACCCAGGCAAAAGTCTCCAGGTTTAAGGGCATCTTATTGAGAGTTGTGGCCACTGTGTAGAATTTAGAAATCAATTCAGTGGCATATGTAAGAGCATAGTTCATATGCAAGGGTCTCTCCCATTAAAGTATAATAAGAAAGGGTTCTTTTGCTAGGTGCCAATGGCTCAAACCAGGAATCTTGACTACTCAGGAGGCTGAAAACTGATCAGAGTTTGCAGCCATCTTGGAAAGAAAAATCCATTAGAATCTTATCTCCAGTTAACCAGCAAAAATCTGGACGTGGAGCTGGAAGTGGCTCAAGTAGTAGAGTGCACAGTGCCAAGCTCTGACTTCAAGACCCAATACTGGTACAAAAGAAGAGGAGGAGAAAGAGGAGGAAGAGAAAGAGTAGGGGGAGGGGGAGGAAGAAATAAAGTGGTGAGCTTAGTAAGCATGAAAGACTTCCATCTCTTCAAAATGCCATGACTTCTTTAGTTACAATATTCAAGTTTATCTCCGATTCTCAGGCCTCAATTCAAAGACATTAATTTCTTTTTCTCAATCTATGATCAGTTTTCTCCCTTCATAACTCACAGTTTGCTTATTGGTTTACATTGTCCCTCAACTTACCACATTCTAACCCTTTTGACTCAGCAACTCACTTTTGCTCTCCTCCACTCTGACAAGTATGAATGATGGGAAGGTATCAATATCATTCAAAGAATTTTCATTTTGAACTTTCCAATCATGCACTTACATCTGCTTTCATAAAAATGTATTACATACAATACTAAGAGTCAGTATAATGTTCCTGTACCCTACCTTATGGTATACATCTGTGCCCTTTAATAGTAACAAATCAGAGATGATATCACAATAATTCTATATAGACTACTATAGTTTATAGAAGGTATCTTCTAGTCATCACAATTATTTAAACTAGATAAGATTTCTATGGAACTTCTAGCTAAAAAGAACTAAATTTTGAAGATGCCAATGGCTGGACAATTATTTGAAGATGACAGTGACACATAGAATTTGCTTTCTTAGTTTGTTGGAGAAGAGCATCACATTCCAAGAGATAGTGCCCATCATTTGTTCAATGGTGAGGATGATATTAATACGTCATAGTCTGCCCTCCATATCTGCAGGCTACAGAGTCAACACACTACAGATTCAAAGTGCTATAAAACATAAATATTGCATCTGTGTGGAATATGTGTAGATTTCCCCAGTCATTCCCTAAGTAGTTTAGTGTAACTGCTAGTTACATATAATCTAAATTATATTATGCATTATAAGTAATATAGACGTGACATAAAGAATTCAGGGAGGTGTGCACAGTTTATATGCAAATACAATAGTACATGTACAAGGTACTTGAGTATATGTAGACTCTAGTATCTACAGAGGGTCTTGGAATACATCACAGAGGGATATTGAACGATAGAGTTCTGTAAAGGAGAAACAACCTCAAACTGTCTATTGAAGTCTTTAAATCAGATAATGTTTGTTTCTTTACAGAGAAAAACTGGCCATTAGCAACCTAATCTTTGTCTTTACATATAGTGATTTCTTTCAGCAATTTTAAGAAGCCAAAATATCCGTCCCAAAACCAAGTACGTTTGAAGCAAGAGCAAGCCTCTGTTATTAGGTTGGATGGAATTTGTGTAAAGATAGTGAATTTAAAAGCAAACATTCACAGATGTATTTAAATTGCCATCTGCTGGAAAATCATTAGGTTTGTCATCTTGTGCTGTGTGTTAGTCAAGGACACATCATTTGGACTTGGATTTTTCTGAAGATCCTGTTTGCAGCACCCAAAACTCAGAGGTCTTGGCAAATGTCAATTGTAGTACAGATTGTCAAGTCTGAAGTTCGAGCTGCTCTCCATTTTCCAGACATTTTTACTTACTAGAATCTTCAGATATACTATAACGCAAAGATATCTTCAGACCGCTCTTAGACTCTCAACATGCCTTGCTTTTTAAGTATCACTACTGGGAGGTTTTAGAGTGTATGTATGAGTGTGTGTGTGTGTGTGTGTGCACATGCACAACCATGCACGTGCACCAGTCCTGGGTTTGAACTCAGAATCTGGCTGCTATCCCTAAGCTTTGTTTATGTTCCAGGCTAGTGCTCTACCACTTTAGTCACAAATCTATGTCTGGCTTTTTAAAAGGGAGTTTATTTTATTTTTATCACTGTTGTTTTTAATGTTCTATGTGACATTTATGGTTTCTTTTGTCTGTTCTTCCCCCATGGTATAACCACTGTTTTCACTGTATTTGATTCTGGTGCCCTGTATCTTGTATATACATTTTTCTAATTTGGGGAGGGGAAGGGAAATAACAAAATAAGAATACAGGTTGACCCATTTAACAATGAGATGTGCAAGACACTATGTTGAAAACAAACTTTACAACTTGGTCAGGGGGAGGCATTAGGGAGGCAGGTGGGAAGGGATGGTAGGGGAAAAACAAAGGAGGGGGGTAACAATGCTCAATAGGAACTGTACTCATTATCTTACCCATGTAACTGTAACCCCTCTGTACAGTATCTTTACAATAAAAAATTAATTAAGAAAAGAAAGAAAGATCTAAGTTAATGTCAAAATAAAGGAGTTTTTTTGGAGATGAGAGTGTCTTATGAACTTTGCTGTCTGGGTTGCCTTTGAAACTTGATCCTCAAATCTCAACCTCTAGACCTGCTAGTATTAGAGGTGTGAGCCAATAGTGCCCAGCCTTATTACTTGCATTTTTAAATGAGTGTAAATTGATTGTGGAAAAGGGTTTCTCTGTGACATTTTTACACATGCATATAAAGTATTTTGATTGCATTAATCTATCTCTTTTAAATATGCATCTTAAGTTTTTAATTTTGACACTAAAAATTTAAGAATGAGCATATGTCTGAGTGGAAAATGGAGGTCCATCTAAAAAAACTAACCAGCACAAAAGGAGTCTGGAAGCTTGGTTCAAGTAATAAAGTAACAACCTAGCAAGTATAAAGCATTGAGTTCAAACAGCAGCACTTCCAACAATAAGAAAACTCTAGAAATAAACTTACTCATACTGAATACACTTTATTTTTAATTTATTGAAAAATAAATTGCTGAACTCTGAAGCCAATTACAGATTTATTAGAGATACTTCCTCCTCCTCTCGGTGGCATCTAAAGTAGTAGTGGGAGTTAGAGAACGTACCATTATTTCAAGGGGCCTAAAAATGCATTCACATACCAAATCCTGTCTGTAATCTCAATGAACAACGGAATTTGAGACTGTTGTGATTAATGAAATTTTAATTTCATTTGAGAGCACTGCTGAATTTGAATTAGCTTTTCTCTCATTAGGAGTTTTCCTGATCTAAGATGTCTAAAGAATAAAAAAGAAAACAGTTTTTACATACATAAATAAGAGAAGAAATTGATTAATAAAGAAGCTGTTGGTCAAAAAAAATCACACTATTGCTTATATATAAATACAATATTTGTTGTACAAGACAGCCCTTCTTCTGAAATGGATTTATTTTATCTGAAGAGTTCTGAACTGTCTTTTAAGGGTCCCAACATTGAAACCATTTTCTCGCCTGATCCATGCTTGAATATGGTTGTTCTTTGCCACCCTAAATGCATGCAGAAATGTCATCCTCCAAGTTTTATGTTAATGGTATTAAAATGGTGAAAATTTAATCAGCTACAGAGTTTTCCATTAACACAGGTTAGGAAGTGAGAAGGTTAGAGAAGGTCATTCAGCAGAAGGCCTCATGATTGATTCCTAGAAGTCTCAGAAGGAAGAGAGAGAACACAGAGCAAAAAAGAGAGACATGCTCCCATTGTGATGGGAAGGATCACAGACAGATCTTATCAGCCCTGCCCCATGTTGTTTGGACTCCTTGAGCCCTAAAACCTGTAAGCAAAATAAACAAGCCAACAAGAAAAACAAAATCAAAATAAGACAGCTCTTTCCTCCATAAAGTTGACTTCTTCAAGTACTTGATTTACAGACTGATATCCCTCTCCTTGTAGGAAGAACTGGAACTGAATAAATATATCCCAAGCCATGCATGAACTCTCTGCTTTCCTTTCATCCCTTTGCTTTCTTTAAGACTGTTTCATAGCAAGTCATCCCATGTCAGCCAACGAATAATAAGGAGAGCTCCAAGGCTTAAATCCAGAAGACTGTAGTTATCTGTGCTAACATAGTTTACATTACTTGGGTGGCAAATAAAGGTGTATTTTAGTTATTTTAATGTATACAGCTTGAAAATACCTAATATGAAAGCTCAAAAAATGTTCCCAAATCTGAAACTTTACCATCATGACACCATGGTAGAAAATTCTACATCAGACTTCCTCTGATTGGACACAGTCAAAACACAGGTACACTAAAATTATTCCCTGAAACTTCTTCAGACTCGGTATATAAAGTATATATGAAACATATCACATATTTGATATTTAGACTTGAGTCTAATCCTTAAAATATCTTGTGTATGTGTACATTTTCCCAAATCTGAAAAAGTCTAAATCTGAAACTCTTCGGGTTGCAAACAGTTCAGATGACCTATACTTGCTACTTACAATATTATATGCTCACTTACAGGAGAATTATATTTCTTATTGTGTGCCATTTAAGTGAGTTTGGAAATAAAATGTGGTCTTAAAGTGTACTGCAGTTTAAGTAACAGATAGCAATAGAAATGATTGCTTTGCAGATACTATAAAGTGGCAGATGTTCTACAAGAAAAACACCAGCCCACACACCTGAGCACTGGCCAGCCTCCCTCTGTGTCTGGTATATCTTATACAACACAATGGGGCAACTGGGCAACCTGGAAACTTGGGGCAAGTTGAACTGCAGAGCCCAGATAAATAATCACAATAAATAAAGCAAAAAGGGACAATTGCCTTCTCCAATATCCTGAGCGGGATGTGTGTGTGTGTGTGTGTGTGTGTGTGTGTGTGTGTGTGTGTGTGTACATACACACATGTCCTCATGATGGAACAAAATCAAGAGAGATTTTAAAAACTCTTCACAGCATAAAAGAGACTGCAGCCATGGTGGCTTATTCGCCTTTCATAGAAGAAATGGTATTTTTCTGGGAAATGGAAATTTTTTTTCAAAAACCAATGCCAATTCCTAGAAAATGCAAGAAGAGCTGAACTCATGGTACTTCAAAAATGACTAGTAAATAACCCATGAAACCTGGGCATTTGTGACTCATATGTGTAATCTTAGCTACTCAGGAAGCTAAAAATCTGAGAAACAGTTCAAAACCAGCACTGGCAGAAAAGCCTGTGAAAGTCAACTCCAAGTAACCAGGAAAAGGCTAAAAGAAGAGTGACTCCAGTGGTAGAGTACCACTGGAAAAGAAAGGAGGAAAAGCCTTCAGTACCAGAAGTAAACAAAGGTCATGAATAAACTTTAAAATAAACTGAAATATGAAAGACAACAAGTGTCCAGTACTCCTTAGAGGAGGTATCTAAAATTGTCAAACTCACAGAAGTGAAGAATTAAATGGTGCTGGGGAGACTGATAATTGCTAATCAATTGGTATAAAATTTCAGTCATACAATATATGTTCTAAACATTTGTTGCATGAAAGCATGTCTGTGGCTAACTATTCTCTATTGACCGTACCTATTAAGAGGGTGTATTTCATGTTAAAATTTTCTTGCTTTAATAAGTGGGGTTTTGTGGATTAAGGTGATTGCATGTTTCAAGAGGAATTGGATTATACCATAGACACTGGGATACTGTCACAAATATACTGAAAAGACAGATGTGTGGATGGATAGACAGATGAAAGAAAGAAGTGAGGAAGTATGGATCAAAGATACTAACATTAGCAAGTTAGGAGGATAAAGGTTTCCTTTCTCTTAAAGAGAAAGGATATGCTGTGAATGGCTCTAATCCTAGCACTCAGATGGTTAGAGTAAAAAGATTTTGAGTTCTAGGATATTCTGTGCTCTATAGCAAACTTTAGGCTACTCTGGGTTAAGTAGCATGGTCCACCAGAAATAAAGAAAGAGGCAAGGAAGGAAGGAAGAAAGAGAGGAAGGGAGGAAGAGAGGAAGGGAGGAAGAGAGGAAGGGAGGAAGGGAAGAAGGGAGGAAGGGAGGAAGGGAGGGAAGGAAGGGAGAAAGGGAGAAAGGGAGGGGAAAAGGGAGGAAGAAAGGGAGGGAAGAAGGGAAGGAGGGAGGGAGGGATGGAGGAAGGAAGGAAGGAAGGAAGGAAGGAAGGAAGGAAGGAAGGAAGGAAGGAAGGAAGGAAGGAAGGAAGGAAGGAAGGAAAGGAAGGCTGAATTATCTCCCCTCCTCTTACCCCTGAATAAATGTACCAGCGGTCTTGGAAAAGAGTCTAAGATCAAGGCCATGTCTGAAGCTGATGCCCCCAATGAACACATGGACTGTTGAAATCTTGTAACTCCTCAGTCAAGTAGCATTGCTCACCCACCCTGCCTGCATCTCACCCTGCTTCCATCTGTCCGCCCCCCCTTCACTCTTTCTGCCTAATATTTAAAGAGCCCTAGTGTATGGGGGTCGTGGGGGGTGCATTATTTCCCCTTCAGCCAGGCTGAAGGAAATTTAGGTGCCCTTCCAAGCCAGGCTTCACTCCCCAAAAAAGCCTATTGTTCTGTTGAGTTCCCTTGCTGCCCTTTATTCTGATACCTACATGACTCAGTTTCCTCATAAGAAAAAATTACAACTTGTTGTTCTTCATGATTTTCTTACGCTCTAGGATACATGTGTTCTTACTAACATGTGCAAGAAGCTTATGAAATATGCCTAGATAATCAGTATAGTTTAGATGATAAGAAACATATTTATGTTGAAAAATAAATATAATCTAAGATGCTCACTCCTGACAAGAGAAATCCCATATTTATACAGTAGGACTATCAAACACAAATAGACAAGAATGAGTAGCCCTGGATAGGATCCATCTATTATAAACTACTCTGAATGGAAGATTTGTCAATCAAGCAAGCAGACAAACCAAATTTTAAATGCAATTCTTGCATATTATACACAAGGGCCACATGTATACAGCACATAGTCTAGAGACTATAGCTACTGGGGTAAAGAAATAGAAAATGATATAGAACTTTATTTGTAGAGAAGATGAATCACTAAGTTTTCAATATTTTTATCAAGACATTTTAAAAATAAAGAAAAATAAGTCATCTTCAATGTGCAAGCAAAAGGATTGTGTGAGGAGGCTTAGAAAGGAGAAATTGGTGTGATCTCAATATAGAGTTATGAGATTAGGATAATGATCTTCAGAACTATTATTTTCACTACTCCTCCCAGCAGACTTCCAGTACATAACAAGAAACAAGCAACAGTGAGAACACTAGCATAAGTTTTTGGAATTATTTAAGGTTAATAACATATTCTAGAACTGAAGGAAATATTCAAATATCTGGTTTTTACCAACAGCATTGTGAAGATAGAATATGGCATCTATTTCACAAGTATGCTCAGTCCCTGGGAGAACCGCCTACGAGAAAAGTAGCAGAAACACCTGAGTATACTCTAAAAGTTTTTTAATGACATATTTACCATCTCATTTTATGTTGGCTCATCTTTGATGAATATGATGTCACGCCATGCAATCTCATCTTTACCTTTTTTATCTTTATCTCTTTGTCTTAACACTATTCTCCATGTCAAGTCAAAAGCCTGGTCTGGTCTGAATTCTAATATCACCACCAAAAAGAAAGCCCATCATTTGTAAGAAACACTTTCACACATTGTTCTTATCAAGCCATGAGGGCCCTGGGCCCACCATACTACAATCTATCAATCCTATCCAATCCCCAATATAAAGAAAACTTTTGTACTTGGAGATGCATCGAAGTTTATGCATATCACTTATTTAGCAGGCTGTGAGGAAGTGAAATCGAAAAACAGACTTGCTTCTTTCTACACAAACCAATTTAAAAGGATGTACAAAAGCAAAATTCTAGTCTGAAAATTCTATTACAAATATATCTCATTTATAAAAGATACTTGCCTCATAACAGCCTGAAGAAGATGAGGGGATCACTGTATCAGCCAAGAAAAAATGCTGATACCATTTCATACTTACAGTTTGAGGGAAAAAAAAGGAAAACCAAATAAATTCTCTTATAGACAGGTTTCTTTTGCACGGATGATACTTGTTGCAAACAGCTACATGGGTCCACATATATGAAGATACATACCTATGCACAGAGCATAGTTCTTCTGTGAATAATATATATAATATATAATAAATTTGTAATATAGCATATGTCATATTATATGATATGTAATATATTACATATATACTATATTACATATAATATATATTATACTATATGCTATATTACATATTTATTATGAATTATATATAACCATATATATATAATTAGTTCTCCAGCTACATTGGGCCCTAAGATATTAAAATATAGGAGCAAAAAATGGCTTTAAAAATAGGAACTCTTGGTGAGTTTTGCCATAATGCACTTGATTCATCTGGACCAAAGTTAAAGTGAACCAGGAGTGGTGTTTTATAACAAGCATGGCATTGCCTGACCTTTTCAGTACTGAAAGGCAAGATTGATTGGATGATGGAATCCTGCCATTCACTCACTGGGGATAAATTGGGATCTTGGCTCTGATTTCTACCCTAATTCTACTAGTCTGAAACTCTTATTAAGAATTAATTGAAAGATGCTGCTTTATAAAATACAGAGCATTTTGTTGCAAATAGTTTTCCACAGAGGGGGCCAGTAATGGAGATACAAAACTGATACAGTTCTATAGCTTTACATAAAATTAAAAATAGGAGAAAATCTCTGTGTTATATTTGGCCTCCATTTTAGAAAATTTATTTGGTTGATGAAAAGAAAGATATCTGATCATATGGCGGAAGAAGCTTACAAGTCTTAATATTAACACTTTATTTAACAAATAAAGAAGGTTTAAAATATGAAACAATATGATTAACACTTTTATATAAAGTAGGTAAATTTCAACAGATTTGACTTTGATAAGAAGCTGAAATATAAGCCCAAGTTTGTCTATACAATCAACAGATTTAATGGAAAACTAAGATTTCTGGAGAATCAAATGTTCTGAAAAAGAAAAGCAACAGAAAACCTGCCCCACCAAAAAGAAAAGGGAAAAAAAAACAAAAAATGAAAGAAGGAAAGAAAAGTTTTTCCATTTGTTTCATGCTCCATATTTATATATTGAAATAACTACTGAATGAATCAATGTAAAAAAAGATTCTTTTGAGCCAGGCACCAGTGGCTCATGTCTGTAATCCTAACTACTCAGGAGGCTGAGATCTGAGGATCATGGTTCAAAGCCAGTCCAGGGGAGGAAAGTGCATGAAACTCTTACCTCCAATTAAACACCAGAAAACTGGAAGTGGGGCTGTGGCCTAAGTGGTAGAGAACTCGCCTTAAGCTGAAGAGCTGAGGGACAGCACCCAGGCCCAGAGTTCAAGCCCCATGACTTAAAAAAAAAGATTCTTTTGAGTCAAGCACTGGTGGTTCATGCCTGTAATCCCAGCTAGCAACTGAGAAGGCTGACATCTGAGGATCAAATTTCAAATTTCAGGGCAGCAAAGTCCATGAATCTCTTTTTATTTTCTTAATATATATTGTTTATTATAAAGATACTCTACAGAGGGGTAAAGTTACATGAGCAAGGTAATGAGTCTATTTCCTATGGAGCATTGTTATACCCTCCTTTATTTTTCCCCTACCCACCTTTCCTCCCTTAACTTTCAAAAATCCAAGAAGGATAGAATTGCAGTATACACACTCACACACACACACACACACACACACACACACACACACACACACACACACATACACACACACATCATATTTTCTTGATTCATTCATCTACTAAGGGGCATCTGTGTTGTTTCCATATTTTAGCTATGGTGAATAATGCTGTGATAAACATAGTTGTGCTGGTGTATATAAGCATATATATATGTATATGAAATATATGCTTCCATCAGAAAAGAACGACACTGCCCCATTTGTAGGAAATGGAAAGACTTGGAAAAAATCATATTAAGTTAAGTAAGCCAGATCCAAATAAATATAGGTCCCATGGTTTCCCTTATTTGCAATAACTAGTATATGTCTAGGATAATCTTATCAGATGAGAAAAAAAAACCTCAAAAGCTATGTACATATGACCATATAAGATGATGCTAAGCAACATGGACACAAGAGTTTTTCTTTATGGTTGTGGTTTTTAATGTACTATGTGACTTTTTTTTTGTTTCTTTTGTATGTTTTTTCCCCCTCTTGTCACTGGTACCCTGCATCCTGTATCTACATTTATCTAATTTGGGGATGGGGGGGGGGAAGGGGAATAACAAAATTCTGAAACAAGGACACAGGATGACTCATTGCAACAATGAGACTCACAAGATACTATGTTGGAAATGATCTTTACAGCTTCCTGAGGGAGGGTGGACAGTAGAAAAAAAAACAAAGGAGGCAAAGGAGGGGGTGACAATGTTCGACAAGAACTGTACTCATTACCTTACTCATGTAACTAACTGTAACCCCTTTGTACAGTATCTTTACAATAAAATAAAAAATATTTTCATAGAAAATTTTAAAACAAAATCTAAGAAAGAAGTTGTGTCTCAAGGATCTAGATAAAGTCTTATTTATAAAAACTCTATTACAGCACCCTGGCCCACAATTCAAGCCACAGGACAGCACAGGAAACAAGGAAGGGAGGAAGGAAAGAAGGAAGGAAGGAAGGAAGGAAGGAAGGAAGGAAGGAAGGAAGGAAGGAAGGAAGGAAGGAAGGAAGGAAGGAAGGAAGGGAAGGAAGGAAGGAAGGAACGCAGGCAGGCAGGCAGGCAGGCAGGCAGAGTTGTGTCCTACTAATTTTATAAGAGTTTTGGCATTATGAAACAAGTCAAATTCATTTCTTCTTAACTATAATCTAATCTCTAGATTTGAATGACTCTGAAAAATTAAAATCAAAATGAATTTGCAGTTATTCTTCTAAATTCTCTCATTTATGAATTGACTTCTTTGAATTTAGATGATGGTATCTGAAATGTATTACTCTAGTTCCCTATACAATTTAGGAAGTAGAATTCTAGTGCCTTTGATTAATAAAATTCTGAAATAAGGACATAGAATGACCCATTGCAACAATGATACTCACAAGACACAATGTTGGAAATGAACTTTACAACTTTGGAAGTGTGGGGAATGTGGGAAATGGGGGAGGGAAGGGATAGTAGGAAAAAAAACAAAGGAGTGGGTAACAATGCTCTACAAGAAATGTATGCATCACCTTACTGATGTAATTTTAAACCTTCTGTAAAGCATCTTTATAAAAAATAAGATTTCAAAAAAATAGAAATTTCTGAAAGGATTGAAGATGGATAATAGTCAGAGTCCACGTGGCCATGACTCACCAAGCTTAACTTAAAACACATGCTGCTGGTAAGATAGGTCAGGCTCACAGTGACAACATGGTGTCTTAGAAGTTACTACCCACACCTTGTACATTTCTTGTGTTGCACATAGTACCTAGTATTAGCTCCAATCATGATAACTGCATGAGAACACAACTCCAGGATATAGAGCTAGTGGTTTTAAATCTAAGCTGGCCTCTCCTATGGGATGGGAATATATGTTTAAAATGTTTCCTGTTTAGCAAGAAACACACTGCTTTGGATTGATGAAGTGACATCTACAGAGCAATTTAGGGGATGAGCAACATCAAGTAGTTTGTGTATATTGGATTCCTGTCCTTTTTTATTGGATTCCTCAGTTGAGTTCTATTAAATTGATAATCCAGGCCTCTTTGGGGGGTGGCTTTATTTCAGTGATGGGTGAAGTGATCTTTTATATTCTGTGAATGATTATCTGTGGTCTAGTGGACAAACCAGTCTGAAGGAACGGTGAAAAAGGGTTTTTGTATCAAGTTCCATCATTGATTTTCTGACAGTTCACTTATGGCACTCTGGGGGTCCAGTTTTTTCTTCATAGCATGGCTTTAATAGCTATCATTTTCAAGAGAAACATGTCAATGATATGTGAGTTTTAGACACTTTGAAAGAATTCTTTATAAAAGTAATGTTTATGTGAGATTGCGACAGATGTGATGGAGTTTGGAACTTGGAATATGATCTATTCCAACTACTTCATGTTTTTCATCAAAAATACATCTGGGCTCCCATGGAGTCTAGTCTAATAAACTTTGAATACTACGCTGAACACTCAAAACTTGAGAGAGAAGTAACTAAAGGATCCGGCACAACACCTGTTAACTATTGAGGAGAAACACCCAAGCAACCTCAGTCATCTCTAAAAACAGTGTGTTTGATTCTCATAAAGAAACAAGGGGCTAGTTACAATTCTACAGCCATGTTACTTTTTGGCATTTCTCTTGAGTGTGGAATGACTGTCCCTAAAGAGAAAAATATCTGCTATGGTGAAAGACTTAATTAAAAACAAACCATTAAATATTTAGGGATCACTTACTCTATACAGGTAGAATATAAGATAGTGATGAGGAGTAGGAAGAAAAAAATGTGTATGAATACCGTGAAAATTACTCTTCATTAAAGATAAATTGGTCTGATTACCACAGTTACAGAATATGCTCTTTTAAGAGATGAGTGTGATCTCATGTAGTACTCAATTACTCATCTATCAATTTAGCAGACATTTACTGATGCTCTCTACATAGCTAAGACCTAGAATTTGCTTTACACTGGATAAATAAAGACGACATGGCTCATTTTATCTTATGTAAACATTGGAAAAATACCTCACAGACCAAATTAGGCTTGCTAGCCGTTCCCTTTTTGATAAAAAATATCAGATACAATTTATATGTCATTAAAGTCACTCTTCTACAATAAATTCACAAATCTGGGAAACTAATACCATTATTTATAACAGAGTGGTGCTCCTCCCTCAAAGAAAATCCATACCCATTAACAGTCACTTCACATTCTCCTCTTAATATGCTTCTGTCAATCCATCACTCATTTGCTTTCAGACCTGGAGGCAGTATCTGTTTTGTACATTTCATGTAAACTAATCATATAATATTTAGCCTTTTCTATCTTATTATTTTTACTTTGGGTAATATTTTCAAGGTTCATCCATATTGTATTATGAATATGTATTTCATTATTTATAATGACAGTATAATAGTCAAATGTATGAATATTTTGAATTTTGTTCATTTATTTACTGAACATTGAAGTAATTTTCATCTTTTGTGTCCTATGATTAGTGATGTTATGTATGAAAGTTTTCACATGGATATATTATCATCTCTTTTGATTTTATATCTAACAATAGGATGAATGGGTCATCTGAAGACTGTTTACTTTTTTGAGGAACTGCCAAACACTATTTCAAAATAACGCCCACATTTTGTATTCCAACGAAGTATGAAAGCTACAATGACTCTGATGATTATCATTGTCTTTTAAAAATAATAGACTTTTAGTGAATATGAACTGATAACCTGTTTAGTCTTCATTAGTATTTATTTAATGACTAATGCTTAGCATCTGAGAAAAATTTTATGTTTACAGCCGATTCATAAATCTTTACCTGGGTATATGTTGAAGAAATTGCTAGAGTAGCTGTGTCAATTTATCATCTGGATTATTGGTCTATTGTTGAATTTTAAGAGTCTTTTATGTATCTTCAATATTAGTCTTATTGGATTTACAATTTGGTAAATAAAATGTTCAATTTTGTGTGTTGTTGCAATTTCTTCATAGTGTCCTTCGACTTGCAACTTTGTATTTTGATCAAATCTAATTTACCACATTTTTCCCTTTGGTTCCCTGAGTTTTAGGTGTTCATAGTACGGTCTTGGGTCCTAAGACTAATACTGATACTTACTTCTAAATGCTTTATAATATGTTCCCTTATATTTTAATATTTGATCAATGTTTAATTTCCTCCATATAATGAAAACAAATGGACAACATTTATGCTTTGCGTGTGAAATGAAGATATAATGTGGAATATGTGTATAAGAGAAGGTGAAGGTAGAATGAAGCAGTTTAGATACATGTGACCACACATAATGAAAGAGGAAGAGGAAGTGCTATCTTCCTGGAAGCTTCCTGAAAGAACAAGTCTTTCCAACACTTGACTTTAACTCAATAAAAATTATTTTGGAATTTCACTTCTATATTCTAAATCTATAATAATAATAAATTTATGTTGTTTTAAGCCACTAAATTTGCATAACAGCACCAATAAGAAGCTAATATAACATTCATATCAAGTATCAAAAGATTCTCAACACATATATCCATGTCTATGCTCTTAGTTCTACTGTGTTGAGCTATACAATCCTCAGGTCACTCCCACAGTCTAAATTGCTGCAGTTTTGAAATCAGTAAGCCTAAATCCTCAAAGATAGAGCATTTCTTTTACAAGTTGTTTTCTCACAATTTGTTTTGACAATTCTGCTTCTCTCACATACTTTCTATGATTTAAATTCATGTAAATTTACTAAGACTAGCATATCAGGTGTCTTCTAAGAACATGCAGTTGAGATGAATGTATATTCTCTTGTTGGATGAAGATTTCTGTACCGATGTATCTATCTTTAGCTTTATTTTTATTGGTAAAATTCTTTATTTTCTTCATAGAGGTTTCAATTGCTGTCTGGTAACTTTCCAGGTGAGCTAAAGGACTTCTTTTAAAGTATTTAGTGAATAACTGGTCAACTATCAATGAGTTGTTTGTTATCTTTTATTAAGGATTTAAAAATTTTCCCTTACATTTTTGAAAAATGTTTTTGCTGGAAAAAAGTCATGCTTTACTCTGTCTGCAATTTGGATGTTTTCTGGCCTCTGTGGTATCCTAAGAGCACTTGAAAGCTAACCATGACATTGATGATTATTTGTCTACAATAAGTCACTGCTCTTTGGCTTCTAACATGATTTTGTCTGTTTGGTTTTGACATGATTTGTTATGATATGTCAAAATACAGACTTCTGAGTTTGTTGAATTTTTTGGTTTCTAATGTTTGTCACCAAATTTTAGTTCATTATTTCTTCAAATCCATTTTCACCAATTTTTTGTTCTTCTCCCTCTTTCCCAATCTCCCTCTTATTTCTCTCTTTTCTTCTGAGATTTCCATTATGTGCATGTTTGAATGTCACTCATTTCTGAAGCTTTATTGATTTTTCTTTAATTTTTTTCTGTTCCTCACATTATATAATCTTAACATTTATGTTTTCAGTTACTGTTTCTTTTTTCTAACTGTTCATATCTGCTGTCCAGCCCTTATAGTGAATTTTTTCATTCAATTTTTTGTACTTTTTATATGTGGAATGTCATTTTTTCTTATGATTTCTATCTAGGTGCTGTAACTCTCTATTTGGCTTGGCATATTCTCATAGCTTAAATCCCTACATGTAGTTTCCCACAGATCTCTGAACACATTTGAAATGGTTGACTTAAAATCTTTGTCAAAGTAAGTCCACTATCTTTTCTTCTTGTGTATGGGCCATGCACACCTCAACTTTTAAAGGAAAACTAAAAATTTAAAAATAACAAAATATACTAACTCTGAAAATCATACATATATATATATATATATTATTGTGAAAATACTGTACAGAGGCGTTACAATTACATGGGCAAGGTAACGAGTACATTTCTTATCAAGCATTGTAGCCTCCTCCTTTGTTTCCCCTTCCCATCCCTTCCCATCCTCCTCCCGCCCCCGCCCAATCCTCCCTGCTTCCTCCCCCCCCCCAAAGTTGTAAAGTTCGCTTTCGACATAACGACTTCTACTCTCATTGTTGCAAATTTTTTAAGCATGCTGATAGCTGCAGTCATTTGTTCAATAACTTTTTAAAGCTAATTCTGTGACATAAATTTATTATTTAACATGCCTAATCCAGGCAATCTGCATTTTATTTTGTTATTTTATTTTATTGTCTTTATCTATCTACCTATTTATTTATTGCACAAAACCTTAAAATTGCCCTCTGGTAATGGCCTAGGGTACTATTAGATCTTTCCTGAGCAAGAGAACAGTCCTATGTGTATGCTTGCTGTTTTCAAAATCCCTGCAGATATTTTATTCTCTAACTTATGCTTTCAAGTTTTTGTTATCTCTAACCATACTGTTACAATCTCAGGAAGCTACATCTTAAACTATTGCCTCTTAATATTTTAGACTGATGTCGCACTGGTGGGCAGAAGCTGTTCAGACTGACCCAAATAAGTGTTAAATCTACTTTATGAGTGGAATCTTTAGAAAGTTCAAATAATGGCAATGCTTCAGGGATAAGACTTTGAAGGAAGCCATACTGTTCAGCCCTCTCCAGCGGGCTTCTAGACTGCAGCTTGGCTGCTACCTCTGTTCTTGTACTTATTCATGTTTAACCACAATTGTGAGTTGCTTTGTTAAAGGTCACCTTAGAACTGGGACTGAAGATATAAGAACAGGGCAAGTTAAAATATAGCATAGCTCTCCGTTGTTCTTGAGATGGCGTTGTTTTCCCTGTATACATGGCCCATAGTTGGTACATGTCTTCGATTAATGGTACATGCTTGTAATCCTAGGTATAAGTGAGGTAGAGATGGGAAGATAATGGTTTGAGACTACCACTGGCCAAAGGTGTATCTCAGAAAACAAGCCAGACCTGATAGTGTTTGTCTGTAATCCCAGCTATGTAGAAGTCAGAGAGAAAGAGGTCTCAAGATGAGACCCAGACAAAAAGTAGAGACCCAACTTGAGTTTCAAAAAGAAGTAAAACAAAAAGAGGACAAGGAGGTAGCTCAAATGGCTGAGCACTTGTTTACCAAACCCTAGTTTGTTCAAAACTTAGTCCAAACCTAATACTGTCAAAAATAGAGCTTTGAGTTCATTTCATAGAAAATTATTCTGTATGATAATCTGCACATAGCTCTTGAGCCTCTCTCAACCACTCCTATGAATTGAACTCTAAGGGAAATAAACAAGAGACATTTTTCAATTGCCATTGTTCCTGTTTTTATTTTCTTTTCCTTTCGTCTTGTTTGTTAGTTTGTTTGTATTTGGGAGAGTAAGGGAAGGTGTATAAAAGGTGGAGCCAAGATGAACAAATTCAGTAGTGATATTTAGACACTGTGGAAAATGAATTGGATAGCTAGTAGGGGGGAATGGGAGGGGAAAAACTGGGAGAGAGTGATGGAAGGGGAGACATGGTTCCAAAAGAATTGTACTCATTACTCATTACCTGATCCATGCAACTATAACCCTCTGTATATCAACTCTACAAGGACAATAAAAATATATTTTAAAAAAACAAAAAAAGGAGCTTTAAGGAACCTGAGTTTGGTAAGTTGTGTTGTTTTTGCTCTTGTACAGGAAAGACTTTTGAGAGATCTTTTTTTTTTTTTTTTTGTCGGTCGTGGGGCTTGAACTCTGGGCCTGGGCGCTGTCCCTCAGCTCTTCAGCTCAAGGCGAACGCTCTACCACTTGAGCTACAGCGCCACTTCCGAGAGATCTTTTTTTGTTACCATTGCTTATTTCATTAAATCGAGTTTTATTGAGTCACATGCTTCCACATGTAAACATTGCTGTTAGTTGCTTTTGTGCTTTTACAGCAGATCCCAGTACTTGTGACAAGATCACATTGCTTGAAAAGCCATATTGCTTTATTTACTATCTCATTTTATATGAGACATTAATCACTTTTTACATGGAGTGCCTACTTTTTTTAACATTTGTGATAGAATTTCAAATGACAACCTTTTTAGTGCAGAGTTAAATTAAAAAATAAGATAAAGTAGTCCATAACTTAAAGAATTTATTCTGGAAAATATACACCAGGAATGAGGAGATGTCCATCAGTCATCATCAGTCTTAAGAAAATTATTTTAAGTGATCAAAATGAAACATTTGGGGTCGGTAAGCTAAGAGAATCCATCAAATTGCCCATCACTCAGTGTGGAATGTATAGCAAAAAGTTAATGTTCCCGTTCAGAGAAAAAAAGTTTATGCAGTATTCATCTTGACTAGTCACTGCAGCAATCTCGAATGTTAAGTATAAAGTATGAAATTATTATTTAATTGTAATAAACTCACCTTCTACATATGTGTGAAATGAAAGCCACACCAAGAACATCATGCAGTGTTTTTACACACTAAATGACTGGTAAAAAAAGCCAACCTGAACATAGTAAACAAAGCTTAGACATAACAGAGAGTACGATATAAAATTTTTGGACCCAAAAATCCTCTTCCTAACCATCAATCAATAGAAAGTCAAATAAGTCTGGAATTGTATGTTTCATATCTTCCCCATATATGGTATCAAAACTATTTAACCATTTCATTTTCTCTTCACATGAGAAAAATCTGGATTTTCATATGACTGACAAACTTACTTCAGATAGACTAAGCTATGGGTACTTTAAAGCATTCTACATTACATTTCAGTATACTATATGTGTAGTCTCTAAAAACATTACTGACATTTTTTTCATTATATGACCAATAATACTTAAAATGAGCATTTGTGTGGATAGAAATAGCATGAGGATTTATTCAAACAATTAAAGAACTTGAGATTTATAAGAGCTATTCATGTAGTCTTGTAATGTCTGTTAAACTATGAGGAAATAAGGACAAGAGCAGGACAGAAATAGGCCGAGATTACTAACTTTGTGAGCAATGTAGCAGAGACATTCATGATTCTAGAATCAGTATCTTGATAGGAGTCTATCATGGAATTATTAAACACTGAATAGAGCTACACTGACCATGCACAATACTTTCTAATGCATTTGAAAAGATTAAAGCAGATTTTGATATCAAAAATTTTTGGAGACTGGTAACCTCTGTTGATTCTGAAAGAGCATTATTTCCTTCATATCATAAAATAAACCAAAGGTGGCAAATTTAAGCCGATATAAATCATTTTGGAGGTTTGTAAAATAGTCATTCCACTAAAGAAGAGGAATTCGTCCAATAGCTGCTCTAAGAAACTAAATCTCCTTTAGGATTAAGTGTTTTTTTCTTCCATGTGTGAACAATGTTTTGATCAGGACTTACAAAGTGAAAAAAAAAAAAGCTGACTTTGTGAAGGAAAACATCAAAGCTTCTTTTTCACTAAATGAAAACAGTAAAGACCAAAGCAGATTGCAGCACCAACCTGAGCCTTTGTAGAAGTCCATGTTAGCAGTGCATGATGAGCAAAAGGGAAAGAAAATTACATATGCATTAGTTGAGCTGCTATTACAACATAAAATTGAAAAATAAAAGAGAGAAAAAGAAATCCTTTTCCTGGTTATTCAAATTAGTAGCAACATTTTTAGTTAGAATTTGAATGCTTCCTCTCATTTCTCAAGTAAACTATCACTCTAAGTGGATATCAAACTTCTAATTTTGTGGAGACAGAAAGCACAAACATCTGAGAAAAACTGAGTGATATCTTTATCTGTCCTCTGGCTCTGAAAGTTGATCGCTAAGATCAAGGGCCTAAGGAAATAAAACAAATCCTTGAAGCTTAACTCACACTCCATAGGAGGTACCATAGTCACAGTTGGTCAGTCATGGCAAAAAGACATAATAATTGGTTTTTTTGAAGTTATAGCACAAATACACCAGATTAATTCCTGAACTATAGATCCTATCTCGCTTATTCTAATTGTTACTTTGCAGTTAGAATTGCCACTAACTGATAGTTTTCTAGTTGTATTTTTCTTCTCTCCATAACTTTATTATAACCAATGTTGAACTCACCTGACTAATGGTTTAATCCTGGCCATCTCTAAAATTGGACAATGTATTCCCTGACATAAGATCTGCTATCATGTTTTTTTTTTTCCCCTAGCCCTGTATTGTCAGTACTTAACTTGGACCTAGTCTAAGACTTTAAAATTATTTGTTGAAAGATGAAAGGAAAAAAGAGAATGTGTTCCCAAAGAAAAATAAATTATGAATACTTAGGCATATCTAAAAATTGTGGTCCAAATCCAAAACCCATCCTCAGTTTTAATTCATTTTTTCATATAATAGATTAAATCATTAATGAACAAAATAGTATTTTTGAACAAACTAAATCAGGAAAGTTAGTTAAACAACCTGCATCTGTTATCTTGAGAAATCTAATTAACTTTGATTGAAACCATCATCATCATCATCATCATGAAAGTCTGTAAAGAGTGGTGCTTGCAGTCAGACCTTAGTAAACTTCCAGAACTTTACAAAACTGAGCAAGTGGTCAAATCTGCTATCAGTATTTCAAAAGCTATTATTAAAATTGGTCATTTACCAGTTATAAATTATGTGGGCTAATATAAGAAGAATATCATTGGCTTTAGATTGAAGCATGGAACATTTAAAAGTGCTTAATAAGACACTTGGGAAAATTCCTGACTTTAGAGAAATGTCTGCTTTATGATATATGGTAGACATAATTAACTCAGGGTTAAGTGGTAAATGAACAGTGGACAATGTTCAAATGATTATTTTATTGAACATTAGTGTTGCATCTATGGAAATAACTCATGAACTGCCTTGACAAATTTGATGATGGCCATGATTGGATTGCAATTTAGATCCCTGGCTATGGAAACCAGAATGTTTTGTGTGGTTCATTGTTGCTTTCATGTCGATACCCAGGCTTTTTGGTTTGCCGAAAGCTTATGGTTTTAGGAAGACATCTCCGTAATTTAAGGTTTGCCACAACTATCTGCTTTCAGTTCATGCAATGCTACTTAAAATTTGTACAGGGAAAATAATGATTGCGTGATTAATACTAACAAGGCAGAAAGTTCTCTCAGTAATAATAAGAAATTTCTTCTATATGCATAGCTAAATTTCTATGGAGTAATAAAGTAATCAAAAGTACCTTTTACCATTCTTCAGGATCATAACAAAGAACTTTCTAAAACTATTAATAATCATACTAGACATGAACATGAATTCAAGTGTACCATGAAAAACTAAATTGAAATTACTGGTGTTCTTTTCCCTCTGTTTTTTGTTTTTGGTTTTTTTCCTGTCATGGGGTTTGAACTCTGGGCCTGGGCGCTGTCCCTCAGCTTCTCATCTCAAGGCTAGCGTTCTACCATTTGAGCCACAGCACCACTTCCGGTTTTCTGAGTGTCACACCAACACTGCTGCCCAGGCTGGCTTTGAACTGCGATCTCTCCTGAGTAGCTAGGATTACTGGCATGAGCCACTGGTACCCAGTTTTTCTTCTGTTGTCATTGTTGTTGTTGCTGTTGTTTTTTAAAGATATTATACCGAGGGGTTACAGTTACATGAGTAAGGTAATGAGTACATTTACTATCGAGCATTGTTACCCACTCCTTTGTCTTTCCCTTACTATCCCTCCCCACCTCTCCAACTCCTCTTTCCTCCTCCCCCCAGAAGTTGTAAAGTCCGTTTTCAACATAGTGTCTTGTCCATCTTACTGTTACAATGGGTCAACCTATATCCTTGTTTCAGAATTTTGTTATTTCCCTTCCCCTCCCCAAATTAGAAAAATGTATATACAAGATGCAGGGCACCAGAGTCAAATACAGTGAAAACAGGAGTTGTGCCATGGGGGAAGAACATATAAAAAAACAAAAAAAAAATCACCTAGTACATTAAAAACAACAGGGAGAAAGATAACCTCTTGTGCCCCTGCCTTGGGGTTCATTTCACTTAATGCTAAGTGAAATCATCATCTTATATGGTCATATGTATGTAGTTTTTTACTTTTTCTGCTTTTCTGGAAAATTATCCTAGATCTATACTAGTTATTGGAAATAAGGGAAACTATGGGACCTATGTTTCTTTGGGTCTGGCTTACTTCACTTAATATAAGTTTTCCAAGTCTTTCCATTTCCTAACAAATGGGGAGGTAGCTAGGATTACGGGCATGAGCCACCAGTGCCCGGCTTTTCTTGTTTTGTTTTTTGTTGTTCTGTTTTTATTTCTTTAATCTTACAGTCATAACAACTTAATCTTTGCCTAAAGCAAAAATTTCTAAATAAGATCAAGCATCTATTGTTCTTCCTCAAACTCTCTTCAGTATTTTTTTTAATAAGATTTTTATTGTGAAAATACTGTACAGAGGGGTTACAGTTACATGGGCAAGGTAATGAGTATATTTCTTATCAAGCACTATTGCGTCCTCCTTTGTTTTCCCCCTACCATCCCTTCCCTCCCATCTCCACAACGACATCCCCTCCCCCCATCTGCCTAAATTGTAAAGTTCACTTTTAAACATAGCATCTTGTACATCTCATTGTTGCAATGGGTCAATATGTATCCCTATTTAAGCAATTTGTTTTTTCCCTTCCGCTCCCAAATTATACCAACATCAAATACAGTTATGGCTTGGGGGAGGGACATACAAAGCAACAAAAAAAATCACATGGTACCTTATAAATATGTTAGAAACAATAGCAAGAAAGAAAAACCCACTTGAGTCCTTATCTTGAGGTACATTCTGTTTAACATCATCTTATCTGATCTGCTTGTCTCAGATATATACTAGTAATTGCAAATAAGGGAAACCATGGGACCTATGTTTCTTTGGGCCTGGCTTAATTCACTTAATATAATTTTTTCCAAGTCTTTCCATTTCCTAACAAATGGGGCAATGTCATTCTTTTTGATGAAGGCATAGAATTCCGTTGTGTATATATACCACAGTATTTCGATTGTTTTCACCTCTAGATCCAGCTTTCACTCATTTCCTCATTTTTGTTCAAACTACTTTAGTCTGTTTATACTGAAAAATACAGCTGTTATGTTAAAACTAATGGGCCAAAATTGATTGAAAAAAATTTCCCACTGGGTCAACTCCATTTCCACATATCAAAATATTATTCATTTTTTTAGAACTAATGCCAGATTTTCACATAACTTACAATCCTCATATTACACATGATCACAGCCCTGATCTTCACATTACCTATCATTTTCTGCAACTCTGTATATTTGTGTGTATATATGTGTATACTATGCACATGTACATATGTGTGTGTGTGCATGGATTTCCTTGCAATCTATTTCTTTACTAGAATATCATTTTTTAAGAACTTATACTACCTTGTTTTTAGCTTTGTTTTGGGAAAAGACCACTAGGAGCTATTAAATAATTGTTCATTTCATAAATAATTACTTGTTTGTAGGTTAGGAACTGAGCAAGGTGTATGATACAAGGAATATGAGAATTGGACTACCAGATAAGAAGATGTGAGAAGATACATTAAGCCTCAAGTTGCAACTCATTCTTAATTTTGCTTGCATTCAAAATTTGTTTTCAATGCTGAGTATCAAAATCAGGATCATGTATATGGTAGGCAAGTGCTCTGTCACTGAGTTACATCTGTATCCTTTGGTATTATGTACATCCCTAGCTGGTCCTGAACTCTGTATGTTGCTCAGGCAGACCTTAGACTTGACATCCTCCTACCTTTGTCTCCAAAGTTCTAAGATTATAAGGAAGAACCACCACATTCAAATGTTTCAAGACATTAAATACACTTAAGTTAAAAAAAATCTTAAAGAATATTTGAAATATGCCTTATAAAACAATAGAGAAAACAAGAATCTATCAATAGATAACTAAAGAAGATATCAAATCTAATTTCAGTCCTGAGAGGGTATATTAAGTGAATATGCTTAATATTTTTTCTACTAATTATCTATATCTATATCTATCTATATGATATTCTATGTTAAGCATGCTATATTAAGTTCATAATATATTATTATATGGCATTTATACAAAAACTATTTGGTATAATCACAATAAATATGCTTTCAGCTTCATGTTTTGGAACTTCATCTAATCATGCTAAAGACATATTTGCTATTCATTGATCTATGTATCAGTTTCTATACATATTATAAATTTGGGAGAAGGAAAACTATATATTGATAGTCTATAGCTTTAACATGAGATGTATTAAATCTTCTCATAATTTAAGCATTTATTTTTAACTTAGTAGATTGATATAAAAATAAATTAAGAAAAATACACATTTTAGAGTTGACAAAACAGAAAAGCCAAGCTGAGCAATACAGACACAATTCAAACTCCAGTCCCTCCTAAGAACATCTCTATTGTCTTCTCCTCCATAAACAAGGTGAGATAAAAACATGTAATGCCTAAGAATATCATCAACAATATTTTTTCTTGATTGTAGCTTCCAGTTAACCATAAAATGCTCTTATGCTCCTAGTGACATAAAAGGGATTGCTTCACACAACATAATAGCCACCAAGAGCTCTAAAAATAGACATACTGCTGTTAAAACCCTGTTTTTATTAATCCTTTTAAACCCCCCATAAACAGGTAAAAGGACAGAAAAAGAGGTAATGATTTATTCTCAATAGTGCAAAAGTCAGAAAGAAAGGAAGAAACTTGGATGAAAGACAAAAGGACTTTTGAAGGATTAAGAAAACAATCAGTGATTCAAACACCCTATAACCAAAATTAGAACAAAACAGTCTTCTTTTCTCGTAGCATTAATTTTGTGTGCATACTAACACATGAATACACTCACATGTGTGCCTGGGCAAAGTTACAATGTTTTCTTTTCTTTTAGATTTTAGAGTGATTTTTAAAGAGAAAACCGAAAATATAATCAAATTATTTAATTTATTCTTATTATGCTCCTACATGAGAAGAAAGGGAATTAATCAAACAGACAAACCAGGGAGGCAAAAGCAAATGGCTAGTTCCTTATGGTCTGTTCAATCATATAAAACTCACTTAATTCCCAATGAGCTACAAGGCAGGTCACATAGGTGAAGGCTCATGGCCTGTGACTACATCAAAACAAATGTAGTGTTGTATTTAAGACACAGAGCTTTCTTTTGTGAAGAGTTATCTATATAACATTTGCAAATTGTTTTGGAATAAAATGGACTATGTTACTAAACAATTTCTTTATAAAAATGAAAGATTGAAAACAAACAAGTCCAAACAATAAAGCAATAATAATGACAGGTAAAATGTTCCTAGGGCTTTGGCTGTGGACTATATACATCTTAGGGGGGGCAATGGAGGGAGGGAAAGATAGATTTATGGAGGAGGACTGATGAACTTGTTGGATTTAGGTAGGTCTAAACCTAATAATAAAACTATACAAACTAGAAAGCTGTCTTTCATATGACCAAAAGGAGTGTCCTTGGTTGATATAACCAGTGCAAGAATACCAGATTTTATTTTATTCTACTTGTTTCCTACTGTTTGAGATTCTGAATAGTATATTGAGAAGAGGAATCTTCCTATATAGAGGAATTTCAAGGATTAACTCTTTAAGAAGAAATGAATTTATGAAAAAAATGTCATTTGCACCTAAAGATATTTTGGTGACTGAAGAGAAAAAGACACCTATTTTGTCTTCTCCAACACATTTAAGATACATTGCTAAGAAATATGTTATTTCATTGTGTCTTCCTGAGTAATTGCACATTTTATATGGATCATGTTATATATTGCATATATGATCCATTATATATATAGAACAATATATATATATATATATATATATATGACTCTACATATAAATGCACACACTGTTTGCCCATGTAAGTATATATTTTTCTGTATGTCATAAATTATCTAACATGTATTCTTAATTTTAATTATAAAAATTCTAAATATTACTTATTTAAAACTCCACAGTGGGGTCATAAAGCTCTGTAAATAGACAAGAAAGAATAACGAAATACAAGAAGGCCAACTTTGTCCTGCTCTGTTTTTTTTTTTTAACAGAATTTTTTTTGTGTGTGTGAAAATATCGTACAGAGGGGGTTACAATTACAATTACATGGGCAAGGTAATGAGTGCATTTCTTTTTTTAAATTTTTTTTTTTTATTGTGAGAATACCCTACAGAGGAGTTACAATTACATGGGCAAGACAATGAATACATTTCTTATCAAGCATTGTTGCCTCCTCTTTGTTTCCCCTTCCCTTCCCTTCCCATATATGAGTGCATTTCTTATCAAGCATTGTTGCTTCCTCCTTTGTTTCCCTTTCCCATCCCTTTCCATCCCCCCTCGCAGCCCCCTCCCCCTTCGTCCCCCTCCTCCCCCCCCCCCCCCCCCCCGTGCCAAAGTTGTAAAGTTGGTTTTTGACATAACATCTTCTACATCTCATTGTTGCAATATGTCCACCTGTAACCCTATTTGTTTTTTGTTTTTTGTTTTTTTTTTGTCGAATGTGAGGCTTGACTTCTGGGCCTGGGAGCTGTCTCTGAGCCTCTTTTGCTCAAGATTAGCATTCTATCATTTGAGCCACAGTACCACTTCTGGTTTTTGAGTAGTTAATTGGAGATGAGAGTCTCATTGGGACTTTTCTGTCCCGGCTGGCTTTGAACCATGATCATCAGCTCTCAGCCTCCTGAGTAGCTAGGGTTGCAGGCCTGTCCTACTGGTACCTGGCTTTTCTTCTGTATTTTAAAACACACTCTGAGGGACACAACAAATGTTTGTCCCATGAGTAAGCATTTTAGTGGCTAATAGAAAAACATTTAATTTTTTACACAAATAAAGCAGTCTTATTTCAAAGCCATTAATTTCCCCCTCAAGGGCTGTGATCTCATCAAATAAACTAAAAATTTGGTGTGTTTTATAGGAAATTAGTAAGTTAGCAAAGACATGAAGCAAAATAATCTAAAATAATTCTTTTTTCCCTTTAATCTATGTTTTGTTCTATAATTAGATCTCTGCCAGTTTTTTTCAATAGTAATTAGTAATACAAAAATTGAAGATTTCTCTATTAAGAACTGAGACTATAATGGCTTTATATATTTAGAAAAACATCCTATACTGGCATTTAATATGCAGAAGAACTAGCACAATGGATTTGTTCAGCTGTTCTAGTAGTATTGTAAGGTACATATCCAAAATGGTCCTGATATTGATCAGAATGCGTTATACTCACAAAATGACATGTTGAACAGAAACCTCTTTGTACAAGACTTAAGAAATTAAAACAAGAGGTGACAGTGACCACTCAGGAAGATGATAGAACATGGTTTCAAGTCTGTGCTATTCCTGTGTCTGAGTAACATTTGCCAGTCACCCATTGCAGAAGCAGTTTGCAGAAAACTTGTAGCTGACCAAGATGTTTCAGATAACTGGGTCATTGACAGCGATGCTATTTCTGACTGGAACGTGGGCTGTGCCCTAGACCCAAGAGCTATGAGCTGCCTAAAAAATCATGACATTAGCACAGCCCATAAGGCAAGACAGGTTACCAAAGAAGACTTCGCTACATTCAATTACATACTGTGTATGGATGAAAACAATCTGAGAGATTTAAATAGAAAAAGTAATCAAGTTAAAAACTGCAAAGCTAAAATCAAACTACTTGGAGCTATGATCCACAAAAACACCTCATTATTTTATTCCATATATATTTTTATTGTAAAAGTACTGTATAGAGGGGTTACAGTTACATGAGAAAGGTAATGAGTACATTTCTTATCAAGCATTGTTACCTCCTCCTTTGTTTGTCCCCTATGATCCCTTCCCTCCCCATCTCCCCAACTGCTCCCCACCCCCCCCCCAATTGTAAAGTTCTTTTTCGACATAGTGTCTTGTAAATCTTATTACAATGGGTCAACCTGTATCCTTATTTCAGTATTTTGTTATATCCTTTCCCCTCCCCAAATTATAAAAATGTATATACAAGATGCAGAACACGTGAATCAGATACAGAGAAAACAGAAATTATACTTTGGGGGAAGAACATACCAAAGAAACAAAAGAATGACATTATCAGGGGCGCTGTGACTCAAGAAGTAGAGCTCTCTCCTTGAGCTGAAGAGCTGAGGGACAGCGCCCAAGCCCAAGTTCAAGCCCCACAACACCCCCCCCCAAAAAAAGATATTTTAAAGCTATGTACATCTGACCATATAAGATGATGTTAAGTGAAATGAACCCAAAGACAGGGACACAGTGTTTTTTTTCTTGCTTGCTATTTTTTTTAACATACTTATAATGTACTATGTGATTCTTTTAAGCAACTCATTATTGAACATCCCTATTATGGAAACGACTCTGACTTCGAGCTGTGTAGCAGCAGTGTCTCGTGCTGCAGAGCCTTCCTAGAGAAGGCCCACTAGGCTAGCACTGTCCACAGCTAAGCCAACAACTCACCCACTAGTCTTGTGCCTACATGTAGTAGCTTTCCTTAGCCCCAACCCCTGTTGTTTCTTCAGCTGACTTAGTCTTTGTTATCTTAAAAATTTCTTGCTTGCTATTGTTTCTAACATATTTATGAGATGATTTCTTTGTTACTTTGTATGTCCCTCCCCCACGGTATAACCCCTGTTTTCACTGTATTTGATGTTGGTATAATTTGGGGAAGGGAAGGGAAAAAACAAATTGTTTAAACAAGGTTACAGATGGACACATTGCAACAAAAAAGCTGGGGGAGGGAACAGAGGGGAGGGGTTGGGGGGAGGACATGGGAAGGGATGGGAAGGGGAAACAAAGGAGGAGGCAACAATGCTTGATAAGTAATGTTCTGATTACCTTGTTCATGCAACCCCTCTGTACGGTATTTTCACAGTAAAAAATTGTTAAAAAACAAAAATAAATAAATAAATGTAAAACAAACTTTACTAATAACTTTGGGGGAGGGGATGGGAAGGGATGGGAAGTGGAAACAAAGGAAGAAGCAACAATGCTTAATAAGTAATGTACTCATTACCTTGCTCATGTAATTGTATCCCTGTACAGTATTTTCACAATAAAAGAGAAAAAAATAATTTTAGGTGACAATTAGTTTTACTTACTCAAGAATAAAAGGTTTTAGTTTGAGGAAGTTAATTGACTAGTTGAACTTCTCAATTTGCCCTGATTACAAAACAGTGGAACAAGTAAGTATGGAAGAACAAAATACAAGTCAGTGAAATAATAATGACCTGAGCTCCTGAAGAACTGGACAGTGGTCTCTACCTGGCATGTTGCCTGCGTAGAACTGTTTAATGCTGTTGCACCCCATGTACGGTGCTGATCTGGCCTCTTACAGAGTCACAATAACTCTACTGATAGCAGCTACTCTGCTTATCTAAGAAATATTCTAGGTCAGTTTACTCATAGTACACACATGTTTAAGACAGAAGCAAGGTGGTACCTGTAAATCTAGCACTAGGGAAGCTGAAGCAGGAGGATCATAAGTTCAAGCCAGCCTGGGCTATAGCTTGCTTCAAAATAACAACACAAAATAAGGAATATTGGTGAAATAAATCTTTAGCATTCTTAAAAAAAGAAATTTAAAGTTTAAAAAAATCTCAAATCAAATTATCCTAAAATAGTTGCAATCTTATTCATTTGTTCATTCATTCAGCATTTATTGAACATTCATGTTCTCAGTATTACACAAGAACATTAACTAAGGAAATCAGAACTTTTTGCTTCTTTAATAGTCAACTCCAAAATTAAAATTACAACTACTCTTCAAGTCCACTTTGCTCTGTCAATACACTCTCTTTGTAATATTATAGAAGACTAATCATTTCTGTTTGGTTATGAGCTGTAGACTTGGCTCATTTTTCTTCTAAGAAAGTTCTATTTGATATTCTGAGAGCAGGAAAACAAAATTCAACCAAAGTCTCCATGTCATTCCAGAAAGACACTGTGCTAAAAATTTCAAACAGTAATTAATTAGTGTTGCACCACTAGGTAGTGGTATAAAGCTCCTGAATATCATGAACAATGGTAACATAGATGCTTTTGTCTTACATTTAACTTGAGCCCTACCAATTAATTATAGGTGTAAAAAAATTGCATGGAAAATGATTGCACCTGAAATTAGCTGATGCAGGTGTAACTGGTCAGTTGTCTTTCCCCTCAAGGGAGTCCTGGGTTAATTATGGCAATTATTAGATAATTATTGGTATAATTACATGAATTATCACACAATTTTATTGTGCAAAAATGTGGTGTAGAAAATAAGATATGAACATAGCTTTCATAGAAATTTCATTGAGATTGCTGTTCCCTGGATTTGAAGTGCTTAATAGTTGCTTGTCTGGGTGTCTACCTCTGTACCTACTCACTGCTTACTTAAGCCATATTCATCCTTTGTTGAAGATAGGAATGAGGCAAGGGAACCTATACGGAGTTCAATACTAATACCAACTGCCATCATTAATTGCAGAAAACATCATGCTCTGGTGAGCTTATTTTACTTACCTCAGTGTCCAGGCAATATAAATACTGTGCTGTCAATTGCTATACTTCAGAGGAAAGAAGGATGTATAACTTAACAAGGTCAGATGTCACTGTCTTGGAATAGAATATCTATACCTCCTGCCTCCAATAGAATAAATCAGATCACTGTGATTGTACTTTATTTTCTGGTTGTACAAACAAATGGTAGTGACTTTTAAAGATACCACTTAACAAAAGGAAGGTGAAGGAGACAGAAAAATCGAAACTACATATTGTCCATTAGTATAGATATGAAAACTCTTTACTCTGGTTATATACTGAAATTAAAGGCTCAATGATGCCCACATTCCTCTCTATCCTAATTTCAGTTACTCAACTCTTGCCGAATTCCTCATAGGATCAAATGCTGTCACAGTCACTTAAAAATGTGTCCGACTCTTGGTGCTGTATACTTTAGTTTATTCACGCTTCCAAAAAGACTTATGATGATAAGACTAGCTACTCAGGATGCTGAGATTCAGAGCATTGCTGTTCAAAGTTAGCCAAGGTAAAAATTCTGTGGCAGTCCACTCCAAAAATAACAAAAAGCCAGGTTACAGTCATAGTTTATCTTATAAGGTGCCAGTCTGAGTGAGTGGCAAGGTTCTGTGTTCAAACATTGACACTAGCCCAAATGAATACATGTTTTGTTATTTTCTATTTACTCTTTCTAGCCTGCTGCCATCATGTTTCTACCTCCTGCCTCCAAGGATGAAGTCTATATTCAATCAGAAGCCATCCTACTACCATTTACCTATGCCCCATCAAAAAATCAGTTATTGCTTATATGACGATGCTGGAAATTGGATCTTTTAGAAGTGATCCTACAAAAGAGGCTTCCTGCAAACTTTGGCCTATTGCTCTTCTATCTTCTGCCTGTGAGAATTCAGCCTTTCTTCCATCTGGAGGAGGCAACCTTTACTAGAAAACAGTTCCTACATCATCTTGATCTTGATCACTACAGCTTCCTAAACTGTGGAATAGATATTTGTATTTTAAAATAAATCACAAAAAACTATTATTCTGTTACAGCCCCACAAAATGAACTTACACACACTCCTTACCAATGACCTTTTCGGTCTCCCAATTTTTCCCATAACAGCATGCTTCTGATAGGTCATCTCCCTATCTTGGTAGATACAAAAGAGCCTAATGATAAACAGAATCATGATTCAGATAAAACCCAATAGTCAGGATGTCTAGAAGCTTCATCATGCTTTAACTGTAGAAATCATTTTCTATATTCAAGAAGTATAATTCAAGCCAGGTGCTGGTGGCTCATACCTATAATTCTAGCTACTAAGGAAGCTGAGATCTAAGGATCACAGTTCAAAACCAGCCAGGGCAGGAAAGACCATGTGATGTTTTATTTCCAATAAACCACCAGAAAATTGGAAGTGGCACTGAAGCTCAAGTAGAGGAGCTCTAGCCTTGAGC
Source organism: Dipodomys spectabilis (assembly GCF_019054845.1). Classification (NCBI taxonomy): domain Eukaryota; kingdom Metazoa; phylum Chordata; class Mammalia; order Rodentia; family Heteromyidae; genus Dipodomys; species Dipodomys spectabilis. The sequence goes on along the minus strand of NW_024870758.1, from coordinate 4,005,665 downwards.
TGAAGAACTGAGGTTCAGTGCCCAGGCCCAGAGTTCAAGCCCCACAACCAACAGCCAAAAATAAAATAAAATAATATAAAGTACCATTCATACTGTCATTAATTATAAATTCAGTTTCAGTTGTGTGCGAGTACCACATTCTCAGAGGTTACAATAGGGATCACAGACCTAATTATTGAGAAACACTGTGGACTTGGAAAGTTATTTAGCCATGTTCAGAATTGTCTTTATGCAATTTATAAAATGGTTGAATAGATCATTTTAAAGCATCTTCAGGGCTGGGAAGGTGACGCAGTAGTACAGTGCTTGCCTTGCATGCATGAGGCCCTGGGTCTGATTCCTCAGCACCATATAACCAGAAAAAGCCGGAACTGGCACTGTGGCTCAAGTGGTAGAGTGCTCACCTTGAGCTGAAGAGCTGAGGAAGAGCGCCCAGGCCTAGAGTTCAAGCCTCATGACCAACAACAACAACAACAACAAAAAAGCATCTTCATAGTCAAAACTAAAGGCTATAAATCCATGAAATGACCCATTTAAAAAAATCCACCTGTAGTATGTGCAAGGCTCTGGATTTGATCCCCAACACCACAATATATGTATATATGCAAATACTTGTTAACACATTTCTTACTCTCTCTCCAGCCCATACTTACATGCTATTGTTGGGAATGTAAACTAGTCCAGTGACTATGGAAATCAGTATGGAGGTTGTTCAAAATATTAGAACATCCATATGGTCCAGCTATGTGATATATATATATATATATATGTAAAATAGTCAAAGTCTGTTTACTCTAAAGATCCCAGCACACCCTTGTTAATCATGGCACTATTCAAAATAGCCAAGTTATTAAATCATTCAAATGTGCATCTATAGATGGATATACAAGAAATATAGTAGATAGAATGAAGCTTTATTTAATCATATGCAAATTAACTAAAATTAGTTAATACCATACCTTTCAATCTTATTTTAGCACAGAGGTTTTTTTGGAAGACAAATGTATAAAAATGTCCTTAAATTTTGTATAGAACACACCCTTATGAAGCAATGTTCAGATGTCTCAATTGTAAACCTGGCTTATGCTGGGTGTATTTCCAGAGCTCCTTTACTTATAATTTAGTCAATAATTAACTATTGCAAAGCATAGAAGAGGCAGACACATCTCTGTAGAGAATTGCTGGAGCAATTATAGGAAACTGATTGTTTCCTTTAGACTTGCAAAGTTTTAACTCTAAATCTCCCAAGTGTGACACAGGAGCATGTAATGCAACAAATGGCAGCTGGTTTTCAATTAACAGCCAATACTTGGAAAGAAATGAAAAAAGAAAAAAATCCTCAAAACTCTTTTCCACTTAATTTTTCCCAATCACTACTAAAAAGATACTTCATTTCCCTTCAGATATTAATGTATTATCATCTTCTTGTCAATCAAATTTCAAATATGCAGTAAGATTTTTGCATGCTTCTGTGTAGTTAGATGTCACACTATAAATTTCTCGGTTTCTGATATCTTGTTTCATTTCAACCATGACAGGATAAGGAGGAAGTTATTTAAAGGGGTGATATTGATCAAGATGCATTGTACATATAGTTATTTAAAGGGGTGATATTGATCAAGATGCATTGTACATATAAACTGACATGTTGAATGGTAAACTTTTTGTAAAAATATAGTTAATAAAATTAATTTTGTTTCGACAAACATACTTTTATATGATCATATGTACATAGTTTTTGAGCCTTTGCGATCTTCTCCTAAGCATATCCACCAATGTTTAGAGTCCTGTTTAATTTATCACGTTGAAGTGTAATATTTTGTCTTTTACTATGTATTGTATCTATTTATAGGTGCATTCTAATTACTACAAATGAGGGAATCCATGCAACTTATGTTTCTTTGGGTCTGGCTTCACCTAATAAATTTTTCCCAAGACTTTCCATTTCTTTATTAATGGGGCAATACCATTGTTTACAATGGAAGCACAGAATTCTATTGGGTATGTATACCATGTTGGGACAGTTAGGTTAATCCCATCTCTTGGCCATGGTAAATAATGCTGCAATGAACATGGTTATGCTGGTGTCTGTAGCGTGGCCTGAACATACAAAGGCTCAATAACTATGTGCATATGATCATATAAAATGATGCTTTCTGACCGTACTCTAAGAAATGGAAACTGATTTTTATTTTACGTTTTGTGATTTATTTATATATTTATTTTTCTGTTTTTCTGCTTTTGTCGCTGTTATAGATTTCTGTACTTTTGTCTTGTATGAAGCTTATCTGATTTGGAGAGGGTAAGGGGAAGCACAGAAATGGTGGGACAATGGTTGAACTAATTCAGCAGTGATACTCACTAGACACTGGTGAAAATGAACTGTACAATTCGTGGGGAAGGAAGTTGGAAGGGAAAAACTGGGAGAAAACAAGGGAAGAGGTGAAGCTGTTCAAGAAGAAATGCCCTCATTACATGACTTATGTAACTGCAACCCCTCTGTACATTGCTTTTACAATAAAAATAAACATTCAAAGAAAGAATTAAAATATTTTTAATTTATTTCTCTTGGAAAGCTTAAACTTTCTATTTCATTTTTTATGTTATGAAATTGCCTATGGTCTCTCAAAAACCAGGTACATAGCAGCCACGCTTTTCCTTCAGAAATTCATAGGAAGATTCTAAATTCTTTATAATACCATTTTTCTTGAGCATATTTGCTTGCGTATAGTGATTATTGTTTTTCTCTCATTCAAAGCTCAACACTTATTTTCTGTCTAAGATCTTAAGTGGGATTATACCTTTACCTCTGGGTCGAACATTGTTCTGTTATAGGACATATGTTTCTAAATAACTTTTAAGCAAATGAGCTAATGCTCCTGCTCTATTGTAAACCTCCTTTTGTTCTATCATTGTATGCCTAATACCAGTCACTATGAATCATTCAATCTTTCATTCATTTACTCAATAGACATTTAATAATAGTGATCCCATTTGGGTTGCTCATACTCTAGTGGAGAAAGTGCAACAAGGGAAACAGTTGACAGTCCTGTAGAATGAATAATTCATAAAAACAACAACTCACTTAGAAAGGATAAGAACTGTTTGTGTGAAAAGTCAGATAATTCTGAATGATTTAATGTAGCTTCTGTCCACTAATGAGAAATGGGTAATGGGGATTCACTAAAAGTTGAAGGAAAAGACTTTTTAAGGAGAAAAAATTATGTACATGAAAATTTAATAATCAGAGAATGGTATGCTGAAGGAAAGTGACTAGTTTTTGTGTGGATGGAAAATATATAAGTAGAAAGATGAGTCAGGAATGCACTATCTTAGAAAGCATGCTTTCTCCTACATCATTGTACTCTTTATCCTAACTATCGACATATCAGTGTGTATCAGAAGTGCTTAAGCACTCAGACTAAGAGAGTCTGCAGTGGTATCTGGGAATTTGTCCTTTTAATATCTCTAGTGATTGCCATACAACGGAACACTTCAGGGGCTTGTTGGTTTGAATGCACTGGGAAGATGGACATTTTAGCATAAGGGGATTTTAGCAATAGATCAGGTAAAGGATGTCCATTTTAACAAGGATGATAGTGAATCGCTTTATTTCATTAATTGGTTAGTTGCTACTATTCATGGACAAATCAAGAATGTACCTGAGCAGATCTCTAGATAAAGGCATTGAAATGTTTTGTATTCAATTCACAATATTCCACTAGCTATTATTCTTCACTTGTCACACGACATGTTGTCCTAATTAAGCCTCATAACAATCCTATAAAGCAATTCCTTGCCACCTGTAACAGATGAGGAGACAAGAGCTCCGAGAATTGAGATGACATGTTCAGTGTTTCACAATACAAACATAACAGGAGTATACAGTGAAATTTTGGTCTCTCTGGGTTCTTTCACTTTACCATTCTACTTTCCAAAAAAGCTCTGATGTAACTTATAAGGTATACAATGAAGCACAACAGATAAACATTTGTAAGCCACACAATTGAACATAAATTTGATATAATTGAAGTGAAAAATACAGGTAAGCACTTAGTTTGTGTTAAGACTGCTTCTTCTACAAATGAAAGAAATTCAAGCACAACTGGCTGAAGAAGAATAGATATTTATTGATTTCATGGCTGAAAAGCCATGGTGTGCAGACAAGAATCAATTGTTCAAGGAAGCACAAAATGACTCTAGAAATCACTTTCACCCTATCCATCTCTCAATTCTGTTTTCTTTGTCTCTATGCCAGTTCCACTGGTCTTAGTAAAATGGCTTGCTCACAAGAGGTAGCTTCATCTTGCCAAGTTCAAGTCTAAGAGAACTTTTCTTTTTTTCCCCATAAATACTTGTCAGAAGACTCCCTGCAGTTCTAATAGAGTCCAAGTTGTATCTCTGCCTCCACAGCTCTAGCCACAGCGATTCATTCAATTCTGCAATTACCCCTGAAGAAGTGTAATGTTTGCTTGTGGATCCAAAACGAAGTTAGTGCCACTCAAAGTCACAGAATATGACTTGAGAACAACTACTTCTTCAAAATAAAATTATATTGATAGAATTAAAAGGAAGCTTCAACTTGGAGGGAGCAACACTAACAATCGTTAACAAAGTTCAGTTGAGGTAAGAACAAAGTAACTGTGCTCAACATTTTATTATGATTACAGAATTAATTAAGCTAGATGATGAATAAAATACTTTCTTTCCTAAATTTGTTTCCTCAGAACAATGCAGCATATGGATGAAAATTTATTTTAACAAACGTTTTTAGATAATCCCCACACAGATTAAAAACATAGACCAGTATCTACAATTTTCTAGATGTGGATCAAGTCCATTCAAATCAGATTATTCTGTAAAGAATTGGAATTCTGTTGTTGTTGTTTTAAATAATCTACTTTCAACCACTGATTTCAGTGTTAAACTAGTTTGTCTGTGCTTCCTGATGCAATCATTCTTCACCCTAATTATATGGGTTCAATTAATCTTTATTCAATAATTCTAACAATTCATATCTTTCCCCACCTTCCCCAAATTACATATATTTCTACAAGGACAGTAAAATGTTGTATTCTCAGTGTTTTGTTACAAATTGGATAAGAAGTACAAAATTATCTGGGATATTCCTATTTGGTGATGTTTTCATTCAAATGCATTGGTCAATTTTCAAACTTGTTAATTTAAAAAATGCTTTATTATTCCATTGTAGATAGATAGGTAGGTAGGTAGATAGATAGATAGATAGATAGATAGATAGATAGATAGATAGATAGATAGATATCACATTTTTTTGATCCATTCATCTACTGAGGGGCATCTGGGTTGGTTCCATATCTTAGCTATAGTGAATAATGCTATGATAAACATAGTTGTGCAGGAAGCTTTAGTATGTCCTTGTTTATGATCATTTGGGTAAATGCCCAGAAGTGAATCCCACTGGGTCATAGGGGAGCTCTATGTGGAGTCTTTTGAGGAACCTCCATACTTCTTTCCAGAGTGGTTGAAAAAGTTTATACTCCCACCAACAGTGCAGTAGGCTTCCCTTTTGGCCACCTCCCTTCCAGCATCTGTTGTTCTTAGAGTTCTTGATTATAGCCAGTCTAACTGGGGTCATGTATATATACAATGGAATTATATGCTTTCATCAGAAAGAATGACAGCGCCCCATTTGTTAGGAAATGGAAAGACTTGGAAAAAATCATATTAAATGAATTAAGCCAGAGCTAAAGAAATGTAGGTCCCATGTTTTCCCTCATTTGAAATAATTAGTATACATCTAGGATAATTTTTCACATGAAAAGAAAAGCTCAAAAGCTATGTACACATGATCATATAAGGTGATGCTAGGTGAAATGAACACAAGATGTAGACACAAGAGGTCTTTCTTTGTTGTTGTTTTTAATGTACTATATGACTTTTTTATTTCCTTTGCATGTTCTTCCCTGTATGGTATAACCCCTTTTGTCACTGTACTTGAATCTGGTACACTGCATCTTGTGTATACATTTGTCTAATTTGGGGAGGGGAAGGGGAATAACAAAATGCTGAAACAAGGACTCAGAGTGACCCATTGGGACAATGATAGCCACAAGACAGTATTTTGGAAATGAACTTTACAACTTCGGACAGTGGGGGATGGAGGGAGGGGGAGTGAGGGAGGTGAGGGAGGAAAGCGATAGTGGGAGATCAACAAGGGAAGGCGTAAAAATGCTCGACAAGGAATGTACCCATTGCCTTACTCATGTTACTATAATCCCTCTATACAGCATCTTTACAATAAAGTAAAATTAAAAAATTGTTACATTATCCTTAAGTAGTTGTACAAAAGGGTTTTATTTCAACAACATGTCAATTTATAACTACAATGCATCATGATCATTGTCACCCCTAAAATCTTCAAGTCTGTAAGATAACTCTCTCTGCACTAATGCTCCTTTGATCAAAATACTTATGACAATGCCATATTTATTCATTATTAACACAACAATAATAAAATTGGTTATGCAAATAAAAACATTTTTAAAAACTCAGTTTATTCTCCTATTAACTGATTAATTTCTATTAAAGCCTATTAGCTTCTATTTAAAAAAAAACACAGATCTGTATTCTCAACTTGGATGTACTTTCTCATAAATACTAATGAAGAGACTAGACTTGCTATGATCAAGCATGCAGTACCTGAATAGTTTACCTTTTCAAAAAGTTATTTTTGCTCAATCATCTCAACTGAAAAGTTCAGGAAGAGCTAGAGAGTAAATTTGATTACAAACTGTCAGGCACATAGTAGTGGGGGGCATGGTGCTATTACTTCTCTCCCTATACACAACAATGTGAAGCCAGGAGAAGGGAAAAAAGCGATCCTGGGATATAGGTTCCATGGCTTCTGGAATGATAGGGCTAGCTAGGTGAAACATCTGGAGTGAAAGTGTCATAGCAGGAAACACATGGAAACAAAAGGAGGATCTGTATACCAGAGTGGAAAGGGGTTAGCTACAATAGCCAAAATGACATGCACTGGGTGAGAATGGCTTTTATCTGATTCTTAATTGTGGATGTATGACTATATAAAGAGCTAGGAAGAGGGAGTCATTTAGTTACATAATCACTTACTTATCTAACCCTCTTTGACTCATTAAATATCTATGAATGTGAGAATTCACCAGCAGCTCTTAGCTCTCCAGGTTTCATCCCACTAACTACTATATTCTCACTATAATATTCCATTTCTAAGCATGGCATATTATGAATTATTGGTATTAATGATATTTAAACAAATTAAACTGCACTATTATGTTTGCAAAATGTAGCCTACATTGATCAACATAACAAATTACAGATGCAAAACACTACTTACACTGCATAATGACAGCACATTTAAAAATGTATCCGGAGTTGCAGTTAGGAATTCCAAGAAAGAAGAATTATACATGGCTTGGAAATGGATTAATAAAAATAAGTAACTAGATCTTGGGAAAGGATTTGCCTAATCAAATGTATGCCCAAAAGACTTGCTAATAAACTGCATTTCAAAGTTAAAGACACTCAGCAGCTCCTAACACTGCTATTATCCACAGCAATGGTTCTAAGAAGAGTAACAAAATAAGCTGGGATATAGGTCAGAGAATGTGTTAGAATGCATACATAGCATTTGACTTTTGTTTTCTCTGCAGGAGTCCATGTCAAGATATTACCCTTTGTAAACACAGTGGTTACGTGGATGGCCCCAACCTTTTTGGTTCTTTGTTTGGTTCTTTGCAAATGTTTATTTCATACTATATGCCAAGGATTGTGTCAAGAATATGATAGGAATAAATCAACCAACAAAAAAGGTACACCAAAAGCATGAATCATGTACTTTCCTTGTCTCCTATCTAAATTCCAGTACACACATAAAAAAAAAACAACAACAACAGTGAACAGAAAAATATCAGCCTGCTATTCATCATGCATGTGAATACATGTTCTAGCTAGTAATGATATGTAAAACATTACTGACCTCGTTAGTTGTAATCCATACATCAGCAAATTCCCAGATGATCAGAGTGAGGACCACCAGGTGAGTCAGATATGCACACATACATGAAATATCGCTCCCCCAAGAGGATGGAAGAGCTATTTCATGTAAGAATAACCTACATTTGAGCCAAGCACTGGTGGCTCATACCTAACCATGTTAGAAGCCAGTGCAGGCAGAAAAGTCAGAGAGAGTTCATCTCCACAAACAATTGGCAAAAAACTGGCTGGATGCATGGCTCAAGTGGTAGAACAGCTGCCCAGAAAGCTAACCTGATTTCAGATCTTGGTACTGTCCCCTCAAAAGATGTCGTGAAAGCTCACTTCAACCTACTGCACATTAGTTTTATGGCCTTATGAAAAAAATACATTTTCTAAGTACCATTACTAAACTCCTTGAGGGTTGGAATCATTTCTTATTCAGTTTTATACATAACATTTGATAGGTTTGCAAAATATGAACATGTGTGTAGAACTCACCTATTAAAATTAAGGATATTTCTGTTTCAGATTGTATGGAAAAGTGATGACACACTTGATTCTCCAAAATAGTTTTGGCCAAAAAATAAGAAGAAGAAGAAAGAAAGAAACAATGAGCTCTAACAAGGGAGGGCCCCATGCTTTGCCAGCCAAGCAGTGATTTCCAGTGGCCCAAGGCAGGGTTGGGGAGTAAGCAGTTCCACATGAAGAGCATCTTCATGAATTGGAAAATGTCTCTTAGGCAAATTGCAAAGCCTCTTTGAGCTGGCTTAGGATTTTCCAATGGCTTCCTGAACATCCTAGTAGTCCCTTAAGGCATCCTTTTTAAATGAGGTTTTGATGCCAAATCTTTTGACATTTTGACAGGCTACAAAACTTGAAGCATAAAGACTTTTCGTAGCTGATGTTCAGGTTTCAGTGCATAAACACTTATGCAGTTTGACTGAGTAAAATGTAAACAGAGTTGATTGATATCCAGAAGCCTAACAGTACAGTAATTTAATGAAAAAAATCACTAATCAAAAACTTTACATAAAACTAAGTGTGTTTGTGTGTACATATATATTGTTTTCTTTTGAGACAAGGGCTCACTACATAACCCAATCTGACCTGGAATTTTCTATATATTGCAGGCTTGCCTTAAATTCATAATCTTCTATCCTTGCCCCCTAGCTAGGACTACAATCATGGATCATTATGCCTGGCCTCTTCACTTGTAACAAGTTTCCAGAGTTGAGAATTTATTTGTTAAGCATATGCTACCAAGGTTTCTTTCGATCGTTTGTATAACTAGAATTAACTAATTGTCTTTAAAATGTGATAGTGCCTAAATTTACTTCAGAACTTAAAAAGGTTGTGTCTTAGAAATCAAAGTAAGAATGCAAGAAGTAGGTAACAAGCTATCTGAAATAGCCAAATGCAATTTTGACTGGCTTAGCACCATCTTGACTTCTCAATGGAGATGGCTATAGGTCTGACAGTACATTTTTGGGCTCTACAAACCTGACTATGGAGGTGGAAATAAGAATGGTTATTGGGCAGGCTGCCACTGAGTAAGCAACAATTTTGTCTCACATTCATTACAAGTATCTCAACTCATTCTTGTAGATTCCAAATGTGATGGGAAACTTGCCAGAGCACAGTTTGAATTTAATAGTAGTTATCGATCAGCTCCTCAGGTTCCCTTTCTGTTCTGTGTGAATGCAATGCACAGAACTAACTCAATGCACCTCAAAAACAATGGGATGAACTATGATAATATTTAAGGTTGTTTTTTTTTAAAACTTACTTCCAAAAAACCCCCATGATTTAAGACACAGTGAAAAACTTACTAGCCTTGATAATGTCGTTATTTTGGGGAAGCTTGAGTTGTGCACATTAGAGACAGTTGAAAACTTTATCAGCAAGTAAAACTGATGTGGTAAAATATATTTTTTCTTTTCATTGTATTTCTATTATCCTTAAATAGATGCACAAAAGGACTGCAACTCAATGTATCAGTTTATGAGTAAAATGAATCTTGATCATTGTCTCTCAATTCACCTTCTTCCATCCATCCCAAGTTTATCTATCTCCTCAATTTTTCTAGTTCCATGGGTTATATATTGTATATTATTTATGACTGCATCCCCCTTACTCTCTTTATTTGGCTATCGGCCACTTAACCTACCACCCCCAACTAAATCTCAAATACTAGCTTCTTGGTATTCTTTTTTTTTTTTTAGATTTAGAGTTAAATGTTCTAACCATACCTTGGTGAATATATTTGTGTACATATACATATAACCCTGGATATGATTCATGTATATTTAAATTTTAAATATGACTCCCATACACAAGAGAAAATTAGTATTCTTTTTCTCTACAGCGAGTGCTCTACCACTTGAGCTACAGCACCACTTCCGGTTTGTTAGTGATTTATTGGAGATAAGAGTCTTATGGACTTTCCAGCCAGGGCTGGCTTTGAACCGCGATCCTCAGATCTCAGACTCCTGAGTAGCTAGGATTGCAGGCGCGAGCCACCAGCACCCAGCATATTGTGGTATTTTTACTAACAGATGAGTCAAATTTTATGGTGAATTTATATCACATTTTCTTGATCCATTCAAGGGCATCTAGGCTATTTCTATACCTTGGCTATGGTAAATAGTGAAGTAGTAAATGGGGTTGTGCTAGTGGCTTTACTATATTGTGACTGATAATCTTTTGATAAATGTCCAAGAGTGGTATCATTAGATTACAGGTTACTTCTATGTTTACATTTTAGGGAATCTCCAAATTGCTTTCCAGAGTGGTGATACCAGTTTATATTCCCACCAACAGTGTGTTAGGATCCCCTTTCCTCCATGTCCACAGGAGCATCTGATGTAACTTTTTTTTTTCTTCTGCGGTAACTTTTGGGCATAAGCAGGAATTCAGCAAATCAAAGAGATCAATGGAACTGCATCAAACTAGAAAGTTTCTGCAAGGCAAAGGACAGAGTTATAAGCTTTAAAGACAGTCTATAGAATGGGAGAAGATCTTTGTCAGTTATATGTCAGACAATAGTCTACTATCTAAAACACACAAAGAACTCAAGAAACTAAACCCTCAGAGACTCAACAACCAAATTAATAAATGGACAAATGAGCTACACAGACTCTTCAGTAAAAGTAAAAATGCCCACTGGATACATAAAAAATACTTAACATCTTTGGCCATAAAAGAAATGCAAATCAAAACAATGATGGAAATCAGGAAGATTACAGAAATAAGAATTTTGAATTTAATAACAGAAGAAGCTGTTTAAGAACAAGGGTGTCATATCTAAAGTATACCTGGAACTCAAAAAATTAAATCCCCCAACAACAAATCTTCAAAAAAACAACTGCCCAATAAATAAGTGAGCTAAAGACTTAAAGAGAAACTTCTCTGAAGAGGAGGTAAGAATGGCCAATAGACACATGTAGAAATGCCAACTTCTCTAGCCATAAAAGCAATGCAAATTAAAACAACATTGAGATTCCATCTTACCCCAGTTAGAATGGCTGTGATGAAGAACTCTAACAATAGATGCTTGAGGGGATGTGGCCAGAAGGGAACCCTACTGCATTGTTAGTGTGAGTGTAAACTTGTTCAACCACTTTGGAAAGTTTAGTATGGAGGTTCCTCAAAAGACTCCACATAGAGCTCCCCTATGACCCAGCAATACCACTTTGGGGCATTTACTCGCATGATCACAAACAAGACCATACTAAAGATACCAGCACAACTATATTTATCACAGCATTATTTACCATAGCTAAGCTATGGTACCAACCCAGATGCCCCTCAGTAGATGAATGGATCAAGAAAATGTGGTATATTGCTGGGCACGGGTGGCTCACACCTGTAATCCTTGCTCCTCAGGAGACTGAGATCTGAGGATCGCGGTTCAAAGCCAGCCCAGGCAGGAAAGTCCATGAGACTCTTATCTCCAATAAACCACTAGAAAACCAGAAGTGGCCCTGTGGTTCAAGGGGTAGAGTGCTCACCTTGAGTTGAAGAGTGCAGGGAGAGTGCCCAAGCCCAGAGTTCAAAGCCCATGACTGACAAAAAAAAGAAAAGAAAATGTGGTATATATACACAATGGAATTCTATGCCTCCATCAGAAAGAATGACATTGCCCCATTTGTTAGGAAACGGAAAGACTTGGAAAAAATTATATTAAGTGAAGTAAGCCAGGTCCAAAGAAACATCAGTTCCACGGTTTCCCTTATTTGCAATAACTAGTATATGTCTGAGACAAGCAGAAAAGGTCAGATAAGATGATGTTAAGTGAAATGAACCCCAACATAATTATTTCTAACATATTTATAAGGTACCACGTGATTTTTTTGTTGCTTTGTATGTCCCTCCCCCACGGTATAATCCCATGGTATAATTTTGGAGCAGAAGAGAAAAAACAAATTGTTTAAATAGGGATACAGGTGGACCCATTGCAACAATGAGATGTATGAGACACTATATCGAAAAACAAACTTTAGAATTTAGGCTTGAGGGTGGGAGTGGGGAATGTAGTTGTGGAAGTGTGAGGGAAGGGCTGGTAGGGGAAAACCAAAGGAGAAGGCAATAATGCTTGATAAGAAATGTACTCATTACCTTGCTCATGTGATTGTAACCCCTCTGTACATTATTTTCACAATAAAAATCTTATTTTAAAAAGAGCTGTTTAAAATAATTATATGACCAAACCAGAACACCATATATATAGTGCATTTCTACACTACCAATCTTAAATAATATTTATACCATTGCCAAATATGAGAAAACTGCATAGCATCTTACAGTGGTTTTAGTTGGTTGCATTTACAACCTTAACAATTATTTTTAAGCATATTTATTGATAACACACACATCTGTTCAGTAGCCACTGTATGGTGAAATCCTCTTCTGTGCAATAAGAATATTTAAAGATGAATGAGAAAGGGGCTTTGAAGGTGCCTGAGTGGTAGAGCACTTGTCTTGCATGCATGAGACCCTGAGTTCAATTCCTCAACACGACATAAGCATGAAAAGCTGGAAGTGGCCCTGTGGTTCAAGAAGTAGAGTGCTAACCTTGAGCTGAAGAGCTGAGGGATAGCCCCAAGGCCCAGAGTTCAGGCCCCCAACCAAAAAAAAAAAAAAAAAGAGGAATGAGACACAGTCCTTACCTTCAGACAGATAAATAATTATCTTAAAGATAATCACCCAGAACAAGTGGTGATAATTGGTTTGGACTTAAATGTAAAAATGATTTAGCTGGTCCAAAGATATACTATAATACAATGTATAATTCCTTAGTGCTCTGTCTGTTCTTCTTTGAGAATTCTAATCAAATTATGCATTCTTCTTATTTAAGTAGTAGGAAGGTTTGCCATGAGTTTTTGCTTTATGAAGCTAAGTTTATTAAGATGTCTATGAAAAAAGGCCAAGGATCAGAAAGTCCATAGTAAAAAGTTTTCAACTATTAATGAATTCCATAGTTACCTTATTCTCTTTTTCCTTCTATATTTCACAATACATAGTGTGTATAAGGGGTAAGGAGAGGTCACACATAATTATTTTCTTTCTTTCACCAGCAATTATCCAACAAATATCAGGCAAGACCCTTTTTAAAACAATAAATAAACTAAACCCTGAAGAAAGACATGCATGCAAATCAGTCAACACTCCACATTATGTCTTGAATGCTATCATTCTAATTTTTAGATAAATGAATATCTATAAGATAAAAGCACAGAGGTAGGAATTAAGCTCAAGTATTTTATACCTCAGTGCTGTTTGCATACAATCATCAAGAAGAACATATGTAATCCATGAAGAACTCTATCAGGACTCTACAAATTACACATAACTGGGCACTTGTGGGTCACACCTATATTCATAACTACTCAGGAGGCTGAGATCTGAGGATCCTCATTCAAACCCAACCTAAGCAGAAAAGTCCATGAGACTCTTTTCTCCAATTAACCAGAAAAAAGCTCACAGTAAGATGTGGCTCAAGTAGTAGCATGCCAACCTTGAGTAAAATACCCAAATGAGAGCATGAGGCCCCAAGTTCAAGGCACAACATATAAACTGAAAATCCACCACACACTCAGAAGCATCAGGATGGATCACTACAGAGTATCCATGTAGTCAGGGTTATTTCACCAAGATGAAATAGGAGGATCATAGTTGGAGAACTGGATGCCAGTTCAGCAGAAGTGAATCAGTCTCTGAGAAGTCAAAACAAGCCAAAAGGCTAAAAGGCTCAGAGTATGGCTCAAGTGGTAGGGCACATGTCTAGCGCCTTTAGTTCAATTCTCAGGGAAGGAAGGAAGGGAGGGAGGAAGGAAGGGAGGGAGGAAGGAAGGAAGGAAAGAAGGAAGGAAGGAAAGAAGGAAGGAAGGAGAAAAGGAAGGAAGGAAGGGAGGGAGGGAGGGAGTGTGGGAGGGAGTAAAGGAAAAAGGGAGGGAGTAGAGAGCAGAAATAAAGAGGAATGAAACACAAGTAAGCAAGCAATAAGGATGATCCAAACCACAGTAACAAGGAAAGTTTGCCTCCTTTTAGAGGGTATTCCATGTTTGTGAAGTGCAAGCTAGACTTGCAGTATTGTCCTTCATGATAGCTCCAAAGGGAATGACTAGAGCACTGTCTTTTTCTGGAAAATAGAAAGAACATAGGGGAAAAAAAGGCTTAGCAACACATGTCAGGAGAGTCTACCCAACTGTGTGGACATTTTTACTGACAAGCCCCCTGGTGTTCTGCCCTGTGACACATTGCCCATATGCTAAGAAAGACTCCCACTCTGTAGGGAGCCAGATTGTCAGAGAAGTCTTCAAAGCCAAGCAGATGCCAGTATCCCCTCTACTGTTCCTGACTGAACAGAAACGGTCCTGCCAGCTGGCATCTCTACCTCATTCAACTATGTTCACATCACACAAAACAGACCCAGGCTGAAACACTAACAACTATATTCTCCATGATTAGAGAGGTGAATAAATGCTAAGGGAAGAAGTCTAAAGTGAAATCACTGAAGGAAGTGAAATGTTTCCTCTCTCTAAGCTTCTCTCCCTAACTTGGCTAGGTGACATATTATAATGTAGAAATTTAGAAACCTCTCCATACATACTGTACAAACACCTTGATAGTAATGATGGTTGATTGACTTCTGTGGTCACATCACAGAGAGTTCAACCAATATGTGCTCTGTTAATTTTTGCTAAGAAAAGTACTGTGATGATGAATGGAACTAAAATACTAATTAAGCATGGACTGGTCATCTGGGGCTGAGAGCACCAAAAATGTTCTTTCTCATTCCAGAAGTTGCTACAAATAGTACATTACTCCAAGGACAATGGCCAAATTTCGATTGGTTTCTGTAACATTTTTATCCCCGCCACCAAATGTCATTGCCAGGCAGGGACAACTTCAACCCAAAACCAAGTCAGATAAATGACTATAAATAGTTGTGGTACTAATTATTTTACTTCTGCCTGACCAGAAAATCCACTCCCACTCTTTCATTAACACAAATTTCAAATAACTTCACAAGTGTGTTCAAAATCCAAGCACTGATAATTTTTAAACACTCATAATTCATTCAGTATATTAATTAATGAAATGTAATTTGTGGAAAGCTCATCATTCTCTAGCATTAAGAAAGTAGTAATATATAATTGCAATTTAATATAAGGCACTTCCATGTTTATTGGTTTCCTGGTGCAGATATTGTGCCACAAGGATGTTGAAGACGAAGGTGCCTTATAACAAGGAACAGCATGTGAACAGACCAATAAAAGGAAATCAAGCAATAAATGAGCTTACAGTATTTGCAAGAGTTCCTGCTATAACAGTGCCTAGTGAAGAACCTTGAAACATAAAATACACCTGTATTTATAGGCATCTTTCTCTTGCATATGTGATGCTTCCAACGGAAGATAGAGAAATTTTTAGTTCTCAGTTCTGCTAAGCTCACATGAGACGAGGAACTAGTTCACTTACACAACATTTTCTATGTTGTTAAGTGTAATAAAACAAATTATAAGAGGGTATAATTATATTTGCAGAGTGATAATTCTGGTGCCTTACACATAGCATTCAAGAAAAGTTTGATTTGTTATAAAAGTCACCATTGTTATTGCCAAAATATCATAGTTATTATCATCATCATCTTGATAAGAAACAGCAATGAAGTTGAAGAAAACCTAAAGGAAATTAAGGAATCCAAATTTTCTTTTTCACAGAAGAAAAAAACACACCCCTACATTTGTTAAGTGATATATTGCCAGTGTTATTCACTTGTCATTGAGAAAAAATGAAAAGGGGATTGCATACTAATTTTCATTTTTTCATACAAGTATCTATTAATTCATATAAAATGGTTTCATGTTAATATAGGCACTGTACTGGCATCTTTTCTCAGCAGTCCTGTGGCAACACAGAAGATACCTCAGGGCTCTGTGTCTTTATCTGTTTAGCTATCTTCTAATGACAGAAACAAAAGGCCCATAGGAGGAAAAAACATTGTTTACTTTTTTTCTGAAATATACTAACTCTTTGAAATATGTTTCCATTTAAAATTCCAGTACCTAAGAACAGTTGTTACTCTCATATTTTAAGCTTTTATTGAATAAGAGAGATTTGAAAGAAATTGTCAAGGAAGTTTTAAAAGCATAAAAACAGGACTGCTAATCTCTATTAAAAAATTTTCAATTATCTTTAAATAGTTGTAGAAAGGGATTTCAGTTCAACTTATCCATTTATGAGTGCTATGTATCGTGATCAGTGTTGCCCCTGCCATCCCCCCACAACTATCCCAATACCAGCATCCCAACACACTACTATATGAAAGACCTCCTCTTCATGCATTAGATATTTATATTTTTACTCTCACACCCAAACTTCAGTTCTTCTTTGTTCACTTTCAAACAGTTTTTAGGCTTTCTTTCTACCATGCTCATATGTAGGGTCTGCTAATCAGAAGTGGTTATGCCAACAAGAAATCAGTAAGAGGTTAGATACTATTCAAGCACTATTAGTGGCAAAAAATGCTTTTTGGGCATTAGTCCAAAGTAGTATATTTCTGATAACAGGGAAATGATTACTTCCTCTTTTCTTCCCCAGATCTTATAACATCATTGTAAATTGTTCTCTTCCTATCACTAAGAAAATTTCGGCCTGTGCCTAGGAGACCTAGGGTTTCTCCTATTCTGTCCTGTAATGTTTTCAGAGTGTCTGCTTTGACTCTGAGGTCTTTGATCCATTTGGAGTTGATTCTGGTGTGGGGTGATATATAAGAATCTAATTTTAATGTTCTACAAGTGTTTAACCAATTTTGCCAGTACCATTTACTGAAGTGGCTGTCTTTCTTCCATTCTATTTTTTTAGTTCCCTTATCAAAGATTAGGTAGCTATCTATCTGTGGGTTCATTTCAGGGTCTTCAGTTTTATTCTATCAGGCCTAAGGTCTATTCTTGTGCCAATTCCAAGCTGTTGTGATTACTATGGCTTTGTAGTAGAGTTTAAAATTTGGTATTGATATTCCTCCAGCTCTGTTCTTTCTGCTAAGGGTTGTTTTTGCTATTCAAGGTCTTTCATTGTTCCATAAGATTTTTGGGTTGCTTCTTTTATTTCCTTGATGAATGAGTTTGGTATATTGATAGGTATTGCATTGAATTTTGTAGATAGCCTTTGGCAGTATTGCCATTTCCATGATATTAATTTCCCCAATCCAGAAGCCTGAGAGGTTTTTTTCCACTTCCTTAGTTCTATTTTAATTTCCTTTTTTTAGGTTTTTAAAGTTTTCATCATAGAGGTCCTTCACTTCTTTAGTTAAGTATTTTATTTTTTGTGGGGCTATTACAAAAGGAGTTGCTTTCCTGATTTCAGCTGTGCTCTTCTCATTGCTGGCATACAGAAAAGCCACTGATATTTGAGGGTTAATTTTATACCCTGCTACTTTGCCAAAGTTTTGGATCAGCTAGAGTAATTTGGGAGTGGAGTCCATCGTGTTCTTTAAAAACAAGATCATGCCATCTGAGAAAATAATCCTTAAATAAGTATTTTGACCAAATTATTCTAATAAATAGTAGTAATAGAATAAGAACTTTACTTCTACTAACATCAAATACTCTTATTATTTAAGGTGAATCTGTTTAAGCAAGTTAAAAAATGTTAAATGTCCTGTATTCAGATTTTGAAATGATACCCCATATATTAATTAATTCTGGAGAAAGAAGAAACAAATCTTGCCTTTAAAACAGTCTCCAAATGAACGAAAAAAAATTTTGATCATTTCCTACATCTTTTAATTAATGTGCAATACAATTCAGTATATGTGTCACATATATTGTCACATACATCAGCATGCAGTAACAGAGATCAATTTTGAGGCATTCATTAATTTTCAGTTGATGTCTCCTGAGAAAAATACCATCAGTAATGAAAATATTGACAGTCATACAAAGAGTAGGAAAGAAATACACTGATGCACAGAAATAGAAAGGTGTATTACTATTCTGAGACATTTTAAATTGTATCTTATGAAAGTACATGGAATGCTACAGTCAAGTATGTGTATGTGAGACATATATCCCTTTTCAGATCCTCTAATCTCATCTATATCTCAAAACTCATATAGATTCTCAGATCCAATTGTCCTCTCTCCTTTTGTTAAAAAACAGCAATCACCATGTTTTCCTGATCTTTGCCTCAGGATATACTTTTCAGGACACACTGTATAAGACACTAAGGAAAATCATTCTTAATGAACTTTTTTTACATATTTAATTAAAATATTTTTGTTATTTTTAGCATGAAACTGTAGTGGCACTATGGCTCAAGTGGTAGAGCACTAACCTTGAGCTGAAGAGCTCAGGAACAGTGCTCAGGCCCAGAGTTCAAGATCCACAACCGACAAAGAAAAAAAAAAGAAGGAAACAGGACTTGACATACAACTGTATCAGTTACAAATCTTCAACAGTTTGAATTCAATACAAATAAAAATTAAGACTACAGTTTCCCTTCTGTATATTAATATAGGATTTTATTTTTGCCTTTATGTTCCACTGACCAAGCTTAGATTTTTATACGGTACTGAATCCTAAACAAACCAAAATCTCTGCCTCCAATTAAAACATCAATGTTATAGCAATGATTCATTCTATTATTCCCTTTCCTGTATGTGTGTTGCAAATTTTTCTATCCACTGAACCTCAAAAAATTTATCCTCATCTCAATGTAACCTACTATTCACATGCTGAATATTGGGGGGATTAATTGGTGATATAAACAGCATTGTTAAAAATATGATAAACAAACCCCAAAGCATGAAAGAGCTAAAGGTTCTTTTGTGTGATAAAGCATGAGGAAGACCTAAATGGATAGACTGCAGTCTATTGGGAATCTAGATTATACACGCTTCTGTGGAGGATTTTAGTGGTAGTGAGTGGGTACTTTCTTTTCTTTCTTGTTTATACAGACAGCCTTTAAAGTAGCTGTTCTTTGGAGTGTCAAATTTAAGGAAAACATGCAAGGGACTGCAGGAAAATGAATTCAAACATATTGTATCTTTTTTTGTTTTGTTTTTGAGGGAAGGGTGATCCTGGCATCTGAACTCAAGGTCTCTCCCTAACTAGGCAAATGGTTTATCACACAAGCCATGTCCTCCACCCCTTTTTGCTTTCTATTTTTCTAATATGGTGTTAAATTCATACTCACGCTGGCCTGTCCTCCTATTCTCCTATTTACACCTCTGCGTAGAGGGGATAATTGATACACTCCACCATATAGCTTTATATTGTGGTTGAGATGGATATCTCACCAAGATTTTGTCTCCATTAGCCTACAACTGCCATCCTCCTGATCTCTTTCCTTTTCATTAAGTTAGGATTACAAGCCCCAACCTCCACACTAGACTTCAAATAATTTTTAATAGAAATAACAAGTAAACAAATATATCTGAGGGAAATGAATATCCACTCTAAAGAATACAAGGGAAAAGCATGTTTAAGTGAATGTAGATCTGTGACACTGTATTAAGAATTGCAATACTCCCATACAGTCCTAAAAGAGGATGATGAAAGAGAAGAAAAAAATACCTTAATAAATGGTAGAAAAGAAACCCCACTTAGTAATAAATAAACAAAGAAGTACTTCTTAGGAATTCAACAAATTCCAAAAAGCATTAACACAAATGAGATTGTTCTTAGACATAAGATGACCAAACTGCACAAAGCCAAAATTAAAGAAAAAATCTTGAAAGTAGCAATGGAAAAATGACCAGTGTGTGTGGAGGGAAGTGGGAGAGGTGTGGGCAGGAAGGGATAGTAGGACAAAAAAAAAAAAAGGATCAGGTAACAATGCTCCACAAGAAATGTATTCATCACCTTACTGATGTAACTACAAGCCCTAGGTACAGCATCTTTATTAAAAAAAAAAGTTAAAAAGAAAAATGACCAGTCATATACAAGGGAAAGTCTATATAATTAATCATAGAAATGTCTTCAGATGCAATATAATCCAGAGAATCAAGTTGCTACAAAACAAAACAAGAATAGAAACTAAAAAACTTTATATTTGGTAAAATATTCCTTAAAACTGAAGGTAAAATGAATGCTTGTGCAAGTTAAAAAAATCAAAAAGTTATTTGTTGTTAGGGTAATTTCACTATAAAATATACTTAAAAGTCCTTAAGACTGACAGAAAATAACACAAAATGGTTATGGAAGAGCATCAACCCAGTAAATATAGGATAAACATACAAAATACATTTGGAGATATGTATTTCCCTTTCCTGACCTTCTCCTGTAATGAAAAACTGCAATATTTTGGGATTTAAATGCATAGGAATATAATGATGCATGGAACATAAAGAAAGGATGGGTAGATAAACATCCTGCAGAGCACAGTGAGAAGCCTTTTCTCTCTGCCCCCACCTTGTCCTCCATCTCCTGCCTGTCCCCTGACTAGTGATAACTTCCTCTGTGCAAAACAGATGTGGTTTCTTCAAGCAGCAATGGGACTGTAGGGGCAAAGCCCAACTCTTGCCCTTGTTCTTTCTCTTCTATTTAAATTGAAAGTGGAAGATGATTGCTCCTGCTCATTTGAGTGGTCTCATGATACAGGGATTGGCCTGCATGGTTCTGCTGTTTCTGGAAGGAGTAGAGTGATGACTAATTCATTGGTCACCTACAGGTTCAAGTGAGGAGTATGATTTTTAGTGCCTTAGGATCCGTAAACTCTTAAGTCCTTCCTACATTACTGCATCTTTCTGTCATTTTTTGGCAGGTAGCTAAACCGTATAATAATATATCCTCATTTCTTCCCTGCAACTTTAACAGAGATATGAATTATAAGTGACAATCAAGTTCTTGGTAAAGTTATCCTTACCCTTTAAATAGGACATTCATTTCCAAACTGAATCTTTTTCTTGTTATACTCAAATCTATTTGCTTTCTTCCTCCCATTTGTAAATCAATATAATTTATATGCATAAGTAATTTATATGCATAAACTTGGTATCAGTATTACCCTTGACCTTAGACACAAAGAGCCCTACACCTTATCAAAGACCATTACATTTTGGAGTATCATTTTAGATAGAACATATCTTTTCCCTGGAATAATCTAAAGTGAGCCTAGGGTTTAGGGCAGTGTCGCCAGCCAGCCGTGGACCTAGATTCCATGGATAACTTTTTCAGTTTCCCGTCAGAGTTTTCTCCAGCCCTACATCCCACATAGGTTACCCAGAAGCCCTTCAAGTTCTAAAACTGGTCGCTATCAAGTTCTAAACCTGACCATTATGTGGTTATCCTGAGGCACAGGGTACACATCCTGATTCACGAGAGACCACTTGGAGTGGAGGCATTCTCTCCATACAAAGCATCATTTCTTTTCAGGTTAATATGAAATGACCGTTCCAGAAAAGTAAGTACTCTAGTTTTGGAGAACTTAAGTTGCTTCTGTAGTATAAAAAAGGGACCGCATAAAACTGTTTGCCCAAGGCCTTGCCACTCTTTCTCACTACACTTAGTAGAATATAGTCATCTTTTTCTTTTTTCCTCCTCAACTTTCTGAGCTTCTAACGATTTATTTTACTTAGCCTTATTCATACAAAAGAAAGAGGCAACCCTTCTAAGTATGTATTAATGTAACAGGGATTTTAAAGGCCATAGATCCTAAACCTCTGAAAACCTGACACTCCAACTGGTAGTCAAAAGCAAGATAAATCTTGGTTTATGCACTTTTATTTGTATCTGTCTTCTTTGCCTTAAATTTTGAGGCAGATTCCTGCTCAGCTCTGAACTTGTGCATATTATTTAAGGCATTTCATTGTAAGTCTGAAAATCCTCCCACTTAAGCTGACTCGTGACAGCGTGGAAAATTTCTCAGTGCCAATAAGACTGAGCATTAGGCAAAACGCCTCAATCTTTGCTGTTGCCTTCTCCTGTCTACTTAAACCTGAAGCTCGGGTCAGATTGCCAGAAGGCAGGGTTATAGGACACTTGCTCTCCTTTGTCTTCCCAGTCTGACCATGCTGGATATTAAAGTCCTTTTCTACCTTTTGTGATTACTTTTTCTATTTGATTTCTGCGGTGAGTCATTTGTTAGGAGTGGCCAGATTCGGGCCTCTGACCTAGGATTCTGGTTACAGAAATGGAGAGATTCTAAGTCTGAGTATGACTGGGTGTACTCCATCAAATCTAATTCTGTAAATTTTCAAACGACTGATCTTCAAAGGTAGAGGAATTTGTTACTGTGGGAAAAAGACAAAAGACTTTCTGCTCTTAGTTACGTTCTAAATCCCTGAACCCCAATGACTAATTGAGCTATGACCTCCCCACTGGCTGACAATTCTTTGACTTTGAATTGATGGGGATGTATTTTCAGTGATTGGGAGACAAGACTAAAGAGAGGGCTGTTACTTTCTGTCATGGGTTTGAGAGTCATTTGTAATTTCTCCCTTAGTGCTCACTGTCATTGTGAAATGACAGTTGACAAAATAGACTTGTATGAATGAGCATGCTCCACTCCTAGAGTTGCTGCTTAGATTCTTTTGAAAGACATCATTATGTTGTGTTGCCCTCCCCAATATCTTCAAGCACTGAGATTTCTACAAGCTGAGCTTGTATTGTTACATCAAAGTCTATACTTCTTTCTTCAAAAACACCAATTATGTGATTGTTATTTCTCTGAGCTTCTGAAGATGAGTACTCTTGCTGAGTTTAAGGTCAAGAGTTTACCTTTCTGGAAATTTACTGTATAAGACTCAATTTAGATTCAGATACTCTCACTAATACTGGCTTACTGAACCCAGGAGTTGGGCTGTTATACAGTAGCTTCCAGAACATTTCCAGACAGCAAGAGCTTAAAGCCCATTAGCACTAAGTTAGATTAGCATCACTAGGTCATCACAAAACTTGAAAGAACACTGTAATCAAAACAGTGCTGCAGAGAAAAATGTCTGAAGCATCTTCTGTGGTAAATGTTAATGGACAAGTGTGTTTTGTGGCCTCTTTTGAACCTTCATTGAAAGTAGTTATCTAGGCATCTTCACATCCCTTGTGCTTTCCACAAAGCAATGTTTGAGACAGAGCTACAGAGAGTTCAGGGCAGGCAGATTCAATCCTTTTAGAGAGATATAAAGGTTATTTTAATTGCCTGCTATTAGCATTGAAACAAGGATTTGAACAAGTTTCTTTCCTGTTTTAGAAGCATTTTTTTAAAGCCAAGAGGAATGAAGAAAATTCTTTTTTGGACTCTGTTTTCCCAAGGGCATAACAAATCTCTACAGAAAATCCCCTGTAGTAAAAATAATAATGCTTATGATGAAGAGGCATCTAAGGGCTTTCTGTACCCCCTAGTCACTTCTGAAACAATATCAATGGCTTCATTAACCATCTTCTAGCTCTTGGAAATTTGATGCTGTAACCCCACAACCCACCCACATGTGTCAGGCATGCCTGACTTAGAGAACTTCATAATACACAGAAGTAACCTTGGCTTGGTATCTAGCCTTCTAGACTGACTCCATCACCCTTGCTAAGGAGAATTTTTTCCCTCAGAGGTGGACTTACCAAATCAAACTGGCCAGCCCAGAGCCATTCTCCTCCTTTATGGGGCTGTCTCATTAGATACAGTACCCAAGAATACAGAAGCACTACCACCTACTCTAATCACTGCAGGGCTAAGTACAAGTCAATTAGGATCAAACCTACATCAATTATTCAAACTAGTCAATCCAGAATCTGCTTAGCTTGTCTCAAGCATTAC
Source organism: Dipodomys spectabilis (assembly GCF_019054845.1). Lineage (NCBI taxonomy): Eukaryota > Metazoa > Chordata > Mammalia > Rodentia > Heteromyidae > Dipodomys > Dipodomys spectabilis. The sequence goes on along the minus strand of NW_024870758.1, from coordinate 3,981,413 downwards.
TTCTTAAGGAAACCACAATAAAAGCTCTGGCTACAGTTTGTTTTTTCTTCTCCCTCTCTGTTTCTGCCAACACAACTGTTATCCAGTGAGAAGCCCTGAGTCGTATGTTCTTCTTGGGAACTGTGAGAATACAAACAATGGTGGTCATCTCCAGAGTAATTTCTAACTGTTGTCATATACTTACATCATTTGCAAAGAAATAGATGGACCTAGAGAAAATTACTTTACTTGAATAGTTCAGGCCCAGAGACACAAATGACAAATTTTCTCCTCTATGTGGAAATTAGATCTAAAGTATAAATATGCAGGCAAACACATACATGGTCATGTGCAAATATTCACAAATGTACTCAAAGTATTGTGTATACAGAGGAAAATTCAAATGTTGGAATTCCTTAGAAAAACTAACTCTCAGCCCAACAAAATAAATAAATCTGATAATGGAGATGCATAGGGGAAGGTTGGTAAGAGGGGTACAGACAAATAGAGATGAAAGGGGGAAGAACAAAATAATAATATTGAATGCTTATTGTATAAAACTAGGAAAATTGAAGGTAAGGTTGAGTTGGAAGGAATGGAGAGAATGATGAAAGGGGTTATAACTGATAATGATGTGTTAAATTTATAAACTGATATGTTGAATGTGAACTCCTTTGTACAACTACTAAACAAAAATATATGTACATATGTATGTGTACATTGTGTACCACACACACATACACACACACACACACACACACACACACACATATATATATATATATATATATATATATATATATATATATATATATAAAAAAACATGGTTACTTATAATAAAATTTCACCATCTTGAGTATCTCTGAAATGTGGTCATGGATTATTAGTCCTTAGATTACCCCTTATAGATCACATAGTGGTCTATGATTTCTATTGGTACTACAGTTCTGTAGAATGGTTTCCTTGATTGCAACTGAATAGACAAAGGTAGACTTCTAGAGCTAACTGCACCATCATTACGAACTCAACCTGTGGCTCTCAGGCTGCTGATATAAGTTGTTCTTGACAACTTGTTTAGAGCTACTAAATTTCAGGTCCTGCCCTAGACCTACTCAATCAGAATTTGCATTTTAATGAAAACCCATCAGCTATTTTTATTCTCATTAAAAGACCTCTTCCTATCATAAAAATAAATTTCTCAGTACACCAAGTTGTTAAACTCTGAAACCCTTCCCTGCATTTACAACTTTTGCATGGAGGAAAGCCATGTTTCCTTTTCAGAAACTGTGACTTGACTTGGGAAAGAGTTGATGACAAGCCTGTTCTTAGGAAGTGTGAGACATGAAAAGTTGGCTTAAGTTAGCAGCAATAACCAAGAAGAAAATCCCTTAGAACTGTGTTCTTAGATGTTTGTTCCAACCTTCTCTCTTCCTTTCTTTTCCCTTCAGTTGAAATTGGTCCATCAGAATCCAGTAGTTATGAAGTTACTGAAAAATACCTGTAATTATGACCCAAAATTGAATGTAAGAAATGTAACAAATTCAATATACACACTATAAAATTAAGAAAATTGAGGGAAGAGGTGAGTTGGGAAGGTTGGATGAGAAGGTCGAAAGAGGTGACATTGATCAAGACACATTGCATTCATAAACTGCTCTGTTGAATAGCAACTGCTTTGCACAACTACTTAAAGATAATAAAAACATTGTTTTAAAAAGAAAAAATGTGACATGCTGGACATAAGCTACTAACACAGAAAAGACAATGAGTAGTCTAACATCTTCAGTAATGTATGTTTTGTCCAGCTCAATAATATCAATAATTATTCTTGCTGAAGTTCTTTTTTCTTTCTTTCAGTTGTGTGGTTTGAACTCAGGGCTTGAGTGCCATCCTTGAGCTTTTTCACTCAAAACTAGTGTTCCCACATTGAGTCACAGCTCCACTTCCAGCTTTCTGGTGGTTAATTGGAGATGAGTATCATGGACTGAGCAGGCTTTGAACTATCATCCTCAGATCTTAGCCTCCTGCGTAGGTAGGATTACACTGGCACCCAGATTAATGTTTTCTTATTTATACAATAGATGTTAGGATTGTTTCTGCTACTTTGACACATTCGTAAAGATAAATATTCTACGTACATAAATTGTATGAGAGGGAAATAATCCAGAGCAGGCTTTAGGAGGTGAGGGAGAATGGATATGTTTTAGATTGGATAGATAAAATAATTACCATCATCTTCTCAAATATATACAGTGGTAAATTTATTCCAGGTGTATTCCACGCGTGAATATTTATACTTCTCATGAAATTATTCCGCACTCTAAGAATGTTATAAATTCAGTACATCATCTGCACATAAACATTACAAAACCATCGCACATGCAATCAGAGATAGTAACAGTGCTGAGACTGACCAAAAGTGGTTTTTCAAGTGAGGACAATTTGAGAGAAAGGGACAGTCTGTACTAAAATGAATCACTGTTTTTCTTTCCTACACTCTGAAAGATGACAGATCCATTTAGCAATGGAGGGAACCAAGGTTTATGGTTATTATTTACCTAAGGAGATGAAAACTATGCAATAAAATTAGCTAATGTGAATGTTGAACACAATTTTGTTTAATACCTAGCCAGGGTCATTTTTATTACTTTCCAGCTGCACTGAATAATGTTCTTCTCATGGAAAGGACTTATTTATATGAACTTATGTAAGTTTTACACATACAGTAGCATAAAATTTTCCAAAGACATTTGCATAGCCTTGTCCTTCTAAACAATTCACATTAATTGGTACAGAGTGTTAGGCAATCTCAAAATGGGGAATTGCAGTGATTTCCAAATTGGACTATGCCCTAAGGGTGGAAATAGATTGGAGATTTATTACAGTGGTAGAAATGGTCAGTATTTGACTAAAGGCAATCATACAAGTACATGTATTTGTTATAGTTCATTTGAAGATACTATATTCATAGGACTGTATTTTGTTATATAAATTAAATTTTACTAAATTTGATTTTAAAAATGGAAAATAATGCCAAAGCCTATTCTGTACATGTATGAACTGTCATGGCACAAACTATTAAAAGTGTGCAAAATGAAGCCCAATGGTTATAAAAACCATGTACTGCCTTGAGAGTCAAATATATACACCTTTGGAATCAGGGTACTATACAAATGGCAAAGACTCAATGAAGCCTGTATTTTCAAATACCTGTTTTCCCCAGCTACTTGTTTGGAAAGATTTCTTGAAGTCACCAGCCTGCTACTATGTATAATATATTGTATGCAATAACAATGGACATCTTCAAATAATTACATGAACACATTTATTCCCAAATACATTGTCTTCCTCCTATGAGCACACACACTTTGTTTGACTTTTGGCAATGTGATAGTATTACAAATTCACCAACATAAAAATAGACATTAAAAAGCCATGATCCAGATAGTCCAAGATATTGGGGAGAACTTAGATTAAACAGAGGAGGTCAGAGAGTAATCTGAGAACAAGACACATTCAGCATTAATCAAACTGGAGATTGTCTCAATATTATAAATACCAGTTCACTGAAATCGATAGCTAATTGACGTAGCTACGATAAAAATCTAGACTCACAAAGTCAGCTGATTTTACCACATTTTACTGATAATCCTTAAGAAAGGTATCTTAATTCTAAAGCAATGTTTTAGTGAAAACAAATTAAGTGAAAAGCTGAATTTGAAGTTTCATCAATGGAATTTATGTAGGACATTTCAATGGTCAGAGTTGATATTAGACTTCTCTCCCTTCTCTTTCTCTGCCTCTCAAACATCTTTCTCTTTCTCTCTCCCTTCTCTTTATATTTTTACTTATATATATATATATATATATATATATATATGTATATATATATATACAGACATCTATATATGAAGCACAACAGATATGTGTAAGTATATATGTATCATACATCAGTAAGAACTGATGTTGCATACTGAATATTAACTTTAGTAACAAACAAAGACTTGCTGAACTTCAGAATTATTTGTTGGAAGAATAACAAATCAAATAGTGCTATCCTGAATCAATAAAGTACAATTAAATTATCATTGGTTTTATCTAATAGGTTTTCAGACTATACTAGAGTGTTTCACTATGTGTTTTCTGGTGGGCCTCTGAGTTTCTTCTATTTATGTTTAGATAAGCATGCAGAGCAGACAAATCAACACGTTTAGCTTGTGCACTGATCACCAGGACCCATTTAAGTTCTTCTTGTTTAAATTACACAATTCATTAGACAAACCACAAATGCACTCCCAAATGCATTCAGGGGAAACCAAACATCTTTCATTGGGGAAAATGCTGCTTAGATTCTAAAACTGTTCTCACAACAACTGGTCTTAATTTACCAATATATATAGATGCTTTAGAGATATTTATTTTTCTTGCAAAATCATAATTAGAAAAGAAAATCATAGGTGATTTTCTTGAGGCACCCTTGAATTAAATGCAAAGTACCTGAATGATTCTTATAAGTTGATGTTAGGTGAAATGAACCCCAAGATAAGTATTCAAATGTTTTTTTCTTTCTTGCGATTGTTTCTAGCATATTTATAAGATGATTTCTTTGCTGCTTTTTATGTCCCTCCCCCATGGTATAACCCCTGCTTTCATTGTATTTGATGTTGGTATAATTTATGGAGGGGAAGGGGAAAAACAAATTGTTTAAATGGGATACAGGTGGACTTATTGCAACAATGAGATGTACAAGTCATTATGTCTAAAAACGAACTTTACAACTTTGTCCAGGGGTGGTGGGGGAATTGGGGGGAAAGGAAAGGGAAAGGGGAAGAGATGGGAAGGAGAAACAAAGGAGGAGACAACAATGCTTGATAAGAAATGTACTCATTACCTTGCCCATGTAATTGTAACCCCTCTGTACAGGATTTTCACAATTAAAAATTTTTTTAAAGTATAATCATATTGACAAAATAACATTGATTCTTTTGAGATAAGTGTTATGACTCAAACTTGCTACTTTAATATGAGTCTCTCATCTAAGGCAGTCAGAGGAGTAACATCTAACTTATTTGAATAAATATAAAATGAATGAGAAGATGGATTCATTTTCAGAATATCAGAATAGGACATAATCAAAACTTTTTCTAAGATAATATTATCGCAATTTTTATAAAATACCTTTAGCATTATTATCATTCTGAAAGGTGGATGTAGAACTCCTTGATGTAATCACAAAATAATTGCAACATTACTAATTATGAATTCATGCAATATTCTGTATTTTCTGGTCATGTATACTACTGCAAGTGCTACAGGTAAGAAAAGGTAAACTGTATTCTACTAACAGAGATTTCCAAATTGTGAAATCCTCACTTCTCAGTATAAAAATGTTCTTCAGTGTTAATAAATACATTTTTTTATTTATCAATGTCATCTACTGCCAAAATAGTACATTTAATAATACCTTAGTTCTATGTTTTGATAAAAGTGTGCTATGTAAATGGATAAGGATGGTACTACATTTGTATAATCCCAGCTAGTGAGGAGGTAGAGGTGGGAGGATCATGGCCCAGACAGAAGCATATGACCTTTTCTAAAAAGAAAACTAAAAAGCTTTGGCCTGTGGTTCTGGATGTAGAGAACTTGTCTAACAAGCTCAAGGTCATGAGTTTGTTCCCTGTATGACCCACACAAAAGGGGAAAAAGGAGGATAAAAAATGTAAATGTAGCTATAGAACTATCTTTTTAGAAAACATGTAACAAATCAGTGGGATTATAAATGTTAATTAACCCTTCTTGGCATGCCATTGATTTTACTTCTAGTTAAAGTGTCAGGATGTTAATTTGGCAATCTGAAAAATTGGAAATTTGATTCCTCCTTTTCTTAATAACATTTAAAAAACTCTAAAAGACAGCAAATTCATTGTGTATGTGTGAGTGAGAGAGAGAGAGAGAGAGAGGGAGGGAGGGAAGGAGGGAGGGGGAGAGAGAGAGAGAGAGAGAGAGGAATTCAGGTTCTGGGCTCTGTCCCTTAGCATTTTTTAATAAAGTCTAGGGTTTTACTACTTGACCTATACGTTCACTTTCAGGTTTTTCACTGGTTATTCAGATGAAGACTCTCATGGACGTTCCTGTCTTAGCTGGCTTCAAATTGTAATCTTTGGATCTCAAACTCTTAAATAGCTAGGATTATAGACATGAGCTACTGACACCCAGCTCAGAATGCACATTTTTAACAATTCTTGCTGCTTTTCTGTGTATTACCAAGTTCTAGATTGCAGAAGGAGCTGAAGATAGCACTGCCTAGTGTACACAATGGTATTCAACATGCTCTTAGCAGCTGTGCTATACTGCTTGGAAATCAGCCTAATCAGCTTTTCCAGTGCATTTTTTTTCCAATGCATTTATAAACAAAACCAAGTCCACTAATAACTGCTGGCTGAATGAGAGACGGTATATTAAGAACTATATGCAAATCATTTAATTCTCTCAGAAACCCTCAGAAATGCCCATTCCTGTGTTTTTTCCTATTTTATAGGGAAAAAAGAGTTTCAACAAGGGTTAATTGAATCTTTCTGCAGGACAAAAGTAAGATGTGATAGACTAGAAAACAAAAAATGTGCCTGATTTACAACATAGATCTCTAATTTTTTTTTCATTTACTTCATTGTGTTACCATCTAAGCATTGGAAACCCCAAAAGAGGGAACTGTGGTACTTGTTATACAGAAACAATTCTAGGCTACTAGCTTGAAAGCAAACATATTCAAAATGTCTACATCACAGAGAGGGAGGGAACACAGAAATGGAGGGAAGAAGAGTAAAAAGAAAAAGGCAATCGTGATATTCAATATACACTATGTGAAAATGACCTATGTAACTTGAGGGCAGGGATGGAATGATAAAACTGGGGGAAAGCAAAGGAAATAGTCCAAAAATGTACTCATTAAACACTTTAATAATAAAAATAAAATTATGGTTTTTTAAATATATTTTTATTGTAAAGATAGTGTACAGAGGGGTTACAGTTACATAAGCAAGGCAATGAGTCCATTTCCTATAGAGCATTGTTACTCCCTCCTTTGTTTTTCCCCTACCATCTCTTTCCTCCCCAACTACCCAACTCTTTCCTCCCCACACCCCCCTTCAAAGTTGTAAAGTTGGTTTTCAACAAAGTGTCTTGTATATTTCATTGTTACAATGGGTCATCCTGTATCCTTGTTTCAGCATTTTGTTATTTCCCTTTCCCTCCCCAAATTAGAAAAATGTATGTACAAGATGCAGGGCACTGGAATCAAATACAGTGACAACAAAGGTTATACCGTGGGGGAAGAAAATACAAAGAAACAAAAAAAATCAGATAGTACATTATAAGTACATATCTAAACTATACTTAGAACTCAAAAAATTAAATCCCCAACAACAAATCCTCAAAGAAACAACTGCCCAATTAATAAATGGGCTAAAGATTTAAAGTGAGACTTTGCTGAAGAGGAAATAAGAATAGCCAATATTCACATGAAGAAATGCTCAACTTCTCTAGCCATAAAAGAAATGAAAATCAAGACAAAGTTGAGATTCCACCTCACTCTAGTTAGAAAGGCTATAATCAAGAACTCTAATAACAGATGCTGAAGGGAATGTGGCCAAAAGGAAACCCTACTGCATTGTTGGTGAGAGTGTAAATTTGTTCAACCACTTTGGAAAGTAGTATGGAGGTTTCTCAAAAGAGTACGCAGAGAGTTCCCCTATGACTCAGCAATCCCACTTTTAGGCATTTACCCAAATGATCACAAGCAAGGATATACTAAAACTACCACACAACTATATTTATTGCAGCATTATGTACCATATATAAGATATGAACCAACCAAGATGCCCCTCAATAGATGAATGGATCAAGAAAATATGTTATTATATATATATACATATATTTGTGTGTGTGTGTGTGTGTATATATACACATACATACATACATACATACATGATGGAATTCTATGCCTCCATCAGAAAGAATGACATTGCCCCATTTGTTAGGAAATGGAAAGACTTGGAAATATTATATTAAGTGAAGTAAGCCAGACTGAAAGAAACATAGGTCCCATGGTTTCCCTTATCTGCAATAACTAGTATATGTCTAGGACAAGCACAAGAGGTCAAAAGCTATGTTCATGTGACCATATAACCTGATGCTAGGCAAAATAAACCCCAAGATAGGGACACAAAAGATTTTATCTTTCTTGTTGTTCTTTTTAATGTACTCATACTGTACTATGTGAAATTATGTTTTTTTAAAGAAAGAATTAAAGGAAAAAAATTCTATATCTCTCATTAGGAGTCAAAATGATGTCCTTGAATTGCCAAAATGATTGATTTAATTTATATTTCTTGTATTTGATTCAATCTTTGCTTCAAAAGTTTTTTAGCTTGAATGCCTTGATCTTTTTTTCATGGTATGCATCCACATAAGTTTTATTATTTAATATTCAATTCTTCATTATAAAATTTCAAAATGGGTATTTTAATTAAGTCATGGTTTCAATAATGACTTCTTTTAAGTTCATTAGTCAGGTTATGAATATAATGCATCTTGTTCAATGTCACCCCTTCCATCTAATGAATTTTCAAGAAAAAGAATGCCTTTGATTGGAATTGAGGGATTTTGTTTAAATTCTATGTTTAAACCAACAGTGGGTGTCTTAAAGCATGTGGTTTTGTTAACTTCTAGTGGTTAAGCACTGCTGAAGTAGTTCTTCATCTTACCTTTCCATATGAATTCAAATATTAGACTGAGGATTTTTAACTTCATCATTTATCATTTCCTAAGAATATGTATGTGTACATACATATATCATCCTAGTTGATTCTTGATCCTAATAGTGTATTCCATCTTCATTTATCTCTGATAATCTTCAAGTATGTTTATGTCACAGAGGAGAAATATTTACCTCTATTCATATATTTGTCTTTGAGCTACAGCCATCACATGGCATTTCCTAGTCTGTTCTTTTATAACTCAGTTCCTATTCCCCATTAGTGATGGGTTTATGATGACACTGAAAGAAACTTTCCACTAATGAGCATTTGTGAGAACTTAAGCAATACATTATTTGTCAGGTGAAAATTAGCACTTATATCTTATGAAAAATCCTTTAGAATGGATAGCCATGGTATATGAAAACAACATGATTATAAGCTAAGCATATGGCTTAGTATGATAGACTACAAGGCCCTAAATTTGTTCCCTAGTACCATAATAACTATACAAATGAGAAGAACATGGAACAGATCCCTTAATGTGATCTAATGAGTGGATACAAAAATAGAGAAACTATGAGAAAATACCAAAATAGTTCAGTGAATAAACCATTTCATTGTTGTTGCTGCTCATTTCTGCAAACATTCATTAGCATTTGTTCAGGCTTTAGACAGGCTAAAATAATATTTCTGTGAAAAACAAAACAGATTCAAATTCTCAAAATTCTACAGATTACACAAATTCCCTTTAACCTATATATTATCTCATTAGAAGAATTAAATACTAATAAAGTAGATCATAGAGCCAAATATCATCCTCTGGATCTATTAACAGATCCTTATAGTTAGTACTTTTATATCATTAAAGGACATTTACTGCTTTTGCCTCCTCTGCTTACAACAGATATCTGCATTATGACCTTCTCTTGCCAGAGACATCCAACCTACCATACATTTCCTGGTAGTTATGGACAGGAGCTAAAATACACTTCGCTGAGCTCTGCTTCGCAGTCACCATGGGAGTTGCAGCACCTCCTTGCCCACTTCTTGCAGGAGTCTCAGTGTTGCCTCTGTTGTTGGGCATAGTCACAGAACCTGTATCATGCCAGAGTATGCCAAATGCCTACACTGCCCCAAAGGCCAGAGCATATCTGGGTGGTTACTTTCTTCATTATGTATAGCTTACTCTTATTTAGACTCCAAGATACTTCTCTTTACTCACTTTCACAAAGGCTGCTATAAAGTTATTTCTTCCTAATGCAATACCCATTGCTTTTTTGCCTTTTTCTTCACAGTATCTACTCTATACAGTTTTTATCTATGATTTTATCTATGCCTGAATAAAGCATTATCATCTGTGACTCCCAGATTACCAACAAAGAAGAAACTCCTTATATTCCAAATCTCCACACTATCCTCAATGACAAAAACAATAAAAGACTTCTCTAAAGTACAGCCCAAAAAGAGCAAGAAGTCAGAAAACTGAAAGTTAAGTTGAGATTGGTGGATCAGCTTGTCCTGGAATAAGTTGAGAAAATATATAGGACCAAATGGTCAGAATTTTTATTTAATAATAGGGGAGAGCCGGGCGCCAGTGGTTCATGTCTGTAATCCTAGCTACTCAGGAGGCTGAGATCTGAGCATCACGGTTCAAAGCCAGCCCAGGCAAGAAAGTCTGTGAGACTCTTATCTCCCATAAACCACTAAAAACCCAGAAGTGGCACTGTGGCTCAAGTGGTATTATGCTTGCCTTCAGCTGAAGAGTGCAAGGACAGCGCCCACGCCCAGAGTTCAAGCCCCACCACCACCACCAACAACAACAACAACAAAAATAGGAGAATGAGATCATTTAAGAATAGGAGAATAAAGGACATGTCCAATGTCTCAAGGAAACATGGTTATGAAAGCAACACAAATTGTTTAATTCATTATTGTCTACTCTCTATATGGAAAAGACTTAATTGTCCTTTTTACAAAGATATTCTTCGATAACTAATTCATTGGTTTTATTTCTTGCTTGTGAGAAGGACACAATAAGTGTATTTTTAATTAAGTACAAAGATGGCAGAATAATCTCTAGATAAGTTTAATTTTCTGTTTTTCTGAAAATATTTAAGCAATATCATGTTAATAATATGCTATGATCCTGTAATATATGAGTAATTTCTATACATCTTATTTAACTCATATTGCAAAAGCACAGAGGCCAGCAATGTGGAGCAGTGAATCCTCTACAGAACTGTGTGTCCAGCATTATAAAAAAGGTAAATTGCTTTCAAATCAAAGCTCTTGACAAGAGGTTATGTTTACCTTCATCCTGATAGAAAACATTCCTTTGAGAGTTTTGAGCCTTAAAAGAAAATCAGCTCTCCATGAAAGCAAACATTAGTTTATTCTCTTATTCTTTTATAATCACAAAGGTGTGACTATGACAATGAGCACCAAGCAAGGGAACAGGAAACCTTCCTGCCATTTAATAACCCTTCTCATTTCATGGGAGTGATGTAAGTCATCAACTTCTAGCAATTGAAATTGTACTATTTTTAGTGATAGCTTTTAAAGAACTAAAAGATTATTTTTCATCAGAGACATTACTCCTTTAGTAAATACATGTAATTCGTATAAATGTATAGTTATAATTATATACTTATATAGTATCATAAATATATACTTCTGCATTATATATTCTTATATATTATCATAAATGTACACTTCTGTATTGAAATACATCTAAATATTAGTAAATACATCTAAGATGACCACTGGTAGCTCAGGCTTGTAATCCTTGTTACTAAGGAGGCTGAGATTAGAGGATCATGGTTCAAATCCTTCCAGGGAAGAAAAGTCTGTGAGATTCTTATCTTCAATTAACCACTCAAAACCAGGAAGTGGCTCTGTGGCTGACTGGTAGAGCTCTAGCCTTGAGTGAAAAAGCTCAGGGACAGTGCTCAGGCCCTGAGTTCAAACCTCATTACTGAAGGAGAAAAACAAGAGGCTTGGCTCTTCTTTATGATCAACATAGATTATCTAGGATTTCTTCCCAGTCAAGGGTTGTAGTACTGTGAGGTTAATGTTGGCTAGCAATGTAAGGCAGAATCTATACAAACTTGGGCTAAAGCTCTTTGAAACTGTTTTAGGCAATGCAATGAGATAGTTATGGTCTAATTTCTCACTAATACCAATAGGGAAATGGAGTTCAAGTGCATAAAGTGGGCTAAAAAAACTGGGGATCCAAAGGCAGCAGCTCTTGAGGAAAACCAAGAAGGAAAAGGATAAAGGGTCTCTTGCCTTGTTGCCTGGCAGTAGTATATGTTAAGCCTATCTTTGAGTGTTCTTTGATTCAAAATAGTATGTTTGAAACAGATGGCAGGGGCCCATCTCTCGCTGGGACACTGGGACAGAGTTAAGCATTATTAGAGAACAGATGAATGTTCAAATGTTGCAACTTATAAGTCTGTTGTAAACATGCATTGAAAAGTTGCTTTATTATTATTATTATTATTATTTAATTTTCCCCCTCTTTAAAAATGCTGAGATGTTGAGTTCCCAGAAAAGAGAGATAACTCCCTAACTGAAAGCTTCCAACCTTTTGTCTGAGACTCTAAATGCTTTGAGAAAGGATTACCCACAAAGCTGCTGGACTGTTCTTATGACAACACCTAAACCATGATTCTATCTCCATACAGCACTGTCCCAAAGCAGCTGTCACTCTAAACAACTGCTACTTCCACCCAGAACAGGTGACTGGTGAAAACATAGTCTCCCTTTGCCTAAGAAACAGAGGTCTGTGAATGGTACAAACACAGTGTTTCATTTGCACAAAGAATTGTCCAGTGATTCTTACAAGCACATGGAGAACGCTATGATGGTTGTACATATCTTTGTCCCCTTATCCTTCTAGCTATATACAGCAGGCTGCTCAATTCACTCTGCTAATAGCTAGGGATTCTCTCCTCGCTCCTCCTGCACCCATGTTACAACATCAGGTCCAAATAAAGACTTTCTTTTTCTTTTTGTTTGTTTTTGGTTTTGCTTGTGTGTTTGTCATGGGGCTAGAACTCTGGGCCTGGGTGCTATCCTTCAGCTCTTCAGATCAAGGCAGGCGCTCTACTCCTTGAGCCAAATTGCCACATCTGGTTTTCTGGTGGTTAATTGGAGATAAGAGTCTCATGGACTTTCCTGCTTTGAACTGTGATCCTCAGAACTCAGCCTCATGAATAGCTAATATTAAAGGCGTAAGCCACCAACACTCGGCCAAATAAAGACTGTGAGATCTTGCCTAGTTTCACTGAGCTAGTAACATGAAGAAAGTCAACATAGGTGCAGAGGTCCAAGGAGAAAAACTGCTGTGGTTAGAAGTCATGTTACCAAGCTGAGCAGCCCAGGAGAAAATGACCATAGAGGGAAGAGCGGGCCAAGGCTGCCAAGAGAGAGTATAGGTGAGCATTGAGAAAGTAAAAGCAATGGGATTCAGCCAACTGAGAGCCCTCCCACAATAGCAATGGTAATGATTAGGGCCATGAATTTGGCTCAATAGTCTTAGCTATTAGGGGTCATGGGAAGAAATCCTGAAGTATGTGAGCTGCCTTGGCTATTGAAGATCCAAAGAGGGCTGTGGAAGCATATTTTTGTTCACTCCAATCCTACAAGGGCCTAGTCTCTTCCAGAAATAGCTACAGTAGCCTTTTCTCACCTACCCACAATTCATCTGTGAAGCTCAGAAGGATCCTACACATTTAATAAAGTTTACTAAAAGCCAAAGAACTGGGATAGAGCTTACGTGGCAGGACACATCTAGCAGGCAGGCCCTGGGTTCAGTTACTAGAAACACCAGAAAAATTAAAAAACTAAATGTAAGATCCAATTTAGAAAGGTAAAAGTGTGCATAAAATAACAAAACATTAAAGAAGGATAAGAAAAGAGTTAAGCAAGGATGAGCTGTCCATAGCTAATAAATACTTCCAAAGGAAATGAGATTACCATTTTGTTTCTACTTGCTGGACTAAATCCATAAGCAGGGAAATAAGGAGACAAATGATAATCCTTGTCTTTATATTATAAGGCACAGCTTTTCAACCAAATACTATTCTCCTTTTGTTTCTTTTGTAATTGATTCATAGAAATAAAGACATCTGAAGAAAAATGGGCAATAAATACAAATTACTTTTAAAGGAGTAAAGGCCAATAAATACATTCTATCTACTATTGTATACATTCCTATATTTTATGAATCTTCATTTAGAATCTTACCATGTCCAAAAATGATAATGTTGAGAAAATATAAAGGGCCCAATCATCTCAGACTATTACATTCATTTCATCTAGCACAATATACTCCATACTTAATAAAATTGTAAAGCATAGTTATAAATTTTAAGTTGTTTTCAGAGATTGAATTAGTATCTTTCTGGTATAAAGACTTAAAATTTATCAATGAATGTCCTCTCTTAATTCATCTTGGATAATCAAGAGTCAGGAAGGTCTATTGCTTGTTAGAAAATGATATGTTGTTGTTATATTAATTTACTGGTAAATTTTTATATTAAAAATCCATGTATCATGTAAGCAGATTATTCTGTATGAAAATGGGGAAAGTACTAGGAAATATGATGATTTAACTTGAGTTTTAGTAACTGATGTAATTTTTCCTGGTAATACAGAAGGAAAAATGCATGATGATAGGAAGATTTTCCCTGGAGTGTTAACCACCTCTGATCAAAATGAAATAATGAAAAGTTAAACAAAGTAAGAAGGGCAAAAGATAACCCATTCTCTCACATTACTATTCTCCCATCCGCCATTTAGAGGATTTCAGATCTTAAAGGCTGCCAGAATCTTAGCCACACCTATGGGGCATTTTTTCTCTCTGATCTATAAACCAAAGGTAAAATTGGACTTCTGATCTGACCTTTACCACGAGCCACTCCTTTATTTGAAAATGAAAATAGGTTTTCCTTATACTGAAGCTGTGATTCTCCAGTTTGAGTATGTGAAATAGTGACAGCAGACAGGGAGCAGAAAGAAGATGCTGTTAGGCCAACAGAGCCACATCATGGTTTATTACCTCAAATTGTCTTCTGATTACATATAATAAAGTTAATCTCCTGCTGACATTTAACTTGCATCTGTGTGGCTAAAATAATAAGACTCGCTTTACAATCAGTTAGACAAAGCAATTGTTAAAACTATAAAGGAAAGGCTTCAGTAAATTTGGCTCCTAACTTCCTATAACTTTTTTTCCCAGAATAAGAGAAGATTCAAATATAAGAACAAGAAAGAAATGGTATCCAAAAACACAAGAAAGAAATAGTATCCAAAAATACATTTTTTAGTTTATTGTCATAGCACACGTAATTGTACTGTTGTGTAAGGGCCAATTTCTTGTGTTATTTCAAGTGCTAACTTATGACTAATGCTCTTCATAGTTGTTCAGACACATCATCTAATTTAGTCCTGATAATATTTCTGAGAAGTAATCATTATCCTTCCTTTTAGTGGGGAACAAACTGAAGAATAATGGGTCTCAGAATGACACCCCAAGTCTTCTTGACTCCAAAGATGAAACTCTGTTAGGCCCACTACTACTGCTTTACTAAGCTGGAATTACAAACTTTGCCTTGTAAAACCAATGACCTCAATAACATGCATACACTACATCACATTACAATGTGCAAATCAGAAGAGTTATTTCCTACATCTGGGTGGAGAGGGGTGAGAGGATGATAAGCTTAAATAGCACAAAGATGTTAAGAGATTTCTAGCAGTTAGAGCACACATGGATACTTTAGCAGGGGTATTGAGCTGTGAAATGCAGATGTAAGATGAAAAGAGAATTTCTGAATCAAAATTTCATCATTTTGCTGCCAGCTATTTCCACTTGAGTGAATTAAAATCTGCTTTGAAATGAATCATGAGGCCAAATGCAGTCTCACATTCCTTGCTTTGTAGTTCTGGGTAGATGAATATATTCTAAAGAACTTGACAAAAAGTTCCGAATTAAATGTGAAACTATAAAGGTTGGATATAGTTGAACATACAGCTAATGGAGAATTTGCTTTTATCATTTTTATTGATACACTAACATTAATTTAAACCCAAACCAGCTTAGCAAGATTACGGCATAACAGAAAGAAAAAGAAGAAAAGCTTCATATTTTACAACAATCAAGCTCATCACTGATTGCTGAATAAAACCAGACAATGATCACAGCATGTAGGAAACTTGAAATAGTCTAGAAATTGATGGTGTTGCACACTAATCTGGAAAGAAGAATTGTTTTTTTTTTCAAAGAGCTTTGGCCAAACCAGTTGCTCTTAAATGGACATCCTTACTATTTATATTAAAGTAAGGAAGAGAAAAATTGCTTGAAAAGGAACTGGAATACATTTTCAGCCAGTATATAATAAAAATAGTCATTGTTTGAAACTGTGGTAGAGAAGGCAAACTGTTTTGCAGAGGATTGTCAACAACAAAGATTTTGGATCAGTTCTTTATGCAAACCACCATCCAGATGATGGCAAGATAATAGTTTATATAACTGAAATATTGGCAAGAGAAAAAGGTGGTAAGTAATTAACTATATGACATGCTGTAGGTAAAAATGAGCAATTAACATGATTGTATGTATCTATTTTGACTCTTGATTAAATCCAGAGTAATGGGCAACTCTTACAATCTTATGGGAAAATTTAGTTATGTCTGTACTTACTGATAGCCTATTTAATGATTAATTCTGAATTAAAACATGAACATGATTTTCCTTTTATCTCTTGACTTTTCCCTCCTCTCATTTAAAAGCCAATGGAGAGTGGGAAAAAGTCCCTTTGTGTGGTTGTATGCAAGTGTATGCACATTGGGGAGTCCTTCCAAGGTTCAACTATAAAAACACACTCTGTTTGGTTAAGAAATTTTTTATTGTGAATGTAAAGTATTCAGATTGCAATGTTTTGTGTGTTGGAGAAGTCTTTATAAGAATAGAGATACATGTGATTCTAACTTAAAATAAAGGATAGCTGGGTGCTGGTGGCTCACAGCTGTAATCCTAGCTACTCAGGAGGCTGATATCTGAGGATCACTGTTTTAGTTTCTTAAATAAGTTTTTATTGTGAGGATACTGTACAGAAGAGGGGTTACAGTTACATGAGCAAGGTAATGAGTACATTCCTTATCAAGCATTGCTGTCTCCTCTTTTTTGTTTTCCCTTACCATTCCTTCCCTCCCATCTGCCCAACTACATTCCCCCCAAACTCCCACTTCCCCTCCTAAATTGTAAACTTCGTTTCTCTTTTTTTTTTTAATTGTGCAAATACTGTATGGAGGGGTTACAATTACATGGGCAAGACAATGAGTACATGTCTTATCAAGCATTGTAGCCATTTCTTTTATTTCCACTTCCCATCCCTTCCCATCCTCCCCCCGCCGCCCACCCAAACCTCCGCCACCCTCCCCCCTACTCCCTACTGAATCGTCCTTCCCCCCTAACCCCCACCAAAGTTGTAAAGTTCGTTTTCGACATAACGACATATACATCTCATTGTTGCAATGGGTCCACCTGTATCCCTATTTAAATGATTTGTTTTTTCCGTTCCCCTTCACAAATTATACCAACATCAAATACAGTGAAAGCAGGGGTTATACCGTGGGGGAGGGACATACAAAGCAACAAATAATTTTATAAATGTGTTAGAAACAATCGCATGAAAGAAAAATTCATTTGAATACATATCTTAGGGTTCTTTTCCCTAACATTACCTTATCTGACCTTTTCTGCTTGACTTAGACATATACATAATTGCAAATAAGGCAAACCATGGGACCTATGTTTCTTTGGGCCTGGCTTATTTCACTTAATATAATTTTTTCCAAGCCTTTCCATTTCCTAACAAATGGGGCAATGTCATTCTTTCTGATGGAGGCATAGAAATCCATTGTGTATATATACCACATTTTCTTGATCCATTCATCTACTGAGGGGCATCTGGGTTGGTTCCATATCTTAGCTATAGTAAATAATGCTGTAATAAACATAGTTGTGCTGGTAGCTTTCGTGTGGTCTTGCTTGTGAACATTTGGGTAAATGCCCCAAAGTGGGATTGCTGGGTCATAGGGGAGCTCTTTGTGGAGTCATTTGAGGAACCTCCATACTGCTTTCCAAAGTGGTTGAACAAGTTTATACTTCCACCAACAATGCATAAGGTTCCCTTCTGTCCACATCCCCTGGAGCATCTATTGTTATTAGAGTTCTTGATTTTACCCATTCTATCTGGGGTGAGGTGGTATCTCAATGTTGTTTTGATTGGCATTTCTTTTATGGGTAGGGAGGTTGAGCATTTCTTCATGTGTCTATTGGCCATCCCTCTTTCCTCTTCAGAGAAGTTTCTCTTTAAGTCTTTAGCCCACTTATTTATTGGGCAGTTCCTTCTTTGAAGATTTGTTGTTGGGGGATTTAATTTTTTGAATTCCAGGTATATTTTAGATATGAGACCCTTCTCTGTTGTATGGCTAGTGACGATCTTCTCCCAATCCGTGGGCTTTCTATTGATCTTGGTAGCTTTGTCCTTTGCCATGCAGAAGTTCTGAAATTTCATGCAATCCCATTTGTCTTGACTTGTTGTGTTTCTGGGTCTCTGTTAAGAAAATTTCGGCCTATGCCATGGAGACCTAGGGTTTCTCCTATTCCATCCTGTAATGTTTACAGAGTGTCTGCTTTGACTCCGAGGTCTTTGATCCATTTGGAGTTGATTTTGGTGCAGGGTGATATATTAGGATCTAGCTTTAGTTTTCTACAAGCAGTTAACCAATTTTGCCAGCACAATTACTGAAGAGGCTGTCTTTCTTCCATTCTATTTTTTTAGCTCTCTTATTGAAGATTAGATGGCTATAGGTCTGTGGGTTCATTTCTGGGTTTTCAATTCTATTCCATTGGTTCTGAGGTCTGTTTTTGTGCGAGTACTAAGTTGTTTTGATTACTATGGCTTTGTAGTAGAGTTTGAAATTTGATATAGATATTCCTCCAGGACTGTTCTTTGTGTTGAGGATCATTTTTGCTATGCGGGCTCTTTTATTGATGCATATGAATTTTTGGATTGCCTCTTCTATTTCCTTGAAGAATGAGGTTGGAATATTGACAGGTATCACATTTAATTTGTAGATACCCTTGGGAAGTATTGCCATTTTCACAATGTTTATCTTTCCAATCCAGGAGCAAAGAAGTTTTTGCCACTTTCTAAGTTCGGCTTTGATTTCCTTTTTCAAGTTTGTAAGCTTTCATCATAGAGGTCCTTCACTTCTTTGGTTAAGTTAATTCCTAGGTATTTTATTTTTTGTGAGGCTATTACAAATGGAGTTGCTTTCCTAATTTCAGCCACACTTTTCTCATTGTTGGCATACAGAAAAGCCATTGATTTTTGAGGGTTAATTTTATACCCTGCTACTTTGCCACAGTTTTGAATCAGGTTGAGTAATTTGGGAGTGGATTCTGTGGGATTCTTTAAATACAAGATCATGTCATCTACAAAGAGGCAGAATCTTATTTCTTTTTTCCCTATTAGGAACCCCTTTATGTTTGCATCTTGTCTTATTGCTATAGTTAGACATTCTAATTCTAGACTGAAGAGAAGTGGAGAGAGTGGACATCCTTGTCTCACTCCTGAGTTAAGAGGAAATGGTTTTAGTTTTTCACCATTAAGTATAATGCTGGCTGTAGGTTTGTCCTATACAGCCTTTATTGTATCGAGGAATGTTCCATGGGTTCCTAATTTTTCCAGAACCTTTATCATAAAGGGGTGTTGAATCTTCTCAAATGTTTTTTTCTGCATCTATTGAGATAACCATGTGGTTCTTATCCTTGCTCCTGTTGATGTGATGAATTATATTAATTGATTTGCATATATTGAACCAGCTTTGCATCCCTGAAATGAATCCTGTTTGATGGTGGTGTATGATTTTTTGGATGAATTGTGGAAATCCATTGGCCAAGATTTTTAATTAATTAATTAATTAATTTTTTTAGTGAACATTCTGTACAGAGGGGTTACAATTACATGGGTAGGATAATGCGTACATTTCTTATCAAGCATTGCAGCCTCCTCCTTTGTTTACCCTTCACATCCCTTCCCAGCCTCTCCCCCAACCCCCCACCCAATCCTTCCCCCCAACCCCCACCCCACCCCCCCCTCCCCCGCACCAACGTTGTAAAGCTAGTTTTCAACATGACAACTTGTACTTCTCATTGTTGCAACAGGTCCACCTGTATCCTTAAACGACTTGTTTTTCCCCATCTCCTCCACAAGTTATACTGACATCAAATATAGTGAAAGCACTATATTTATATATAGTTATACTGTGGGAAATGGACATACAAAGCAAAGAAATAATCCTATAAATGCGTTAGAAACAAATGCATGAAAGAAAAAAAAACATTAAAATACATATCTAAGTGTTCATTTTCCTAACATTACATTATCTGACCTTTTCCGACTCATACTAGATATTGCAAATAAGGGAAACCATGGGACCTATGTTTCTTTGGGCCTGGCTTACTTCACTTAATATGATTTTTTTCGATTGGCCAAGATTTTGTTGAGAAGTTTTGCATCGATGTTCATCAAAGAGATGGGTCTATAGTTCTCTTTCTTTGATGAATCCGTGCCTGGTTTTGGGATGGGGGTTATGATGACTTCATAGAATGAGTTCGGTAGTGAACTTTCTCTTTCAATTTCATTGAAGAGTTGGAGGAGTATTGGTGTGAGCTCTACTTTGAAGACCTTGTATAATTCCACTCTAAAGCCATCTGGTCCTTGGCTTTTCTTTGATGGGAAGTCTCTTATTGCTTTTTTTATTTCAATGCTTGATTTGGGCCTGTTAAGATGGTTTAACTCATCTTGGTTTAGTTTCGGCATGTCAATATTTGCTAGGTAAACGTCCATTTCTGCCAAGTTCTCAAACTTATTAGCATAAAGTTTTGAGAGTATTCCCTGATAATGTTCTGAGTCTTGTTTTTTTCTGTGGTGTTGTTTCCATTCTCATCTCTGAGTTTATTTATTTGGGTGTGTTCTCTTCTTTTTCTGATAACATTTGCTAAGGGTCTGTCTATTTTGTTAATTTTTTCGAAGAACCAACTGTTTGTTTTGTTGATTCTTTCTGTGTTTCTTTTGGATTCTATTTCATTTAATTTTGATTTGATTTTAATTATTTCTTTCCATCTACTGGATTGGGATTTATCTTGCTGCTCTTTTTCAAGGAGGCTCAGCTGTCTCATTAAATTGGTGGTTCAGATCTCTCCAATTTGTTGATGTAGGAAATCAGAGCTATAAACTTGCCCCTGAGTACTTCGTTTGCTGTGTCCCAGAGGAGCTGGTAATTTGTGTGTTCATTTTTGTTGAATATCATGAACATTTGAATTTCCTTTCTAATGTCTTCCATGACCCACTCATGATTCAGCAGTGTGTTGTTCAGCCTCCATGTGTGACAGGATTTTCTTTGGCACTTTTGGTGTTGAATTCTAATTTTATTCCCTTGTGGTCGGAGAGAATGCAAGATAAATCTTCAGTGTTTATGAATTTGGACAAGTTTGCTTTGTAGCCTAAAATGTGGTGTATTTTGGAAAATGTTCCATGTGCTGCTGAGAAAAACGTGTATTCTGATGCTGCTGGGTGAAATATTCGGTATATGTCTGTTAAATCTAGTTGATCTATGCAGTTATTTAGATCTGCGGGTTCTCTGTTGAGTTTTTGCCGAATTGATCTATCTAGTGGGGAAAGTGGTGTGTTAAAGTCCCCAGTAATTGATGTCTTTGGATCTATGTGGGATTTGAGGGAAAGTAGTGTTTCTTGGATAAATTTGGGTGCTCCTTTGTTTGATGTATAGATACTTAGAACTGTAATATCCTCTTGAAGGAGAGATCCCTTAATTAGTATGTAGTGACATTCTTTTTCTCTTCTTACTAATTTTAATTTGAAGTCTATTTTGTCTGATATTAGGATTTCAACTCCCACCTGTTTTGGGGGCTGTTTGCTTGGTAGATTTTGTTCCAGCCTTTCACATGGAAAATGTGCTTGTTTTTATGGGAAAGATGTGATTCCTGAAGGCAGCTGATAAAAGGATCTTGATTTTTAATCCAACTAGACAGTCTGTGTTGCTTAATTGGAGAATTAATTCCATTAATGTTGAGATATAGGACTGAGAGGTATTTGGGTATTCCTGCCATTTTACCCACCTTCTTGGGGTCTGCAGCAACTGAGTTCTTCCCATGGTTCTTGGATTCTCAGCCTTGGTGTGGTTTCTTGGCCTTTATTGTGGTCTTGTTGATTTCTATATGTAGGACATTTTAAAGAATCTTGTAGGGCTGGTTTGGTGGAGATATGTTGTTTCAATTTTTATTTGCTATGGAAGTTTTTTATTTGACCTTTAGTTATGAAGAAGAATTTAGCTGTGTACAATATTCTTGGTTGATAGTTGTTTGTCTTTAGAGCATGGCATACATAATTCCAGGCTCTTCTTGCTTTGATTGTCTCTGCTGAGAAATCTGAGGTGATTTTAATTGTTTTCCCTTTATAGGTGATTGATCTCTTCTCCTTGACAGCTTTAAGAATCTTTTCCTTGGTCTGAATTTATCCTGTGTGAATTACAATGTGACAATGGGATGTCCTGTTCTGGTATGGCTTATTTGGAGTTCTAAAAGCTTCTTGTATCTGAATAGGCCTATCTTTTTGCATGATTGGGAAGTTCTCTGCTAGGATCCTCTTAAACAAATTTCCTAGGCCATTAACTTCTGTCTCAGGTGCTCCTGTACACCCATTATTCTCAGAATAGGCCTTCTGATGGTGTCTTCCAAGTGTTGAATAGATCTATCATATTTCTTAGATTTGTCTTGGATGGTTGTATGTTTTTTCTCTATAATATCTAGTCTGTCTTCAATCCTTGAGATTCAATCTTCTGCATGGTCTAACCTACTATCAAGACTTTCTACTTTTTAAAATTTCCTTTCCTTCTAGTTGGTCAGCTTTTATGGCTTCAAATTCTTTGTTGGAGCTTTGTTTTAGATCTTGTATGGACTTCTTTACTTTCTTAATTTGGTGTCCAGTGTTTATTCTCAAATCACTTAGTTGATTGGTTATGGTTTCTTTGTACTCCTATTCCTTCTGTTGGGTTCCATTCAGCATTCCCTTTGTGGACTGCCTGAGTTCTTACAGCTCTGTTTATGTATTCCATGAATGCCTTTAGTGATCTTTGTGTATTCTCATCCTGCTCTCCAATTCCTGTATTAGTCTTTGATTAGTTTCACATTCACGCAATTCCTGTAGTTCTCTTTGAGTGTTTTCAGCCTGTTCAAGCCATTTCTGACTTTCTCTTTGTCTGTTCTCGGCCAGCTCCTGCAATTCCTGTCTCTTTGACTGATCTCAGGTGGGAAGATCCTGTATTTTCCTTCTGTCAGTAACCAGTCTCTTGGTGGAGTCTCTGGTCTGCTTGCGGTGTTTGATTTTCCTGTGGCTTGGTTGGTTTCTTAAGTCAGTTTGTTTGAACAGGTAGAAAAATGCTCTGCTTTACCCAGGATTTTGTGATCCTCCTCCCAGGCTAGCTCAATGGGAGGAAGATCTGCTTTGAGTGTCACCAAAGAGGGAGATGGCTGTTTCCTCTAGTTTGGAGATACTATGATGAGGCTAGGTTCTGGGTAGAGTTGAGGCCTTTCAGCAAACAGTAGCTTTTCCTTGAGGAGCTAGCTTCTGAGACACTCACAGAGCCCAGCCTGGAGCCATTTTCAGGGTTTATATTTACTGAATTTCAATTGATTGTCTGGGCTGCTGTAGGGAGGGGCAGCCTCTGGCTCTGTTTACCCAGTGAAGAAAGCCACTCCTGGGGCTGGTGGCTGGGTAGGTGACTTTTCCCTGGGTGGAGCTGAGCCTGGCAGGTCAGTTTAGGTTTCTGTGACCTGCTAAATGACTCTTTTTTTTTCTTCCAAGGCCTGAGTTGGAGCTAGCTGCTCAGCCAGGCCTTTGTCAGTATCAAAGATAGAGATCTCCAGCAGTGGGCGGGAGGGGTGGCCTCCCTCCTCTGCTCCCTGAGAAGGAATGAGGATGTCAGGCTTTTTAAAGTCCGTTTTTCAACATAGCGTCTTGTACATCTCATTGTTGCAATGGGTCAACCTGTATCCCTGTTTAAACATTTTGTTTTTTCCCTTTCCCTCCCCAAAGCCAGCAGGGGCAGAAAAGATCCTGTGAGAATCTTATCTCCAATTAATCACTCAAAAACCAGAGGTGACACTGTGGCTCAAGTGGTAGAATGCTAGTCTTGAGCACAAAAAGCCTCAGTGGGCGGGAGGGGTGGCCTCCCTCCTCTGCTCCCTGAGAAGGAATGAGGATGTCAGGCTTTTTAAAGTCCGTTTTTCAACATAGCGTCTTGTACATCTCATTGTTGCAATGGGTCAACCTGTATCCCTGTTTAAACATTTTGTTTTTTCCCTTTCCCTCCCCAAAGCCAGCAGGGGCAGAAAAGATCCTGTGAGAATCTTATCTCCAATTAATCACTCAAAAACCAGAGGTGACACTGTGGCTCAAGTGGTAGAATGCTAGTCTTGAGCACAAAAAGCCTCAGGGACAGCACCCATGTCCTGAGTTCAAGCCCCTAAACTGACAAAAAAAGCAAGGATAATATGAACAATCCACAGGATTAAGAGATTGGACATCAGATTCATATTTTAAAATAGGCCTTTCTCTTGTGATCATGTGTTAGGCATATGGCAAGAAAAGCAATAGTAAATATATGTTTTGAAAAACTATATTGGGTTATGAGGGTCATAAATTATTTATTTGATAAACCAGAACCTACCTTACATTTTTGTCTTTGTAATTAAGATGTAATCATAAATATATACAAATAAATATAGATAAGTAGATATAGCTATAGATACAGACATAGATGTAGATATAAACGGAGAGATACAGATGCAGTACTGATGATTGAACTCAGGGCCTCCTGTTTGTGCTCTACCACTTCAGCCACACACTCAATCAATTTGTTTTTTATTTTTTTTGTCTTCTATTTTTCAGATTATATATTATGATAATTTGGTCTGGGGTTGGGTCAGCCTCAGTCTATTTTGTCTCTACCTACTTCCTGAGTAGTGAGGATTACAGTCATACACCAACATACGTGACTCACATACAGATTTTTTTCAAAAATTTTATAGGTCTTATACACTTAGTTTATTTTCTTAATGTCCTTATAAGGTAATCTTTCATCTTAGGTGATTAGTGTATTTATTACTTTTTCTAACAGTATTCTTGTTAACATCTTCTGAATGACAAAAAATGAAATAAACATGAGATTTTACAACATGAACTCTAACGTAGATGGCGACCTTTGGCAATGATGGGTCATGGTACATTCCTCAGCTCTGACATGGGCATCTTTGTGGTGAGAGACAGATGATGAGGAGCCTCTGCTAGTGAGGGGGCAGGGCACAGATGGGAGAGTTCTGTAGCCCCTACTCATTTTCCATGTGACCATACAATTGCGCTAAAAATAAAATGTATTTCAAAAAGTAAGTAAAATAGAAAAATTGCAATCAATACCCTCATCTAAAAGGCTAGATTTCAAATAAACAACTTAACATTGCTGTTCCAGAAAGTATGAAAACAAGTATAAATAAAACTAGTAGAGAGAAATAATGAATGTCAAAGGAGAAATTAATATTTTGCATTTATATTTTGAAAATATATTTTGAAAAATTTATATTTTGAAAATTATTTGTTTCTTTCACCATAAAAAGAAGTGTTTTAAAAGATACTTATGTTTAGTTGTTCACACCTGGATATGTGTATCCAAACAACTTATGATACTACATTAGTATGTACAATTTTTATAGTATGTATCAGCTAAAATATATCTATTAATAAAAGATACTTTTTCAAAGGCAGAGGATTCTAGAACCTTATTAAAATCTTTAAATTAATTTTCTAACATCATTAGAGATAGATTTCTTTAAAAAAGGACCTTTGTGTGATTAAAATAATCAAGTATTAAATTTATTTTTTTTTGGGGGGGGGGTCCGCCGGTCGTGGGGCCTGAACTCTGGGCCTGGGCACTGTCCCTCAGCTCTTCAGCTCAAGGCTAGCGCTCTACCACTTGAGCCACAGCGCCATTTCTGGCTTTTTTCTTTTTGCTTATGTGGTGCTGGGGAATCGAACCCAGGGCCTCAAGCATGAATTCTCTACCATTCACAAAAGGAAAATTCTGAGCTACTTCTCCCTTGACTACCATTCCACAAAGTAATTTGTCTTTAGTTGGTACTTAAAGGATTTCTTTTCAATGCTGAATAAACTCTAGTTGTCAGGTACCCATGGTCAGAAAAAGTAGACTCCTCTATATACTTTCACTACAAAGTCATCATCCCTGCTAGCTTGGTGCTTCCTCTGATGATATCATATGTTCAATATATTTGCATTTCTCCCCAGTGGAACACAAATTACCATTGATTTCTTAGATGGATTTTTCTAATGAATTAGTACTAACTAATCTGGAGTTACTCAAGTGTGCTATCTATGTGATACCCATGCTGAGAAGAACATATTTTGTAGACCTCACATCAAGGGTGCTCAGGTGGCAATAGGAAAAGAAGGTAATAAAAGAAGAAGCAATTTTCTGATTAAACTAGGAATGCTTTAAAATGCAGTCTGGAATTTAGAAATCTCGGTGAAATCACTTCATAATCATTCCATACTATTATGCAATATATTATTGCTATTTTGATTTTAGTAATTATGTTTATCTTAGACAAATCAAGATCCATAAAATACAGTTAGAGACTTGAGGTTAGTAATATGTAAAAGCATTCTATATTAAGTATATATTTCAGATGCATGTGTATGCATGTGTACCTAGGTTACATCAAGTATAATACTGAATTTTAATTCAGTGTTTTCTGCTTTTAAACATTCATATCTTGACTAATTTGGAACATACAGTAATTTAATCGTGATTTTTAAACCTACTACAAGGAATTATCAATTATATATACATATATATTTTATTTCAATTTAATGAAAATGAACTCTAACAAATTACAGTCACTAATCTTAGGCCAAATTATCGGTTGTTTATACCTTTTCTCTTTGTTAGCATGAGGGGAAACTGAGAAAACAAATGTGAACTTGTTCCATGATCAACAAGTATAAAAAGTTATGTTTTATGGATTGAATTTCTATTTCATACCTAAAATCAGAGCACTAAGGTACCCAGAATAAGCTCTGCTTTGGGAACCCTGGGGTTTCCTGCTGTGAACAGTACTAGAAAAGTTAAACAATACCTCAATGGCTCATCCTGCCCAGCAAGTAGACCTATGTAAATGATCAATGTTCTTAACTGTCTCACATCAGGTTATTGCAAATTCAATCCAGGTTAAATTGCAATTCCTCTCACAAGACAAGGAACATGTGTGCACCATCATCTCCAAGAATGGACAGAAGATGCCATGGCTTAATCTTAGAAGACTGACTGGCCAATATGAATAATTTAACATGGTTGTGCACGTCGATATGTAAAAGGAAAAGAAGGAGAAAGAGAGGAGGAAGATGTCAGGCACTAGCACCTCTAATTTCAAATACAACATCATGCACTGTAAATTTTATATTTTATATTGTAGGAAGTTGATAAAATTATGAGCAAGTCCATTCTTAAGGTTTTCTTAAATGCATCAACAGTTGGAAATTCAAAATGCTTTTTCTCATAGAAGACATGTATTTTTCAATATATAATACATGTATAAAATTGTGTGTATTGTATATCCTGGCTGTATACACATCATGTAATTTTGATGTGTATGTATATGTATGTGGTACATAAATATATACTATATGTATAATGAATCTGTGTGCATAGCTTACCTACTTAAATAGTATTTATTTCATTTGCCTATAAATTATCTCTAATTATATTTGAGAAACTATTACTAGTCATAATATTTCACACTTTTATTTCCAGTTGAGTATATATTGAATTGAGCATTTGTTGTGGCTCAAATCTAAATACACTAGCATTGATTTGAAATTCAAAGCTAAATACCTTAAGTAACCCCACATTAAACATGTCTGGAAATAATCACATTATGTCCAGCCCTCAAACTATTCTCTGTCCTCTAATGGTGTCAGCATTCTAGCACCCATCTAAGCTTGAAAAATGATCTTCCTTATAAGTCTCTGCCTCAAGTTCCAATCTGTCAACGCGTCCTTTAAATTCTATCTCTGAAACAATTCCTAAGGCCACAGGCTATTGTACTTGACAATATGCTTTTCCCTGCCATCACCAGAGGCTCCTAGGTCTTTGTATTTTCCCATGCATCCTTTTGTTCATTTTCTATTGTTTAGAATCTTATAAGCTTAGCTCATTTGTTACTTCTATGAAATCTATGCTAACTGCATTGACTAGAATTAATGGTCCCTGCCTCAAAGTTTCTCAAAGTTCATCTCCTTAATAAATAAGAAACTAAATAAACAATAACTAGAATTCAATGTAGAGGAGTGCTGCAAATGCCTTCAATGTAATGATTGGATCACATTGTCACATTCATCTCTGAATTCAATGCTCTAACACAGTTCCTGACACACTCAATGATTAAAAAGCATATCAGGTGGAATTAGTGGTCTTTGCTCCTTAGACAAGCTCCTTTCCAGATTCATGACATCATTGTGCAACATTTGTCAATTAAAACATTCCTGAAATTTACTTGCCTTACATATATTATTAACATGCATGAGAGGAATAACTTCTCAATGGGGTAATACAAGAATTAAAACAGATGATAAAGGCAAAGCACCTGCTCATTCAGTTGAATATTTAACAATAGCATTGTGTTCAGCAATAAAGTCATGAGAACACCAGAATAAAAATAATCTGAGAAATTCTGTCTATGACTTTTACTTAATATTGACCCAGTTTCTTTGATTATACCAAGTTATTTGCTGGAAATCAGAACATCCAGTTTTTGTTTTTCTGTCCTAGAAGTCTGAAGTACAAATTTCTGTATTTCAGAGAGATATATACAGGATACAATTCAGAATTTTCTGGATTTAACCAGTGCAAATGACTAATGTGGGACACATCATATTCAAACATAGTTATTTTAAAACTACCTAAGGAATTTTGAATAATAATATATTTGAT
Source organism: Dipodomys spectabilis (assembly GCF_019054845.1). NCBI lineage: Eukaryota > Metazoa > Chordata > Mammalia > Rodentia > Heteromyidae > Dipodomys > Dipodomys spectabilis. The sequence goes on along the minus strand of NW_024870758.1, from coordinate 3,952,521 downwards.
TTCAATTTTATAATGCAATGTTTAAAGCTAAAATCCAAACCTAAACAGCCTGTGGTCACTAAAACTCAATTGGTATAAGCCCCAGAGAAAGAAATATCCTATATTTTTTATGAGATCGGGCAGTCAGTATTTCTCTTTCTCTCTCTTTCTCTCTCTCCCACTCTCTCCCTCTCTTTCTCTCTACTGCCCCACCCCCTTGCATGTGTGTTGGTCATGAAGCTTGAATTCAAGGTCTGGATTTTCTCCCTTAAGCTTTTTGCTCAAGGCAAAAAAAAAATCTCCACTTCCAGGTTTTTGGTGTTAATTAGAGGTAAGTCTTATAGACTTTTCTGTCTGAGCTGGCAGGCTGGCTTCCAGTAGAAATAGATCCTAAGATCTCAGATATCATCCTCCTGAGTAACTAGGAGCCATCAGCATCCAGTTTATAGCTTCATAAATAGAGAATATTTTTAATAAAAGGAAGATATTTTCATAAAAAGTTAGCCTTCCTGTCTTTTTTCTTATTTCATGTGAAGTAAGAAACCAAGTTAGAAAATATAGAAAAGGTTGTCTGAGAAATACAGGCTGAACATAGAACAATAATAACAATAATAAACCCTAAATGACTTAGGAAAAACTTTTTAGGTAAACAGAAAAGTGATTCATGGAGGCCAGTATTAGTCCAGGGCATTGTCAGGTATTTCTAAACTCAGGATTATCTATATGAATATTTTTCAGACTATGTTTTATGCACCATCTGTGATCAACCAATAGAAGTTCTATGAACAAATAAGTTTAGGATAGCTACATATATAAGTATAATATATATATAAAAATATATATATATATATATATATATGATACAATGTCTACATGTCTATCCTCTTCTTGGAGAGTGATGCTATGTGTTTTTATATTAATAGCTTTGTTAGTCTCTATAATAAATAAATTAATTTTATTTAATTTCATATTTCCAGAAATTATCTGGACCTAAAGGTATATTCAAGGACCTTTATTCATAAAATACCAATATTTTTGGTGAAAATAAAAAAAAAAAACAGAAGAATAACTAGTCTAATGTAATCATTTAGTCACCTGGCTAAGCTGTCAGAGAATGTTGTTTTCCCTAGGCCAAAGTTACCACACTATTCCTGAGACTCTTTGAAGATGTGAAAAGACCAGTTAGATCTCCTGTTTTATTTATGTGATATCTGAATTCTTGTATTTTCTTTAGCTACAGATATTTTAAGAAACTCTTCGTTTATTCAAGGGGTTTGTGGAATGCAAAAGATAGCCCTTCTACCAAATTCAGTGCACTGTTTTGTAAATAAATTTCGTTGGAAAATAGCTGTGTCCACTGATTACTTAGAGTACACGGCTGGCTTTGCAATACTGGAACTGAGCTAAGTAGTCATGACAACAAACATATGGCAAAACCTAAAATATCTCCAATCTCATCCTTTATTGAGGCAGTTAGTTGATCCTGCTTTTAAGGGTTAGTTTACAAAAATTGACAACTTTCTAAAAGTCATATGAGAAAAAGATATTATCTATACAATACAACCTGGAAAATAAAATATAGATAAACTATTAACCTTATCTATCTTCAGGACAAAAGCTTAAAAATTGTCATAGATATAAAAACTAAAACACCAAAATCTGACATTTCTCTCTCAGTTGGAAAAGTGATGTCAGGAAGAAAGTCTTGTTTTGACAGGTAACAAAGAGTTGTTTGAACATAAATTTGTGCAACTGTAACAAAGGTATCTGATATTGGGTAATTTATAAACAATAAGTATTTATTTTCACTGTGTGGGAGCCTGGAAAGTCCATGATCAAGGTGGCAGAAAGTCTAGCGTCTGGCAAGGATTACTCTCTATTCTAAAATGGCACCTAGAAGACAAGAGGGCACATGCTTTATCCTCACAGGGGACAAGGAACGAAAGGTTATGCTCACCCACTTTCATGCCTTTTTATGGTGCCCTAATTCCATTTCTAAGGCCTCCACCTTCAATGGCCAATTACTTTCCAAAATGTCCCAATTTCTCTTTTCTGCTTATGTGGTGCTGAGGAATTAAACCCAGGGCTTCAGACATGAAAGGCAAGCACTCTACCACTGAGCCACCTTCCCCAAAGAAACATAGGTTCCCTGGTTTCCCGTATTTGCAATAACTAGTACATATGTAGGACAAGCAGAAAAGCTATGAACATATGACCATATAAGATGGTGTTAAGTGAAATGAACCCCAAGATAGGGACACAAATATCTTTTTTTTATTCTTGCTATTGTTTCTAACATATTTATAATGTACCATGTGATTTTTTTTGTTTCGTTGTACGTTCCTCCCCCATGGTATAATCCGTTTTCACTGTATTTGATGTTGGTGCCCTGTATCTTGTATATACACTTCTCTAATTCAGGGAGGGGAAGGGAAAAAACAAAATGCTGGAATAAGGATACAGATTGACCCATTGTAACAATGAAATGTACAAAACACTATGTTGAAAGCAAACTTTACAACTTCAGCAGGGAGGGGGGTTAGTTGTGGAGGTGGGAGGGAATGGATGGTAGGGGGAAAACAAAGGAGGAAGCAATAATGCTCAATAGGAAATGTGCTCATTACCTTGCTCATGTAACTGTAACTCCTCTGTACAGCACAAGAAAAACCATCCCAACTTCTAACACTATTTCATTGAAAATTAAGTTTCAACATAAATTTTGGCAAGACCACAAAAATTTAAAAAACATAATATATAGTACCTAGAGTAATTACATTAAAATTTTGATTTACAAAATTGTCTTTAAAAAGTATTGAGACTTATCATAGCCCTTCACATGGTTAAAATTTTAATCTTGTTAATTTATAAATGCACTTAAATTCAGCCTCTTCTGAACACTAATGAAAAAATCTCTATTTGAATTATAATTAATTGGAAGGTTCTTGAAACATGCAATTTGGTTTAATCAAAAGTGAAAATTCTCATCGTTTCGCAATAAAGATAGAACTTCAACATAATTGCTTAAAATGTAGAACACTCAATATATAAATTAATAAAATAATCTAATACTTAACTCATTTTGTATTGAATCACACAACTCAATGAGACCTACATGGGTACCTTGATAAATGTCATATTTTGATATTCCAAATTAGTATAATGTACCATATATCTAAATAAGTTTTCCAAAATTCAATAAAAGAAGATGTATATGGACTATATATAAATATGGAAATGATAACCATGACTTACAATTCTGATGAAAACATATGCTTAGCAAATGTATTATTTGTAAGATTGATAACAGAAATCTAACACAGACTTTTCCTATCCTAAATGTTAAGGGACAGAGGAAAAGTATATTAGTGTGTGTGTATGTGTGTGCATATATATATATACATATATATATATGTATATATGTGTGTATGGATAAACAGCAATATATACATGATACATTAATGTATATACATGTATTTGAATATGTATTCATATATATGAATTTTATTCATCCATCAGGAAGAATAATATCTTTTTATTATTTGAAAGTAGACAAAGTGTGCATGGAATCTCTCATATTTAGATATTTTTATAAAACAAACACATAGACATACTTATAGGTACATGATCAAACTGATTAAAATATATGGTATATGTGGGACTGAGATATTATGGTAAAACTCCTTTGAGTTAACTAGAGAGCTTAACAAAATGAATGTGAGGAAGTTGAAATATGTCTTCACTAAGTATGATGGGGGCTGAAGGAAGGAGGGTAGATGAATGCAAAGATGAATGGTGGTGAAAAGTCATAATACTTATTGTACACAGAAGAATGAAACTTGAGGAGATGGGTAACACAGCTAGATGGCAGGGAGGCAGAATTGTGGGAGAGTTAACTACAAAGAAGGTGCAGTATACATATAAATGGACATGTTAAATTAAAACCCTCTTGTGTAACAGTTTTAAAATAAATAACTGTTTGGATAAAATAATAATGATATTGGAGCACACTGGTAAATATAGAAAGAAATATTCCATTATAGCAGTATTAAAAAAAGAGAATCCAAGGGGAAAAGTAAATTTACAGTATACAAAGTAAATTTCTGAAAAAGCTTAACTAACAGACAACAGCAACAATAAACCCAGTTGTTATTGTTTTTTAGTAACATACATTTACTTTATTTACTTTCATAAAAAAATAGGTCCTAAAAAGTCATATGTGTATAAGTATATATACAAGAGTATTTGTTTCCAGGAGGCTACACAAATATGCAAAAATAATGTTATTTTTCTTTTGTGATATTTTTTCCCTCTAACTTTTCACCAAAACTTCATTTCTAATATTTTCCCCATCATGTCATTTCTACAAATGACCAAGGGACAGTTTAACAAATCCTTTTTATGGATATGTAACATGAATTGGAATATAGCTAAAGAATGTTCCCAAAAATTTGGTCCAAAACTTCTCTGTTCACAATATGAAGAGGAAACTTGTAGAAAAGGGGAAGGCAATAGCACCTTTCATGGAATTGTGAAGGAGAATAAAGATGACAAAGAACAATCTTGTTTTCAAAGCAAGACCTCACAGTATGTCATACCTAATGGTTTTTCCAAGGAAAGTATGAGGTAGTTTTGGTCATACAGAACCACACGTGGAATCCATTGGGTGTAATTTCCTACAGTTCACCATTGTAAAGCAGGTAATTCATGTACAATGAAGTAGCTTTGTTTTTGCTGTTGTTATTTGGGGTCATTTCTCTATTACCTCAAAAGACATTTTTAAACTCGTGATAATAAAAACTTTCTACATCAAGACCTATTGTGGTGTGTGTGTGTGTGTGTGTGTGTGTGTGTGTGTGTGTGTTGTGTGCACTGAAACTTGAACTCAGGACCTGGGTACTGTCCCTTTGCTTTTTTACTTAAGGCTGGCCCTCTAACACTTGAGCCACAGGGTCTACTTCTGGGGCGTTTTTTGGTGGTTAACTGAAGATAAGTTGATAAATCTTATCAACATTCCTGTCCAGTTGGCTTCTCACCTCCATCTGATCTCAGCTTCATGAGTGGCTAGAATTGTAGGTGTGAGTCACCACTGCACAGTAGGACTATTACTTTAAATGACAAATGAGGTAGAGAGTTATCAACTTGAATAAGTTGTTCATTGTGCAAGCAATAAAGAAAACTAGAGCTCATTGACAATGTATCTTAGAGAGATTTTGGAGCACAGTTTGTTAATTATCCAGTGGGATGCTGCATTTTCCCATTCAGATTCCATAAAGTTATATTACAGATGGCTATGGGACCAAGTTTTGTCTTGAACCCATCCTATACTGTTTCTTTTTAAAAAGTCACTCTTTTTGCTATCCTTTACATGGATTCAGAATTCATGAAATTGCAACTTCTCATCAGGTAATTTTCCAATACTGTCTAAATTATCACATTTGTGCAAAAACACCATGCTGTTCTTCGTCAGCTCAACAATCCAATCCTTGTTGCAGCTCAACACAGGAACTCCTCACTTTCCTTCCTTCACCATTCTCAATTGCGTCTTAATATCTCCCCTGCCTTCTTGTCCAGTGGGCTAATCCCTGAACTAATGTTCACAGTTTTGAAGTTTGCCTTCAGCCATTTTGATTCTCTTCCGGCTCTGGATGATGGGTTCACAATGAGTCCTCTCTTGGCAATGACACCATATGGGGTCAGATCTTGGTGATCGACTGGTGCTTAGAGTTTGAAAGGCAGGTCCTCACTCATGGCCTGCATAGGGTTTAGTGTGTCATTCACTTCCAGGGCCATGTAAGTCTCCTTTTCGCCTCTTTATACTTTTAGGGTTCTAAAATAAACAGCCTTCTGGGAAGACAATTCTACTGTGCAAGGCACCCCAGTATGAGAGTGTAGTGCTTAGACATGAGGTCCTATTGCATTCAGACTAATGTTCCAGGCTTTGAATCCTTGTGCCAAAAGAGCCTCCTCTGCTCACTGCTCTCCAGGATCTCTTCCACTGCTTTCCAGCTGTACTGTCCAGTTGACTGGTCTCTGTATATTGTCTGCCTGGAGAGGGTAAAGTCTTACACACACTGCACTGGACGCTGGTGTAAGGAGAATGTACTGGGGGCTCAAATTTGGACATCCCTATGGTTACCTGGGATCTCCAGTTTCCAGAAGCATTTTAAGAGTAAGACGATGCTCAGCTGCTTGTGAAACAGGGCACCTGTAGTTCTGCAAACCCAAGGCATCCCTATGATCACCTTTCTGAGTCCAAAGCTAGTCTGCAGGTTGTGCCCTGATGCTTTTGCCCTCAGGCTTGCTGGTACCAGCACTGCAGGTGTGCAGCAACTAAGGTCTTATGGATGAAACCCAGAAGTTGGAAGAACATTTTTTGACTGAAATTCACATAGAAGGATTATAAATGATATGGAAGACACTGAACTTGAATTTCAGCAGTAATGATTTTGGTTTTGAGTGAAATGGCTTTTCAAAAGTGAGAAGTATAAGGATGATAAAGTCTTGACAAAAAGAACCAGGTACACTTATCTTTTAAACTCTATCACCATTTTGTAATGAATTTAATGTCAATATGTGACATTCAGGAAGTATTATTTTTTTTAACTGTCTCCACCACTCTTTTCAGGATTCTATATTCATTCTTTCATTTTTAAGAAGTGATTTCCAAAGTGTAGACTGTGGATATATGAGAAGACCCTGAAACACTTTCACAGGGTCGAAGATGCTATTTATCAATTTTAGTTTTGCTCCAGATATTTGTAATGATAATGTGAATGTACTCATTTATGAATACATGTTAAAATAAAGCAATAACCATGTAAAATGCTGGTACATAAAATAAATGAAAACGTTACCACAGTCATTGTAGTCTTCTCTATTCCACATCAATTACATAGCTTAGAATTCCCTACATGATTGATTTTGAAGTGAGCGGAAAGCAGTTCTGTTTCCCCAGTGAAGTTTAATGGTTCTCCAAAGATATGGCACAAGTGACAAACCGAATGAGCTTCTTTGATTATGGAAAACTACCTTCACTTAAAAGGGCTTTTTGCAGACAGGCTATGAATATACAGATGTGCCTGTTTAGCAGATAACCTCTCAGGAAATGAATGAATGAATGAAAATTGCTAGTAGCATTCAAGTTCTCAAGTAAATAGTATAACATTTTGGAAAGTTTGCCTCTGCCATCATCTGAGTGGGAGCAAACCAGCAGGTAAAGATCTTTTTTTTTTCAACTAATGTCACTGGTAGTATTATGGATATGATTTCTTGATACTGTAAAGTAAAATGTATTCACATTTTGGCATATCTCAATGGACAAGTATTTTCTAAATGACTACTGTAAGATGTTGAAAAATACATGGATTAAAGATTATTCAAAGTGACAGATAGCCCAGTGGTTTATAGCTAGCAGAGGATAAAAAGGGTATATAATTTTACTTTCTACACCATAAATAACCACTACAACCTATCATTTGCCATATTTTGTTCTACTTTCAAAGATTTTTCTAATGTCACCTTTTAAGAATCTACTAAATTGCTAAGAGCTAGTGATTCCTGCCTATCATCATAGCTACTCTGGAAGATAAGATCTGGAGGATGGTTGTTCAAGGGTAGTTTAGTCAGAGAAGCTCTTGAGATCATATCACCAAAATAACCAGCAAGATACAGTGATGGAGAGGTGGCTCATGTGATAGAAAATTCAATGTGCAAATAAGTTGCTCAAACATAAAGTCTTGATTCAAGCCTGAGTACCAGAATAAAACAAGTGTAAACTAGAGAGCATAATATACTAAGACAAATTTTAATCCTACCTATATATTTGTGTAATGCTGAAATTTCCTCAAATGCTTCACTGAAAGAGTCACTTGCAAAAGATAGAACTCTGCATCAAATCCAGTATTTCAATTATTTTTTGTGGTTAGATATAAAGAGATTTGCTAAACTGTTGTGATGTTATTTTTTAATATAGATGGTTTATGTGGGATATTTAGCTATTTTTCAAAGAAGTATTGCTACCATAAGCATGTAAGGGGTCTAATTTTATTGTTAAAACTAATAAATATGACTTTAATATTTACACATACTTATATATGTATATTTCATGTACATATATGGCCTATACCCAGAAACTTTTTCTGTTTTTGATAAGTTTCAAATGAATAAAGGATCTTAGAACCAGAAAGTTTGATAATTACCAATTTTTATGAACATTTTCCTAAAGGGTTTTTAAGTGAAACTTTCGTAATCTATATTCCATTTTAATTGGAATGATTTAGTACGTGTTTCACATTTCTCTAGCAAGAAACAATTGTTTAATTTTTATAACACTTGCTAATTATGACATAAATCTAAGATATGTACAGGAGGAAGAAGATTAAACTCAAAGCCTTGAACCTGGGCTGGGAAGCTGGCTCAGTGGTAGAGTGCATGCATGCATGCATGAGGCACTGGGTTCAATTCCTCTGCACCGCATAAGCAGAAAAAGTCAGAAGCGGCACCGTGGCTCAAATGGTAGAATGCTATTCTTGAGCTGAAGAGCTAGGGGACAGCACCCAGGCCCAGAGTTCAGGCCCCACAACCGACCAAAACAAAACAAAACAAAACAAAACAATACACTTGAACCCAGGCACATACAGATTTTAGGTTTGTGACATAAATGAATACAATAATTTCTCAAAATAAAGCTTAGGGATTTAGCACAGTAGGCAGAGGGAAAGACGATGTCTATTGTACTGCTATGTTCTAAGAAGAACAGGTATCTCAGACTCAGCTGAGATTAATAATTTTTAATTTAGAATTGTTAAAGACTAATTTACTGAAAGTTAACACTGTGTAAAAAAAGTTAACACTATATAATGTTCTTGGTTGCCTAAATATAAGTAGTACTCCACTTGGTTGTTCTAATACTGGTCTGGGAGAAAGTTTGTACTTTCATGAGGTATACAAAGCCCTTCTTTCAGTATCCTCAACAAGCACTGAGAGTAATAATAATACCAATAATAACTGCTACCTTTTTCAACACACCAACACATGTGGGAAATATATTAGGAGTATTGAATACAGCATTTATTTTTTCAAAGGTTTCAGTTCTATAGAAAACCTGGAGTACAACTATCAATTTTCATTTAGACAAAGGAAAAAATGTTTCTTAGCATCCTGAGTGTAGTAACTGTAATGTATGTGGCATAGATTAGAATATGTTACGTAGACTGTGAAGAGATTAAGCCTTGTACAAGTAGTAATTAAAGGAGTTAATATGCTTCACACATTTTAAATTCAATGCTGAGTTCTAGGCAAGTGAAACTTGAACTCTTCTAAGAGATATGAGCACTGGACATAAAACTCTTCTGCTTCTATGCCAACAGTGTCATCTCATGATTATGACTCTTTTTATAGCCCTCCCATAACTCCTTCAAATGGTCTTCTAGATGGTCTATAAAGTAGTTAATCAGAATAAATTAAAATTTGTACTTAGTACTAAAATGTAAATTAATTGTATGTTTTCTCTCAAATCTAGTCATTTGAACCATCTGGTATGTATATTTTAGTGCTTCATTCACACTAATGGTTATAATTTTGGCAAGTTGTTAAAACTTCTTACTTCTCTATTGTACTAGTCCAAGAAATATGTGCAGCAAATGTTTCTACATGAAAACATATATTACAAATTTGTAGGAGAAACAACTAGTTCTCTTTGGTTTATCATAAAGTGAAATAGAGCAGAGTATATCATCATCTGCCCACTTCCAACCAGACAATAAAATCACTGACCTTTTTCTCTGTAAAAAGGTTTAAAGTTTTTAAGAATCAAGGGCATTAGAGGTAAAATTTCAATTTCTTCACTGCCAACTTTTATATATTTGAATATCAGATTTTTCCAGCTGTGATAGTTCCTTTTGTAACATCTGTTAGAGAGGAAAATGATGCATCATGATTGTGCTTAAGCATAGCAATACTTAGAGGCAAAAGAATTATGAGAAAATCATGACTTGAAAGCTACATAAATTATATACAGATTGGAAAGTAAGAAGCTAGATTAGATTTGCAGTAATTTTGAATAATGTACATTTGAAATGACAGGCAGTAATTCATGCAAAGAGGATCATATGTAATATTAAAAATTTTCATATTTCACTTCTATATTACAAACCTGCTTCAGTTCAGTCTCTTCATTCTTTATGTTCCCTATTTAACATTAAGAGCTAATTTGGCTAATTTTTTCAACTGAATGGTTCAACATTTTACTCTATTGTTTCTCTGGTTTGTTTATCTGGACATAGGGGAGCAGGTTCTACTACCTATACTATAAAAGGCTATGAAAAAGAGAATCTAGAAAGATTCAATTAGCTCTGTATTCAGATTACCAAATGGTATATTTTTTGTGACATTTTTGCCTGGATTTTTGTCAAAATTTATTTCAGTTTTATGCAGACATAGGTTCAGTCAATCAAAGGAAGACTAATATACTTTAGAGTGAAAAAGTACACTGATAAAAATTCAGTGATTAAAACAAAATTTCCAATTCCCTTTTCTACCAAAAAGATGAGAATGAATTACAACAGTATATCAAAATGGCCAAAGAACTAAAATTTCCTTCTTTACTTTGTGTGTCAGAGTTTGATTCTGCTTGTCTAGTTTCTAGCTCTGACTTATAGGTAGAGGATAATGTAAATACAATAATAAGATAATAGAGCAGTACACATAAAACCCAAAAGATCTAAATATGCTCACTAACTCTATCTCCAATGACTTAGAGGAAAAAATAACAATAATTTCATCTTGTCAAATGATCTGCCATCACAAAATATTATTTTGATTTTTGAAACCTTTGTTTCCTTCCTCCCTCCCTCCCCACTCCCTCCCTCCCTCCCTCCCCGCTCCCTCCTTCTTTCTTTTCTTCCCTTCCTTCCTTCCTTACTTCCTTCCTTCCTTCCTTCCTTCCTTCCTTCCTTCCTTCCTTCCTTCTTCTTTCTTTCTTTCTTCCTTTCTTCCTTCCTTTCTTCCTTTCTTCCTTTCCTTCTTTTTTTCTTTCTTTCTGATTAGGAGGCCACAGAGATTTTTACTGAAGGATTTGAAAATTCTTAGCCCTTGGCCATATTGTGGAAACAATAAGGAATAAGGAACTTGCATCTAGCAGCTTCAAGGTTGGAGGATAAACCAAAATGAACACCAGAAAAATTGATGAGCTTTAGCAAATATTAACAAAGAAATATACATATACAACTAAGATCTAAATATTTGATGTCAGTTTGATTTGCATTTTTAATATTTTATCCTTACCTATTCCAAATATATTATCCCTCAGGGGCCTTAAACTTTCAAAACAACTGTTAAATCTAGAACTCAATATATAAATTTCCTTAAGTGAACAATTTTCACTGAATTTTTTTTTTTTTACAAATATGTGCTCTTCACTATCATGCAAAACAACATGCAGCTCTATACATTGCTGCCATCTGCTAGTGCTAGGCAATACCAAATGGCGTTTTGATTTTGAATAGATAAGAGGTTTGACTTGGATTGAAACATTCTGAGGGAATTTAAAGAAAAAATTAGATTTGGCTTACTTCATTAATATTGTTATAAACCCCACAAATATGTATCTAATTTTAATATGCACATATACTATATGTAAATAACCCATGAAAGGGTTTTATGCCTCCAGAGAGAAGGAGAAACAGGAGGAGAAACACATGGTGCATGCATATATTGCTTATTAAATTTACTTATGTTCTGCTTATTTATCATAGGAGTGAAGCAACTGGAAGGTTGTTTACACCAAATAACTTGCAAAATGGAATGATTCCCTTGCTATCAATACGAGGTATATTGTGAGTGTACTGATCAAGACAACTTGTATCCTAATAAAAAAAAAACCCACAAAAACAAAAACAAAAATTACCAAGTCATATTTACTAACACTGATCAGATGTTCTGATAGTTGATTTTAAACAATTCTTAATGCCTCCATCTTAGTATAAACCTCAGAATGCTATATAAAACAAACTAAACACTTAAAAGTTAAGAATAAAAACTATAAGACTGGCCAGGTGCTGGTGGCTCACACCTATAATCCTAGCTACTCAGGAATTTATAAATGAACAACATAAGCTTTTTGCTTATTATTAAGAAAAGTCAATGTTAAGAAATATGGAAGCCAGCTACCAGGGGCTCACATGTATAATCCTAGCTACTCAGGAGGCTGAGATCTGAGGATCTCAGGAAAGTCGGCTTATCTCCAACAAACCAGAAGTGGCGCTGTGGCTCAAGTGGTAGAACACTTGCCTTGAGCTGAAGAGTGCAAGGACAGCGCCGAAGGCCAGAGTTCAAGCCACCCCCCCCCCCCCCACGACCATAAAACAAAACAAAACAAAACAAAAATAAGACTCAGAGTACACAGGAGGCATTTTGATTCACTACATAATGAACTCATGTCCTTCCACTGATTATTCTATGAAAGCACTTCCCAACTGTTAATCATTTGCATCTCAAAAGTGTTCACTGCTATGCAGAACAACTGCAAGACCAGCAGCTTGGCCACCATGTGGGAGTTCCTTGGAACTACAGTTTATCTCCCTTCTCCCACTTTACGTTTAGATCCCCACTGTGGTTCCTACAGAAATTTAAGCTTGAGAAACAATCCCATTACACTAGCATAACCTATGCACACCACAAGTGTAATGATGGTTGCCACCATCATTACCACCATTAAGTAGCTTTAAATATATTTCCAATTTACTAGACAAGCGTAGATTTTATATGTGCCATTGAGGCATGTTTGCTACAATGAAAGCAAGCCGAAATCAATCCCCTCTCCTAGCCATGCCAAGGAAAACAACCCTCCATGGTCACTCCTTCTTGTGTTTAGCACGTGGTCAGAGTGCAGTTAGGACTTCTAGCTAGAGGCAGAAAAACTTCCTACCAGTTCTAACCAAAAGACACCTGAGCAATGGAAGATGGAGGTGTGTGCATCTTTTTTTTTGTACACTTTTTTATTGCAAAAAAGCTGTACAGAAGGGTTACTGTTACATGAGCAAGGTAATGAGTACATTTCCTATTGAGCTTTGTTGCCTCCTCCTTTGTTTTCCCCCTACTATCCTTTCATTCCCTCCCACAATTCCCACCCCCTGCAAAGTTGTAAAGTTTGTTTTTGTTTTCCAACATAGTGTTTTGTACATCTCATTGTTACAATGGGTCAAATGGGTCAACCTGTGTCCTTATTTAAACATTTTGTTTTTTCCCTTCTCCTCCTCAATCTTTAACCTTACCATTTTAGAAAACCCTCTACCTAAGATTAATGTCCGTGAAATGCATCTTATACACATACTTAAAATTATAAGATAGTAATCTTACATGTGCATAGATCCTTCCTGAAACACTGCCAAGTCACGAACCTTTACCTCCCTATAACCAGCTCAGACCCTGAGTTCAGCCCCAGGACTGGCATTTTTAAAAAGGCTATGATAGGTAGCAGCTAGCCATGAGCAATGAGGCTATGTAAAGAAAACTTAAAATGAAGAAAGATGAGAGCTTGAAAAAAGTTCTGTCCTTGGAGACATTGCTGAGACATCAAAACAGAATGCCATGGAGCTCCAAACACACTGGACTTCCTCAGGTCAGGTAATTTTACCATACTGCCTAAGTCAGTTGGAGTTTTCTGTAGCTGCAAACCATCCCAATGTAGGAGAAAAAAGGTAATTCAAACAGATTATAAACTAGTTTAATGTACTTTTGATAAGTGTAAAGAAGTTTTAGTGTCATAAACATCAAAAAATCGTTTGCCATCTTGAACCTCTACAACCTTTCACTAGACTTTCAAGAAGTGTGAAGTCCCAGTGCAAATGCACCACAAGAGTAGAATTGACTATTCACTTTACTTATGGTAACATAACTAACAATTACATGTGTGCTGAATGAGTAGTGAGAAAATGAATTATAATAAAATTTCAATAAATCAAATTTCCTTCCAGAACATTTATAATTATGCTGAAATTCATCTTGTTGTTTATTGAAAGCTGTGTTTATTGATAAATTACTCTCACTAATAAGCCCTCATCCAAATTACTTTACAGTATGTCTCCTTTATTCACAGATGTATTATCATATTTCTTTATTTGATGAAGCTTGGTCAAATAAATCATAGGTTTTTTTAAGAATCAAAACAATTTTTAAAAACAAACTTCTTTGGATGCATATTACATAGATCAGTTGAGGTCTCAATATGCCCCATATTGTCATCAAATATGTTTAAATCATTTTGGAATCTACGGTATGTTTCTTAGTTCTTAATTTTGCAAGGAAGAGAAAAGCAAATGGAGGTCAACAGCCAGGTAAAAGTTAATTTTTAGTGATATAGAGTGAACATTTTAGATTTGCATAAAGGTAGCCTGTTTTCAGCATTAGTTGTGTGGTGTCAAAAGAAATTAAATCAATCATCTTCAATATAGTTCTCAACTGTATTCAGCTGCTTTCAATTTTTCCTCAATGGTGGTTTCCTTGGAACCATATACTCAAGGATTCTGAGAATCTTCTATACTTTGAATTTTAAATATACCCCCAAGTTCCATATGTTAAGAGTTTTGTCCCTAGCCTGGTGTGATTAGGCCATGATAGGGCCTTGTGGGAGTTCTTAGGTTAATACCTGAATACCCTTGAAAGGGACTAGGGGATGTCACTTCTTCTCTTTCTCTGTTTTGTGTTCCAGCAATAGTAGTGGTTTTGTCGCATCATATATTTCTGTCATGGTGTGATGCCCCACTGTAGGTGAAAACGCAGTGAGACCATCTGATCATGCATCTAAACCTCTAAAACGTTAAAACCAAAGTAAACTTTTTACTCTTTATGAGTTCTCCATCATTTGTTACAGCTATAGAAAGCTGACTAATGTGTCATACATTTACATCATTTTCTTCACCTAAGTAACACTTGTACATATCTGCTTCTGGTATGCTAGATTATATATATGAATATTACATATACATATACTTATATATATTTATATCTGTTACTATATAACTATATACTTATTATATAGTTATATAATAAAATATATATAATATTTATTTGTTGAATAATGAAAACTAACATATACTTATCATAGGACCCAAAATCATCAGGCCATCGGATGCCTTATATCTTATTTTTCTAAATATATTTTGGTATGTGTCTATCCAGGTATGTCCCCTCTCTGTATAGTGATTAAGCAGTTGTTGGAAAACACAGAATCTGTTAAATCGATATCTCCCCAAAGAGATTCTTTTTCATGGTAAAGGCTATTCAATGGTTTGAAGAGAGTAAAGGTAAAATGGACTATAACGTTATGAGTCCAGGATGCCATAACTTGTTTCCTATGAGAAGAATGAACAGGGTACTTATTATTGCACTTTGTTAATTTGGTTGGAAGAGGTCCAAAAAGGAAGGAACAGTGGACTGAGTATCAGGGACACTATTATAATGGGTAATTAGGTGTTGAGCCATCTCTTGGATGACTCATTTACAAGATGACAGGACGCATTAGACAGCAATTCCTAGGCAGGCATGCTCATTACAATCTCCTTGGCTTTTTTTAAAATACAGAACACCATAAATAATGATTTAATTGGTCTGTGTGAAAGGACAGGCTTACAAATCTTCACAAGTAAGTTTCATATGAGGCTAGGGTTGAAAACTAGTAGACTTGATATTCTCAACTTGAATTGTTACTTGAACTCCTTTTCAATTGTCCTGACATCTTAGTCATGTTCAGTCACTTTCTTTTTCACAGAGGGGAAATGCCAGTTGAGGGTCCCACATACCAGTCCTGCCTCCTGCTTTTATTCACTTCTATACCGCACCACACTTGTAGCAATTAAAGAGAAAATGATTGCACAAGCAGTATAGTCGATAATGGACAAAAGGAAGATCTATGTGACTGGCTCCGAGCCATTGGCATGCCCTCTGTCTGATGAAATAGGGCATCATTTGGTGACTGTACTCAGATTCATGCTTATCCCTCAGCTTGATCCAGTTTCAATGAAAGGTATAGAATCACATCGAGGGAAGACTATATGTGACTACCTACGCAGATGCACAAAAATTAACTTATTCCAAATCTGTCATTCAAATTATACAAGCTATCAACTGCTGGAGTATAGTACAGTGCATTTACACTGGAAAAAATGCACTTTTGCTTTGACATAGACAGCACAGACAGCACACTAAACCTCTGTTTTAAAAAAATCTCAGTAACTTAAATGCTTCTAGGCTTTTGTCATATCAAGATAATACTCATAGCAATATTTCACTGTGTTCCAGCATTTGCATTCTATGCTTAAGGGCTTTTTCCCAGGCAAAGAAAGCCCATTTATGCTTAGCCCAGAGTTGGTAGACTTTCCACACCTCAACCAGATAATCCTAGAAATGTCTTTATGAATATCGCAACTGACTGGTCCTTTACTATGATAAATCTGAAGCCTGTGATTTTTAGCCTCCCAGAGTTACCTGTAGTCTGAAGTTCTGGAAGTCCTGTGGTACCCGGAATAATAATATAGTTATTATTTGACTTTTTCCTTTCTCTGTCACACTTCTTATTCACTTAGCTCATCATGTTCCCTGCATTTAAGGAAAATTTATGTTCTGGAATCCTGTGTCTGTCTCAGCTTATAGAATAACACAACCTAAAACAACACTATTATAAGTTTTGCAGTCATTTATGGAAACTGGCTAATATCTCTGTTTGAGGAGTATGCTGGAGATATAAAAAGCAAAACCAAAATATTAATAATAAATTAAAAAGTTATGTAGCAGAAAAAAAGAAACAACGAACAGAAGCAGAAAGTGGTGGATTCGAAATTAGAATTAATAATGATCATGTAGGAAATATTAAGAACTTGAATTGCAGCATAGATTGAAAACATAAAAATGCACATATATAAGAATTCAATGTAACTTTAAATGAACAAAGTGAACTTTTAGGCAAATTACAATAAGACAATTATATCTTATTTCTCAAAAACAAAAACAGAGGACAGTAACCCAATTCCATTGTGTGTGTTATGGTTGCCATTGGATTTATGTCATATTTCCTGCTGAACACTCAGTTGATATGTAAATCCATCATCTAAATCTGTACTTCTTCCCTAATATTTGACTTAGTTTGCTTTCATTTCTAAGTGTGAGGGTAACAAAGTTGTCTTTTAGAGTAGACAACTGTTTTAGACAACCCTGATGCTATTTCCAGTACATTCTTTGGAAGCATGGTACCAGTGGTTCCATACTTGCTTTCAGCGTCGGTGATAAGCGATGTCCCTTTTTTATTATCAAAGAGAAAAAGATTTCTCTTTAAAATAGAACGAAAAAGAGAGGAGCATAATCTTAATGCCGTTTGAAGAAATTGAAAGAGCAACAGAGTAAACCTAAATACTTAATTTCATTAACGAAAGTTGGTGACATGCAAAGTAAGTTAAAAGTTACTTTTTGTTAAATAAAAAATGGTAGTTGACATGAATCAGTTGATGTCTATGATTTGAAATTTTCTCACTTCATAAGGAATCAGGCTGGGTGCTGATGAACCACAGAAGTGGTCTCTTCCACTGTTACCAGCAGCTTTTAGCCCAAGGACCTTGCTGTGTTAGCATGCCTCCAAGCTGTGTGAAATAAGAGTAGGAGTCAAAACACAAAATGTGTTAGAAACTATGCAATGCAGCCGGTATTCTGGGAAATTTCTTAAATATGATCAGGTTGGTGATGTAGTAAGTTCATTATAATGCTGTGTGTACAATAGAATGGAGGGGAGAGAAGGAAGCTGTAGACAGAGAAAACATGATGGTTATTTTGAAGATAGGGGACCATCATTCAGCATGAAATTAGTGCTCATGTACTTTTTCTGCCTGGGAAGAGATACATGACAGGGAGTAGGCAGGAGCCATTGATAGCCTGTGCTAAGGGAGATAAACATGTCTTTTTACACCTCTTTCCAAGGTAGTCAGATCTGTCATATTTCAAATCACTATCTAGCTTTAGATACTATCCATAGTTAAAGACAAAGTCTGTGACCATTTGAAGATAAAAAATGTTTCTTTACACTGGAGTTAAATCTAAATATGCTATGCTAGGAATTTTACTGGTAGGTATGCACTGCACAAAAATGCACGTGTGTGTACCTAAGACATTGTACAAGGATGGTAAATGTAGTGTTATTCAAAATAACATAAAATAGGAATTAATTTAAATGCCTAGCCACAAGAATATGGACAAAATGCAACTTTTATAACAAGGCAACTTAATTAATATAAAGCAATGAGTATGCCACATATACCAGCATGAATCAAATAAATATCACAGTAAGCAAAAAAAGAAAGATATAACTTCGTTATAAAATATATAACTATATAAGATATATAAGTAAATATATTTACACGAAGTTGTTTTGAATGTTAAGACTAGTGACATCAATCTATACAACAGTTAGCTTGGATGAGAGAAGGGTATATATAGTATGAGGCTCAAGGAGGCCTATGAAATGTGAAGGTATGCTATTTTTCCACCTGTGGGGATATTCAGAGCTGTGTGGCTTCTTTTATCAATACTCGTTAATAAAAATGAAAATAGTTGGAAGGTAGGTGCTAGTGGCTAATGCTTGTAATCTTATTCATCATGAAGCTGATGAGGATGGCTATTCAAACACAATCAGGGCAGCAAAGTCCATGTGACTCTAATCTTCAGTTAACCTCCAAAACGCCAGCAGTGGAGCTGTGACTCAAGGGTTAGCATAATATCAACTTCTGCTTTGAGTCTCACAGGCTTTCCTGCTCAGGCTGGTTTTGAACCTTAATCCCCAGATTTCAGACTCCTGAGTAACTAGGATTACAGGTGTGAGCCATCGGCACCTTGACAACTGATAGATTTCTTAATATAGGTCACAGTCAAAACCAAAAGCTACTGATCTAGATCCGTGCTCTCATCTCATATTTTTATTGTTAAAAGTATTTATTACATGAGTAATAGTTGAAAAATTCTTCTTTTCAAAATTAAACCTTTAGGGAAAAAGTCATAATTTCTATGGACCAATACTCTATATTTTCAAAAGTATCCTTATTAACAGCCTAGAGAGTATCTCTCCAGAATGTTTGCTATGATTTTACTTATATATGCTTATACTTATATATGCTTGTAGAAGTAACATAGTATTACTTAAAGAATTTTGATACTTTTGTAGGGAGGCCAATCAGTTTCCAAACAGAACATTTGTATTAGAATACTTAGAGAAGAGTTGTGACTGTTTATAAAGTATAGGTATGCACGGAATTGCAAAGATTGGTTAAGTTGTATGGGTTTTACCTGTAGGACAATGTAGGCCATTTAAAAAAATGTTCAATGTTCTATTTACTGTAGCCAAAGAACAGAATCAGCCCAGATGCCCTTCAGTGGATGAATATATCAAGAAAACATGGTCTATCCCTTACTATACATTTTCTCTCTATATATTTATATATCATACATAGGATATATATGTCATATACACATCATATATAAGTATCATATTTATCATATCTAATGGAATTTTACTCATCCATTCGAAAGAATGATATTGTTTCATTCAACTGAAAAGAAAAAAGAAAGAAGAGTGCAATCAAAATTCAATGCATACCCTATAAAATTAAGAAAGTGAAGGAAGGGGTGAGTTGGAGGAATGGGTGAGAATGCTGGCAGGGATGACATCAAGAGGCATTTTATTTTTAAAGTATTTGGTTGAATGGAAAATCTTATGTACAAATAGTTAAAGATAATAAAAGGAGGGCTGGGAATGTGGTGTGGTGGTAGAGTGCTTGCCTAGCAAGCATGAAGCCCTGGGTTCAATTCCTTAATACCACATACACAGAAAAAGCCAGACATGGCTCTGTGGCTCAAGTGGTAGAGTGCTATCCTTGAGCAAAAGAAGCTCAGGGGCAGTACTCAGGCCTTGAATTCAACTCCCAGGACTGGCAAAAAAAATAATAAAAGTATTAAAAATTAGTTAATTTACTCATACCCTACATAAATACTGAGCATATTTTTATTTATGCTTGCTAAGCACTGTTTAAAGTGAAACTGGAAGTTAGATGCTTTTAGTGAAATAATTACAGTAAGATAATTTTTCTCATGGATTTATTAAATGCATCTTTGACCAAAACTAGCCAAAAAATAAAATTTTCAAATAAGAAAGGAAAGAAAGTGCAATACCAAATAAGACTTGAGAAATGAAATCAAACAGATTTCCTAAATAGGATGCAGATGCAGTACCTTTAGCTAAGCATCTCTGCTGTCATCAAGACTAAAGCATTTGACAACACAAGAAGAAAAGCCATCTGCATAAAAACAGTTCTGAATAGCAACATGAGATAAGTGAAAGAAAAGAGAATTGAAAACAAATTATGCTTTAGAGACCATTTATCAAGCCATTAAATGTGTCAAGCAGTCAGATAATTATATTTATAGGTAGATAGCTATTATCTATAGAGGTAGTCACAGTCATTTCGTCTTGTTTAATACTCACAATAAGCTTATGAAGTTGCTCAGCTGTATCAGGTGTATTCAATCCACAGATTATGAAATGGAAACTCAGGAGGATTTAATTTATCCCTATACCTGACTAAATCTGAACTCCTTATCTTCTTTAGCTGATGATCTTAGACAAGTTATCAGGCCCCTCTTCTGTAAAATGGAAGAGTTCTTACAGATTAGAACTGAGCTTGGGTCTGAACAAGAGAGTAGCTCCTTGTCTGAATTAGAAAGAGCTGGCTGTTGAAAGATTCTTTCCAGAACTGGTTTACTGAAATCATGCCTTCAGTGAGCAAGAATCTAAGTTGTGGCAGCATTCACTACCTAACCTGACCATAAGAACTAGCATCTACAATGCAGTTTTGGAAACAATAAATTTATGAGCTGGGCACAGGTGGCTCAAGCCTGTATTCCTAGGTACTCAGGAGGCTGAGATCTGAGGATCACGGTTCAAAGCCAGCCCGGACAGGAAAGTCCATAAGACTCTTATTTCCAGTTAACCACCAGAAAACCGTTAGTGGCTTGTGGCTCAAGTGGTGAGCTTACCTTGAGCCGAAGAGGTCAGGGACAGCACCCAGACCCAGAGTTCAAGCCCTATGACTGACTAAAATAAATAAATAATTTATATTCCTGGATCACCCCCTGCTCTGATCTACAGTGTCCAAAGCAGAGGCCTGGGAAACTGTTTTAATGATAAGCTCTTCTCAGCACCATTTTTTCTCCTGTACTTACAATCAATAATGGTTACTAAGCAATAAACTCTAGGTTTCAGAAGATACATGACTTTCCCAGAGAGTCAATTTTTAATCTTGATTAGTAAGTCATATAGAAAAATTAAGCCAAGATGCTTCACATGCTTTTCTGTGAAGACTTGAGATAAGATCAAGGTCACTGCTTTCTAGTAATATAATATTGGGGTAAAATCTTGGAAAAAAATTATTAAAAAAGAAAAAGTAAGAACTGAAGGATTAGCACAAAATTTAGAATTTAATAGATCTTAAACACACTTTCTTTTTTATCTTTATCTTTTTAAAAGAGATATTTTTGCACTGTCATTATTCTGGGTTTAATTTTCTTTCAAGCATATCATCATCAAAATCATCATCACTAGAGTTTGAACTTGGGAACTAAGTAGTGCTTTACCGCTTATACTATGACATCAATGCTTCAGCTTTTTTTTTTTAGGTAGGGGCTCACATTTTATCTAGGGCTGCCCTCAGATGGAGGACATGTACTAAGGACCACCATACTACCATGCCCAGCTTATTGACTGAGATACTGTCTTCTCTGGGCTGGTCTTAAATTATGACTCTGTGTAGTGTGTGTGTGTGTGTGTGTGTGTGTGTGTGTCTGTGTCTGTGTCTGTGTCTGTGTCTGTCTGTGTCTGTGTGTCTATGTGTCTATGTGTCTGTGTGTATATTTGCCTCCTGAATAGCTGGTATTACAGGCATGCGTCACCATTCTTTTCCTTATTTAATATAACAATTATAGTTACAATCAGATTACTAAATTCCAAAGGAGAAAGGAATTTTCCTGTGTATCGTAGATTGATTCAGGAAAGATAGGAAAAAAACAGGTTTTACCTGTTCTAACAAAAAACTTTAAAACACCATGCTTGGTGATGACATTTTTTTCCCTATTTTAGGGACTTGGGAGTTTAAGGGGCCAAGGATAATATGAGGTTTGAAAAGAAAATGAAAGAAGCCCCGAACCAAATCTGATTTAAAAATTATCCAGTTCTACAATTTTTACAGCTGTCTCCAACCAACCTGAAAAGTCTGTTTAGCAGCAGTATTGGGAAATTTGCCAAACTACCCCTGTTGCAGCATATTATAGAAATGCTCAGCCAATATCTTGAATAATAATTAAAAGCAGGGTTGGACACACACAGGATGGCAATCCCCAGTATTAACAAACGGACTAAAGTGCAGGGGCAGTGGGCAAGTGATATAGAAAGTTTGCTTCTCAGGATTGATTCCGGAAGGTCAAAGGGAAAATGATCAAGGTTTAAAAGATTTTAATAAGCCTGAGGGGTATTATTTTTGTCATGATGAAGAGCTGGAAATTTGTGCACATAAATATTGGGGGAGGGCATCTCTTGAAAAGAAAAAAAAAGAAAATGAATTTTTCTTGGAGATGGCAATAGTGCCAGAGCAAAAATGATAAATGACTCTCCTCTGAACTGAACTCAGCACAATTAGTGCAAAGCCCACTTTCTGAAAGCACGGAGTCGAGGCCCGCAAATAGGCATAAATGTTACAAATGGAAGGACACGCGCTCACATGGGCTATTTCCTGCTGGCTAATGATGGGAGTTCAGTAGACCTGAGCACTGGGGGTAATTATTAGGTTGAGGAGAGAGGCAATACTTTAGGTGTATCTGCCTGCAATATTTCCTGCCAAGTAGTCCTTAGGCCTGAATCATTCTTCAGCCTGTCAGGCTATGTTTCATATTTCAAACAAGGTAAAACCACCAATTGCCCTTCCCCATGAAAGAGCAGTACACCAGAAGGTGCGTGATCAAGGCTTAGTTTGTGTGATCATGGCTTATTTTGAACTGCCTTCCGTATTAATTCTCAGGAAGGATTCTCTTTCCATTACAGTCTGGGATTCTTGCCAAAGTACTAAGCCCAAACTGAACAGCACTCTGCCTGGAATAATGTGGTTTAGAACAGGACCTATGTATATGGGGGGAGAAGGGGGAGGTGGGGGAAGGCATCCTTAGTCGGAAAGAAGCAAGAGCCCATTGGTTACATAAAATTAAGCCTTAAGTGTAGTCAATTTTTTCTAGGTAAACATACAGACACAACAAGTTATTCTATTTCTGATTTCTAACATGCTGTTGTTAATAGTTACTGAAGTAATATTAAAATGAGCAGAAACTACTTCTCCAGAGAAAACTTTCCTCATTCCCAAGTCCTTTTTTAAGAAAAACATGTTCATCCTGAAATATACCTGAAGTTCTTTGGGGAAAAAAAGCCTACTTGAAAACAATAGTACCCTAGTTTCAAAAATGAAATACATTTTTCTTCTTTGCGAATTGCGGTCTCCTCTGTTGAGAAAACACACCTTCAAAATATCAATTTTTTTTCTACAGAACACACAAATTTTAATTTTGATCCTTGAAATTAATTACAAACATGAAGTCTTTTAAAAATGCATTTAAATTGAATTTATGTTTTTAATGAGGACTTATTTTATTTAGATATAATTTTATTTTATGTTTAAAGTTCAGAAAGTTTTACCAGGGAATCATAATTTAACATGTTTAAGTGTCCAGTGCTTTGTGTTGAGATGTGCTATCCTTATTCCCAATCCCATGTCATCCCCTCCCCAAGACTCATTTTGCTTTTCATTTCCTTTATTACATATGTACATTGACTATTCCGGCTGCATTTGCCCCTGACCCTTTTCATTCATTCACCTCCTTCCTATTCTCTTCTAATTTTGTTTCAGCTTCTAGTACTCAATTTGTTAAATTATCTGTTAATTGTTCAAAGGTTCCATCTATGGAGTTTCACTTCCATATATACTATTTTCAACTAATTTGTATATATAAGCATATGCCTCTATATGCGGTTATATGGGAAATTATATTTTGGGTCTAAGATCCACATGTGAGACAAAATGTTTATCCTTTGTCTTTCTTGCCTGGCTTACTTCACTCAGCATGTTTTTTAGATCTATTTCCCTGAAAAATGATAATTTCATTCTTCCTGATGGCAGCATAAAACTCTATTGTATGTATACATATATACATAAATATCTATACATGTAATTTTTAATTCATTCATCCACTGTAGGGTTCCTAGGCTGTTTCCTTTTTTGTTGTTGTTGTTCTTTTCTTTGTTGTGGGGCTTGAACTCTGGGCCTGGGCTGATGTCCCTGAGCTCTTCAACTCATCTAGAGCTCTACCACTTGAGCCACAGTGCCTCTTCCGGTTTTCTGATGGTTAATTGGAGTTAAGAGTCTCATAGACTTTTCTACCCAGGCTGTCTTTGAACTGCAATCCTCAGATCTCAGCCTTCTGAGTAGCTAGAACTACAGGCATGAGCCACCAACGCCCAGCCAGGCTGTTTTCTTAATGTGTCTATTGTAAACTGCATTGGGATGTATATGTATGTATCTTTTAAAAGTGTATGCAATTAATCTTTATACAAGATTTTATTTTACATTTTTTATTGCAAAAATACTGTGCAGAGGGGTTCCAGTTACATGAGCAAGGTAATGAGTACATTTCTCATACAAGATTTTTATTCAAACTACACACAGCATCTCAAAACTTGTAAAAACAACTTAGTTTTATAAGAATCATTAGGCTTCCTGTGTGAAGAACTCAGAAAGGGAAATGCAGGTTCAGTGAGGCTTTACTCTCCTCATATTTCCTCCTAATTGCAACATTTCAAAATAAAAAAAATAACAAAATACACAAAGGATAAGTGCACATAAAGCTTCTCAATACATTATAGACTGTAAAAATTAAAATATATTATGTATTTTATTATGCATAACAGAGTTAAGGACATAAGCCAACTGACTTGATAATCCAATAAACTGTAGAAAGCATTTATGTACCAACCAACCAACAAGATCTTTGGACAGCAGTACAGTACTATCTAGCATCATAAGTATACTTAGAATGAGTGGTTCAAAGATTGGGACACAGGCATTTTGAGAGAAAGAACTATTAGTTCAAAAAGTCTGGGCTTAAAAACTAGGATGACTTTTTGTTAGAAATTATAAATGTTGGTTTTGCTAACAGGTTCAGAACAGTTTGTAAGCTGTTGCACCTAATACTAACATTTCCATTTATATTTTTGTGTTAAAATTCAATGAAGTTCTAAATGCCAAAGACTAGTCAGGAAATCTTCAAAGACTATTTGGGCAATAACAATTTGGTGGTGCTTATTTCCTTTCTTCTGAAAGAGTTCAGGATTTTGAGAACCCAAATTAAGAATTAGAGCATAAAAGACAGCTTTTAAATGTATTTGCTGATTTTTATGGAGCCAGATACCCACTCATCCCCAGAGAAGGGTGCTTTTAAAAATGAGACATCAAACCAATGTAAGTTGACAATCTACAGAGACTGCGCTACAATATGGATATGTTGCAAAAATAGGAAGATAGTTCTTGTCTTCAAAAAGAACTCATGTTCTAAAGAGAATCAAAGGAAGAAAATGAGTAAGTGTATATAAACAGACTGATGTTTCCATAAACACTGACACACAAGAAGTTCAATAATTATATGAACAGTATGTTTAGGCCCAATTTCAGCAACCCATATTTCCCTGAGGCCCAGGTATATTAAAGACATGTGCCTTTAGTACTACTATAATCCATTTTCTTTTTATACAGCTCTTATTTATGGGTACATAGGTATAGGGTATGAATCTGGTTCCAAACATGGAAAAATAGTTTTAAACCTAAAAGACAATTAACAAAAATCAATAGTATAAGCATAGCTTAATGGACTATTATTGATATTAATAACTTAAAGTCAATAGTAAAAGTAAACTTTTACAATAGAGCTTTAATGGTTAAAACTGTGCTGATACTGTACTTTATTTTATTTTATTTTTTTTTTGGGTCCGGTCGTGGAGCCTGAACTCTGGGCCTGGGCGCTGTCCCTCAGCTCTTCAGCTCAAGGCTAGCGCTCTACCACTTGAGCCACAGTGCCACTTCCGGCTTTTTTCTTTTTGCTTATGTGGTGCTGAGGAATCGAACCCAGGGCCTCAGGCATGCAAGGCAAGCGCTCTACCACTGGGCCACCTTCCCAGCCCCAATGATACTGTACTTTAATAGTGACCTCTTTTAAAGAAGAATTGACACAAATAATAAAACCTGGGAAAAATTTCCTAAATAATGATAATCCTTCAGAACTCCTTATTGTATCTCAAAGTTCTACATACTTTACACACACACACACACGTATTTACACACACACATATTGTGTGTGTAAGTGCATGGATATACATATATACAACACAAACACACACAAGTATTCAATTTATAAAGGACAAATATATAATTAAATCTCCATTGATACTTTTCCACACATATACTCACAGAGATAGGTAGCCAGCTTGCTTTATAAAGGGAATTGGTCTTGGCCTAAAGTAATTATTAAATTTAGTATTTTTTTCCCAAGAGCAGTTTCCTTGTCATTCACAGACATGGATGGGAAGGAGGCTTACTAGAGTAAGCAATAATGCAATGATTGACTAATATGTTAAAATATAAAGTATATGTGGAGAAAAGGAAACTCTAGTGTATTATTTCTGGGAAAGAACAACCTACGGAAAATTACTTACAGTTTCCACAATAAACTAAAAATAGAATACTACATGATTCAGCAATTCTTCTGTGGATATTTATTCAAAAGAACTGAAATTAGTATATCAATGCAATGGCTATATCTCATGTTCATTGTATTGTTATTCACAGTAGTCAAGCTATGGCATCAGATATTCTATCCACAGATAGCAATGGAGAAAGAAAATATGGTATACATAAACAATGGGATACGACTTGGTATTTCAAAAGACATAAATTCAGTCACTTATGAGAACATGAATGGAACTGAGGAATATTATATTAAGATAAATGATCTAGATATAGAAACACAAGGAGTATTGGCTCTTACTTAGAAAGGATTCTAAAATAATCAGTTATCCAAACAGAAGTAGAGTGGTACTAATAGAGGATGGAAGGAAATAGTAATGGGGAGATGATGGAAAAAGGTTGTAAAGCTTTCAGTAGGCAGGAGGAATGATTTTGGTTTTTAACTGAGGTCTACTATGCAGGGCAGTTAATATAAATGAAACATAGGATTGCTAAAATATACACACTATGTTAAAGGGTGTTTGAGGTGATACATATAGAGAGATTAATTCGTTGATTTCATTATGCTATATTATATTCATAATTCATAGTATCTTATGTAACTTATAAATACATACAGCTATATTTTGCTATTCAACAAAAGAAAGCATTTTAAAACTATACAAACTATGGATTATAGTAATGATTTAATTCAGCATTAATGCAATATCTACAAACATGCTGAATATCTAACACTTATCTACATCAATAATTTTATCCTGAATTCTATTTATAATTCAATCAGAAAATCAAGTACTCTTAGAAAACTACAATTGTCTTCATGGAAGAAAGTAATAAACATTGGAAACTATGCCCTGTAGATAGGCATCACATTAATTAATTTTCACTTATTGAACTCACCTAACTTATTCTTCAGCATGGTTTAATTCCCAACTTCTGCAATTTCTTGAGGTCATGAGTGCTATATGTCAATTAAGTAACAGGCACTCAAATTCCATTCACTTCTCCATAACCTCAAATTTCATAGACCTGTTTCTGTACACTTTGCTTCATGCACTAAGTCCATAGCCTCTGTGCTATAGATTTTATATATTGAGTCTGTGCTCAAATGAAGTCCTTTCGTTCCTTTAATAATTTCCTTGTTACTAAAATGGCAGTATTAAAATTAGTGTTTAATATGAATATTATAAAGACTTAGATTTCATTGGTGGCTTTGAGAAAGACATAATAAGAATGATCATCAGTTACTATAATCCTCAATGCTTCATGTATCTTCTCCATTTTAAGTTCTCGATAAATTCCCTAGGGATGGTCAAGTACTGTTCATATAGAACGTTCACCTGCAAGTCATCTTTCTGATCATAATTCCTGTATTATTCCTTTCTTTGTAAGGTTTCCCCAAAATATTCTGATTATTTCTTCCTTGATTTTACGAATCATATGTTAGTCCTGCCTTCACCAAACTCATGTACTTGTGGGGATTTTCACGATGTGCTACACTGTTTCCTCAAAAGATTTACATCCTGAGAGAAGACAGTATGTCATTATTTTATTATAAACCTTAAAAAAAAACTAGTGTAGAATACTATGGCCTGTTGTAGAACTTAAATATTTCTTGGTGAAATGAAAATCCCTCATTTTCAGTGAGTTATATGTGTTTTATAAAAACTAGAAAGAAAAAGCCAGCTACTGATATTGGTTTTGAGTTGACATATGAGATTTAGGGCAAGCAATACCACATATACAATTTAAATTAATTAAAAGTAGATGTATTAGGCTTCCCTACATTAATATCTTATAAATAATCTGATAAAAATGGGGTTTGTAAAACAAAAATTAATATAACAAAATTAGTGCTAGAAGCCTGTGTAACTCTTCTGTTAAAAGTTCCCCAGGCACAAAGAATCTACATATTCATATAAGACACACTTTTTTTCTCAAAGAAAAAAAGAACTTTTAACAGCTCCATCTTATTCAACTTACTAAAAAATACAGAAACTGAAATACCAGTCCTAATTTACTAATCAATATGTAACCATTGGTGAAAGTCACATTATTATTATTATTATTAATCTTTAGACTTTTGTAGGTAAAGCAAACTGAAACACTGTAATCAACTTTTCTCAGAATGTTTTGTTAAACATTATATGGAAAATTATCCATCAGGGATTTAGTTATGAAAGTAGATACAGCTTTGGGGGAGTGTGTAGAGAAATAGACAAAGGAAACTTATAACAACACCAAAGAACTGGCAAGATTGATAATAAAAATGATGAGAATAAATAGGTAAAATACACCATTTTTGAAACTTATAGATAAAATCACTAAATATTTTCTCATAAAAATTTTACTATTTATACTAAAATACAAGTGCATTTTTGTAGATTATTTTAAAATCCACTGAATATAGTTTTGTAAATTCATTTATTGTTAAGGACACCAGTTAAATTCATTACCTAGGTGTGGGCAAAGCTACTGCAAATTCTGTCATCTTAGTATTTGCCCTGGATAAGCTTCTTCAAATCTTGAAAACTACTTGTAATAAGAATGAAGCTTCATATTCAAATGGAAATCACAATTACGGTAGTTTTAGGTTTTATTTATTATTTCATGCACTTTACCTGATTCTTGAGATCCAGTTTGGGACATGGTCGACCTCTGTTGTAAGGTTTTTCTTTTAGCCACTTGGATCGAATTCTCACTCCAATCCCACAAGATGAACTGCAAGGACCCCAGCTAGACCAGTCACTTAACTTGCAGTCAAACGGGCAGGGGATGTTACACTCTTCTTCAATATAACCTGAAAGAAAAAGCTTCCAGTGAAAGGAAGAAGTGCAATTAAAATGTACTGATCAAATTCACTTTCTTTTAAAAAAAAATTTTTTATTGTGAAAATACTGTACAGATGGGTTACAGTTACATGAGCAAGGAAATGAGTACAACTCTTATCAAGTATTGTTGCCTCCTCCTTTGTTTTTTCCCTACCATTCCTTCCCTCCCACCTCCTCCACTACACTTCCCCCTTCCCCCGCCCCACCTCAATTCCTCCTCCCCTCCACCCCCCCCCCCCCCCCCGGGCTTAAATTGTAAAGTTCTTTTTCAACACAGTGTCTTGTACATCTCATTGTTGCAGTGGGTCAACCTGTATCCCTATTTAAACAATTTGTTTTTCCCTTCCCCTCCCCAAATTATACCAACATCTAATACAGTGAAAACAGAGGTTTTACCATGGGGGGGGCGGGAACATACAAAGTAACAAAAAAAATTACATAGTACCTTTAAATACATTAGAAACAAGAGCAAAAAAGAAAAAAAAAAACAAAACACGTGTGTCCCATAAGTCCCATGGTTTCCCTTATTTTCAAGTTCACTTTCTATTTCCATCATCACAGCTCAGATTTCCCAACAATATGGCTGCATTGGCTTGAATACTCAGATAAACAAACCAAAATTTTAAGAGCTAGATATGTAGAATAATAACTGAAATAGTGCTATTCTGTTTATACCACAAGAGGCTGTGAAACGGAAGAACCAGGGAGGCATGCCATTAGTTCTAGTTTCTGATAAGAAGCAATGAAGCAATTCAGTAGAGCAATAGTAAAAATTTGTACAATGAGAATATTGTACTAGAATCAAGGGAAACGAGTGAGAGTAAGCTTCAAAAGTTCTCATTTTACTCAGTCTTATCAACCCCTTCTTGCTCCAAGCTTGGGATAATCACATTGTTTTAATTATCACTCCTATTTGCAATGCTAGATAGCTATTTAGGGTCTGGAACACTAACACCTACTAAGTCACTCTTACACAATAACCCCAACTTCAACATGTATGCAACTAAGGCCATCCATCAATTTCTTCCTAAATAATTTTAATGCTTTCATTTTTCATTTGAATTAAAATCAAAACCATCTGATTCTTGTTCTCATGGTCCATTTTTGAATATTTGCTCATCCATGAGCATGTCAGTAACTGAGAATGAGATTTGATGTCATTCCCAGTATTAGGTTTTAATGTACAATAAAGTTGAAGGGAATATACAGTATAATTAATGTGAAAATTCCGTTGATATGTCTCAGTTAACCCAAAAGGAAATTATATTGGGTTTGCCTGACTTAATCAGATGGAACCACTTAAAAGAGGGTCTAGGCCCTTTGTGGAGAGATAATGACCTGAAGGTTAATTCTGCCCAAAATGTAAGGAAATGGATCTTTACCTGTAAAGCCTCTAATTAGTCTCAACTTTGTCTATAACTTAATTATAGCTTGATTGCTCCATTAGACAGAAGATAAAGAGAAGAAACTATGCCTGGATTCTTGATATATAGAAAAATTGACATAATAAGGGTTGTTCTGAGTTAACAAAAATCAGTTTAAATCTGCTACACAAAAACCAAAAACTAACAAATTACCCAAAATAACAGTTCTGTAGCCAGACAATAGTGGCTCATGCCTGTAATACTAGCTACTCAAGAGGCTGAGAGCTAAGAATCATAGTTCCAAAACAACCTGAACAGGAGTCCCTAAGATGCTTCCTTCCAGTAAAAAACTGAAAGAAGAGATGTGGCTCAAGTGTAGAGTATCATTCTTAAGGGGAAAAGCCAAAGGAGAGTGTGAGGCCTTGAGTTCAAGCCCTAGTACCAACAATAAATAAATAAAAATTGATAAATAAATATCTCATATTGTCTTAGACCCTGTCCTATCATTCTGCACATGCACTGGTAGTTATTTTTTCTGCTGTTAAAACAAAGCAGTTTATGAATACAATGCATCTTGATCAGTGTTCAACATTCTCAATCTTCTTTCACCCACCTCTTTCCTTACTTTTCTTAATTTTGTGGTATATAGAATGAACTCATTCTTTCGTTTAAAATCTTCCCATTTCTGGTTCAGAAAAATATAATATTCTCTCTAATAGTTTCCTTTTGATTTTAAATTCAAAGTTTCCCCTTTAGTATCTGTAAACTCTAAGGACAAAAATATATTTGAAAATATTTTTTAAAGTTTATATTAACATGTCTTTTTAAAAATCTATACAGCTTCTCCACTGGCTTAAAAATGTAATAGCAGCCTACTGGTTTATGGTTTATGATATAAGCATAAAACAAAGCAAAAATAAACACCGAGGTTCTTCATGAAAAGCTCTAAGTGATGGTTTCCAATTTCATGAAATAAACTTTATAAAATAAACTCCATTTCCAGAAATCTACCATAGACTGAGATCTCAACCATGTAATTTAAAGGCTGGAACTATAGCCAGTCTTGTTTTTTCTGGCTTTTCCTCTCCTGCATCTTCTCCAAGAGTTGTACCTGCATCCATATAGTATTTTATTTCCCTTGCCTGGTTCATTAATTCAACCATTCTTGACAACATAGATGACCTCCTTGTTCTGGTGTCCTTATGCAATATATGTTGACACCTCAGACAATTGCCATTTTTATATGTGTTTAAAGCAGGACTACCAATATACTCCCTATCACAAGCTAAGTTCCTTTGCTGCTTGCTCATTCATCTGAGTTTTCTTCTCACTCATTCTGCACAAGTGTTTTCAAATCTGCTCACCTCTTCAATCCTGGAAATAATAAAAGGAAATGTACCAGAACACTTTCAATTTCCTACAATTTTACCTATTTCCATTACTCAATTTTTCTTTTCTTCATATTGTTTGAAAATGAATATATTTTCTAAATAAGGCACATGTTTCCCTTCTACCTGATACATTTTTGGGTCTTTAAAACTGTTTTATCAGTTGCTCTCTCTCTGTCTCTATTTCACTGTTTTTTTTCTTTGCTCATCTCTCTCTCAATACTTCCTCCTCCTTTTCTGCCATTATTTTATATTTACATCTATCTTAATATTACAATTAAATTATCCAAATAATCTTCATTTAGAAAAATATACTAAATTCAAGTTATTAGAAGAAACTCTGAATTTAAAAAAATACAAATTGAGATGATTAAAAGACTTTCATTATTATTTACTATTAATTCCACAATCATCTCCAAAGACTTTGGTGCACTTCTTCAACATTAATGAACAATAAAAGCAACATAAAGGATTAAAATGGGGCTGAAAATAGAATTTTACAGAAAAACCAAGTCACAAAATTATTTCACTGGCTATCAAATGGAAAGAGCCAAAGAATATCGGATGTGATTTTAATTTTTATAGCATCTATGTTATGAATCCTCAAATATAAATTTCCAGATGACATCTTATTAATATATGTCAAACATTTGAATATCTGTCTAGAGATTATTTAGAGCAGATTTTAGATATTCTTTAAATTAAATGATATTTAAAATTTTCAATCTACACTTTCATATCAAAAGATTTGATTATCAAGCCTCTTTGAAATACATTTTTTTTACCATGATAAGAAGTGAACTCATTTATTGCAAATAAGGGAAACCATGGGACCTATGTTTCTTTGGTTCTGGCTTACTTCACTTAAAATGATTATTTCCAAGACTTTCATTTCCTTACAAATGGGGTGGTGTTATTCTTTCTGATGGAAGCATAGAATTCCTCTGTGTGTGTGTGTGTGTGTGTGTGTGTGTGTGTGTGTGTGTACGTGTGTATCAATATTGCATTTTCTTGATCCATTCATCTACTGAGGGGCAACTGGGTTGGTTCCATGTCTTAAATATGGTAAGTAATACTGTGATA
Organism: Dipodomys spectabilis; assembly: GCF_019054845.1. NCBI lineage: Eukaryota > Metazoa > Chordata > Mammalia > Rodentia > Heteromyidae > Dipodomys > Dipodomys spectabilis. Next base: position 3,919,015 of record NW_024870758.1, on the reverse strand, counting down.
CAAATAGTTGTGCTGGTAGCTTTACCTTGGGTAAATGCCCAGAAGTGGGATTGCTGGTCATAAGGGAGCTCTATGTGTTGTCTTTTGAGGAACCATGCTGCTTTCCAGAGTGGTTGGACAAGTTTACACTCCCACAAACAATGCAATAGCATTTTCTTATTTGCAATAAATAGTATACATCTAGGATAATCTTAGCAGATGAGCAGAACAACTCAATAGCTATGTAAATATAACCATATAAGATGTGTCTAAGCAAAATGAATTCCAGGACAAGGACACAAGAAGTTTTGCTTCGTTGTTGTTGTTTTTAATGTACTACGTGATTTCTTGTTTCTTTTGTATGTTCTTCCCCTTATGGTATATCCCCTGTTGTCACTGTATTGGATTTTGGTGTCCTAGTATTGTATATACGGTTATCTGAATTAGGGAAGAGAAGGGGAACAACAGAATGGTGAGACAAAGGACAAGAGGGGAACCAATGCAACAGCGATATACACAAGACAATATGTTGGAATATATGGGGGTATGGGGAAAGAGAAAGTTGGAGAAAAATGAGAGAAGGGGTAACAAGTTTGACAAGAAATGTACTTATTACCTTACTTATGTAACTGTCACCCCCCTAAACATCACCTTAACAATGAAAAGAAGTAAATGCATAAATATACTATGGCTGCTTAGAAATAAAGAAGTGAACTCAGACGATGTTCATTAAAGAAATGGTAATAGTTTGTTTTCGACAAACTTTACAACTTTGGTGGGGGTGAGCGGGGAGGATTGGGTGGGGGGGGAGGATGGGAAGGGATGGGAAGGGGAAACAAAGGAGGCTACAATGCTTGATAAGAAATGTACTCATTATCTTACCCATGTAATTGTAACCCCTCTGTACAGTATTTTCACAATAAAAAAAATTCTAAAAAAAAAAGAAATGGTTATAAATTCAGTGAGTGTACACTAATTTGAAACTCAACAGGACTAAACAGACATTTATTATTCCAGAAAATTTCCATGTAGATTACACCTCAAAGGACATGCCATAAGTGAAAACTATTAATAATTGCATATGCCTGTTCCTATCTCATAATTGAACAGATTAGTTTTGGGCAACAGAATATGATGAAATGTAAGTATAAGGTTAACCTGCCAGGTTACAAATTCAATTTCTAACTATAGAGACTTGACTAATACCTTAAAACTAATTTTCTTAAAATATGCCACAGACAGTATTTCCATCTAGAAAATGCTTGGCAATATTCATAAGGCCATATAATCAGTGTTTCTACCAAAAATTGGAGAAAAGTTGTATTGCTGGTTATATTGTTATATTTCTGGTTATCTGGAAAATAAATTGCTAGGACCACACTTTGTCCAAGGTTATATACATATGGTATTAGATATGAAGTAGTCATTAGTTAAAAAAACACATATTTAGAATTCACTAAGCAAGAATATTTCATCCAAAGTAGGTGCTTAGAATTGTTTATTATAGATAAAGATGGACTGAATATGATCCATTAATAGTATCTCCTATGTTAGAAATGGAAATATTTATTTAATGATCTTGGAAATAGAATTAAACCCCAGGGACTGAGAATGAAATGACTTTCCAATCCTAAAACATTGCCTCTTTTAAAATCAGCAAAAGTACATCTGCATAAGCACACTTTTCTTAGTATACTGTTCTCTTTACTACATCTACTTCTTGTAAGCTCAGCTGCACATTTCCTTTTTATCTTCATCATTCAAACAGTTTTAGCTCTCATTTACATTTGTTTTGAAGGATGTATGTGAACAAAGAAATGATTTTAAACTAAACAAAATAGCATGCATTAATTCATTTATATTTTTCTACTATGTAAAGTAAGAACAAACATCTCACCGTACTGTTCTAGACTTACTGACCCTATACTCACATAATTTAAACACAGTACTAGAAGTAAAATATATTTTTGTTAGTCATAGGGCCTGAAATTAGGGCCTGGGTGCTGTCCCTGAGCTCTTTTGCACAGGCTACTGTTCTGCCATTTTGAGCTACAGCACCTCTTCCAGTTTTTGAGTCGTTAACTGAAGAAAAGTCTCATGGGGGAGGAACATACAAAGCAACAGAAAATCACATGGTCCCTTATAAATACGTTAGAAACAATAGAAAGAAAGATAAAATCACTTGTGCCCCTATCTTGGGGTCCATTTTGCTTAACTTCATCTTATCTGGTCATATGTACATAGCTTTTGACCTTTTCTATTTGTCCCAGATATATACCATGGGACCTATTTTTCTTTGGACCTGGGGCGATGTCATTCTTTCTGATGGAGGCATAGAATTCCATTTGTGTGTGTGTGTGTGTGTGTGTGTGTGTGTGTGTGTATACATATATATGTACATATGTATATATATACATATATATGTATATGTATATATATATATATATATCACATTTTCTTGATCCATTCATCTACTGAGGGGCATCTGGGTTGGTTCCATATTTTATAGATAAGGTAAATACTGCTGCAATAAACATAGTTATGCATTGTTTGTTCCTCTCCCATGGTATAACCCCTGGTTTCATTGTATTTGATGTTGTTATCATTTCCAGAGGAGAAGGGAAAAAACAAAATGTTTATATAGGAATACAGGTTGACCCACGGTAACAATAAGACATACAAGACACTATGTTGAAAATCGAACTTTACAATTTAGGTGGGCGGGGGAGTGTAGTTGAAGAGGTGGGAGGGAAGGGATGGTAGGGGAAAACAAAGGAGGAAGCAACAATGTTTGATAAGAAATGTACTGGTTTCAGAGGAAGATGGCAGAGGAGAAGCTGGGGCTAAACAAGCTCTGGCATGGAAAGTAGTGTTAGTGTTTGAGAAAACAGTCTTAGTCTAGAGAATCACACCAAGTGTGCCATCACAGTACAGAAAGTTTGGCCAGAGAGAGAAAATCCAGGCAAGGAGACAGATTTGAGCATTTGCTGGTAGTTGCGGCAGTGGCAGCGGCAGCAGCAGTGGCAGCAGTGGTAGTGGCAGCAGCCGTAGCCTCCATACCTACAGAGAAAGTCCGGGACAAAGGTGCCAGATGAGGTGGGGGAGCAGATTCTACTCAACACCAGCAAGAACTGTCAAGGACCAGAGACAGCCCAGGAACCAAGACTCTGGTGAGTAGAAGCCAGACATCCTCACTCCTTCTCCAGGAGCAGAGGATGGAAGGCCACCCCTCCCCCACCAACAGAGATCTCCATCTTTGATACTGACAAAAGCCTGGCTGAGCAGCTAGCTCCAACTCAGGCCTTGAAAGAAAACAAAATAGTCATTTATCAGGTCACAGGAACCTCACTCGACCTGCCAGGATCAGTTCCACCCAGAGGAAAGTCACCCAGCCCAGGCAGAGCAAGATACGCCCCTAGAGGAGTGACTTCACTGGGTAAACAGAGCCAGAGATTGCCCCTCCATACAGCAGCCTAGACAATCAATTGAAATTCAGTAAACATAAACCCTGAGAGTGGTTCCAGGCTGGGCTCTGTGATTATCTCAGAAGCTAGCCCCTCAGGGAAAAGCTGCTGATTGCTGAAAGGCCTCAACTCTACCCAGAACCTAGCCTCATCACAGCATCTCCAAACTAGAGGAAACAGCCATCTCCCTCTTGTGATATTCAAAGAAGATCTCCCTCTCACTGAACTAGCCTGGGAGGAGGATCACAACATCCTGGGTAATGCAGAGCATTTTTCTGCCTGCTCAAACAAAAAGACTTAAGAAACCAATCAAGCCACAGGAAAACCAAACACAACAATCAGACCTGACCAAGAGACTGGTTATGAACACGGGGGAGATACAGGATCTTCTCATTCCCCACCTCCTAAAAAAAATCAAATAATTCATTTTGTACCTTTTTAAAAATTTTTTTTGAAAAAATTGTTTTCTATAAATCTTTTTTTCTCTTATAATTTTTATTTTAGGTGTGTGTGTGTGTGCGTGTGTGTGTGTGTGCGTGTGTGTGTGTGTGTCTGTGCATTTTTTAAAATTTCATTTGAAATTTTGGTCTTTTTCTTTTTTTTTTTTTTTTAATTTAATTTAATTTTATTTGTGAACATACTGTACAGAGGAGTTACAGTTACATGGGCAGGATAATGTGTACATTTCTTACCAAGCATTGCAGCCTCCTCCTTTGTTTACCCTTCACATCCCTTCCCAGCCTCCCCCGTCCCCCCCTAATCCCAATCCTTCTCCTTCCTCCCCCCCCAGCTCCCCCCCCCCCCCCCCCCCCGCACCAACGTTGTAAAGTTCGTTTTGGACATGACAACTTGTACTTCTCATTGTTGCAACAGGTCCACCTGTATCCTTAAACAGCTGGTTTTTCCCCATCTCCTCCACAAGTTATACTGACATCAAATATAGTGAAAGCAAGGGTTATACTGTGGGGGAGGGACATACAAAGCAACAAAGAGATAATCTTATAAATGTGTTAGAAACACATGCATGAAAGAAAAAAACATTAAAATACACATCCAAGGGTTCATTTTCCTGACATCACATTATCTGACCTTTTCCGCTTGACTCATACATATACTAGATATTACAAATAAGGGAAACCATGGGACCTACGTTTCTTTGGGCCTGGCTTACTTCACTTAATATAATTTTTTCCAAGTTTTTGTTTTTTTTTATTCTTTTCATTTTTTTCTCTTTCTTTCTTTTTTGCCGGACTTGATTGCTGTTCTGCTCATTCCCAGATATATACCATCATCAATTATTAGACCTTATCGCCCATTGTGAACATATTTTTTTTCTTTTTGGTCCAGTCGTGGGGCCTGAACTCTGGGCCTGGGCACTGCCCCTCAGCTCTTCAGCTCAAGGCTAGTGCTCTACCACTTGAGCCACAGCGCCACTTCCGGCTGTTTTCTTTTTGCTTATGTGGTGCTGAGGAATCGAACCCAGGGCCTTGAGCATGCAAGGCAAGCGCTCTACCACTGAGCCACCTTCCCAGGGCCATTGTGAACATATTTAATCCAGAAATTTATTACTCAATTCACAACCTCTTAGGCTTAACTTCTTTAATAGCAGTATTATATCTTCATAGATATATCTATATAATTTTCAAGTAACTAATTTTAAGAATTTTTATTTTTTAGTTTTTCATGTCTCCTTTCTATCCCTCCCCTCCTCTCATCCAATTCTTCTCTCAATATCATTTCTTTATATTTTAGAATTTTTAAGTGTTTCACTTTTCAAATTTAAATTTTTGTTTTTCCATTTTTTCTTTTTTTTAAAACTCTCTCCTATCATTCTGTCCAATCTATTTCCCTCTCTGAGATTAGGACTTGGTTAAATTCACTCTCCTTTTGCCTCTCCACATCCCTCTGATCCTACTTTTCCCTACATTTCACCCTAAGCCTAATAATTTCTGGTTTGTCAAATACTTCTTTGCTGTTCTTAGCTCATTAATCCATAGTTGGTTGATGTTAAATAGAATGATTTTGTTGAACTAGATTGTATCTGCAGCCATTTTGATTGTGCAACTACAGGACTCTCGTTGATGCTTGCCTTAAAATAGTGTTCTAGGACAAAATTGGTGTTACTTTCATACCAAATGGGCAGAAAAACCCAAAAAATGGCAAGTCCGGGTATCTCAAATCCCACTCATGATAATCAGGTGACAGAACAGTTAATGATTAACCCAGAGGAGAGTTCCCAAAAAACTCTACAAATACTACTGATAAACATAGTGAATGAAAAGAAAGAAAACCTGCAAAGGACTCAGTGAGAACGTGATAGGGAGAAAGAGAAGGCAAACCAAAGATTAATACAGGAATTGCGTGAAAAAGTTGAGAACAGTCAAAGAGAAAAACAGGAATTGCATGAGCAAGCTAAGAACTGTCAAGAGAAAATCAGGAATGGTGTCAGCAGGATGAGAACAATCAAAGAGAACGACAGGAAATGTGAGAACGTGAGGAAGCTAACCAAAGAGTAATATAGGAATTTTGAGAGTGGGATGAGAATAGACACAGATCTATAGAGGCATTCATAAACAAACAGCTGAAAGAATTCAGGGAGACCACAAAGGGAATGCTGAATGGAGCCCTACAGAGGAATGGTAGTCCAAGGAAACCATAACCAATCAACTTAGTGATTTGAGAATAAACACTGAACAGCAAGTTAAGGAAGCAAAGAAATTCATACAGGATCTAAAACAAAGTTCCAACCAAGAATTTGAAGCCATCAAAGCAGACCAATTACAAGGAAAAGAAACAAAAAAAACGGACTGAACTCTCCAATTCAGCGACATAGACTGTCTAGTTGGATTAAAAAACAAGACCCTTCTATCTGCTGCTTTCAGGAGTCACATCTTGCCCATAAAAACAAACACATTTTCAATGTTAAAGGTTGGAACAAAATCTACCAAGTAAACGGCCCCCATAAACAGGCGGGAGTTGCAATCCTAATATCAGATAAAATAGACTTCAAATTAAAATTCGTGAGAAGAGAGAAAGAAGGTCGCTACATACTAATTAAGGGATCTCTCCTTCAGGAGGATATTACAATTCTAAATATCTACTCGCCAAACAATGGAGCACCCAAATTTATCCATGAAACACTACTTTCCCTCAAATCCCATATAAACCCAAAGACATTAATTGTTGGGGATTTTAACACAGCAATCTCCCCACTAGATAGATCAACTCGGCAAAAAATCAACAGAGAAACCGCAGATCTAAACAGCTGCATAGATCAACTAGACTTAACAGATATCTACCGAACATTTCACCCTGCAGCATCAGAATACACGTTTTTTCAGCAGCACATGGAACATTTTCTAAAATAGACCACATTTTAGGCCACAAAGCAAACTTGTCTAAATTCAGAAACATTGAAGTTATACCTTGCATTCTCTGTGACCACAAGGGAATAAAATTAGAACTCAACACCAAAAGCCCACCAAAGAAAATCCGGTATCACATGGAGGCTGAACAACACACTGCTGAATCATGAGTGGGTCATGGAAGAGATTAGAAAGGAAATTCAAATGTTCATGCTATTCAACAAAAATGAACACACAAATCACCAGCTCCTTTGGGACACAGCAAAGGCAGTACTCAGAGGCAAGTTTATAGCTCTGAGCTCCTACATCAACAAATTGGAGAGATCTGAAACCAACAATTTAATGACACATCTAAACCTCCTTGAAAAAGAGCAGCAAGATAAACTCCAATCCAGTACATGGAAAGAAATAATCAAAATTAAATCAGAATTAAATGAATTAGAATAAAAAAAAAACTATAGAAAGAATCAACAAAACAAAGAGTTGGTTCTTTGAAAAAATTGACAAAATTGACAGACCCTTAGCAAATCTTATCAAAAAAAGAAGAGAACACACCCAAATAAATAAACTCAGAGATGAGAATGGAAACATCACCACGGAAACAACCAAGATTCAGAACATTATAAGGGAATATTTCTCATAACTTTATGCTAATAAGTTTGAGAACTTGACAGAAATGGACCTTTTCCTAGCAAATATTGACATGCCAAAACTAAACCAAGATGAGTTAAACCACCTTAACAGGCCCATATCAAGCATTGAAATAGAAACAGCAGTAAGAGACATTATAGCTATGAAAAGTCCAGGACCAGATGGTTTTACAGCGGAATTCTACAAGGCCTTCAAAGCAGAGCTCACACCAATACTCCTCCAACTCTTCAATGAAATTGAAAGAGAAAGTTCACTACCGAACACATTCTATGAAGCCATCATAACCCTCAACCCCAAAACAGGCAGGGACTCATCAAAGAAAGAGAACTACAGACCCATTTCTTTGATGAACATTGATGCGAAACTTCTCAACAAAATTTTGGCCAACCGACTTCAACAATTCATCCAAAAAATCATACACCACGATCAAACAGGATTCATTTCAGGGATGCAAAGCTGGTTCAATATACGCAAATCAATTAATATTATTCATCACATCAACAGGAGCAAGAATAAGAACCACATGGTTATCACAATAGGTGCAGAAAAAGCATTCGACAAGATCCAACACCCCTTTATGATGAAGGTTTTGGAAAAATTAGGAATCTATGGAACATTCCTCAATACAATAAAGGTTGTATATAACAAACCTACAGCCAGCATTATACTTAATGGTGAAAAGCTAAAGCCATTTCCTCTTAACTCAGGAACAAGACAAGGATGTCCACTCTCTCCACTTCTCTTCAATCTAGTATTAGAATGCGTAGCTACAGCAATAAGACAAGATGCAGACATAAAGGGGATCCAAATAGGGAAAGAAGAAATAAAACTCTCCCTCTTTGCAGATGACATGATCTTGTATTTAAAGAATCCCATAGACTCCACTCCCAAATTACTCAAGCTGATTCAAAACTTTGGCAAAGTAGCAGGTTATAAAATTAACCCCCCAAAATCAATGGCTTTTATGTATGCCATCAATGAGAAAAGTGTGGCTGAAATTAGGAAAACAACTCCATTTGTAATAGCCTCACAAAAATAAAATACCTAGGAATTAACTTAACTAAAGAAATGAAGGACCTCTATGATGAAAACTTTAAAATCTTGAAAAAGGAAATTAAAACAGAACTTAGAAAATGGCAAAACCTCACATGCTCCTGGATTGGAAAGATTAACATCATGAAAATGGCAATACTTCCCAAGGCTATCTACAAATTCAATGCGATACCTACCAGAATTCCAAACTCATTCTTCAAGGAAATAGAAGAGGCAATCCAAAAATTCATATGGAACAATAAAAGACCCCAAATAGCAAAAACGCTCCTCAACGGAAAGAACACTGCTGGAGGAATATCAATACCAAATTTCAAACTCTACTATAAAGCCATAATAATCAAAACAGTTTGGTATTGGCATAAGAACAGACCTCAGGACCAATGGAATAGAATTGAAAACCCAGAAATGAACCTACAAACCTAAAGCCATCTAATCTTTGATAAGGGAGCTAAAACAATAGAATGGAAGAAGGACAGCTGGCAAAATTGGTTAACTACTTGTAGAAAACTAAAGTAGATCCTTATATATCACCCTGCACCAGAATCAACTCCAAATGGATCAAAGACCTCGAAGTCAAAGCAGACACTCTGAAAACATCACAGGATGGAATAGGAGAAACCCTAGGTCTCCTTGGCTCAGACAGAAATTTTCAGAATAGAGACCCAGAAACCCAACAAATCAAAGAAAGGTTGGACAAATGGGATTGCATGAAGTTGCAGAGCTTCTGCATGGCAAAGGACATAGCTAGCAAGATCAATAGAAAGCCCACGGAGTGGGAGAAGATCTTCATTAGCCATACAACAGACAAGGGTCTCATATCTAAAATATACTTGGAACTCAAAAAATTAAATCCCCCAACAACAAATCCTCAAAGAAACAACTGCCCAATAAATAAGTGGGCTAAAGACTTAAAGAGAAACTTCTCTGAAGAAGAAAGAAGGATGGCCAATAGACACATGAAAAATGCTCAACATCCCTAGCCATAAAAGAAATGCAAATCAAAACAACATTGAGATACCACCTCACTCCAGTTAGAATGGCAAAAATCAAGAACTCTAACAACAACAGATGCTGGATGGGATGTGGACAGAAGGGAACCTTACTTCATTGTTGGTGGGAATGTAAACTTGTTCAACCACTTTGGAAAGCAGTATGGAGGTTCCTCAAAAGACTTCACATAGAGCTCCCCAATGACCCAGCAATCCCACTTTTGGGCATTTACCCAAATGATCACAAACAAGGCCACACTAAAGCTACCAGCACAACTATGTTTATTGCAGCATTATTTACCATAGATAAGATATGGAACCAACCCAGATGCCCCTCAGTAGATGAATGGATCAAGAAGATGTGGTATATATACACAATGGAATTCTATGCCTCCATCAGAAAGAATGACATTGCCCCATTTGTTAGGAAATGGAAAGGCTTGGAAAAAATTATATTAAGTGAAGTAAGCCAGGCCCAAAGAAACATAGGTCCCATGGTTTCCCTTATTTGCAATATCTAGTATAGGTATGAGTCAAGCGGAAAAAGTCAGAGAATGTGATGTTAGGAAAACGAACCCTCAAATATGTATTTTAATGTTTTTGTTTCTTTCATGCATGTGTTTCTAACGCATTTATAAGATTATTTCTTTGTTGCTTTGTATGTCCCTCCCCCACAGTGTAACCCCCTCTTTCACTATATTTGATGTCAGTATAACATGTGGAGGAGACGGGGACAAACAAGTCGTTTAAGGATTCTGGTGGACCTGTTGCAACAATGAGAAGTACAAAATGTCATGTCAAAACCAGCTTTACAATGTTGGTGGGGGGGGGGTATGATTGGCTGGGGGGGAGGGGGGAGGCTGGGAAGGGAGGTGAAGGGTAAACAAAGGAGGAGGCTGCAATGCTTGGTAAGAAATGTATGCATTTTCCTGCCCATGTAATTGTAACCCCTCTGTACAGTATGTTCTCAAATAAAATAAAATAAAATTAAAAAAAAAAAAAAAGACTTCACATAGAGCTCCCCTATGACCCAGCAATCCCACTTTTGGGCATTTACCCAAATGTTTACAAACAAGACCACACTAAAGCTACCAGCACAACTATGTTTATTGCAGCATTATTTACCATAGATAAGATATGGAACCAACCCAGATGCCCCTCAGTAGATGAATGGATCAAGAAAATGTGGTATATATACACAATGGAATTCTATGCCTCCATCAGAAAGAATGACATTGCCCCATTTAGGGGCAATGTTAGGAAATGGAAAAACTTGGAAAAAATTATATTAAGTGAAGTAAGCCAGGCCCAAAGAAACATAGGTCCCATGGTTTCCCTTATTTGCAATATCTAGTATATGTATGAGTCAAGCGGAAAAGGTCAGATAATGTGACGTTAGGAAAATGAACTCTTAGATATGTATTTTAATGTTTTTTTTCCTTTCATACATTTGTTTCTAACGCATTTATAAGATTATCTCTTTGTAGCTTTGTATGTCCCTCCTCCACAGTATAACCCCTGCTTTCACTATATATGATGTCAGTATAACTTGTAGAGGAGATGGGGAAAAACAAGTCGTTTTAGGATACAGGTGGACCTGTTGCAACAATGAGAAATACAAGTTGTCATGTCGAAAACGAGCTTTACAATGTTGGTGGGGGGGGAAGCGGGGAGGATTGGTTGGGGGGGTGGGGGTGGAGGCTGGGAAAGGATGTGAAGGGTAAACAAAGGAGGAGGCTGCAATGCTTGATAAGAAATGTACACATTAGCCTGCCCATGTAATTGTAACCCTTCTGTACAATGTGTTCACAAAAAATAAAAATTAAAAAAAAGAAATAAAAAAAAAGTAGAAAGTCTTGATAGTAGGTTAGACCATACAGAAGATCGAATCTCAGGGATTGAAACAGCCTAGATATTATAGAGAAAGAACACACAACTATCCAAGACAAATCCAAGAAATATGATAGATCTATTCAACATTTGGAAGACAACAACAAGAGGCCTACTCTGAGGATAATGGGTGTAGAGGTGAACCTAGAGACAGAAGTTAATGGTCTAGGAAAGTTATTTAACAGGATCCTAGCAGAGAATTTCCCAAACATGCAAAAAGATAGTCCTATTCACATACAAGAAGCTTTTAGAACCAGACCAGAACAGGACACCCCATGGTCACAGTATAATCCACACATCATCAATTCAAACCAAGGAAAAGATCCTTAAAGGAGAAAAGATCAATCACCTATAAAAGGAAACCAATTAGAATCACCTCCGATTTTTCAGCAGAGACAATTAAAGCAAGAAGAGCCTGGAATGATTTACCCAGCTAAACTCTCCTTCATAACCAAAAGTCAAATAAAAACCTTCCATAGCAAAGAAAAACTGAAAAAAATGTATCTCTACCAAACCAACCCTGCCAAAGATAACTATAGATGTCCTACACATAGAAAACCAAGACCACAATAAAGATCAAGAATCCAAGAACCATAGGAAGAACCCAGTTGTCAGAGCCCCCAAGAAAGTGGATAAAGTGGCAGGAACAACCAAACACCTCTCAGTCCTAATTCTCAACATTCATGGACTTAACTCTCCAATTAAGTTACATGGATTATCTAGTTGGATTAAAAAGCGAGATCCTTCTATCTGCTGCCTTCAGGAGTCACAGCTTGCCCATAAAAACAAACACATTTTGAAAGTGAAAGGCTGGAACAAAATCTACCAAGCAAATGGCTCCCACAAACAGGTGGGAGTTGCAATCCTAATATCAGATAAAATACACTTCAAATTAAAATTAGTGAGAAGCCACAAAGAAGGTTGCTACATACTAATTCAGGGATCTCTCCTTCAGGTGGATATTATAATTCTAAATCACCAAAAAATGGAGTACCCAAATTTATCCAAGAAACACTACTTTCCCTCAAATCTCACATAGATCCAAAGACATTAATTGTTGGGGATTTTAACACATCTCTATTCCCACTAGATAGATCAACTTGGCAAAAACTCAAAAGAGAAACCACACATCTAAACAACCACATAAATCAACTAGATTTAACAGACATCTGCCGAATATTTCACCCAGCACAGCATCAAAATACACATTTTTCTCGGCATCACATGTAACATTTTATAAAACAGACCACATTTTAGGTCACAAAACAAACTTGTCCAAATTCAGAAACATTAAAGTTATACCTTGCATTCTCTCAAAACACAAGGAATAAAAGGAGGAAATAAACACCCAAAGCCACCAAAGAAAGTTCTATAACACATGGAGGCTGAACAAGACATTGTTGAATCACCAGTGTGTCATGGAAGAGATTAGAAAGAAAATTCAAATATTCATGATACTCAACAAATATGAACACAAAAATTACCAGCTCCTCTGGGACACAGCAAAGACAGTACTCAGAGGCAAGTTTATAACTTTGAGTTCCTACATCAACAAATTGGAGAGATCTGAAACCAACAATTTAATGAGACATCTGAACCTCCTTGAAAAAGAGCAGCAAGATAAACCCCAATCCTGTAGATGGAAAGAAATAATTAAAATTAAATCAGAATTAAACGAATTAGAATAAAAAAAAAGCATTGAAAGAATCAACAAAAAAAAAATGTGTTGATTCTTTGAAAAAATTAACAAAATTAACAGACCCTTAGGAAATCTTATCAGAAAAAGAAGAGACCACACCCAAATAAAAAACCCAGAGATGATAATGGAAACATCACCACAGAAAAAACAAGACTCAGCACATTATAAGAGAATATTTCTCAAACCTTTACGCTAATAAATTTGAGAACTTGGCAGAAATGGACCTTTTCCTAGCAAATATTGACATGCCAAAACTAAACCAAGATGAGTTAAACCATCTTAATAGGCCCATATCAAGCATTGAAATAGAAACAGCAATAAGAGTCCTCCCATCTAAGAAAAGCCCAGGACCAGATGGCTTTACAGCAGAATTCTACAAGGCCTTCAAAGCAGAGCTCACACCAATACTCCTCCAACACTTCGATGAAATTGATAGAGAAAGTTCACTACTGAACTCTTTCTATGAAGCCATCATAACCCTCATCCCAAAACCAGGCAGGGACTCACCAAAGAAAGAGAACTATACACTCATTTCTTTGATGAATATTGATGTAAATCTTCACAACAAAAACTTGGCCAATCATATTCAATAACTCATCCAAAAAATCATACACCACGATCAAACAGGATTCATTACAGAGATGCAGAGCTGGTTCAATATATGCAAATCAATTAATATAATTCATCATATCAACAAGAGAAAGGATAAGAACCACATGGGTATCTCAATAGATGTAGAAAAAACATTTGACAAGATCCAACACCCCTTTATGATGAAGGTTCTGGAAAAACTAGGAATCCAGGGAACATTCCTAAATACAATAAAGACTGTATGCGACAAACCTAAAGCCAGCATTATACTTAATGTTGAAAAACTAAAGCCATTCCCTCTTAACTCAGGAACAAGACAAGGATGTCCACTCTCTCCACTTCTCTTCAATTTCGTATTAGAATGTTTTACTACAGCAATAAGACAAGATGCAAACATAAAAGGGACCCAAATAGAGAAAGTTGAAGTAAAATTCTCCCTCTTTGCAGATCACATGATCTTGTATTTAAAGAATCCCATGGATTCCACTACCAAATTACTCAAGCTGATTCAAAACTTTGGCAAAGTAGTAGGGATAAAATTAGCCCTCAAAAATCAATGGCTATTCTGTATGCTAACAATAAGAAAAGTGTGGTTGAAATCAGTTAAGCGACTCCATTTGTAATAGCCCCACAAAAAATAAAATACCTAGGAATTAACTTAAGCAAAGAAGTGAAGGACCTCTATGATGAAAACTTTAAAAACCTGAAAAATAAAATAAAACCGGAACTTAGAAAGTGGAAAAACCTTCCATGCTCCTGGAGTGGAAGGATCAACATTGTGAAAATGGCAATATTTCCAAGGCTATCTAGCAATTCAATGCAATACCTATCAATATTCCAACCTCATTCTTCAAGGAAATAGAAGAGGCAATCCAAAAATTCATATGGAACAATAAAAGAGCCCGCATAGTAAAAATCATCCTTAACAGAAAGAACAGTGCTGGAGGAATATCAATATCCAATTTCAAAATCTACTACAAATCCATAGTAATCAAAACAGCTTGGTACTAGCACAAGAACAGACCTCAGGACCAATGGAATAGAATTGAAATGAACTCACAGACCTATAGCCATCTAATCTTCGATAAAGGAGCTAAAAAAAGTTAGAATGGAAGAAAGATAGTCTCTTCAGTAAATGGTGCTGGCAAAATTGCTTAGTCACTTGTAGAAAACTAAAGCTAGATCCTTATATATCACCCTGCACCAGAATCAACTCCAAATGGATCAAAGACCTCGGAGTCAAAGCAGACACTGAAAACATTACAGGATGGAATAGGAGAAACCCTAGGTCTCCTTGGCACAGGCAGAAATTTTCTTACTAGAGACCCAGAAACACAACAAATCAAAGAAAGGTTGGACAAATGGGATTGTATGAAAATGCAGAGCGTCTGCATGGCAAAGGACATAGATAGCAAGATCAATAGAAAGCCCACGGATTGGGAGAAGATCTTCACTAGCCATACAACAGACAAGGGTCTCATATCTAAAATATACCTGGAACTCGAAAAATTAAATCCCCCAACAACAAATCTTCAAAGAAACAACTGCCAAATAAATAAGTGGGCTAAAGGCTTAAAGAGAAACTTCTCTGAAGAGCAAAGAAGGATGGCCAATAGACACATGAAGAAATGCTCAACCTCCCTAGCCATAAAAGAAATACAAATCAAAACAGCATTAAGATTCCACCTCACCCCAGTTAGAATGGCTTTAATCAAGAACTCTAATAACAACAGATGCTGGTGGGGATGTGAACAGAAAGGAACCTTACTGCATTGTTGGTGGGAGTGTAAACTTGTTCAACTACTTTGGAAAGTAGCATGGACATTCCTCAGAAGACTCCACATAGAGTTCCCCTATGACTCAGCAATCCCACTTTTGGGCGTTTACCCGAATGATCACAAACAAGACCCTACTAAAGCATACAATAAACATACAACTATATTTGTTGCAGCATTATTTAGCATAGATAAGATATGGAACTAACCTAGATGTCCCTCAGTAGATGAATGGATCAAGAAAATGTGGTGTATATATACACAATGGAATTCTATGCTTCCATCAGAAAGATTGAAATTGCCATATTTGTTAGGAAATGGAAAGACTTGGAAAAAATTATATTAAGTGAAGTAAGCCAGGCCCAAAGAAACATAGGTCCCATGGTTTCCCTTATTTGCAATATCTAGTATAGAGACAAGCATAAACGGTCAGATAGGTTGATATTAGGCAAAATGAACCCCAAGCTAAGAACACTAATATTTTTTTTCTTGCTTGCTATTGTTTCTAACATATTTATAAGTATTTCTTTGTTGCTTTGTATGTCCCTCCCCCACACTATAACCCCTGCTTTCACTGTGTTTGATGTTGGTATAATTTGTGGAGGGGAAAGTTAAAAACAAATTGTTTACATAGGGATACAGGTAGACACATTGCAACAATGAGATGTACCTGATGTTGAAAAGCGCACTTTACAACTTTGGATGGAGGGGGAAGGGGGTGGATGGGGGTGGGGTGAGGAGTTAGGAAGGGATGGTAAGGATAAATGAAGGAGGAGGCAGCAATGCTTGACTAGAAATGTACTCATTACCTTGCTCATGTAACTGTAACCCCTCTGTACAATATTTTCACAATAAAAACTTATTTGTTAAAAAAGAGTCTCAAGGGGAATTTTCTGCCTGTGCCAGCTTAGAACTGTGGTGTTTAGAACACAGCCTCCTGAGTTCTAGGATTACAGGTATGAGCCAGTGTAGACAGAGTTAAAAAAAATTTTTAAATTAATACCGAATAGCCTAAAATCTGGGAGAATTGTATAAGCTATTATGAGAAATATATGAGATCATAACTTTCTTTCTCACCATTTAAGGATTTGATTATTTAATTAATGCTATTTAGAAAAATGTACCATAATAGAAAATATAAAATTATTTATAAGAGTCAGGCACCTGGTGGCTCATGACTACTAGTCCTAGCCTCTCAGGAAGCTGGAATCTGAGGATGGTAGATGAAAGCCAAACTAGGCAAGGAAGTCTGTTAACCTCTTATCTTCAACAAAATGTCAGAAGTTGAGCTCTGGCTCAAGTGGAAGAATATCAACTATGAGTAAAAAAGGTAAGGATAGTAGGAGAAAAACAAAGGACAGAGTAACAATGCTCAACAAATAATGTACTACTCATTACCTTACTCATGTAATGGTTACCCCTCTGAGCAGCATCTTTAAAAACAAAAAGCTAAGGATCAGTGCCTGGCCCTGAGTTCAAGCACCAATACTGCCACAAAACAAAAACTGGTTATGAATTATATTGTTTGAAATATATGGTAGAAAATACCCATCCAGAAACATGATAAAGCATTTTTATCAAGACTGCATATTCCCGATTGGTATAATTGATATAATCATTTATAGAAAACCAATGGCGATCTATAAATTTAATACAATACCAGTCAGAATCCCAACATTATCCTTCACAGAAATACAAAAGGAACTATTAGAATTAATATGTAAACACAATAAGATTAGAATGGTCAAAGGAATCTTAGCAAAAATATCCTGCAGGTATTATAATACTACATTTCAAATTATGCTATAAAGCCATAGTAAAAATTGCTGTTACTGGTGCACACACACACACACACACACACACACACACACACACATACGCAAACACACATAAACCCAACACACGCATGCAACCACTCATACTAGACCAATGGAACTGACAAGAATATCAGAATTTAAATTCACACACCATGACACAACTAATTTTTGATAAAAATTACAAAATGTGCATTAAAGAAAGAATAGCCTCTTTGAAAAAATTATGCAGAGTACAAAAATCTAAATGTCTCACTGCTGTCTCTCATCCTGTACCAATATTAGTGGTACCAAATGATGCCACAGGATCAAAGACTTTAATGTAATAACTAAAATGTTGAAACTGCTCTAGGAAAGAACAGGGAAAATACTAGGACTTATTGGCACAGACAGAAATTATTTTGAATGAAGTCTCAGAAGTTCAGTTATTTTTCTGATAAGGGTCTAATAACTAGAATATAAAAGGTGCTTAAAAAACTAAATTTTCAAATAATCAATAATTTAATTCAATGAATGGGCAAAGATAGTAAATAGATATTTCTCAGAAGAAAGTACCAATCACCAATCAAATGTAGAAAAATGCTTAATATGATTTACTATAAGAGGAAATGCTAGTCAAAACAATACTGAGATTCTATCTCATTGGGCTCATAATGGTAATCAAGAATATGAAAACAAATGCTGGTGAGGATGTAGGAGAACGGACTTTCATACACTGTTGGTGGGAATGGAATTTAGTGCAACCACTTGAGATATAGTAAGAAGATTCTTCCAAAACTTAAAATATAACTACCTTATTATCTTGAGATACCACTCCTAAGCATTTATCTAAAGAAACCTGTCAGTATATAATAGAGCCAACTGCTCACCCTTGTTTATTGCAGCATTGTTCACAATATCCTCCAACTGGAAAATGGATCAAGAATTTATGCTTCATATATAAAATAGAATCATTAATTTATTAGGAATAATAACATTATATTATGTGCATGTAAATAGGTGAATCTGGGAAAAAATTGAATGAAGAAAGCCTAACTCAAAAAGAAAAAAGAATATTGTTTTCTCTGATACCTTAGATCTAAAGTATAAATACATAAATATATACATAAATATATAAACAATCCAAATTACCAAAAATGCTATAATCATGAGTAAAATTCAATGGCAAACCCCACTGAACAACTAAAAGGCAATTTAACAAAATGAAAAACACTAGATCATATTTAACCATTATGGAAATGTAAATCAAAATTACACCGTAGATGTAGCCACAGTGTCTATCATCAAGAAAACAAAACCAACAGATGTTAGCAAGGACACTGGAAAAATGAAAACTAATCACTGTTGGTGGGAATATAAAGCCAGCCACTATGGAATTTAAAGTAGACATTTCTAAAAAAAAAAAGAAACTAAACTAAAAATAGAATAAACACATGATTTATCTGTACTACTATTAAGTATCTACCCAGAGGTACAAAAATTAAGATGTTGTAGATATATATGCATGATCATATTTATTATGGCACTATTCAGAACAGTCAAGATATTTAAATAACAGAGAGGGACCCACAATAGATTAATGAATAAAATAATGTGAAACTAAGTTTTAAAACAGAGTGAAATCATATAATTTGTAGGAAAATTGAAAGAACTGGAGATTATTATGTAACGTGAAGTAAGTCAGACTGAAACAGATAAATATTGTGTGTGTTTTTCCTATGTGGGAATCTACATAAAATAAATAAAGATAAGACAAGTAGAAAGGAAACTATTAGGAAAGAAGAAGGGACCCAAAGGAAAGCAGGGTGAAAGAAAGTATGTAAAGTAAGTGTGATCAAAATATAAGTATTTATAAATAGTCATAATGTAATTCATTTCATATATTTAATATTTTTTATAAACTGATGGTGATAGATTGCAAATACTAAAGGACCTCATTTATACCAAGAACTTGACACATGAAATAACTGACATAGAACTTATACAAAATTCAACTAAACTTTTCAAAAGTAGAAAAGATTCTCAAACACAGAATTTACTACCAAGGTAAAAAAAGTTTTTATGGCTCCAGATAATTTTGTTTAGTGATAAGGTACAGAATCAATACTTCCTTTGGAGTAATTAGTATTTTGGAAGAGTTCATATAAATGGGAAAAACCTGATATAGAATCAAATGCTTAAAATATAAAATAATATATGTGTGTATATGTGTAATGTGAGGTAATATGAATGGATTTCGGCTTCTATTTTCTATTTCTGTCTCTATTTTCTATTTTTCTTGAGAAAAATAATTCACCATAGTAGATAACAGATGTTGGATTAATTGCTGCACTTGGGTGAATTGTGATAAATAATGGTCTTAGTGTTAATTAATATAACAACTAAAATGGCTGATCTTTTAAATTGAATCATCCACACAATTTAATCAAGATGGTATCTCCAGTTGTTCCTATTAGATTGAGTGTCAGCATTCACTTCATGTGCCAGTTTCCTTCAGGCAGAGAAAAGATGGTTCTTTTTCTTTAAAAATATTGAAGATATTAAGGACAAGTGGAACACCTGACACATAACAATGACAAATGTTCAGTGAGTGTTGTGCATATAAAAGAGATTTCTCTCATTACTGCAAATAAGTAAGAAAGTAATCACATAATTAACTTGGCATGTTAAGCTCTACAAAGACAGACAGCTTGTTGACAAGCCAACTTTACTGAGTAATTCCTAGAATATGGCTTCAGGTCCTACATGATGACCAAGTATTATACTCCCTTACCTTTAGGGAATTCTAACTGTATTTTTCCTTTGAAATTTCTGAAAGCTGAATACAATGAGTATCTTGTCTTCATCATGGCATCCCTTAAAATATCAGATTCTACTTCTGGAGTGTAGTTGGATCCCATCTTCCTGCCTATTGAAGTTAGGTGTAATTGTGAGCAAGAGTGAAAGATGTTGCCTCTAAAGTAAAAGGTTAGGTACAAATGGATGATGCACCTTGATCTTTCTTTCCCCTTTCCACAGGGGCCAGCAGTATATCAGGTAACGGATGGCAGATTCTACGAGTGAAGGTAACAAGGAACAGAGCTTCCAACCAGCCTGGGATGGAGATTGGCAGAGGGTGACTTCTGTACTTTTCAGTGACTTAGAACTTGAAATTGCTTTTACAGATCAATTTTACATAGAAGAGTATCTCTTCAGAAGGCCAAGAAAAGAAAGCATTTGGAGTATTTTGATAATCTATTTAATGTCCTGAGCAAATGACCTTAGCAATTAACACAGTCTGAACAACAATGATTTCAAGTGAGAACGTGACTTTGCAAAGATGAAATATATGTATGTATAATTTATTATTTTAAAAGGACTGGTAATATGGATCATAAATCAAAGTCTAACCTTATATGATCTGGGATAAAATATTAAAATTTCAACAGCTGAGTTTGCTTGCAATAAAATAAAAATTTAACAAAACTTCCTTGTGTACCCTACAATATTGAAAGTCCAAAAATATAATAAGTAGAACACTATAAAATTCAACATATAATATAAATGACATAATAATGATATTTTACCATGAGTAAAAGCTATATAGCAAAAGCAAATTTCTTTTCTTTATTGTATTTTTGGTGCTAGTGATTGATGGCAAATGTAATTCTGAAAGATACTTTGGCAGAGAAATTATAGGATAACAATTTTCAAATTTAGATGCCATTTCTCATTCCAGATCATTTCTATGTAAATTAAAGTCTAGAATAACACTGACAACTTGAGAGATTCCGGTTTGGGTCAGTAAATCAGTTGTTTGAGTCAGCCTCTGTCTGTCTATGTCTGTTGCCCCAGCCAAAGCCAGATACACATTATCTCTCACTTGACTATTATTATAGCCCCTTAACTGGATTGCAGATCTCAAATTTCATTCTAATCTATTTCAGGGCTGATAAGTTGCCATATAAATATCCCCAAAGCAAAACTCCTAAGTATATCATGGCTTCTTTAAAATAAATAACCTCTACAGAGTGGCAGGATATTAATAAATGGGCAGGCACATAGAATACAATCTGTACAGGAGAGAGACCCATATATTAAACTAAAAAGACTGAAGTTAATCATAACTACTCTCAACTGAACAGAGAAGTCTTAATACAAGGCTTTTGTATTAAGAATTGTTCTCACACTCTAAGATAAATATAAATTTGGTGAAGTCAATATAAGCCATATTGGGAAGTCATGGATTAGGACTTAGTAAATAGATTAAGAATGCTCAAATTAATTTGAATGTGCTATTAGATGGAGGAAGACAGTGAACTCAGAGTACTAGGAAATCTCAGCAGTAAAGTGACAAATACTTAACTATTTAATCTAAAAAGAAATTACAAATAGTAAAAAGTACCTGGTGTTGGAGAAGAATATAATAGAAAATCATGCAGTGCTTCTTGAAATTAACAATGTGATTTCTTGTGCTAATAAAGATTTATGACTTGTCTACAATGTGAATAATCTGGACTGAAACTAAACAACAAATCTTGAAAAAAACCCTGCATTTTCATAATTTTCAATAATCTTCAAAGTAACAATTTTCTCCCCAATTACAAGTAGCACATATGACCATATAAGAGGATGCTAAGTGAAATGAACCCCAAGATAGGGACACAAGAGGTTTTTTTGGTCACTGTTGTTTTTAATGTTGTATGTGATTTTTTAATTTCTTTTGTATGTTCTTCCCCCATGGTATTACCCCTGTTGTCATTGTATTTGATTCTAGTGCTGTGCATTTTATAAATACACTTTTCTAATTTGGGGAGGAAAGGGAAATAACAAAATGCTAAAACAAGGATACAGGTTGACCCATTGTAACAATGAGATGTACAAGACATTATGTTGAAAATGAACTTTACAACTTTGGGGGGTGGGGAGGGACAGTAAGGGAAAAACAAAGGAGGGGGTAACAATGCTTGATAGGAAATAGACTCATTACCTTGCTCATGTAACTGTAACCCCTCTGTATAGTATGCTTACAATAAAAATATTTTAAAAAGTTTTAAAAAACTCCATTACAAATCTCATGCAATAGCAGATAAAATTGAGATTTCAATTGGGAATGTTAAAGATACCTGTCTGGCTCACCATCATCATCACACAAAGGGAGCTATGAGGAATCAATCTAGATACCTCCATTGGGTCTGACATCATTGGGAGGAGCTATGCTACTAGCTAATGTTGGAACTTGATAAGAGGCTCTGAAGATTATATAATGCAAGTGTTTTTTATGGATAAACATTTGGGGGCAATGATTTGGAAGGGGATCATGCAAGGTAAGTTCCCCCAACATATCAGCTTCCTGTTGTGGACTGATTGCTGCTGCCATCAGTGTCCTGCACACTAATACATCCAATCTGAACACAATACCTACAGGTGGAAATTGAGATGGCCTGGTATCTAGAAGAATGGGAATATCTAGAGTAGGAAGGAGAGAGGCATTTTTCATATAGAGTGCCATTCCTCCCACACACTGGAGCATAAAACAAAGTCAGTACTATGAGACACATAAAGTATACATACTACAAACTTCAGAGATGAAATTCCACATATTTTTTAGTTTTCTGGGCTGTTATAACACCTAATGATTTATATTTACGTACAATGAAACAAGCTATTACATAAATTCTGACTTATGGATTACACGATGAAGAAAATTTACCTACAAATGTTTTCTTTTGCCAAAGAGCTGCATCTTTCATTGAGCTAATGCAGAAATCAATGAACTAGAATGAATTCACAGTACATTAACTCTTTGCAAGTTACAGTAAAAACCCTTTGAACTCTTGCCAAGATGTAAAATTAAATATGATTCCTGGTTTTGATTTATATAACAGGCTGATAACGGTAAATTCGTTTCACTTAACAATAAATTTGTTTTCTAATGGATTGTGCATTCCTTGTCTTTGTCTATAAACAGATAGCCTATGCTTGCTTTTTTTGGTACGTTTTTTATTGTAAAAATGTTGTGCAGAGGGGTTACAGTTACATGAGCAAGGTAATGCCGTCTTTTTAATTTTAAATTTAAATTTTTATTGTAAAGGTGATGTGCAGAAGGGTACCAGTTAAATAAGTTAGGTAATGTGTACATTTCGTTTTGAATAGTATCATCTCTTTGCTCATTTTCTCCCAGTATTTTCCCTCTGACATACCCCGTCCCCCGAAAAGTTGTATGGTTCATTTTCATCATAGTGTCTGCATTAGTTTGCCCTTTGTTCCACAACTTCTGTACTCTCCCTTACTCTCCTCCAAACAGATAAACTCACGTACAAGACTATATATGTCTAAAACACAAAGAGTAAAATAACAACAAAAAAACCTTTGTTTCCATTTCTTGGAGTTCCTTTCAATAAATGTCATTTTATATGATCATATGCACACAACTATTGAGCCTTGTGATCCTCTCCTAAGAGCCTATGCTTTTATTTAATGATAAACCTGCTCAAAGAACACAAAAAATAAGACATTTAAATTTATGTATTTAAATTTTTATTGAATTTTAACCTGTAAGGAAATTTGAATTTCTAACAATCTGTTAGTTCTATTAGTAGAGGTATCAAGGGACTGTGGATAATTCCAACTCCCACAGACAGGGAACCTACTAACCCAGGGAGAATACATGAAGAGAACCTAGCAATAGTCCTCTGAAGAAAAAGCAAAAGACAACAGGGAAAGGAAGTTTATGAGTTCCTAGGGCTGTCAAAACAAGCTAGCAGAAACTTAGTAGCACATAACAAGGTAAGTTTATTCACAGCTGGCCATGATGGCTCTAGTAATCCTGGCTAGTTGGAAAGTAGAGATCAGAGGATCATAGTCCAAAGTCAAATGGCCAAAAAAGTTCATGATACTCTATCTGAACCAATGGCTGGGTGTAGTGGTGCATGCCTGTTATCCTACATATCAGATAAGCCTGATAGCTGTGTGCAATGTTATGCACCACTCATCCCCAATGATAGGGGAAGCCCAAATAGGAAGAGTACAGTTCAGGCTGACCAGGGCATAGAGTGAGGCCCTACATCAAGAATAACCAAGACAAACAAAGGAACAGTAGGCATGACTCAGGTGGCAGAACACCTTCCTAACCCTGAGTTCAATCCCTAGTACTGCCAAAAATTTAAACAAATGATGCGTTTATTCTTCATTAGTTCTACCATAATGACTCACTGATTTAATCTATTATGTTCCAGAAGGCTGAAGTTGAGATGCTGGCAAGGCTATGCTATCACTGCAGTTTGTCAAAAATATAGCACTGTCTTTTTCTAAGGGATTCTTTAGCTTCTTGAGCATATAACCAATATCCAGCACGTTTGTCTTTACATGTGTGTCTTCCATTTATCTCAAAGCTATCTCAAAGAGTCCTTCTTTTACAAGGACTGCAGACATTGGATTTGGAGCTCACTCTAAACTGGAATGATTATACTTTAAGCACTTAATTTTAAAATACAAAGACTCTACTTTCAAATAAAGTTATATGCACATGTACTGGAGCTTAGAATCTAAATGTCTCTTTGAAGGAGACATAATGCAGTCTACTAGAGACAGAAATGAAGATTATAGGGAGAACAATATTAACAGATGGATAAGTATCAAAGCTTAGTTTTAATTTGACCTCAGTCTCTACCAACTTTGAACTGAAAGTGACTACATTTTTCTTTTTTCTTCTTTTTCCCATATATATTTTATTGTAAAAATACTGTACAGAGGGGTTAAAGATATATGAGTAGTGTAATGAGTACATTTTCTATGGAGCATTGTTACCTCTTCCTTTGTTTTTCCCCTACCATCTCTTCTCACCCCACTTCCCCAACTCCTCCCTTCCCCGTGCCCTCCCCCCAAATTGTAAAGTTCATTTTCAACATAGTAACTGTTACAATAGGTCAACCTATATCTTTATTTAAGCATTTTGTTATATCCCTTACCCTCCCCAAATTATAAAAATGTATATACAAGATGCAGGACACAGTAAGCAGATACAGAGAAAACAGGGGTTATACCATGGGGGAAGAACATACAAAAGAAACCAAAGAATCACATAAGTCCATTATAAGTACATTAAAAACAATAGCAAGAAAGAAAAAAAAAACCCTTGTGTCCCTGTCTAGAGGTTCATTTCACTTAACATCATCTTATATGGTCATATGTAAATAGCTTTTGACCTTTTTTGCGTGTCCTAGACATGTATTTGCCTATATTTTCTAAATGACAATTTTATCATCTATAACCAGGATTAGAAAACTGTGGTCTACAGATAAAAACTGATCTCTGCCGGCTTTTGTAATTATAGTAGGTCTGTCTTACCTGGGGATTTATTATACATGATTTTGACCAAGCATGGTTAAAAATAAATTTTAAAAATCGATAGTGATTTCAAAAAGGAAAAAAAATCTCATACATCTATTATGCCGAGTGTTTCTCTGCCCTTAATGTTGTGAGAATATGCATCCCTAAAACACATGGTACCCAACAAACAAGGTGAAAGTTAATGTGGCAATTTAAGTGATAAAGTGGAAGGTTTTATATTTGTTGAAAGTTTTAGGTTTGTTATCTTAGGGGAAGTTAGACAATGTTATGAAATACATGAACCAGGCATCTGTAATACAGTATTGAATTGAATTATTCTTGAACATAGAAGGATTTCTCTCAAAAGTTATTCCTCATACCCACACATACCAAGAGTCTACTGTACAATTTTCTGGGACAGAGTCAAAAACATTTGTTTAATCATTGTCTATGACAGCAAAGATGACCATTTATGACAAGGGCAGAATGGCTCACCAAGTTGAGAATATTTTGTCTTGACATTTATACACTCATTGCTAAAATGGGGATAATAGTTGAACCTACTCAGAAATTTGAAAGGCCTAAGCCAAAAATCAACCAGGACACTTAATATGATAGCATTGATTTGTGCTTATCACTGAACTTATCTAAGTTTACAATTCTTTATCATCTGGGAAATAATGATGATGGTTATAACAATTTCAAAGAATTGCTCAGTAGATGTGAAGAATACCAGTGTAAAAGTGAAAGAGTATATGAGGAAGAATTCTTGGTACTATTATTATTCTCCAACAATATAATCATCAGCTTTTGAGATGGTAGAGGGAGGTAGTATCAGTCGTACCTCAAGAAATCCCATACAAGTTATATTAAGTGAAGTAAGCCAGGCCCAAACAAACATAGGTCCCATGGTTTTCCTTATTTGAAATAACTAGTACATGTGTAGGACAAGCAGAAAAGGCCAAAAGCTATGTACATATGACCATATAAGATAATGTTAAGCAAAATGAACCCCAAGATAGGGACAAAAATATCTTTTTTCTTTCTTGCTATTGTTTCTAACGTATTTAGAACGTTCCATGTGATTTTTTTGTTGCTCTGTATGTTCCTCCCCCATGTTATAACCCTTGTTTTCACTGTATTTGATATTGGTGCCCTGCATCTTGTATATACACTTCTCTAATTCAGTGAGGGGAAGGGAAGAACAAAATGCTTAAATAAGGATACAGGTTGAACCATTGTAACAATGAGATGTACAAGACACTATGTTGAAAAGGAGCTTTACAACTTTTGGGGGTGGTGGTAGTTGTGGAGGTGGGAGGGAAGGGATGGTAGGGGGAAACAAAGAGGAGGCAATAAGGCTCAATAGGAAATGTACTTGCTCATGTAACTATAACCCCTCTGTACAGCATTTTTACAATAAATAACGTACAAAATATAAACAAAACTAGGAAAAAATAAAGAAAGAAATCTCTTACAGTAAAAGGTTCAATAGTTTGAATCTTCCCAGGAACAAAGTATTTTCCTCAAGGTCAAAATGTTGGCACACAAGGAAGTTTAGAGTGCTCCTATGAATTTCTATTTGTTGATCAAATAAATAGAGCAGGTAATTATCAACATTGGGGATATGGCTATCAATTATTCCATGTAAATTAGAGCAACAATATGTAAAAACTGAACTAACAGAGCCTGAAGGACACTATGAATGAGATGATACCATGGATGCCCAAAATATTAAAAAAAAAAAAGTACTCATAATTGTTCTTTCTATCTTGACCAATCATGTTCTTCCTTTTTTGTCTTGTGCTATGTTAAAGATCAAGCGATTGAAATGACTCACAAGAATTGTTGTAATCTCTTGCTTTGAAAGTGCATGAAATCTGGTTACTTCTCACTTCACAAGATGTAGCAATAATTCCAGAAAAGGAAATCTAATTCAGAAATTGCTAAAGATCATTTTCTCTGCTTGGCTTCCTGTTCTGCACAATTACCACCACAACTTTATAATTTTTGTGCTAGTAATAGGGGTTGAACTCAGGGGCTGAGCACTGTCCCTGAGCTCTTTTAACTCAATCCTAGGTGCACTAAAATTTGAGTCACAACTCCACTACCTAGAGCTATATTTTTGCTCATAATTCCTTCAATGGTGAGCATCCAACAGTAGACTCTACTTCTACTGACTGGAATTGGTTCATGGTTTATGCTTCACAGGCTTTTCTAAAGCTACAAAGTCAGAGTTTGAGAAGCTAAGACTATTTCTATGTATATTTGAAGCAAATAGATTTTATTATCTTAAAAATGCCAAATTATTCCATCTAGGTTAAAATAAACTTCACATTCATTCTTCTAATATCCAAAACCATGACTCTGAGAAAAGAATACAATTGTCAGATCTTATCCTTTAAGAAAATTGAGATAGTTGGTAATGATACTGTAGCTGAATGAATTTTGTTTTCATGCTGCCAAAAAGGATGAAGCAAAGGCCATCCAACACCAAGATGTATGACAAATTCAGGAATAATTTTATAGGTTGGTTATTAAATGTTCTCAAAGGCCCACACATTACAGAATTTGTCCCCAGATAGGGTACTACTAGATGATCATTCAGGTACTAACTTTACAGTGGATCAATCCATTCATAAGTGTATAGTCTGGGCCTAGTTAGAGGAAGTTGGAGATTACTTAAGGACTGCCCTCACAAAATGTGTCTTCCTACTTGTGTTTTGTTCTCTCTCTGATTCCCAGCCATTATGACCTAAGCAAATTTACCCCACCACCCACCCTTCACTGTGATACTCTACCTCAGAATAACCCATTGCAATACACTGAGTGAATGTACACTGAAATTTCAGAAATGATGAGCTAAAATGAATCTTGCTTTGTTTGCTAGGTTACTCACTATCACAGTAAGATATACAGGTTCCAGAGGTAAAATTTTGAATTTGGCTTTATTTTCACTTATGAGACTCAAACTCTTAAGAGCTTTTCATAGAACTTATCTACATTTAGGACATGGAAAGCACAGGAGAAAGTTGGAAGAAGAAAACCTTCTTGCCATCCAAGGACTGCCAACTACTAATAATTGAGCATATTTTCTCTTTTGGGTCATTGTACCTATTTGTTAATGTTTATGGATTATATTCATAGTCTCTATGACACCATTAAGTAGACAAGGATCAACTGAAGTGTGGATAATTTATTGGTAACAGCAAAGGTGTATAAAATGCTAAATATGTGCAAAAAAATGAAACACGAGTTATCCAAAATTTATCTATAACACCATGAATAGAATCAATTAATAACTAGAATGAACCACATGCTCTAGAACTAAACTGCAAGAATGATAAAAAAAAAAAACAAAAAAAAAACAGGCACTGAAATTCCTAGTTAGAAATCTTGCTCAAGTTCTTTAACCAGTCTCTTTCTTGATTATCTGATATATACTTGTAATAACAATACTACCTATCTGGTGCATACTTGGAATAATAAATTTCTTAACAAAGAATATAGAAAAATACATAGAATACTGTAAAATGTTCACTAAATGTTAGTTATCATTATCCTGAAGAAAATATATTGAAATATACTATAAATATAAATTAAACCACAAGCTAGGTGCCTGTGTATACACACTTATTTATACGTCAATATGATGAATGCATCTACATTTCTATAAGTAGATGTAAAGTGAAATGGATAGTTACAAATTAAATATGAGGATAACTAATAGGGCTGGGAATATAGACAGAAAGGAAAGAAATTATAAAAACAGAATAATAACTGAAAACAGGATGTACAGGGCTTCAAGACAAGAACATTCAATTCCAAATATGGAATGCCTAAAATGTAGTGGAAATTGGGGAAGAACTGGAAATCCAGGCTATAAAGCAAGAAACGGGAAACACACAGCCACATGTGCCTTACAGTAGGCATCCTAAGCAAAGGGAAGAACCTGGAGTCCTATGCTCTTCCTTTAAAACAGACTATGTTCTAGCTTCCTGAGCAGTTTATCCAGTAATGTCTCCAAACCTAAGGTTACACCAGTTTGATCTCATGATTTAAGTTTCAAAATAGTCTTCTTTAAGTTTCAAAATAGTCTTCTAACAGCAAATTGGTGCAGAACCACATATAGAACATGGCCCAAGGATGTGGTAAGACACTTTCACCCACTTAAGAACACAGAAACTGTTTTAATGACCTTCAAGATAACTTGGTTTTCTTTTCCTCAAAAACATGCAGTGGACATTGAACAAGAGCACAATGAAATGTATGGTGTAGTTGGAGCTTTTTATCTATGGTTTATTTACTCAGGGATTCAATCAACAAAACATCAAAAATATTTGGTGTTTGGGAGGGTGGGGTAGAGGATCACAGTAAACATGGAAACAAAGGGTGAACAAATACAACAGTGGTGCTTACTACACTTTGTGAGTGGACATAGGTGGGAAAAATTAGGACAAATCAAGGGAAAGGGAGACATGGTTCAAAAAGAAATTTACTTATTACCTGATGCATGTAACTGTAAGCCTTCTGTATATTATCTCTACAAAAACAATAAAAAAAGCAAGGTAATTTTCAAAAACTAATGAACAAAGAATTTTTAAATATTTGGAGAAAATTTCCATCTGTAATTAATACAAATAGAGTTTTTCCAATCACGAGTCCATAAACGTTATAAAACCTTTTCATATAGCATTTACTTTGTTAGGTATTAAAAGTATTCTAGAGAACACTTAAATAATACAGAAGGACATGCAAATACAGGAGGTAATATGCAAAAACTACAGTATTTTATGTGAGGCTTGAGAAAATAAAATGGAAGCTGGCAGCTGTGATTTAAACCCATATTCCTAGCAACTTGAGAAGCTGAGAATTGAGAACTATAATTTTTAGATAAACATATGCATAGCAGGACACCAGTGGCTCATGCCTATAAACCTATCTACTTTAGGATCTGAGGATTGTGTTTCAAAGCCAGCCCCAGCAAGGAAGTCCATGATACGCTTTTTTTTTTTTTAATTGTGAAAATACTGTACAGAGGGGTTACAATTACATGGGCAAGATAATGAGTACATTTCTTATCAAGCATTGTAGCCTCCTCCTTTGTTTCCCCTTCCCATCCCTTCCCATCCTCCCCTGCCCCATCACCCAATACTACCCACCTCCTTCTCTCCCCCCCACCAAAGTTGTAAAGTTTGTTTTCGACTTAACAACTGGTACATCTCATTGTTGCAATGGGTCCACCCGTATCCCTATTTAAACGATTTGTTTTTCCCCTTCCCCTCCACAAATTATGCAGACATCAAATACAGTGAAAGCAGGGGTGGAAAGACTTGGAAAAAATTACATTAAGTGAAGTAAGCCAGGCTCAAAGAAACATAGGTACCATGGTTTCCCTTATTTGCAATATCTAGTATATGTCTGAGTCAAGCAGAAAAGCTCAGATAAGTTGATGTTAGGGAAATGAACCTAAGATATGTATTCAAATGTTTTTTTTTCTTTCATGTGATTGTTTCTAACACATTTATAAGATTACTTCTTTGTTGCTATGTATGTCCATGACACTCTTATCTCCAATAAACTACCAAAAACCGGGAAGTGGAGCTGGGGCTCAAGTGGTAGTGCAACATCTTAGCACAGAAAGAAGCGCAAATGTTATGGAGATGGGAGGGAAAGGATGGTAGGAGAAAAACAAAGGAGGAGGCAACAATGCTTGATAAGAAATGTACTCATTACCTTGCTCATGTAATTGTAACCCCTCTGTACAGTATTTTCACAATAAAAAACCTTAATAAAAAAACTTAATTATGCAAACAATTGTTAAAAAGTGCAGGTATAGTACCCAAACCTTTAATTCAAACTGCAGGCCACACACACACACACACACACACACACACACAAAAACAAAGACATAAAAGATTTTGAGACTCTGTTTCCATAGAGCTAAATGGCATACATCAATCCTTGCAACAACAGAAAGATTAAAGTAGTCTGATCCAAGATCAAGTGGGCACACAAGTGGGAAGTAAAACTCTATTCTAAAAGTAAACAGTGAATAGAAGCTGGAGAAATAATTCATTGGTATTATTCTAATGTTGCATGTACAAGGTCCTATGTTTAAAACCCAAGAACCACTAAAAAATTCTAAAGAAATGCAAATAAAAAATGGAATAAATATCATTAATGCAAGTGAGAACATGATCACAAGCTAAATAACTATATATACATATACTTATTTGTATCCATGGATTTTAGTATTTGGGGGTGTCCTGGAACTAATCCATCTATGGATATTAATGGAGAACTGTGTATAATGGCCCATCCTTTCACTGTTTATGTTGCACCAAGAGTTTGAAAAGAATTCTATTTTTTAATGTTTTTTATTGTGAAAATACTGTACAGAGGGGTTATAGTTACATGAGCAAGGTAATGAGTACATTTCTTATCAAGCATTGTTTCCTCCTCTTTTGTTTTTCCTCAACCATCCTTTCTCTCCCACCTCCACAACTACACTCCCCCACTCCCCCTACCTCCTCACCCCTGCCTAAATTGTAAAGTTCATTTTTCAACATAGTGTCTTGTACATCTCATTGTTACAATGAGTCAACCTGTATCCCTAAACATTTTGGTTTTTCCCTTCCCCTCCCCAAATTATTTGATATCATTGTATTTGATGAAAAGAATTTTAAAATATCTGAATTTATTCCATGATATACTTAGACAGGGCTGTGTGGAGCCCAGATGTTACTCCTGGCAAACAGATGCCATAATGTAACATAAGCAAGGCTCTGCCACTGTGCATAACATAGGGCATATTCTTGAAATGAATCTTTCCCTTTATCTCCTACCATCATAGCTTTGATATCCAAGGAAAAGCAGTCAAAACCTATCACATTATCAGCAACTTCCAATCAACGACAAATGGGAGGAGGAGTCTTATGAGAAATCTGAAATGTGTCTACTGGGACTCTGTGGTCTTTACTATGAAGGTAAGGGCAATATAGTTATCATTTATAAGAGGATTTTGAGGAAGAAAAGAAAAATATGGACATGGAAAATGAAGATAGTGGTGAAAATCACAAGTTAAGATTTTTTAGTCTATTAAAGTTGAAACAAGTATATCTTACAGGCTGACTTGAACTGCAGGTCATTAAGACAAACTTGACAGAGAAGAAGATAGATAAAAGGATCACACTGAGAGGAAAACCTTAAGGAAGGAAAAAAGAAAGAAGAAATTGAAGAACTGTAGCTGTCATTGTGTATATACCAATATTCAGAATGTGAAAGTAAGCACAGCAAAACAAAAAACAGATCCAGTCAATGGATACATGAAATATGTCCTTCAGCCAAAGATCCATATTGTCCTGTCTGCTTTAGTGACCAGTTTCACAATCTGAACAGAACTATAAACTAGAAATGACCCATTCCACTTGGGTGTTGTGTACTTTAGCTTGAGTTTCAAGCCATTGAGACATTATCTCTTCTCAGAGAAGCTGACCCTATTCTGAAGGATAGTGCTATAGAAAGGCTTAACAGAAAACTGTCTCCATAGCTGACTGACAAAAATCCATGAATAAACTATTAAGGAGCTTGTGAATATTTCAATAACGGAATAGGTGTTGATGTGTTCTCTTTTAGGTCAATTCAAAGAAAATCATAGACTTTCTTTTCCGATGGGCTTACTAGATAGGACAGAAAAGAAAGATGGTGTTATAGGCAGAAAGGCAACTGACGAAAGTTCCCCTGACACCCTTATAAAAATGTAGAAAGTGAGATGGATTTTTCAGCTCCCCAAGCCATGTTGATTAATGGATCAGTGCCATCCAGGGAGATGTCTCTCTGAAACGGAATGCTGATGAGAAGTACTTGGTCTTGTTTTGTTCAACATTCTGATTAACAACTTGGATAAAGACACAGATGGTATGCTTATCAAATTCAGGGATGATATAAAGCTGAGAGTTATAGCTAATATGTTAGATGTCAGAGTCAAGATTTAGAGCTCCTAACAAGCTGGTATAATGAACTAAGAATATGAAAGAGAATACAGGTAAAAGCACAGTTCTGCGTTGTGACACCCGTAGGCAATTGAACATATATAATCAGAATGTGAATGCAAAATTTCATATCAGTTACTAAAGATCAGACTACAGGATTGTTGTAACTGCAAACTAAAAATGCATCCACAGTTACTATGCTAACACATTACTTGACCATTTTGCATGGAAGAATGAATATGAGTATTCCTCGTCTATTATGCATCTATTTTCTTTTTGTCTTTTTGTTAATACATTATATTTTTTCCCCAGAACAATTTTCTCCAATTCCCCAACTTAAATTTTGTCTCTTCTGTTATTCTCTCATATAACATTAATCTTCTTTTCTTTTTGAATAGCATTTGATGTACTTATATAGCTTACTAAAATGCATAGAGATCATATTTGTTTGTTAATTAAACTGTGTACCTAAAGAATAACATTGTTCTTGGCACATAATAAATATTCTGTAAGTAAGTCCTGCAAGGATTCAGGGTTTACAATGTGAAAAAGAAGAAAGACATGCAAATGTAGCAAGTTTGACAAAAATGTGATTATTAGCTTATTTATGTAACTCTAACCCCTCTGTATATCACTTTGACAATAAAAAGCAAAAAAATTAATATAACTTATAATCTACATGAAGGTATGTCTGAATTTCTGTGAGTATTGAAGACCATATGGAAAATTGGAATAAAAGACTTCATGAAGAAACTGACTTGAATTGGGACTCAAAATTGAGTAAGAATTCTCCTTGAAAACAAAGTGCCCAACTTTGGAAAGAGCATGGGCAAAGAACTGGGGTCAGGAAAGGGAGACAGACATGGAATTCCAGTATGGTTAGACCATATGGTATGGGACAGGTGTGCTTGAAAATTACAGTGTAACACTGTGTTCCATTTTGCTGAGGGGAACATTGGAGAAAAACTGAGCACAGTGATAAAAGAGGCTAAAGACTATCCGATAAATCAAAATCTCTCTCTCACATGTACACATGCACAGAGAGAGAGGAGAGAGAAAGAGAGAAAAAAAGCATGATATTTTTACAAATGGATGGGGAATTGTAAGTATTTTCAAATTTTGTGATATATTCTTATATAAACCTTATTTTACATTTAGTTTTAGCTGCATAAGATTAGTTTGCAACCTAATGGAGTAGAAGGGCCTATATTCAATAAATGAAAAGTCTTCCAATTTCCAGTTTTAGACTTGCTCAGATGTTTGCTTCAGTCAAAGTTTCTAGTCAGTGAAAATGTTTAAGTAGAGTTTCTAACAACAGCTGAAATAAAACTTTGTCATGATTAATGCAAGATCTTCCTATTTTCAACATCATTCTTCTCACAAGAAGAAGCTTATGTGCTATAAGCTATGTTAAAACATGTGTGTATGTGTGTATGTGTGTGTAGATAATTACATAGATGATAAACAGATGTTTTCCAAGTAATTTCAGTTGTATATATTTCTACATGTATATGTGCATACTACATCTCTAGTGATTGTTCTACTTAGTCCTCCAATCATACAAAACTAAGTTTTTTTAACATTTATTTTTATTTTTTATTGTCAAGATATAGAGAGGGGTTTAAGTTACATAAATAATGAGTAAACTTCTTGTGAACCTTGTTAACCCTTCCCTCAATATTCCCCTAGAAGTTTTTAACTTTTCCTTCATTGACTGAACCTTTCATTTCTTAGTCCCACTACCTATCAGTAACCTAATTTTCAAAATTATGCCCAGTTCCCCCTGTTCAGCACCTCCAATCAATTTCATCCTCTAGACTCAGGTACTTTCTCTTCATTCCCAAGTTCTCTGCCAATTTTTACCCTCATGAGAACACTACTATTTCACACTCTAACCCCAAATTCCCATCTGGTTGCTCTATCTCTGATCTTCCCTCTCTCAAATCCAACCCTATTCTGAGGCCAGGATTATTTATGTGAAATAAATAGGGAATTCTACCACAACTGGACTTATCAAAAGTAAAGAAAGGCTAAGCAGTCCAGGGACAGAGTGGAAAGATTTAACTATCCAAAAATCAAATAGTCATTGGTCCAGATCATCGTTAGATATCAATGTGTATTTCTATGTTTCAGAAATGGTGGTTCATTCACACAGAATAATGAAAAAATATATATTAAAACAACCAGCTTCTAGACTTTGGACCAACCCTCTTGGTCCTGTAAATGTTGTCATCTTCTCCTCCTCTTTTATTTGCTTACCAGAGCTGCTGCAGTATGAAGGGTCTACAGGTCTTCCATTTTTATCAGAGCAGGCAATAGCTTGAAAGTGCACACCTTCTCCACATTCTTTGTTGTCTCCTTGTACTCGGAATCCTCCTCTCTGAGTCTCCTTTTTGCCTTCTGGAAGAATGCAATCTGACCAGTTTCCATAAGGTTGGGATGTAAATATGTCACAAGGACAAAGTTGTGTTTCCACAAGAGGATATAAGTTAGCATCCTGGCATTTCTCCTTCTTCCTGCTTTTCCCTGTTCCAAAAGAAAAAATAGATGTATTAATTTTGTATATGTTGTCTTGTTAAAGATCATTCACATTTTTATAAGCTCATAAAATGGCAAACTTTAAATAATGTGAAATTTTACTTTTTGTTTCATCCCCACCCCCTGATAGGAGAAAATCCTAGGACAATTGAACAATACCTAGAGCATTCAATTTAATTATTTTGGAAATTCAATTAATGTGGAGCTAAAATGATTTGTTGTTGGAATTATGTAAACAATATTTCAAAGATGTTTATGACAGTGTTTCATTTCTTTCTAAATCTCTAAGTAAATTCTAAGTTCTGGCAAATTAGGGTGATCCCTTCATTGCCAATATTTGAGTAATAAAAATGTGTATTGGTTAGTTGAGAAGCCTAATGAAGTATGGGGGGGGGGGGAAAGAAAAAAAGAGAAGCATAATAGAAAAGGGGAGAAGAGAAAGAAGGACAGAGAAAGTGAGAGCAGAGATTGAGAGAGTGGGAAGGGGATAAAGAGAGAGAGCACAAGAAAAATGTTCATTTATAACAAAAATAACAAAACAAATTATTAAGAAAACAGCTTGTACAAATAGATGCTATCTATATTTGTGCTAGCCTTAATTACTTGCCATCAATGTTTGAGGAGGATTTAAGCAATTTATTTAATGTAAGAATGATTTTTAGAATAAGAAACAAATTATCAAGAGTTCTTTACTTTGATTACATTTTAATAAAAATCAGCTCTAGACTCTAAATTCAGTACCAAATAGCACCAAAAAATTGATCCCTAGCACAAATTTAAGGCAATTTTCCAAATTAGGTCAGAATGTGTATCATGTATATAGTTGTTTTGAGTGTGTGCATGTGTGTGCATACCTGAACTAATGAAATGATACTTTGTGGCATGATATAAACAACTGCTTGTTCAACCACTTTGGAAAGTAGGATGGAGGTTCCTCAAAAGACTCCCCATAGAGCTCC
The DNA here is from genome assembly GCF_019054845.1 of Dipodomys spectabilis. NCBI lineage: Eukaryota > Metazoa > Chordata > Mammalia > Rodentia > Heteromyidae > Dipodomys > Dipodomys spectabilis. Next base: position 3,881,944 of record NW_024870758.1, on the reverse strand, counting down.
CCTATGACCCAGCAATCCTACTTTTGTGCTTTTACCCAAATGATCACAAACAAGACCATACTAAAGCTACCAGCACAACTGTTTATTGCAGCATTATTTACCATAGCTAAGATACGGGACCAACCGAGATGCCCCTCAGTAGATGAATGGATCAAGAAAATGTGATATACGTGTGCATGTGCGTGTGTGTATGTGTGTGTGTATGTATATATATAATATATATATATATATATACACATTGTGTGTGTGTGTGTATATATACATGCACACACATGAACAGACACGCACACACACACACACACACACACTCACACAACAGAACTCTATGCCTCCATCAGAAAGAATGACATTGCCCAGTTTGTTAGTAAATGGAAAGACTAGGAAAAAATTATTTTAAGTGAAGTAAGCCAGGCCCAAACAAACATAGGTCCCACGGTTTCCCTTATTTGCAATAACTAGTATATGTCTGAGATAAGCAGTCAGTCAGATAAGTTGATGTTAGGTGAAATGAACCCTAAGATAAGGACTCAAATGTTCTTTTCTTTATTGCTATTGTTTCTAACATATATATAAGATGATTTCTTTGTTGCTTTGTATGTCCCTCCCCCACGGTATAACCTGTTTTCACTGTATTTGATGTTAGTATAATTTGTGTAAGGGAAGGGAAAAAACTAATTGTATAAATAGGGATACAGATGGATTCATTGCAACAATGAAATGTACAAGACGCTATGTCAAAAAACGAGCTTTATAATTTTGATGGGGGGGGTGAGGGACGGGGGCAGGGGGAAGGGGGGAGATGGGAAGGGATGGGAAGGGTAAACAAAGGAGGAGGCAACAATGCTTGATAAGAAATGTACTCATCTTGCCCATGTAATTGTAACCCCTCTGTACAGTATTTTCACAATAAAAAAAAAGAAATGTATTCATTATCTTGCTCATGTAATTATAACCGCTCTGTACAGTATTTTCACAATAAAAAACTTATTTAAAAATTGTTTTAGTTACCATTCAACCTAAAATTTGTGATGATCCAATTTGGATACAACACATACATAGACAGTAACTAAAGTCTCAATAAAATTTTAAAAAAGAAAGATAAATCTATCAGAATGCCCCATTTTTAGTGAAGTGGTTTGTGTTTGTTTCTGCATGATTTTCTGTGTGTGGCTGAGTTGAGAGAAAGTGTCACAAAGTTTTTAAATCTGAGCCTGTGATTTCCATCATCATTCATATGAGATCATCTATTAAGTTTGCAGGTAAGTTACATCGGAATCCACCAATTAATCAAAATACAAGAATTAATTCCACAATAATTATGGGATTAATTCTATAATAATAAAAAGGCCTTGAAAAGTGGAAGAATTTTAATTTATTACTGAGTTTTTGTGTTACTTTGTTCAATATTAATTTTAAATAATCCATGTGACTAATTTACTAATTCAATGACTCATTTTGTTTTCTACAGTGAATGCTTTCTATGAGACTGACCACAGTTCTATTATCACTTAGAGATGAGAACACAAAAATATTAGACACCTAAAAGGACATAGTTAAAAATAGACAATTATTTCTAAAAGTCATTCAGTGTTGTTGTTAGCTTCAAGTCTGTAGAAAAATGCCTAACACTTCTCAAATATTTACTTTTATAAATAAAACATATTTGAAATAAAAGTCAACTTCATTTGAATTTTTAGTACTGGTTTAAAAATGAATTAATGCTCTAAAATTTTCAATAGTTTCCATTCTGATTTTGCAGGTGCCAAGTATCATTAGCAAACTTTCAAGAGGAAGCAAAAACCTGGGCATTAATTAGAAGTGTTCTTTCCCTTTAAAAGAAGTTATCTCTCATCTCTGAGATAAAAAAAAAGTGGCTAGGAAAATGGCACCTTCAGGCAAGGATTAGAAAACTGATCCCTGTACTTTATTCTGGTCACACACACTGTATCCTATTATATTATTTTTGTTTGTAAGAAAATTGTTTTATCTTAGTAATGTAAGAAATGTTGCACAAAATTCTATATATATATACTTTGTGGATAACAGAGCTCAAGTATTGCATATTTTAGTCTATGCTTTTAGTGTGATTATACATTTCACTTTTACTTATGAATGAACATATCGTTCATATGAAGGTATCTTGAGAAACCTGTAGTCACTTAAGGAAACTCATTTTTAATAACTCAAATTATGAATTTGATCAGAAAAGCTATGAATTCAATGGGATCTTGAATGGATGGGCGTCGGTGCCTTGTTTTTCATTAGCAATACCGATTACCATCTCAATGCTTATTTAGACATATTTCCTTTGGTTCATCAGATTCAGTTCTCTGCACGTAAAAATATATATGCAAAGCCAGGCACTGGTGGCTTATGCCTGTAATCCTAGCTATTCTAGAGACTGAGATCTGAGGATCGCAGTTCAAACCAGCCTAGGCAGGAAAGTCCATGAGACTCTTATCTCCAAAAAACCACTCAGAAAACCAGAAGTGGCACAGTGGCTCAAGTGGTAGAGCACTAGCCTTGAGTAGAAGAGCTGATGGGTATGGCATTCAGGCCCAGAGTTCAAGCCTCATAACCGACAAAAAAAAAAAAGAAGAAGAAGAAGTTTGCTAAGGAGGCTGAGATCTACCAGGTTGGGCAGGAAAGTCTGTGAGCCTCTTAACTTCAATTAATCACCAAAAAGTTGGATATGAAGCTGTGGCTCAAGTGATAGAGTGCTAGCCTTGAGAACAATGATCAGACTTTAAGTTCAAGCTCTAGTACCAGAAATAATAATAATCAAAGAAGTTCTAGCATACTACCTAGACAAGTAGTAAAATAGTTTACTGCCTCAGTCATTTGAATATTGCATGCATAATTTGTTTCAGGACTTCAATTAAACTATCAATTGCACTAACTTTCAATTATCTTTTGCAGATGTACACAGAACAGCCCACAAGATTCAGAATCAATGTACATAAACTGAATTTTACTTACTGAAATTTTAAGGTTTCGAATTGCTTTTAAGCTAATTTCAAAATGAATAAAAGTGAGATTAGATCTTGCCTTTGATGTTGTTTCTAAAGTGGTCACTGCTTTCAAGTTTGGTGAGTTCCTAGCACAAAAAAGTAGCAGACTTTTAGCATTATTTATCTAAATGAAATCGGTATGCAAGTCAGACATGGTAAAAACATGCCTGTCTACTCAACTACATGAGAGACACAGGTAGGAGGATCAGACTTTGGGTCTGGCAAAAAACATAAGATCCTATGTGAATAAATAAATGAAGTAAAACCGGGTCATTGGTTGAGTTTCGAATGGTGGAGTTCTCACTGAACAAACATTAAGTCCTGAGTTGAAACTCTAGTACCACCAAAAAGAATAAAGTTAACACAAACTTTCTCTCAGTGAGAGCTTCTAATCTTCCTGGGAGATGCACAGAAGTACAGTTTGTCTTATCACAAACAGTGAAAGGTGCACCCTACCTGTGAGCTGTCGTCTCCTGGTTTGGGTGGCTTCACAACTCCCAGAGCAAGGTGTAAACTTGGACCAAGGAGTAAAGGTACACTCATCTCCTCGACATGGCACAGTACATTCTTGAACAAGAACAGGCATACCATTTTTCTGCTTGAGACATTCCATCATTTCAGCTGACTGATTATCATCAGAGATGCAGGAGACAGCTAGAAAAAAAATTCTTTTGTTATTCTTGGGATCTTATTTTGATTAAATCAGGCACCTGCTGGTTCTTTGACAAAATAGGAGAACTCCCTAATGTTTGAAATTTGTTTTTCACTATGATTGCATGTGCTGTTCAATATAGCTAACCTTCTTGCTCCCTGGAAATGAAACTTTTATTGTTGCCATTGGAGGAATTTGAGGATTTAATTGGTTTCATTATTAATCTAAACCTTGCATTGACAGCAACCAAATAACTTCCAGTAATTTATTATACATCCTGCTTATGAGCTTCTGATCCCTAGAGATTATATAAGACTAGAAAAAGCATCTGTAAGAAAAATGGAGAAGGGCACCAAAAAAAGGATAAAACTGATTTTTTTTTTAATCATGAGGACTTTACCCAGACTTTATTAAATTTTTTGGTGGGTTTGTTGGTTGGTTAGATGCACTTATGGAATTAGTCCAATACTTACCTCACAGTCTGTAGTTAAAAAGGAAGTTCTGCTTTCTACAAATATTTTTCTTATTAATATTTAATCATTAGTTAAAATGTTTAAATCACCTTTTCAAGTAAAACTCATAATCTACGTAGATAAATCCTACTACAATTACCTTACTGCGGCTAGTAACTTTCCTCCCACAAGCTTTTCAACTAGGATTGTCTTCAATCATATAAAATTACTAATAATCTTGAGGTAAAACATTTATGAAGGTTTACTTAAATCTTTATTTGCTTCTTTAGGTTCATGCCATTTATTTTATCTGATTATGAATTCATGATTTCAGTGAATCTTTTATTCACCCTGTTTAGTTATGAATTCTGTGATTCTCTAGATCAGCATTTCTGAACTTCAGCACTGATGAATTTTTAGATTAGATAATATTTTTGTGGGTACCTCTGAAAAGCTTGCCAAGAATAAGATTTTATTAGCAGCATCCCTGATTTCTTCTCATAAGATAGTAACAGAACACACCCCTTCAAGTGGTTACAACTAAAAATATCTTTAGATTTTTCCAGGAGGAGAGGGAGGTAATATTGCCTCAGTGGAGAAGCACTCTTTCTTAAAATTTGTCAAGTCAATGTACAGAGGGGTTACAGTTACAGATGTAAAGTCCTAACAGTGCTGCCTATTGAAGATAGTTTCCATGCCACTCATCTCAACTTGCTGTATCAGCATGTCTGGGTAAGAAGTCTAGGAATATTTTTGTTTCTAAATGTCCTATGTGATTTAGATCCAGTCCATATTGACTACCATGTTTGGCTTGGTGCCACTAGGCACAATGTTTGTTCATGGATAGTTTCTGAGTATATCATCTTAACAATACCAATTTAAGATCAGTTTTTATTAGAGCTACTTAAAAGTTTTCCATGTGACAGATATAAAGACATGTAGCCCAAGATCAATCCTGTTAAGAAATCTTTATGAAATTTCTCTAGACAAGGGGAAGATATATAAGGGCTTCTACCAGTTGCACATTTTCTTTATATATTGAAAAACTTTCCTTATTCTGGGTGTGACAGAGGACAAGTCTATTTGAATATCACAAATTTCATTCCAGTACTGGTGGAAGCCAAAGCCATTTAATGATTCAGGGCCAAGGAATTCACTAAGATGACAATGGCCACATACACAATACTTCCCAGTGCAGACATCTGCTTTGTAGCAGGTGGAGCTATTCATTCCATTTGAATTACTTCATGTTTCTGTTTTTATCCACTTCTTCAGAACAAAGTCCACTGAATATCAAGCCAGCATCACCTGCATTTTCTTTGTTGGAAATATTGCAATCACTAATGATGAATATACATTATCTTAAGTATGGTACAAAGATTGCATGATTTGCATGCTTAGGTAACCAATTTGGATCAATTTAGAGAAATTTTATCTTGCCAAGTCTTTTATTTGTTTTTCAAAGTGACAATGCACTGAATAATTTGATAGAGAATTTTAAGAGAGAATTTTTTAAAAATTCGATTTGGAATGCAACCCTTTAATGTTGTATGAATGCAGAATCTTTCAATGATAAAGTATAAAATATTTTATTTTCTGTGTTTTTATGAATAAGTTTAGAATGTGAAAACAATAATAAATAATAATTGGATGATACTTGGAAGTTATACAAACCACCTAAATTAGAATAAAATTGCATTTTAGAGGTCTACATTGAGCTCTTCTGAATTGATGAAGAAAGTATATGAAATTAAGAGAGAATATCAAAAACATTTGGTGAAGTTCTCATTATGTAATCAAACTGAAATGAAGTAAAATATCAATGACTTAAACAGAGTTATTGAAATTTAGAACATTTTTCTATTTTTAGTTTCACAATGCTAAAATAAATATAATATGACCATTACAAAGAGTGTTAAAAATCCTAAAAAAAGTCTTCCAAGTATTGCAGTTGCAATTAATACTGCCAATTATTGTTAGCCTTTGCATTTATTTTTAAATATAATTAAGCTAATAGTTCTCCAAGCAAGTATATATATATATATATAAAATCCCTTTCCTAGTCTCATTATTTCCCTGGTCATCCTCAGTAACTGAAAAATAGACTATGGAAAAAATCTTGCTTAAACCTTCACCTTCCCTCAGTGGTTACTTTAAAAATATCATGTTTAATCAACACATCAGCTTATAACTTCAACCCATTCATTGCATTATCAATTCTGTGCAAAGAAAATCAGATCTGTTTCTACTATACAAACTGGTATGACTGTGTAGTCTAATACAGACAATCAAGGTCTCTGAGAACCACAGAATACATGCAAAATGTAAGCATGAAGTTTGATAATGGCCACATTATCCTATAAATGAAAAATAAAGGGTAGGAAGCAATTATGAAACCACAGACCATTCAATCATGGTTAGACTAAGAGTTACCATTTTCAGATTCTTTTTTTTTTTTTCTGCCAAGGTGATGTACAGAGGGTTACAGGTGCATAGATCAGGTAACAAGTATATTTCTTCTTTAACAATGTCACCTCTTCCCTTGTTTTCTCCAAGTTTTTTCCCTCTTAACCTTCTCCCCCCACAAGGTGTATAGTTCAGTTTCAACATAGTGTCTAGTGAGTATCACTAATAAATTAGTTCACACTATTTCTGTGCTTCCCCTCACACTCCCCCCAATCATGCAAACTTACATACAAGAGAAAAAGGACAGAAATAAAAACAGTGACAAAAGGAGAGAAATAGGACAAAAAGCAAACAAAACAAAACAAAAAAATTAAAAGTAAAATAAAAAAAAACTCTTGTTCCATTTCTTGGAGTTCATTTCAATAAACCTCATTTTATATGATTATAAGGACATTGTTAGTGAGCCTTTTCAATCCTCTCCTAAATACCCCCCTTTGGTCCCATTGTGTGAATGTTTAGAGTCCTGTTGAATTTATCATATCATACTATATTTTTTGTCTTCTGCTATCCATTGTGTTTACTTGTAGTTTATATGCACATTCTAATAAGGAAACCATGCAACCTGTGTTTCCTTGGGTCTGGCTTACTTTGCTTAATATAATTTTTTCTAAGTCTTTCCATTCCTTATGAATGGATCAGTGTCATTCTTTCTGATGGAAGCATAGAATTCCATTGTGTATAGATGCCATATTTTCCTGCTACATTTTCCAATAAGGGCCATCTAGGTTGATACTGTAACTTGGCTATGGTAAATAATACCTCAATGAACATGGTTGTGCTGGTAGCCTTAGTGTGACCTGGTTGGTGGTCAATTTACTAATTGCCCAGGAGTGGTACTTCTGTGTCAATACAGTGTAGGATACTGAGGAAATTCTTTAAAAAAGCTTCTATATACTGTCCACCCAACCATAGCTCACACCCGAAATCCTAGCTACTCAGCAGGCTGAGATCTGAGGATCAGCTTTGAAGACAGCCTGGGGAAAAATAAAATCTATAGAACTTTTTTTGTGTGTGTGAAAATACCCTACAGAGGGGTTACAATTACATGGGCAAGGTAATGAGTACATTTCTTATCAAGGATTGTTGCCTCCTCCTTTGTTTTCCCTTCCCATCCCTTCCCATTCTCACTCCTCCACCACCCCCCCTCCCCCCACCGGCCAAAGTTGTAAGGTTTGTTTTTCGACATAACAACTTGTACATCTCATTGTTGCAATGGCTCCCCTCCACAAATTACACCAACATCAAATATGATGAAAACAGGGGTTATACCATGGGGGAGGGACATACAAAGCAACAAAGAAATCATCTTATAAATATGTTAGAAACAATCACAAGAAAGAAAAACATTTGAGTCCTTATCTTGGGGTTCATTTCCCTAACATCAACTTATCTGACCTTTTCTGCATGACTCAGACATATACTAGTAATTGCAAATAAGGGAAACCATGGAACCCATGTTTCTTTGGACCTGGCTTACTTCACTTCATATAATGTTTTCCTAGTCTTTCCATTTCCTAACAAATGGGGCAATGTTATTCTTTCTGATGGAGGCATAGAATTCCATTGTGTATATATACAACATTTTCTTTATCCATTCATCTACTGAAGAGCATCTGGGTTGGTTCCATATCTTAGCAATGGTAAATAATGCTGCAATGAACATTTCTTAATAGAGACCCAGAAACACAACAAATCAAAGAAAAGTTGGACAAATGGGATTGCATGAAATTGCAATGCTTCTGCATGGCAAAGGACATAGCTAGCAAGATCAATAGAAAGCCCACAGATTGGGAGAAGATCTTCACTAGCCATATAACAGACAAGGGTCTCATATCTAAAATATACCTGGAACTCAAAAAATTAAATCCCCCAACAACAAATCCTCAAAGAAACAACAGCCCAATAAATAAGTGGACTAAAGACTTAAAGAGAAACTTCTCTGAAGAGGAAAGAAGGATGGCCAAGAGACACATGAAGAAATGCTCAATCTCTCTAGCCATAAAAGAAATGAAAATCAAAACAACATTGAGATACCACCTCACCCCAGTTAGAATGGCTATACTCAAGAACTCTAATAACAACAGATGCTGGAGGGGATGTAGACAGAAGGGAACCTTACTGCATTGTTGGTGGGAGTGCAAACTTGTTCAACCACATTGGAAAGTAGTATGGAGGTTCCTCAAAAGACTCCACATAGAGCTCCCCTATACAGGGTCCAGCAATCCCATTTTTGGGCATTTCCCAAATGATCACAAAGAAGATCATACTAAAGCTACCAGCACAATAAAATCTATAGGACTCTTACCTCCACTTAACCATATAACAGCCAAAAGTGGAGCTGTAGCTCAAGTGGCACAGCGCCATCATTGAGAAAAAAAAGTGAGATCATGAAAGCCCTGAGTTCAAGCCCCTGTACTAACACCAAAAATAAAGAGAAAATGAAAAAGAAAGCTTTATCACTCTAAAATTGGCACTGTAAACAAAACAAACACACAAAGAAATGAAAAAAGAAGAAATTAAAATAAATGGGAATAAGTAGAAGTCAGAGATATAGGGCAATTTGGAGGTCTCACATTGAAAAACTCATGAAATATACTTATTTTATGTTAAGTGCAATATAATTCTGTGGCCAATATTAAAGATACCTAGTAATGTTAAGTCAACTTTCAAGGGATAAAAACAAGCAGCTTATGTAATTCTAAAATTATATGTTTTAGCATCAAACAAAACTAAAGGTAATTATTTTATTGCTTTTTTGAGTAAGTTGTGGAGCTATCTTTAGACCCAACTTATTGAATAAATGGGAATGATAGCACAACCTACACCAATGATAAAGTGACTCAGATGAAGTACAGTACATAGCACAAAACTCAGCATTCCTTACATTAGTACATGATTTCAAGAGCAATATATTAACATAAAAATAGCTACCAGGACTGGGATGTGAGAAATGGTGGAAAAAAGAAGAGTCTGCCATCACCTCTCTTAGTTCAGAATGAATTTTCCTAATCTCTCATTGCCCTCTTAAACCCTTACATGTGTCACTGTAGACTCTCTTGAATTATAACACTGGAGTCTGTTCCAAAAACTTCAAATCTCTCTCAAGGTTATTGTCTACTTCTAAGTGCTAAATTATGTGTCTACTCAGCGGCTATAAAAATGAACCTTATATTCTATCATATAAGATTACAACTCCAGGAAGTGTCAGACATTAAAATCTAAGCATCATGACTCAAGATTTTTAACACTGAGCAGAGAAAGACTTTCATGTAAGGAAAGTGAATGTTTTCCCATAAGAGTGTTTGTCATAATTATATCTGTACTCCTCCCTTCCTTGATGCAGTCACATCCAGCAGAAGTAGGTGCCATATTTCTCTCTGCTAAAGCTGAATTAATAAAGATTTTTACATCTAGGGAGGATTTAGGCATATGTCAAATGCTTCCTGAGCATTGCAAACACTGGAGTTTGATTAGTGATTGGAAGGGAAGTAACATAAGACAGAAAAATACCCATTGGCTTAAGATAAGAATAAAACACTTTTAGGGTTCAGATTCACGATGACCTAGTTATTCTACCTCCTGTAGAGGGGGCCATTAAAATGCTCACCTTCCCTAAAGTCTTACCTTGATCCATCCACTCAATCACAAAATACATATAAGGAACTTTAAATGATGAAAGCATTGAGTGTGTATTTACACACTCTCACACACACACACACACACACACACACACAGAAATAATCTGTTTTCTCCGAGACCATAATTTATGGCAGTGAGAGTAGAGACCACAATGGCAGTATGATATTGTAGTTTCCCTAATGGTGAGAACCCAGGAAAAATATGGTGTAAAAGGGAAAAGTATGCGTTTGAACGTTGAATGAAAGGTTATATAATGTGCAGGTTGAAAATAAAAGAAGCCCTTACTGATCATCTATCTGTTAGTGAATTTGTATTTAGTTGAACTCTGAGTTCCTGGTCCTGCAGATCACATCAAATCATTGCAGGCCACAATCTAGAGAAAAGATTTTACTTTTGGTGTTTTCAAGTATTTTCAAAATTATACTATAAAAGTGGGAAAGGACTTTCTATTAGGAAAATACACACTTCTTTCTGATTCTTTCTGTTTCTACCTGCATTTACATACCCAAGGGGAATGGCAATGTAATCCTTGGTATATTAATTATTAAACTTTGAATATTGGTCTTCATTGGAGGAAAATTGTACTCTCAAGCAAAATGATTCTAGGTAGAACTAGCAAGATGCCATTATTGGGCCTTGTTTAGCATAGAGCTCTTAGAGAGGGTGCCAAAGACAAAGAATTTTCCTTTGTGGAAAAATAAGGAAGCAGGCATTTGAGCCATGCTGCTCTGAAAACCACAAACACCTGCCAAATGGGAGTGCCATGGTGCTCTAGAACCTTCCAAAGTAATATGAATACTCAAGATCACATGTGCCTAGATATGGTGTTTAGCAAGGTACATAATGTGTTTAGAGTGAGTAACTACTTACCTTCCCCTGTTATTTGAATTTCTTCCCTTCTAGCTTCATAATAAAGAACAAATGCTTTGTCAGAGAACTCAAAATAATCTGAGAATGTGGCAAAAATAATAATGCATGGATTTATATAAGTTCTTAATGTGTCTCACAGTTAAGTTTTAAAAATCACTGCTATTAAAATAGGAAGATGGGACAGTTTAAATGATAAATGCTGGTCTTCCTGCCTCTTGTCAGCTCTAAATTTTGATAGCAAATTATGATATAATAAGATTCTCTTCTTCTCAGTGATGATATGAAGGGAGTAGAGGTAACTGGCCTGGTTATAAGAAATGATAATTTTCTGCCTGGGAGACAAAATAACAATGAATCCTGCTGCTTTGTCTACAATCAACTTCACCAAAAATAGCCAAATTGTCTGAAGTTGTTTCTGACCAGAGTTCAACTCTAATCATTGAAAGAAAGGTAGAAGGAATTTCTTTCAAGGCATCATGACTTCCAGGAATTGGATAAGAAGCCCAGGGCACAGCCATTCAATGATGGCTCCCGTACCATGGCTGAGGGCGAGGTGCCTGCACTGCTTTGCTTCCCAGAGTTTACAGAGCAAACTGTTTGGAAGCATTTCAGCTTCTTTCCCCTTGGAATCCACCACGAAAGCATCAGTCCTAATTCAGGGAATATCTTGAGCCACTTCTCCTCCCCTTTCTCATTTCTCCCCATCACTTCTATTTCCTTCTAATCACCCACCATAGCAGAAAGTGGAGAGCTTTTGATCTTTACAATATAATAGATTTTTCCTGCAATACATCTTTGTTTGTTCTCAAGTATATTTTTCTTGTCTTTTTTTTTTCCTGCAGTCACTGTTGCAGAAAGACAAATGTGACTTGGGTAAAGATATAAATTAAGAATTATCTTAAAAACATAAAGCCTGACATTTACATTTTTCACCTCTAGGTTCTGAGTCTCAAGAGATCTGAGCCTGAGCCTGGTACATGTATTGATGTGTCTCTAATAAGGAACTGAAGCACTTTAGGCTTCTGATAAATAGAATAGATGTAATCTTTGAAGCATGATAGAGCAATCAGTAGGGATTATTGAGCCATGGGTCCAAGGTGTTGGGGGAGACTAAGTATCAAATGATGAAGGACTTAAGTATTCTCCAAGACAGCTAAATAGAAGCATTAGACTAGTACTTACACAGAAGGTGATTTGTATCAGAATGTAGAAAAAGTAGAAAAGAATAGAATAGAAATAGAAATAGAATAGAAAAATAGAAAAACAATAGAAATTTATTATATTAGAGTTCTGAGGTCCCAAAATCCAAAATCAAATTCACTAGGCTAATTCAAGGTAGTAGAAAGATTAATTCCTCTGGAGGCTATAGAGAAGGATTTGTTATTTTATCTTATCCAATTCCCAGAGGCTGTCTCACTAAGAGCCACTTCCTCCACATTAAAATCTGCTACTGTAATATCAACACAACTCTCTTGTTTCTCGGCTTCCACCTTGATAACACCTCCTGCTTTACTCTCATAAGGACTTCTGTGATCACTTTGGACTTACAGAAACCATCTACCATAATCTCACCTGAAGAGTTAATTTCTTTGCATCTACCCCATCCCTTTTTGTTATACAAGATAACTTAATTTCAGGATCTCACAATTATGACTTAGACAACCTGAAGTCTAGTAGTTAGTCTATCATAAAGAGCACTGCCCACCCACTAGAATAACAACCAGCCCTACTTTACATATTCACAGTAAGAAAAATCAGAGTTGACACTCAGATTTCCTATTTCTAGCTTTCACAACAAAGTGTTTGTGTATGTACCTGTATGTGTCTATATGTACACGTACACATGTGCTATATATGTGTGTATTTGTATACTAATATTGGTTTGTTCAGTTGTCTTACCAGATTCCTTAATTTTCATAAGTTAAGCATAATTAAGAATGTACATTTACACTAACTTAACAACTGTATTCAAATGAGAAATACCAGTATGTGGGCTAGACCAAATCAAAGAAAATACAAATCTTCTTTAATCCATTTAATGGTTGTGGTTAACATAGGTTTATAAACATGGTAGATAGTAAGGTAAAGTCTCTTTGGAGGAATATCATTTTTATCAATAATGGAATGAGAACAGGTAGAAAAAAAGGCTATCCTTTGTTATCCTTTTCAGGAAATGTTTTCTGTAGAAACTTTGATGCAGAGATGCTCTGAACAATTCACTTGTAGGGAATAACAACATTCTTGAACTACTGCCACCTTCTACCTCATGTTAAGAGCCAACAGCTAGCTTGGGTTAGGATGTACAATATGGTCACAGGTTTATGTTTGGAGAAGGATCTTCTCATTTTAGCTCTGTGTAGTTACCCAGGATTCAGGAAAGCGGTAAAGGGGGTAAAGAATAGTATAGTCCTCTTGCTGATCACTCATGCTAGGGTAGACAATACCCTTAGAAGTGTAAGGAACAGTTCTAAATATATTTTAGATATGAGACCCTTGTCCATTATATGGCTAGTGAAGATCTTCTCCCAATCCATGGGCTTTCAATTGATCTTGCTAGCTATGTCCTTTGCCATGCAGAAGGTCGCCAATTTCATGCAATCTTATTTGTCCAAACTTTCTTTGATTTGTTGTGTTTCTGGGTCTTTATTAAGAAAATTTTGGTCTGTGCCAAGGAGCCCTAGAGTTTCTCTTATTCCTTCCTGTAATGTTTTCAGGGTATCTGCTTTGATTTCAAGGTCTTTGATCCATTTGGAGTCGATTCTGGTGCAGAATGATATATAAGGATCTAGCTTTAGGTTTCTACAGGTGTTCAATCAATTTTGTCAGTACCATTTACTGAAGAGGCTGTCTTTTTTCCATTCTATTTTTTAGCTCCCTTCTTGAAGATTAGGTCTTTGGGTTCATTTCTGGGATTTCAGTTCTATTCCATTGGTCCTGAGGTCTGTTTTGTGCCAGTACCAAGCTGTTTTGTGTACTATGGCTTTGTAGTAGAGTTTGAAGTTTGATATTGATATTTCTCCAGCACTGTTCTTTCTGATAAGAATTGTTTCTGCTATTTGAGGTTTCTTATTGTTCCATATGAATATTTGGATTGCCTCTTCTATACTCCCAACAAAAAATCCTCAAAGAAACAACCGCCCAATGAATAAGTGGGCTGAAGACTTAAAGAGAGAGACTTCTCTGTAGAGGAAATAAGAATGGCCAATAGACACATGAAGAAATGCTCAACTTCTCTAGCCATAAAAGAAATGCAAATCAAAACAACATTGAGATTTCACCTCACCCCAGTTAGAATGGCTATCATCAAGAAATCTAATAACAACAGATGCTAGAGTGGATGTGGCCAAAAGGGAACCCTTCTGAATTGTTGGCAGGAATGTAAACTTGTTCAAACACTTTAGAAAGCATTATTGAGGTTCCTCAAAAGACTACACATAGCACTCCCCTATGACCCAGCAATCCCACTTTTGGGCATTTATCCAAATGATCACAAACAAGGTCATACTAAAGCTACCAGCACATCTATGTTTATCACAGCATTATTCACCATAGGTAAGATATGGAACAAACCCAGATGTCCCTCAGTAGATGAATGGATCAAGAAAATGTGATATATATACATAATGGAATTCTATGACTCCATCAGGAAGAATGACATTGTCCCAATTTTTAGGAAATGGAAAGGCTCGGAAAAAATTGTATTAAGTGAAGTAAGCCAGACTCAAAGAAACATAGGTCCCATGGTTTCCCTTATCTGCAATAACTAGTATATGTCTAGGACAAGCAGAAGAGGTCAAAAGCTATGTACATGTGACCATATAACTTGATGCTAGGCAAAATGAACCCCAAGATAGGGACATAAGAGATTTTATCTTTGTTGTGGTTCTTTTTTATGTACTTATAATGTACTATGTGATTTTTGTTTGTTTCTTTGTATATTCTTCTCCCAAGGTACAACCCCTGTTGTCACTGTATTTGATTCCAGTATTCTGCATCTTGTTATACATTTTTCTAATTTGGGGAAGGTAAGGGAAATAATAAAATGCTGAAATAAGGATACAGGATGACCTATTGTAACAGTACAAGACAGTATGTTGAAAATGAACTTTACAACTTTAGGGGGGAGGAGGAAGGAAGGGAGGGAGTAGGTGGGGAGGTAGGGAGGAAAGGGATAGTAGGGGGAAAATAAAGGAGGGTGTAACAATGCTCTATAGGAAATGGACTCATTAACTTGATCAGGTAACTGTAACCCCTCTGTACAGTATTTTTACAATAAAAATATATATTAAGAACATAAAAAGAAGTGTAAGGAAGAACAGAGAAGGCAGTCATATAGCACCAACATTTCTACAGCACAGAGTGGAGTCACCTTGGTTTCATTATGCTAATATTCCCACTCAACATCATACTCCAGGCCTTTTCTGACTTCAACCACTTGCATTTTACTAAGCAATCACCTACATGTTCTAATTCACTGAGTAAATATTCTGAAAAAATTTCTTTTTTAATTTATCAGTAGAATAGAATGTACTTTTGCCTGCTATTATACAAATAAATCCATTTGGAAGATAAAGCCAGTTCTTGGCATGCCCCAAGTGCTTTCATTTCCCTGTTGTATTTAATCTCTTTCTCTGTAGGGTACAGCATCAGGGAACAGAGTATTTGGAGTCCCCATTCTTCAAAACTATATTTGAAGAAACTATGCACTTATGATTACATGCTGACTGACATATACGCAACTTTTGAGTGGGAACAGCATGAGTTGTGGAAATTGAATTAAACAATAAACCTGTAATTGCTTGTTAGGGTGTTTTAATTGACTCATAAGTACCATATGCGAAGCTGTGTGGCTGCAGGGGCCCAATTATAAGCTTGCTTATGGAAAGATACAACTCATTTTGCATGTTGGAAATATATTCCCCAATTATTGTTGCCCTCTCTGAAAAGAAGAATTTTCAAATAAATACAAAATGCTTAGTAAGCTAATAGCATACAGTACTTAGTTCCTTAGGTAATGTAGAAGCATTTTATTTATATTCTAATACAAGATCTGAAAATGTGCAGTTGAAAAAGGCTCCTTTGCTTTATTCCAAGGCATTTGTTGAGCCCTGAAGCCTTCTATGTTCCCAGCAAACTAAAGAAATGTTCACAGCTAGGGCTCTTGGCTTCAAGCTATTTGACCCTTTACTGAAAAATATTGACAAAAATAAGCACTCCAGGAGGAAAGGAAACAAAAATAATACCATGAACAATTCTTAAGTTAAATATAAAGAATAGTTAATATATGTGCAGGTCATAGAGGAGGAAGAAGGAAGACCTTAAACTCTGGCTGTGGCTAACTAGAAGGAATGCTAGAATTGTGGTCAAGTGACCAAGGCACATTACAAGAAATTAATCAGTACTGAGTGGCTCTAGGCTTTGGAGAATTTTTGCCATAGTGGGAATCAAGGGTAATCCAAGTTAACATTCTAGTCAACTCAGGAAATTAGAAACTTCTAAGCAATTAGAGTAGAGAAGAAGTGACTTGGGGAGAATCCTGAAGCCAAAGCAGTAGTAAACAAAATTGACCTTCTCTTGAACAAAATGTAGCTTGGCAAACTGGCATGTTTACTTGAGAATGAATATCTCAAACACCAATAATGTCCATCAGCCACACCATGAAACAAGCAACATAAATATAAGTTCAAAACAATGGTTTACTTATTAACAAGAGGTCAAGACAAGTCTCTGAAATCACTCTTCCCCTAAACTAGGACGAAAATATACATAGAAACACATAGAAATAGGGGCTGGGAAGGTGGCTCAGTGGTAGAGCGCTTGCCTTGCATGCCTGAGGCCCTGGGTTCGATTCCTCAGCACCACATAAGCAAAAAGATAAAAGCCGAAGTGGCACTATGGCTCAAGTGGTAGAGCGCTAGCCTTGAGCTGAAGAGCTGAGGGACAGCACTCAGGCCCAGAGTTTAGGCCCCATGATGGGACCCAAATAAAAACAAACAACAAAAAAAGAAACATATAGAAAGAGATGAGATACTTTATAACAAGTTCCCCAGCTAGTCCTTCCATCGGATTTTCTATTAAAGTCATTTCTCCAATATAGAAATATCAAAGATTATATTGAAAAAAAACATTCTAAATGAATATAAACAACATTCAACACAATATTTGTCAGCAATAACTATAAAAAAAGATGTGGCAGTTCATGTGGAGTATTGTTTAGAAGTAAAGTTATTTTATAATGTAGAGATTAGTGACTCCCCCTGGTTTTATAATGCCTTTGGATAGCACTGTTTTAATTAATTCTTCCATTAAAAGTGTTTCAGTGGAGAACAAATGAAAATGAGTACAGGGGCTGGGAAGGTGGCTCAGTGGTAGAGTGCTTGCCTTGCATGCATGAGGCCCTGGGTTCGATTCCTCAGCACCACATAAGCAAAAAGAAAAAAGCCGGAAGTGGCGCTATCGCTCAAATGGTAGAGTGCTAGCCTTGAGCTGAAGAGCTGAGGGACAGCGCCCAGGCCCAGAGTTCAGGCCCCACGACTGGACCAAAAAAAAAAAAAAAAGAAAGAAAAGAAAAGAAAATGAGTACAGTGATCCTTTTGGATGTTATGAAAATGTTCTGGAGCTAGGTATTAAAGATAGTTCCACAAACATCCATGAATATGCTAAAGCCAACAAACTGTATTTTATTTTTTGCCAGTCCTGGGCCTTGAAAGGTGGGCCTGGGCCCTGTCCCTAAGCTCCTTTTCTCAAGGCTAGCACTCTATCACGTGAGCTACAGCACCACTTCCATTTTTTGTGTGATAAATTGGAATCTCATGGACTTTCCTGCCCAGGCTGGCTTCAAACCTCAATCTCAGCCTCCTGAGTAGCTAGGATTTCAAGCATGAACCTTTGGTGCCTGGTAAAACTATGCTTTTTAAAAAAAATGATTTTTTTTTATTTCAACAAAGCTGCTATTAAAATTTAAAAATCCTCAGTTTTAAATAAGTGTATGTGATTTCTGAAGACCCCACATCCCTTGTTACAGTAATCACATCAATTAAATACATTTCTAGAATTTCTAGAGTCACAAACATTTATCAAATTAGAACTCTGTGCAACACTACTTGGAAGATGCAATTAGTTGACTCTACAACATAATGGTAATAAAACCTGAACTTTTGATTAGAAGAATGCTCAGTAACTATATAGGATATTTAGTTTCCATCATATAGGGAATATTAATAAATGCATAAATATCTACAAATCTATATAACTGAATATTTTCAAATCATGTTAAGTATTGGGTACTGAGTTAAAGTTAATTTCTTGCTGTGATATAAAATCCTAGCAGGTAAGAAATCACCTAACTTTTCTTACAAATGTAGTTTTTCTTTGGTTCTTTGTAAATCACAGCCTCATTAGGAGAGTAATCGAATGATGAGTTGCTTTCTGGTATTTTCAGGCCATTTTTCTCACAGCATTTAAAAAGATATCAGTTCAGATACTTTAAAAAAAACTTCCATACCTAAATTCTGTGACTTATGTTGAGCAAAGCCTCAATTCAAATTGAATGGAAGGGTTGTTTTTTTTTTTTTTTTTTTGTATCTTTCATATACAAAGACAAACTCATGCAAACTTGAGACTACAGACCATCAGACTATGCAATGTGCTAAAAGGTTTATGCTCAAATCCCTATTTTATGTACAAGTCCAAGGGAAAGGTATATTTGGAAAGTACAAAAGGATAAATATGCTAATTTACACTGTATGTAGAGGATGATTTATTCATTTTTTAAAGATTATGGCAGTATTTATATAAGTTTCAGCTGTATCTCTGCAAACAGCTGTCGTAGAACTAACTTCCAAATCAGAAATAAACATTGGGCTAGGTTGTTTGTAACAGGTGCTCTGGGTTGACAGATGGTTATTCCCTAGTCACCTGCTGTACTTTCATAAAGGCACATTATTCACTCCAACAAATAATGATAGATTTTTAAAATGTACTTATTCTTGGAGTGTGAAAGGTAAGACTCTATAAAAGCCTGTGTACCAGTGAAATTCTAACCAATCTGCCAGGAAATAAGCAATCTGGATAATGAATGCTGTATCATTTATCAGGAAGCTAAACTTTGCATTATATAATCATTCTAGTAACAGTAACTAAGTAACAAATGAGATGTGAAACTTGAATTTGGAAATAATTTAGTGTTTTCTATTGAAAAATAACTTCAAAGACCCAAGATATTAATTACCTTATTGCTACAGGAAAACAGGAAATCAGCACAATATCCACATTTATTTTCCTCACTTATCAGAGGATACTGTGTTTTCTTATACATCTATCTACATAAACATTTTTCTAAGGAACTTAACTTCTCTTTTAATATATTTTATTTTTCACCAACACATAGTAATTGTATATGTCTGTGGGACATTTCAAAATATATAACATATAATGATCAGATTAGGGGAACTGGCTTATCTATGATCCAAACATATATTTTGAGTCTAGAACCTTCAAAATCTTCACAATTTGCTATTTTTCAAATCTGAATTATCTATTATTAATCATAATTACCCTTTGTGCATTAGAACATGAGAATTTATTTCTTCTCTTGGATATAAATATTCCTTTTAAAGAAACAAATGATCCTCTTTTCAGATCACTGCAAGGATTCATGCTTACCATGTAATCATTAGCAACATCATTACAACATATTGTCTACTATCTACAAAGCTGATGTCATATGAAGGATGCACTTGTCTTCATTTTGTTTGATCTTCACCTGTGTAGAATCTGCCAAGATACTACTGAAATTATGTTAATTTAATTGCATATCTTCTTTGGTCCCTCTGGAGACAATGCATTGGCTACGTCTTTTATAAAAACAAATTTGCTACTTATTCATTGATTCCCTTTTAGAATCTCAGACTTAATGAAAACCCTGTAATACATGTCCGAGTAATGGTGGATTAAGAGAACCAGACTGTCCTACTCAGGTACTACATCCACCCTAAATCATAGAACTTAGTGACTCACACACCCTGTTTAGCAAAGAACAATTCATTTCATATAATATGCAGATGGATTCCTGAGAAGTGGTTCACAGGAAACATGAAGGAAATGAACCTTTTAGGGAAGGACCTCCCATCAACAAACATGATATTTAACCTCTGATTCATATTTCAGTGTAATCTACCAATGCTCTACTTGTGTGAAATTGAATTTGTTTAATGTGATAGATATTTCAAAAATCAAAATCAAATAACCTCAATTTCTTGACTGTATTTTTATATGATGAAATTAGATGAAAATGAAAATGCCTTGACATGTCTCACCAGTTATAAGTCCTGGAATTACGTTTTTACCTATGAGCACTGAAAAAGATTAACCATTCATATGTGACTACTTTAAGATACTATTGGCCATATTCATGATTTAAATTGCCTAGGTTAACTGGACTAGGAACCAAATATTCTGTTAATACATTACTTGATACATTTGCTTCAAGTCTTTGCACAACCCAAATAAAACTTGCTTTTTGGACACAATTTTATGTCATGAATAGATCCCTGTATAGTTTGAGTTTGGCTTAATGACTAATAGCTTCATGACCCACTGGGTTAGACTTTTGTGACTTCAGTGTTGTTTTCTTACAAAACAGAGTTAGATTTGAGCCATCTCAATCCTTTCTAATTAATACTCCATGAATACATTATAGACTCAAGCACGTACAATCTCATGTTCAGTTCTAATGCATAGTACTATTGAGAAGTTGCCAGATTAGCATAGCCAGATGGTACTACAACAAGCATTTGTGCATAGTTATTTTATTTTTATTTCACTCAGTGTCAAGGTAAGTATACAAAGAGCACAGAAACGCAAGAGAAATTATTCTACAATCCTAAAACAGGAGAAGCAACATCCTGATACAGGATGCCTTGAATAAAAAAGCTTTGTTCACATTGTAGAGCACTTACCTAGCAAGAACAATGCTTGAGTTCAAACTCTACTACTGCCCAAAAAACAAAATTATGAGAGCAACTCAATAGTATATTTTAAGGCAAATTTGGATAAATGTTTAAAAACTGGAGTTAAAATACAAGTAGATGAAAACTAGTAGGGAAAAAAATGTATAAAGTCTACCTAACAGTACTAGTATTTGTACTAGCGGAATTCTTCTGGAGAATAAAACATGTGGAAATAAATCATTTTAAAATAATTGAAGAAATTTAAAGAATATATTAGTAAATTTAAAGAGATCACATAATGTCAACCAATACATTTAATATAATCCCATATATTGGCTCAGAGTAAATGAGACAGAAATATCCCACATTCTGAATTGACATCAGGCATCTAGAACGAAAATCTCTGCAAAATTATGAAGAAAACTTGCGCTCAGCTTAGAATTTTATATCTCACCAAGTCATCATCCATGGGTGAAATCAGAATGAAGACATTTTCACACATTCACAGTTATGAAAAATTTGTGTCCGTATCCACTCTGAAGAAATATAAGATGAACTTCATTAAAAGATCAGACTTAATTGACAAAGAGCAATGATGGAATGAGAAAAGATGATATGGAAGGGAGATCTGAATAAAAATAAATAAAAGCTAGAAATAGAAAATGAGAACAACCCTTAACTGTCAGAATGGTGAAAGTGACAGATCTGATAATCTTCAAAAAATGTTTATCAACTGGGGAAGAATTTGGATTGTGTTTAGTGATAAAGAATGAAGTGTAAAACAAACAAATAATCTGGAATATTAATTCTAATGATAAGGAAATATCACAAAGTTGGGTGCTGGTGACTCACACCTGTAATCCTATCTACTTCGGAGGCTGAGAGACCTAAGGATTAAGTTTTGGAGCCAACCGGGCAGGAAAGTCCATGAGATTCTTATCTTCAATCAATCACAGAAAAGGCCAAAAGTGGTGCTATGGTTCAAGTGGTAGCATGCTAACATTAGGCAAAAGAAACGTAGGGACAGCTCCCAGGCTGAGTGTTCCAGCCCCAGGACCAGATTAAACAAGTATATATAGATATGTAGATATACATATATATATATATATGTATATATATAAAATCATCATATGATATATGTGTTTATATAGATAATATATGATATGATACATAAAATCATTACATGATATATGATACCATCTATAGATATATATGATATATGATATATATATATCACATGGAAAAGAAGTTGAATATTTTCTTACACATGGTATTACTTTATAGTATATAAAATTATACTAATTGTACACTGAAAATACTGATTTGCAGAAGTTATATTCTAATTATTGGGAAGTTGAAAAACATTTCATGCAGAGTGGGAAGAAGGTGAGACAACAGAGTTAAATTCTTGTTACTCATGCTTAAGGGGAAATAGGTAATGCTTATCTATGAAATTATAAAAGGCCACAACAACAAACATGGCTTTTGGATAAACAGTTTCAAAAACAACATAATCAAAGTGGCACTCTGAATAAGAAATGTCCCTGGAAAAGGCACTTGTGTTGAAGACTAGGTCCCCACTTGATGGTGCTATTGAGCGCTGATTGGCTCAACTGTGCTCACTTCATCAATGAATTCATTCATTCATGAATCATTTCATAGCTGAGTGGGCAATTAGGAAATGGTACCTGGTTGAAGGAAGCTCATCCCTATGGGTATATCTTGTCCCTTCCCATTCCTCTCTCTCTGTTCCTGGATGTTATGTCCCTCCCCACTCTCTCTTTGCGGTCAGGAGTCAGCTGAAACCTCAGGAATGGTCAGTAAAAATGCATCTTCCACCTTTTAAATTGCTTCATTCAGGATTTTTGTCACAGGCAGGAATGAAAAGCTAAACATTGAAAGTAATTAACAATGCAGATCGAATGGTAAAGCTATAGATCTATTTAAAATTTTCATTCTTCTTTGTCCAATTTTTATTTTTTAAAATGTCATTGTAAAGTTAATGTATAGAAGAGTTACAGTTGCATAAGTCAGCTTTTGGACTGTATCACTTTCCCCTGCTCTCTCTGTTTTCTCCTCCTATACCCCATCCACAAATTGTATAGTTCATTTTCAACATTGTGTCCTATGAACACCACTGCTGCATTGGTTCATCCTTGGTCCACCATTTCTGTGCTCCCCTTTCCCCTCTCAAAGACAGGCAAAGGAACAAACAAGACAAAAGGGGAAAAAAACAAGATCAGCAACAAACTAAAAAAAACCCTTGTTTCCAATTCCTGGAGTTCATTTTGATAAATATTTGATATGACCATATGCACATTTTCATTCTTCTAGATGTCTTTGATCCTTCACATCATGGATGTACAAATAATTCTAAAATTGAAATGGTTACAGTGAAAGGCTAATTTGAGCAAAAAGATAATAGTGAGCTATCATTTCAAAAAAGAAACTGAGTGTGATGACCTATTTCTGTAATCCCAGTTATGTGTGATACATGGTGAGAGAACATAGACCAGGGCTGGTCCTGAGCACAAAGCATGAGACAATATCTAAAAAAAAAATAACTAAAGTCCAAAAAGAAAGAGAAAAATAATATAAAAGAAAAAGAGTAGAGGAACGACTCGAGCATACAGCACCTGTGTAATTGTGAAGCTCTGAATCAAACCACAGTGCTACCAAAAGGAAACAACATAAAACATAAAAAAAAAAAAAAGATCCAGACACCAGTGTCTCATCCTTAGTATCCTAACTACTCAGTAGGTTCTCATCTGAAAATCAAGGTTTAGAACCATCCTGGGTAGACTAATCCGTGAGAATCTTATTTCCAATTAAGCAGTAAACAATACAAATTTTTGGCCTGGCTCAAGTGGTAGGGTGTCAGCTATAAGTAATACAAGCTGAACACATGGCCCAGACACTAAACCCTATTACCAGCACAAAAATAAATGACTAAAACATTACATCTAACATTAAAATATTTTCATAAGCATATACATAGTATAAAAAACAAACATACAGCATACAATATCACATCCCATGAATGTCTCTTTATTAGCAAACTTTTCCAAAAGCTTTGCCTCCTTTTTCCAACACATATAACAAAAGATAAGCTCACATTTTAGTTCTCCAGATAGTAATTTTTTTTCTTGAAAATGTGACACATACAAAAATAGTAGTTTATTTTTCTTTCAGCTTTGTAACAATAACTGGGCCAGATAATTATTCATTTCATTTATTAATGGCTATGTGCCAGCTACTCCATTAAGCATCACAATGCAAAAAAACCTCTAAACAACAATAAAAAACAAACAAACAAATAAAAGAATGCAGATGCTTGGTTTCTGACAGCTTAACTGGGTAGTTGAGATTGGATATATGGGTGGTGTCTTTTATTTTTAACTTCCATAAAAAAATTAGAACAGGTCATAAAAGAAACTCTGGAAACTGGATTCAAAGATAGGAGAAGAAAGGTGGGCAAATATTATAATCAATATACATATGTGAAAATGGAACCATATAACTTGAGAGGATCGGTTAGTTTGGGCAAGATAGAAGAGAATGAGGGAAGGGGCAAGACATTGTACTTATCAACTGATTTGTTTAAGTGAAACTGCTTTCTACAAAGAAAAAGATACTGAATTTGAAATATAATAATAATAATCTACTTATAGGGATGGACTGGCAGGAACATCATCACCAGAGCCTGCAGTAAACAGCACTTGACATTGAACTGTGTAACAAGACTAAAGACAAAAGGCTTAGCAGATTGGAGGTCACTTCCTAATGTAGAACAATTCCATCTCTATAGTACACTGAACCACCAAAGATTACTGATTTAGAATCATGTCACTTTGGTTTTCATTCCCAGGTCCTTCTTTCTCCATTTTTTACCATTAATTTCTTCACCCTTTGCTGCATCAGGCATAAAGGAACAATCCAGTGCAAATTCTAAGAGGGAAGCCAGAATACTGGTTCTGTGGGCTTTCTATTCCTCCAAGCTGCTGCTTGCTAAATAAAACACATGATGCCAGGAAGCAAGATGAAAGACTGCTGACAGCAATGGAAGTACGTAAGCCAAAATAATTTCATTTTATTCTCAGCCAAGATAAACTCATTAGCGTCTATGAGGTATCTGTTTGCTTCCAAAACTAAGTAGCCTTGTGGGGGAAAGCAATGCAAATGCATATTACAGCCTAAAGTTATTTTTTTTAAACCGGAAAGGTAGTAGCTGGTTGCTCCTTCTTCAAAACAACTTTGCAAACAGTTATAGCATGGATATAAAAACAATCAAAAATAGTCTTTCCTTTAGGATCTGTTCATATTCAAATACCCTGATTATCTATATACTTGGAAAAGTTGAACCACTGTAGAAGAAACCAGGAAGACTTATCCAAGATATCACAATGAAATCTGAGTTGGAGAAATTCCAGGCAGAGTTCAGAGATGGTCTAACTTCTGATCGAGGATTCTAAAAATTCTTTTGGTAGTTAGGATTCCAAATGCAAAGTAACATAATGAATGCATTTTTATTATTCATAATTTCATTATTCATAATTGGGAATTAATAAATCATGATAACGCTAAAACTCAACATGCAGTCTGTGGTTTTATACCTTGGGGGTCAAGATGAAAATTACTTAATTTCATTTAAAAGTTGTTTTCTAAATTATGGAGACTTAGACCATATCTTTTTTAACAGTGAAATTCTCTTGACTCCATAACCTTGAATTCTGGCTTTTAAATTAGCACAGTAAGAATATGTCTAGAAAGTAAATCAGATATTTCAGTAGGATATAACTGAAATGATGACTTTCTATGAAAAAATGAATTGAAAAAAGTTCTAGAAATTAATTCTATAAGCTAGCTGAAAAAATAGAAATAATTTAGCTGATACTAAATATGATACCGTAAGTTTAATAATTTAGGACAAGAATTATTTATTCAAATAAATAACTAACTTTGCAAATCACACTTAATTTTATTTTATTTTATTTTTTTGTCAGTCGTGGGGCCTGAACTCTGGGCCTGGGTGCTGTCCCTCAGCTTTTCAGCCCAAGACTAGCACTCTACCAAGACTTGAGCCACACGGCTACTCCCAGCTTTTTCTGCTTATGTGGTGCTGAGGAATCAAACCCAGGGCCTCGTGCATGCAAGGCAAACACTCTACCACTGGGCCACCTTTCCAGCCCCTTAAATATTTTTCTTTTTTTAAATCAGGCTCCAGTGGCTCATGCCTGAAATCCTAGCTACTTATGAAGCTGAGATCAGAGGATCATAGTTAGAAGCCATCCCAGGCAGGAAAGTCACTGACACTGTTATCTACAATACATGAGCAACATTGAAACAAAAACAAAACAAAACAAACAAACCAAAAACACCCTTGAAGTAAAGCTGTGGCTCAACTCATAGATTCTGAGAATTGAGCAAAAGAAGCTCAAAAACAGTTCCCAGGAGAGACTGGAGGAAGATGGCAGAGATGTAGCTGGGCTATAAGTGAGCTCTCCCCAAGAAACAAGTTATCGCAGCTCCGGGAATAATTCACTATGGGAAAATCACAGCAAGTAAGCCATAATAGTACAGAGACTCTGCCTAGAGAGGAAAAAAATCAGGCAGTTTGCATCAGAAGACAGAGTTGAGCACAAGAGGTTGTCACAGCGACCGGCAGCTGCCGTGGTACTAGCCAGAAAAAGCAGAAGCAAACATGATAGAGATGGAGGGCCCCATCTCTTCACCTACCTCCAGCATGGATGATCACACGTGGAATTCCACAACCTGCTGGCCACTGTGGGGTGCAGATGAGGACGGGCCGAAATAGATAAGATAAACTGTGATTATCCCCACTCCTTCCCACAGAACAGCACAGGGAAGGCAACCCTCCCCTCTCTGCTCCACAGAGAAGAACCATATTTGATACTGGCCTAGACTCCGCCATAACAGCTTGCAGGTAACTCAAGACACAGAAGCAGCAAAGGTGACACCATTTTTCTCCAGGGCAATGATTGGGACCTGTAAGATTCGGCCCGCCCAGGGGAAGGCTACCCCGCCCAGGAGGAGGGAACTCCTCCCAGGGTCAGTTCAGAAAAATCTCCACCACCTGTTAAGACCCCTGCAGGCAGCAAAGGAATTCCACCCATACCATAGCCAAACTGGCAGAGCAGCTGACTGCAGGAATCTCTCTAAAATTCATTAAAAATAGTAAATAAGCACTAGACAGGCTATAAAAGCAGAGAGGGGATCCAGGTTGGTGGTACAAAGGGAGCTCCCCACTTTGGGAAAGACCTCTGAATCAGACAGGCCAAAACTCCACCCTTGCCCAAGCTTAGTCCCAGCAGCAACAAACTACAGTCTCCAGCCACCTCCTCCAGGCATTACAAAAAAAAAAAAAAAGCAGATTGTGCTTTTTAGTCTGGGAAGAAAGTCACAAAGTCCCCAAGCCTGTAAAGCAGAACTTTCTTCTGCGCACTCAAACAAGCTGATTTGAGAAACCAACCAAGCAACAGAGAAAACTGACCACTACAAACAATTCAAACACATTATCAAGGGATTGGAAAATAGACTTAGACATAAGATTCCACCCCCCCCCCCAAAAAAAAATAGAAGATACTTTTTTCTTCTTTTTTTCCCCAATTATAATTCTTTTATTTTTTTTAATTCTTTAAATTTTTTTGCTCCTTTTTAATTTTTGCAACTATTTGTACTCTGTTAACCTCTTTTTTCTGTCATTTTTATGTGTTTTTGCATTTATGTTTGTTTTCTTGTTTTTTTTTCTTTCGGCTATAATCCCATTCATTTTTCTATTCCTTCCTCATTGCTGTTCTGTTCACAACTGGATAGACAGCCTACAGAGATCAGTAGGCTTTCTTCTTAACTGTGTTTATACTTAATTCAGAGTATAAATTGAATACCCAAATTCTTAATTTTAGTATTATTACTTCATACATACATAATTATTCTATTTTTTATTTTTATGCATATATTTTTTCTTCTTTTCTTTTTTAAAATGTTTTTTCTTCTCTCTTTCTTACTTAGAATCTAGGTCTTAGTTTTCCCCCCTCTGTTCCTTTCCTTTGCTACATCCCTCTAATCTGATTTTTCTTCTCCTGTATCTCATTGTTATATCTTAATCTTTTCTCTAACTCCACCTCAACCCATTTGCTACTCCTTCATTCCCTCTTTACTTTCTTTTCTCTGTTGATCCCCAAGTGGAAAACATTGAGCTAGACTATATCTGTAGTAAGACAGACCATGCCAAAGTGGCTCATGGTGTTATCTCTTCAGCCCAGACCATTTTAAACCTCATATTTACTCACTGATAACAACTGTTTATAAGCACCACTTTTGAAACACCATACCCCTCCTCCTTGATGAATAAGGGAATATCTATCCATGACTTGGAACCTCTAAAATCAGTGTAAAGACATGGCCTAGGTGAAGATTCTATCTTAAAACTGTGCTCAGTGGTGGTATTGGGTCTACTTACATATCCAAAAGAGGAGAGATAGAGTGAAATACTTATTTGTACTTCCAAAGTCTTCATAACTACAGGGATCTGAGTTGGTGCTTATCTTAAAATTGTGTTTTGGTGTGGCTTTGGGTTCAGGCTGGCCATAAAATTGTGTTCTGGTGTGGAATTGGAGATATTTTCTCCATAAAGGAGAAAGAGAGTACATGTATTTTGAATGTGAGCCTCCAAAATCTGTGTAATTACAGGGATCTGGGTAGGGGCTTGTGTTAGAATTGTGATTTAGTGTGTAACTGATATACTCTCACTCCCCCAAAAGATGAGAAAGGATGAAAACACCTATTGTAGATTGTGAACCTCCAAAGTCTGTGCTACTACAGCTCTGGGTAAGTACCTATCTTAGAATTGTGTTCCGGTGTGTAATTGGAAATACTCTCACTCTCAAAAAAGGTAAGAGAGAGTGAAAACATCCATTGTTGACTATAAACCTCCAAAATCTGTACTACTACAAGTCTCTGGGTAAGTGTTCATTTTAGAATTATGTTCAGATGTGTAACAGGATATAATCTCATTCCTAAAACAGTGAGATAGAGCAAAAATGCACATTGTTAATTGTAAAGTCCCAAAGTATGTGCAACTACAGGGCTCTGGGTAAGTGCCTGTCTTAGAACTGTGTTCTGGCTTTCTGCGGGAGACATGACTGTGCGTGTGGAACTCTGTCCCGGCTGCTCCCACTCTTAACTCACCACTGTTCACTCTCCCTGAGGAACAAGTCGGTCAGGAAGCCCCGCCTCAGCCATGGCTTTTAAAGACACTGGAAAAACACCTGTGAAGCCAGAGGTGGTGATTCACCAGATTTGGATCATCCTGACCAGCCTCAACATGAAGTCTCTGGAGAAGATATTTGCTGACCTGATCAGAGGCACCGAGGAGAAGAATCTCAAAGTGAAAGGACCAGTGCACATGCCTACCAAGACCTTGAGAATCACTACAAGGAAAACCTCTTGTTGTGAAGGTTCTAAGACATGGGATCGCTTCCAGATGAGCATCCGCAAGTGACTCATTGGCTTACACAGACCTTCCGAGACTGTCAAGCAGATAACTTCCATCAGTATTGAACAAGGAGTGGAGGTTGAAGTAACCATTGCAGATGCCTAAGTTAAACGTTTTTAATAAATTGACTTACTGATAGTTAAAAAAAAAAGAATGTGTTCTAGTATGTAATTGGATATACACTCATGCCCAAACAAGGTGAGATACAGTGAAAACACTCATCATTAAGTGTAAACCTCCAAAATCTGTGCAATCACAGGGCTCTGAGTTGGTACTTGCACCCTAGTGAGGAACTGGATTTGCATTCATTCCCAAATGGGCAGAATAAACCACAGAAACACAAGAAAAATGACAAGTCACTTAACATCATCTTATCTGATCATATGTACATAGCTTTTGACTTTTCTGCTTGTCCCAGACATATATTAGTTATTGCAAATAAGGGAAACCATGGGACCTATGTTTCTGTGGGCCTGGCTTACTTGTTAAGTGAAATGAACCCAAAGCTAGGGACACAAGTGATTTTTTTTCCTTTCTTGCTATTGTTCCTAATGTATTTATAGGATTTATGTGGTTTTTTGTTTCTTTGTATGTTCCTCCCCCATGGTATCACCCCTATTTTCACTGTATTTGATGTCAGTGCCCTGTATCTTATATATACACTTCTCTAATTTCGGGAAGGGAAGGGAAATAGGGATATAGGTTGACCCATTGTAACAATGAGATGCACAAGACACTATGTTGAAAAACGAACTTTACAATTTAGGTGGGGGGGGGGGTGCAGTGTAGTTGTGGAGATGGGAGGAAAAGGATGGTAGGGGAAAAACAAAGGAGGAGGCAACAATGCTTGGTAAGAAATGTACTCATTACCTTGCTCATGTAACTTAACCCCTCTGTACAGTATTTTTACAATAAAAAAGTATTAAGGAAAAAAAGAAAAATGGCAAGTCAGGGAATTTCAACTCCCACCCAAGACAAACAGGCAATAGAGCAGTTCACAAAAAATCCAGAGGATACCTAGGAAAATGCTTAATAAACACTACTGCTTAACAAGTTGAACGAAGAAACTGAAAGCCTATATAAGGTTATGAGGAGAGCAGGATGAGGCTAACTAGAGATTAATAGAAGACTTCATGGAATCCACAAACAGAAAGCTGAATGAATACCAATAAAATGAAAGCGAGTACAGTGAAAGGATAGCCTCTCAACTAAGAGATTTGAGAGTGAACTCAGAAAATCAAATCAAGGAGCAAAAAAATACATACAAGATTTAAAACAAAACTTTAACAAAGAAATAGAAGCTGTTAAAAGTGAAGGAAGGGAAATAAAAAACAAAGTAGAAAGTCCAGATAGTACTCTAGACTATGCAGAATACTGTATCACCAGGATAGAAGATAGCTCAGACATTGTAGAGAAAGAATAGGCAACTATTCAAAACAAATCCAAAAAATATGATAGATTTATTCAGCATATAGAAGACACTATCAGAAGGCCTAATTTAAGGATAATGGATATAGAAAAGGGTCTAGAAACAGAAACTAAAGGTCTAGGAAATTAATTTAACAGAATCCTAGTGGAGAACTTCCCAAACATGCAAAAAGTTAGGCCCTTGCAGACACAAGAATCCTTTGGCGTCTCAAATAGACCAGAACAGAACAGGAAAGCCCACTGTCACATTGTAATCCACACAGGATCAATAGGGACAAAGGACCCCCCCAAAAAAAATTAACAGAATTGGCAGACCCTTAGCAACTCTTACCAGAAAAAGAGAACACACCAAATTAAAAAAAAAAAAAAAAAAAACTCAAAGATGAGAGTGGGAACATCACCACAGGAACAACCAAGATTATGAACATTACAAGGGAATACTTCTTAAATCTTTATGATAATGAGTTTGAGAATCTAGAAGAAATGGAAGAATTTCTAGAAAATATTTATATGCCCAAACTAAACCAAGATAAGTTAAACCAAATTAACAGACCTATATCAAGCATTGAAATTGAAGCAGCAATGAGAGACCTCCCACCCAAGAAAAGCCCAGGACTGTATGGATTTACAGCTGAATTCTGTAAGGCCTTCAAAGCAGAACTCATTCCAATGCTCCTCCAATTCTTCAATGAAACTGAAAGTGAAAGTTCACAACCAAACTCTATAAAGCCAACATAACCCTCATCCCAGAAACAGACAGGGACTGAAAAGACAACTATAGACCCATGTCTTTAATGAACATTGATGCAAAACTTCTCAACAAAATTCTGGCCAATAGACTTCAACAACTCATCAAAAAAATCATACACAATGATCAAACAGGATTTATTTAAGGGATGCAAAGCTGGTTCAATATACTCAAATCAATTAATGTAATTCCTCACATCAACAAAAGCAAGGATAAGAGCCACATGATTATCTCAATAGATGCAGAAAAAACATTTGAGAAGATCTAACACCTCTTTATGATGTAAGCTCTGAAGAAAATAGGAATGTATTGAACATTTCTTAATATAATAAAGGCTGTGTATGACAAACCTACAGCCAGCATTATACTTAATGGTGAAAAGCTAAAGCCAATTACTCTAAACTCAGGAACAAGACAAAGATGTCCACTCTCTCCACTCCTCTTCAATCTAGTATTAGAATGCCTAGCTAGAGCAATAAGACAAAATGCAAACATAAAGAGGATACAAATAGGGAAAGATGAAGTAAAATTCTCCCTCTTTGCAGATGACATGATCTTGAATTTAAAGAATCCCATGGACTCTACTCCAAGGTGTTCAAACTGATTGGAAACTTTGGCAAAAATAGCAGGGTATATAATTATCCCTAGAAAAAATCAATGACTTTCCTATATGCAAATAATGAGAAGAGAGCAGCTGAAATCAGGAAAGCAACTCCTAAAATACCTAGGAGTTAACTAAAGAAGTGAATGACCTCAATGATGAAAAATTTAAAAACCTGAAAAAGGAAATCAAAGCAGAACTAAGGAAATGGAAAAACCTCCCATGCTCCTGGATTGGGAGGATCAACATTATGAAAAATGCAATAATGCCAAAGGCTATCTACATATTCAACACAATACCCATCAATATCCCAACCTCATTCTTCAAAGAAATAGAAGAAGCAATTCAAAAATTCATATGGAACAATAAAAGACCCCAATTAGCAAAAATAATCTTGGCAGAAAGAACAGTGGTGGAGGACTATCAGTACCAGACTTCAAACTCTACTACAAAGCCATAGTACTCAAAACAGCTTTGTACTGGCACAAAAGACCTGAGGACCAATGGAATAGAACAGAAGATCCAGAAATGAACCTGCATACTTATATCCACCAAATATAGCAGAAGGGAGCCACAAAAAAAGAATGGAAGAAACAGAGTCTCTTCAGTAAATGGTACTGGCAAACTTGGATAAACACCTACAGAAAACTAAAATTAGATCCTTATACATCATCCATACATATCAACTCCAAATGAATCAATGACCTTGAAGTCAAAGCAGACACCCTGCAAACATTACAGGAAGGAACAGGGGAAACTCTAGGACTCTTTGGCCCAGGCCAAAATTTTCTTAATACAGACCCAGAAACACAACAAATCAAAGAAAGGTTACAAATGGGATTGCATAAAACTGCAAAGCTTTTGCAGGACAAAGGACATAGATCAGTAGAAGGCCAGTGGACTGGGAGAAGATCTTCACTAGCCATACAAGAGATAAAGGCCTCCTATCCAAAATATTCTTAGAAATTAAAATATTAAATTCTCCAAAAACAAATCTTCAACAAAACAACCGCCCAATTAAAAAGTGGGCTGAAGATTTAAAGAGAGACTTCTCTGAAGAAGAAATAAGAATGGCCAATAGACACATGAAGAAATGCTCAACCTCCCTAGCCATAAAAGAAATGCAAATCAAAACAACATTGAGGTACCACCTCACCCCAGTTAGAATGGCTATAATCAAGAAATCTAATAACAACAAATGCTTGAGGGGATGTTGCCAAAAGAGAACCCTACTGAATTGTTGGTGGGAGTGTAAACTTGTTCAACCACTCTGAAAAGCAGTATAGAGGTTCCTCAAAAGACTCCACATAGAGCTCCCCTATGACCCAGTAATCCCACTTCTGGGCATTTACCCAAATAATCACAAACAAAGCCACCTAAAGCTACCAGCACAACTATGGTTATCATAGCATTATTCAACTTAGCTATGCTATGGATCCAATCCAGATGCCTCTCCGTAGGTGAATGGATCAAGAATATGTATATATATATATATATATATATACACATATATACACACATACATATATATGTATGAATAAATATATACATGTATATATGTATATGTATATATACATGTATATATGTATATATATGTATATATGCATACACACATACATATAGATGTATATATACATGTATGTGTATATACATATACATACACATATATGTATGTATGTGTGTATGTATATATGTATATAAAATGAAATTCTATGCCTCTGTCAGAAAGAATGACACCACCCCATTCATTAGGATATGGAAAGACTTGGAAAAAACCATATTAAGTAAGCCAGACCCAAAGAAATATGGGTCCCATGGTTTTCCTCATTTGCATTAACTAGTATAATTCTAGGATAATTTTATCAGATGAGCAGAAAAAGCTCAAAAGCTATGTACATATGTCCATATAAGATGATGGTAAGTGAAATTAACCCTAAGATATGGATACAGAGGCCTTACCTTGTAGTTGTTTTAAATGTGCTATGTGATTTTTTTTATTCCTTTGTATGTTCTTCCACCTATGGTATATTCCCCTGCTGTCACTGTACTTGATTTTGGTACTCTGAATCTTGTATATACATTTGTCTAATTTGGGGTGGGGAAGGGGAATAACAAAACACTGGAACAAGGATACAGGATGACCCATTGCAAGACTGATACCCACAAGACAGTATATTGGAATTCAACTTTACAACTTTGGTGGGGGAGGAGGGGAGGACACGGAGATGGGGGACAGAAGGGATAGTGTGAGAACAACACAGGAATGGTTAATAATGCTCGACAAGATATCTTCTCATTCCCTTACTCATGTAAATGTGACCCTTTTGTAGGGCATCGGTACAATTAAAAAAATACTCAGGCCCTGAGTTCAAGCCCCAGGGGCATCACACCCACACAGAGGCACAAAAATATTTTAAGAGGCAGAAAAGAAAAAGAGACACATAGAGCAGAAAATTATAGGTTTCTCTTATGATAAGAATTTTCAAAATAAAATACTACAACATTTTTTTTTCAAATTGGCAATTTGTATTAATTTATAGACCATTTTTTCTCATATATCTTAAATCTATTCCTTTTTAATGGAGGAAGGTCGCTACTTTTTCTTTCAATATCACAGAGAGAAAGCAATGGACCCACTTTTTAAATATAATTTCCAATATAAAAAGGTTTTTTTTTTTATTAATTCTTTTCAACCAATCCCATCAAGGACTGCTGAATCCTTTAAAATCTAAGGATGAAACCCACTCTTTCTGACATTTCCTGGAAGACACTTAATGGGTAATGTTTATGGTCTGAATGTATATGTCCCCTAAATCTAGCTAGTGAAGCCTTAATCCCCAATCTGGTAAAAATTGATAATTGGACCTTTAGAAGCTGCACAAGGGCACACGTCACAAGGGCACTATGATAGCAATGTTGGCTATTCTCTCTCTCCTCTGCCACAAACTGGAAGGCATCAGTGAAGAAGGAAAAGTCAGATCCAAAAAAGTATTTTCATTTTTTTTCTCCTATAACTTTTCTTAGTGGGTTTTGTTTTTTTTGTAGGTTTTGTAGTGTCTCTCTCATTCTTCTTGGTCTGGCCTTGAACTCTTGATCCTCTTACCTTATCTGGCTTCCAGAATAGCTGGTATTACAAGTGTATACCATCATGCCCCAGGTCAATTTCTTCTAAATTACGTTAAATGTGAATATGGAATAGAATTACTTGGATAGTAGAGAAATAAATAAATATTCTTTAATATATTCCTTAAATACAGTTTAAGGATATTAAACTATAGTAAGTATTTCTCTTAATTTTGAGAGATGTTAGGGTCTTTTAGAAGAGAACATTGTTTTCTATAATAGAAATATAATTGAAATGGTAAGAAAACAAAAAGAAAAAATGGGAAGGAAATGCTGCATTTTATCGTATATTAGAAAAAGGTATAAATCTGCTAACACTATTCATATTTAAATCTAATCATATAAGAATCCCCAATATATTAAAGGATCCTACTATCAATAGGCCCCAAGTTGCCTTACCCATCTTCTCTTTGTGCTTCATTTTCTTCATTTCAAATATATTTTTGACATACAATCAGTGCAAGAAAAATAGGGGGGACAAGGAGGTCTTAAATGCCTTCTTGGAAAATCTCACAAAGATGTGAAAAAGACAGTAATCTAGAAATTACAACCTATATAATAGGCCTTACATTGCTTCTCTGTAATACAATGTGTGTTTTTGCAAGAAGGAAATGGAAATGCAATACTTGTATGACATGATAATTTACCAAGAATGATCCATAGATACTATTTTATTTGATTCTTCTACTAAAACTCTGGGAATCACTAGCATTTCACAGAAGAGGAAATTGAAGCCCACATATAATTACATTCTCTGTCCTCAATTGTCTGGCCACGTAACCAGATTTTCTAGACATTTTATTTATTTGTCATGAGCCAGTGTTTCCACGGACACTATCATACCCACTTAAAAATGTTCATGTCTATTTGAGAAAGATAATTAGCTTTTGGTGTGATTACTTAAAGTGAAAATTGTAGCATTTATTCCCTTAATGTATCCCTTCTAGGTAGAGATGAAGTTCACTTTCATACATACTACATTAAGCTTCCTAAATCATGAGCGAATCATGTAATCATTGACTTAGTCAATAATTGAGTGAAGATTTTCTGAACACCAACTGCTTTGTAAGCCTGTTTCTATGGAATCAAAGAGTTGTGTGAAGAAGAAAAGTTAAGTATAGCTCAGTCCTCACCATGTGAACTAACCTATGCAGGGTAATAGGAAAGATACATCCAGAAAGGGTATCCAGTGAGTGATGTATAATCTGAGAAGTCTATGGTACTCAAGAGATTGGAAATTTTCCAATGTGCTGAAGGTTAAAACAGCTCATGGGTTTATCTTTTACCTATGAGTGTAAATCAGGAATAACTAGACCAGGTAGAAGACAGGAAATTATTTGCAGCATTTGGTCATTTCTGTCCAACTACTTTTCTTTTCTGAGAGCCTATGCTGAATCTACCCCAACTCTGCTTGGGGATTCTTCTTTTGGAAGACCAGTTTAATTGGACATTATTTAACATTTACTACTTTTTCTCCTCTGCTCTGATGCTTTGAACTCAACTGCCTTTTGCTTTTATTTATCTCTCATATCAGTTATAGGTAAAGGTCATTTTTCTACATCTTGGCTCTACAGATGTAAAGACGAGACATGTTTTTTAAGTGAAAAACATGCCAAAAGGCACAGCCCATTCCTTGTCTACAGTTGATTTCACTTCCAGAAATTACAGTAGTTGTATTCTGAGAGTCAGGTCCTTTTTAGGATGAGGAATGATGGATACAGTTTTATCTGACAGTAGAAGGCAGGAGGCAGGAAAATATCATAATGAGAGAAAAATTAGCCTTCCTGGGGCTAAAACCCAAGGCTTGCATGGGAAATAAGACGATAAAAATGAGCCCCCATGAAACTACTGCATATCTTTGGTGTCCTATTAAAGGCTTTGGTGTCTATAGATAAGGGGCATCTGTGGGATTTGCTTTGTTTGCAGCAAATGAAAATGTGTTTTAGTGTACATAATGATTGCCAATTAAGTAAATGTTTAAAAACAGCTATATGCACTTAAAAAGCCCACAAATGCATAAATCCTCTAACAAGGATACCAATATAATCCATTTATGAAAGTCAACCATCAGGGTGAGATTACTGGAAGAATGAAGTGATAGTGAAAACAGTCACCCATTGAATACATATGTTTTAAGCACTTTCTAAAGCTGAGATGCTGTATTTGACACAGAAGGGAATCATATGTGAAAAAGTATCTGCTTTCCAGCTGGCTTCTTTGAATCTGTGTGGTGGGAAATGACATCAAACATAGAAACCTGGAAGCCACTGAAGTTGAACTAAAAGCCATTCTCCAGAACTGACCCTGTGTTTTCTGGGATTCTGTCTTCCATAGTTTAGCAACAGGCTTGGTTTGGTTTGAGATACTTTGCCAAATCAATTTGGTATCTTTGTATCCAGGCTTTAAATGAACATTTTTTTTATGTTCTGAGTAGCTGTGATAAGTTTACATCTACTATTTTTAAAGGAATTCAGCCTTTAATCATAAATGCTCTCATTGATGCTATTACATGAAATTGGAAGGTCAGCTCTATTTTTGAGGAATTTATAAAACAATGTGGAGATGGGAGGGAAGGGATGATAGGGGAAAAATCAAAGGAGGAGACAACAGTGCTTGCTCATGTAACAGTTACCTTGCTCATGTAACTGTAACTCCTCCTCTGTACAGAATTCTCACAATAAAAACTTATTAAAAAACAAACAGAAGCAAATTTCTCATTAGAACCTTTTTAAACCGTGTTTTTTCAAAGAATATACCCAATTTTAATTGGAATCTTAGAGCCTATTATTTTTATTTAAATCAAAAGACTACTAAAGGAAGGTGGAAAGATTTAAACTTGTAAGAAAGAGAAGGAAAAAATAAAGAGAAGGAAAAAATTAAAAAGAAGGAAAAATAAAAAGAATGCCACCAAAATAAAGGAAAAGGAAAGGTTGGCTTAGGATGAAAGCAATCGATGAAAGGGGTAACAAGGATCATGATACACTGAGCTAAAAAAATAGAACTGTTGAATGGTAAACAATTTGTACAACTAGTTAAAGATAATAATACAATTCAAAAGGAGAAAGTGTGGCCCAAAGGCAAAACGAATGAATATAGGAATGTTTTCCTCTGCAAGGTGAACCAGTGGCAAGACTAGAAGGCAGTCTGAAGAGGATAAGCAGAAACACATTCATCCACTGGTGATCTCTCCATATGAATGAGCATACTCGGAATGCATGATGCTAAGGTTATTCTTGTTCTTCCCACCATTATCCTAACTGCTGGTCAATGTCATGACATTTGGAGCATATTAGAGAGAAAAGGTAGATATTTCTCACAAAGTAAAGCAAATTAGCCTATTCATGTTCTCCAAATTATTTTTTTAAGCAGCAACTCTTTTCAGTAGTTTTATCTGAAATATGTCCAAATGAATTAAAAATTGGTAAAGTGGTAAAGACAAGAGAGAACTCTGAATATACTCAACAACTAATATTGGATCCAAGGTCTAACATTTTTAACACATTTTATGCAGCATAATCATTATAATACCTTTACAAATAAGATAATATAGTCTCTGGAGTGTAAACGAAGAGGCTAATGCTCAGACAAGCCTATTTTTTCCTAAATAGAAAAACTAGTACAGTAAGGTGACAATATATATTTATTTATTTTTATTTTTTTTTTAGGTAGCAATATTTAAAACCATGGCTATAAATCTTACCAGCTTGTGGTCACTGCAGTAACTTTAGCAGCTTCCAAAAACTGTACAATATTTTACGAGCATAGGTGTATTGAGAGATAATTAATTGTAAATATCAATTTACTTTTTCATATTCCCATTTTTTTTTGTCGGTTGTGAGGCTTGAACTCTGGGCCTGGGCACTGTCCCTCAGCTCTTCAGGTCAAGGTTAGCACTCTACCACTTGAGCCACTGTACCACTTCCGGTTTTCTGAGTGGTTTATTGGAGATAAGAGTCTCATAGACTTTTCTTGCCAGGGCTGGCTTTGAACCATGATCCTCAGATCTCAGCCTCCTGAGTAGCTAGGATTATAGGTGTGAGCCCCTGGTGCCTGGCTTCCATATTTCTTAAGATTGACTTTTCTTAATAATAAGCAAAAAGCTTCTGTTGTTTATTTATAAATTCTATGCTATAATGAATCCTATGTGTTCAATGTTATTATGCTTGGCCAACTTCATTAGAATGTATGTGCTTCCTATGAATGTGTTTCTAAGCCAAGTGCAGCAATTTATTTTACCAAAGAATAAAAGTTTACACATGCATGTGTGTGTGCATAAACCTGTGTGTTGTATTTCTGTGTCCTTAGGAAACAGATTTTAAAGTGAATGGGCATCCATTGCATCCATTTTACTTTACTACAGAAAGGTACTTCCAAATGCAGGTTTGAGACATATGTGCATTGCCTGGGCTGTTCTCAGTTTGCTGCAGCTTGCCTGCAAGGATGTATTCAGGAAGGGTCAGACAGAGGTTGTGGGGAGCCATTAGAGTGTGCTAGCTGGGTTTCATATGAGGTAAAACTGTACATTTGAAGAACCTGCCTACATGCTAGTGTAGCTGTCCAAGAAGCAGCTGCCATTGGGCAAGAATTTGGAACAATTATATTAAGAACTTTTCAAATATTATTTGTGGATATCCTGTGGATCAAACCAAGTCATTTGGGTAAACGTATGTTAGAGAAGACTAAGCCCACAGCATAGAAACTAGGATCTGAGCTTCACTGGAACTTGACAATGTAACCATTTGACTCTACAGAAGATAAAATTTTGGATTTAATGATAATTTCCCTTAGAAGAATGGTAGAATAGCCTATTCACTCAGGTTCCAAGAAGATATTTGCATTTATTAATTATTCATAATATTAAAAGGGATGACATGGATCAAGATGCACTGTATTCATAAACTGCTTCACTGAATGGCAATTCCTTTGTAAACCTAAAGATAATGAAAATATTGTTAAAAATAATTTAAGGAGGAAAGAGGTCTCATTTGTAAGGTATATTCTAAAGAGGGAAATGAGGATCAGTTCTGGTTCATGAGCTGATGGATCATGGAATCACCTTAAAATGGGCACAGGAAGCCCTGAGATGTGGTTATGACTGAGGGAAAAAAAAAACAGGACAGACCATGAATATACATGAATTTGGTCACCCACCATGGTCCACCATTGGCCAATGTTTTTACCCAAAGAACCCTAGTTGTAACCCAGACACTTAATCACAACTAATATGATAGATAACCACAGTATACTGGCCTTCAATAGCAGTCAAGAAGGCAGGGGTACAGTGGATTTCACTGTTTTCACCCTCATCCTAACTGACATGTGTAATAGACTACCATAGCCGAGATTACAGAGAAGAATACTCGAAGACTTGGAAAAATTTATATTGAGCCAAATAAGAGCCACAGGTGCACAGGTTGCATGTTTCCCCTCATTTGTAGTAATTAGAATGGACCTATAAATCTACAAGTAACCACAATGAATGGCAAAAGACAAATAAGTACACTTGGACACAATAAAGTAAACAGGACTCTAAACTTTCACACAGTGAGACCAAAGGAGGATATTCTTAGAATAGGATCATAAAGGGCTCAATAGGTATTTGCATAAGATCCGATAAAATGATGTTTATTGAAATGACCTCCAAGAAATGGATACAGGAGGTTTTATATTTTACTTCCTGTGATTTTTGTTTTGCTTTGTTTTTGCTTTACCACTTTAGTCGCTGTTTTTTATTTCTGTACTATTTGTTTTGCATGTAAGTTTATCTGTTTGGGGGAGGGTAAGGGGAAGCACAGAAATAGTGGGATAAAGGGTGAACATTCACTAGACACTATGTTGGAAATGAACAACACAACTTGGGGGTGAAAGGACTTCATGAGAGAAAAACTGGGAGAAAATGAATGAGAGGGGAACACTGTTCAAAAAGAAATGCACTTATTACCTGACTTACATAACTGTAACCCCTCTGTACATTACCTTTACAATAAAAACAAATTTTTAAAAAAGCTTGACTAGATGTCCATCAACTTTCAGAAAACCATTGATAACTAAAGACTTTAACATTAAAAAAAGAGAAAATACTAGAAGGGAGAGTTATGCCTGTCAAACATTCTTGTAATTCTAGCTACTTGGAAGGTAAAGATTAGATGGACTCTGGTTTGAGACTAGCCTAGATAAAAGTTAATGAGATCACATCTTAACCAACAAGTAAGGCATGATGGCTCACACTTGAAATTACAGTTTCATGGGAAGTACAGATAGGAAATTCATGGTTGGAGATCAGGCCTGATCAAAATGACTGAGGCCTTATCAGAAAAGTAACTAAAGTAAAAAGGGTTAGGAACATGCCTCAAATAAGCATGCCTACCTAGCATATGCAAAGCCCTGAATGTGAACTGAAGGATTTCTGGGCATAATGGTGGGAGCCTATAATATCAGCAAATTGGGAGATTGAGTTCAAGACCAGCTTGGTCTATATAAGGAGGCACTGCTCAAAACAAACAAAACTGGGTTCTATAACCATTCCCACTTTATATAGAAGAAAGCAGGGATGGAGAAAGTTTAGTTAAGATTCTAAATCCAAGTAGTTTTTACAGAACAAAAACTGAAAGGAAAAGCCAGAGAACCTGGCTGCAGAGCCTGGCTCTGAAGCACTAGTCTCTACTGTCTTCCTAGGAGCTGATTGATTAGGAAAACTAATGATGTGTCTCTATTTGCAACTATTTGGGAAGTTCATGCTGATTTTAGAAGTGCTCATGAATTTGGGAAGTGCCTGCTGGTGTGTTTTAATTTCAACCTCTAGTGACCTGCCAAATCTGTACAAAGAACTATATACAGTATTTTTCTCCATAGTGCATCAAATTTTCTTTATAGTTTTATTCACAGATTGAGACATTTTGTGAGATTATGTAATAGTTACAGTATATTTATATGAAAAAATCTTCCTTCTTTAGATATTCCTGTTTGTATCACTTATTATCTTATAAAATAAAGAGAAATTAAGCAATCTTACATGTTTTGTAAGACATCTTCAAAGGGCCAGCCTGCCCTTGAACTGAAGCATTTAAATGGCAGCCCACATTTCAATGCTACACTTGATAGCAACTGGTTTATTTTTTAACTTTTTATTGTTATTTATTTCTTCATTGAAAAGGAGATGAGCTGGGGGGTTACAGTTCCACAGGTAAGGCAATAAGTAAATTACTTTTCAATCATTGTTACTCCATCCCTCTTTATCTCCCATTTACCCCTCTCCACACCACCCAAATTGTAATGTTCGTTTTTACATCTCTGACTCCACAAAAACCCAAAAATATAGGAATATGAAGCTATTAAAAAGGTTTAAAGCCAGTTGCTAATGGTTCACACCTGTAATCCTAGCTACTCAGGAGACTGAGATCTAAGGATAACGGTTCAGGGCTAGCTGGGGCAGAAAAGTCCTTGAAACACTTATCTCCAATTAACATTAGAAAACTAGAAGTGGCACTGTGGCTCAAGCGGTAGAGTGCTCGCCTTGAGCTGAAGAGCTCAAGGACAGCACCCAAGCCCAGAGTTCAAGCCCCACGGCCAACAATGAAAATAAAAAATAAAAATAAAGTTTTAAAGTTTGTGGATCATCTTATAAAAACATACATATTTGAGGTCTAAAAATCATTCATGACTATTCTTTTCACAACCATCAAAAACCTGAATCATTCTGAACAGAGCTTAAAAGGTATTCATAGTAGAAGTTTACAAAATTTTAGGTGTTTTTGGTTGTTTGCTATTATTTGTTCAGCAGCCAGAGATCCTTTGCAACTTTTTAAAAAATATTCTCATGGTAATTCCCAGCTTTTATAATGTCTACTTGAAGTCTCATAGTTAATTTTAGGCATACTTACAATGCATTCACAGCACCCTCCTGAGGAGATGATTCAAGAATTTTTTTAAGGCTGCTCAGATAATCTGAGACCTAGGGTGACCTGAAAGCCAAACCTCAGTCAAAATAGAATGGAGTTTGTGTGCTAATTTTTAAATAGAAATAGTTACAATTCAAAAGTGGGAAAAGTTACATTAAGTGAAGTAAACCAGACCCAAAGAAACATTGGTTACATTTCTAGTAATTAGAATAGGCTTATAAATCTACAAGTAAACATAATGAATGGTAAAAGACAAATAATTACACTTGGGCATGATTAATTAAACAGGACTCTAAACATTCACACAGTGAGACCAAAGGAGGATATTCTTAGGAGAAGAGGACGTGGACTCAAGAGCTATTAAAATGATGTTCACTGAAATGAACTCCAAGAAAAAGAAGAGGTTTTCAATTTTAGTTTTTCTGATTTTGTTTTTTTTCCTCCTTTCCCTACTATTTTTGATTTCTATAATTTTTTTCTTTCATATGTACATTTTATTTTATTATTTTTTATTGTGAGAATACCTTACAGAGGAGTTACAATTACATGGGCAAGATAACGAGTACATTTCTTATCAAGCATTGTTGCCTCCTCTTTGTTTCCCCTTCCCAGCCCTTCCCATACTCCCCTCATCCTCCTACCTGGTCCTCCCCCCACCCCCCACCAAAGTTATAAAGTTCATTTTTTGACATAATGACTTGTATATCTCATTGTTGCAATGGGTCCACCTGTATCCCTAGTTAAATGATTTGTTTTTTCCCTTCCCTTCCACAAATTATACCAACATCAAATACAGTGAAAGCAGGGGTTATATTGTGGGACAGGGACATACAAAGCAACAAAAAAATCATCTTATAAATATGTTAGAAACAATTGCATGAAAGGACAAAAAAAACAAAACAAATATTTGAATACTTCATTCCTCTAACATCAGCTTATCTGACCTTTTTTGCTTGACTCAGACATATACTAGTTATTGCAAATAAGGGAAACCATGGAACCTATATTTCTTTGGGCCTGGCTTACTTCACTTAATATAATTTTTTCCAAGTCTTTCCATTTCCTAACAAATGGGGCAATGTCATTCTTTCTGATGGAGGCATAAAATTCCATTGTGTATATATACCACATTTTCTTGATCCATTCATCTACTGAGGGGCATCTGGGTTGGTTCTATATCTTAGCTATGGTAAATAATGCTGCAATAAACATAGTTGTGCTGGTAGCTTTAGTATGGTCTTGTTTGTGATCCTTTGGGTAAATGCCCCAAAGTGGGATTGCTGGGTCATAGGGGAGCTCTATGAGGAGTCTTTTGAGGAACCTCCATACTGCTTTCCAAAATGGTTGTAATTTTTTTCTTATATGGAAGTTTATCTATTTGGGGGAGGATAAGGGGAAGCACAGAAATAGTGGGACAAAGAGTGAACTGATTCAACCATGATACTCATTCAATATATGTTGAAAATACACTATACAATTTGGGTGAGGAGAGGGTCAGGAGGAAAGAAATTGGGAGAAAA
Source organism: Dipodomys spectabilis (assembly GCF_019054845.1). Classification (NCBI taxonomy): domain Eukaryota; kingdom Metazoa; phylum Chordata; class Mammalia; order Rodentia; family Heteromyidae; genus Dipodomys; species Dipodomys spectabilis. Next base: position 3,837,071 of record NW_024870758.1, on the reverse strand, counting down.
TGAGGGCTGGAGTGACACTGTTCAACAAATGCACTCATTAGCTGATTTATGTAACTTTAATCCTTCTGAACATCACCTTTACAATAAAAATAAATTTTAAAAATATCAATTTAATTCTAATTTTATAAGTATAAAACAATCTGTAAGCTATAAAATATATGTGTATATATATGCTTATATATGTACATATTTCACTGCATAATTAGTCATAATAAAGACAACGCTCACAATTTGTGAAGAATAATGAATGAAAAATACAAAGCTGTTATCTTAAGGCCATTTTCTACTTGCCAGGTATAACTTCCAGTTCTTTTAAGAGGAAAGATATAAAGTAAATTACATGGACACCCGTAAAGAAATCCTATAGAATTACCTTAAAGTTGTTCAGGGTAGTATTTGAATAGAGTATTAAAGACAAATTCATGCAAGTGGTTAAACTTTTAATATAGTTGTACAATATTGTAGAGGTGGGGGAAATATCAATTTTCCTAGAGAGTCAGCATATAGTTACAAATTGGATTAATCTGAGATAGAGTAGGATCACACATAAGATACAGCTAAAAGAGAAGAAAAATGGGCCGTACAAAAAAAGCTAGAGCATTGCCTTTCTGCTGAAAATGACACTGAAATTGACTGAAGTGTCTGTTCTTTAATCTCCTTTCACATTCTTCACTTACCCTTTTCTTCTCTTTCTCCTCTTCCATTTCTCCTTCTCCTTTGGTATAATTAGACCTTACCTATTCTCCCAATACCATTCTACCTTTAAAAAAAATAGGAGACTAAAGTGTGTAAAATAAGGGTAACTCAATATTGTGAAAAGTTAGAATTTTCTTCTTTAAATTCTATGTTTGAAGGAGTTTTATTATATTTGGCAGAGTAAGTATAAGAACATTGTATTGTTATGTATTTGGTGCTGAGATCTTATCTAAAAAAATGTTAAAGAAGAGAAATCGAAGTGAATTCTTATTGCTAGTGGACTTAAAAGTGTGTCAAGCAGGAAAACAAATGATCTGATTCTACAACAAGCTTAAGTTGGTCTAGAAGATTTGTTTCAGGAAAGTCCAGGCCATTAACTATGGTGTTATGAAGAGTCAAGTTCTTCTTTGTGGACACTTAGTTTGCAAGAAAAAGCAGTAGGTTTGCTTATGTCAGTGAAATAAATAGGGGAAATCTGTTACTCACTCCACAGCTCCACACTTTAGACTTAAGGAAAGCTGGGCCAATAGCTAACCATCATTCACAATCCAGTGGCTGAACTTTACAAGTTGTGGGGTGGGGGGAGGTGACATTGGAAGGAGGGAGAATGGGAGAGAAATGAGGGAATGGGTCACGGTATTCGACAAGAAATGTACTATTACCTTAAGTATATAACTATAATCCTTCTGTACATCACCTTGACAATAAAAATAAACTTAAAAAGAAGACATACGAAGGTAAAAATAAAAACAAAAACAACCCAGTGGTAACAGAATCCAATGGTGAGAGTCTCTGATTCTGCCCAAGTAGGCAATCTCACCATAGTGATTATCCAGTTTCTTCCTGCCACTTCCTGTCCTCATTTTCACTTACTCCCAACCTCTCTCCAAAATGGCCTTTGTCTTTCCAAAACCAAATCAAAATATTTGATCAAGTCAATTAGCCCCTGTGAAAGAAAGATGGGTCATAATTCCTTAAGTAGGATAATTACAAACTACTGGTAAAGATGCAGCCAAAAAGGAATCCCAGTTGGTGGGAATGTATTATACCATATGTAAGAAATGGAAACACTTGGAAAACTTATATGAAGTGAGGTAAGGTCCATAGACACAAAGGTTACATGATTTCCCTCATATGTGGTAGCTGGAATATTCTACTAATCATATCTTGACTGTTATATTTGTAACCTTTATATGACACTTAACTTATGCCATGTTTGAGAACTTGAATTTCAAGTATTGGAGCTCCCACATGAATAGTTCTAAACATTTAAGCATTCTTTTTCTCACACTGTTAGATCTCATCCGATAATGAGACACCATTCAATGATTGATGCCAATAATTACTAGGCTTGAATCTTCACCCCAGATGTTTCAATTAAGGTCCAGTTATCTACTAGATATCTGGACTAAAATATATTTTTCTGGATCTTTCATACTTCAATCAATGTTGTTTCATGGTTCAACTCATGACTCAAGGCATCCTTATGAATGCCATTACTCAAGCCAGTAATTTGAGTGTTTTCGTGGGGAACCTAAACATTTACAGAGAAACTTCTCTGAAGAGGAAAGAATGATGGCCAATGGACATATGAAGAAATGCTCAACCTCCCTAGCCATAAAAGAAATACAAATCAAAACAACATTGAGATTCCACCTCACCCCAGTTGGAATGGCTATAATTGAGAACTCTAATAATAACAGATGCTGGAGGGGATGTGGATAGAAGGGAACCTGACTGCATTGTTGGTGGGAGTGTAAACTTGTTCAACTACTTTGGAAGGTAGTATGGAGTTTCCTCAAAAGACTTCTCACAGAGCTCCCCTATGATCCAGTAATCCCACTTTTAGGCATTTACCAGAATGATCACAAACAAGACCATACTAAAGCTACCAGCACAACTATGTTTACTGCAGCATTATTTACCATAGCTAAGCTATGGAACCAACCCAGATGCCCCTCAGTAGATGAATGGATCAGAAAATATGATATATATATACAATGGAAGTCTATGCCTCCATCAGAAAGAATGACATTGCCCCATTTGTTAGGAAATGGAAAGACTTGGAAAAATTATATTAAATGAAGTAAGCCAGGCCCAAAGAAACATAGGTCCCATGGTTTCCCTTATTTGCAATAACTAGTATATGTCTGAGACAAGAAGAAACAGTCAGATAAGTTGATGTTAGCCAAAATAAACCCCAAGCTAAGGACTCAAATGGTTATGCTTTCTTGCTATTGTTTCTAACATATTTATAAGATGATTCTTTGTTGCATGTCCCTCCTCCATGGTATAACTCCTGTTTTCACTGTTTTTGATGTTGGTATAATTTGGGGAGGGGAAGGGAAAAAACAAATTGTTTAAATAGAGATACAGATGGATCCATTGCAACAATGACATGTACAAGACGTTATGTCAAAAAATGAAATTACAACTTTGGTGCAGGGTGGGGAGAGGGAAGGGTGAAGATGGGAAGGAATGGATAGGGGAAACAAAGGAGGAAGCAACAATGCTTGATAAGAAATGTACTTATTACCTTGCTCACGTAATTGTAACTCCTGTGTATGGTATTTTCACAATAAAAAACAATCCAGTTCATATTTGGTAGTTTATTTTTCAACCATATTTTACATAACCTTTTTTTCTCTGCTCACATCTTATGAATATTTGTTATCTTGTCTTCTCTGGGTACTAGTAACCAATCACTTCATCTCTTTTAATCCAGTCTTGCTTCTAAGCCATGTCCAATGCATTTTCTATATTGTTGCCAGAGTTACCTCTTTAAAGCTCAAATTACTTCAAGCATTCTGAAATACATCTATTGCTTTTACCTTGAAATCTAAGTACATTAATATGAATTACAAATTTCTCCATAGTCTGTGTGGTCTTCTCACTGATTTGATATTTATTTTGTGTCAGTCTCTTACTTTCTATTGATGGCCCTAATTTATTTTTTAGAACATTATAAATAGTTTTTTTCTTTTAATTTATTTTATTATAAAGGTGATGTACAGAGAGGTTACAGTTACATAAGTCAGCTAATGAGTATATTTATTTTTGAACAGTGTTACTTTCTCCCTCATTTTCTCCCACTTTTCCCCACTGCCGAGGCATCTCCACCCCCCACCCCCCACCCCCCAAGTTGTAAAGTTCATTCCCAACATAGTGTCTAGGGTATATCACTATTGAATTGGTTCACCCTTTGTCCCGCAGTTTCTGTGATTTATTCATATTGATTCTATTTTAGTTACTCCTATGCATGAGATTTCTTCCTATCATAAGGATGTTTACATTTGTTCCATTTGTTCCATTTGTTGTCTTATAAGAACCGCGAGCTAACCGATTGCGCCCAGTGTTCCATTTGTTGTAAATAACTATTCTCTTATTCTTAATCAAATTCTCTTCATTTAGCCTTGTGTTATGTCTTTAAGAAAACTTTCAAAGTGTCCATAGACTCATTAAAATCACTCACTGTATTTGAACCTTTCTTTATCAATATGTATCTGAAAATCGGTTGCTTTGACCAATATTTATGAAACTCCATCATTACTATAAAGGATACTCTAGGTAATACTGCATATACCTTGTCATCCATTCTATTCTTAATACCTAGATATTTTACAAGTTACTAAGTAGCATTTCTTTTAAAAATAAATTCATGACTTCAAAAAAAATAAATTCATGGAAAAGATGTAAGTGTTATGAAACATCTCTCAGTGCCAAATAATTGCTCTATTGTTGTCTCTAGTGCTTGTGTGTTCTACAGTGAATGAGAAATGTAAATTTATTTAGAAATTTATAATTAACAATTGCTGTGCCTTATGATATATCTGGGATTTAGCAGCCAAGATAAACAACTTTAAAGGGCTCTCTTGATGTTATGACTTGAGCATGTATTATTGCTTTGTCACTCTGCAATTTTTTTTTATAAATTATGAGTTCATTTTTTTAAATGAGAGAGAATAGACTTCTAAAATAACTATCAGAAGTAACTACCTATGCATTCAAGAGGAAAAGAAAAATGGTTTCAATAAAATGTTGAACGCAGCAGGCACCAGCAATAGCCTACTTTTCAGCCATAACTAGAAACGGAGTTTGTAATAACTAAAAGTGGGTCAGACTGCTTTGACCTCCTGGTATAAGTTTTAAGGTAATTGAAAGGTTCATGAATTAAAGATAGGCCTTTATAAAATATTGCAAATCTATACCTATCACTTGGCACATTATATAACAAATTGCTAAGGATTTTTATGAACTTTGCACATGCCATACATGATTCTTACAAACAGCATTGGGGGTACTTTTCCCAGCTGGCTTTAATCAGATGAAATGGAATGCAATCAGCAGAACAAATTAATAACATTCCTTCTCATGATCATTTTGTTCCATAAAGAAGTGACAAATGGGTAAAATTGCCGTTAAAAATCACAAAATAATATCTCCATAGGGAACATAAGTTAGTTTGATTTGAAGATGCCTGTGATTGCTTATACACAATTTCCCAAAGCAATAGACTTGAACGGATGCTTTGGAAACCATTTTCCATTTTGATCATAGAGCCAAATAAGTAGTTTTCTATGTGAGGAGAAAAAAGTACCACTAACTTTATCTCACTGTTTCCTAGTCTGTGGGTATATGTATACATGGACATTCACAGGTATGTACCTGCACACATATTTCATTTAGGAATTCACCAGTCTAGACTACAGATAATGTCACATGGTAGTGATTTTTCAGAAGATTCAAGTTTATTATCTTTAAAATCTAAAGTGTGGTAAAGAAAAATGTTCTGCCAGTCAGAGATATTATCTACCTGCAAACTGCTGAAATTTCAATACAATAGAAATGACAACTTCTACATTACAGTTTTTAGTGCCTTTCCCTTGACTTTAGCCTGAAGTTTTATTTTTGTGCACCTCTAGCTCCCTGGTAAAATCAGAAAGGAAGAAGAAAGTATTCATAGAGATAGGATAATGAACTCTTCCACATAGCTCATGAAATACTACTACTGTTTCAGAGAGATACTTTGATTTAATGTGCACTGGCAGACAATTTGAAAATTATGACTGAGCCCTTATGTGACACACATACCCGCTACAAAGCTTGAATTACTCATTTGTTTATCTCATAAAGTATGGGCTGGTGCAACATAAGGCCATTTCTAGCACACTCCATGGAGACATAATCTGTAACTGTTTAAAATAAAAGGCTAACAAAATGGATTGAATGCTGCATATAGAGGGCATATGATTAACCACACTCAGAAAATCAAAATCCAGAGAAAACACACAAACAAGCATTAATCTGAACATCTGGCCATGCGGTTATGGATATTCGTGATAGGCATTCATTGTAAACAATTGCTTTCTAGCTATTAAATCATGCTTAGCTTTTGACACCACTTTGTATAAACTGAAGCTAAAGAGTCTATTGGTGACATTTTAATCCTGTTTCTGGTTGGATGTCAACCTCACTTGGCCATCTCTGAAATATTGCTTTATAAAATTCTGTATTTTATAATAGATTTCTTTACACTGGAGCTTTTATGATGGACCTGACAACTTCATATAGACTTTTCCACACGGCTGAATTATTATAAGCAAGTGTTTAATAAATAGCCTAATTGAGTGCAGTTACTATAAAGCTGGCCTTGATAATTCTGTATTTTTTTCAGGGAGAACAAATTAAATTGAACATGTAGTATAGTAGATTCTTCAAGTCCTTCCTGTGATTGGCTCAGAATGATTTTCTTTATTTCTAATGGTTTTCAAGATCAACAACAAAGGATGATCATTCTAGTAGAATTGTAACATTATGAACTATTTGTCATGTAAGTAAATTTTGTTACTCTAAAAGCTTATCGTCCTAGATACAACAGTTGAGAAGAGCCACATATTTTATAAACCCAAACTGAATCTAAAGACCAAGTTCAAGCATTTTTGCAAGTGCAGAACAGAAAGGCCATTTGCTAATGAAAACCTGGCCTGATTCACACAACCTGATAAACCAAACCAAAGAGTGAATACAGTGTCTAGAAGGTATGTCTCTTCTAAAAGAAAGAAAGAAACCTGGAATATAACTCACAGTGTTAATGTATTTGTCTAGCACAAGAATAGATTCTAACTCTACCATCACAAAAAAATGTATGGCAAATAAATATATCTACTGTCCAGAAATTTTCAGCTGGAGGAAACAGTTTTCCTCTGGATAGAGCTTAGAAATGACAGAGATTTTGAAAGTCAGAGGATTTGTTGGAAATTAGGAACTAAGGCTCCACAGTTTAAGCATCATGACTCAGAGTCATGCATAGAGTCATCTGGCCTCAAATACCAATACTTCCCATGTTATAAAACACTGTACAGGTTTACACTTTTGCTTCTAAAACATTTACTTCCTTTGTACATTGAGTCTTAAGATATATTTCAAATGAAACTTAAATAGTTTAAGTGAAGCCCGAATTCTCTTTGGAGTATACAATATGAGACTATATCTTTTATTTGTATCTATTTGATTAAAGGAAAATGGTACAAGTAAAAATATCTCAGATCAAGATAAAATGTCACTGTATTTGATGTAATAATTTGGACAGGGGAAGGGAAAAATTGTTTAAATAGGGATACAGGTTGACCCATTGCAACAATGAGATGTACAATATGCAATGTCGAAAAACAAACTTTACAATTTAGGCTGAGAAGGGGGGTGGATGGGAGGAGTGTAATTGAGGTGGGAGGAAAGGGATGGTAGGGAAAAAACAAAGGAGGAGCCAATAATGCTGGATAAGAAATGTACTCATTACCTTACTCATGTAACTCTAACCCCTCTGTACAGTATTTTCACAATAAAAACTTTTTTTTAAAAAAAAGAAATCGCTCACAAATGAGAAAATCATAAAAAAGATAAAATGTTTACAAAAAGTGAAGTGATTTCTCCTTTTACTGCCAAAAAAAAAATCACAAAGGTATATAATGCACTTCTACCATGTGTACGATTCTGAAAAACTAGGCTTCCAAATCGAACAATGATATGATATAATTCCAAACTTTTGTCCTAGAGAAAATAATACTGGAGTGTCATTAGATTATTTGATTTTACAAATACCACCTGGCTGAGAAATAGAAAATCTGGTTCTGATCATTTCTCTCTCTCTCTCTCTCTCTCTCTCTCAATCTCTCTCTCTCTCTCTTTCTCTCTCCTCTCTTTACCTCCCTCCCTCTCTCTCCCTCTCTCTGTCTCTATCTCTGTCTTTCTCTTTCTCTCTTTCCTTTCTCTCTAAATTCAATGCTTCCTTTTGATATTAAAGCAGGAAACAATAAAAAGAAAAAAGAAAACTATACAAAAAGATATAGACAGAAATTGGAGAGATGGCTCTATATGGAAGAGAAAAAAATAACATAGTGCAGCAATATATCTGTCCCAGATTTGACCCACATCACCTAAAACAATTCTCATAGTTATATCTCCAGAGGCTCAAGCTCAGTTTCTCTTGAGCTCCAACAAAATGATCATTTGGCCCAAAGCACTTTATTACTTTATTACTCTCATTGAAAGAACAATTTATTAACCACAGCCACTCTAGAAATTTCTCAACAACCCAGATCACAAATACAACAAATTTTCTTCTGGTTATTTTTCAATTTAGAAAGTTGGGTATCCCACAATCCATTCTTCAATAGTACTATGCTTTTCTCTTCTGACAGTCCTGAGCATGGCTAGAAAGACTCTCTGGGGTTGTTTTTTCTTATTCTACAGCACTCAGCGGAGCATTAAGGTTCGTGTGCTCATTTATGCTTTTCTCTAGTTATTTTTGCATCTACAGCAAACACACCTGCTCCAGTGACTTCCGGATGCACTGGATGCTCTCCATCTGACAGGAACAGTTGTGCTGATTTGTCTGAGCAGAAGGACTGCATTTCTAATGGTGCAGGCTCTGACTGATGACACAGTTCTTAGAAGAAGAATATCAGAGGTCAGTCTTTAATTGGTCTTCAAAAGATAATTATTTGGGAAAAAGTCTTTGTTATTCATTAATTTTAAGAGAAACTTCAAGCTGTTAATAATTTGTGTTGTAAAAATAGGTATGTTTTTCCAAAGTATAGATTATAAGCCTAAGATATTGTATTAGAAATACACATAAGTAGCCAACTAGTTATAGAATGATGGAAAAGACAATGGTGATGATCCTAAACTAAAGGAACGTATAAAATCTCAAGGGAAAATTAGCTTCCACTGCCTTTGCTATTGTTTGGATCTTTAGTGTCCCTCCAAACCCCATTTGTTAAAATCTTACTCCTCAGGAAAGTGGGAGAAAAATGAAGGAGGAGGTAACAGTTTGACAAGAAATGTGCTCTCTGCCTATAACTATAGCCCCTCTGTTCATCACCTTGACAGTAAAATTAGATAAAAAAAGAAGTGGGGCTTTAGTGGGAGGTCAGCAAGCAATATGGGCATGACCTTAAAGAATGGGACCTCAACTTCTTCCGCTTTCACATATTTCTGTTTCATGAACATGAGATGAGCAGTTTTGTTTCATCATAAGAAAGTTTCATATTTCTAGTATGATGTACTGCTTGATCAAATTGCCAGCCAGTCCTCCAAGATTCTGAGCCAAAACCAGCCTTTCTCTCTCTCTTTATGAGTTGCTTATCACAGGTATTTGCTTCAGTGATAGGAATCTGACTAGGGTAGCCACAAACACCTGTACATCTCTATTCTTCTATCTCACTCTGTCAACAAGATTTCATGACATGAAGTACACACAAAGGTTTTCTAAATGAGTACAGGATGAATTCATGACATGTCAGATTCAAATCTTCTTCTACGGTATTCAATACCATATATCATGTAGTACTTTGGTTTAAATGCAGAAACATCAACTCTTACACCAAATTATTATTTAACTAGACTAGTATGTGTTTTTTTAGAAAATATATTTTTCATTACACATGTTTCATTTCATAATTCATATCCCAATAAAATAAAGAACATTTCCTAACAAATAAAATTAAAATGAAGCTGATTTAAAACACCATTAAATATGTAGTATTTTCTTTCCATGTTACCATCAACAATTTCTTCCCTCCCTTTTATTAAGACATTTCTCCATTGAGATTAGACCAGCTCTCCCAACTCCCAACCTCAAATCCAGTGACTTGTAACTGATGAATAGAAAATGATAAAATGTATAATAATATTTGAGCCTTGGGAATCAGAAAACTTGTAATTTGTTGGAGCACATGGTCCAAGACAGATTTTACCATGCAAAATGTTCAACTACTTCAAGACTGATCCTATAGGAGGAAGCCTAGCCATCCATTTACAGGAACTATTAAGAAGAAATTAATTTGTTTTCTCCTAGCTGCTCCAACTGTTCTAAGCTTTGCTTCAAATGGAACTAAAAGATCCTCAGCATGGACCTGGCCTCTTTCTGGTTCTCCCTGTTGGGGAGAGACATAGTGAAAACCACCACTCAAATACCCAATCCTCAGATACATGGAAATTGACGATATGCCTCATTTTAGGTCTCTCAGTGTAGAGGATAATGTTCTATAGAACTAAATAATCAGATTCACTTAAGCACATTTTTCCTCTTAAAATATTAATAAACACAGCAAGTTTGAATGATCTTCAAACGACCAAATTTGGGGCAATCAGAACTGAAATAATAGTGATAGTAATGACTAACAACTCATAGAATAATTATTCCTGAGTCCACTATGATGTAAAAGAATGAATAAATGAGGGAGAAGAGGTGATTCTTCTCAGCACTATTCAAATTAATAAACACGAAGAATGGTGAAAATTGATCACCACTGTGACAAATATCATATTTATAAACTTTGTTTGGAAGAATTGTTGATGGTTGCTAAACTTAATGACCAAGCAAATAATGAGAAGAAGTAGATTTCTGTGGTCTCAAAGTAACTTCCTACATAATATTATTAATTACAAGAGGGAAATGCTCACTTCACAGTTGAGAGATCTTCCAGAAACCACATTAACAAAGAGGCCATAATTAACTGATAATGACATGTTGATATCATGTAACTCCTTATCTAAGACTGTTCTTGACCAAAAAAGGTATACTATCAGTCAGTCTAATCTTAAGTAAAATATTCCCCAACTGAGGAAAAGTTTACAAAATAAATGAGCTAGCTTCACAATTGCCAGGGCTATGGAAGATGAAGACTGAAGTATTCGACAAGCTTGATGTATACCCAGGGTCCATCTTTGTGAGGGATGCCAATTCTGCCAAGTTCTGACACACTGTAGCAAATTGGACCACAAACTGAAAGGATGAAAAGTCAGAGAGACATGATTGTCTAGTTCTAGCATATTTTGGAGGCTAATAGATTGGGGAGGAGTAGATTACATACTTCCTTTATTTCTGTCAGAACTTTACATTGCAGCTTTAGCAGGTAGTTAATTTTTAAAGAAGATCTATAATTATTAAATAATATATAATCCACAAATTATAAAAGCACATAGATAATGATGAAATCATCACAATTATTTTTTTTCTCACACTTTCATGTTGCTATGATCTTCTTGGACTTCCTATATGGAACTTTCCTCTTCTGCTGTCTCAAGAAATACTAACTTTTAATTAATCAATAAACTTTATACTTCTCTAATGAGTTAGCATCTGCTGTCTTTGAAATCAAGGCTATTAAATAAAATTATCAATGGTTTACTAGTGCAATATTTCACCACAATTGAAGTTAGAAATATACTTAAAGAACAGTAAAGAAGGAAAGAAGGTGCATAGGAATATCACACACACACACACACACACACACACACACACACACACACACACACACACACACACACACAAACCATAAAGAGGGAAAATCTGTTGTAACTATAATTATAATCACCATTCTCTGTATGGGTAAATAGGTTTAAAGTCAATATTCTGGCCTTTGTTAGGCAGTTGCTGTCGTGGAAAGCAGTATTTTGATCTATTTATTCACAGAACACTGAAGGGCAATAACTACAGCTCAAAACTACCTTAGTTCTCCAGCTACTTTAAGCTGGTTTCAATCTGTCTAACTACTGTAATGTATGCCAAACATTAGCTCTTTCCCCAATCTAATATTATCAACAACTGGTGTTCATTTATTTAAAGATTGTGAGCATGGGCTATTAAGTTTGGCAGGAATATTCAGTGTGAATGACAAAAACGCCTTCCAGGAGGGAGAAATAAAAGGAAGGTTAGAGTAAAATAAGCAGGAATTGATGCATCATTTGGTAATTCCTTTGTCGGTGTTTTTAAAGCCTTAGCAGAAAAAGCAGAAGATACCTCAGATACCTTGTGGAGACCATGGAGAGTGGTCACTTCTTTGTTCAGCTATAAATAACTTTGATTCCATCTCTCTGTCTGATAAAATTCTAACACTAGGGCAACTCTTTCCTTAAGTACCATTGAAAGGTGGATTCTACTTAGGAGTTATTGCTTTCTAAAAGTTCATATGCTATGGTATCAGTTTGAATCTCCAAATACCCACTGTATTTTACATGCTACAATAAAAATCTTTGAAACAGGGTATAGAAATATAGTTAGCCTACTTTGAATCAAGTTCATCTGGATTTTTGAATACCATCTATACTGTTAAATTGCTTTTCCATCTAAGTCTACTTTGTTACCTCACCACATCATGGATGAACATTTTCTCTAAGGCAACTATAGCATGAGGATAATACAACAGGAAAGGAGCAGGAGTACAGTGGGAAGAGCTAGTGAAATTGTTCAAAGTTCATTGTCCTTTGTCATACTATGTGCACACATATTTTCTCAGTCAAAATTAAAAAAAATTTATAATTTTAGAGTAATATGTTTTAATTACAGCATGCAACTCATTACTTGAATGCTTATTAGAAAACTTTTTGAAGCATTAAACATATAATTACCAGAAGAAGACAAAAACGATCACAAGGAAATTGGGTGCCAGTAGCTCACATCTGTACCTAACTACTGAGAAGGTTGAGATCTGAGAACTACAATTCAAAGCCAGCCCAAGCAGGAAAGTCCATAAGACTCATCTCCAATTAATCACAGAAAAAGCTGGAAATGGAGCTGTAACTCAACTGGTTGAGAAAAGAAAAGCTCAGTGAGCACCTAGGCCAGAGTTCAAGCCTCAGGACTGGCAAACAAAGCAAAACAAAGAAAGAAAAAAAGAAAGGATCACAATAGGAAAGTTGTTTTGTATCATGTGAGATGGCTATAAAATCTATTCCTATATTGAAACCAGTAGAACTATATATGAATAAATTTAAGTATCATAAATTCCTTTGTACAACCCTTTGTACAACTACTTAGATCTATAATAAATAAATAAATAAATAATTTGATTGATTGATTGGAATTGAATGGAGTACCCATTCTAGTTGGCTGAACCCAGCTGTCTGTTGTAAAACAAAAAAGGCCAAATGGCTATTGGTATTATTAAATTTCCTATTTTATATATTATCTTACTCTCTTTTCAATCTTAATAATAATCTTATTTTCTCAGTTAAAAATGTCCTTAGATTTTTTAACTCTATGGATAATTTATTCAATAAAAGACTGTGGATATACATACATATATATATATATATAATATATATATATATGCTATCTCATGAGATTATAATAAGCTGGAAAATTTCTGTCACCCTGTTAATAACATACTCACCCTAGAACAGAATGCTAGCAGGTCCTGCTGAGGAGAACAGGTTTACTTCTCTGCCAACTTCATAAAAGTATAGAAATAAGCCAGGCACAGTGGCTCAAGACTGTACTCTTAGCAATGTAGCAGGTGGAAATCACAGATTTAAGCTTAGAGTTGAGCCCAGGCAAAAATATTGACAAAATTGATCTAAATCAATAGCCCTATATGAAGTCATACAGTTTTGGCTGTGTAGTGATACATGCTCATCATCTCATCAACAAGTAAAACGTAAATAGAAGGACTGATGTCTGGGCCAGCCATGGCATAAAATAAGGCCTTATCTTGAAAATAACCATTACAAAACAAGATAGGTGGAATGATTCAAGGGGCAGATTGCCTGCAGAGCAAGAATGAAGGTCTATGGTCAAACTTTTCTACTGTATGTGTGCATATAATATATATTATATATATAAAGTTTGACCATATATATATATATATATATATACATATATATATATATATATATATATATATATATATGGTCAAACTTTTCTACTGTATGTATGTCTTTTCTACTGTATGTGTGTATATAATATATTATATATAATATATTATATAGTATAATGTATATTATATATTATATACACACATACAGTACAAAAGTTTAACCATATATATATTATATGCACACGTATATATCACATACACACTATATATAATACATACTGAGTTCAAACCTCAGTAGTGCATTTATACACATATATAATAACAATGTCACATGTATAGTATGTAATACTTAATAGTGATAATATACACCATAGATTACATACTTAATATACTCAATTATTTAAAACCATTTGACAGTATGTTCCTACATATTCAAAATATGTTGACTATAAAAGAGCATGCTCTGTTAAGCAAACACATCTCACCTTACTGAATTTTCTGACATCATTAAGAAATATATAATGACTAACCTACACCATCACCATATAAGTTGTGTAAGTTTGCTCTAGAATGTCTATACAACATGAAATCACCAAACTACATAGCTGTCAAGTAAGTTCCCAATCGACACATGATGTTTGACTGAGCATGTCTTTCATGTCTTCCATTGTATCTGGCTCACTAACATAGACCAGAAAGACTTATAAATGGACTGGATATTATAGGACTTAGAAATAAGATAACTAAATGTCTTAATAATATTTTCAAATAAATATTGTTATTTAATTTCAAGAAAATGAATTTTCTGCAAATCTTTTCTGAGAGTTAAAAGAGAAACCTTTATTGATCATCTTTAAATTTTTCTGAATTTCAAACAATTACAACTATAAAATAAATATATTTATTTTATTTTATTGGTGTCAGATAATTGTTTCCTGAAGACATTCTTTTTTCTGCCTTTCATTGTATTTTCTCCATTCCAGCATTGTTACAGCAACACCTATGCTACCTTGTGTGGTAACATACTGAGAGAAAGAAACTCTGGAAAATTTCCAAAAGAAAATTATGTTTGATTCTTGATCATTAACAGCATTCAAGTGCTTCAAAGACATACTCATCCATAAGATTGCATTTTGCACTCTATTAGCTGTGCATTTGGCTAGGTTTTATGAGTTGCTTTTAAAAGAAATTAAGTGCCATTATCACAATAATAACATAGTGCTTTATAATAATAATGACACAATATTAAATGTAATAGATTTATCTATCTCATTTAATCTTACTAGTCCCTATGTATATCAATTGTTATTAATTGTTGTAAAATGAATTTTTGGAAAATGATGCAATTTGACCAAAGTTAGATAGCTAGTCAGCAAGAAAATCTAGATGAAATTCTACTCAGTCTGATAACAAAACCAGACTTCCTGTACTTGCCTTCAAAATTAGATAATTATTAATTTATATAATTATAGATTAGAATTTCATGTATTGTAGTAGAGAATGAGAAATCTGGAGAATGAAGTATAGTCCTGAATTTATAATTTGGTTACCAAGAATTCCATGATCTGCTTTTCTGTCTTAACTAAGGAGTAGTTGTGTGTGTGTGTATTTGTGTGTGTCAGGGAGGAGGGGTTTCTGGGGCTTGAACTCAGGGCCTGGGCACTGTACCTAAGGCTTTTTTTTCTCAAGGCTAGCACTCTAACACTTTAATGACAGCACCACTTCTGACATTTTACTGGAGTTTATTGGAGATAAGAGTCTCACCACCTTTCCTGCCCCAGCTGGCTTTGTAGCAATACTCAGATCTCACTTTCTGAGTAGCAAAGATTACAGGCATAAGGCAAATATACCCTGCTAGGAGTAGCTATTAGCTAGTCATGCACACTAAAAATGAATGTTACTGCAAGTGTCAGAAAGATATGAAATGTCATTGGGAGACCTGAGGGTTTTTTTTTTTTTTTTTTTTTGTCGGTTATGGGGCTTGAACCCGGGGAAAGGGCGCTCTCCCTCAGCTCTTCAGCTCAAGACTAGTGCTCCCACTTGAGCCACAGCACCACTTCCGGTTTTCTGAGTGGTTTATTGTAAATAAGAATCTCACAGACTTTTCTGCCCGGGCTGGCTTTGAACAGTGATACTCAGATCTCAGCCTCTTGAGTAGCTAGGATTAAAGGTGTGAGCCATCAGTGCCTGGAGGGAGACCTGAAAAATTTGAAGCAAGCCAATTGTATCATTTGATTTATGTGCTTAAATCATCAGTTGGATTGCTTAGTTGAGAATGAACTGAAATGCTGGATTGAATTACTGTGGTGGTAATGGTGACAGAGATGAAGACAATGTCTTAGAGGTTTAAGGTTTTTGGAACCTGATGCCGGGCTGCAGATTAAGGGAGCTGGACACACAAGATGATCCCTAAACTCTTAGCATGCCTTCATCTACTTTAACACTTACACATCTACTTTCTTTCCAGAAATACCCTTGCAAAATTCTCCAAGCAACTTTTGGTAAATTGATGAATGTGGTTTCTTGAATTCTTGAAAACTTTGCCCAACCTCTTACTTCACTGACGAAATAATGTAGAATAACAAATGAGGTAGGAAACACTGGATGAGACTCAGATCCACTGATGTCCACTTAACATGGAAGAAATAAATATTATTCCTATACATTCTGCTGCTATATTTCCTTGATTTACACTTCAGGTTGAGAATAGAGAAATTTAGTTTTTGTCAGTTTGTCTGCATCAAATCAAACAAGGAGCTTTTCTTATCTAATATATCTATATTTTTTTGGGTCTGATAGTGGGGCCTGAACTCTGGGCCTGGGCGCTGTCCCTCAGCTCTTCAGCTCAAGGCTAGCGCTCTACCACTTGAGCCACAGCGCCACTTCCGTCTTTTTTTTCTTTTTGCTTATGTGGTGCTGGGGAATCGAACCCAGGGCCTCAGGCATGCAAGGCAAGCGCTCTACCACTGAGCCACCTTCCCAGCCCCTTCCTATCTAATATTTAAATCTTTTAAATTCTGTTTCAGGAATGTTTTCTATGAAACAGTACAAATAAGCCATAAAGAAAGGCAATTTGCTTACAAAGTTTTTTTTTAATTAAATGGGGAAAAGAAATTTTAAAAATGGGCCATATTTCAAGCTTATTATTATAAATGACATGTTTCTTTTTAATAAACTAGAGCAAGCATGTTTAAGAGGAAGATGTCAACTCTGCTGGAACCATGTCACACTTGTAAAGAAAGAGCAGTGACAGTACTAATGGTTGCCAAAACCCTACTAGGTAGCAATGTCCCTCACATTAGTGAGGGTGAGATATAGTACACAGCTTTGAAGTTCTTTAACTACTTGTGTCTTGAAACTTCATCCAACTGAGTGAAACTTGTCTTGGGGTATGAATTTTTGGAAATGTCAGCATACTCTTCACAAAAAGGACACTCGAGAATAACAGGAAAACTCCAAAGGTTGCATCTATGATTTAATTTATTTAAAATACTTAATAAATACTGTGGAAATGCAATACATGTGAGTGACTAGAAAACATAACTGTTATCATGATCTAATAGTTTTCAAACCATTGCTTAAAAACATCTAGCTTTATATATTCTGAGTCAGAGCCAAGGTAAACCTGTGTGCTATAACTGTCTCAGTGAGCTGTATTGATTTACTTGTTAAAAGCTTAAAATAAATATTTAATGATGGAGAAAGTTAGACAAAAACAGAAAGATGGAGATACAAAAGGAGTTGGATGTAAAAGAAAAAGGAAGAGACTAAAGGCAGAAAGATAGAGAGGATGAGGATAGAGTTGGAAAGAAAGTGAAGAGGAAGAAGAGTCAGTTTAAGGAAGAAGAGAAAAATGTCACTGGAAAATTATCAGTCAGACTTTAATTTACCATAATAAATATTACAGTCTATACTGGATTTCCTCAATTAGGGTTACAATGAGCTACTTCCAGTACTAATAATAGTACATCCACACTAAACAGTCAAATCTTAAATGTATTAGGAAGTTGATATGGGCTGATGTTCTTAGCGAAGATCAATAAGTAAGTCTTTGCTTAGCAGATGTCACTGTCTCAGGCTTGCAGTGACCTGGGCTAGACACATAGCATGATTGCCCCAATCCTCTCTAACCTAAGCCTAATCTTTTAATCAGGTATTTCAGTAAAAGAGACACTATTAATAAGTACTATTAATAAGTACACTCAGCTTTCATGAAGAGGTGATGAATAGCTACTTACAGCATAAGGAAGGAAGAACGACTTAGCCAAATGGAAATAAAACCATTCAGTGTGTGGATAAATGTGCTTTTCAGGAAAGAAGCAACAAATTTAAGTGTCCTGGCATTAACCCACAGGGATAGCTTATGCATTTATTATTTTCACACTTAAACATTTATCTTAAAACACATTGTTAGTATGCCTGCTGTGTTCATAGAACTGCTTTTCATTTTACACCCATGGAAAGCTCCTGTGTTTACAAAGAAATAGCACAAATACAGACACACATGTTAATAGATTGACAAACTTGCTTTTAAACTACTATCTATGATGGCATTTATCATGGGAGGGGGAACATTTCTCTGACATTTTTATATTGATTTGTGCTGGCATACTTTCAGTTTTGTGAGTCATATTCACTACCGTTCATCTAATTGCGTCAACCATAGTTTAAGTTTCCAAAGAACATTCATTCACTGTTCTATTTGTTTTGATAACTGCAAATGGCTCTGCTCTCCATGGATCTGAAATCAATGCCTTAGACTGACTGAAGACTTTTCTTATTGAGAAGGACAGTATGGACAAAAGTTGCAGGTAGATTTCACAATTTAAAGTGAAAATAGAATCATTGTTGTCTCCATAAATCATTCAGCTAACAATTTTAAATGGCTCTATATCAACTTCTGTGAAATTTCTTTTGTTATGTTTGTGTTGTTTCCTTTTGTTGTATGTTTATAGTATTTTAAGGATGAGACAAAACCAAAGGATAAAATGACACATAGCGAAAAAATTAATCTATACTGTATCTCACTTACATACAAAGCAATGATCTAGTCATGGCCATAAATGCATCCCCTTACAAAGGAACCTTGGTTTTTCTCTGAACATGCATCTTTCTCTATTACTATCAGTGTTAATAGGAGCCAATCTCCTCTAGAGCCAATGGCAGGCTTGATGGCTCTAAAGATAGTGCTCTCTATCATATCTTAGCAAGTTGTAATACTTCATTCTTAATGACACTAGTTTTGGAATAGAACTATGACTTCATCCAAGTTAGTATTACCTGAGGAAACATTTGTGAGGGTTTCTAGGAAAAATGCCCCACACAGTTTGGATGAGGCACAGAGGAGATACAAGTTTTCTCTTTTGGATGTTATAACAACATATGACCACTACAACCAAGGGCATGCCAAACGATGAAGACCACTCAGGTAGAAGCAAGAAAATCACAAAGGAAGTGGAACACTCGATAAATTTTTACTTCAGAGCAGAAAAATAATTAGACTAGAGTTTCAAATTATCTTCAGCATTCCTGAAAATACATTTCTGTTATTTTAATTATATGGAATAAAAGATCTAGAAGCACTGTCATTTCACACATTTTAAACTTCGCTAACACCTCATGCTAGTATCAGACATGTTGCTAAATAAACATCTGTGTGTGTGTGTGTGCGTGTGTGTGTGTGTGTGTGTGTGTTGTCATGTGTGTAATCTTGTAATCTTATTTAGCTCTCAAAACAACTGTGAGATTCTGGTATTATTCTCATTCCTCTACAGATCATGAAGCTGATTAAGAATGTAGAATTGCGGCAACTAACATGTAAAAGAATGCAGGTTTGATTAAGACTACACAAATCCCATCATCAGGGTTTTTCTCCATCACTATTATTTTAGATATGGATATTTTAATCCTGCTTCCATTGCTACCCTTGTTTATTTGCCTGAGGAAGTTAAAAAATAAAACCTAGTGAATTAAAAAAGTCATAGCTTAAGAGAAAGCCAATGTAGAGGTCAACTGCTTGCTTTCTCTTTGCTCTCGAGGTCTCTTCTGCTGCCCTATATGTGGAGTTTCTGGCTATGAGGTTTGTTTGTCTGTTTTTATATGTTTGTTCTTTAATGTTCTTAAGATAAAATAACAACAAGAGCTAGAATTCAGTGCGATGATTTCCTATTAAACTGTCCCCCCAAACAACCCCAACCCCATCCAGTCCAGTGCCTTCTTTCTATAACCACACAATCTTGAATAGACAGGACACTTAATGCTAATGCCTATGACAAAACAAAGGTTTGATTAAAACTAAAACCACAGAATTTAGAGAAAGCTGTCATATTATATCACAGGAATTGACCAACCAGTTGGAGGTAGTTAAGTATGAAATAGAGTTTACTGACCTCTGTTCACAAGGAAGAGGCACACATTGATCAAGTTGACTCAAGGTCTGAGGTTTTCTTCCTCATGGGAGAAAACTTCCAGGGAAAGGGTCAACAATCTAGAGTTTTGATTTGCTCTGTTAATTTTAATTTGCCTTCATGGTCTATTCTTTTAACGCTGTATCTCATGGCTCCATACCATTGATTTGATTAATACCTCCCTTGATTTACACAAAAAATAAGTGTTTAAATATGATTTTTTCTATAGACAAATACTTTTCCCATTGTTACCGAAGGAAGAAAGAAAGAAAAACTTTGCTGTAGGAATCAAAAGGAGACAGAAACAATTGCTGTAAATAGCATCTCTGTTAGTAACCATATCATTTACATCCCTGTTAACTGTAATTGTGATGATAGGAACTATAGAGACTATTTTTGTTATCTCAGAAGATACCATATGAAATTTGAAGCAATGAATAAATAGAATCTAAAGTATAGTGATTTCTCATTGAATGAAAATAATTAGTAAATATAATTATTGACTGACCATGTCTTTGTTAGGAATTCAAGCACTGTAGATATAAACATAGCTGTATAGTCCATTATCAAAGAGATATAATATCATTATTCCATTTTTATCCATTAATTAAAAAAAATGTTTTTGAGTATTGTGTGTCCAAGTAGAATTGGCTCCACGACTCTAGATGATTAGGGGTTTAGTTGTTCTCAAGGTATTTGAGGATACAAGGAATAATTAATATTTGCAAAATAATATGACAAATGATAGTAAAATTGCACTGTATGTTAACTTCCTTCCTTTACTCCTTAATTTTACCTCTGAACCTTAGGAGTTTTGACAAGAAGAGAATCTAAGTTTCTGGTGCTAAGATTTTTGCAGTCACTCATTGCTATGTACCTCAAAGTGATGTATTTTCTTATTTAGAATTCACTTTCAAAATGATTATAACTTAGGGAAAACATGGAACTAAATGAAAGGTATTACTCCTGACAATAATATGGCACTTTGCTTTGCTAGAGCCAGAACATTTATTCTTGTCAAATGGAATCTCATTCATCTTCCTAAATTTTCTCATATAAAGTGATGAATATTCGCCTGTGAAATTTATGGAATTAATATCTTTCAAAATTACCAATTCACCACAGTTTGCTGCTAGTTCAGCTGAGGGAAAATTTGTCATTAGATTTCTAGTCAAATTCATTCTCATAAGCAAGAGACTAAACCTTCACCTCATCATTACTACTTAATCAAAAGAGTCCCCCCACTCCTTCAATAGCTAATAAGTGTCAGAGAAGAGATTCAAGCCCAGAGCTATGTGAGAGAAATTCTCTACTTAATGCTATCCTACCTACTAGCATCATTAGTGAAGGGTAGTAGCTTTAATTTATTCCTTTGATTGAAAATAAAAGAGAATTATGATATCTCAATGGAGAGTGCAAGAGGGCTAAAGGTTATTTTCTAAAGTGACAAAGCACAGCGTTTTATAGGAATAGATGAGGAGTCTTTGAACACTAAGCTTTGAATAGAAGAAATAGACTAGGAGCTATGCATTGGAAAGGTCTTTCTACTATTTCCCTAGTTCCATGGTGTTGTCTATCATGCCACCTCTGCTTCTACCATCAAATTTGGTCTAGTTTCCTTTTGATGTCAACTTTGCTGACTTTTTACTATTGTACTTTGTAGACTCTTTTTAAAATGTCCGTTCAAGTGGGGCATCAGTGACTCACACCTGTAATCCTTGCTACTCAGGAGCTGAGATCTGAGGATCACAGTTCAAAACCAGTCCAGGCAAGAATGTCCTGAGACTCTTATCTCCAATAAAACACTCAGAAAATTGGAAGTGGTGCTATGGCTCAAATGGTAGAGCACTTGCCTTGAGCTGAGGGACAGAGCTCAGGCACAGAATTCAAGCTTCACAGCCAACCAAAAAAAAAAAAAAAAAAAAAAAGTCTGTTCATTCTCTTTTATTCTCGTGCAAAATTTTGTACTGAATATGATCCATCAGAAACTCTCTGATCTCCCTAAGCATCACACACCCTTGAGAATCTCTTTCATTCCATGGCTCCATGGTTTTATGGCTCACTATGTATTGACTGGCATGATGCAATGAGCTTTCCCAGGAGAGGAATGTGTAACTAACTAGAAACAAATAACACTTCATAGAGATTTGGAATCATTTCCCTTTAAAATAGCTGTGAGGGCTGGGAAGGTAGCTCTGTGTTAGTGTTTGCCTCTCATGCATGAGGCCCTAGGTTTGATTCTTCAGCACCACATAAACAGAAAAAGACAGAAGTGGCGCTGTGGCTCAAATGCTAGAGCACTACACTTGAGTTGAAGAGTTGAGGGACAGTGCTCAGGCTCAGACTTCAAGCCTCACAACCAACAATAACTAACTAACTACCTAAATAAATAAATAAAATAGCTGTGAGATGTCAGACAGTATCCATGATATGTCCATAACAAAGAAAAGAAAATACTCTCTCCTTACTATCTTCCTGCACAGTCTAGCCTAAATTTCTGTATCTGTAAGATAACAAGGTCATAACAGATGTCCCAATTCTGAGATCAAAATGGCTACAGAAGTATTGGAGAAATTTAATATCTACTACCTAAATCTATCACAACCACGGCTGAGGGTCTCATTTACCACTCAAGTCAAATGCAAACTCAAAGCTCAAATCTCCTTTTATCATCTTCAATCAAATAACTTTTTCAAATAACTTTTATGAAGGATGGAAAGGGAAGTCATCTGTGGACTCAGGCCAAAGGGGCCTTAATCTTGACTCCATATTTTCTTGAGGAACACATTTGTTGAAGTTAACTTCTCTGACATTCAATTTCCTTATTTATGGAATGGGTATGATAATAGTTTCCACCTCATAGAAATTCTTGAGGATTACTTATCTTAGTATTCAAATGTTTTTTTTCCTTTCATGCAATTGTTTCTAACATATTTATAAGATGATTTCTTTGTTGCTTTGTATGTCCCTCCCCCACGGTATAAACCCTGCTTTCACTGTATTTGATATTGGTATAATTTGTGGAGGGGAAGGGAAAAAACAAATCATTTAAATAGGGATACAGGGGGACCCATTGAAACAATGAGATGTACAAGATGTTATGTCGGAAATGAACTTTACAACTTTGGTGGGGGGGGGGGGAGGATCAGGTGGGGGGAAGTGAGGGGAATATGGGAAGGGATGGGAAGGGGAAACAAAGAGGAGGCAGCAATGCTTGATAAGAAACGTACTCGTTATCTTGCCCATGTACGGTATTCTCACACAAAAAAAATTATTTTACAAAAAAACAAAAACAAAAAAAGAAAAAAACAGTATTTCTTGTTCCTTCTGTTATATTGGATGAAGTTCTACTATACATATTTGTAGATCTGGTTGGTTTGACATATCGACAATTCTAATCTTTTACATCCTCGCTTTAGTTTGTATTTTTTCAATAATTAAAAGTATGATATTAACATTCAACAAAAAGAAATTCTGAGGACTAAATAAAAGCATGGATACAAAGAGTTAGAACAAAGCTTGAAAAGTAACTGTCACTAGCTGTTACCATTGCTATACATCAGGCTCCCTTCTGTGTGCTCTACTCCTATAATTTCATTTTAATCATCGTAACGTCCCTACTGGGAAAGTGTTATTACCTGTCTTTGTCAGAGAAGGTGGTAGATCTGGGACTGGAATTAAATTTTCACAGGAACTTCTACTCCAATGATTTGCAACTTTATAAAAGCTTCCTTTCCACTTCAAGATTAGAGCTTAAATTATGATCCCACACCAGGGAAGAAAGGGGAGTTGAGTTTTGGAAGGAGCAAATGACTTTTTAAGGTTTCAAAATTATATTCCCATAGTGATATTAACACTTGACAACCTTAATACTCTACAACCTTAAAACTCTGCTTAATTCAACACATGAGGAGTAATGGCAGTGCAAAGACAGCCACAATACAGTCTGAGAGTGCATAAAAAGCATCTGCTTCCCCATAATGTCTCAATGAATCATTATGACAAACAGAAATAAAGCCAATGCATCTCACTGTATAGCTGATGCTGCTTTTCTGCTCACAAGGCACAGAAGTTAATTATTATGAACAGATGTGCTTAGATTGGACAAGAATTTATACTCCATGAAATTCAGCATGGTTTAAAACAACACAATATGGTTGGGACATTTGTACATCTTGAATGGCTTTTGAAAAGATAGCAAAGCTTACCATACCAGAGTGTTTATGTGAAGGCTTATAAGGGCTTGATATTGCCCTTTCCAGCCTTTCTCTATACATTTCACTCCTCAAGAATCACCTTATACATTCAGATGACCACACTGTCTCATTCCTACAATACTTGTGACTGGTTTGCCTAGCATTTAATGTGCCAGACAGATGAAGCCAGGAATACAGTCTTGCATTCAGTATACAGGGGAAAGTGATTTTATCCAGTATCATGTAAAGGCATTCTCCTCATCTCTTCAGAAACAAATGTTTAGATAAGAATATAAGACACATAATTAGTGCAAACACATTTCCACAATAGGTCACAATACAAATGCAGGATTTTTCACATACAGAGCCCAAGGCATGGGGAAATAATTAGTAAATTGTTAAATTTAAAAGATAATTGTTTTAGAGTTACCCAGTTCAACAGATAAATTACTGTTTAAGTACAGGGTAGTCATAAAGGAATAAGAAAAATATTCTGTTTTGCACTGTACTGCATTTACTCATTAGTTACAGTACAAAATATGCAATGGGGAGAATGCAGTCATAAAATCAAACTAAACCCTACAAAATCAAGAAAATTGAGGGAAGGGGCAGGTTTGGAGGAGGAGGATGAAAAGGTGACACTGATCAAAATGCATTGTGTTAATGAACTGGTTTACTGAATGGCAAATCCTTTAGAAAATTTAACAATGAAAACAATGTTTTTCACAATGTCAATGAGCAAGATAAGGATGAGAGATTCTATCATTTAATGGTTAGATGCGAGCTGACTTCTTTCTCAAAACTTCATTTACTCAATCTCATTGAGCTCACGGCTATTTTTGGGAGATTGTATTATTACTGCCATCTTAAAGATAAGAACCAACAAATATTTTTAGGACTTTCCATTTCTTTACAAATGGTACAATATTCTTTCTAATTGATAAGTACATTTCTATTGTGTATATGTACCACATTTTCTTGATCCAGTAACTCATTACAGGGCATCTGGGCTGATTCCGTACCTTGGCTACAGTGAATAAAGCTGCAATGAACATGGTTGTGGTGTGGCAATAAACACTAGGAAGCCAGTACTTGAAAAGGATGGCATGGGGTCAAGGGGAAAAGGGTGGACAAGCGAAGAAGAAAAGAAATGGAGAACAGGGAAGAATCCAATGTCTATCCTACAAAAGTGAGAAGAGGGAGCAAAGGGGTGGCAGGGGAAGAATGCTTGAGATTGTTAAAAGTAGTGACATTGATCAAGACGCATCTATTCAAAAACTGTGTTATTAAATGGCAGCTCCTTTGTAAGCTATTTAAAGATCCTTTAAAATGTAAGACAATGGAAAACAACAACAAAAGATGAGAAACTTGAGGCTGAATGAATTGAATGGTCTTGGGTATACACAAGCTTACAGTCAAGGAGATTCCATGTAATTCCTAATTCATTTGCTGAATTACTATAGAAAGGCAAGAAAGAACGGGAATAATTTTGACTTGGGGAAGAGTTCTCAGAAGAATTGCCATATGACCTGAGCTTTGAGGATGTGAGTTTTTAATGAGTCAAGAATCACAGAGAGTATATTCAAATGAAAGAATTAGCTGGTGAAAATTCAGGGATAGGAAGGAGCTTTCAGTCCATCTTTGCAAGCACTTTTAGGTGGTTAGTGTTCACAGTGTAGGATATAAGCAAGAAATGTAGTACAACTTGCAGTTTGTCTTAAATATGGAAAATATGACCTTAGGGTCTGGTAAGTTAAACCTGGAGATTAATCCACATTTTCTAATCATTTTCTACATGGTTCACATCAGCAGGAATTAACTAAAAATTAGTAAGATTTTTTATGGAAAACACATTTACCACCTAAGATTATTTACTCAATCAAATTGATAATTCTTACTATCAGTGTGTGATTTCAAAACAGTTATATTTTCCAGTGTAGATTATATGCCCAGAAACAGTTTAAGATAGGCGATCAAGTTCCATTACAATATTCTGCATGGTGTATCTTATTTTTAGGCATGCTATACATTGTACTTCTCTATGGAAAGTGATTTAACCTTCCTAAAAATCTTTGAAAGAAGCTATTTCAAGCAATAATCATGATTCAAGCACTGGGCCTCATAAAAATGCCTTATTCTAGTATCCATTTGGATTTGATTGCTCATAGATGTCTTGGGAAAATAAAAGTATATCAGAAACCTGTTATGTAGGATATTCTAATTGTATTCATAAAAATAATACTTGATCAATATCCCAGAAAGATAAAAGCACAGGAAAACAGCAAGCCACAGTCTGCTTATATCGACATCCCCTGAGAAAACGAACAGCTGCATTCAAGGAGCAGTTTAACACCATGCATAAGAATTCATATTAAACTGATTTTCAATTTATACACTAAATTCTACATGTTCCCCAACTGTGGTCTTATTTCTTTTTCTCTTGTGAATTAGAGATTATGTCAGAACCTGCCAAGAGAATTAAAAAGCCTAAATTATTCACTTGGAATGATAAATTCATACCACACCAGCAATAGCCAGTGATTATACAAAACATTTCTCTTTTTGGATCATTTGCCCTTTGCCACCCTCTGCCCACCAAAACCATCATTTTATAAAAAATTCTGATCATTGTTCTCCCTAGCAGTTAATCCTCACTTACATAATTAACTTATATGAACCTAGACATTTTTTTAATTCTTAAGGAATTATAGGCAAATTATTATAATTATAGGAAAATTGGGATAAGAATCCATGGCCAGTGTCTCACACTATAATACTAGCTATTAGGTGGTCTGAGATCCACAGGATCATAATTCTAAACCATTCAAAATGGAAAAGTTCAAGAGAATCTATCTCCTAATAACCAGCAAAAAGCAAACTGAAGGGTTATTTGGTAGAGGGCTAGGCACACAAGCCAAGTAGGTGCAAGGCCCTAAGTTCAAACCTAGAACCTCTAAATAAAGAAAAAATAAGATACATGAATAAACTCACCTGGGAAACTTCTACAGTATATTCTAAATAACTTCTTTGTTGTTAAATGTTAAAGGTTATTTTTAGTACACATTGAATAGTGAATTTAGGCAAATAATTTAATCTTACTATGTGGTATATCTTCTTAGTTTCAAATGAAGCTACCAAATTATAGGAAAATGAGTAGGCCATAAAAATAGGTAATTTTGAGTGCTACTGCTTGAAAACGAATAAAATTGACTAGTAAGTACTACAAAAATAGAAATTCCAAACCCATTTACTACCTATGCATTTTTGGATTGTCAGCTATGAAAAATATTTACTATTACTATTGTCCTATATTGCTGTTTATAAAATGATAGCATTATTGCAAATCACCTAAAAACTACATAATAAAATTCGTAATGTTGCATGCCTTATACTTAGCAATTGTATTTGTAGCAATACAGCTACAAGTGAATGAGGGAGAAGTGGACAAAATTTTAATTCATGCAGTTTCTGATGAGAAATCACTTCAAGTCATTCAGTAGTAAATTGGTTACCACAACATTGATATTCATACCACCTGTAGCTGGAAATAATAAAAAGATGATTGAGAATTAGTGGGATGGAAAATGGAGATATGTGTATATGTGTGTATATACATTGGTATATACAAACATGTATATGTATGTATGTATATATTTGTATGTGCGTATATATGTATGTACATATGTATCCATATGTATATGTAAGTATAGCTGTGTAGAAAATTATTTACTACAATGTAAAACAATGGTTTCTGACATTTTGAAAGATTCTTATTATAATATTTTCTCAATTATTCTGTGTCAAAATGGAATTTTTTACATTTATACAGTACTTCATTGTCATGTTTTATCTTGGAAATTAGGAAAGATTATACAAATATTAAAGATAAATTACTTATGTCTGTGTGTTACTTAAGGACCATGGATGAATCCAAACTAATGGACAATTTAGATACTTGATTGAATAGTTACTATAATAACTCAAGAAAGTCTCAAATAGTCCTTCTTTAATATGTTACATGTAATGGCACTCCAACAATTACAAAGCTACCACACAATTTCAAAGTTTTAGAATTGTTCGCATCTCATCTCCTGTTCATGGATTAAAGAAGCCTGAACGGAAATTAAGGTGATCTAGAACCTGAGTGAGAAAGCTTAAAGCCAGTAAAAATGATCGCACACCTTATTTCTGGTAACTATTTCTGATTGGAGCTCAAATAAAACAAGTATTTCCATTACCACTAGGGCTTGAGATGTGTGTGTGTGTGTGTGTTTGTGTGTGTGTGTGTGTGTGTGTGTGTGTGTGTGTGTGTGTGTGTGTGTGAGCTCTTACATTCATTGTCTTGGGTAGGCTAACGTATGAAGAAACAGATAATTTAATACCTGGAGGAAGGGATAATGGAAAACTTCAATTCTTCCTGCTATGGTACCTCAAGAACACTTACTACCAAGGAGACTACCCAGAAAGACTGATTAAAAGCTTGTATGATGGGAAATAGTCTCCCTAATTGCATTCCTGCCTCCTAAGGAATTCTTACATCCTATCAGGTGAAAAAACTCCCATGAATGAATGGTGAGATTCCTACCATCTGTCTCCAGACAAGAACACCCTACCTGGTCACCTACTGGAATTTCTGTTGACAAAGGCCCCAAAGTCAACCATGATAAATCCTGAAATCCATGTTAATCCTAAAATTTACTCTGAGAAGAGTATAATTTATACTTGTCCAATATAAATCTAATTTATGCCTAGCAATGTGCAAATTACATACAGAATAGAAAATGATTACCAGTGGTGCATGGCTTTTTATTCTTCACTTTTCATAAAACATACTTATATTACTTCTCAGGAATAGAAGCCTGTCAGACATTTTTAGAGATGCATTTTACATTTGGTACTAGACATTTCCATTTCTACACTTCCAACAAATAACGATGCAATTTGTCCAAAATATTCTATTGTTTTTTCCTAATGTGCACATCTTCAGACAGTAATTGAATATCACCTTTGGATTAGAAATGAAGTAGACATTGATATCGATCCAGAGCTTCATTTTATTCCTCAGTTGTCAAGACACATTTCTAAAAGGTTTGGTGTCTCTTTAGTTCTTTGTTTGCTTGTGATCACCTGATACTCCCTCTCACAGTGCTTCTGATTGAGGGTAGTTGAATAAAAAACATCTCCAGGACTGCTGTTAGCTTCAACATTAGAGGTATTAGGGAAGTAAAAGAAAAACAATTTTAGATCCTCATTTAATAAGGCTATGCACATAAACCTGAAAGAGCTGCTCATTCCCTAATAATTATCCCCTTTCAGTAATACATGATTTTGTAAAAGTACTGCAAAGGTCCACATTTCAAATTAGTCCTTCAATCACACAAATAAATGAACAACCAGGACTCATAAGACATACATGGGAAATCAGTACCTTAATAGAAAAAGTCAATATGAACAGAGATAAGGGAGATTCCAGAAGAGACTTTTAAATAATACTGTTTGTAAATATTTAAGAGAACATTGTAATTTTTTGGTGGTGCCAGGAATTAAACCAGAGCCTTGAACATGCAAAGTCACACCCAAAGGCTATTACTTGAAAAAATTATATTCTCTTTAATAGTGGACGATATGATGATAAGAAATAAGACAACTGTGATTTTTAATAGTTATTCAATTTATAATATCTATTAACAACAATAATTATTTCATGATGCATCATGTTGCCTTTATATCTAATTCTCCTTATTTTTATTTTTCAATATCAATTTAAAATGTGAAAAGTCATTCTGAAAAAGCTGAAAATAACAGCTGAAAAAAGTCTGACTTCTTAAATGAAAGTAAGATTAATGAGACAAAGGCTTTACCTTCATTGATAATTATTATATCTCTAGTTCCTAAAATGATACCTGCTATGAAGTACTAAATAGCTATTTTCTTAAATTAGTTAATTAAAAAAAATCAAGACTACTTAGTTTCATATTTGAGCATCAAGAATATATTCTGGACACTTAGAACAAAATTGGTCAAGTGTTATATTTACAAAATTGATTACCAAGAAACACACAATTATCAATAACCTTAACTTTGTGTGTGTGTGTGTGTGTGTGTGTGTGTGTGTGTGTGTGTGTGTTTAGGTTACTGGGGATTGAACTCAGAGCCTCACATTTTCTGCCTATTCCGCTTGAACCAGGCCCAGAGTTTTTGTTCTTGTTTTGCTTTATCTATTTTTTTTTGACATGGGTTGTAATGTTAGCCTCAGGTTAGGCTCAGACCCTGATCCTCTTATCTCTGGCTCCCACAAAAGTGGAATGGCAAGTAAGGATCACCATTCGTGGCCAGGTCTCATACTTGATCTTCTCAATCTTTACCTACCTATTAAGATTATAGGTCTGTATTACTACATCTGGCCTCTCAATTTAATACACGAGTATTAAGTTAAACTCAAAGAATAAAATAAAATTGTTTTTTAAAACAACATATATCATTTGAAGTACCAAAATGCTCCCAACTGCATTTTTTTTATTGTGAGAATACTGTACAGAGGAGTTACAATTACATGGGCAAGATAAGGAGTACATTTCTTATCAAGCATTTTTGTCTCCTCTTTGTTTCCCCTTCCCATCCCTTCCCTTACTCCTCCTTCCCCCCACCCGACCCTCCCCCCACCCCCCCACCAAAGTTATTAAGTTCGTTTTTTTACATAACGACTTGTACATCTCATTGTTGCAATGGATCCACCTGTATCCTTATTTAAACGATTTGTTTTTTTCCCTTGCCCTCCACAAATTATACCAACATCAAATGCAGTGAAAGGTATGGGTTATACTGTGGGGGAGGGACATACAAAGCAACATAGAAATCATCTTATAAATATGATAGAAACAATTGCATGAAAGGAAAAAACAAAAACATAAAAAAAACATTTGAATATTATCTTGGGGTTCATTCCCCTAACATCAACTTATCTGACCTTTTCTGCTTGACTCAGATAATATACTAGTTATTGCAAATAAGGGAAACCATGGGATCTATGTTTCTTTGGGCCTGGCTTACTTCACTTAATATAATTTTTTCCAAGTTTTTCTATTTCCTAACAAATGGGACAATGTCATTCTTTCTGATGGAGGTATAGAATTCCATTGTGTATATATACCCCATTTTCTTGATCCATTCATCTACTGAGGGGCATCTGGGTTGATTCCATATCTTAGCTATGGTAAATAATGCTGCAATAGCTATGGCTCAAGTAATAGAGCATGAGCCTTGAGCTGAATTGCTCAGGGACAGCTCCCAGGCCTAGAGCTCAAGCCCCACGACTGACAAAAAAAAAATAAAGAGAGAGAAATCTTTCATGAGATTGCTTCTAATTTATAAGATCATGTTTTTGTTGCTTTGTATGTCCCTCCCTCATGGTATAACCCCTGCTTTCACTGTATTTGATACTGGTATATATGGAGGGGAAGGGAAAAAACAAATCATTAAAACAGGGATACAGGAGGACCCATTGCAACAATGAGATGTACAAGTCGTTATGCCGAAAAAAGAACTTTACAGCTTTGGTGGGGAGGACGGAGGGAGGGGGGAGGATGCAAAGGGATGGGAAGGGGAAACGAAAGAGGAGGCTACAATGCTTGATAAGAAATATACTCATTATCTTGCCCATGTAATTGTAACCTCTCTGTACAGTATTTTCACAATAAAAATACATTTATAAAAAAAATAATGCTGCAACAAACATAGTCGTGCTAGTAGTTTTAGTGTGGTCTTCTCTGTGATCATTTGGGTAAATGCCCAAATTGGGATTGCTGGGTCATAGGGGAGCTCTATGTGGAGTCTTCCCAACTGCATTTCTATATTTTTGTTGTTATAATTTTTAATCAGTTTTTATTGTGAAAATACTGTACAGAGGGGTTACAATTACATGAGCAAGGTAATGAGTACATTTCTTATCAAGCATTGATACCTCCTCCTTTGTTTTTCCTCTACAATCCCTACCCTCTCATCTCCAAGACTGCACTCCCCTTCCCCCCACTCTCCCCCCTCCCGCCCCGCCAAAGTTGTAAAGTTCGTTTTTTGACATAGCATCTTGTACATCTCATTGTTTATTCTGCTATAATCTTGTAAGTAAAATACATTTTCATATTCACTGAATATAATAGGCTCTTTAACATTTATAGTCTTGCACTTCCAGAAATAAACGTCATTCCTTCCTTCCCCTCCTTCAAGTTTTTGCTCAACTCTCACTTTATTAGTAAGAATTTCCTGCAGAGCGCTGATAAATCATGCCTGTAATCCGAGCTAATAAGGGGCTTTGATTTGAGGATTGTGCTTCAAAGCCAGCCTGGGCAGGTAAGTCTATGAGACTCTTATTTCCAATTAACCACTTAAAAACTGGAAGTGGAACTGTGGCTCAAAGTGGTGGAACAAAAGAGTTTGGGGACAGTAGCCAGGCCCTGAGTTCAAGCCCCACATCTGACAACAACAACATAAAGAATTTCCCTGGTCATTACATTTAAACTGAATTGCTTTTTCCACCACACTCTACCTTCTTTATTCTTCATTTTCTTAAATTCATATTACTCCATAAGACTGACCACCATTGACATCACATGCCAACTACTAATTTGTTGGTATTTACTCCTTTAATCACAAAATTAATTATAGAAGATGAGGGATTACTTCTATTTTATTACTTAATTTCAGTATTTAGAATTGTTGCTTCAAGTATAGTAGAGGTGCTCATTCAATGTTTATTAAATTAGTGAATCAATAATTACAAGGGCTAAACAGTCATGTGGGAAAGAGGTAGTAGTAAGAACCAAAAGCTGATGAGGTCTAGAGCCAATTGCCTGGGAGCAGGAAGGGGAAAGCAATGGCAGCTGTTCTCAGGGAAGCTGAGGGCAGTGGGTTAATGCCCATCATAAATGTTAATGAGCCAGCTGTGATGTAGTACCAAGTGACACATTTTTTTTAACAAACAGCAGGAGAGAGGGTTTTATGTCATGGAATGAATTACATGCAAGGGTACAGAGTACAATTATAAAAGATTTTCATACTTGTGTCATTGAGAAGAATTGTAAGGAAGAAATTCACCCCTAACACAGGTACATGCATTCTCCCCCGATGCTTTCCAACTTAACTGGATGTTACAAGCCCTGCTGTGTGTCCCCTCTAACCTCTACTTTCCTCTAATCAACTGAGGCACTGCAGGAATTCTCTCAATTATTTTTCCCTGCAAAGACAAGATGGGACTTCCCACGCTCAGACCCTTCTCCCTCTTCCCCTATTGCAATGTCACATCATCTATTACTATTTATTAATGATAGTATTCTTATAACTCCTTGCATGCATTTTTATAAATTATCCATCTAGTGATTTCAGGTAGTACAGAGCATGTGTTGGGTACCTTAAATCTTCTATTTCATATAATCTTCACAATAAATTTTGGAAGCTTCAATTTCCACATGCATATGTCCTAAGGGATAATAGCTGCATAGAAAATTTATCTTACAATCACTGGTTAAGTGCAATCTAAAGAATAAATGAAAGAGATGACATACCATCAAATAGTCATTGGAAGGAAGGAAGGAAGGAAGGAAGGAAGGAAGGAAGGAAGGAAGGAAGGAAGGAAGAAAGGAAGGGAGGGAGGGAGGGAGGAAGGGCGGGAGGGAGGAAGGGAGGGAGGGAGGGAGGGAGGGAGGGAGGAAGGGAGGCAGACAGGGAGGGGGAAAAGAGGCCAATTTTTTTTTTTTTTGTCGGACGTGGGGCTTGAACTCTAGGCCTGAGCACTGTCCCTCAGCTCTTCAGCTCAAGGCTAGGGCTCTACCACTTGAGCTACAGCACCACTTCCAGTTTTTCTGGTGGTTTATTGGAGATAAGAGTTTCACAGACTTTCCTGCCCAGGCTGGCTTTGAACAAGGATCCTCAGATCTCAGCCTCCTGAGTAGCTAGGATTACAAGTGTGAGCCAACGGTGCCCAGCCTAGAGTGGCCAATTTTTGAGTTGGTATAACCTTCAATAAATCACAAAATAACTCACTATGATTTAGTTCTTAATTGTAACTGATTGAATGACACTACTATAATAATTACAAGTATTTTCTTAGAATAACATTTTATATTTGACTTAGAAATTTGCAGAAGCCAAAGGCAAGTGGTAATGTTTGCAGGGGAGAATGAAAATAGTGTAGTTCTTATAAAAAGTGACTCAGGGTTTGGGAATGTGGCTTAGTGGTAGAGTGCTTGCCTGGCATGCATAAACCCTGGGTTCAATTCCTCAGTACCACATACACAGAAAAAGCTGGAGGTGGCTCTACAGTTCAAGTGGTAGAGTGCTAACCTTGAGCAAAAGAAGCTCAGAGACAGTTCCCAGGCCCTGAGTTCAAGTCCCAGGAATGGCAGGAAAAAAAAAAAACAGGAAAAGCAACTCAAAGTCCAATAAAATGAATACCAGGAAACTGGCACTTGAGGGGTAGATGAAGGGTGAAGGGGTAGAGGAATGAAGGAAAGAAGGAGGAAAATGCAGTCATAATATTCAGTGTATACACTACGGAAGTAGGGATGGATTGAGAGAGATATAGAAGAATGGTCAAATGGGTGACATTCATTCAGATGTATTGTACTGATAAGTTCATTTGTTGAATGGTAAAAAGTTAATGAAGTTTGAGGGAAGGGAAAGGGTAACAAGTTCAACAAGAAATGTACTCACTACCTTACATATGTATGACAATAAATTAAATTATAAGAATAAACTTTGATTATATTATTTAAAAAGAAGCAATTAAAGTGGCATTTTGATTTTTAAATGCTCAGTATATTGAAAATGCTATTTGATTTCCTTTTGCATAATAATATAAAATAACAATTCTATCCATAATACAATTTTTTACAAATCCATAATCATTCTTTATCCATATATATTCATGGCAAAGATTAAAGAAAATATTCTCATATTACATGTAACAGTGAGAAATAGCAATGTTCTATAAGAATATTGGTTAATATTCTTTTTCCCAATTTGAGAAATGTAAAAGTAAACTGCAGCCAATATCATAATTTATAATTATAAGCAATCTCTCAAAAATATGACAAATCAATAGTTTAAACTCATGCTTATCATTTGCTATGTCAAAACAATAATTTATACTAAATAGAGTAAAAGACTAAGAGATAGTATCCACTATTCATAGTTAAAATTACGTATACTTTGAAATTTAATAATCACCTAAGCTTACAATTTAGATATTCTTTATTTGTTATTCACATGTTTTATTTGGAAATGTGTATACTAGAAGAGAAAAATTAAATTTTAGAGACAATGGATATCATTAGTTTAGTTATCAGCAGTTTATTATATAAGGGAGATATGGATAATAAGTACATGATGGGAGATCTCAGAACTTCCATGGAACGGGCAGCTACACAGAATGCCATTTCAGTGATGTATTCACTCTACATAGTTCCCAAGAATATTTCTTTAAAATTATAACAGGACATTTTCTGAAATCTTCCTGTAGCTTAGTAAAGATGCTAAGAGTTGCCCTGTCATCTTATCATCTTTGCCATCTTCTAAACCCCCCTTCTGGGAGACCTTCATGTTGAAACTCTGAACACAAACTTTCAAATACACAAAATAAAACCAATGGCTTTTATAGTTCATCAGGCACACTAAATCTGACCAGTAAAAACGCTATGGAATATTATCTGTGTTTTAGAAGCCAAATCCTTTGGGTTCAGTCCAAGGTTGTGAGAAGAGGAATGATAGATAGTCACAACTTTGAAATGATGTAGTAATGAAGGATCTTTGCTTTAATATTAGAAGAAGCCATATATGTAGACTGACCAGTTGAGGATCAATTTATTCATTTTTAGATGTCTCAAAAATTTTACCTCAAATTTTTTATCTTTAAAAATAACTTCTCACTTTAAGCCAGGCCCAAATAAACCTAGGTCCCATGGTTTCCCTTATTTGCAATAACTAGTATATGTCTGGGACAAGCAGATAAGGTCAGATAAGATGATGTTAAGTGGAATGAACCCCAAGATAGGGACACAAGTGGTTTTTTCTTCCTTGCTATTATTTCTAACGTATTTATAAGGTACCATGTAATTTCCTTGTTGCTTTGTATGTCCCTCCCCAATGGGTATAACGCCTGTTTTCACTATATTTGATGCTGGTGTAATTTGGGGAGTGGAAGGGAAAAAACAGATTGTTTAAATAGGGATTCAGGATGACCCATTGCAACAATGAGATGTACAAGACGCTATGTTGAAAAACGGAGTTTACAATTTAGGCAGGGGTGAAGGGTAGGAAGGTGTAATTGATGAGGGATGGTAGGGGAAAAACAGGAGGAGGCAACAATGCTGGATAAGAAATGTACTCATTACCTTGCTCATGTAACTATAACCCCTCTGTACAGTATTTTCACAATAAAAATTTATATAAAAATAACTTCTCACATCTGACTAAGTTGAATTCAGTGTGTTTACATTCAAATGAGTGGAGGGTTGGGGAAAGAATGGCAAGGAAGGGATCCACCACACTAGGTAGGTTTTGAGATCCCTCTAACCTTCTCATCTGAATGCCTTGGTTAATAGATAGCAAATATGAATAAGAACATATAAAAATCAAGTTTAAAAAATAAATTACACATGTTTATAATACCATTACTTGCGAGTCTAGGCTAGCCCATATTTAATAGCAACCTCCAGGCCATACTGGGCTAGTCTCAAAATGGAAACAGTGCTAAACAAGAACAAATACAATGGAATTATATAACATAAGGACATGGATGAGACAAGAAAAAAGCTGGGGAATGCTGAAAGGGGTAGCACTGGTCAAGGTACATTTTACTCATAAACTGATTTATTGAATTAAACCTCTTTGTACAACCACTTAAACATAATGAAATATTAAAATTTAAAACGCACAATATATATGCATAAATAAGCACCAAAACAAACTGGTGACCTCTTACAGATTGAAAAAGAAAGGCTTTTCTCTCTCTATTATAAAAACAATACTGCTGCTGACACCAGCGGCTCTTACCTATAATCCTAGCTACTGAGGAATCTGACATCTGAGAATTCAGGTTCAAAGTCAGCCAGGGCAGAAAAATACATGAGACTCGAATCTCCAATTAACTACCAAAACCTGGAAATGGAGCTGTGGCTCAAGTGGTAGAAGGCTAGTCTAGCTTTAGCAAAAATCCCTAAGGGATAGTGCCCTGAGTTTAAGCCTCAGGATCAGTACCCAAACACAAAAATAATAATTCTGTCCAGTTTTGATGACTTGTACCTATAATCTTAGCTACTCAAGAGGCTGAGATTTAAGGATTACAATTTGAAGCTTGACTGGGCAGGCAAGTCCGTAAGACTCATTATCTATAACCACCAAAAAGCCAGAAGTGGAGTTGCTGCTCAGCTGGTAGAATGCTGGCTTGAGTTAAAACCCACTGTTTGGCACGCATGCATGCGTGCACGTGCTCACACACACACACACATTTTATGTACATATGTATATAGATATAGATACAGATATGGATATATCTCATGGAGGATCTAGTCCAACACGTATAAAACGTGAGTTCAATCTCTAGCATCATATTAAAAAAGAAAGATATTTATTCATTGCTCAAATTTGTTTTTTCAAGCAAAATATTTTTCTATTGATCTTGAAGTAAAACCTGAGTTTCTTTTTTTTTCTCAAGCCTAAATGTGTCACAGACTCACTAGGAGTTGGTGAGAAATGCACCCTGCAAAACAATCAAATCCCTATGTGGTATCTGATCATACAAAATAATATTTATTGCTTGTGGTGGGATGGGAGGGAAAAACTAGGAGAGAGAGAGAGAGGGAAGGGGTGATGTTGTCCAAAAGGAAATGTACACTTTGCCTGACTTAGGAAACTATAACCTCTTTGTGTTTAGCATTTTCAGATAAAAATTTTAAAAAAATCAAATTCCCAGGAATTATTCCATCATGAAATGCTTATCCATATACAGTGGAAGAGAGGAAGTGAAGTTCTCTTAA
Source organism: Dipodomys spectabilis (assembly GCF_019054845.1). NCBI lineage: Eukaryota > Metazoa > Chordata > Mammalia > Rodentia > Heteromyidae > Dipodomys > Dipodomys spectabilis. The sequence continues at coordinate 3,798,648 of NW_024870758.1, read as the reverse complement.
CACCAATGGGATAATGCGACTAAAAGAGATGTATCTAAGGATCTTATAGAGAAGATGAGCCCCACAAGATGGATGTAGCAACACTTCCCACTTCTGTTGGCTAGATTGTTTAAAACCCAACAAATATGAAATGTTTCTCTTTCAGAAGACCCCAGAATAGCCTGTCTCTGACAAAAGAGCTTGGCTTAAAAGTGGATTCCACAAAAATATTTGTTGTACCAAGCAAAAAAACATAATAAACACAATTCAATAGAGACAAAAAATAGGGGGGGGGATCAATAAACATTAGACTGATCCTGATTCTCTTATAAGAAACGTAGGGAACAGTTAGAAGATATACTTTTGGTAGGGACATACTGAGTGTATTAGAATAGAGACAATCTACTCAGATCAGATGAAGGCCCACAAGAGCAGGGGCTTTATTCTACACTCACCATTCACATCTCTTGGTAGTTGTTGTATCTAATAATGACCAGAGAGTTAGGGAGGTTCTCCCAAATACTTGCAATATCTCTAACTCCTGTATCTGCAGAATGTTTGTATGTAAAAAATTCCACACAATATTTTAGTTTCACATTAGTGTTAATCCACCATTACTAAATAGGAGTTGTACAAACATATGTAAAGTCTTATCTAAAAATTATATGAGTTTAAACTGCCTGATTACTATATTCTTCTTAATTCCAGAACCCGAAAAAAAGAGATGCTCTACCAAATATACGGTAGTAATTGCTAGTTTTAATAGCCTTTTAGTGGACCCTCATACATTAGGGAGATATCTCTGTTTCATAGAAAATTCTTAATTAAGTAGTTGAGTCACTCTAAGGAAGTTGGAATAGGTGGTTTTAATGGGCAACAGGAAATGTACTCATTACCTTGCTCATGTAACTGTGACCCCTCTGTACAGCATTTTTACAATTAAAAATACACAGAAAAAAGAAACAAGATTAATCAGGGGTTGGGAGGGGGAAATCTGGAAGAAAAAGAGGGAAGAAGTGGTTGTTCAAAAGGAAATGTACTCATTACCTGACTTATGTAACTAACTATAACATGTCTGTACATCATGTTTACAGCAAAATAAATAGAAAGGAAGAAAAATTTAAGAATAACCATGAATGTATTGGAGCAAAGCTGAAGAAAACTAATAAGATATACCAATTTGTCACAATACAAATGACTCAAGTTTATACTGTGAATCATCTTCATTGTCTAAGAACTTATAGGGCAGTAAAGAGCACATAAAAACTTTGTGGTATGGAATGTGTAGAGAGAAAACAGGCAATTTCAAACCAAATGGACATTTCCCCTCAAAGAATTGTGGTCCACTTGTTACATAGAAAAAAATGAAAAACTGGCTTTGGACATAGTGGATTAACCTAGTGTATTGTTGCTTAAAGGTAATCATAAAATATGAACCATTAGTCAATCAATGCTCTCGTGTCCAACAACACGTATAGTTGGCAACAGAGCATAAATAATCTAATCTGGAAAATATTATTAGATAACAACTGACTCACTAATATTCCTTTGATAAAGCACAACTTTTTAAAACCAACTGTTCTAATCACAGACTGGATTAGAACAATAATTCCAATACAAATTAAACATAGCAGGTTCTAATATAAACACGCACAATAAGCAGTTCCTTATGCGGAGTCTAATTATATTATATGGCTCACTCCAAAACCTCAAGTTCCACAGAGGCTCTTTTGTAAGATGGCACAATATTCAATGTTTCAGCCTACACAAGTGTCAGAATTTAATTAAGACTTGGCAGTTTTGCAACTGTCACATTTCCATCCACCATTCAGTTGTACATTATGAAGTGCCTTGGATCCACATATTGAAATAACTGATTGCTCAGAAAAGTGTTTAGCACTCCTGCAAATAAGAATTCATTATAATTAACTTACCAGTATACTCACAGTTAACCAATTAGCTTATATTATTAGCAATGGACATGTTATAAGTAATTATTTGTAGGAAGCATATTGAGACGTCATGAAAACACAAACTCTTTTCAACTTAGGTATATTTAAGCATAATAAAACAAAGCTCAAGTTTGATTTCTTATTCTAAAGCAGGAATCTCAGGCTCAGCACTAAAGATACCCAGATTCATGCCGGAGTCACGCTCTACTGAATGAGACCTCAGCTATGACCATAAAAATACTTCTCGATATCATTAGATGAAATATCCCTTGATAAGGAGGGCAGTTGAGCCTTGGGCTGGGAACAGTGCTCTAAAGAAAGAAACTGAATGTTCTATTTACTTTTACAATGAAAGGTAAATCTTAAGAGTTAAGAATAACTCTTAATGTTTAATATTTTGAGGAGCCTTCATATGGTTTCTTCCAGAGTGGCTGAACAAGTTTACATTCCTACCAACAGTGTAGTAACCTTCCCTTTTGGCTACATCCCCACTAACATCAGTTATTGTTAGTTTTCTGATTATGGACATTCTAACTGGGATGAAGTGGAATGTCAATGTGTTTTGATTTTTGAGATGTAGAATATTTATTCATGTGTCTACTGGCCATTCTTACAAGAAGTCTCTCTGTAAGTCTTTAGCCTGTTTATTACTTGGGTTGTGGTTTCTTTGGAGATTTGTGTTGGAGAGGTTTAATTTTTTTAGCTCTAAGTATATTTTAGATATTAGGTTCTTATCTGATGCCTAGCTAGTAAAGGTCTCCCATTCTGTAGACTTTCTATTTGTCTTGCTAGCTATGTACTTTGCCATTCAGACTCTCCCGTTTGATGCAATTCCATTTCTGGGCATTTATCTAATTGACCACCAATCAGGCTACACTGAAGCTTCCAGCACAACCATTTTCATTGTAGCATTGTTTGCCATAGCCAAGACATGGAATCAACCTAGATGCCCCTCAGTGGATGAATGAATCAAGAAAACATGTTATGTAGGAATTGTATGCTCTCATCAGAAAGGATGATATTGCCCCATTTGTAAGGAAATGGAAAGATTTAGGAACAATTGTATTAAGTGAGATAAGTCAGACCCAAAGAAACACAGGTTGCATGGTTCTCTTTATTTGTAGTAATTACAGCATATCTATAATTCTACGAATAAACACTATGGATAATAGACAAAAAATTACAACTGGACATGAAATATTATACAGGACTCTGAACATTTACACAGTTAGTCCAAAGAAGGATATTCTTAGGAAAGTATCTCAAAATTTCAATTGCTATGTGCATATGATCATATGAAATGATATTTATCAAAATGAACTCCAAGAAATGGAATCAAGGGGTTTTTATTTTACTTTTTTCCCTGACTTTATTGCTGTTTATTATTTTTGTAGTTTTTGTCTTGTATGTAATTTTATCTGTTTGGGGGAGGGTAGGGAGAAACACTGAAATGATGGAACAAAGTATGAACCATTTTAGCAGTGATACTAGACCCTGTGTTGTAAATGAACTATACAACTTGTGGGGGAGGGGATCAGGAGAGAAAAGCCTTGGAGAAAATGAGAAAAGAGGCGACACTCTTCCAATAAAAAGGTACTCATTACTTGATTTATGTAACTGTAACCCCATGTACACCACATATGCAATAACAAAAATAGAGTAACTATTAACAGTAACTCTTACTTGACTCAGACATATACTAGTTATTGCAAATAAGGGAAACCAGGTCAGATAAGTTGATATTTGTGGAATGAACCCCAAGATAAATATTCAAATGTTTTTTTTGTTTTTTTTTCCTTTCATGCAATTGTTTCTATCATATTTATAAGATGATTTCTATGTTGCTTTGTATGTTCCTCCCCCACAGTATAACCCATACTTTTACTGTATTTGCTGTTGGTATAATTTGTGGAGGGGAAGGGAAAAAATAAATTGTTTAACTAGGGATACAGGTGGACCCATTGCAACAATGAGATGTACAAGTTGTTATGTCGAAAAACGAACTTAACAACTTTAGTGGGGGTGGGGGGAGGATCGGGTGGGAGGAGGGGCGGAGTATGAGAAGGGGAAACAAAGAGGAGGCAACAATGCTTGATAAGAAATGTACTCGTTATCTTGACCATGTAATTGTAACTCCTCTGTACAGTATTTTCATAATGAAAAAGTAAATAAATAAATAAATTTTTTAAAAAAGTAACTCTTACTGTCACTCTTACAGGTAACCAATAAAACCCTCCCTTTCCCACTGATACTAATGGAGTTAAACTTCATAAATTGCATGTTTAATTGGTGGTCTCAGCATTGAACTAGATTGAGCTTGTAGGATATTTTATCTTCAATTAAATTTATTTCATCAGAAATACTCTTCGGAAGCAATGTTTAAATTATGTTCATCGTGAAATATACATTCTTTTTCCCAGGAGATTAAACTCTCATAAGCATTGTTCCTTTTCTACTACTGGATGTGAGCATTAAGAGCTTTTTTAGCAGTAAATTTAATGTGTTATAATATCTGGTTTTGACCTTACAAATTGAATGATATATTGAGACAAATCAAATGGACCATTCCCCTCTCTGGGGTACTGGGGTGAGAGTTAAGCACTGTTAAACATTCTTAAATTAGAATTATTAGTTCTGTGATGAATTTTCATTAGGCCTCTATTATACACACTCGTACTGCTTTCTGTGAATAATTAAAGGTAGCAAGATTGGGCAATTTGATGGGCCTTTGCCTGAAGACCTGCCAGCTTTGAGCTGGGAGGGACAGCTATCTCTCTGTAGAGGCTCCATTTGAGATGGGATTAGGGTTTCCTCAATTAGTCGAAGATGAAATTTCCTGGTTGAAGAATCCCAGAAGTGATAAGTATTTTGTGGCTTGCAGGAAATACCTAGGCAATGGATCATTTGAACTCTCTGGCAAAAAAAGAAAACAACTTCTAGCCAAGAAAAATGTTTGATGTTCTGGGCATATAATAATAATGACATTGAACAGGAAAAAAAAAAAGCCACTGAAAATGCTTCAGGAGGTGAGTGAGACAATCAAATGGATGACTCAATGGAGGTAACTCTGACTTCAAACCTGGACAGATTTGTAAAAGGTGTGCCTGAAAACAGGGAAAACCACTAGAATGTGAGTTTGATACCCACATAGATGTTTTCAGTGACCTAAAACAGGGAAGAGACTATGGAAGCCTTGTATAGATGAGACTGGAAGCATTCCATGGTCAATTCACTTTGCTGTTGATTGGTGGGAATATGACACTTTGAGAGTGAAAAACTCCAGAAGAGGATGAGACAATGAATAGGAGCTGTCAGTATATTGTTTGTAAGGTGATAGATGTTCATGAAAAATTCTAAACCCGTAGTTGTAAATGCTGTGTCCACTTGAAATGAAAATCTGAGATTGGGCTGGGAAGGTGGCTCAGTGGTAGAGTGCTTGCCTCACATGCATGAGGCCCTGAGTTTGATTCCTCAGCACCACGTACACAGAAAAAGCCAGAAGTGGCTTTTTCTTGAGCTAAAGAGCTAAGGGATAGCGTCCAGCTCAGAGCTCAAGCCCCACGACCAACCAAAAAAAAAAGGAGGAGGAGGAGGAAGAGGAGGAGGGAAGGAGGAGGAGGAGGAGGAAGGAAGGAAAAAAGAGAAGAGAAGAGAAAAGAAAAGAAAACCTGGGATTGCCTCTAAAGCTTAAATATTGAAAAAGTTGGGATGGGCTAGGCAGACATTGTAGAAAAAAAAAGACAAATGGAAAAAGGAGAACCATGGAGCTGGAAAGGTGGCTTAGTGGTAGAGTATTCACCTTGTATGTATGAAGCCCTGGAATGGTGCTGTGGCTCAAGTGCTGAAGCGCTAGTCTTGAGCTGAAGAGTGGAGGGACAGCACCAAGGCCCAGAGTTCAGGCCCCATGACTAAATAAATAAATAAATAAATAAAACCATGAAGACTGATGACAAATAAGATGTGCATGGAGGTGAAGAAACCAGGCTCAGAGTCTTGAAACCTGTGTATTCAGTAAGGTGTAGTGAGTTACATGGTGAAAAAAATCACAGTATAGGAGTGGATTTAATGGTCACAGCAAGGAGACTCTAGAGGATGAAAAGATAATTGAAAGTCAAGTTATATCATAGGTAACTACTGGGAAAGAAGTATGTGTGGCCATACGTCCATTTGACAGGTCTTTTGTCCAACTACCTCATTGCTCTCCATCACCTGGATTTTATTCTCTTTCTCTAGAAATTAAGGGAAAATGGACTTTCTTCTTTTCATCCCCTGAATTCACCTCTACTTTCAGTCACATCTGACTTACCATCTCCAGAATCATGCTTGTTCAAATATTTCCCCCATCCTAATGGCTTCAGTATATGTCTTCAAATTGTTGGTTTTTAAATTGGTCTTCCTATTTGCCTAGCAGCCTTTTAACTTTCCTCCTTGAGCCTTGAACTACAACAATGCCACAATTTTCAGGTTCCTGTTATAATATTATCTACACAATATAACTTTTCTCCCAGTTCTTGATTCTCAAGAATTATTTTTAGCATATAATTCCTTTGCTGAGATTAGAGCTCAGCTATATGCGCTCAGTTGTCAAATACCATGTTCTGTTTTTATACAATTAGTTTTAATCTACAATATATCTACCTCATAACTCAGAAAAATTTACCTCTTTGATTTTATGATACTTCAATTCTCAACATAATGATGTTTATATTTTGTGAAAGACAGACCATATGCAAAAGTTCAAAACTCTGTTCCTGAAGAAAAGGTAATAATTTCTTCATTGTCAGAGGTTTTCTTAGGTAAAATCTACTTTAAGAATTTTGGAAGGATTTTGTGTTCCTATACTACCTCTCCCTTTTTTCTCATACAACCAGTTAAACATGAGTCTATTTATTACTCTAGTTGTTTATTTTTAAAAACAAGTATATCCATAGCATTATTTTAAATGGTCCTATGCACATCGCTATGGAGCCATTGTGATCATTTCTTAAGAATATCCTAGACATATTCTAGTTTTTACAAATGAAAGAAACCATGTAGCCTATATTTCTTTGGGACTGGTTTACTTTACTTAGTATAATGGAAATAATAGATGTTTTTTCTAATTGTACTGGTATTTTTTCTAATTGTACTGTTTGAAGTTATCTCTTTTTTTTCTTTCTTTTTTTCCCCTTTGGTTTATTCCCTGTTGTAACCATTTTTTTATTTCTGTCCCTTTGTCTTGTATATAAGTTTGTCTGATTTGGAGAAGGGAAAGGGACACACAAAAATGGTAGGACAAAGGGTCAACCAATTCAACAGTGATACTAGATACTATGTTGGAAATGAGCTTTACAACTTGGGGGGAAATGGGTTGGTAGGGGAAAAAGTGGGGGGAAATGAGGGAAGGATAACACTGTTCAAAAAGAAATGTACTCGTTACCTGACTTAATGTAACTATAGTCCCTCTGTATATCACCTCTACAATAAAACTTCAATTTTATAAAGAAAAGCTAAAAGCACATGTTCAAAAAATAAAAATGAAAACAAATGTTATTCAATATTTTCACTCTCTCTTGTTTCTAAGAATTATTATCGTCCAAGATTGGAGGGGGGGGGTCCAGTCGTGGGGCCTGAACTCTGGGCCTGGGTGCTGTCCCTCAGCTCTTCAGCTCAAGGCTAGCGCTCTACCACTTGAGCCACAGCACCACTTCTGGCTTTTTTTTTTCTTTTTGCTTATGTGGTGCTGAGGAATCGAACCCAGGGCCTCAGGCATGCAAGGCAAGCACTCTACCACTGAGCCACCTTCCCTGCCTATCGTCCAAGATTTGAAAAAAGAAGAAAGACAATATCTTTTGAGAATCTATAATCACTTACAAAAAGCACTGATAATCTATCATTCTTATTCCACTATAAATTAGAAATATAAATAGGAAAATTTAGGACTAGGGAGAGTATGGATTTGGAACAACCCAATGCAAGTAGTGAGTGGCCATATTAGCCATTCAGTGAAGACACCTTATATTGAAAGCAAAAGTCAGCCTGCCCTCCTCTTGGTATGAGGCCTCTACAAATTTCTGTTGAATTGTAGGAAACATGGCATCAACTAGAACTTTAAGAAAATTATTTAAATGCATATACTTCTACAATTTATTGTTTTTTCTTTTGTGCTGGTACTGGAGCTTGAACTCAGGACTTGAGCTGTGCTTGACTTTTTTACTTAAGGCTGGTGTTCTATTACTTGAGCCAGGTTGCCTCTAACACTTTTTTTTTTTTTTTACTGGCCAACTGGTGATAAGGGTTTCACAAATATTTTCTGCCTCAGCTAGTTTCAAACCGAGGTCTTCAGATCTCAGCTCACTGAGATTAGCTAAAATTACATGAGTCACCAGAACCCAGTGAAATGATTATCCTTGATATTTAAATAGTCTCTTTCTTACTGTGTGTATGTAGTTGAGTCTGTGTATACATTTTTATGCAACTTCTGACAACTTGTCAATATTGTTTGATCCCCAAATCACTGAGTTCTTCCGATTCATTATTATTCTTTGTTTAATATGCAAGATTGGCTACCAAGTACCATTGATTTTTTTATCCTTAAAATACCTTTTATGTGTACTTTTAAAATCTATCCCTATCATCACAATGCAAATTAGGCTTCCAAACTCTCCTTGGCATAAACCACCATGAACCCACAACCTTCCCATTTAAAGTTTCAATTGATGAAGCAGAACACCTTAAGTTATTATTGAGTTTAATTAACTCCAGCAGACTTAATTCTCATTCTCCACACACCTGGATTAGAACAGGGTTATTTTGTTTTGGTTTTTCCCACTGTGTAAGTCTTTCATAACAAGACATGACTAAAACATTTTTGCAACTGTTTGAAGGTACTTGTAGAGCTGAATTTTGAAACTTCAGGTTAACTTCTATAACCTACAAGTGCAAATATGGGCTTCTCCTTTTCTTTCGAGATGGAGCATTGGCACATCTGTTTTCCTTGGAAATCCAAATAAAAATGCCCAGAATTTAATTGTTTTGGCTACAGTTCTATGACAGCATACAGGTTAAACACTATCTTGACATTAGTAATAACGCCTCTGCTAAGGACAGACACAAAATTTGCATCTATTTTAAGAGAGCTGAACAAGAGATATGCAATCCTATACATTTATGCAGTTTGCAGTAGACTTTGAAATTCATATTAGCATTCTTGAAGGGAAAATACTTCTTTACTGAGAACCATGGGGTTAAAACAGCAATTTCCAGCTCAAACTTTCGCAAATAAATGCATCTATCAATTGAAAAATCTTTATCCCCACACATAACCCTTCTTCATCCACAATATCCTTTTAACAATAAGGCATTTCTCTGGGTTTTGTGGGAGACATAGGTAGAGGAAGGGTTACTCTGTCCTTTATATCACAGCATATGTTAAGAGCATACAGGCTGGTGGAAAAATCAAATCTCTGAATCACAGTTGGCTGACACTTTGCAACTAAAGCATCATGCCTTAGGTGGCTCATTTCTTTTAATATTTATTTTTAATTTATCACCAATTTAAAAATAAGCATATTCCACCTGCAGCAACCATGAAAGCCACAAACATAATCTTACCCTGAAACATGTAAAGGAAATGAAAAATACCTCCTGGAATCATTATTCATTTACATTAAAATGCAATTTCTGCTCTGAATCCAACACTCTTGAAACCAAGGCCTACTGTATTATAAAACCTGGATTGTAACAATCCAGGAATATTTTAATTTTGAGAACTGCCCAAGACTATCAATTTAATTTCTATATTCGAACTTGATCTTCCTTATTTCTACCAATTATACTTAGAGTGGAAGTTATTGAAGTCCCTCCAAATATTTATAATTAGCCACTTGGTATCTGCGACTCATAAATTGGTAAAGAACATATGACTTTCAATATTCAGTTCTGCTGTTGGTGTCGGAACTAAGGTCAGAATGAGCCTTTCATACGAGTTACATTATATTCCAATCTCTTCTTCTTATGTTATAAACATAGTTATTCAAAATGACCTCACAAACCTTATTGGCGGTAGTGTGTTTGGTGAAACATTTTCTGGCAACTTATATCGTAAACTCCAGTACACTTTTCACAGGAAAAGTACTACCAGATGGCCCAGCTTCCTTGTACAAGTTATACTGGGAGAATGTTCCTGGAGATAAGCTGCAGCTTCTCCTTTTCTTCTTTGGAAACACCTACAGCCCATGATTAATACATCTCATTTGTACCCTCCAAGTTCTGAAGACAACAAGACACTACTTTCCTTGCCCCAAACTCTTTCTCTCATATTTCCATTGGAAATAAGTATCTGAATTGCTGTGACAAAGTAATAGACATATGTCACGGGTTTCTTTTCCTGAATACACTTAAATGGCTTTTTGTGATCTATGTAGGAGAATGGCAGAAAACAAATCAATATAGTTATAATGTGAGTATTGTTTTCATTCTCATTGAGGGTGTGCTCTCCAAGGGAATACTGAGAATACTTTTCCTTTATCTCTATTTCTGGTCCTGGCTGTCATGGACTGATCAGCTTCCTCTGCTATGTACTTCTGACATGAGGCTCTTCCTCACACCAGCCCCCAAAGCAATGAGCAATGAACCATAAATTAAAACCTTTAAAACTGTGTAACCAATATGAATATTAACTATCTCATGTAGTCTCTTTTAATAGCAGAAAGCTAATGCACGGATTGACTGTTTTTATATCTTATTGAGATGACATATTTCATAGTGTATGTTTTTGCTGTATTTCTGTTTTTAACCAGAGTTGATTTATGTGTTTATGGTAAGTTGGCATATTTATCTTTCACCTTCCCTCCATGAAGACATTATCACTTGAGATAATTTTTTCAGTCAGAAATTACAGTACTCAAGCCTAAAATATGAATAATTTCCTCTGAATCTAGATCATCTTATGTATTTGTCTACTTTATATAGATAGAGCTATTTGTATGTAGAGTTTACACTTATATAGTTTGTATTATGGAGAGTTTATAAATGATTTGTTAAAGACTTAGCTAGATATTAAAAGTCCTTGGAAATATAGATAATGAAATGGAATGAAATGAAACATAACTTGCTAAGGTAAAAGACAAAGACATATATATATATATATATATATATATATATATATATATGTAATATGTATTTTTTCAGAACACATTAAGACTTTAGACCAGCCATTTCCTAAACCATTTCTTAGCTATTTCTTCTACATTAAAAACATTATTATTTTACTAAATTTTTTAAATGGAAAAGAGACTATTTTATAGAGATTCTGAATGTAAAAAAGAGTCCATCAAAACTACTATATGAAAAGAATATGCTTCTTTAGACAGAATCTAATTAAGGAAGAACAGAAAGGTTTGATGATGATGATAGATCTATCTCCCTCTTTTGTTTATTATAAACATTACCCTGTGAATGTAAACCAGAACTGAATGTAGGTACTTAAAAGTCAGTCAGACACTACAACTTGTGTCTCCAGGGCCTTCATTACCCCTACATTCAATTATTTCTACTGATAAGGGATATTTACTACTTGATGAATGAGATGAAAGTACTCTCCAAAATAAAAATATTAGAAAGTCATTGAGCTAATTTTAGTTTCTACAGGCAGCAACATCATCAATTTTCATGTTTTCTGGGAATGTCAACATATTCATTTTAAACATTTTTTCACTACAACAAAAGTTTTACATTTTCAGGGCAGTATCTTCAGAGTATTAGATATGAGCCTTTCTTTCCTTTTGTTCTTTTTATTATAAAAGTAGAAGTTTTATTCATATCTGGTTAAGCACAAGACTTGGTAACGAGATGCTTGGCTGTCCACAAAAGATCTTGTAACTAGGACAACAGAATGCCAAATGCCCATCTCCTTGGAGATCATGTGGATTTTGAGCTACTGCTGTAATACTACATGCCTTGTTTTCTTTTTCCCTTCTTTCTTAATTGAGTAGAATTGTATAAGTTAATTCTTCACTGTGTACCAATTAAACAAGTTAACAGCATAACCACAGTAAATAAACTAAGTGATTTTTGTATTACTGATTGTACTATGGTTTATGGGTCCTGAAGGGTCATTTAAAAGAAACAAATATGAACATTAGTTAAAATATATAACATCTAGATTTATTTCTGGATGAGTCCAAAAGATAAGAATCTATGAAAACCAAACAAACTGAAAGCATGGGACCTTGCAAGGTAAGCAAAACAACTTCTTTCCTAAGGGGTTTTTTATCAAATCTTACACATACATGTTTCTACTTTCATAGCTGCATAATTTAGTAGGTTAAAAATTACCTAAGCCTGGTATAGAGACCCTTCGATTCCATTAATAGCAATAATAACCACAGGCTATCCTCAATATTTAGGGGTGAAATGACGAGAAATAAGCTTCTCAGGCAAAAGAATCCCAGCAAAGCTACTTGTAATTAAAAAACATCACACGACCACAAGAGGAAAGAATGTCCCTGAGAATTTACAACCACAAACAGAGTTTCTTATGAGCATGTGTTCTGAGTTCATGTTCCCTTGGTGTGCCAAATGATCTTCAAAGAGAAAATTACAGTTTTCAGCACAGCCATTAGAATGGATGGTAGAACATACAGACAAACCCTTCATAGGGAAGCTGAATGATAGGAACTCCTGTGGCTAACGCTCCTTTGCAGAAGAATCAAAAGCTCACAATCAAGTTCAGCATAACTAATATATAGTTATTACTAATTAATAATTAATCACAGGAATTTCCTAGGCTGCTATAACAAACTGACACATACTAGTGGCTGAAAAAAACATAACATTTTCTTGATTGTAGTCTGGCTGCCAAACATTTGAAGTATATGCATCAGCATCACTCCTGTCAAAAGTTCTAAAAGGGAGAACTGTCTTTGCATCTTGCAGCTTCTGGTTGCGTGGCTTCTGGCTGTGCATTCAAATCTTCCCTAGTTCCTTTGTTGTCTTGTAAGGAAACTTGTCATTAGATTTAGGGCCCACTGTGATAATCCTGGATAATTTCATGGTAAGATTCTTTAATTGCCTCTAAATAAAGTTGCATGCTCAAGTTAAAAAGGATTAAGATAGGGCCATATATTTGGTGATTCTGCCTACAAATGTTCATGCAAAATCAAGACCCAGCTAAAAATGAAGACAGCAGAATGCTCTCTATAGGAAACGTCCACCTTTCCTACTTTCTTTTAACTTTCTTTCTAACTTTCCCTCCTGGGCTTTACTAGTCCAATCATTTCTATGTAGTCACTTAAAAACATAGAATATTAAGTTAATCCTTTTAAACTTAAATTTTGTATAACATTAATATATAAGTGCATGCAGCATTGAATTTGGTGAAGGAAATACTAACTTAACTCTTTTATTTACTGACTTTTTGGCAGTACTAGGAATTAAATTTTGGATCTTCAGACATCTTAGGCAAACTATTACTTGAGCTATCTGTATCCCTGTCAACTTTGGTTTTATTTTCTTTGGAGAAGAGGTCCCTCTACCTTTGCCTTTGTATTTGTGATCCTCCTACTCTTCCTGAATAGCTGAGATTAGAGGCATGAACACCTATTTAATTCCTTACCTTGAATTATTAATTTAAAACTTCTTATAGTATCATCTACTGTACACTTCAAAGTTCCATCAATTATGTCCTTAACATTAGATTTTTTAAATTTGTGTTCTCTTGGAGATATAAACATCCTAGATCCTATTGTTGAATTCCAATGTTTGTGGAACATATATTTTAATGTTTCTGTCTTTATGACATATGGTTCGCTGAAGAGCTGCAGATATACACTGGCCTATAACTCCAATAACAATTTTTACTTCCTGAAGTTCCTTCATAATCTATCTGTAAACTTTTGTTTGAATCTAGGTAAGTGCTTTTATGCTTGTGCAATGCTCCCAGTAAATGGTTTAAAGCCAGTCTGAAAAATAATCCACTTTCCAATTTTTATTTGGAAGCTGCCCTGTAGAAACTTTATGGATTTCATACTCTCACCCATTTAATCCAAGATTAAGCTTGTAGACTGTTTTCACCATGAAACTCCCTTTCTCTTTCACCCTGAGAATATGATCAGCTTCTTTCCTAGGTAGGGTACCTCGTTTTGTGATTTGTTCATGATCTATGATGAAGCAGATCCTCTAGGTCATTCATAAGACTTGATGTATTGATAAAATACTTCTGGATTGTTTTTTTCTGTTACCTTACCATAATATTTAAAAATAATTTGATAGGAATTCTTGGTAAAAATGATTCTCAATGAACACTTGATAATCATTCCTATATTTCCTTTTGCCTTATGATACTGATATTAAGTTGTATAAAGTGGTTATGCTGGTTTGTTTAAATTTTTAACTGCAAGCCACTGTGCTCTATGCTTGAGCCTTTCTTAATAAATGTCTCTTTTGATCATTTTGATAACCAATTTAGATATAAAATTTTCCTAAATAAGAGTTTTTCTCATCCTGTATTTCTTATTATTATAATTTGTGGCATTTTCCTCATTGACATTATTTCCTCTTTCCTAAACTCTTGAGACTTGGATGTTCAATTTCCTATATTGATTTTGTATTTTTTTTCTACTCCCTGCCTGCTTCCTTTCTTACAGGAGGTTCTTATTTTTAATATCTAGTGATTCATAATTAAATATCAGTATGCCAAAAAGGGACTAACAATAGATTGTTCTGAGTCAGATGCTGGGCACATGGTATGGTTGTTGATGCTACAAGACTATCTAATGTGCAAGTATCTTTATATTGTTTATTCATAAATGTCATTATTACTATGACAGCTTATTCATAGGGAGGAACAGCCAACCTCCTGTCTGGCGGAAGGGGATACAGTGAACGCTGCACAGCTAGCTAGTGGATGAGGTGACTGAATTCTTTCTCAAGCTATGTTTTGTACTCCTGATTTCTACCTAGACTCACCTTTCCACCATCCTCTTCCTGTTGTACAAAATGCACAGCCACTCTAATTCTATTTCTTCAGGAAATAAATAAACAGGCTCTCACAGATCAGGAGTAGTAGGCATCTGATTGTTCAGGATGAGAGGTAAAAAATGAAGGAGTAGGGGAAATGGCTCCCTGTTCTGTATTCAGATATTCAGATTTCCAAATTTCTTTTGATTATATATATATATATGTATATAAAGAAAATTATACAGGTGGACTCATTGCAACAATGAGATGTACAAGTCTTTATGTTGAAAAACAAACTTTACAACTTTGGTGGGGTGGGGAGGATCAGGTTGGGGAAGTGGGGGGAGTATGGAAAGGGATAGGAAGGGGAAACAAAGTGGAGGAAACAATGCTTGATAAGAAATGTACTCATTGGAAGTGGCGCTGTGGCTCAAGTGGTAGAGTGCTAACCTTGAGCTGAAGAGCTGAGGGATAGCGCCCAAGCCCAGAGTTCAAGCCTCATGACCGACCAAATAAAACCAAAAAACAAAAAAAAAGCCTTTATTTGGGGCTGGGAAGGTGGCTCAGTGGTAGAGCACTTGCCTTGCATGTGTGAGGCCCTGGGTTCGATTCCTCAGCACCACATAAGCAAAAAGAAAAAAACCGGAAGTGGTGCTATGGCTCAAGAGGTAGAGCGCTAGCCTTGAGCTGAAGAGCTGAGGGACAGCGCCCAGGCCTAGAGTTCAGGCCCCACGACTGGACCCCCCCCCAAAAAAAAGAAATGTACTTGTTATCTTGCCCATGTAATTGTAACTCTTCTGTACAGTATTTTCACAATAAAAAAATTACATATGTGTTCTAAGAAAATATATATAAATATATTTGTATATGTAACTTTATGTACTTGCCATATGCTTTTGTTTTTTTGGGTTTTGTTTGTTTGTTTTTGGGTACGGTCGTGGGGCCTGAACTCTGGGCCTGGGCACTGTCCCTCAGCTCTTCAGCTCAAGGCTAGCACTCTACCACTTGAGCCACAGCGCCACTTCCGGCTTTTTTCTTTTTGCTTCTGTGGTGCTGAGGATTCGAGCCCAGGGCCTCGAGCATGCAAGGCAAGCGCTCTACCACTGAGCCACCTTCCCAGCCCCTATGCTCTTGTTTTTCACCTCCTAACTTACACACACACACACACACACACAATCATACACATACACATGCATGTGCATGCACATATACACGGACATACACTCCCTTCTTTACAGCTTAGTGGTTTTCTGGAATTTTCCCAGAGTTGGTTTCACTTCAAAATCTACACCCTCTGCCAAGGTTTGGGCATGATGCTGTTATGCAAAGAAATTTGCTACATTTTCATTTACTTCTTAAATTCTTGTGATTGAGGCTACAGAAGGCTCCTAGTTTATATGAAACAAAGTTTACTGTGCTCTTGTACTTGGGATGATTTTATAAAGAACATTTTGTTAATACTTGGTGCCAATGTTTCATATTTTCTATGATGGTTTTAAAGTGATTTTTAAGAAGTTTTTTATTGTGAAAATACCATACAGTGGTGTTACTATTACATGAGCAAGGTAATGACCAACAGACACATGAAGAAATGCTCAACCTCTCTAGCCATAAAAGATATGCAAATCAAAACAACACTGAGATACTACCTCACCCCAGTGAGAATGGCTATAATCAAGAACTCTAATAACAACAGATGCTGGAGGGGATGTGGACAGAAGGGAACCCTACTGCATTGTTGGTGGGAGTGTAAACGTGTTCAACCACTTTGGAAAGTAGTATGGAGGTTCCTCAAAAGATTATACATAGAGCTCCCCTATGACCTAGCAATCCCACGTTTGGGCATTTACCCAAAGGATCACAAACAAGACCATACTACAGCTACCAGCACAACTATGTTTATTGCTGCATTATTTACCATAGATAAGATATGGAAGCAACCCATATGTCCCTCAGTAGATGAATGGATCAAGAAAATGTGATATAAATACACAATGGAATTCTATGCCTCCATCAGAAAGAATGACATTGCCCCATTTTTTAGGAAATGGAAAGACTTGGAAAAAATATATTACAGTGATTTTTAAATTTAAAAACTGTGTCAAATTGTTTTCAATTGCTTCAAAATTCAATGACCTGTTCTAACATTTTTAAAGTATAAATGATCCAAGAACTGAAAATTAAGAAGCTTTAGTGTTGGTGTCTAGGTTAAGAAAATGGCCATATTATCTATATAACCAAGAGGATTATCAAGCGCCAAACTGGTAATGCATTTAAACTGGGATCCAAGGTAGAATATTTCTAGGACTGATGAAATAATTTGCCAACATCATTGAGGAAAAAAATCACTGCATAACTTATAGTTGGTTCTGTCATTTTAAAACTTTATGATACAATAGTATATAGAGAATTAATGTCCACATCTCACCTGTTCACTGAACAAAGGCAACATTTTTAAAGAAGTGGTTCAAAGGGCAGCATTGATAATTAAGACATTTTATAACAATTTTCCAGCACCAAATAGACAAAAACTTGTTCATAGAAGGTCACATTATTACAACAATTTTGTGATATGGGCAAAGGACATAAAAGAGCTTAAGGAAACTTTGTGCCTCATTTTAATTCACACAGAGGTAGCCTCTTATTCATTCTGAATTAAATTATCTGTCCAGCCAAACACATTTATCAATGTTTAGACAGAAATACACTTCGTAATGTAGCCTGAGAAGAAGAAACTTTATTCTAAATAAGTGTTTTAAAGAACACTATTTATAAAACCAATATAATACAGTTGATCTCACAATGAACAATTTCTCTGTGCCCATGCATATAGTCACAAAGTGATCAGATTTTAAGAATAAAGACCTTCTCATCAAGCCTGGTATAATTGATACCAGGATTATGAATGAAAAAAACCTGTGATCAGTATGATGAGTCTCTGAGTGCTTTACAGTTATTTTCCATCCTTTCTTGTCAGTGATGCTAAGAGGCACTTCTGGTTAGATACAGAAGCCTACTCATATTGTCTTCCAGAAAATGTAATAGATCCTTCCCATTTGTATTACATATAGTATATATAATATAATATAATAATATATAATAATTATGCCTAAAACATGAGCAGCAGGATTTGTCAATAGATTCAGGTATACTTTCATTCATATTTTTTAAATATGAATGAAAAGTACAATGTATGAAATATAGTATACCTTTGGGTCTAATTCTGGCATATGTTTCATTCCTTGGCTGACATCCAATATGTATATTTGCAACTATACCACTGAGGATGGCTATGACTGAAAATAGATACTTGATTACATTGTTTCAGTTCTAAGGTGCACTTACTAATCATAGCTTAAAAAAGAAATTGTTTTTCTATGTGTATATAGGCATATATTAAAATTACAATTCAATAATATTATACCTTAGTCAAACACAAAATAATCAACACCTATAATCATAACATGGTTTTGAGCTGCACATGTAGGAGAATATTGTAAAATACCCTTACCTCTGGTTTGCAACCCCTTTCCACAGGCTTCACTGGTGCCCATTATTCCCTGCCTGACGGACTCAGGCACTAAGATACAAGGACTCCATTTTTGTGGTTTCCATCTGTGATTTCAAGTAACAGAAGATTAGAATATTCACTACAACAAACATACAAAAATCATGCTTGGAGAGACCAATTTGAAATCCAAAAGTATGAACATGATAACTCAATATAGATGATTTTTTTCATGACATAAGATCAAATCCTGGCAAGCACTAGGGATGGTATTTCTGTTTTCATCTACACTTATGGTTGAGGCAGTGAGTCCACTTTTTAGAATTTAAGCATTTTTTATGTAAACTTTAGTTCATATAGAAAACTAGCAATATGCATTAGAAGTACAGATCAGTATGGGTTTTTTAAAGTAAGATTTTTATTGTGACAATACTGTACAGAGGGGTTACAGTTACATGAGCAAGGTAACGAGGACATTTCTTATCAAGCATTGTTGCCTCCTCCTTTGTTTTTTAAAAAATTTGGCAAAAAAGAAAGAAAGCTCCCTGAATTCTATTATAGTATTAGAAAGTCAAAGTTTGAACTCTTTAAAGTTGGGGGTGCAAACTTGCACACATGGTCCTCTGCTTTATTTTTTTTTTCTTTTTTCTTTTGGTCAGTCGTAGGGTTGGAAGTCAGGCCTGGGCTCTGTCCCTGAGCTTTGATTTGTTCAAGCCTACTGATCTACCACTTTGAGTCACAGCCCTACTTCTAGGCTTTGGGTAGCTAATTCAAGATGAGACTCACAGATTTTCCTGCTCTATCTGGCTTCTAATCATGCTTCTCAAATCTCAGCCTCCTGAGAGACATGAGCCACGGCCCATAATATTTAAGGTTATTTCTAGTGTCTGAGTTTAACTAGAACATCTCAATAGCTTACAAAATTAAAGATAAAGCCTGGTGTCTGGGAACCATTTTATCTGATCACTCAATTGGAGTTGAGGAGTGGACACACTTCTACCTCAAATCATATATACTTCAGAGGAAACAGTCTCCAACTTTTGGCTGTTTTTCCTTTCTCTGATTAACAAAACTCTCCATTTTTATGAGTCATGGATTTGTGTCTTTGAACTCGTCTCTGAACAATATTCCAGAAAACCCAAGTTCTAAGTGTAACCACAGATTCTTGTTTTTTTTTTTTCCAAATAAACCAATCTCCAATGAAGCAATATATACTTTAAGCAAATAAAAAAGGGATGAGTTTAATGAGATACCTTTGGTCTCAGCTACTCAGAAAGTTGAGCTCAATCACAGTTCAAGGGCTCAGGTAAAAGTAAGTAAGACTACTTTAGAAATAAGCTAGGATCCTGGCACACTTTTGTGAGCTCAGCTTCATAAGATGTTTCAAAAGTCACAAAAGCTAATATAATGACTGAGTTAGGTACAGCTTTTTATCTCTGAAGTGTTATTTACCTTCATTTTTAAATTGAGAATACACAGGTTTCCTAGACCAAAATGAAACCACGTTATTCAGTTTAGTTTAGGATTTTGTGTAGGCACAAATGGACAAGAGTTTCAGAAGTTCTTTGATAAATGTTGATGTTTGAGATAAGTCAATTTAAGTGATAGTCTGGGGATAGCCAAATCAGTACTGGCCAGTATCTAATCTTTACCTGCTGTGTACTCAGCCATATACTCTGTTCACATCACATTTTTATATTGAGATATAGATGTTTATGCTGTTCTCTCCAGATATTCACATAAAGATGTTCAAATCAAATAAGCATTTAATAATAAACATGTGGCTGTGGCTCCTTAATGGAGTTCAAAAGAGACGAATCAGAAGCTGATGATAAAGAACTACCTTAACCAGTTTCTTGAGATAAATTCCTCATGAGCATTCTTATGTGTAGGAAAGCAAAATGAATTTGAAACTATGTTGCTCAAAATTTAAAGAGTGTAGAGAATGTTTATATCAATTTAGACACACTTGGATTCCTAGACTTGACAAAATCATTCCATTCACACACAGTAGAACTGAATTCTGGGGAAAATGGTAGGATCTCAATTACAGACTTAAGTTCAAACTTAAGTACTCTAATTGGAGTGCTCCAGGATAGTAGAGAGTGGACAATAGAATAGCCCACTAGTAGATCATAAGATTTGATCTGATTATAATAGCCCTGGGTTCATAAACAAGTCTGATGATGTTTGATTTGGCAATTTTTTCACTTGGCTACTTTCCTTAAGAGCTCTTTTTCTGGGCTCAGAAGTTTCAATATTTATACATGGCATAAGAGGATGAATATTGACAGTGTTGCCACAATGAGCCTGTGGTTAGTGAGAACAAAACAGCAGTCTGGGCATGATCCCAGAGTTTACTTACATCCCCTCCAAATTGGTCATCAGTTGGAAACAATGAGAGTAAGCATGATAAGATCAATAGTCATTTGGACTTCTTCAATGACACTCTTCGACTTTAAATTGGGGATCTTCTTTGAAGGAAGAAAGAAGTGGTATTTTCCAGAATAAACTATCTCTTGAATTGCATAGCTTTAAGTTATAACATCTCAAATTGTTTAGTAAAGCACTAGGTATTTTCACTAAAGGCATTTTTACATGTGTCGCAAAAGCTATATGATTTTTGTTGTGCATGATGGTGCACAAGGATAATCCCAGATATTTGTGAGTGGAAGTAAGAAAATAACAAATTCAAGGTCAGCTCAGAGAAAGTTAGAAAGACCCTCCCCATCTCAAAAGCAGACTAGAAATGAAAGGGCTGGGACAGTAGTGCAGAAAAAAATTTAAACAATTATAAATATCATTAAGGGACTAAAAATTTACTCTTGATTTCTTTTTGGAGAAAATGACTTGTGATGAAGCTCAGGCTGGCCTCAAATTCTTAATATATACATCTATGATTGACTAGCCCTGTGTGAATGCTGAGATCATAGGAATATACCACCATGTCCGGCTTATTCATGTTTCTTTCCTAAACACTTTAAGATTAGAACAATAGAATGAGGAAATTGTTTTCTCTATTAGTATACATTTATGTGTGTACATGTATTTTCTTTTTTTTCCGGTAGTGGGGCCTGAACTCTGGGCGCTGGGCCAGAGCCTGGGCGCTGTCCCTCCGGTATTCCGCTCAAGGATAGCGCTCTATCACTTGAGTCTCAGCACCACTTCTGGCTTTTTCTGCTTATGTGGTGCTGAGGACTCAAACCTAGGGCCTCATGCATGCAAGGCAATCACTCTAACACTGAGTCACCTTCCCAGCCCGTATTTTCTTTTTTTAATTTTCTTTTATTGTAAAGATGCTGTACAGAGTGGTTACAGTTACATGAGTAAGGCAATGAGTACATTTCTTGTTGAGCATTGTCACCCCTTCCTTAGTTGTTCTCCCAGTAACCCTTCCCTCTCCCACCTCCCTCACTCCCCCTATCTCCAAAGTTGTAAAGTTGATTTCCAGGATAGTGTCTTGTGTGTATCATTGTTGCAATGGGTCATCCTGTGTCCTTGTTTAAGATTTTTGTTATTCTCCTTCCCCTCCCCAAATTAGGCAAATGTATATACAAGATGCAGGGTACCAAAATTAAGTACAATGACAACAGGGGGAAGAACATACAAAGGAAACAAAAAATCACATAGTACATTAAAAACAACAACAACAAAGAAAGACCCCTTGTGTCCATATTGTGGGGTTCATTTTGCTTAGCATCATCTTCTATGGACATATGTACCTAGCTTTTGAGCTTTTCTGCTCATCTGATAAAATTATCCCAGTTGTATACTAATTATTGCAAATGAGGGAAACCATGGGACCTATATTTCTTTGGGGCTGGCTTACTTCACTTAATATGATTTTTCCAAGTCTTTCCATATCCTAGCAAATGGGGTATCTGGGTTAATTCCATATCTTAGCTATGGTGAATAATGCTGCAATAAACATAGCTTTGCTGGTAGTTTTTGTATGATCTTGTTTTTGATTATTTGGGTAAATGCCCAGAAGTGGGATTGCTGGGTCATGGGGGAGCCTAATCTTTGATAAGGGAGCCAGAAAATAGAACGGAAGAAAGACAGTAAATGATGCTGGCAAAAATGGTTAAACACCTGTAGAAAACTAAAATTAGATCCTTATATATCACCCTGCACTAGAATCAACTCCAAATGGATCAAAGACCTCGAAGTAAAAGCAGACACTATGAAAATATTACAGGAAGGAATAGAAGAAACCTTAGGGCTCCTTGGCACAGGCCAAAATTTTCTTAATAAAGTCCCAGAAACACAACAAATCAAAGAAGGGTTGGACCAATGGTATTGCATGAAACTGCAGAGTTTCTGCATGGCAAAGGACATAGCTAGCAAGATCAATAGAAAGTCCATGGACTGGGAGAAGTTTTTCACTAGCTACACAACAGACAAGGGTCTCATATCTAAAATATACTTAGAACTCAAAAAAAATTAAATCCTCCAAAAACAAATCCTCAAAGAAGCAACTGCCCCATTAATAAGTGGGCTACAGACTAAAGGAGATACTTCTCTGAAGAGGGAATAAGAATGGCCAATAGACACATGAAGAAATGCTCAATTTCTCTGGCCATAAAAGAAATTCAAATCAAAACAATACTGAGATTCCACCTGACCCCAGTTAGAATGGCTATAATCAAGAAATCTGATAACAACAGATGATGGAGGGGATGTGGCCAAAAGGGAACCCTGCTACACTGTTGATGGAAGTGTAAACTTGTTCAACCAGTATGGAGCTTCCTCAAAAGATGGTACATGTATTTTCATGGCTCTACTTTTACATTTTTTTTATGAATCATGAGGAAGACTATGGTTTGTGTACTTAAAACTTGTCTCTGAATAATATTCCAGAAAATCCAAGTTTATTTGTGAGTGCTTATTTGCATGCTATGTGTGTATGTCATTCTTCCTAAGGTACAGAACTCATTTTGAATATATTTGGATCATAATCCATAAAATTGCCTTGGCAGAAGTTCAGTAGCTCATTTATATCAAACATGTTTAGATTTTTTCTCTACTAACTAAACATTCATATTTTTTGCCCCTTTCAAAAACAATCCAGTTTCCCAAGAAGGAAAAACAGTGAAGTATTAGCTGAAGATGCATAACATTGCCTTATTTCATTATTCATGGAAAATACTTATAGTATGTGAAAGTTGTGAATTACACTCAGGTCTAGTGATAATTTGAAGGTGAAATCAATCACTCACCGATATACAGGACATACTGGGATATCTTCACACTCTCTCTCTTCAAACAAGGTATCTGGACACTCTTGGCCTCCATTGGCTGCTTCTTGAATGATAATCCTGTATCGTGATTGCTTTACTGTAGCATTTCCTGAAGTAAAGAAGAAATAAAATTATAGTTTCTTCTCTGTTGATGTAGATCAAATTCTAGTCAGCAGTTAATTATAAAAAATAAAAACAGAGGGACATTAAGCATAAACCAAGAAGTGGAAATAATGTTGAAACCCAAACGAGGAAGTAGAATAAAAATGTTCAAACTCACATTTGGTAGCCCTATACTATCACAGTAGATAGCACTATACTATACATTGTTAGCATTTCTGTATACACTATGTTTAGTAATCATAATGTCAAATATATTTGTTCCAATGGGAAAATATTATTTCAAAACATTGTTTTGCTTTATTTAAAATGAGTTAGAGTACATATTACCATGACGTAAGTGTTACATGCCATGATCTGAGGTCTCTTAGAGACCCTCCTTCATTTCAAACAGCAGCTGGGGATGCAGGAACTTTATTATTGATTCAGTTCCTAGAGTAAGAATTTTCTTTCTCTAGGCTTCGCATAATAGAAATTCTCTTATAAAATCAATAGCAGCCTGTTTGTTTATGGACATTATTTTATTAAATTTCTTATTCCTTATAACCTCATAATCAGTATGTATGTAATTAGAATGTGGGAAAATGCGCTAAAATTAACAAGGAACAAAACACTGTTTAGTTTGAGATTTTGCCGAGAAATAGAAGTATTAATAGGCACTTCAATAAAAAGACTACTCCCATTAATGATGTAGAATACTCATTTCACAATCTTCAGAAACTTCAAAATCAACACTGACCAAAATGTCAATTATTGTTGTAGTGTTTACCCTATATTTCAATTTCTTTATTTTTACTGTGAAAATACTGTAGAGAGAGGTTACAATTACATGGGCAAGATGATGAGTACATTTCTTATCAAGCATTGTTGCCTCCTCTTTTGTTTCCCCTTCCCATCCCTCTTCAGATATATAAATCTTTCACCTTTTACTATATTTCAATTTCTAAGTGCAAGATATACTAACTGCACTATATATGAGTAAAAAAATCTCTCACTACAGAACCTAAAATTTTCATAGGCAAACAAAGAGCCAAATATGTACACTGTTAGTTACAAAATACTGCAGAATGTTAGTAGTGTCAAACGATGATCTAGTGTTAGGTAGTTATAGAAAACAAATCATTTTTTTTATTCTTAGGAACCAAAAGTAGCTCACAGAGGAGTTAGAATTTAGCCTGAGTGCTGAAGGCTATAGATAAAACCATTTCAGGTCAAAGAAAGAGTTGTGAGTCTTAGGAGTGGCAAACAGTTTACTAAAAAAGGCACTTGAGTGCATTTTGAAAAAGATATGTGTGTGTGGCTTATGTGTATCTAAGAGGGAACAAGAAGTTAAAAGGCATAGTGAGAAATATAAAGAATAATGAAGAGAAAGTACAGAAGAAAATGTGATTCATTGGTAGGTTTTGGACAGGTAATAGACCTTATCATGCTTAGAAGTTAATTTCTAGAAAGCAAGTAAACTAAATGGAGCAAAACAGAAGGAAGAAAGGAGAATATACTGAAACCATGTATGCCAGTGGGTTTTTTTGAAAGTCATTACTATGAGAAGACTTAGCAAGGAGAAGCTACTGACCCACAACCCAAGCTCTCTTAACTCTCTGTTTACCTCCCCAAAGGGATCACTTATAACTGTTGTTTCTATATTTAGTTCTTCTGTGGTTACCTCCAAATCTATAAATAATATGTTAATGTTGCTACTTCCTGATTTATGAACTGTAGACATTATTTATTGACTTTCTGCAATAAATGATGACAGTTTGCTTTGCACCACCTTTCAATTTTTTTTAAATAATTGCACAGCTATTTATGCTGGTTACTTAAAACCTTTAAATAACTTGTATATTTTCAGCCCTACTCCTCTAGCATGTACTTACTTCAGACCAGCCACAGTGGCTTGCAGTCTTTGTGAAGACTTTGGTTTGGCAGCCACCTTCCTGCTAATTGAGGCCAGGGTTCTACATGCCATCATCTTCTGCTCCTCTCTCTTCGTCCAGAAATGTCTGACTTCTCTAATTGAGTTAAGACCTTCCATCTAATGCTGTCCTTTTTTTTTTTTTTTTTTTTTTTTTAAAGAATTAGGCTTTTAAAGTTCTTTATAGTAAGTGCCTTCCCCCTTTGGAAGTTCTGGTGTTTGCATTCAGGTTCTTAGATTTTGCTAGGAAGAAACTCTACTGGTAAGCCATGCCTCCAGATATTTTTGAACTATTTCATAAATAAAAGCCAGTTCCTGCATACACACACACACACACACACACACACACACACACACACACAAACACATATGCCTGGACCATGATCCTAAGCTTTCCATGGTGTCTGTCTTTTATATATTATAAAATCTACCTTCATTTAGGTGGGACAAGCTTTGTAAGTAATTATGCTTTGGGAGGAAAAAAGCCTCTTTCCACACTTTCAAGTAACTTCAGTTACTCTGCAGTTGCTTAAAAATAGATTAATTAGCTTAAAACTTATACATGAATGTGAGTTTGTATATGCATGTGCACTTTCTAAATATAATCATAGAAAACTATAAAGATTGAAGACAATAAAAACAAATAAAAATATGCTTTCACTTCACCCAAAGAAATCCTAGAGGGCTACAATATAATGCATGCTTCCCCTTTAAATGCACCCCCCACACGTACACACCCCACACCCACAAGTGTTCTGCTTTTCTGATGACACTCCAGATAAATACTTCAAAGTCTGAATTAAAATGTTGCATTGATTTCATTCCTTGCAGTTTTTCAGGTGGAGGTTGAGAAAGGATGGCTTCTATAGTAAAAACAAACATTTAGCACAGAGGTAAGATTTCTCCTAGTTTAAAGTGATTTTCACTTAGAGATTTTTTTTAAAAAAGTACTTCTGGGGGAGTGAGGAAGGATTTTAAGACAAGAGAACACTTCCAGGATGTGCAGGGTACCTGCACGTGTGTGTGTGTGTGTGTGTGTGTGTGTGTTTCCTTTAACTTTGGATTGGCCATATTCACCAGTTAACTTTGAAATAGTCTCTTGCTTCTTATGATGTAATCTTATCATTTTCATAAGTGGTTTGGTGGCAAAGTCACGAGTAGGCAGTTTATATATACAGAGCAGAACATGTAATAGTCTTCCTACTCTCCCTCTTCTCTATACCCTATATGATATAGCAGTTTTGGATCAAGGGAGAATAATAACTCCAAAAATCTGGAGGTAACTAGCAATACAATTAGCAAATGCCTGAGGCAACCTCCAATCAAGACAGAGGAGAGCCTAAGGAAAAACCAATGAACCTCTCACAATGACAGCCAATCCTCCCAAGTCTCCCTTTTGACTACAGAAGAAAAGTGAGTTTTATGAAGTAGATGCAGAAAGTGATAATAGTGACTTTGCAAGGAGAAGATATATGGACTATATGTAAAACTAAATAATTAAATCAGAAAATAAAGCAAAATAATTAAAATCAGAAAATAAACAAGAACTGTTTTCATTTACATTCTGATGGAGGTACAGGTAATTTGGGGTGATGATCTTTGTCTGATAGGTCATATAGCTTCTCATGTATAATGAAACACTTTTTTGGAGGGGGGTAGTCACAGGGCTTGAGTTAGAAGCCTGGGCACTGTCTCTGAGCTCTTTTTCTCAGGGCTAGTACTCTACATATTTAGGCCACAGTACCACTTCCTATTTTCTAGTGGTTAATGCTCCACAAGCAATGTCCTTATTGCCTTACTCATATAAGCATAACCCCTTTGTACAGCATCTTTATATAAAATTAAATTAAAAAAAATAGTCTCATGTAATTCCTGCCTAAACTGGCTGTGAACCACAATCCTCAGATCTCAGCTTCCTGAGTAGCTAGGATTATAAACATGAGCCACCAGTGCCTGGCCATGAAAAACTTTTAAGAAATGAATGGTGAGACTATTATTATTTTAACCAGATAACAACATTGAGTAGGACTGTCCTGAATAAGCAGGAAGTTTGGTCAGCCAGTCCATTCTTTTGCTTTGATATGAAGTTTAATTTATCATAAAGATATAATAGATGTAAGCTATTTGTGGCTTACGTGTATTCCTTAAAGTGGAACAGATCCAGTTCTGGACATTTTGCATATGTGCATATGCTGCCTTCTTTTATTATTATAACATCTAACAAGATTGGTATTATTTTATTACTGTACCTTGAAAGAGGTAAGATAAAAATATCTCTTCGCCATAATCAAACTATACTCAATAGAACACATAGTCTATGCTCTTTCTATTGAATGAGACTTTATGTTAAGATGAAGAGAACAACAGGGGTCAATCCAGAAGGAGGACTTTACATCACAGCTTGTCTATTGTTCCAAAGAGATACTGCTTTCCTTTTCAAGCAGTTCTGCAACAGTACCCCGTTGGAATATGCCTTGATTAACAATAAAAACAACATTTGCAGGGTTGTTTTTTTTTGAGTTATGATTCCCACCTCATTGGGCTTATGAAAAATAACAACAAATTAAAGTTCATGTTTGCAAACATAAACAATTACTCAAGAATGATTATGACTAATAAACAACTCATTGAAATTCAGCTTTGATTTATGCAGAGTCAATCATCACTGAGAAACCAGGTATAATTAAACTTAAGTTATTAATTATAATCAAAAGAAATAACATCTAGAAAAGATGGCAATTTAAACATCAAGAAGAATATTTAGCATACAAAATATATGAGTGGAATACATACATTAAGAAATATAAGAAGATTTTACAAAGGTAAAAAAATCTCAGAAAGATAGCTTTTAAATTGAAATGTTTACATAGAAGACTTTTTGGGTTATTCTACAAAAGTAAGATAAGGGAAGGGGTAGGAGGGGAGGTATCAATGAGAATGAAAGGGATAACATTGAGCAAGATATATTGTATTCATAAGCTGCTTTGTTAAATAGCAACTCCTTTGTACAAAACTTAAAGAGATAGATAGATAGATACATACATACATACATACATAGACTCATAGATACAGACATAGATATATATATACACATATGCATATGCATATATATATTTCATCATATATATTGCATCTCTATATGGAGCGAGAGAGAGAAAGAGGGAGCTATTGGTCAATTTGCCACGAGGTAAACTGGTACAGATCACACTGAAATAAAGTTTAATAAATGCTGAGCCCTGATATCAAAGTTGTTCAATTATTGCTTTGGAATAAAGAACTAAGACTCCCAAATTACAATTTGTTGAACATGTGAGCATCAATGTAAAATGAATGCCTGATAGAGCATGGAAAACCTGGTAGAGGGTGAACATAGCATTGATAATAGATGCATGGAGGTGATCTATCAACAATGCATGGCAATTCTTTAGGACTTGTGGACAAAATTCTAACTAGTTGATTTTTAAACATGTCCTCTAGGTCTACTTCTTATTTGTGGAATATTTCTACATCTGACAAATCTCAGGAATTCACTATGCAATCAGGCTATTCTCTTTGTAACTCAGGACTCAGTCTGATGCTCCTTTCTTCTCCTAATCACCACATTTAATTCACCATTCAAAAATAAAAGACAAACACAAAAAAATCTGCTGGTAATTCCACTCTGTTTTAAAGCAAAAAGATGATATGAGAAGTATTTTAAGGTTTGTATCATATAAGCAGCCATGCATTAGTTACCTCTGGGGGTTGAGTTACAACCCTAATACCTATTCAAATTCAGGTAATTCTTTTAATTTTGTTCAGCCTCAGTTTCCCCATCTGTAAGACAGGACAACAGAAGTTTCTGGCTCTTACAATTGCTGTTAGTACTTCATGGGACACTAAAAGGAAAATATATACACGTCGTATGGTATAAAGAATTTTCTGGAATGTAATTTAATTTCATAAAAGAAAGATAAAGAAAAACAAAATGGAGTAAAGATAGTAAGAGAAAAGTAAAGGAGGGAGTAACAGTGTTGGGCAAAAAATGTACTCATTTCCTTACTTATATAACTGTAACCTCTTTACAATAAAATAAAAATTGTTTAACAAAGAAGTACTCATTACCTTACTCATGTAATGGTAACCCCTCTCTACAGTATCTTTACAATAAAAATTAGATATTATCAAAGGAATAAAGGAAATTCAAATAGCTACCTCATGTCTGATTTTTGGAAAATCAGAGTAATCAGCATTAAATTCAGAGCTGGATCCTAATGGGGTTCTTTGGATCTAGAAGATATTGTTCTTGGTAAGTAAATCATTTTTATAACAATGGAAAGACTTTCTCTGGATGATCCAACTCCCTGCTTGTTCATGAGAGCAATATTTGTGCTGTTAGAGTAGCACAAATATTAATATTCCCACTATTCACATTTAGAAGTAATTTATTTTGTGTGCAAAGTTATAGAACCAATCAGACAAAGGCCATCACTATCACCACCTCCAGCCCTGTGTGAATATAAGAAATAAGCAACTCATTGCTTATTGCATCATAAAATTGCAATTTAGAAATACAGCAAAGATAAATTGTACTACTATCCTTAAATTTATTTCTTCCATCTTTGTATTTTTTGCCTCCAAATTCTGTGTGACATAATAGCTCATGCATCGGAAGATTATTTTGTGCCCAAAGAATTCATTCCCTTGAATCATTATAAAATTAAAGGAGAAAGAAAGTACAGTGTTTACCTCAAAACAATTGACTATAGCTATGTCATGTGTGTTATTATGAGAGAAACAATACTAACAAATGCTACACAACTAAACATGACTGTCATTAATCCAAGTACAGCCTTAATAGTAGGAGGAATGAGCTTGCAATTGACTTGTTAAGGAACATGTTTTTAAGCCGATACCATAGTTAAAGATGACAGTATTATGTTAAAGTCTTTTCTTCAACATTAACTCTCACCCCCAAAATACATTCTCCCTACTGACTAATTATACACAAGAGAGCTCTCCTTTTCAGTTTCTTCACAGCCATGCTTGCGAGTCAAAGTTGAATTCCTTTTCAGTAAAGAAACTAAAGCCAGGGCTTGCTTCACTTCCAGTCCATGTCCCACACCCAGTGTGACTGAATGCTCAGAGAAAGCATTCACCACATTCAGTGTTGTCATCGCTGATAAATATTTATCAGCTGTCTGCTTCATGTAGGCAGCTCACCTAGATACTGTGTGATAAGCTGGAGTGTATATACATGCATTATTAAATCTCTCCAGTGCAGCAAAAGTGAAGCTTGAAGGTTGGATAACAACTCAAAAGTTCTCCATACTTTCCTAAGGGTACAGAAATGATAATATGAACTTCATATTTAGAATTCAAAGGCCATCGATACAGTATTCTCTATCTTTGTTCATAAAGAAGGAAGGGCTTAAGTGGTGAAAAATGCAATGCTTTAAAACAGTTAGGAGTAGGAATTTTCTATACAGTTCCTTCTGATTCACCTTGGTGCTCCACACATAGATGTATCAAGAGCAGCCTCCTCTCCTAAAATTTATTCCCTATCTAAACCTTAAAGTAGTTCAAAATGAACTCACAGCTAAAGACCCTATCTATAAATAAATGTATTAAGTAACATTGCAAAGCTTTTCTGCTAAACTTTCCAGGAAGGTTGAAAGCAGGCTCCAGAATATCCACATATTTCTTTCATTTTGAAATGCTGCCTGAAACAAAGTATTCTATCTTCTTAAATTTTCATAACAATTATTCATTTTGCAACAGAAGCCAAATTCCATGGAACTGGCAACAGACAAGACCTTTGGGGTTCTGATTTCTAATCCCAGCTCATTAGTGAATTGCTGTATGACCTTGAGCAATGCACTTAACCTTTGGCGCTTCAGTTTTCTTACTTGTCCTGTGTGGATAATACTGCCCAGCCAATTCACAAGGCAGTTGTTAGGAATGCCTAATTAAATGGGATTTAAAGCATCTTACAAATATATAAAACCAACTTGTAAGCTTAAAATGCCTTAGATGGAAGGCCTTACACGTAGACTTCAGAAGGAGTAACTCATGTTTATGTTTGCACAAACTAAAAAAGACAAACATTTGATCCCTTTGGTAGGCATCAAACAATAGTTATAAATTCCCAGTCTCTCAAATTCTCACTCTTTCCTGTGTTCTTACTGCTGCTTTTAAATTGTCTATAATTTAGAGAGCTAATATTACCCAATAGTGACTTCTTTTTGAGTCTAGCCTTTGCTCTCTCTACAGATTATCACTCAAGTGACCCACATCTCATTTCACTGTCCACCTAACCCAGTGTGATCCTCACCAAAAAGTATATCAGAATTTCAGGGGATACTTTTATAAATTCCAAATCTCCCATAACACACACACACACCAATTTAATCAGAATTTTGAGTGTATCTGGCCCCAAACATTATTATATTCTAAAAACACTCTCAAGGCATAGAAAGAACTGATTTAGCACAATTAAAGAAGAGTCTCTTATTCACTCAGTATGTAAAACAGGAAAAAGAGACAGCAATATGCTTACCCAAGCCATAAAAAACAAATAAGTATCAGCCAAATCAGTCTTGCACTCAATACATTTGAAAATGTAACCTGCCTTCCAGCTAAGCACATCATAATGGGTATAATTGGAAATGTGTACTATAAACTAGGAAGGTTAACAATGCCATTTGTCTTTTCTTCTTGCCAATGTCTGCTGATATGACAGGGATTTATTCTTCCCCCATCCTGACCCCTGTTCGTTGTAGCAGATGAAGTGTTGGGTGACTGCTTGCTATAGGGCTTCCTAATGTGCTGCACTCCATCAGCATTAGAACCAAAGTACACTAAACCCCACACTGCACTGCATGCAGACAGGTTTGAGGGCACAAATATCCTCTAAAACATAAGCTCCAGATGCATGGATACATATACACGTGTGTGTGTGTGTGTGTGTGTGTGTGTGTGTGTGTGTGTGTGTGTGTGTGTGTGTGTGTGTGTGTGTGTATGAAAACCTCTTTAAAATAATGGTATCTCATTATACTTTATTGCCTCCAGAGCAAAGGGAGGAAATCCTTACCTGGTGTTGTACTGGTAGCTAGAGACCATAAAAGCTTCTACTGAAAGTTTCAGTGTCACAACATATGAGGGCAGCATTCAGGGCTACACAGGTAGCAGCTTGGAATCAGTACACCTCTGCTTTTTTGAAAGCAAAGCAAAGCATGTTAACTGAAGGTTTGCTGCTACCCACCTTGCCATGTTCTAAACCTCACATCTTTCACTTTTTCTCAGCCAGGCACCTTGACTGATGCCAAATATCTCAGTTACTAAGAAGATGAAAGTTGGGAACATCAGGTAAAAATTTACCAAGACTCCATCTCAACAACAACAGCAACAACAAAACTGTACATAGTGGTGCACTCCTGTCATGGCAACTATGCAAGTAATATAAGTAAGAGGATCATGATCCAGGTTAGCCAGAACAAAAATCTTACCTTAAAAATCTGAAAAAAAAATCCAAAACAAAACTAAAAGGGGTAAGGAGTATGAGTTCAAACTCTAGTTCCACCTTCTCCCATTTTTTCCAATGTCCCTTCCAGAATGTGTAAACATGGAACACTAGTCTCCTGAATTTTGGTCAAAGGAATTTCACAGATATTGAAGTTGTGATATTGAAATCTGTTTGGAGAATAATGGTGTTAAGGACATAACTCTATAAAGACAAATCAATTAAGATTAAGGTATTTTTAATTATCATATGTTTACCCCAAGTTAAACAAAGACTAAATTATCTCATTTATTCACAAGGCATATACTATTACTATTGCCTATTTGGCTGTCTTCATTATGTTTATGGCCTTAACATAAAGTTGCTAGCTTTCTAATTTCCTTTTATTTCTTTAGAGTTGATATAATAATTTTTGGGTCATTAAATTTGAAATTATACTCGATAAACTCGTGGGAAACAGGTATCTTCTAGTGTCTTAATAATAAAAATGATTATTAACAGAATTTGAGTAAGAAGGATCAGGTACAGGTTGAGCATCACTAATGTGGATATGAATATTTAAAACTGAAATATCCAACATCTAAAACTTTTGAGCATTAACATGCCACAAGTGATATGTGTTCATCATGAATCTTTGTTTCATGTAGAGAATTATGGCCATATTTTATTAAATGCCCTTAGACTACATGTATAAGATAAGATAATGATGAATTTCATGCTTAGACCTAGTTCTCATTTCCATTTCGTTGTGGAAATACAAGCATTACAGAACTTAAATCCCAAGGTAGCCAGGCACTGGTGGCTCATGCCTGTTTCTACCATTCAGGAACCTGAAAACTGGAAAATGGTGGTTCAAAGCTAGCTTGGGAAGAAAAGTTCTCATGACTGTGGTCAATCAAGCAGAAAAATGCCAGACTGCAGGCATGATTCAAGTGATAGCATAAGAGCTGAATGAGGGCACGAAGGAAAGTTCAAACCTTGTTAATGGCACTCTCTTTCTCTGTCTTTCTCTGTTTCTTCTCTATCTTTCACACACACACACACACACACACACACACACACACACACACACAATCCTCAATTGAAACACTTGCAGTCCTAAGTATTTTAAATGAGGAATACTCAGCCTCTATAAACATGAAGTAGTTAGATTTAGAGTCTTCCATTTGGCAACAGTATGATAGATACCATGAGATTGAGTTAAGCTTGATTCCTATTCTACATTTCCTTGAGACAAATTATAGAGTCAGCTTCTTATAGAAGTCTTTCCTATCTACCATCAGCCATCTCTTTCTCTTATTCCCCTGCCTCTGCAGCACAACTGGCGTTTTTTACTATGTCTCTGAACACTGAGCATCTGCAGGTCAACTATAATAAATGGTTAATGAGTGAATGAAATAATGCATAATATGCCACCACCTGCGGCATTTTTATTTTTCTTCATTGAGAAGATGGAGACTTTAGTTTCTAGCAATAGAGTGGATATGTCTGGAGAAACTCTCCTGACATAGAAAAGCTAGAATGTTACAGGGACTTCATTATTCAATTTGAATTTAATTTTTGTTTTAGAACATAACAAATGAAACCAAAATCTACCCCCAATTCATTCAGTATTTATCAATACAAAAATTTCATCAATACCTTTAGCCACTTATACATACCAATATTAGTTCAAACAACATGCCAACATTATAACATCTAAACACAAAGCACTTCAGAATAGGTTTTTGTTTAGTTGTGTTGTTTTGGTTTTATTTTTGTCAGTCATGAGGCTTGTCTCTGGGCATTGTCCCTGAGCTATTTTTCTTTTTTTTAATTATTATTATTTAGTTAGTTTTAATTGTGAAAATACTGTACAGAGAGGTTACAATTACATGAGCGAGGTAAAGAGTACATTTCTTATCAAGCATTGTTACCTCCTCCTTTGTTTCCCCTTCCCATCCCTTCCCGTCTGCCCCCTCCGTGCTCCACCAACCCCCCCCCCCCCCCCGCATCAAAGTTGTAAAATTCATTTTTTGACATAATGTCTTGTATATTTCATTGTTGCAATATTTTTCTTAAGATTAGCACTCTACCATTTTGAGCCACAGCCCCATTTCTGGTTTCCTTGTGGTTAATTGGAAATAAGAGTCTTGCAGACTTTCCTACTGAAGCTGACTTCAAACCATGATCCTCATATCTCAGCTTCCTAAATAAATAGGATTATAGGTGTGAGCCACCGATGCCCAGTTAGAATAGGTTTATAAGAGGGTTGTTTTTGAAACATAGCTATGGTGACACTATGATAGTATTATAGCCACATACCCCACAAAATACTAATAAATGATCAATTTTTGTTTGGGTTACAGTTCTTTGAAATGTCCATAGGTTGTTCCTCTTTTTTTTCTATTTGGTTCCCTTATATTTCTATTTGAAGTATTTTTATAATGTTTTATAAATGAATGGCATAAAAGGAAATCAGGTAAGAAAGCATTTCAGAATACTAGCTTTAGGAAATTTGGCCTATGGCTGGTGGTTTCAAGAATGAGCATGTGTTTCAAGAATGGAATAAATGAAGAAAGAGGAAGTAAAGCCTGTGGCAAACATTACCTCACATAGTGTGTGAGTACATGTGTATTGTGTAGACACATGAAGATGAACTCCTTTGTGATTGCATGTGTATTGTTTAGATACATGAAAACTGAACTCCTTTGTGAGTACATGTGTATTGTGTAGATACATGAAGGCTGAACTCCTTTGTGAGTGAAGAGCCAAACAGGTAGAAAGAAAGCGTAGAGAAGGATATTCATCTGACTCTCTTGGCCTTGACAGAAGTAGAAACAGACATAAAGAACAGAAACAGCAGAAACAAAGACATCATTGGAGCTTTTCAGCCAGATAACTCTATTAATGTACCCTATTTTAGAATTCACACAATTCTATTTAGAGAAAGAAAACATAAAGTGGAAACTGTAATTTCTAGATTTTTCTAAGATGGAAGCATGTCAAAATAAAGAGGCACATTAGAACAAAATTGAAAGGAGAGATGTCGTTTCACAATAACTAAATTAAATATTTGGTGTTTCATATGGTAATCAAATGCTGTGTAATCAAATGTCTGAAAATGAGGGAACATATCAGTAATATCAGCTACATGGGAAAAAGAGATGGAATGATTGCAAGAACTAAATAGGCAGTGAAATGCTAGCTCAGAAATCAAGCCAGATATTGTGGCTCATACCAGTAATCCCAGATGTATAGAAAAATTAGGAAGACCAAGCAAAAATGAGAGTTCCTTCCTGAATGATAAATTAAAACCAAAAGAACTGTGGTAGAACACTCACCTAGAAATAACAAATAAAAATATACAATCCCCAAGCTTCAATACACGTGAACATATAAATCAAAGCATAATAAGAAGGGTGGAGAAGAGAATAAGGTTGCCATTTAAAACATGTAAAGCTTCAGTGAAAATGAAATATTTGAAGAAGAACTTAAAGAATGGACAATCTATTCAATATCTAAGGAAAAAGAAGTCAATAATATGTGCAATGGCCCACAGTCAAATTCTAGATGCAGCCAGAATAGCTGGAGCTTTGAGAGGGGTTAGGGAAGAAGAGAAAAGCAATAAGTTTGTCCACAAGGAAAAAGTAATTAGGTTCCTATGAATCCCTTCTACTACGCAAAGATAATATAATTAGTTAATTAATTAACAAGACTAATTTAACTACATTATATTAAGCATTTTGGTTTCCCTCAGAGGATAATTGTACTATATATGATAAAGAAATTTACTGTGGGAATATAATCTTTGAGTTATATAGTAAGTCAAAGAGAACAGTAAACAAAACAAGCCACACACACGTCAGTCACTCAGTCAGTCACTCACTTTCCATGAATTGACTCCCTTTATCCTCATAGCAGCTTTAAAACACAGGTATCCTTGTATATTTCATTTCACAGGTAAGGAAATAGAGAGATCTTATCTTGTGCAAGTTCACAGGAAGTGGTATAGAAGATCTGAAACCCAAACATTTGAGTACTCTCTGGATACGGTGTATGGTGTAAACTATTCTGCTTTGCTGCCTGACACCAATCTTTAAGTGTACATCTGAAGCACCTCCTGTTCCCCATGCTCTTGGATGTCCCCACATATACACAAGGGGATTTCATTCCATTAAAATAAGTTGGAGTAATACTTTAGTTGTTGGGTATGTCAACTTTTCCTAGGAATTCAAACTCAGTCATTAGTGTCCTGGACCTGTGATCTGTGCAGGTTCTTGGGAGGCTTAAGGATCTGTAGCAGGTCTTAGAATCAATATTTTTAACAAGGAATTGCACATTTGTAATCTGTACAGGACCCTACAAATTGTGTTAATGGTACCGATGGGGATGTAAAGAATGTAAAGAAATGTAAAACATGTAAAAAATGGCACTCAAGACTATTTAATTTATGGAAATGTACATCCCAGGAAAGTGGATGAGGACTGTGAGTTCTGACATTTTCTAACTCTTGTTTCTCTTTTAACATTAAAATCCCTTGAGCAGGTGGAAATATACACATTATACACATTATGATCCACTTACCTGAACCTCGAATGATGGGTGAAAAACCCTATGTACTCTACTACATAAAGCTATGCCATTAAACAGTGTTGACTTATGGTCATTTATATGCTTACCAGTGACTCCCATTCTCTGAATGAAGAAAACAAATACATCTCATTTCTTGCCCAGAAAATTGAGAGGACATCTAATTTTTCTACTTGTTTTCAATGTTGTTTCACTCATTAATTTTCAGTATTATTTTTTAAACACAGAAGTGATTTTTATCATTCCTCTGCTTAAAATTTAAACTGTTCCATCAGAATTCTAGATAATGTCCAAACTCTTCAGAATGACATAAATCTCTCTAGGAGCTGGCTTCTCCATATCTCTCTAACCTCCCTTATCGCTCTCTCACATGGATTATGCATTCAGAATATCCTCAGCTGCCTGCAACACACGGAATTACAATGTACTTTCAGGATACTAAGCTCCTGAACACATGTCCCTTCTGCTACCAACTACCTCTAAACTTAGACAACATATTTGCTTGACAACCCTTGATTTATCACATCTCGGCTCTCTGTTATAGCCTTTATTATGTAGCTAGATCAAGATCTAAGCCCCCAGTTCCAGAATTCCTTTTTAATTCTAGTTTTTAAAATGAGTTTACATTCTTACTAATTTTTTTTCTTAATACATCTTTAACTTTTCATCTTAATGAAAGTAGCAATGGTTTTAAAATTTGTTATATAGTAAGTTCTACATAAATCAGACTCAGAAAGGCAAATATGACAATCCCTCTCATGTGTTGCACTAGACCCAAAATTAACAATAACAATATAAAAGAAACAAAGAAAAGAGTCACATAAACTAAAAATAGAGAATGTTTGGAGAATGGATCCAGGGGCAGAAGCAATAGGAAAGGAGATTGACGGATGAATAATTGAATAATTGAAGCATGTTGTATGTATACATGAAAACACAATAATGAAGCTAATTAGAAATTATAAAAGAATAAAAGGGGTAATAAGAAAGAATAATCGATGGATGAATGCAATTCATGATGTTATACACATGTATGGAAATGTAACAAAATTCCGTTGTAAAATTTATATATGCTATGTTAAAGATTTACTAACTTAATGATACATTCATATGTTATGACTCATTCAGTAAAGACTTAAGCACTGATTTTGGCATCACTATTTAAGAATACAAATTTCATGAATATTGCAGTGTGTAGTTTACATTCAAGTTAGTATAAGAGCAAATGTTGAAGAAAATAATCCAGATACTCCTTGATAGATGATGAATTACATCTTGATAAACCTATCTTCAATTGAACATACCCAAGTCAAAATTCATATAATGCACCAAATCTACCAGCCTCATAGTCCGGTGATGCTATTTCCCCTCCAGGGAAACACCTGGCTACTTTGACAGGGAATTGGTGCCATTGCTCAGCATGTCAAAAGATGAAATTAAAGTAGAACTTTCTACTTCATGAAAAAATGCATACTATTATGATTTCGAATGAATTAAATGATCCTAAGTTAGTGATCATCTTTATGAGGAAATGATCAAAAAAGAAAACAGGAAAGGGAGAGGGTGTTAAGGCAGTTAGAGAAAGATTCTCCACAGTGATGACATAAGAACTAAAACAAAATGACCTGAAGATATTCCAGCAATGGGCTGAGAGAAGAGCTTTCCAGAAAGAAGCAGCAAGAGAAAGTATGAATCAGAGAGACATACCTGGTCAGAAGGGAGGAAGGTTTGGCTGGAGGGACTTGAAATTGGCAGTGGAAGGCAGGATGTGGACACACAAAGTCTGTGTTGGCAATCTCTTCCATGTTAAGGAAGAACCTGAGCTCTTATGGATCCTGGAATCACTTGCATACTTCTCCTTTGGGAAGGATGCAGGACCATCAAATCATAACTCTAGGACAAAGAAATGGGCCTATGTGGCTCTGATTTTACTCTCTATTTCTTCTGATCAGAAGTTACACATATTCTTCTTGTTCACAACATGAGAGTTTTCAGCTGTCTAGCACATGCTGTGCCAAGGTAGGACTGGTATCAAATTCTAGGGGTCTGAATCAATTAGTATTAAGTTTTCTGGGCAAGTTCTCTACCACTTGAATCACATTCTAGCCAATTCACCTTTAATTCGTCTTTCAGATTGAATATTGCACTAACTTTATTGGGGTTGTCCTGAAACTTCTATCCTCCAATCTCCATTTAGTGAGTAGCTGGAATGAAATATATACACCCACATGCTCAGCCCGACTGATATGTTGATCTCTCTATTCTTTAACTAATTTGTAGTTGTTCAGGATTGAAGTGGAAGAAAAATTGAGTGGAGAAAATACAGGACAAGCTTATTTATGACTTATATTTTTCTCTTTACAAACACAGGTTTATGCAGGAGTATGTGCTCAAGAGCACACACACACACACACACACACACACACACACACACACACACACACACACACACTACTAAGTATCTTCTGTTTAAAAAATTTCAATGCTACTGGGTGCCGGTAGCTCACGTCTGTAGTCCCAGCTACTCAGGAGGCTGAGATCTGAAAATCGTGGTTCAAAGCCAGCCCGGACAAGAAAATCCGTGAGAATCTTATCTCCAATAAACTGCCAGAAAACCGGAAGTGGTGCTGTGGCTCAAGTGGTAGAGTGCTAGCCTTAAGCTGAAGAGCTGAGGGACAACGCCCATGTGCAGAGTTCAGGCCCCATGACAGACTAAAAAAATAAAATAAAAAAAAAATCCATGTTTACAACTAAAACTTGAGTACTCATGAGAACTGCAACTTAGGGGAATTGAATAAAAAAGGAAGGATGAGAAGATGGTTTACTTTGCAAGTATGTTGAACTGTCCTTTTCATGTAGAATCAGAAAATCCTACTCCATACATTCTCTTACAAATATCACACAACATATCTATATTACAAGCAAGCTGATTTAGTCTTGGAGAGACTAATTTCAAAATACAGGAAAGAAATTATAAGACATGGGATTCACTGAAGTTCTGTCACTTTTTAGAGATCAAGGTCAAACCCTTTCTACTGCATATAAACAAATTGGACAGACACTTGACAGAGTATAATTAAGTGCTAAAATAAATGCAGTCAAATATCAGTTAAACAAGTCTTGCAGTCATTCAGCAATGAGAGAGGAAATTGTTGGCTCAAGTTAGAAATGAAAATACTTCCAACAGACCACATAATATGTGATCTTCGTTTCTACTTTGGTTCCTATCAACAAAGCATCAATGGAAAGTTATGATAAGTGTATTTGGGGTATCAGAAAATTAAATTTAAGTTGGAAATATCTCAAATGACAGGCAGTCTATCATTCCTAGCATACTTATTTTTGGCTATTTTATTCATTATCATTGAAAACATGTCATTCATAGGTTCTATCTGAGCCATCTCCAGGTAGCAACTTAATTTTAAAGCAACTTCACGATATTGCCATAATGTCAAGTGCTGATCTTTCTATTAGAGAACTTAAATGTTGTTTGTATAAACTAAGCAACCTTCTTAGTTTTGAGCAAAAATTTAATATCTTCTTGATGTATTACCATGTTTAAATTATTGTCTGTTATTATAAAGCCTGGATGAGCCCAACATTTGACTCCATTTCTAACTATAGGCTTTGTTGGAGTAATACAAATTAAACAGTTCATAAATCTACCACAATACTAGATAATCCAGTGAGCCAAAATCTTCCAGAAACCACACACTAAATTAGAATCATATTAAAGTGGGACCCAAGCCAAGGAATTAAAAATAATTAATTTATTCTTTTCAACTACAAAAGATAATTTAATAAACTTAGAGTAACACCACAACAAAATCAAAACTAATTTATTCTATTCCTTCATAAGAAGTA
This sequence comes from Dipodomys spectabilis, assembly GCF_019054845.1. Lineage (NCBI taxonomy): Eukaryota > Metazoa > Chordata > Mammalia > Rodentia > Heteromyidae > Dipodomys > Dipodomys spectabilis. Next base: position 3,757,061 of record NW_024870758.1, on the reverse strand, counting down.
TATTGGAAGTCTAAATAATAAACTTAATTAATCTGAGTACCTGGGTTTCTGAAAAGCAAGTAATATACCTCTAAGTACAAATAAGAATCATATTATTGTGTTCCATAGAGAGTTCTGGAGATATAACAATGAAACCAGCCAGAAGAAAAGTGTTTTGGAAAGAAAAATAGTCACATGCAAAGAAACACAGATTTCTGTCACCAATGCTAATAATAAATCATTTTGAATGTCCATGTGTGCCACAGGATTTATTTATGCTAATGTAGCTTGACTGTTGAGTGAAGAAAATTAATAGTTCTTTAAAACAAGCATTAGATGTAAACTAAGGAGGCATAACACTGGGCTTCAGGTGTAAAGAATAAAACTGCATGCAACAAATCTACATTTATTGTGCCTGTGTTTTATGTACTCGTTTTTGTATGGTATGCTGGTTTATGTTATAATACAACAGTGCTTATGATAGAGCATTGTTACAAATCATAGCCAAGTCATTTTGGTAAGAATTAAGTACACACAGACTATGTAATTTTGTTTGTTTAAAGTAAAATAGCTGGGCCAGATCATGCTCCTGGGGAGGGCTTTCCCTCCTCCCAGTCTTCATTAATGGATTATTTTATTGTATTTATGCTCTTTGGAATTTTACGTTCCTTTTCTATATTTCTGCATAATTTACAACAGCTCTCTCTCTCTCAAAGCTGAGTTTGTGAACTCAGAGGTGCGCTTTTGTATTACAAAACAAATTCTCTCTGCAGGTAGATCAGCATCCAGTCAGACTGCTGGGGCACAGGTGAGGAGATAGATTTTCCCCAAAGAGCAGAACTTGAAGTCAACCTACATCCTTGCCCAAATATAGCCCCAATCAGGGGGTTGATATGGGACCTAATGTCCCCTGTCCCCTTTCAATATATCTGCACCAACATGCTGCAGAGCTACAGAGGAACTTGGCAAATAAAGTTCATACTGGATAAGTCAAAATCACCACACATTGATCTGAGCTCTATGTCCATGAGTCACACTTCTAGAAACGTTTCAATTCCTTTCAGTGTTACTTTCAGTTTAATGAAAGATATCAAAGATTGCTCATGATGATAATTTTAGTTTTAAGCCATATAGCCATTGCAACAATGAGATGTACAAGTTGTTATGTCAAAAAATGAACTTTACAACTTGGGGCGGGGGAGATCGGGTAGGGGGGTGGGTAGGAAAGGGATGGGAAGGGGAAACAAAGAGGAGGCAACAGTGCTTGATAAGAAATGTACTCGTTATCTTGCCCATGTAATTGTAACTCCTCTGTAAGGTATTTTCACAAAAAAAAAAAATTTAAAAAGCCATATAGCCTTGGATTTTATTTATTTATCTGACCTTTTCTGCTTGTCTCAGTTATTGCAAATAAGGGAAACCATGGGACCTATGTTTCTTTGGGTCTGGCTTACTTCACTTAATATAATTTTTTCCAAGTCTTTCCATTTCCTAACAAATGGGGCAATGTCATTCTTTCTGATGGAGGCATAGAATTCCATTGTGTATATATATACCACATTTTCTTGATCCATTCATCTACTGAGGGGCATCTGGGTTGGTTCCATATCTTAGCTATGGTAAATAATGCTGCAATAAACATAGTTGTGCTGGTAGCTTTAGTATGGTCTTGTTTGTGATCATTTGGGTAAATGCCCAAAAGTGGGATTTCTGGGTCATAGGGGAGCTCTATGTGGAGTCTTTTGAGGAACCTCCCTATCTCCTAGAGGTTCCTCAAAAGACTCCACATACAAATTAATTATAAATAACAATAAGTCAACAGTAGACAAATGAAGGAATGAATAGGTAAACAAAAATCACTAGTTTTCAGAATATCAGAAAAATCTGATTCTCCACATCTCATACATTCTGTGGCCAGCATCATGTCACCTGTTCTTGAAAATATTACAAGAAGCTTCAGTATATACACAGAATTAACATCAGTGCCTAGAACCCAGTGATGATTCAGAAAATGGTTCATGAATGAGAAGGAGTTAAGATTCCAACTGTTTTTTACTTTTCTTAGTTTGCATTTTGGGTTTCTATATTTAAGCTTTTATTTCCTCTTATGCAAATTGGAATAATAACAATTATTTCCATAACTGCTTTAGGCATGGGTTAAACAAGATCATCAGGTTTTTTAAATTACTATTTTCACAAATTTGAAATATACATCATTATTACCTCTAATTATACATGTGTCTAACCAATTCTGCAAGCACCATTTGTTGAAAAGGATTTCTTTCTTCCATGCTAAATTTTAGGCTCCCTTATTGAAGATTAGTTGCCCATAAGTCTGAAGGTTCATTTCTGGTTCTTCAGTTCTATCCCATTGGTCCTCAAGCCTGTTCTTGTGACAGTACCACGTTGTTTTTATGACTGCAGCTTTGTAATAGAATTTGAAGCTTGGTATTGATATTCCTCTATTTTGCTAAGGATTGTTTTTGCTATCCAGAGTCCTTTAATTATTCCATATGAATTTTTCTATTGCTTTTTCTATTTCATTCAAGAATGATGTTGGGATATTGATGTGTATCACATTAAATTTGTAGATAGCCTTTGGCAATATTGCCATTTTCATAATGTTAGTCCTTCCAATCCAGGAGCATGGGAAGTTTTTCCACTTCCTTAGTTCTTCTTTAATTTCCTTTTTCAGGTATTTAAAGTTGTCATCAGAGAGGTCCTCCACTTCTTAGATTAAGTTAATTGCTAGGGTTTTTTTGAGGCTATTACTAAAAGAGTTACTTTCCTATGTTAGTTTCCTACAACCTATGTCTTGTGGTATATTTACACAATGGAATTCTATGCTCCTTAGAAAGAATGGTATCCCTCATTAGACAGAAAATGGAAGGACTTGGAAAATATCATATTACATGAAGCCAGACCCAAAGAAACATAAACTTCATGGTTTCCCTCATTTGCAATAATTATTATGTGTCTAAGATAGTCCTAGTAGAGGATTGCAATAGCTCATATGTACATATGACCATATAAGATGATGCTAAGTGAAATGAACCCCTAGATATGGAAACAAGAGGTTTTTCTTTGATGTTGTTGTTTGTAATGCACTGTGTGAAGTTATTTCTTTTTTCCCCCAGTTTTTTCCTTTGGTTTATCTCCTGATGTCATTGTACTTGATTTTGGTACCCTATGTCTTGTATTTATGTTTATCTGAATTGGGGAAGGGAAGGAGAACCACCAAAGGTAAGGTGAAGGACAAAGGGCAAACCAATGCAACAGCAATTACCTACAAGACAATATGTTGGAAATGAACTTTACAACTTGGGGGTATTGGGGGAAGTGAAAGGGGGAGAAAAATGAGGGAGAGTATAACAATGTTCCACAAGAAATGTACTCATTACCTTACGTATGCAACTATAACTCCTCGGTACATCACCTTGACAATAAAATTAAATTTAAAAATTATAATCACATAAGGTAATGGATATATTCATAAACTGAATTAAGTTACTCTATTTGTGCAACTATTGAAGCATCATATTTTATCCCACAAATATATACTGTTATTATTTATCAATTAAAATATTATTTAAATTATGTAAAATAAGAATTATATAACGTATTTCAAGTCATTAAAATATAGCTATTACAAATTTTATAAGAGAGAAGAGTATGTAGCAAAGCCCTGTACTTCATCTCACTGTATTTTTTTCTGTATTTATGTCATTATTATTGTACAAGGGATGTACATAGGGGTTATAGGTAAGTCAAGAAATGAGTACATTTCCTTTTGAACAGTGTCACCTCTTCTCTTGTTTTCTCCCATTTTTTCCCTCTTGAATACCTCTCCCACAAGTTGTTTAAGTTCATTTTCAACGTAGAGTCTAGTATCACTGGTGCATTTGTTCACCCTTCTTCAAGCATTTCTGTGCTCTCTGTTCCATACACCAAAACAGATAAACTTACATACAAGACCAAAGGTACAGAAATATAAAGCAGTGACAGGGAGAAAAGAAAAAAACAAGATGCAGGGTAACATAAAACCCTCCATTTCTTGGAGTTCATTTAAACAAACATCATTTTATATGATCATATGCACATAGATATTAACCTTATTGATCCTCTCCTAAGAATATTTTCCTTTGGTCTCATTGTGTGAATGTCTAGAGTCCTGTATTATTTACCATGTCTATGTATCTTTTACTATCCAGTGTGTTTACTTGTAGATATACAGGCATTTTATAGTTACAGCAAAGTGTGGGAAGCCATGTAACCTGTTTCTTCGGGTCTGGTTTACTTCACTTAATATAATTTTCCAAGTCTTTCCATTTTCTCATGAATAGTGCAATATTATTCATTCTAATGAAAGCATAGAAATCCATTGTGTGCATGTATACCACATTTTCTTGATCCATTTGTCTGCTGAAAGGAATTGGGGTTGATTACATATCTTGGCTACAGTAAACAATGCTGCAATGAACATGGTTGTGCTGGTATGGCATTGTTTGTGTTTTATTGGATAAATGCCCAGGAGTGAAATTTCTGGGTCACAGGAAAGCTCTACATTTAATCTTTTGAGGAACTTTTATGCTGCTTTCCCCCTAAAAATAAACCTTCAAAGAAACAAGTACTCAAATAATAAATGGGCTAAAGACTTAAAGAGAGACTTCTCAGAAGAATGACCAATAGACATATGAAAAAAATTTTCAACATCGTTGGTCATAAAAGAAATGCAAATAAATTTTTAAAAAGTAAAAACAATGCAATCCAATATTAAAATTTTACCTCACCCCAGTTAAAATGAGCATTATGAAGAACACTAATAATACTGGCAGGATGTAGCCAAAAGGTGACATTACTACACTGTTGGTTGGAAGTTAAACTTATTGACTGCCTTTTAATGATGTGAGTTGAATGACCTTATTTTCCCTATCTATAATTATACAAGAGCACCAAATACACATAGGCACTGGGTTTCTTCACTTAGTGTTTTCCCCTGAGTCTAAAAGTGTTCCTCTTGTGAAATGTGTTGTCTCAGCTATGGAGCAGAACTAATAAAACAGCTTTCCTTCATTAACACACTGGCAGTCTATGGAATATCACATGTGAAAACAGTGTGTGACTTATATGATGCAAAGCCTGTCTCACAGGTGTCACCCTTCAAAATCTTCACTTGTGATGTGGAAAATATCTGTGGGATAAAAACAAACACATATTCCAATTCTGCTATAAGTAAAATATACAGAGCATCCTTGAAATAGTTGCCTAATTTTTCTGAGCTTGTGATTTGTTTTCCCATTATTCACATACGATTAAATTTATCTTCTGGGGCTATTGGATGAGGGAAAGGAAAGTCCAGTTGATTTAGCAAATTCCAAATGTTGATGACTGTTCCTCAATCTTTGGTTAAGAAGGAAGTGTTTCAATGGAATTCTATGCCTCCATCAGAAAGAATGACATTGCTCCATTTGTTAGGAAATGGAAAGACTTGGAAAAAATTATATTAAGTGAAGTAAGCCAGGCCCAAAGAAACATAGGTCCCACGGTTTCCCTTATTTGCAATAACTAGTATATGTCTGAATCAAGCAGAAAAGGTCAGATAAGTTGAAGTTAGAGAAATGAACCCTAAGATATGTATTCAAATGTTTTGTTTTCTTTCAGGTGATTGTTTCTAACACATTTATAAGATTATTTCTTTGTTGCTTTGTATGTCCTTACCCATGGTATAACCCCTGCTTTCACTGTATTTGATGTTAGTATAATTTGTGGAGGGGAAGGGGAAAAAATCATTTAAATAGGGATACAGGTTGATCCATTGCAGCAATGAGATGTACAAGTTGTTATGCGCAAAAACGAACTTTACGATTTTGGTGGGGGGGAGGAGGATTGGGTGGGGGGGGGGGGTGGAGGGAGGATGGGAAAGGATGGAAAGGGGAAACAAAGGAAGAGGCTACAATGCTTGATAAGAAATGTACTCATTATCTTGCCCATGTAATTGTAACCCCTCTGTACAGTATTTTCACAATAAAAAAATAAATTTTTAAAAAAGGAAGTGTTAGAAAAGGGATGGGAGGGAGGAATTTGGACAAAGAATGCTTTCCATAAGAAGTATGATTTGGGTTTACATTTGCTCTAATGAACTGTGGTTCACAGTAAGCGTTATGAACTCTAACCCAAATGATATTACTTTCCTAGATATGATGGTCATCACATCCTAAGAGAGATTTAAAAAAATATTTCCATGATGCCAAATCTAAGTGCAACTTCTACTGAATTTTAAATGAAAACAGACATGTCGTTATTGAAGGAACGAGCAATACAACATTTTATCAGGAGAATTTTAGCCATTAACAGTTATCCAATATGAATTGGGAATGGGTGTCTTTTCTGAATTTTATTGGCAGATATTCATTATTTGCAGAAGTGTGATTGAGAACTGTGATCTCTACAAGTCCAATGTTTGTCATTCCACCTACTAAATTATCAGGACTAGTTATTGAACACTGAGCCCACATAGTGATTTAAATTTAGTTTGTAATTTAAATTACAAACTAAAAAGAACAATTTATACCCAGTGGCACTTGCATCTGTACTCGCTATATATATCAAAGCTGTCTGAAGATATATGTGAGCCATATAACTTATTTTACTTAATTTCTCAAAAAATCTAGAAAAGAAAATTATCAAAAACTTATAGAGGTAAGCTGGGCACCAGTGGCTCATGCCTATATTCCTAGCTACTCAGGACAATGAGATCTTAGGATCACAGTTCAAAGCCAGCCCGGGCACGAAAGCCCATGAGACTCTTATCTCCAAAAAACCACTAGAAAATGGGAAGTGGCACTGTAGCTCAAGGGGTAGAGTGCTCGCCTTTAGCAGTAGAGCGCTTACCTTTATCTGAAGAGCGTAGGGACAGTGGCCAAGCCCAGAGTTCAAGCCCCAAGACCGACAAAAAAAAAAAAAAAGACAAAAAAAAAAAACAAACAAAACTTACAGAGGTGGTAAGTAAATTTAGATACAGTTTATCAATGGAGGGAAAGATGTTAAATTGAATCCAACAGTACTTCAGACAAGCATTACAGACTCAAGGGTTTGATTAGCCAACCCAGACGACCTTTATTATTTGAGAATCTTATTTACATCTGATTGTCTACTACCCCAGTGGACAAAATCATGCCTGATCCTGTACAGAAGAGGGAAGACTCTTCATGCTATAAAGAGAAAGTAAATTGATAGGGTGGTATTTGTATGAATCAAGTGGGCAAAGTTTTGGAGGGCTTCTAGTCTTGCTAAGCAGGCATTCCACCAATTGAGCTGTGCTTTGGTTATTTATATTTTGGGATGCAGTATAGAAATAGTGTTTAGAATTTGCACATCTTGCATCATGATCCTCCTACTGATGTATCCTGCTGGGATGACAGGGATCGATACCAAGTGCACAAAAAATTTTAATTGAGATTTGGGTTATTTTCGAACATTTTGATATTCAGAATGGTGAATACTAAATGGCCTAGATTTGCTAGACTATCTGTTAATGCTATGTGGAGTTTTTTTCTAGCTTGAGGAAAATTTCTAAAAATTAGAAATGACTGGGAGACCGTCTACAGCAGCAGTGGTTGTCAGGAGAGGAGAGAGAGTGAGCAATGGGTGGAGGTTTGAACACTGAGGATAGAAGGAGAGGCTTAAAGTAACGTAACAAAAAATAAATAAAAATAAAGTTATAAAACATACAGAGATCTTATTCAAAGTTCACTGTACATATCTATGTAAGCACTGCAATGAAACTCTGTGCTGTTAATATATACTAATTGAAACCATATAATTATAATGCTAAGCAAGAGGTATACAAGAGGTAATCTATCAAGTAAACAAATTCAGCTTGTAAAAGAAAAATAGTAATATATTTCAAAGGTAGCCCAAGTGAATTCATTTGTTCCGTCCTATAACCACAATCACAGAATTTCCATTGGGTTTGTTAGACTTTTTCTCACGATAACAAAGTATGTGATAGAACAACTTCCAAAGGAAGGAAGACTTATTTGTGTTTAGGGCATAGACATTTAACTTCATAGGCAGCTGGTCCTTTTGTTTCTGGGTTACAGTGAGGCAGAGTTTCATGGTGATGACAGTGAGAGTATTACAGTTTTTCAGCTCATGGTAGACAAAAAGCAGAGATGGGACATAACTCCACCCCAAAAGAAATAAACCGTACTTCCTCCAGCTAGACCTTATTTCCCAGAGCTTCCAGAATCTCTCAAAATAGTGTCACCCCGTAGAGGCCACATCTGTAGTGCCTGAGACTTTTGTGGGGACACTTTATATCCAAGCCACGTAACAAACACTAGAATCAAAAATTCATGATCACTGGAAAGTATAAGGAAAATAGTGACATGGAAACATGTGCCTTAGTTCCAGGTGATGGGAAACTTAGTACTTTGAAGTATCTACATCATCACTTTTAGGAGCTTCATCATCATTATAAACATCAATGCTTAAAAGTAATAATGATCATAATTTATACCTATGTATCTATGTACCTAGAACACTTTCATCTACCCTATTCTCCTCTCAACCACTGCATAAAATCAGTACTAGTATTATCTCATTTTGGAATGGAGGAAATTGAGACACAGTAAATATCCAGTCGTTTAAATGGTAAAGATCGGATTTGAACCCAAAAAGCCTCATTCAAAAACCTATGATGTTTATGCTACATCACCTAGGTATTTTATCTTTTAATTAAATTAATTAATTTCTTTTTGTCGGTCATGAACTCTGAGCCTGGGCTCTGTTCCTCAGCTCTTCAGCTCAAGTTTAGTGCTCTACCACTTGAGCCACAACGCCACCTCCAGCTTTTTCTGCTTATGTGGTGCTAAGGAATCGAACCCAGGGCCTCATGCATGAGAAGCAAGCACTCTACCACTGAGCCACCTTCCCAGCCCCAACCTAGATGTTTTAAAAACACCACTCTGTCTTTAATACTATAAATTTAAGGCTTAGCTTCATGAGGGCTGACACATAAAAACCAAGTACTACCAAATGCAGCTTCCTAGTAATTCATAGCATCTGTCAGGCCTGGGCCTTTCTGTTTCCTTGGCATAGCCATCTAGCTCATCCTTGGAGATGAAAGTTAGATTTGCTCACTCAGCCTTTAATCTAGGCAGCTTCCAAATGATTAATTGCTAGCTTTCAAGTCTCTTGGAATACATAACAACTATTTTGAAAATACCACTCTTTACTTTTCAGTCTATTGCGTTAATTCCTCCATATTCTTCAATTCCATCGTGTTGTCAATATACTTGGTAATAATTCCCCTTCATTTATTGGGGTTAAAGAAGTAAAAACTGGCAGTATGAACAAAACAAGAATGTCCATGTTATTGATATTATCATTGAGTTTACAGTTACCACCACCTTACTGAATACTTTGTACTATTGATTCTTTGTATTTATAAATTTACACTTACATATAATGTCTACATTATATTACATATACATATTTAAATATAAATTATATTTCCACATAAATTTCATATACCTAATCATATAAAATATAAAAACTTAGACTATCATCTATTCATCGAATGTTAAAACTATAAATGAATCTATTGAAAGATCCTGACTGAAATCCTAGAAGAGCACTGTTGACTTGCTACTATATCAAGAGTGAGGAAAATCCATTTTATGGGTTCTATAAAGCCCACAAAGTTATTTGGTACATGAGAGAAAACACACATATGCTTCTTGTCCTCAAGCCATCTGTTTTTATAGATAATTCTGTGGGTTCCATGTTATAATATCCAAATAGCTCTCAGAAGAAAAAAGGTCTGCCATCTTCACAACATGAAACTTGGCATCAGAGCCTCATGACTATAATCCCAGCTATTCAAATCACATTTGACAAATCACATTTCAAGGTTAGCCTGGACAAAAGTTCAAGAACTTTTCTGAAAAAGAAACTAAGACACAAAAAGACTGAGCACATAACTCAAGTGGTAAAACATGAGGCCCTAAGTTTGAATCTAAGTACTGCATAAAAAGAAAGAAGAAAACAGAGAGGGAGAAAGAAAAAACAAAAACACAATAGTGATAAAAAGAAGTGACTAAAATTAATCTGTAGCTACTTAAAATTTACGTGAACTCACATTATAAAATATAATGCTCTGAATGAGTGTTTTTTCCCTTCACCATTTATAAGAACCACTTACGGAGAATTTTAATCTTATGGATGTCCTTTAGGTCTGAAGGGATTCTGCCTGAAGTGGGCTGTGGTTATTCTCAAACATCTGTTCATTGTAGGAATTTTCCAAGGCTAAGAAACATTGCAATGACTAGTGTTGCTGTTATTAAAGTAACAACATTGGACTCTTCGGGCTGACATTTTCTTTATAGGCTAAAGAAACAGGATAAAACAGCAAGTAAAGTACCAAGAAATGGTTCTTAATCATTCAATTGATTTATTACAGGGACTTAAAAATAAGTAAGAGAGGCCAAAACATAGAACTTTGGTTTGCATAGATGATTTTAGGACCATATTGGTCCTTTAAGGACAGACTTACATAAAAAGGAATAAAATGAATAGTTGGCTACTAGCCAGTAATTTGTCATGGCTTGAAAACAAGGATTTAGCTTATATGCCTAGCCTGAAGAAAACCTGCCACTGCTCATCCATGGTCAAAACAAAAATCACTGCTTGAAGCATGTGGCCCTCCTCAACCCACTTGGCTTTTGGAGAAGTCTAGAATGGATGGGGTTTGCGATTCCTATAAGCCATTGATTTCCTAATCATATCACAGATTCTATTAAATTAGAATCTCTTAGAGTAGGATCCATGCATAGCTATTTTTTTTTCTTTTTTCTTTTTGCTTATGTGGTGCTGAGGAATCGAACCCAGGGCCTCATGCATGCAAGGCAAGCGCTCTACCACTGAGCCACCTTCCCAGCCCCATGCATAGCTATTTTTGAGAGATCTCCAAGTGACTTGATTTTTAAGACAAGTTTAATGACTACAGTAATATCTGCTTCTCATATTTAATGACCCAACCCAAAGCCATAGCTGTAAAAAAAAATATCCCTCTGACATCATTGGTTGAGGTGGGCTCATTAATGGACTCACTCAGTCCCACCCTCTTCCTGGAATACTCTTCCTGAGTTCTTAGTTTAGTTTAAGCTGCTTTTCTCCACCTCAGGAACATTCTACTTGTGTTCTCACTTGTTGGATAGTTCCAAATTTATGGTTCTCACTTAATAACTTGGAAGGTGACAATTCCCTGTTGAGAAACTGTGAATAAGGTCATCTAAATTACACCTTTGTATCTAAGGAATAAGAATCACCAGTAACCAAATAGAAAGACATGGTTCTAGGCCTCATGTAGGTTTTTCAAATTAGAACCTGCATTTAATAAGATCCTCAGGATCTGAAAGCACATTCATGCTTGAAATGTATTGTCCTAGAGCACCATTCCCTAGAAAAATTCATTGAAGAGTAGTCTCAAAAAATATAAGTTACTACTAATGTTCAAATCCCCATTTTTCTCTTTATGAGACATTTGTGCATTTAAAACACACTTATTATGTGACAAAGACATGTCCTATCTCATGCTTTGTTTAGAGGATCTAGAAGTAGAGATGCATAAAGTAGTCCCTCCTTTCCATGTCTGGATTCAATATCTAACAGGGATTAACAAGGAAAGACAAGTAAGCTTGCATCTGTAAAAGGGATGAGTAGGATGCTGTGGTCTGATGTACTTCATGCAGCATATCAAGAAAGCCACTGGAGTATTCCAGGAGATGAGAGCTGTTCTATATGGATTACCGACAGGCTAAGTATCCAGGAGAGGTATAGGAAAGCAACCAGTATCAGTGAGTGCTTCTCTTATGATTATTAGCTATATCATTATTAGCTATATTTTATAAATGAAGAAACTGGGACAGAGAGAGATAATAATATACCTGTGACAGAGAAAACTTGGAAATCCAAATCTAGCCACCTGCCTCCAATGTTTATCTTCTTAGTACTTACCTGAACCCTCTTGAATTGGGAAGAACATGGCAGGACATAATTGAGGAACTAAAAGAAGAGCCACAAGCCCAGAGTTAAAACAAGGTTTGTTCATAGACCTATAGCTATTGTTCTTTAGAAAGGTTTATTCCTCAGGGCTGTAGCTTCTTAGAACTGTACATTTCTGGCAATTCTATCTTATGGCAATTAGATCAGGGTTTCTAATTATAGATCTGGAAACCTTCATTTTAACAATGCTTCCAGGTGATTCAGATACAATAAAGTTTGAGCACCACAGAATTAAAAGCATCATTTCTTCCCAAAGTCTCTCCATCTCATAGTGTCCGCTAATTAACCCATGGTTATTTAATAATATATGGGTCTCAAGGTATGAGAAAAACACGAGGATAAATAGGATTAAAGAGGAAAACTGAAAGAAATCTGAAAATTGAATCTTTACTCCTCTAGGTCCCTGACTGCCAAGCTGTGAAAAGAATTATCTAGGTTTGAAAAGTTGGAGGCAAAAAGATACCACAGAGGTTTAGAATTATTTTCATTACAATGCCAACCACTTAGACAACTAATTCAATCTCTGGAAACTGGAGTAAAATTTAAACTTGCTCGAAGAACAGTTATTTCATATGCTGCCCTTAGCCAAAGCTAGGAGAAGACTCTCGGGCTGCAGAGATCTTTTTTGACTGTTGAACAAATGGAATAGAAGGGCCTGGAGAAATCTCTGGTCTCCAGGGTGCATGGGCTCAGCAAAGTTAATTTGTCTTCCTGAGTATCAGGGGACTTTGATAGCCACAACACCAAGTTTATACAACCAGGAGGGTATGATTTTTTTAATTCAAGCTTTTTGTTTCTTGTTACAAGATAGCAGAGGAATTATGTGATCTCCTGTGAGTGAGAAACTAAAAGAGATACTAGAGCTTCAGTGAAGCCATATCACCATACATTATAATACCCCCTTTAAGTTTTCTAATATTTATCTTAAAAACTTGAAATGTCTTCAGGCACTGAATATTTTAAAGTATTAAATATGAAAATTCCAAAAATGAGCTGCCTCTTAAATTCCACCGTTCAAATAGTTCAGAACAGAGACAGTAGTTCTTCTGTCTTGTCTCTCTGGACATCATCTTCACCAACCTGCTCAATTAACACTATTCATATGCTTCATCTACTCCGCATCTCTATTCAAAGAAAATGCTTGGGAGAATTTCAGGAAGAGATTATTGTTTTCATTACTCAAAATATCAGATAAAACTGGTGGTTCTTGACTATAATCATAGCTACTCAGAAGGCTAAGATCTGAGGATCTTAAGTTCAAAGCCAACCCAGGCAGGAAAGTCTATGAGACTCTTATCTCCAATTAACCACCTGAAAATGAGAAGTGGAACTGTGGCTTAAGAGCTCAGGGATAGTACCACCCAGGCCCAGAGTTCAAGACCCATGTCTGGCTAAAAGACAAAAAAGATCAGATACAAAGTTAACTGTGCTCTCAAAGCAACTTCTTATTTGCATATTTATTTCTGGGTCTGTCTATAAGCAAATATTATCAGGTATTGCTATAGTCATTCTGCAGCAAATAATTTAAAAAATTTTATGGTAAAGATTTTTTATTTGGTGTGTGTGTGCGTGTGTGTGTGCACATGCATGCCTGTCCTGTGACTTGAACCTGGACTTAGGTGCTATTCCCGAGCAGTTTTGCTCAAATCTAGCACTGTACCATTTACCATTTGAGCCACAACTCCACTTAAGGCTTTGTTTAGTAGTTAATTAGAGATAAGAATCTGAAAGATTTTCCTGCCAACGCTGGCTTCAAACCACAATCCTCAGATCTCAGCCTCCTCAGTAGCTAGGATTATATGTTCAAGCCACTGGCTCTTGGCAATGATAAGGAGATTTTGAATGTTTATACAGATGTCACCCCATGACAACTAAGATATTGATGATGACAGCCTTCACTATCCATATGATAGGTGGTTTGAAGGGCCAAGAGCTCTGTGACAGTGATCACCATGCTTTCATCAAATTTTTATGAAGCTAAGCTATAAATTTATGTCAAAGGCACGTGGCTGGGATAGTCTAAAGAAAAAAAATGTGAATTCTCTACATCTCTGACAGGTTCTCTGCACAGTTTTATACATCCTTCCTTCTTCCATGGGCTGGTCCAAGAATAGAATGAGAACCACACCTCTCTTTTTCATATATACTTTTTATTGTAAAATTACTGTACAAAGGGGTTCAGTTACATGTGTAACTGTTACCTCCTCCTTTGTTTTTCCCCTATCATCCCTTCCCTCCCGATCTCCCCAACTCATCCGTACCCCCTCCACCCTGGAAATTGTAAAGTACATTTTCAACACAGTGTTTTGTACATCTCACTGTTACAATGGGTCAACCTGTATCCTTATTTCAGCATTTGGTTATATCCTTTCCCCTCCCCAAATTAGAAAAATGTATATACCAGATGCAGGGCACGGGAATCAAATATAGTGAAAACAGGGGTTATACTGTGGGGGAAGATCATACAAAAGAAACAAAAAAATCACATAGTACATAATACATACATTAAAAACAATAGCAAGAAAGAAAAAACCACTTGTGTCTCTATCTTAGGGTTCATTTAGCTTAACACCATTTATATGGTCATATGTACAAAGCTTTTGACCTTTTCTGTTTGTTCTAGACACGTACTATTTATTGCAAATAAGGGAAACTATGGGACCTATGGTTCTTTGGGCCTGGCTTACTTCACTTAATGTAATTTTTCCCAAGTCTTTCCATTTCCTAATAAATGGGGCAATGTCATTCTTTCTGATGGAGGCATAGAATCCACTGTGTGTGTGTGTGTGTGTGTGTGTGTGTGTGTGTCTATTTGTGTATGTGTGTGTGTGTGTGTGTGTCTGTCTGTCTGTCTATGTGTGTGTGTGTGTCTATGTGTGTGTGTGTGTTTGTGTGTGTGTGTGTGTCTATGTGTGTATGTATCACATTTTCTTGATCCATTCATCTACAGAGGGGCATCTGGGTTGTTCCATATGTTAGCTATGGTGAATAATGCTGCTATAAACATAGTTGCCATGCCTTTCTTAAATGAACATGACCATAAAGAACTGGCTGAAGATAAATAGACAAAGTCTTCTCTGGGCAATAGATTCAGTATGTATTTTTTCAGTCTTCCCTTTTTTAGATCTACCTGCTTTACTGTGGTAGTGGTGAAATTCCAGGGACAAAGGCTCAGCTTATGAGTGTAGGAGAATTGGAACACACTGCTAACTCTAGACCTTAGGCTAAAATTAAGCTAGGGAACTATAGGTAATTGTATTTCCACATGAGCTCTTTCATCGGGGAATTGCAATAGCTTTTGGGAAAGGACCTATTCTTACAGAATTGCTTCTACAATATATTCCTATGTATGCATCTAAGGTTTAGATATTAAGAATACTAGATAAAAATATCCACATACATAAGTAATCACCATGAGGAAGAAAGAAATATAAACTTTATACTGTCAATATCTGTACTCATGCAATACTTGGTTAACCTGTTTCTCCTGTTCTTCCAAGAGTGATGGAGGCAGTGATCAGGAAACAAAGGCACTAGGAAAGCAGTATAACCTTACCTGGTTGACACAACCTCGGGCAAGGCGTCCACTCACTGAAAGGAGTCACAACACAGTCTTTCTTGCACGGGAGAAAGCAAGGTCGCACAGTTTCAGGTCGTGTAGAGTCTGGACATCTGTCAAGGTAAAAAGACGTATCAATGTTTCCTGCAGAGTGTAAGGGATTTAAAATAAATGATGATTTTAGTATAGAAAACACAAAGGCCCTTTTTTCCCTTTGTATAAATGAGGAAAGGACAAGAGGGGTGAAGCTTCTTTTCCAGGAGCAACAACCAGAGACAAAGTCCAAAGCAGACTTCATCTCTTGCTTGAAACACCTAAATACTTTTGAACAAAATAGGAAAAAGTGTCTTGCTATCAGCATCAACTCAAATGACATTTGATTTTTATGAATAAACAAGTTTGAAATATGTTTTGAAATGTGATTGATTTTTCAGGATAGTATATCAGCTTACTCATTTTCAAAAAGAAAAAGGAAGGAAAACATATAAAGACAATATACGGATGTAATGGTAAAAGAAATCATCAAAGTCATTTGAAAATGTTATGTATCTTTGAACATTAGTGAAGTTCTACAACATTAAATTAATGCATACACTTTCCATAGGAAAAATAAGTTGATGATACAGGACAAATAAGATATGACAGACAGAGAATAATGAAACATGAATTCTGAAACATTAGTTCTGTTATTATTCTATTATCATTCAATTATTCTGATAATTAATAGCTATGTTTAGGAAAATAATAGTGCAATCTCTTGAAAGAAATAAAAACCCCAAATGCAGCAAAAATATTTTTATTGTTTGATTATTTGGGGGAAATGGGTTAAAACTCACGTGAAAATTTTGTATAAGAATCATACATAAAGAAGGATAGCAGGGAAGCATGTAATGTATCTTTGGGGTTTATTGTTTATTCTTAAGGCTCTCTTACAAAGCAGAGTGATGTAGTACGTGTTAAAGCTAACTTGCACGATCAGTATATTAGATAAACTAAGGTTCAATTCCATGTTCTGGCACACTAGTTACTGTTATTAATACTAGTAGTAGTAAAAGGAATTCTCTTCATTTTATATGATAAAAAGCACAAAAATAATAAATACTGTACCAAAAACTCCATGGAGTTTTTGAAAGAAAATAAAGCCAAACACATGATGACCCAAACACCAAACTAGGAAGTCTGTTGATTAAACATATAATTAACAGATTTTCACTAGAGGAGAAGAGAGAAAATGCAGCACATAACAAGGAAATAATAGGCCGAAACATTTCACACTAACAAAGGAATGACAATTCAGTGAGAAAAGCACACCAAGTGTGCCCAAAATAAACAACAAGCAAACAGATTATTCAAATAGAAAAGACAGAGTTAATGAAGAAATTAAACATGGGTGTAGAAAATGGAAGGAAGTGATTTTCTTTATTTTTTTTCTTAATTTGGGGGCTTTAATATTTTTATTTTAAGACGCTACATAGTCAGACAGAATTGGATTGGTATTTTATGGCGTAAAATTAATTCACAGTCAGACTTACATTAACAGTAGGTGGATCAGCTAGGATCCGACCTCCCTTACCTCTGCCAGCCAGCACGCCCACTCGGGTCCTCGGCCAGGGACCCGGTGGTCAGGACAGGGTTGGGCCTGCACTGGAAATCAGAGTGGTGGCTGAGAGCAGTGGAAGAACAATCTAGAAGAACGGCCACTCTTCTCTGTTTAAAAATGGGTGACTCAGAGTGGAGTGTTACCACTAAGACTCTCCCCTCACAAGAGCTGTTGCTGACTGATGGAGAACACCCAGCCGGGAACCTCAGTGCCCAGCAGCACGGGCAGCCCTGCCTGCTGGCTGCTGTGATTTTCTAACAAGAAGGAAGATTCTGAATGATGTCACACCTCATCAACTAACAAATATAAAGAGTAAAATATTTCTTTTTTAATACATTTTTATTGTAAAATTACTGTACAGAGGGGTTACAGTTACATGAGCAAGGTAATGAGTACATTTCCTATCAAGAATTGTTGCCTTCTCCTTTGATTTTCCCTTACCATCCTTCCCTCCCACCTCCATAACTACATTCCCCCCTCCCCCCTCCCTGCCTAAATTGTAACGTTCGTTTTACAACATAGTGTCATTGTCGCAATGAGTCAACCTCTATCCCTATTTAAGCATTTTGTTTTTTCCCTTCCCGTCCCCGATTAGAGAAATGGATATACAAGATGCAGGACACAGATATCAAATACAGTGAAAACAGGAGTTATTCCGTGGGGGAGGAACATAAAAAAGAAACAAAAAAAATCACATGGTACCTTATAAATATGTTGGAAACAATAGCAAGAAAGAAAAAAACCACTTGTGTCCCTATCTTGGGGTTCATTTTGCTAAACATCATCTTATCTGGTCATATGTACACAGCTTTTGACCTTTTCTGCTTGTTCCAGACATACTAGTTACTTAAAATAAGGGAAACCATGTGATCTATCTTTCTTCGGGCCTGACTTACTTCACTTAATATAGTTTTTTCCAAATCTTTCCATTTCCTAACAAATGGGGCAATGTCATTCTTTTTGATGGAGGCATAGAATTCCATTGTACATATATATATATATATACATGTATGTATATATATATATCACATTTTCTTGATCCATTCATCTACTGAGGAGCATCGGGGTTGGTTCCATATCTTAGCTATGGTAAATAATGCTACAATAAACATAGTTGTGCTGGTAGCTTTAGTATGGTCTTGTTTGTGATCATTTGGTAAATGCCCAAAAGTGGGATTGCTGGGTAATAAGGAAGCTCTATGTGGTATCTTTTGAGGAACCTCCATACTGCTTTCCAAAGTGGTTGAACAAGCTTACACTCCCATCAATAATGCAGTAGGGTTCCCTTCTGTCCACATCCCCTCCAGCATCTGTTGTTATTAGAGTTCTTGATAATAGCCATCCTAACTGGGGTGAGGTAGAATCTCAGTGTTGTTTTGATTTGCATTTCTTTTATGGCTAGAGAGGTTGAGCATTTCTTCATATGTCTATTGGCCATTCTTACTTCCTCTTCAGAGAAGTTTCTCTTTAAGCCTTTAGCCCACTTATTTGTCAAGCAGTTGTTTCTTTGAAGATTTGTTGTTGGGGTATTTAATTTTTTGAGTTCCAATTATATATTTCTTTAAGTTAGTTTTTTATTGCAAAAATACCATTCAGAGGAATTACAATTACATGAGCAAGGTAATGAGTACATTTCTTATCAAGCATTGTTGCCTTCTCCTTTGTTTTCCCTCTATCATCCCTCCTGCCCTCCCATCTCCATGATTACCCCCCCCCCCACACACACACACACACACACTAAAGCTGTAAAGTTCGTTTTTCAACATTGTTGCAATGGGTCCACCTGTATCCCTATTTAAACAATTTGTTATTTCCCTTCCCCACCCCAAATTCCACCAACATCAAATACAGTGAAAATAGGGGTTATATCATGGGGGGGGGGTGACATACAAAGCAACAAAGTATATTTTAGATATGAGACCCTTATCTGTTGTATGGCTAGTGAAGATCTCCCAATCTGTGGGCTTTCTATTGATCTTTCTAGCTATGTCCTTTGCCATAAAGAAGTTCTGCAGTTTCATGCAATCCCATTTATCCAAGCTTTCTTTGATTTTTGTGTTTCTGAATTTAGGAAGTGGAAAAACCTCCCATGGTCCTGGGTCGGAAGGATCAACATCGTGAAAATGGCAATACTTCCCAAGGCTATCTACAAATTCAACGCGACACCAATCAATATTCCAACCTCATTCTTCAGTAAAATAGAAGAGGCAATCCAAAAATTCATATGGAACAATAAAATACCCCGAGTAGCAAAAACGAATAATGATGGAAGAATATCAATACCAAACTTCAAACTCTACTACAAAATCATAGTAATCAAAACAGCTTGGTACTGGCCCAAAAGCAGACTTGAAGAACAATGGAATAGAATCAAAAACCCAGAAATGAACTCACAGACCTATAGCCACCTAATCTTCGATAAGGGAGCTAAAAAAATATAATGGAAGAAAGACAGCCTGTTCAATAAATGGTGCTGGCAAAATTGGATGAATACATGTAGAAAACTAAAGCTAGATCCATATATATCACCCTACACTAGAATCAACTCCAAATGGATCAAAGACCTCAATGTCAAAGCAGACACCCTGAAAACATTACAGGAAGGAATAGGAGAAACCCTATTTTAAAAATTTTTTTGTGGTCAAGGTGGTGTACAGAGGAGTTTCAGTTACATAGGTAAGGTGATGAATACATTTCTTGTCAGAAACAATGCAAAGACTAGAAAATTGAATTTTGTTTTGGAATGAAATGTCTCAAAAATTATTCTTGCTACAATAAGGTAAATGCAGGGGTTCAGCCACGTATTGTGGTACACATCTATAATCTCAGCTAAGAGTGCTAGGCTAGACTTAAAAAGGAGCTAGATCATCAAAAACAAAGGACCACAAGGAAAAAGAGGGACATGGAGAATGCAATGAAGAATTCAATGTATCTCCTACAGAATTAAGAACAGCTATGGTGGTTTGGGAGAATGCTGAAGATATATTGTATTCACAAACTGCTTTGTTAAATGGCAATTCCTTTTTACAACCACTTAATGATAACTTTTAAAAAGAAAAAAAAAGGGCAAGGGCTTAACCAAGGTAAGCAAAAGTGCTTAACTAGCACTGGTTTGGGGTTTCATCTTCAGTACTACAAAAACAACCAACCAGATCAAGAAATAAAAATACACAATTGGTACAGAATGGATAGAGGATAGGTGTGAATTTGGATATGCTTATCTGACAAAGTCAGTGTTCCTCATGTATCTAAATCTAAATGGAACAAAGTACAAGGTTGTTATGGATGGAAGTCCTACGTTCAAGTGTTAAATTTTTATCTTCATCATGATGATATTCAGGAGGTGACTTTCGGAAGTGACTAAGTCATGACAGTAGAGTTGTCATAGCACAACTAGAGCCCTTATAAGGAGAGACATGAGAAAACCTGCTACTCTTATTACTATGGCTAGACTAAGTGAATGCTTACCCAGCAAAAATAATAGCTGCAATAAAAGTGGTTGCAGACTACAGAAATGGCTCATGTGGCAAAGCATTTGTCTACCAAGTACAAAGACCTAAGTTCAAACTCCAGTACTACCAAAAAATAGGTGTGCTTAATAAACAGTATACAGTTAGAAGAGGATGGAATTTCATCATCAAAACATTCAAAATTAATCTATGTTTAGTGTGTGTTGTACACACAATAAACTATCGATAACACATAATATTATAATCAGCAAGACAAATAATATCAAAAACTTTGCTTTGGTCAGTCATAGAAATGATATAGAGCTATGTACATATGACCATATAAGATGAAGTTAAGCGAAATGAACCCCAAGATAGGGACACAGTGGTTTTTTTCTTTCTTGCTATTGTTTCTAACATATTTATAAGGTACCATGTGATTTTTTTGGCTTCTTCATATGTTCCTCCCCCACGGTATAACCCTTGCTTTCACTGTACAATGAGTTATACAAGATACTATGTTGAAAAACGAAGTTTACAATTTAGGCAGGGTGAGGGGAGGGAGTGTAGTTGTGGAGGTGGGAGGGAAGGGATGGTAGAGGAAAATCAACGGAGGAGGCAACAATGCTTGATGAGAAATGTACTTATTACCTTGCTCACATAACTGTAACCCCTCTTTACAGTATTTTCACAATAAAAAACATAAAAAATAAAATAATACCTGAGTTGTAAATCTCAAAAAAAGAAATGATACAGAAACTAAATCTTATAGATTTTTTAGTGGATGACATATGATAATAACTAATTGCTGTCCATCATCAATATATCTGTATTATTCACTTCTATGGAACATAAAATACTTTGATAAAATGCATAAAAATAAAAATGCATGCACCACAGAAGATATTAACAAACTCAGTCCTATCAATGACATTATTACTAACCACTCTTTTGTGCACACGCACACACACACACACACACACACACACACCGACTATTAAATGTTGTTTATTCTCAGCCTTCTCCCACCTCTCCCAGTACATGGCAAAGTGAAGAATGCAGCTTGAGTAGTGCCTGTTCCTCTCTGCTCTGAGGGTTATGGAGGGAAAATCACATGGGTGGCTGAATGTTCCTCCCTACAAATTCATGAAGCAGTTGAGAAATATTTGTAGTGCTGGACTTTGGGTTTTCTATAGAGGGTGTCTATACTGTGGGGACTTTAACCCAGAATAGTCTCATGGGGAATTGATACTATATTGGCTCTACTAGCATTACTCACAATAAAGGTTCACTAGGAATCTTGCCAACTCTCTACAAAACTCCTTTTCCTGTGTATGTTCTCTTTTAATCTTCAAGACAGAGAGAATATCACTCTCTCAGTGGCAAAGTCCAGGCTTAGGTTACAGTGTTTTTACAGAAGCAATGAACAGAGGGCCTTCTAGGAAAGGAAGAGGACAATCCAATCTGATATAGGACCAAATATTTTCTTGTGTAGGAAATTGTTCTGTTTACTCGTTTGCCAATAAGACTTATTTCTTACTCAGAGTCCTCTTCCTCTGCCTGTTTAACTGTGTGTTGTCTGCCACTTTGTCTATTTCCAATTTTCATGAATATCCTACCAGTGTCTGAAGAAATCAACATTGTCTATTAGCAATTATAAGTCATCCACTTCCAAAACCTGTAAGGTTAGTCTCTGTATCATTTCCATGACTGACCAAAACAAGGCTTTTGATATCATTTGTGTTGCTGTTTATACTGTTGTGTGCTATTGATACAATTTGTTATGTTGGTTGTACAATACACACTAAACACACACTAATTTTGCATGTGTTGATGAAATTACACCTTGCTGTAAAATGACGACCTTCTCTCAGTGTGTGGGTATTTAGCAATGGAAAGTGAGTCATAATATGATATTTTACATTATGAAACTAAAAGCCAAATTAATTTGGGGAGGAAATTTGGCTTATTTCTCCCACCTTTCCAAAAAAAAAGAATACAGCCTTACAATATGCATTTAGATTTTAAGTTATTAAGCTAAGTATGGCTCTTTGCCTTTCTACTTTCTACCTTACTCTTCCTATTTTAATGCATAAAGTAACTCATGAAATGGCACCACGTTTTGTAAAAAGCGAATATATTCCATTTCCATACATAGATTTCCGTGGCCTTGACTAGCAAGCTCCACCCTGTAGGCTGTTCAGCACTGGGCTGAAATGCATCAAATTGAGCCATGGGACCTGCCATTTTTCATGATGTGCTCACAATGCTCCATCTCCCTGATCACTCATCCAACCCGGGAATAACATATTCATCTCATTCAGGTTGATGGGGCAAATCTGCCAACTTTTTATACACTAAATGTTTAAATGGAGCTATTTATTACTCTATCTCACACAAAAAAGCCAGGTGTTTTCACAGCAAAGGCAAGAAGTATCTTATCAGGAACTTTGGAAAGCTAGAAATTGTGTTTTTAATCTCTGTTATTGCTATTATTCTTTTTGACATTACAATGGAAAGACACTGGATAATGAAACAAAACCAAACCAAACACCAGAAGTATCCCAACAAGTTCTCACTTCTCGTTCAGTTGTAGCTGGCTAGTGTTCATTTTCTGATACAATCAGTTCTATTACTCATGCAATAGGAACATTCTCACCTACAGAATGACACAGATGCCAGAGTACCATTCCAGGTAATCAAGAAGTTGCAAGGAACTTTGTGCCTTTCTCTGCAATAGGCTTTACAAAATAATAAAATACATTATTTTTACTCATTCATTCTATAGAGACATGCTTCTTTTTCTCTGTATAAAGTATTTTTAGCAAATATTATTGCTTTTACCTGTTTCTGTCTCACTCACCACTCAAGGATATCACAATTTACAGGGAATCTATTTCCCCTCATTAGTTTCCATTGAAAACCAATTAAAGTATTTTTTGACAAGAGTAAGGCAAGTGATCCTTTCTGACCTCTAGTTATCACCATGCCTGTTCTCCCAGTTACTTGGGAACTAGAAGTAGGATTGTATACTCATAAACTGACGTACTTAGTTGAAAACCCTTATACAACTACATAGATACAATTTAAGTTTTTATAAAGAAACACTGTGAAAAATAAACTAAAAACATGAAAAGGATTGAGAGTATGGCCTATGTTGTAGAATGGTTGCAAGATGTCTGCAGTTTAATTCCTAGTACTGTTTAATTCCCTTTTTCTGCCAGAAAAGAAGTACTTTTATTCTGATAATCTCACTGAGTGCTTCAATGGACATTAAGTATCATTTTCTTAGCTCAATTAATCTGAATAACCTCATGGAATTTTAATGAAGTAAATGAACTAAGTTGATGTAGGATGCTTATATTTAATAGGATTGTTTGAAGACATACATTCGGTATATATTAAAATTTGGTTAAGGCTTTAGCATCATTAGCAATGAGAAGTAATTAATGTTAACATCCCTCCCTCTCCTGACTCCCTGTCTCTGTCTCTATCTCTCTCTTTATTTATATGTGTGTGTATATATATACATATGTGTGTGTGTGTGTGTGTGTGTGTGTGTGTGTGTTCTATGTGTCTGTGCTAAGGAAACATCTGGACACTTCATTTTTAAATTTTGGTGAAGTAAAGAAAAACTAGAAGATACTCATTGTTATATTTTACAATCTCATGCATATAAATTTTCAAATAAATTCAGATAAGTGTGTGAAATGTTCTGTAAAATTCTGGAATGTCATATTTTTAAATACCAATTTTAAGCTGTTCTTAAAGAACCTTTTTTTAAAAACTGTTATCGAGACTGGGAAGAATGGTTGCCTCACATGCATGAGGCCCTGCATTTGATTTCTCAGCATCACATAAACAGAAAAGCCAGAAGCTGCATTGTGGCTCAAGTGGTAGAGTGCTATCCTTGAGCTGAAAAGCTGAGAGATAGCACCCAAGCCCAGAATTCAAGCCCCTCAACCGACAAAAAAAAAAAAAAAAAAAAAACCAAACCCCTGTTATTCAATGAGATACAAGGGTATATCCAGGACTCTTTAAACATTGACTCAATTTTTCCTATCTAAATAGCCTTTAAAGAGGTGATTAAATTTTATTCAGTAGATGTTAGTCTCAATCCCAATTCCCTTTGCTAAGAAACAGATTATGTTCATGTCATATAGTTTTCTCCTATCATAGTTGAGTTCTGAAATCTATTTGGAAAGAAAGATTTGATTTCAAGAATGTTGTATCTTCTTACCACAATACCCAACAGTAGTTTACAGTATTTTAATGTAGCTTACTTTACCCCTAAATTGTTTATTTTTATATTCAGTTAAATGTTTCATGTGTCTTTTATTAAGTTGAAAGTTTAGGCCATAGTAGTAAAATTCTCAGGACTGAAATTCTTTTCATAAAAGGCGTTCTTATGTCTACATAAACTATTAAAGACATTTTAGTACTTTACCACAACTCCATGAATTATTGTCAGACTTATATAACATAAAATGCTATTTTCCATGTTTGTATATAATTCCATTGATGGATCTTCCATTGATGGATCCATTCTGTTCAGATGGTACAATGAGTACCAGACAAGTTGAAAAAAAAACACAACTAGTGCAATCTGATATACTGTACCCCCAAATATTACAAGTAAAATTCAAGGTTATGGCAAAAAGCACCTTTATAGGTTAATTAGAACAGGTTGTAGTTGCTAAAATGTACCATGCTAGATAATGTATATTTTCTTAAAGCAATAGATCTGCTTCTCTCATCTCAAACTTTATTATTTCTCTTCACTCAGGTCAAGTTTACTACTGAATTCCAGAAAGTTCTATGGGACACCACCTTCATGACAGACCTGTGCCAGAGACTGGGGTTGCAACAGCACCAAACATTTAACACCAGCCATGTCGAAACCACATTTACAGCAAGAGGTCTTCCTGGCTGCTCATACCTTTTAAATCATGTTATCTTTGAGTGCTTTTTCAAAGCCACCTGTCTCCCTGATGTTTGGACATCAGCAGTAGGCAGCATCCAGTCTGCCTGCACTATTTCTCTCATATGCAATTTGTTTCCCTTAACTGAACTTCTGTGACTCTCTTTATATTCAACCAAAGTGGCTTCCATGGAAGAATCAGAACCCTTCACCATGATGCTTGAGATGAAATTATTCTTGCTTTAGTTCCAAGAGTAGGGACACAAATAACATTAGATTAGACAGAAGAACAAATGTTATTTTCCTATGCTTTCAGAAAAGGCAGAGGTGTTAGGAAGGAGTTAGGAGGAATGTATTTGATGCCCACAAATTTGTTCTGCCTACTTTTCTGCTTCTGTCTGAACCTTGGCTTCATCAATTCCTCTTGCTTTTTCCCACTAGGCCTCACCATGACAACAAGTATTAGTTGCATGCTTAGAGCATCATGAAGAAATAGGTATGTTTTATGTTACCTTGAAAATTCATGAGGAATGACTAAGTTGCTGTGTTTACCAATATAGGCCAAAGCTTCTACTGGCTCATCCTGATGACCCACCACTACTATGGCTGGGGTAGCATCTCCAGATATGGCCACTAGGGAAATCTCATAGGTAGATCCATCAGTCAATCTTTAAAAATAGTATATTACTGGATATATTCTCTTTTCCTAGCTTTACTTTTTCAACATGTATCTAGAGACACATCTAGAGATAAACTCAATTATCCAGTCAACTATTTCCCTATCTCATCACCTGCAGTTCTTCTTAAACTTTTTTGAATTCTTTATTCTAGCTACCATATTAATATTTTCCTTTTCATATTAAAATTTTTATGTCATTTTCTGAAAAAGTAACACATTTTTCATTCTACTTGAAAGCATGGATGAATTCAATCAAAACCACTGGATATATTAGTTTGCTGTAGGAAAGATCTATGGAAACTAAAAGACTAAAACACAACCCCATAATTCAAAATTTAGAAACTACATGTGACATAGGCACATTGAAGAAGAGTCAAAACTACTCAGGTTAGCTCAAGAAAACTCATTTGATCATCCAAACACATTTGTTGTATGGTGCATAATTTACTCTTTTCCATTAACTAATACACTTATAATAAATGCACAGGGTGATATATACCATAATTCTACTTCTCTTTGTTTAAAGCAAATATTTCAGTCTCTGAGGATCAAGTAACAAGAACAAAAACAAATGCATTCTTAATCTTACATGTCTCAGCTACTGAATAAATATTTTCAACTAAAATATTCAGTTATGTAATGAAAACATGTACTTTTGGTAATAGCTTGAACATACCTTTTGGTCATCACTTGTCCCACATGACTCTTGACACAGAAGACCTTCCGTGTCTGAATACCCACTCCACAGGTCGCTTCTCCATTCCAGCCAATGGTGGCATTTAGGGATGTTACCAACGTGTTTTCAGAACAAGGACCCCAAGGTGATGTCTCCCAGTACAGCTGCACACAGGAATGGTCATTGCATAAACGATACTCTTGGAGGGCCTGACTATGAGGACATGGTTTTCCACCTGCCAAAAATTAGAATAAAACAGAAAACATAATTTCTGATGTTGCCCTTGTTCTTCTTTTTGTATGTATTTTGTGTGCATGTGTATGTGCATACGATATCTGTGTGTGTTTGCTATTTTATGGCCTATGGGACTACTGCTGCACCGAGTAATTCTTCCCCTTCTCAATTCAAATATAGAAATATTTGTCTTGACCAGAAAGTGAGGATAATATAATATAACCCTTTTTCCCAAATGACTGATATGAATTCACAAAATAGAGAGTATAATGTTAATTACCACCTGTGAATTACAAATCCCACATATATATGGTTTTCTTTCACTATTATTATACCTACATAAGTAATTGAATAGCCCATAATATTGAGGTAATATTGAGGTAATATTACATATGCTCCCTTTTCTGGGAAAGGCATTGGTTTTCTCAGAGAGCCATTATAAGGTGTTTATTCTCCACCAAGAAGTGCATTCTTCTATCTGAGAAAGCCAGTAGTATCTGTTAAAGTTTGGCAGGAAGGAGCTCATCCTCAAACTCTGAAATAGCATCTGACAGTGTGCTATCTGCTGGCAGGGAAACCAGGCAGATGTGCATCCTTACACTCTTGGGTGAATCAGATAATCAAACTTCATTACTGCCTCTTCTTTCACATTTTTATATTAATGTAAAAAGGGGTGTTTTTCAAAAGTATTGACCTTTGCCTCCTCTTCCATGCAATAATGTTTTGTTCAACAGGTCAAATGCCCAAGATTTGTAACTTTAACTTTGTTTTCTTCTTATTTTTGTTCCAATTACATATAACTGACTTTCCTCCTTTAAGAAATACAAAAGATAAGAGGGGAAGCAACTGTACTTTAAGATTATGAAAAATCTTCCTTTATCTTGACCCTGTTCCCATTTTCTTAGGATCACAGAACCCAATCTCGTTTAAGAAGCTCCTCACAGCCAGGGTCCCTACGATCTTGTTCAAATGGAGCCAAAGGCAGAGCAAGTCAGGGGAGGACATGAAAGGACGAGGTAAGTGATAGGTGCAGTGACTCCTCTCATTTGTTCTGATGTCACCATTAGCATTCCCAGTGTACTTTTACCTTCTTCAAAGCTATCTTCACAGCTTTCATGTTCTCTCCCTGCCTCTAGCATGCCAACATGACAGATCAGAAACCAGGGTCCATGGATCAGCTAGCTTGCTGATGGGGTTGGCAGTTCTTGGTTGAGAAATGATATCTCCTGTTTCCTAATTTGGAATTCTTTTTTTACTAGACAATCCAATTATGTTTCCAATTGTCCCAGCTATCTGAATCAGTATATGTGTGAATCAAACTTTGCTAACATCTCTATAAAATGCAATCAATAATATTCAGTTGGTTGATAAGGACCAAATGTAAGTATGAACTAAAACAATTCATGTGAGTATGTGAACACATCAGAGATAAAATAGAAGATTAAAAATGGGCATGGAAATGAAGCTGTTAATTTGGGTTCAAAAAATAGTGAAATGGCCTATGGGTACCTTCTCAGTTACTTATGGAAATACTAAGAATGATCATTGAACTTTTGAATCTGGAGCTCTTTTCTGTTACTCACCTTCTCCTGCCAATGCCAAGATATATCTTGACCTAGTCTGTTTCCCATCTGAGTTTTTATTCGAACAAGACTGGGAACAAGATGACCACACTGTCCATTGGCTAACCACACAGTCCATTCGGCAGGGTATTTCACAAGCCATCCTTTCAGGAGGAGGAGGTACTGGGCAGAGGCTCCCTGATACATCTTCTCCTGAAATGAACCAGTTCGAGACAGAGACGGAGTAATGAGAAATCAAGGCAAGTCCAAAGAACATTTAAGTTCATTGCATGAACTTATTTCAGTTTAGCTCTGAAGACTTCACCCATTGTCTAAATCAATGAAATACAAAGAATGATGGCTTCTGCAGCTATCTATAATGTTTATGTCAAACAACTGCCAAGACATAATTTGACATTTAAAGGTAGATTCTACTGTAAAATTCCTATTTGTTATCCTTCATGGGGAAAACATTGGTTTCTTGTGAAACAATGTAGCCATGGATGGCTGGAGATAACCATGATTAGAGATAACCATGAATAATGTATTAACAACCAAGTATAACAAGCATGAACTTTTCTTTAAAATGGAGGTCATAGAAGCCTGCAAACCACAAATTACACTGGACATTACAAGTCACACTACAATGAAGAATTTTGTCACTCAGCTTTTTTGTTGATATTGCTTTCATCTTTAGAAATTTAACCTTAAGGTGAATTTGTCTTCCTTGTACCTGGTAGTAAGTAATCCAAAACTAAAACTTAATGATCCTGTGGTAGAAATTACAAAATATATTGATACAAAGTTGAAAGCTAACTGAAACTTTGCCTTAAGACACAAGATCCTCTTTGAACAATTTAATGAATTCATAAACCAAAACATAAAAAATACTTAAAGATACATCAAATGTCAAGAATTATCTATTTTGCTATTGACATGGTATGTTTTTATAAATACTATTCAGAATCTTCTGATATCATATTTTGAAACAAGATTTTAAAAAAATAAAATGAGGGGTATTGTTGAACAATTACCTGTTGTTAAAGGATAGTGGGATAATTGTCAACTTGCTTTTACATCCAAAAGATTACAATGAATTCTAAAAATAAATTCTTGAGATTATTTATTTGCTTTTATTACAATTCTGTCTACATAATAAGTCATTTCTTATTATTCCTCATTATTCACAACCATCTCAAAAAAACAGAGGACACAAAGAATAGAGATGCCATTTATTATTAAAAATAACAACCTAAAATGTGGGATGGAAACTATTGGAGAAAGGTATTTTTGTCTGAATGACTTTAAAGCTTTGTTAGTCTGTTGTGATGATCCATCTGATGCAAAAATAATAATAACTGGGAGCGAGCATCTACTGAGTATCTCCTTAGTCCCAAACTCTGCACTAAGTGTGTCACACTAAGGTTTAGCCTAATAGATGGCCTCATAAGAGTTTGTCTCAGCTTATAGATATGGAGTCAGAGGCTCAGAGAAGAAAACTGACTCATGGGTATTGACCAGTGTTGGGAGTCACATAAAATTCTGTGACTCCTGAACTTCCATTTTCCCTTTAGCCATGCTGTATCTAATTCCAAGGAAATGGATATTCTTCCTTTTGAGGAAGTGAAGCAAGCTGACAAACAGCAAGACTGCCTGAAGGCAAAGATAGTGCAAGGATGGTATCTGCATACATATTTGTAAATGAGGCCAGGCTCATTGCCCTTGAGATACAAATAAAACTTTTCAAGCATATTATGAGAAGCAACAGAAATTCTAGCAGATAATCAGGCTGAAAGACTGGTTCCAATCAATAATTCCCTTTTCAGTCTCAATCAGATTTCAAATTGTATCCATACTATACAGACACACCCC
This sequence comes from Dipodomys spectabilis, assembly GCF_019054845.1. Taxonomy (NCBI): domain Eukaryota; kingdom Metazoa; phylum Chordata; class Mammalia; order Rodentia; family Heteromyidae; genus Dipodomys; species Dipodomys spectabilis. The sequence continues at coordinate 3,726,461 of NW_024870758.1, read as the reverse complement.
TACCTACACACACCAAGAGAACACAGAGGCAGTGACTTGCCCAATACCTGATAAAACAAGCAAACCCAACCTGCTCTGTCACTTAGTATTTTCAAATGCTACTTGTAAATAAAAAAATAATACCCATACTTGTGATTATTGTTAGCATAATTTCTATACAAAGCTCTGTAAAGAAATGACTTACAAAGACATTTTAAGGAGATAAGAAAAATTAATAGTAACCTTATGATAAAAAATGTATTTCAGGGCTAGGAAGGTGGCTCAGTGGCATAGTGTTTGCCTTGCATGCATGAGGCCCTGGATTCTATTCCTCAGCACCACATAAGCAGACAAAGCCCAAAGTGGCACTGTGGCTCAAGCAATAGAGCACTAGCCTTGAACTGTAGAGATCAGGGAACGCTCCAGGCTCAGAGTTCAGGCCCCACAACCGACAAAAAAAATTAAAAAGGCCAGGCACCAGTGGCTCATGCTTGTAATCCTAGCTACTCAGGAGGCTGAGATCTGAGGATCATGGTTCCAAGCCAGCCCAGGCAGAAAAGTCCATGAGACTATTATCTCCAATTAACCAGAAGTAGAGTGCTCACCTTGAGCTGAAGAGCACTGGGATAGCGCCCAAGCCCAGAGTTCAAGCCCCACGACTGATTAAAAAAAAAAAAGAGTATTTATTGCATTTATTGCAGGAGTTAAGAAGTCTTGTGCTAAAAAAATAGAAAAATCAGTCTCACCACTGAAGAACTTAGAGTATTGAAAATGTAAATAAGCATTGGAAATTTTCTGGGAGGGAAGTGGGTGTAGCATTTTTCCACAATGTTTTAATCAATGGCGATACTTAATTAATGAACATCTTCTTGAAAGAATTAGGATTTCACAATATGCTTGAAGCAAAGCCTATCTTTAGCTCTTGCTAGTGGTTCATGCCTGTATCATAGCTAGGAACTGAGACCTGGAGAAATGGGAATGGGAAGAAAAGTCTTGAGACTCCATTTCCAATGAACAAGTAGAATGCTAACTAGAAGCATTGCTCAAAGGGTAGAGTAACAGCCAAGCAAACAAGTTAAGCAAGTACAAGAACCATACTAGGCCCAGTACATATGATGGGATAAAAGTAGACGAAGTTGTTATTTTACCTTCTATTAGAGCTCATGGTTCATGATACAAGTAAGCTATCAACACATAAAAAAATAAAGCCAAGTCCAAAAGTAAATGGTAAGTTGCAAATATGTGGTCCAGATAAAAACAGAAAACACTGTAGTAATTGGTGAAACAACTCTTGAATAATGACATGATATCTTTCTAGAGGACCTGGGAAAAGGCTGAGACAGGATCAATCAGAAAGGGCATCTCAGGCAAGAGAAGTGACAACAAAAGGTATACTATGAGGAAAACAGAGCAATTGGAAGACAATTACTCCTTTCCTAAGGAGAAAGGAAATTCTATCATGAAAGTTATTTAACATCAAATTCTGAAAGATCTAGAAGAATACGTTTGGTTTTATCTGCCTTCCTAAGTTCCTAATTGTTCCCATTTCTCATGCCCTAAATTTAGAATTCTCCCCAGTTTTCACATATTCAGAGCCCTCTGCATCTACTTCAGGAGCTCCAATATTTGCAAAATCTCAGCATTCTCATAAACTGCTATATATATCCTTAACCTCATGGCAGTTCAATGTCAAAACTACCACATATGTTTTGATAGTTTATCTCTTTAAGGTAATTCAGAAATGTGAGCACACAGAATAGAGTTTCCTGATGGAAGCCAAACTAACAGTCATAAGCAGACTTCGATTCTCATGTGTTGTTTTGTATAAGAAATCATGCCAAAGAATAGCTAGTAGCACATTCTAGTCTGTGATGTGTTCTAGATAGATAGCTTAAGTACTGAGAGGAGAGTCCTAACCATGTATGCTCTAGAGGAGATCACTCAACTTCCATTACCTCATTGTAGTAATAACGTTCATTCTTCAGAGATGTCTAAAAAATCAAAGATTACTTACATGACACATGTACTGTCAGCTAACAAAAGGAGGGCTCTCAATATGTATAAACCTTAAAATAAATTTAAAATGAAATAGTCTAAGGATATTTTATCAAAACAATTCTGAAATTTATGGGAGAAATATGAAAAGCACTAGTGTTACCACTTATATATGGTATTATAAATAACTGTCACCATTTGTTTTCATAGGCTCACATAAAATACAAAGCATATTTATAATTATCTAGATCATCCTATTGATATGGCTGGCTAATCTAAACCATTTATGAGCCAAAATAAAGCAGCTGAGCTTGATGAACCTTTCCTGCCTCTGTATGCTAGTATACTTATGTTCCCATTGTCTATACAGAATCTGTCACATGAGAAGCACTTATGCTTTCCAGTTTTGATTTCTGGTATGGATCAATGAGAACTACTGAAATCTTAGGCCAGCACGGAAAATAAAGCAGCACATGAGACAGTAGCTTAGCCATTAAAAGTGATTATTCGCAAGCTCAGATACTCTAATGCCTAATAAAAAGAGTATATTTAAGAGGAAAATTGAATTCATCATTCAAGAAGACTCTATAAAATTACTCCCAATCCTCACCAGACTTCTTGAGATCGATAATAACATTTTTTGCTCTCTCAGAATGGAGTAGACTTGTATAAACTAATTTTGATTATAGGAATATCGGATACTACTTCAACCTTTACACTTAAGCTCTTCAAAAATAATTCAATATGATGGAATTTATATAACATAATATTATTTAACTATTTACTTTTACTAACTTAATTTTTTTGCAGTGCTGAGGTTTGAACCCAGGATGGCTTCTACACCCTTTTGCATTTAGTTGGTTTGTTAGGCAAAGATCTTCCACTAAACTTTACACTCACCAGCCTCAGACCTATCTGCCTACTTCCACCTTCAGACTTAGTAAGATTACAGATATGCACTACAACATCAGCTCCAAATAAATCAATTTAAAGTAAACATTTCATCAGTCTTTAGAATAGCACCGATAACAGTCACCACATCTATCTAATTACAAAATACTTTCATTACTCCAAATTAAAGTCATGTCACTTCCACCCTTTAGTCCCCAGAAACCACTAATTTACATCCCATTTTGATGAATTTATCAATTCCAAATATTTCATATACATTAACTCAGGTAATTAGTGACCACAAATAAATTTTGTTTATCTCACTGGTACATTTTCAAAGCACATGTATATTGTAGCATGTTCAAGTACTTCATTCTATTTTATGACTGACATTCTACCAGAATTTATTTATCAGTTCACATGTAAATGGACATTCATATTGTATCATATTTTGAAGTGTTCTTAAAACTGCTACTATAAACACAAATGCACTTATACTTATCTGAGTATTTTATTTAGATCTTTTGGGTTTATACTTCAGATGACATTCCAGGATTGTATTTGTTACACAATATTGTTTGCTGAGATTCTAGGGATGAGGCCACAGAAAGTCAGATAGCCAGATCCTGGTTAATGGGCACACTTCTACTTATTCTAATGCCTGCCTCTTCCCAGCTAAAATCAAAGTACTCACACCTGAGAAAGATGCATGAAAATATAAGTACAACCATTTTTATTTTCTTATTTTTGTTATTGTTTATTGGCATTTTTCAGCACTGAGGATTCTTGCATGCTAGGCAAGTGACCAAACACTGAGCTACATATCCATCCTTTTGTACATTTTTTGAGACATTGTCTTGCCCACGCAAAGTTTGAGGCTGGCTTCTTACCTTAGCTATTTGGTAAGATCATAGGTATATATCCTCATACATGACTTCAATATTCTTTAAGAGTATTTTTATTCTTGTTCAAATGTATAAACTACTTAAAATATAAATTGTAGGTTTTCTGTAGCCATTAATTAAGCAACTCTTTGGACCCTTTTTCAATATGTCTTTATACTAGCTGGGCAGATGCTCTACCATTTGAGTGACCTCCAGTCACTTTCACTGGTTATTTTTAAGTAGGGCTTCTCTTTAGGAGTGTGGAGCAGCCTGGGCACCATCTAGAGATTGTTCTTCCTTTACATCTGGGATACAGGTGCACACCACTCTGAATAGCCATTGGATGAGATGGCTTCTCACAAAATTCTTAGTAATAGGTTGTCCTTGATCCATAATCCCTGTATCTACTCTCCCACAAAAATAGGATTACAAACTTGAGTTATCACTCTTATCTTCAAGCCACTATTTTAAATTGAACACACATTCAGAATGAGATCAGAATGCCTACATCAGATGAATTTAATCCTTACATAAGCTCTATCCAATACCACGTGACATCGTTTATTTGTGATCATTAAGGAATTGGAGCATAATATTATGGGCTTCCATTTCCTTTTGAAAAAATATTCTAGTCTATAATTTTTAGATGCTGACCCTAGGCTATAAATAGCCCTAAAATAAAAGCAAAAACAGTGAAGACTTGAACACAAAGAAGAATAGATGCAGAAATACACAAATCTACAGTAAAAGCAGGTTTGAAAGCACAGAACAATAATCCTCATGGGCAGGAGGATTACAAGTTCCAGAACAGTAAGATCCTGTCTAGAAACAAAATAAAACAAGACAAGTAAGCATGAAAGAGCCCAGGTCAGCAGTAGGATTTGAAAAGTAGACTAGCACTGCATTATTATATAAATTTCAAACTACCTTAACTCTTCCAAAACTAATGCACTTTTGATACATTATTGATAGTTCATCTTGTGTACTATTATCCTATCAAAAATAATGAAAGTTATCAAAGATATTCTTCATGTCATAAAATTTTATATCCTATTTAAATCTCAGAAAAGAATGATTAAATACTTGCCAACAGCTGAGTAAGGTATCACCAGCCAGAAGAGAAGAAATTCAGCAGAATCCACGTGGGTTTAATCTCATCTTTTAAATCTAAATGTTACTTCCTCAAAAACAAGTTGCCTTTGGAAAGTTGTGGACTGTGATTCTAATCAACTAAGGAAATGTTTGCATTTCAGTCCAATAAAATATGGGACAAAGCTAAGGGCAAAACAAAATCCTATTTGCAACATCCTCATATTGCTAGTGATGCATTAATATTTCTTCTCGCTAATTTCAGAAAAGCTTATCTGTGTATCTTGTTTATGTACATAGAAGAATGTAGGGTTTTATCAAATATCCATACTAGCATCATTAGTCTGACACTGTTATTACACCTGAGGCACAGAAAAGCTGAGACCTTTACTCAATATTTTTTACTTATACATCTAGTAAGTGTCTGAGCTGAGATTGAAAAACAAGTCCGTGATTTTACAAGCTTTATCTTATCCGTGTGTTACATTGCCTCTTGCTTTATATCTTGAATATGTCTTTCTCATTGTACCCTTTTCATGTCAAACAATAGGGAGAGATTACACTCTGTTTGGTCACTAGTTAAATTGACATCAGAAGCAGTAAGACCAAAAGAGTGGGCAGTTTAGAATGGTACCAGAGGATGGAACAGAGTGGTCAAAATCAAAGGTTGCAGATCTGAAAGAGTGCAAAATGGAAATAAAGGGGTGATATACAATACAAAGACACAAAGGAAATTTGTAAAGAAGGAACACTTGGCCCAAATCATACCACTGATAGTACACAAGTGACACAAACTCAGATAAAAATATAACAAAGATGCAAGGATGTTCACAGAGAGAAATACTGAAGCCTTGGCTGGCCTCTGACCAAATTCTCAGATCTCAGCCTCCAGAGAAGATAGAATTACAGACATGAGCCACCACTGTCTGGCAAATAGAATGCATCATATTTAATGTCACCACACCCATCGTTTTCCACATCCTTCCCAATCCCACCCTTTTCCACAGTTTTTCTGATTTTGTAGGCTGTAGACTGTGTATTGAGTTTTATGACTGCATTCTTCTCTCCTTCTTCTCATCATCTACCTCCCCTCTCTCTTAGTTCCAACCATATACCTTTAGAATATGTTGGACTGTGAGTTAGATGTTCTAAGGAATTACACCATTTGGGTTGTCTCCTGAATTTTCCTTCCTTCTTTGCAGTCCACACAATACATATGCACCAATATTACATATTGTCTTGGGGATTCTGTTTGTTCTCTAATTAAACTATTTTCATCAAACGGATCCATGTGAGTCTTTACACACCTTTAGAAATTACACCTGTTGACTTCCATGATCCTTGTTACAGGTCAGCATTTTTTTCTCTACATACTTGATACACACCTACACCTGATTCCAATTAAACTCCAGTTTCCCTTAGCAGTCAGCATTTTCACATTCCAAAGGAGATGAGATGCAAGAATTTTGGGGTAAATAGCTGGAACACCGTCCCACTCTTTGCCTAAATAGATCAACATACTGTTTTTGCTTTGCCTTTCACCAGTCTAAAAATTCCATGTACATCTTCCTTAGCACAATACTCCTGATACAGACTACGAAGAAATCTATGGACCCATATGTCTACATGTGGACACTCTCCTCCATATGTCCCTATGCTCTGATGATTCTGTCTTCTGATCAAGAAACTGGCCAGTGAAGGATCCTGCTCATGCTAACATCGCACATTATAAGATCTGTGGCAGACCTGAGCAGTACCTGTAAAGAACTACTTGAAATTTGATCAAAATTTTTCTCCTTATTCCTCTCCTATACATCAATGTCTGTTATTCAAGCATATTGTCTATGGGATGAGATTCAAGATTCTATTTTGTGGCACTGAATTTCTATTTTATTCAAAGTACAATACTCAAACTTTTCTTTTTTATGTGAAATTTGTTTATTATATTTTTGTATGCTTTTTATTGTAAAAATGTGTAGAGAGGGGTTACAGTTACATGTACAAGGTAATGAGTACATTTCCTGTTGAAGATTGTTGCCTACGCCTTTGTTTTCCCCCTACCATCCCTTCCCTCTCACCTCCACAACTACGCCCCCCCCACCAAGTTCATTTTCAACATAGTGTTTTGTACATCTCATCGTTACAATGGGTCAACTGGTATCCTTATTTAAGATTTTTTTTAGTGGACACCTCAAAAACAAACAGAGAAAAATGGTCTTGTTGAAAGACACAGAAGAGAACCACACACACATATTTCTCATAATACAATTCCAATGACCCCATTTCTTTGATGAACATCGATGCAAACTTCTCAACAAAATTTTGGCCAATCGACTTCAACAACTCATCAAAAAATCATGCACCACCATCAAACAGGATTCATTTCAGAGATGCAAAGCTGGTTCAATATGTGCAAATCAATTAATATAAATCATCGCATCAACAAGAGCAAGGATAAGAACCACATGGTTATCTCAATAGATGCAGAAAAAGCATTTGACAAGATCCAACACCCCTTTATGATGAAAGCTCTGGAAAAACAAGGAATCCATGGAACATTCCTCAATATAATAAAGTCTGTGTATGACAAACCTACAGCCAGCATTATACTTAATGGCAAAAAGCTAAAGCCATTTACTCTAAATTCAGGAACCAGACAAGGATGTCTATTTTCTCCACTCCTCTTCAATTAATATTAGAATGCCTAGCTACAGCAATAAGACAAGATGCAAACATAAAGGAGATTCAAATAGAGAAAGATAAAGTAAAATTCTCCCTCTTTGCAGATGACATAATCTTGTATTTAAAGAACTCCATGGACTCCACTCCAATCGAGCTGATTCAAAACTTTGGAAAAATAGCAGAGTATAAAATTAACCCTCAAAAATCAATGACTGTATGCCAATAATGAGAAGAGTGTGGCTGAAATCAGGAAAGCAACTCCTTCTGTAATATACTCACAAAAAATAAAATACCAAGGAGTTAACTAAAGAAGTGAAGGACCTCTAGGATGAAAACTTTAAAAACCTCAAAAAAGAAGTAAAAGCAGAACTAAGGAAGTAGAAAAATATCCCATGCTCCTGGATTGGAAGGATTAACATAGTGAAAATGGCAATACTGCCAAAGGCTATCTACAAATTCAATGCAATATCCATCATCTCAACCTCATTCTTCAATGAAATAGAAGCAGCAACCCAAAAATTCATATAGAACAATAAAGACTCAAATAGAAAACAACTCTTAGCAGAAAGAACAGTGCTGGAGGAATATCAATACCAAATTTCAAACTCTATTACAAAGCCATACTAATGAAAACACCTTGGTACTGGCACAAGAACAGACCTGACAACTAATAGAATAGAACCGAAGACCCAGAAATGAACCCACAGACCTTTAGATACCCAATCTTTAATAAGGGAGCTAAAAAAATAGTAAATGGTGCTGGAAAAATAAGTTAAACACCTGTAGAAAGCTACAATTACAACTAAAACTAAAGCTAGATCCTAAAGCCATATCACCCTTACCAGAATTAACTCCAAATGGATCAAAGACACCATGAAAACATTACAGGAATAGGAGAAACTCTAGGACTCCTTGGCACAGGCTGAATATTTTTTCTATTTATTTATTTATTTATTTATTTTTAATTGTGAAAATACCATACAGAAGGGTTACAATTCCATGGGCAAAGTAATGAGTACATTTCTTATCAAGCACTGTTGCCTCCTTCTTTGTTTCCCCTTCCCATGCCTTCCCATACCCCCATCCCCTACCCACCTCACCCCCCGCGCCAAAGTTATAAAGTTTGTTTTTCAACATAAAGTCTTGTACACCTCACTGTTGCAATGGGTCCACTTGTATCCCTATTTAAACAATTTGTTTTTCCCTTCCCCTCCACAAATTATACCAACATCAAATACAGTGAAAACAGGGGTTATACTGTGGGGGAGGGACATACAAAGCAACAAAGAAATCATCTTATAAATATGTTAGAAACAATAGCAAGAAATAAAAACATTTGAGTCCTTATCTTGGGGTTCATTTCACCTAACATCAACTTATCTGACTGTTTCTGCTTGTCTCAGACATATACTAGTTATTGCAAGTAAGGGAAACCACAGGACCTATGTTTCTTTGAGCCTGACTTACTTCACTTAATATAATTTTTTCCATGTCTTTCCATTTCCTAACAAACTGGGCAATGTCATTCTTTTTGATGGAGGCATAGAATTCCATTGTGTATTTATACCACATTTTCTTGACCCATTCATCTACTGAGGGGCATCTGGGTTGGTTCCATATCTTAGCTATGGTAAATAATCCTGCAATCAACATAGTTGTGCTGGTAGCTTTAGTATGGTCTTGTTTGTGATCATTTGGGTAAATGCCCAAAAGTGGGATTGCTGGGTAATAGGAGAGCTCTATGTGGAGTCTTTTGAGGAACCTCCATACTACTTTCCAAAGTGGTTGAACAAGTTTACACTCCCACCAACAATGCAATAAGGTTCCCTTCTGTCCACATCCCCTCCAGCATCTGTTGTTAGAGTTCTTGATTATAGCCATTCTAAGTGGAGTGAGGTGGAATCTCAATGTTGTTTTGATTTGCATTTCTTTTATGGCTAGGGAGGTTGAGCATTTCTTCATGTGTCTATTGGCCATCCTTCTTTCTTCTTCAGAGAAGTTTCTCTTTAAGTCTTTAGCCCACTTATTCATTGGGCTGTTGTTTCTTTGAGGATTTGTTGTTGGGGGATTTAATTTTTTGAATTCCAAGTATATTTTAGATATGAGACCCTTGTCAATTTATGGCTAGTAAAGATCTCCTGCCAATCCATGGGTTTTGGGTTTCTATTGATCTTGCTATCTATGTCCTTTGCCATACAGAAGCTCTGTAATTTCATGCAATCCCATTTGTCCAACCTTTCTTTGATTTGTTGTGTTTAAGAAAATTTCAGCCTGTTCCAAGGAGACCTATGGTTTCTCCTATTCCATCTGGTAAAGTTTTCAGAGTGTCTGCTTTGAGTCCAAGGTCTTTGATCCATTTGGAGTTGATTCTGGTGCAGGGTGATATATAAGCTATTTAGTTTTCTACAAGTGATTAACCAATTTTGCCAGCACCATTTACTGAAGAAGCTGTCTTTCTTCCATTCTGTTTTTTAGCTTCCTTATGGTAGATAGATGGTTATCGGTCTGTGGGTTCATTTCTGCGTTTTCCACTCTATTCCATTGGTCCTGAAGTCTGTTCTTGTGCCAGAACCAAGCTGTTTTGATTACTGTGGTCCCTAAAAATTTTTAATAAAGACCCAGAAACATAACAAATCATTGAAATGTTGGACAAATGGGATTGCATGAAATTGCAGAGCTTCTGCATGCCAAAGGACATAGCAAGCAAGTTCAATAGAAAGCCCATGGATTGGGAAAAGATATTCACTAGCCATACAACATACAAAGGTCTCGTATCTAAAATATACTTGGAACTCAAAAAATTAAATGCCCCAACAGCAAATCCTCAAAGAAACAACTGCCCAATAAATAAATGGGCTAAAGACTTAAAGAGAAACTTCTCTGAAGAGGAAATAAGAATGGCCAATAGACAAGAAATGCTCAACCTGTCTAGCCATAAAAGAAATGTAAATCAAAACAACACTGATATTCCACTTCACCCTAGTTAGAATGGCTAAAATCAAGAAATCCAATAACAACATATGGTGGAGGGGATGTGGCCAAAAGGGAACCCTACTGCAGTGTTGGTGGGAGTGTAAACTTGTTCAACTGCTCTGGAGAGCAGTATGGATGTTCCTCAAAAGACTCCACATAGAGCTCCTCTATGGCCCCAGCAACCCCACTTTTGGGCATTTACCCAAATGATCATAAACAAGGGTATACTAAAGCTACCAGCATAACTATGTTTATCACAGCATCATTATTCACCATAGCTAAGATATGGAACCAAACCAGATGCCCCTCAGTAGATGAATGAATGAAGTAAATGTGATATATATATATATATATTCGAATAATATACATTTATATTTAAGAATTCTATGCCTCCATCAAAAAGAATAACACCCCATTTATTAGGAAATGGAAAAACTTGGAAAAATTATATTAAGTGAAGACAGGCCCAAAGAAACATAGGTCCTGTGGTTTCCCTTATTTGCAGTAAATACTATATGTCTAGGACAAGCAGAAAAAGTCAAAAGCTATGTACATATGACTATGTACATAGCTAAGTGAAGGTGATGCTAAGTGAAATGGACCCCAAGTTTGGGTCACGAGAGGTTTTATCTTTCTTGGTGTTGTTTTTAATGTGTGATTTTTTTTTGTTTCTTTTGTATGTTTTTTCCTCATGGTACAACCCCTGCTTTCACTGTATTTGATTCTGGTGCCCTGAATCTTGAATATAAAGTTTTCTAATTTGGGGAGGGAAAAGGAAAAAACAAAGTGCTGAAATAGGATACAGGTTGACCCATTGTAACAATGAGATGTAAAAGACACTATGTTGAAAAGGATCTTTACAGCTTTGGGGTGGGGGAGGGAAAAGTTGGGGAGGTAGGTAGGAGAAGGATGTTAGGGGAAAAACAAGGGAGGGGGTAATAATGCTCAATAGGAAATGTACTCATGACCTTACTCATGTAACTATCCCCTCTGTACAGTATCTTTAAAATAACAATATGTATTTAATTAAGACAAAGAATCTCAATGACACTTGCTTAAGGTCAAAACAAATTACCATAGAGTTTTACAGAGAAAATGCATACAATAATGATGAGGATGATGATGAGGAGGAGGAGGAGGATGGAATAAATAATTCTGTAAGTGCCAGTACTAGTGACTCATGCTTATAATCCTAGCTACTAAGGAAGCTGACATCTGAGAATCCCCTGTTTTCATTGTATTTGATGTTGGTGTCCTGCATCTTGTATATACAATTCTCTAATTTGTGGAGGGGAAGGGAAAAAAGAAAATGCTTAACTAGGGATACAGGTTGACCCATTGTAACAATGAAATGTACAAAACACTGTGTTGAAAAGGAACTTTACAACTTAGGTGGGGAGAGGTCAAAGGGGAGGGGGTAGTGTAGTTGTGGACTTGGGAGGGAAGGGATGGTAGGAGAAAAACAAAAGAGGAGGCAACAATGCGTGATAGGAAATGTACTCATTACCTTGCTCATGTAACTCTAACACCTCTGTACAGTATTTTTACAATAAAAAATTTATATTAAAAAAAAACCACCAGGAAAGTATGTGAGAGTCTTATTTCCAGTTAACCACCAAAAAATTGGAAGTGTCGCTGTGGCTAAAAGTGGAAGAGTACTATCCTTGATCAAAATAACTCAGGGACAGCTCCCACACCTGGTGTTCAAGACCCATGACTGACAGAAAAATTATATATATATATATATATATATATATATATACAGATATATGTATACATATAATATGTATATATACATTATATATACATGTAATTTATATGCATATATATGTATATAATGTACTACTTGGAAATGGAAATCTGTAACCAAGAAACTGTGTAATATACTATCCAGAGTCTTTGATGAGTGGTTTTGATGTCTGGATCTCAGATATCCTTGACAGTTACCAAAATATGACCTTGGAAAATTGTTTCTTCATGCTCCAAATGTGTTGAGTAAGTAGAAGGGAGGAACAGTACTGTCATCCCTGAGTAAATTACTGGGTCTGGTGATGGATTAAAGAAGTTAATGTAAAATAATACATGGGAAATTGCAAAGCACCATTTATATATAATGTGGCCTTTTGTTATTAGTAAAGATGAGAGTATAGGACAGTCCAAATAGAAAATGATTTGAGCTGAAAATATTCTCTCTCTTTTCCATCCCAATTATCTTAGGTGGAACAGTAGAAAGGGAATTGAAATGATTATGAAATCAGAATCAATATTATTCATTTATTGTTCTAGCTAGCTAGCTCTCTAGCTGTGCAGAAACAATTTCAACCAACTGGAATAGAAATATACCTGTCAAGACTACTTCAAGTTACCTGGAAGTTTCTTAAATGTTGGAAAATCAGTACTTTAACATAGACTAGGTAAAATAACAAAATAAATCATTTCTCTCTAATTAACCATACACAGGGAATGCATCAAAATTTATTTAACTACCTCACTGTAATTGGACAATTAATATTGTTTTCATTTTTTGTGATATACAACAATGCAACAAGCCTTCTTGACCATATAATTAATTTTCTAAAACTAAATTTCTACAAATGGAAAACAAAATCAGGGAATATGAACTTCTTTTAGTTGTAGGGAAAATGTTGCAAATTTGCTTTGCGGCCCCACATTATTCATCATCACCCATAGGTTTTTAATGATAACACAGGAAAAATTCACTTTTTGTGTTGTATAGTTCTGTGATTTTTTTTTTGGCAGATCACCGTCATCATGGAACATAGTAATTCTATCAATATATCAAAAAATGTCCTCCCAAACAAGGCTAAACCTACCAGCACAACTATGTTTATCGCAGCATTATTTACCATAGCTAAGATATGGAACCAACCCAGATGCCCCTCAATAGATGAATGGATCAAGAAAATGTGGTATATATACACAATGGAATTCTATGCCTCCATCAGAAAGAATGACATTGCCCCATTTGTTAGGAAATGGAAAGACTTGTAAAAAATCATATTAAGTGAAGTAAGCCAGGCCAAGATAAACATAGGTCCTGTGGTTTCCCTTATTTGCAATAAATAGTATATGTCTAGGACAAGCAGAAAAGGTCAAAAGCTATATGCCCATATAAGATGATGCTAAGTGAAATGAACCCCAAGTTTGGGACACAAGAGGTTTTATATTTCTTGGTGTTGTTTTTAATATGTGATTTTTTTTTGTTTCTTTTGTATGTTCTTCCCCCATGGTATAACCCCTGTTTTCACTGTATTTGATTTTGTTGCCCTGAACCTATTTTTTGGGGGGGGGGGGGGTTCTGGTTGTGGGGCCTGAACTCTGAGCCTGAACGCTGTCGCTCAGCTCTTCAGCTCAAGGCTAGCGCTCTACCACTTGAGCCACAGCGCCACTTCGGACTTTTTTCTTTTTGCTTATGTGGTGCTGAGGAATCGAACCCAGGGCCTCATGCATACAAGGCAAGTGCTCTACCACTGAGCCACCTTCCCAGCCCATGGTGCCCTGAATCTTGTATAGACATTTTTCTAATTTGGGGAGGGGAAGGGAAATAATAAAATGCTAAAATAGGATACAGGTTGGCCCATTGTAACAATGACATGTACGGGTCACTATGCTGAAAAGGAACTTTACAGCTTGGTGGGAGAGGGAGAAGTAGGGGAGGTGAGGAGGGAAGGGTTGGTAGGGAAATAACAAGGGAGAGGGTAACAATGCTTCATAGGAAGCATACTCAGTACTTTACTCATGTAACTGTAACCCTTTTGTACAGTATCTTTACATAAAATATATATATATTAAAAATGTCCTCCTGTTGTTTCCTTTACAGTTAGTTCTTTCCCAGGTATTAACCCTTGGCAATCATCAATTTGTTTTCTGAACCTTTAGTTTATTTTTTCCCACAAATGTCATATAAATAAAATTATACAGTCAGTATCCTTCAGGTTTTACTTTTTTCACTTAGTCAAGTGCATATGGCATTCATCCATACTGCTGTGTCTATCAATATCACATTCATTTTGTTGCTGCATAGGATTGCTTTATGTGGATGTAGCATATTTTGTTTATTCATTTCTCAGCTAAAGGACATTTGGGATTTTTCCAGGTTTTGTGATTATGAATAAAGCAGTTAAACAAGTTTTTGTGTGAACATAATTTTTTTCTGTTGGGTAAACAATAAGGGGGGGGGGGATGCGGAGTCATGTGGCAAGTGTTGGAGTATGTTTCTAAGAAGCTGGGGCATATTGCCTTCCTGTGGGCAGCTATGCTGAATTCATTATTCTGTGCCCATACTGACACTTGGCATGAGAAGCTATTTTTAGTTCTATTTCTGGAACCAAAGATATATAATATGTATAATTATAGCATAATTATATATGTATATGTTGTTTTTGTATATTTGTATATGTATGTGTTAATAGTATACTGTAATTTTAGTTGTTTTCCTAATGACTAATGATGTTAATCATGTGTTTGCCAGTTGAATTATCTTCTCTAGTGAAAGGTCTTTTCAAATCTGATTCATTTTTAAATTTTTTTTCTTTCTCTTGTTGAATTGTAGAAGGATTTTTATTCCATGTAGAAATTCTTGGTCAGGTACCTGGTTTACAAATGCATTTTTTTTTATATTTTTATTGTAAAGATACTGAACAGAGGATTTATAGTTACACAAGTAAGGTAATGAGCATTGTTAGCCCCTCTTTTGTTTTTTCCTGACCATCCATTCCCTTCCCACCTTCTAATTCCTTCCTCCCCTGCCCAAGTTGTAAAGTTCCTTTTCAATATAGTGTCTTGTACATCTCATTGTTACAATGTGTCAGCCTGTATCCTTGTTTCAGCATTTTGTTATTTCCCTTCCTACAAATGCATTCTTACAGTATGATTTTTATTTTCATTTTCTTAATACTTCATTTTCTTAAAAAATTGCTGAAATCCAATTTTCAATTTTTTGCTTCCTTTTGGAGGTTATATTTTAGTAGGAGTTATTTTAAGATTCAGAATGGTATGGAGAAAGTATATATGCGAATAAAAAAGAGCCAAAAAATACATGTAACAAACAACTTAGATTTTGATACTTTTAGATTAAGTGGGTTCTGTAATCAGTATGTATTAGCATATAACAACAACACTAACCTTTCATGTTTGATGCTACAGGCATTTTACATTAGTCGTCACTAATGTAACAACCATCATCCCATAAATTCCCATCCTTCGATGATATAAAGGAAATTCCTATCAGCTATAACAACATCCATGCCATATCTATGTAACACAATGTAAAATCTATGAAGAGATAAGTTATCTCTCACAACATTATATCAAATATATGGTGTAAATGTCAGACATAGAGCAGATCTTAACAAATTCTGGCTGAGGGAAAAACTGAAAAGTAAAAGTAAAGATGATTAGTCTCTTTCAGGTACAAGGTATTTTATGCTTCCATAGCATGGTACTCACATCAACCCCAATATTGACAGGCACTACAGCATAATGGACTCTGGAATCGACTGTCTGAATAAAAGTTCTGCTCTGCAACTTAGTCAATTATACCCTTTACCTTCTCTGTCCTCAACTGTACAGTGAAGACTACTATTGGCTTAAGGTGACGGATGACAAGAGTAAGTAGCACACAGCACTCTCACTCCAAAGTCACTATAAGAACACAATCAGAGAGTTCCGGGAAGATGGCGGAGGAGAAGCTGGAATCTGAACAAGCTCTTGCATAGAAAACAGTTTCAGAGTTCCAGTGAACAGTCCCAAGCCAGAGAATCACACCAAGTGTGCCATCACAGGACAGAGAGTTAGTCAAGAGAGGGGAAGCCAAGCAGACACATCTGAGCAGCTGCCGCTGCGGTGGCAGGGTCGCAGCGGCGACCACCGCCACGGAGGCATACCTGAGACGCAGTCCGGGACGAAGGAGCCAGACGCAGCAGACGAGCGGATTCTACTCAACACCAGCAAGAACCGACAAGGAGCGGACAACTTCATCCTGCACTTTGCAGACCAGAGACGACCCGAGATCCATGACTCCGTGTGAGTAGAAGCCCCACTTCCTCACTCCTTCTCTGGGAGAAGAGGAGGGAAGGCCACCCCTCCCCCCCAGCACCGGTGATCTCCATCTTGGATACCGACAAAGCTCAGAGGAGCGGCTAGCTCCAGCTCAGGCCTTGGAATAGAGCTAGACATTTGGCAGGTCACAGGAACTTGGCGGTGAGGTGACCTCACAGACTCAGTTTCATCCAGGGAGGGGTCGCCCAGCTCAGGCACCAGCCATTGGAGTGGCTCTAATCGCTGGGTGGCCAGAGCCAGAGGCTGCCCCTCCCTCTAGCAGCCACCACAATCAATTGAAAAACAGAAACCCTGAGAATGGCTCCAGGCTGGGTGCTGTGAGTTTTTTTTCACAAAATAGCCCCAGGGAAAAGCTACTGTTCGTTGAAAGGCCTCAACTCTACCCAGAACCTAGCCTCATCACTGCATCCCCCTCTTTTGTGATTCTCAAAGCAGATCACCCTCCCAGTAAACTAACCTGGGAGGGGGATCTCAAAATCTTGGGTAAAGCAGAGCATTTTTCTGCCTGTTCCAACAAACTGACTTAAGAAACCAATCAAGCCACAGGACCTCAAGCTGACCAGAGACTCCAACCAGACTCTGGTTACAGACAAAAGGGAGATACAGGACTCTTCCCACCCCTCCCAAAAAAAAAAAAAAAAAATCAAAGAACTTTTTTTTTCTTCTTCTTCTTTTCTTTTTTTCTTTTTCTTGTTTTGTTTTTTTTTTCATTTTTTTGTTACCTTATATATATATAAAAAATTTTTTTGCTTTTCTAAAACTTTTATTAATCTTTAATTTTTGCCTCTTCTGAAAAAATAATTGTTTTCCATTAACTTTTTTTTTTTTTCTTCTCCTCTTATAATTTTTATTTTAGGAATACGTGAATGTGTGTTTTCTTTTCTTTTCTTGTCTTCTTTCTCTTTTTCTTTCATTCTTAATTATCTTTTTGTTTTTTTTTCTAGCTCTACTGAACTTCTGATCTTTTCTTCTCACTTTCCTATCCTTTCCATCTTTTCCTCTTTGTTCATCTTTATGTGACTTAACTCTCGTCCTGCACATCCTCAGATAAACCCGTAGTTAACCAGTAGACCCTATCCCCCATTGTGTTCACACTTAATCCACAAACTTATTACTCAATTCAAAACCTCTGAGACTTAAATTCACTAATAGCAGTACTTTATACCTATACAATATTTTAAGCATTTTTTTAAAGTTTTTCTCATCTCCTCTATGTCCCTCCCTTTCTCTCAACATATTCATATTCCTCTATAAATAGATGGTCTTTTAATCTCTAAAATAACATTAATTTTTACGTTTCTATTTTTTTACTGGTCTCTTTTCATTCCCCTTTCCCTTTCTTCTTTTTCTCTCTCTCTCTACTTACATCCTACCCAACCTATTTCCTGCATTGTGATTAGGACATAGTTAACTCTCCCTGTGCCTCCCCACACCAATCTATTCCTATTTTTTACCCACATCTCTTCCTAACCCTAATAATTTCTGGCTTTCCAAATTCTTCTCTGCGGTTCGAAGTCCTTTAACATATAGTTGTTTGATGTCAAACTAGATTGTTGAACTAGATTGTATCTGTAGACTATTGACTGTACAAATGCAAACTTTGGTTGATGGTTGCCTTAAGATAGTGTTCTAGCACAAAACTGGTGCTATCTTCATCTCAAATGGGCAGAGTAAGCCGGAAAAACACAAGAAAAATGGCAAATTCGGGTATCTCAATTCCCAATCCTGATAATCAGGGGTTAGAACAGATAATGAATAATCCAGAGGAGAGTTCCCAAACAGCTCTACAAACACTGGTGGCAAACATGATAAATGAAAAGTTTGACAACGTACAAAGGACTCTGTATGAGCGTGATAGGGAGAGAGAGGAGGCATCCCAGAAGTTTATACAGGAATATCATAAGCGTGAGGAAGCTACTCAAAAACTGATACAGGATTTGCGTGAACAACTTGAGAATACTCAAAGAGAAAGGGAGGAATGGCGTGAGCAGGCTGAGAACACTCAAAGAGATCTGCAGGAATCCCACGAACGGGAGGAAGCAAATCAAAGAGTAATACAGGAATTGAGAGACCAGGTAGAGAACACACAAAGATCACTAAAGGCATTCATGGAATCCATTAACAAAGAGCTGAAGGAAGTCAGGGAGACCACAAAGGGAATGCTGAATGGAACCCAACAGAAGGAATGGGAGCCCAAAGAAACCATAACCAATCAACTAAGCGATTTGAGGACAAACACTGAACACCAAATTAAGGAAGTAAAGAAATTCATACAAGACCTAAAACAGAGCTTCAACAAAGAACTTGAAGCCATCAAAGCTGACCAACTAGAAGGAAAAGAGATAAAAAACAAAGTAGAGAGTCTTGACAGCAGGTTAGACCATGCAGAAGATCGAATCTCAGGGATTGAAGACAGCCTAGATATTATAGAGAAAGAACATACAACCATACAAGACAAGTCCAAGAAATATGATAGATCTATCCAACACCTGGAAGACACCATCAGAAGGCCTAATCTAAGGATAATGGGTGTAGAGGAACACCTAGAAACAGAAGTTAATGGTCTAGGAAATCTGTTTAACAGGATCCTAGTAGAGAACTTCCCAAACATGAAAAAAGATAGGCCTGTCCAGATACAAGAAGCCTTTAGAACCCCAAATAGACCAGACCAGAATAGGACATCCCACCGTCACATTATAATCCACACAGGATCAACTCAGAACAAGGAAAAGATCCTTAAAGCTGTCAGGGAGAAAAGGGTAATCACTTATAAAGGGAAACCAATTAGAATCACCTCAGATTTCTCAGCAGAGACAATCAAAGCAAGAAGAGCCTGGAATGATGTATGCCATGCCCTAAAAACAAACAACTATCAACCAAGAATACTGTACCCAGCTAAACTCTCCTTCATAACTGAAGGCCAAATAAAAACCTTCCATAGCAAAGAAAAATTGAAACAATACATCTCCACCAAACCAGCCCTACAAAAGATTCTTAAAGATGTCCTACACATAGAAAACCAACAAGACCGCAATAAAGGCCAAGAAACTGCACCCAAACTGAGAATCCAAGAACCATAGGAAGAACCCAGTTTTCGCAGCCCCCAAGAAGGTAGATAACATGGCAGGAACTCCCAAATACCTCTCAGTCCTATCTCTTAATGTTAACGGACTGAACTCTCCAATCAAGCGACATAGACTGTCTAGTTGGATTAAAAAACAAGACCCTTCTATCTGCTGCCTGCAGGAGTCACATCTTGCCCATAAAAACAAACACATTTTCAATGTTAAAGGCTGGAACAAAATCTACCAAGCAAACGGACCACATAAACAGGCGGGAGTTGCAATCCTAATATCAGATAAAATAGACTTCAAATTAAAATTCATGAAAAGAGATAAAGAAGGTCGCTACATACTAATTAAAGGATCTCTCCTTCAGGAGGATATTACAATTCTAAATATCTATTCGCCAAACAATGGAGCACCCAAATTTATCAAAGAAACACTACTTTCCCTCAAATCCCATATAGATCCAAAGACATTAATCGTTGGGGATTTTAACACACCACTCTCCCCACTAGATAGATCAACTCGGCAAAAACTCAACAGAGAAACCGCAGATCTAAACAGCTGCATAGATCAACTAGACTTAACAGACATTTTCCGAACATTTCACCCAGCAGCATCAGAATACACGTTTTTCTCAGCAGCACATGGAACGTTTTCTAAAATAGACCACATTTTAGGCCACAAAGCAAACTTGTCTAAATTCAGAAACATTGAAGTTATACCTTGCATTCTCTCTGACCACAAGGGAATAAAGTTAGAACTCAACATCAAAAGCCACCAAAGAAAGTCCGGTATCACATGGAGGCTGAACAACACACTGCTGAATCATGAGTGGGTCATGGAAGAGATTAGAAAGGAAATTCAAATGTTCATGCTATTCAACAAAAATGAACACACAAAATACCAGCTCCTCTGGGACACAGCAAAGGCAGTACTCAGAGGCAAGTTTATAGCTCTGAGCTCCTACATCAACAAATTGGAGAGATCTGAAACTAACAATTTAATGACACATCTAAACCTCCTTGAAAAAGAGCAGCAAGATAAACCCCAATCCAGTAGACGGAAAGAAATAATCAAAATTAAATCAGAATTAAATGAATTAGAATCCAAAAAAACTATAGAAAGAATCAACAAAACAAAGAGTTGGTTCTTCGAAAAACTTAACAAAATTGACAGACCCTTAGCAAATCTTATCAGAAAAAGAAGAGAACACACCCAAATTAATAAACTCAGAGATGAGAATGGAAACATCACCACGGAAACAAGCAAGATTCAGAACATTATAAGGGAATACTTCTCAAAACTTTATGCTAATAAGTTTGAGAACTTGACAGAAATGGACCTCTTCCTAGCAAATATTGACATGCCAAAACTAAACCAAGATGAGGTAAACTATCTTAACAGGCCCATATCAAGCATTGAAATAGAAACAGCAATAAGAGACCTCCCAGCTAAGAAAAGTCCAGGACCAGATGGTTTTACAGCGGAATTTTACAAGGCCTTCAAAGCAGAGCTCACACCAATTCTCCTCCAACTCTTCAAGGAAATTGAAAGAGAAAGCTCACTACCGAACACATTCTATGAAGCCATCATAACCCTCATCCCAAAACCAGGCAGGGACTCATCAAAGAAAGAGAACTATAGACCCATTTCTTTGATGAACATTGATGCGAAACTTCTCAACAAAATTTTGGCCAATCGACTTCAACAATTCATCCAAAAAATCATACACCACGATCAAACAGGATTCATTTCAGGGATGCAAAGCTGGTTCAATATACGCAAATCAATTAATATTATTCATCACATCAACAGGAGCAAGAATAAGAACCACATGGTTATCTCAATAGACGCAGAAAAAGCATTCGACAAGATCCAACACCCCTTTATGATGAAGGTTTTGGAAAAATTAGGAATCCATGGAACATTCCTCAATACAATAAAGGCTGTATATGACAAACCTACAGCCAGCATTATACTCAATGGTGAAAAACTAAAGCCATTTCCTCTTAACTCAGGAACAAGACAAGGATGCCCACTCTCTCCACTTCTCTTCAATCTAGTATTAGAATGCCTAGCTACAGCAATAAGACAAGATGCAGACATAAAGGGGATCCAAATAGGGAAAGAAGAAATAAAACTCTCCCTCTTTGCAGATGACATGATCTTGTATTTAAAGAATCCCATAGACTCCACTCCCAAATTACTCAAGCTGATTCAAAACTTTGGCAAAGTAGCAGGTTATAAAATTAACCCCCAAAAATCAATGGCTTTTCTGTATGCCAACAATGAGAAAAGTGGGGCTGAAATTAGGAAAGCAACTCCATTTGTAATAGCCCCACAAAAAATAAAATACCTAGGAATTAACTTAACTAAAGAAGTGAAGGACCTCTATGATGAAAACTTTAAAATCTTGAAAAAGGAAATCAACACAGAACTTAAAAAATGGCAAAACCTCCCATGCTCCTGGATTGGAAAGATTAACATCGTGAAAATGGCAATACTTCCCAAGGCTATCTACAAATTCAACGCAATACCTATCAAAATTCCACCCTCATTCTTCAAGGAAATAGAAGAGGCAATCCAAAAATTCATATGGAACAATAAAAGACCCCGAATAGCAAAAACGCTCCTCAACGGAAAGAACACTGCTGGAGGAATATCAATACCAAATTTCAAACTCTACTATAAAGCCATAGTAATCAAAACAGCTTGGTATTGGCATAAGAACAGACCTCAGGACCAATGGAATAGAATTGAAAACCCAGAAATGAACCTACAGACCTATAGCCATCTAATCTTCGATAAGGGAGCTAAAACAATAGAATGGAAGACAGACAGCCTCTTCAGTAAATGGTGCTGGCAAAACTGGTTAACTACATGTAGAAAACTAAACCTAGATCCTTATATATCACCCTGCACCAGAATCAACTCCAAATGGATCAAAGACCTTGAACTCAAAGCAGACACTCTGAAAACATTACAGGATGGAATAGGAGAAACCCTGGGTCTCCTTGGCTCAGGCCGAAATTTTCTGAATAGAGACCCGGAAACACAACAAATCAAAGAAAGGCTGGACAAATGGGATTGTATAAGGTTGCAGAGCTTCTGCAGGGCAAATGACATAGCTAGCAAGATCAATAGAAAGCCCACGGACTGGGAGAAAATCTTTACTAGCCATACAACGGACAAGGGTCTCATATCTAAAATATACTTGGAACTCAAAAAATTAAACCACCCAACAACAAATCCTCAAAGAAACAACTGCCCAATAAGTAAGTGGGCGAAAGACTTAAAGAGAAGCTTCTCTGAAGAAGAAAGAAGGATGGCCAATAGACACATGAAGAAATGTTCAACATCCCTAGCCATAAAAGAAATGCAAATCAAAACAACATTGAGATATCACCTCACTCCAGTTAGAACAGCAAAAATCAAGAACTCTAACAACAACAGATGCTGGAGGGGATGTGGACAGAAAGGAACCTTACTTCATTGTTGGTGGGAATGTAAACTTGTTCAACCACTTTGGAAAGCAGTATGGAGGTTCCTCAAAAGACTCCACATAGAGCTCCCCAACGACCCAGCAATCCCACTTTTGGGCATTTACCCAAATGATCACAAACAAGGCCACACTAAAGCTACCAGCACAACTATGTTTATTGCAGCATTATTTACCATAGCTAAGACATGGAACCAACCCAGATGCCCCTCAGTAGATGAATGGATCAAGAAGATGTGGTATATATACACAATGGAATTCTATGCCTCCATCAGAAAGAATGACATTTCCCCATTTGTTAGGAAATGGAAAGGCTTGGAAAAAATTATATTAAGTGAAGTAAGCCAGGCCCAAAGAAACATAGGTCCCATGGTTTCCCTTATTTGCAATATCTAGTATAGGTATGAGTCAAGCGGAAAAAGTCAGATAATGTGATGTTAGGAAAACAAAACCTCAAATATGTATTTTAATGTTTTTGTTTCTTTCATGCATGTGTTTCTAACGCATTTATAAGATTATTTCCTTGTTGCTTTGTATGTCCCTCCCCCACAGTGTAACCCCCGCTTTCACTATATTTGATGTCAGTATAACATGTGGAGGAGATGGGGACAAACAAGTCGTTTAAGGATTCAGGTGGACCTGTTGCAACAATGAGAAGTACAAAATGTCATGTCAAAACCAGCTTTACAATGTCGGTGGGGGGGGGAAGGGGGGGTACGATTGGTTGAGAGGGAGGGGGGAGGCCGGGAAGGGAGGTGAAGGGTAAACAAAGGAGGAGGCTGCAATGCTTGGTAAGAAATGTATGCATTATCCTGCCCATGTAATTGTAACCCCTCTGTACAGTATGTTCTCAAATAAAATAAAATAAAATTTAAAAAAAAAAAAAAAAAAAAAGAACACAATCAGTTGATAAAGGTAAAATCCCAAGAGGGATCATGTTGCAGCCTAATAATATAATAATTTTAAACATATGCTTTTGGGAGTTACACATTAAAAGTAATATTTTCATGCTAATAAACTTGTAAGCTCAGACATATGGCACACTTAGCTTTGACTGAAATACCAAAGCAACACGTGGTTGGTGGCATTAGTTGAACTCAGGGCCTCACACTTGGTTGCTTGTTTTGTTTGCACATCTGTTGCTTTACTAATAATCTATGCCTCCAGCATGCTTTTTGCATGGTGTTTTATAAATGGAATCTCATAGATCTTTCTATGAGGTTAACCTCAAACTGAGAATCTTTTTTGGATCTCAGCCTCCTGAGTAGCTAAGATTGCAGGTATGATACACTGGCCCCAAGGTCAAGATAAATTTACTTTACATTGAGTCAGTTTTTGTTTGAAATCACATTCCAGGTACTGTAGTAAATATGGTATTTCCTGTTCTTGTCTTGAGCTCTTTCATATTTCAGAATCTATGAAGAATATGTGTAGTTTACCAACACCTACAAATTCGTGTATGAGGATGAAAGCCACAAAAATAGAGCATGTTAATGCAGGGAAACTTCTTTGATTGTAGTAATCTTGCAAGATAACTACAGTGTTTCATGTTTCCCTTTTTTTTTTATAAAGGTGATTGATGCTATTCTCATTCTGGATCCCTTGTTTACTGAAGTGTTCCTGTTCCATTCTTTTTACAGCATAAACTGGGGTCTAATGACTAGTTTTGTACTATATTGAAGAAGTTAAATAAAATAATAAACCACTCCACTACATAGAAGGTTTAGAGTGGCTATTAAATAGAGAAAAAATTATGCTATAGAAGTTCTCTCCAAAGTGCTAGAATCTAATTAACACTCTAAAATAACATTTGCATATCACTTTTCCAAATTGTTTTATAAACTTACTATAGAAATTTCTCACCAAAATGATGGAACCTAATTAACACCCTAAAATAACGATTGCATACCACTTTTCCAAATTGTTTTGTAAGCCTACTTCAGATATGGAATTGCAATACCATAGAACAGTAAACATATTAAACTTACACGCAAAGTATGGCTCATTATCCATCAGAACTTGAGATCTGAATAGAAAACTGATAGCATTTAAAAGCTTAATTCAGTCATTAGTGAAACTGGACAAATGTGAAAACTAAAATCACCAAATGGAAAGTAGGCAGATAATCATTAGAAAAAAATAGAATGGTAAGAGAATAAACACTGAAAACAAAATTCTGAAATGCTTTTACAAACCAGTATCAGTTGAAAATTTGTATATATAATAAGCAAAATATTTTATCTAAATCTATTCTCTAGATTCTCTAAGATCCAAGAATGTCCAGATGACTGTAATTATGTGTGCAGTACACCTTACTAGTATAGTTTTAAATTTGATACTGCAGCTTTCCTTTTTTATTAAAAGAATTTTCATCTATAATAAATTTTATCTGCCTTCCTCCACAACTGAACTATTAGACATGACAATAACTCATGTTATTGATGTTGCATTGTAGATCCAGATGTTGTATGGTAGACTTAGTTGAGACAATAGAGAAGCCACTGCTTAAAATGCTAAATTTGAAATTTTTATTGGTGCTCTAGTGGGCGAAAGAGGGACACAAAATCTTACTCTCATTATTTTCTTTTCAATCAGAAAACCCATAAAAATCAGCAGGCTGCCGGGTGCCTGTATTCCTAGCTACTTAGAAGGCTGAGATCTGAGGATCGCGGTTCAAAGCCAGCCCAGGCAGGAAAGTCCGTGAGAGTCTTATCGCCAATAAACCCACTAGAAAACCGGAAGTGATGCTGTGGCTCAAGCGGTAGAGCGCTCTCCTTGAGCTGAAGAGTTGAGGGAAAGTGCTCAGGCCCAGAGTTCAAGCCCCACAGTCGACCAAAAAAAAAAAAATCAGCATGCTAAATTAAGAAAAGATTGCAATACAAATAAAGGTATACACAGAAGAGAAAATGTTTCTACAGTCCACCTGTCACTTTCCATTATTGCCAAATTCTCTCCAGTGTTTCCTAACAGCTATGATGAAATTGTATTAAAGCCCTGTGCTCAAAGGAACAAAAGTTGAAGAATACAGATGTCAGAAATCTTACTGGTTTGTTTTTTTTTTTCCTTCTGAGTAGAGACCAAAAGGAAACACGTTCTTATTTCAAAGAATAAATGTTATTCTGTTGGATATATACTTTCCTTTCATGTCAAAGCCTTAATTACATCATTAATAATTTTTAATAAGTGAAAATACTGTGCAGAGGGGTTACAGTTGCATGAGCAACATTTCTTATCAAGCATTGTTGCCTCCTCCTTTGTTTTTCCTACCATCCCTTCCCTCCCATCTCCACAACTACACATAATTATGTGGACATTCATTGCCTGCAAGGCTTGTTTTTTTTTTTTTTTTTTGTCGGTCATGGAGATTGGACTCTGGGCCTGGGCAATGTCCCTCAACTCTTTAGCTCAAGGCGAGCAGTCTACCACTTGAGCTACAGCGCCACTTCCGGTTTTCTGGTAGTTTCTTGGAGATAAGAGTCTCAGGGTCTTTCCAGCCCGGGCTGGCTTTGAACTGCAATCTCAGATCTCAGCCTCCTGAGTAGCTAGGATTACAAGCGTGAGCCACCAGCGCCCGGTTTCATTAGACATTTTTGATCATTTAGTTTACTCTAACTGGACCACTTGTTGAAAGAAATAATTTTTAGTATAGTCCTCTGCTCTACCAGCTTAGCTACCAAAGGAAGCTTTTTTGTCTTTGAGGGGGTAAGCAGGGGATAGGAAAGGTGGAACAAAGGGTGAACACATACAATGGTGGTGCTCACTAGACACTATGTGGGAAATGAAATATACAACAAGTGTCTGGACAAGACGGAAAAACTGGGAGAGGGCAAGAGAAGAGGAGACATGCTTCAAAAAGAATTGTAATCATTAGCTGACCCATGCAACTGTAAGCCCTCTATATATCACCTCTACAATAACAACAAAAAAATAAGTAAATAATTTTATAATCCTTTCATAAATTTACTTTGCTTTATTAGGTTATTTGGATGAAAGCACTTACTTATTGAGATATAACAAATGGAAGAAAACAATTGCCAAACCATACTTAAGGTTACAGAATTATCATGTCTTTATAATGCTTGCTTGCCCCCCCAAAACAATAACTTACATCATTTTATTTCAGAATCCCCAGCCCAGAATGGTGCCTTGTATGCAATAAATGATG
This sequence comes from Dipodomys spectabilis, assembly GCF_019054845.1. Lineage (NCBI taxonomy): Eukaryota > Metazoa > Chordata > Mammalia > Rodentia > Heteromyidae > Dipodomys > Dipodomys spectabilis. The sequence continues at coordinate 3,699,155 of NW_024870758.1, read as the reverse complement.
AATAAATGCTAACTGAAGTGAATTAGACATAATTGAGGTTAACAGATATATTACATCTAAGACAAGTCTCTTAACACAGAGAGAGCAGATAAAATCTGTGGAAAAACTAAAATATACCAACATCAATATATCTGACCAAAGTCCTATGGTGGTAAGTTATTAGCAACAACATTAGTTTTGAATCAGACAGAGATGTGATCGAATTCTAGCTTGTTCTGACTAGTTGTGGGTCTCTAGACAAGTTATTTTATCTCAAATATTGTATTGCTCATATAGAGATGTGAATTATTTCTACATCAATGGAACGATATGATGAATCAATGGAGTGATAATAAGGTAACAGGCACACAGCCAGAGCTCACTATATGTAGATAACCAACGTGGCAATGGTGGTGATGACAACCCTTATTCATGTCTTGAGATTTCCTCCAAGTTAATTGTAAATTGAAATAATGAAATCTAGAGAAAACTATTTTCACATAGGAGAAAGACAGAAGTAAGTCTAGAAAAGATAGGCCTAAAGAATGTATTGATGTAAAGCTTTGTAAAATGCCTTCTGATTTGTCATGATGTTTGCTTAGGCAATTGAATTTGCCTGTCCATAATCCCATTCCTGCTTGGGCTTCTCTCTTAGTATATATTCCCTCAGGGGTTGATGCTAAGACTAAATGTTAGATGTCAGGAAAGCCGTATCAAAAAGAACAATTTTCTTTAGGCACTTTCATTTAGGTAATCACTGAAAGTGCCAAGGCACATGCAGAAAAAATTTATAGAACAGTTAAATTGCCATTCCTTACACCTCCTGGAATATACAAGAGCAAATCTGTCTACATGTGACCAACTAAGGTAATATAGATAGTGCCGTCTAGGCCTCCATAAAACTATGAAAACTAGTGTGACAGTCTGTGCACGGGATCTGCTTGCTTATGGACATGGTCCCATGTGACTTTAGTTTGTGAATATCAGCCAAGCTCAGGAATTTGTGAAATTTATGAAATTTCACAAACTGTGAAATCTTAATCTGTACATGCAGCCAAAGCTTAGTTAACATACAAGATCTACACTGAGCATATGAAACCCACCCCTGGACATCTAGGACCCATAGGGTACTCATTTCCAGCTAAGAAGTAATTGTTCAGTGTTTTTGGCCAGGTTGAGAGAGAAATTCCTAAAATTTTGTGTATATAAAATTTCAGGGAAGGAAGGCATAGTAGTAGAAAAACAAAGAAGGGGGTAACAATGCTGGATAAGAAGTGTACTCATCACCTTATTCATATAAGTGTAATCCCTCTGTACAGCATCTTTACATATTTTTTTAATTAAGCAACATAGAAAGAGAAATCAGTCCCACTTAGTCATCTATTGCTTTTCCTAAAATCTCAAGCCTGTCAAAAATGATTATGGTCCATTCTGTCCAACAGGTATATTGAAATAGAAGAAGACTATCTGTGCTAAATCTGCCTCAAAAATACAAAAAGTTTCAGAGTTACAGAAAGCAATATTGTTTCTCTAACTTAAACATTCTCCAATATTTTTTCACTATTCAGTTATTCCAATGGAAAGACTATCCTGACAATTGTTTTGCTTCTGGCAGAATTTTTTATTCCTATATGTATGAAGGAATAAGTAAGTAAACAGAGAAAAATATTAAAACTTTCAATGTTAATCTATATTTTAAAACACAAGCATGTCTTGACAAACTTTTGAATACAGAATGCCTGAAGTTCATAAAATAAATTTGAACCTGATTACATTACTGTTTCTAATTTATTTTTCCCTCAAAAATTCTACCTTTGAGTTCTTATTTATTATGGGTTTTATTCAATTGAGTACCCAGGCAGAAAATACAATAAAGCTTTACTAATTTCGTAAAATATTGAAACACTGACACTGCAAATAGAATTTTGCTATCTTTATGTACTTCAGGGTCTATCTTATAGTTTAATCTAAAAACCTATTTAAGGAATGCATCAATCCTAGGCCTTGTTTTTTTTTTTTTTTTAGAAAAAATTATGTTCAGTGTCTTAGGAAGAAATATTTAAAATTTAGAAATACTATTTTCACTTGTTCAAAAGTAAAAAGAGAAATTCACAAAGAAAGTTTACCATTTAAGAAAGCAGTTTATTAATACAATATATTTTGATCAATGTCACCCATTTCAACCCTGTCACCCATCCTTCTCCTACTTACCCCTTCCCTCTCTTCCCAATTGTCAATACATGAGATTCTTGTCTATATTTTCCCCCTCCTCTCCTCTTCATTTGTCTATTCTTTTCTCCTTAATAACACTGTACCCCTTTTGAATTCCCACTTCTTGGTGATATATTTGTATGCATTAACATACCACCCCACTTATTTCTGTATAAGTTTATAAGCTAAATCTAGCCTCCATATATATCCTTTGGCTTTCTGGGTTTGCCTTGCTTTCTTTAGATTTTGAATAAGTTCACTGTTAATTCAGTCAAGTCTGTAAAAGAATATTCCATTAAAGAAGGAAGATTGTTGAAGATGATCACTGGACCAAAAGGCATTTATGAAAACTTAAAAAAAATACCATCTGATCTGCCAGTGTGCTTGCTTTGGCTTCTAGAATTACCTGCCATGGTCCTAATTTTGCTTGAGCTAGACTTGCATTAGAAAGTATCCCAAGCAATTTCTCTCCCATGGAAGTTAGCTTATTTATTTTAGTGTTTACATACCTATTTTAGTATATTCTTAGTTTTTTTCAGTAACCTCTATACCATTGTCATAGTAATTACACTAGTTTACGTTGCCCCCAACCATTATGAGAGTTGTCCCCCCAATCCTTGCCAGCATTTATTATTGTTTCTATTCTTGATGACTGCCATTTTTACAGGGTGAGATAGGTTCTTACTGTAATTTCTATTTGCATTTTATTATGGCTGAGGAAGTTGATCATTCCTTTGTGCATTTATTCCCCACTTGTACTTCATTTGTGAACTATTCAATCTATTTGTTCATTTCCTAATTAGATTTTTTTGTTATTTGATTTGCTATTTCTGTATATATTCTACATACTAATACTTTATCAGATATCACCTAGTAAAGGTAATTTTCTTTTTCTGCGGATTATTTCTTCATTCTGGTCATTTTTTCCACTGGTGTGCAGAAGTTATGAAATTTGTTAACTTGTTTGTGTTTGTTCTTATTTCTTAAGCAAGTGGAGTCTAATTCAGAAAATCATTGCCTATGTTGATGATATTCAAAAATATTCCATAAGTTTTCCTGTAGTAGTTTCAATGTACAAAGTCTAACATTAAGATAATTTAACTTTGAATTGATTTTTGCACAGGATGAGGTATGGGATTATCATTTTTCTCTTCTGCATGTGAATATTCCATTTTTCCAACATCATTTGTAAAAGAGACTGTCTCATATGAAAAATATAGTTTAATTTTCAATGTTAGGTCATTGTCAATATTCTGCCTTCGTTTTCTTTCCATTATATGACTTAATTTTCTATACAGTCTGGAAAGGAAAATATTATTATAGTGAGGAAAAGATTTATGTCAGTCTCTGAAAACCTTTGCAATATTATAAAGATGTATTTATATGTGATTCTAATGTATCCACATTGAAATCAATCATAGACACTGCACATCAAAATGTGGTAATGGTTCTTTGGGATATGATATAATGTGCTTCCACAATATTTTATTTAATTATAGTTCTACACATTGTCGACAAGTGTGAGAAAATAAAACTAGCTCAATTGTTTGGTTTAACATTGGTCATTAGTCTAGTGTTCTTCATTTTTTCTTTTCCATTTGAAAAGGAGATGAGAAGTTTCTTAGCATGTATACATTTAGAAGCTAAAATACAATTTCATTTAATTTTTCACAGAACAATATTTGATTCCACAGAGCCCACTAAACAAATCATAATGGAAAACTTTGAAACTTCATGAAGAACCTGAATTATTGGCTTTAGACCAACAGAAATTTCAACAAAGAATACATTAAGTATATTGCAAAATGCTCAAGGGCACAAAACATGAAACTGTATTGCAGTTAGGATAATGGACTATCTCGGACTTCCTTGAGTGATTTTCAAGCCATGTGGCCAAGGATCTGGCTCTGGGACAAACTCTACAAATGGCTATGTTCCTCTTTGGTGTAAATAAGTATGGAAGTGATTCCAGATCCTAATACTGGCTGAAACTTCAAGTGCCAAGATAAATATTTCAAAATGTGTTCATTTGTGTCTGGTTTGGAAGTAAAATCTGGCTAAGGTACAAAGAATAAGACATTACCCTCCCCCACAGTGTAATCCCCGCTTTCACTATATTTGATGTCAGTATAACTTGTGGAGCAGATGAGGACAAACAAGTCGTTTAAGGATTCAGGTGGACCTGTTGCAACAATGAGAAGTACAAAATGTCATGTCAAAAACGAGATTTACAATGTCGGTGTGGGGGGGAGGGAGGGGGGGAAAGACTGGGTGGGGGGGAGGGGGGAGGCTGGGAAGGGAGGTGAAGGGTAAACAAAGGAGGAGGCTGCAATGCTTGGTAAGAAATGTATGCATTATCCTGCCCATGTAATTGTAACCCCTCTGTACAGTATGTTCTCAAATAAAATAAAATAAAATAAAATTTAAAAAAAAAGAATAAGACATTAACCCTCTAACTTGCTACTTAAACAATTTCTCTTAATATTAGTAAAAATATCATATGTAATCATATATGTTATGTATAATTACATATGCTTATTTTCTTATATAAAAGTGAGATTAAAATACTAAATTTATTGTAAGTCCAGGCAAGGTAACTCAAGCTTCTGCTTTTTTTTTTAACTAGTGGAAATACCATACAGAGGGGTTACAATTACATGGGCAAGATAACGAGTACATTTCTTATCAAGCATTGTTGCCTCCTCCTTTCTTTCCCCTTCCCATCCCTTCCCAACTCGCCTCCCACCAACACTATCCCCCGACCCCCAACCCCCGCCCCCCAACCAAACTTGTAAAGTTCGTTTTTCGACATAAAGTCTTGTACATATCATTGTTGCAATGGGTCCACATGTATCCCTATTTAAACCATTTGTTTTTCCCCTTCCGCTCCACAAATTATACCAACATCAAATACAGTGAAAGCAAGGGTTATACCATGGGAGAGGGACATACAAAGCAGTAAAGAAATCATCTTATAAATATGTTAGAAACAATTGCATGAAAGCAAAAACATTTCAGTACTTGTCTTGGGGTTCATTTCACCTAACATCAACTTATCTGACCTTTTCTGCTTGTCCCAGACATATGCTAGTTATTGCAGATAAGGGAAATCATGGGACCTATGTTTCTTTGGGCCTGGATTACATCACTTAATATAATTTTTTCCAAAACTTTCCATTTCCTGACAAATGGGGCAATGTCATTCTTTCTGATGGAGGCATAGAATTCCATTGTGTATTTATACCACATTTTCTTGATCCATTCATCTACTGAGGGGCATCTGGGTTGGTTCCATATCTTAGCTATGGTAAATAATCCTGCAATCAACATAGTTGTATGTTTATTATATGCTTTAGTATGGTCTTGTTTGTGATCATTCGGGTAAATGCCCAAAAGTGGGATTGCTGGGTCATAGGGGAGCTCTATGTGGAGTCTTTTGAGGAACCTCCATACTACTTTCCAAAGTAGTTGAACAAGTTTACACCTCCACCAACAATGCAGTAGGGTTCCCTCCTGTACACATCCCCTCCAGCATCTGTTGTTGTTAGAGTTCTTGATTATAGCCATTCTAAGTGGGGTGAGGTGGTATCTCAATGTTGTTTTGATTTGCATTTCTTTTATGGCTACAGAGGTTGAACATTTCTTCATGTGTCTATTGACCATCCTTCTTTCCTCTTCAGAGAAGTCTCTCTTTAAGCCTTTAGCCCACTTATTTATTGGGCAGTTGTTTCTTTGAGGATTTGTTGTTGAGGGTTTAATTTTTTGAATTCCAGGTGTATTTTAGATATGAGACCCTTGTCCATTGTATGGCCAGTGATGATCTTCTCCCAATCCATGGGCTTTCTATTGATCTTGCTAGCTATGTCATTTGCCATGCAGAAGCTCTGCAATTTCATGTAATCCCATTTGTCCAACCTTTCTTTGATTTCTTGTGTTTCTGGGTCTCTATTAAGAAAATTTCAGCCTGTGCCAAGGAGACTAGGGTTTCTCCTATTCCACCCAGCAGAATGTCTGCTTTGAGTCCAAGGTCTTTGATCCATTTGGAGTTGATTCTAGTGCAGGGTGATATATAAGGATCTAGCTTTAGTTTTCTACAAGTAGTTAACCAACTTTGCCAGCACCATTTTCTAAAGAGGCTTTCTTCCATTCTATTATTTTTAGCTCCCTTATTGAAGATTAGATGTCTATAGGTCTGTAGGTTCATTTCTGGGTTTTCAATTCTATTCCATTAGTCCTGAGGTCTGTTCTTGTGCCAGTATCAAGCTGTTTTGATTACTATGGCTTTGTAGTAGAGTTTGAAATTTGGTATTGATATTCCTCCAGCACTGTTCTTTCTGTTAAGTTTCATTTGTGCTATTTGGGGTCTTTTATTGTTCCACATGAATTTTTGGATTGCCTCTTCTACTTACTTGAAGAATGAAGTTGGAATAATTATAAGTATCACATTCAATTTGTAGATAGCCTTGGGAAATATTGCCATTTTCACGATGTTGATCCTTCCAATCCAGGAGCATGAAAGGTTTTTCCATTTTCTAAGTTCTGTTTTGTTTTCATTTTTCAGGTTTTCAATGTTTTCATCATAGAGGTCCTTCACTTCTTTGGTTAAGTTAATTCCTAGGTATTTTATTTTTTGTGGGGCTATTACGAATGGAGTTGCTTTCCTGATTTCAACCACACTTTTCTCATTGTTGGCATACAGAAAAGCCATTGATTTTTGAGGGTTAATTTTATACCCTGCTACTTTGCCAAAGTTTTGAATCAGCTTGAGTAATTTAGGAATGGAGTTCATGGGATTCTTTAAATATAAGATCATATCATCTGCAAAGAGGGAGAGTTTTACTTCATCTTTCATTATTTGGATTCGATTTATGTTTGCTTCTTGTCTTATTGCTATGGTTAGGCATTCTAATACTAGATTTAAGAGAAATGGAGAGAGTGGACATCCTTGTCTAATTCCTGAGTTAAGAGGAAATGGCTTTAGTTTTTCACCATTAAGTATAATGCTGGCTGTAGGTTTGTCATATACAGCCTTTTTTGTATTGAGGAATGTTCCATGGATTCCTAATTTTTCCAGAACCTTCATCATAAATGGGTGTTGGATCTTGTCAAATGCTTTTTCTGCATCTATTGAGATAACCATGTGATCCTTATCCTTGCTCTTGTTGATGTGATGAATTATGTTTATTGATTTGCACATATTGAAACAGCTCAAGCCTCTACTTCTGTCTCAGGAGTCAGACATTGAAAAGATCATGGTTTAAGGTCAAATAAAAAGGTATAGAGACCGAATATCAAGAAACAACATGTCTACTCAGAGGTACCTTTAGCAGAATAAATGTTAGACCAACCTGGGTTTATTAGACCATATCTGAGAATGTAGAACAAAAAGGGCTGGGCATATGGCTCAAGTGGTAGAGTGCTTGACTAGCCAGCACAAGGCTCTGAGTTTAAACTCCAGTCTTCTAAAAAGAAAACTTTTACATTTTATAGCACATACAACAAATTATGTCTTATATTATATTACAGTATCTTGTTAAATGCCATCTAATATTATATTTAAATCAATAACATTATATACCTGTTGAATTTACTTTGCAATGTTTTCTTAGCTTAGACATTAGCTTATGAAGTGTGGAACTATTCCTACTTAGGCAAATGCAATAAATCAGGGACTGAGATGCAGAATATTCTTGGCCTTGAACTTTTATTCAGAATCAACTACCAAGAAAACGATACTCGCTCCTTGACAGACTCCTGAGCATGGGTTTACTTTCATTATTCTTTCCCTGTGCTGTTCTTTATGACATCTTGGTTTTGTCCCTGGAGCCATTCTCAACACTCAAGTATCTTTTAACATATTTAACACACTAGTACTCATCCAAAAATGGTTTACCTTCTTGACTGAATACACATTGCCTTTAGCAATGAAATTTCTGAACAGAACAAAAATTATATTCTTTGCATGCTAAAGGTAATGCTAGCTCAGAGACAAGGCTATCCTTTTAGCATTATCAATTTATCAGTTTTCAGTACTCTCCCCTTTTAAGCCACCTTGTCCCAATTCAGATATATATTAATTTGTTTCAAAGTTACTCTATTTTTGTATTTTTTTGGATATACTTTCAATTACTGAGTTTGATGAAACTCTTGAGAAATCAAATTAAGGTTTTGAGTAATTCTTAAGCATTTTTGAATCTTGCCAATAATATGAAAGCATTTTCTTATGAAGTCTTTTCATAGTTTTGATTAGAATAGCTGATTCTATAACATTGAAGGAGCTTATGAAATACTTGTGGAGATAAGGACTCTAAGAATAAGAATTAATAACATGACTGCTCATCACAAAATGATTTAAAGGAAATATCCCATAAAACCATGGTAACTGTTCAATATAAACAAAAGGTGAAAATGTACCAAAATTAAAGGGCAGTAAACACCAATAACTGAGTTTTGGTTAAAATAAAGTAAATCGTTGGTATCCATGGATTTAGTCATTAGACTACTATTTTTTTAAATGAATACTTAGCATGCATAGTATTCAGTAATCTAAAATTATTTACTACAATTGAGATTATACATACAAGAAGTGTGAGCTCCCATAACTTTTATTCACACAAAGTAGGCTATATCACTAACACAAATATTCCTACTGTATTTAATAATACTGCTCACCAAAAACAGATCATATTCCTTACTCTTCATCTTGAATACTGAAGATGCTTGATTTATTTTTCCCCTAAGGCCACCCAACTTCCCAGAGAGATATTCCATCTTTCAACAAATCTAAGATTTTCACATGATTACTAAAGTTTGGCACCATTTGCTTTTGGGGAGGTTTATTTCACAAAACTCCAGGCAGGGATACATTCATCAACTTACACAATGATTTAAACACAACCGATAGCACAGACTGACAGAGAACTTCTCCACATTAATGGATCTGTGTGATATGTATGCACAAATGTAAAGCTTTTGTTTTTCAAATTTGTAATATTTTTTGTTCTGTGATTATTTTTATATTTTTCAGGTATTTTTTCTCTCTCTCTGTCTGTCTCTCTGTCTCTGTCTCTGTCTCTGTCTGTCTCTCTCTCTCTGTTGGTCATGGGGCTTGAACTCTGGGCTTGGGCGCTGTCCCTGCATTTTCAGCTCTACTGCTTGAGCTCTACCGCTTGAGCCATAGAGCCACTTCCAGTTTTCTAGTGGTTTATTGGTGATAAGAGTCTCAGGGACTTTCCTGCCCGGGCTGGCTTTGAACCGCGATCCTCAGATCTGAGCCTCCTGAGTAGTTAGGAGCCAGGCATGAGCCACCGGTGCCTGGCTCTTTTCTCTCTTTTTTATTTTGGTGATATTGGTGCTTGAATGGAAACTTTCATACTTGCTAGGTAGACACTATATCACTAGATGCATATTCCCAGATATCTGGTGGTTTAAGCATTTTTCAGGTAGGGCATTTGGATTTATACTTGGGGCAGGCCTGAGATGATAATACATTCTACCTATTCCTACTACATAGCTGGTATCACCAGCGTGAAACACCATATCCAACTTATAAATTAAGAGCAGCTCCTGCTAACATTATGCCCAGGCTGGCCTCAAATTGTGATCCTCAGAATCTTCCCCCTTGAGCTATGATGAGAAGCATGAACCATCAAAGCCAGCTAGATTGTTTGTTTATGTATAATTTTAATATGCTGAGTAAAAACCATGTATAATGATTTCGCACATGAGCTTTTCTACAGTATTTTTACCAAGTATTGAACAACATTTAACGTTTCATGGAAATATTGACTGCAAAGAATATGCTGGGAGACATCATTACAAATATCAGTATTTTATGTACATGTAATTTTTCTGAACCTTAACATTAACTCTATTTATCTAGCTCCAAAATGGCAGAATCCATTCCTCCTTGTCTTGCCATGGTACAGAATATACACTCCATAAATATCTGTTGAATAAATGAATACTTAACAAAGAAGGTTTATTCTCATTATTAGGTTTTTTTCCTGAAATATAATAATAATAGGTACAGGCTTATGAAAGTGCCATGATTTCAATTTGAAGGAAAGATTATAGTTGTCGGAAGCCAAGAGTTGAGTCTCTCAACATAATAGGCTTGACTATCTCACTGGAACATCTTGAGGCTGTTTACAGAATCCAACCTTTTCACCCTGCCCTAAGCAAACACCCTGCAGCTGCTAAAGACCTACCACCTTTTCACCTTGCCCTAAGCAAACATCCTACAGCTGCTTCGGCCAATGAAAAAGCTTCCTTAACAGCCAATGAAAAAGCTTCCTTATTCCAAGCATATAAATACCCCTGTGTGAAAAATAAAAATTGGCAGCTTGATCAGAACCCTTGTCTTGCTTTCATTCTTCGTGTCTCTTGTCCCTTCATTCCTTCTTGCTTAGGTTCATTGCCCTCATTGAAGTCCTGCGGGTCAGGACATATAGTCACAACGCCCAAGGATCACAAAAAGTAAAATTGTGGAACATATATCATATCAGGCAATTTCATAATAAGTCCAGCCTTCCTCTTACAAGTGTAGCAGAACCATAAGTAGTCATTTTAATTAAAAGATAAACTGAGATGAAAGAATCGTAATTGGGATATCCCAAGTTAGCTAATCATTTAAACACAGGCCTATCTATTAATATCACTTATTGTTAATGTATTAAATAGTTAATGTGCAATCAAAGAATTAAGATATGTTATTTTAATAGTAAAATAAAATGAACACAAATAAATTGTAATGTTTCTTCTATCCTTTCCAAATAATTTAATGCTTAATCTTTTTTCATAAGCAATACTGACTACATTGAGAAAATGTTGAAACACATTAAACAAACACAACTATGATACCTTATTCTGTGTGTGTGTGTGTATGTGTGTGTGTGTGTGTGCAAATTACAGTAAATTCATAAATAGGAAATCTGGGTTCACAGATTTAGATGGACCTTGTCCTCACTGTTCGATATCAAAGAGTTAAATCATTGAATAATTTCACATAGCCAATATCCATATCTGTTTCCTATGCGGATATCAACATTCTAAGCTGAAGTAAAAGCTACATATTTTGAAACACTGAATGTCAAGGAATTTTTTCCACAATATCCTTTCAATGAATATTCACTTTAAAGAGCTCCAGGATGAGATTTAGCAAACAAAATATATCACTAAGAAACCATGGCTAAAGTTTTTGTAGTAAACAGGGTCAATTTGGAAGATACAAGCAAATTATAAATAGGTTCTGCTTTTGCTCCAAATAAATTATTATAACAATGGTAAAGAACAAATGAAAGATATACAAGTTTAAAAGATATATGACATCCATCAGGCACTGGGATAGCTAACTCATGTATTCCTAGCTTCTTCTTACGATAAGAGTGGAAAGACTGAAGTTCAAGACTAGCCTAGGCAGAAAAGTTCAAGAGACTCTATCTTCCTAATAACCTGCAAAAAGCAGGACTGGAGGTATGGTTTAAGGTATGGTATTAACCTAGCAAGTGCAAGGTCCTGAGTTCAAACTCAGATACAACCATCACCACACACACACACACACACACACACACACACACACACACACACGACATCTTAAAGCCAAAAATTACTAGAGACCTACAGAACTAAATCCCAATAACTTTAAAATGTAACTAGACCATACCCTCATTAAATGATATAATGCAAAAGGGAACATAAAAGCTGTACATGAGAAATGTTAAACACTTTCAGAAGAAATTAAGGTGTATTGCTGTCGTCTTTGATGTTCCTCTCATCTCTACTTAAATGCAATTTAAATGTATTACTATACATCAACCCAAGTCAGCCTAGTAATTTCTTTAAAAATTTCTCCCATTCAAAATTTATACAGACTCTACAATGACTTACAGGTGTTTTACAAAGACATTTATCTTTGAATGTTTTGAATGTTTAAACTTAAAAAGGAAAAAAAATAGAGGCTCTTACCAGAGAGTAAAGCAAATATTTTAAACCAGTCTTCATAAGTGAATTTATATTTAAACAGAGCATTTTCTTACTCATGAATCACCAATCCAATGATGTAATTTTCCCACCTACATGTAGTAGAATTTTTAGTATGTATGGCTCCAGGTTTAGGCATCATCTAGTTAAGTTTATTGATCATTTAGTGATAACAGATACTTAAATGCCAAAAAGCAAACACTTAGTCTATGAAGAAGACACACCATACCTAAGAAGTAAGATACACATAGTTATTCATTAGTCTGCTAGGGCTGTCAGAACAAATGCCTTTAGCAGTAGAGGTTCCTTTGCTTAGGTCTGGGTGAAGGGGGAAGTGTTCACAGGGTTGGATTTCCTGAGGCCTTTCTCTTTGTCATGTAGGTGGCCTTCTCACTGGTCATTCTTTTGAACTGGATCTACAGGTGCCATTAACTAAAATTCTATTCTTATAAGGCTACAGTCAGTTTAGTCAGGGCCTCATCCACCCTCATATCTTTATATTAATTAGTCATACTTTAAAGCCTTGTATTTTAGGAAACTTCCCTGCCACATAAACTATGCCACTAATCCTCCTTATTATAGGTTTATTTTATTTAACTGTATTACTATTATTATTTTAAATTTAATTTTACTGTCAAGGTGATATATGGAGGGGTAACAGTTACATAAGGTACTAAGTACATTTCTTGTCAAACATTATTACTCACTCCATTTTTCTCCAACTATCACTTCTCCGCAAAGCCCCTCCAAGTTGTAAAGTTCATTTCCAACGTGTTGTTTGGTGAGTACCACTGTTCAATTGGTTCACCCTTTGTCCTTGGTCTCAGCATTTTGTTGTCCCTCTTCCCTTCCCTAATTCAGATAAATATATATATATTACACAAGGTACCAAAATCAAATACAGTAACAACAAGGGATAAACCATAGGGAGCTTAAGAGAAAAATGCAAGAAGAAAGAAATAACTTCACATAGTACATTAAAAATGTAAACAACAAAGAAAAACCTCTTGTTTCCATACCTTGGAGTTCATTTTGTTTAGCATCATCTTATATGGCCATATGTACATGGTTATTGAGCCTTTGTGATCCTCTTCTAAGACTACCCTAGACATATACTAATTATTATAAATGAGGAAAACCATGGAGCCTATGTTTCTTTGGATCTGGCTTACTTCTCTCCCCTGTGATTCAGAAATCTCACTTTTGAGCATTTACCCAATGACCACAAACAATGTCATACCAAAGCTACCAGCATAACCACATTCATTGCAGCATTATTTACAATGACTAAGATACAGCCAAGCCCAATGTGCTCAGTAGATGAACAGATCAAGAAAATGTAGTTTGGAGTCAGAGGAAGATGGTGGAGGAGAAGCTGGAGGCTAAATAAGCTCACACATAGAAAGCAGTTTTAGTGTTCCAGTAAACAGTCCTAGGCCAGAGAATTACACCAAGTATGCCATCACAGTACAGAGAGTTTGGCCAGAGAAGGAAAATCCAGGGAAGGAGACAGATCTGAGCACTTGCCAGTAGCCTTGGCTGCTACTGCAGCCACAGCAGCAGTAGCAGCCATACCTACAACAGAGAGAGTCTGGGACAAAGGCTCCAGATGCAGTGGGCAAGCGGATTCTACTAAACATCAGAAAGAACTGACAAGGAGCAGATATCTTCATCCTACAGATTGCAGACCAGAGACAACCCAGGAACCAAGACTCCAGCGTGAGTAGAACACTGACCTCCTCACTCCTTCTCAGGGAGCAGAGGAGAGAAAGCCACACCCCCCTCCTCCACCATCAGAGATCTCCAACTTTGATACTGACACAGGCCCAGCTGAGGAGCTAGCTCCAACTCAGGCCTTGGAGGAAAACAAAAGAGTCATTTATCAGGTCACAGGAACCTGACCTGACCTGTCAGGCTCAGCTCCACCCAGGGGAAAGTCACCCCACCCAGGCAAAGAGAGCTCCACCACCCAGAGAAGTGACTTTCTTCACTGGGTAAACAGAGCCAGAAGTTGCCCCTCCCTACAGCAGCCTAGACAATCAATTCAAATTCAGTAAACATAAACCCTGAGAATGACTCCAGGCTGGACTCTGTGAATGCCTCAGAAGCTAGTCCCTCAGGGAAAAGCTACTGTTTGCTGAAAGGCCTCAACCCTACCCAGAACCTAGCTTCATCACAGCATCTACAAACTAGAGAAAACAGCCATCTCCCTCTTTTGTGATACTCAAAGCAGATCTCCCTCCCACTGAACTAGCCTGAGAGGAGGATCACAAAATCCTGGGTAAAGCAGAGCATTTTTCTGCCTGCTCAAACTGATGTAAGAAACCAATCAAGCCACAGGAAAACCAAACACCACAAGCAGAGCAGAGACTCCACCAAGAGACTGGTCAAAGACACAGGGGAGATACAAGATTTTCCCATTCCCCACCCCACCAAAAAGAAATCAAAGAATTCTCTTTATAGTTTAAATGTGTGTGTGTGTGTGCTTTTTTTTTTTTAATCTCTACTGACCTTTTGGTCCTTTTTTCCCCTTTTGTCTTTTTCATTCTTTTCATTTTTTTCTTCTCTTTCTTTCTTTTTTGCATGATTTAATTGCTGTTCGCTCATCCACAGATATATACCGGTCATCGGTTATTAGACCTTATCCACCATTGTGTACACACTTAATCCAGAAATTTATTACGCAATTCAAAACTTCGTAGGCTTAAATTCTTTAATAGCAGTATTATCTCTTTATACCTATATAATTTTTTTATTGTGAAAATACTGTACCGAGGGTTTACAATTACATGGGCAATATAATGAGTACATTTCTTATCAAGCATTGTAGCCTCCTCCTTTGTTTCCCCGACCCATCCCTTCCAATATAATTTTTTAAGAATGTTTTTGTTTTGATATCTCCTTTCTATCCTTCCCCTCCTCTCATCCTATTCTTTTCTTCTCTCATCCTTTAAACTTAGATAATTTTTATGTTTCACTTTTTAAATTTAAATTTTTGTTTTTCCATTTTTCTTGTATCTTTTTTAAAATCTCTCTCCTATCATTCTGTCCAATCCATTTCCCTCTTTGAGATTAGGACATGGTTAACTTCACTCTCCTTTTACCTCTCCACATCCCTCTAAGCCTATTTTTCCCCACAGTTCTTCATAAGCATAAAAATTTCTGGTTTGCCAAATTCTTCTTTGCTGTTCTTAACCCATTAATCCATAGTTGTTTGATGTTGAATAGGTTATATCTGTTGAACTAGATTGGATCTGCAGGCTTTTGCCTGTGCAACTACAGGACTTTGGTAGGTGCTTGCCTTAAAATAGTGATCTAGCACAAAATAGGTGTTACTTTCATACCAAATGGGCAGAACAACAAACACAAGAAAAATGGCAGGTGGGAGTTTCTCAAATCTCACTCATGATAATCAGAAAATGAATAATCCAGAGGAGAGTTCCCAAAAAGCTCTACAAACACTACTGGTAAACATGGTGAAAGAAAAGATTGAAAATCTGCAAAGGACTCAATGTGAGCGTGATAGGGAGCGAGAGGAGGCAAACCAAAGATCAATACAGGAGTCTCATGAGCATGAGGAAGTTACCCAAAGATTGATACAGGAATTGCTTGAGCAGGTTGAGAACAGTCAAAGAGAAAGACAGGAATTGCGTGAGCACGGTGAGAATAGTCAGAGAACTACAGGAATTGGGTGCACATGAGGAAGCTAATCAAAGAGTAATGCAGGAATTGTGAGAGAGGGATGAGAATAGACAAAGGTCAATAGAGGCATTCGTGGAATCCATAAACGGAGAGCTGAAAGAAGTCAGGGAGACCACAAAGGGAATGCTGAATGGAGCCCAACAGAAGGAATGGCAGTCCAAGGAAACCATAACCAATCAAGTAAGTGATTTGAGAATAAACACTGAACACCAAATTAAGGAAGTAAAGAAGTTCATACAAGATCTAAAACAAAGCTCTAACAAAGAATTTGAAGTCATCAAAGCTGACCAATTAGAAGGAAAAGAAATAAAAAAACAAAGTAGACAATCTTGACAATAGGTTAGAGCATGCAGAAGAGCAGGGATTGAAGACAGCCTAGATATTACAGAGAAAGAACATACAACTATCCAAGACAAATACAAGAAATATGATAGATCTATTCAATATTTGGAAGACACCAACAGGAGGCCTAATCTGAGGATAATGGGTGTAGAGGAGAACCTAGAGACAGAAGTTAGGAAATTTGTTTACAGGATTCTAGCAAAGAACTTCCCAAACATGAAAAACGATAGGCCTATTCAAACACAAGAAGCATTTAGAACCCCAAATAGACCAGACAAGAACAGGACATCGCACCATGAAATTATAATCCACCCAGGATCAATTCAGACCAAAGAAAAGATCCTTAAAGCTGTCATGGAGAAAAGATCAATCACCTATAAAGGGAAACCAATTAGAATCACCTGAGATTTCTCAGCAGAGACAATTAAAGCAAGAAGAGCCTGGAAAATGATGTATGCCATGGCCTAAAGACAAACAGCTATCAACCAAGAATACTCTACTGAGATAAACTCTCCTTCATAACTGAAGGTCAAATAAAAACCTTCCATAGCAAAGAAAAATTGAAACAATATATCTCCACCAAATCAGCCCTACAAAAGATACTTAAAGATGTTCTACACATAGAAAACCAACAAGACCACAATAAAGGCCAAGAAACCACACCCAAACTGAGAATCCAAGAACATAGGAAGAAGCCAGTTGCCGCAGCCCCCAAGAAAGTGGATAAAATGGCAGGAACTCCCAAATACCTCTCAGTCCTATCTATCAACATTAAGAGACTTAACTTTCCAATGAAGAGGCATAGATTGTTGAGTTGGATTAAAAAGCAAGATCCCTCTATCTTCTGCCTTCAGGAGTTACACCTTGCCCATAAAAGCAAACACATTTTGAAAGTGAAAGGCAGGAACAAAATCTACGAAAAAAATGACCCCCATGAACAGGCAGGAGTTGCAAACCTAATATCAGATAAAATAGACTTCAGATTAAAATTATTGAGAAGAGATAAAGAAGATCACTACAAACTAACTGAGGGATCTCTCCTTCAGGAGGATATAACAATTCTAAATATCTATTTGCAAAACAACAGAGCATACAAATTTATCCAAGAAACACTACTTTCCTTCAAAGCTCACATAGATCCACAGCCATTAATTGTCGGGGACTTTAACACACTATCCCTACTAGATAGATCAACTTGGCAAAACTCAACAGAGAAAACACAGATCTAAACAACCTCATGAATCAACTAGATTGAACAGACATCTACAGAACATTTCACCCAGCAGCATCAGAATACACGTTCTTCTCAGCAGCACATGGAACATTTTCCAAAATAGACTGCATTTTAGGTAACAAAGCAAACTTGTCCAAATTCAGCAACATTGAAGTTATACCTTGCATTCTCTCAGACAACAAGGGAATAAAATTAGAACTCAACACGAAAAGCCACCGAAGAAAGTTCGTTAACACATGGAGGCTGAACAACACACTGCTGAATCATGAATGGGTCATGGAAGAGATTAGAAATTAAATTCAAATGTTCATGATATTCAACAAAAATGAACACATAAATTACCAGCTCCTTTGGGAGACAGCCAAGGCAGTACTCATAGGCAAGTCTATATCTCTGACTTCTTACATAAACAACTTGGAGAGATCTGAAACTAATAATTTAATGAAACATCTGAACCTCCTTGAAAAAAGCAGCAAGATAAACCCCAATCCAGGATGCAAAGAAATAATTAAAATTAAATCAGAATTCAATGAATCAGAATCCAAAAAAACCATAGAAAGAATCAACAAAACAATGAATTGGTTCTTTGAAAAAATTAACAAAATTGACAGACCCTTAGCAACTCTTATCAGAAAAAGAAGAGAACCACACCCAAATAAATAAACTCAGAGATGAGAAAGGAAACATCACCACAGAAACAACCAAGATTCAGAACATTATAAGGGAATACTTCTCAAACATTTATGCTAATAAGTTTGAGAACTTGGCAGAAATGGACCTTTTCCTAGCAAATATCAACATGCTGAAACAAAACCAAGATGAGTTAAACGGTCTTAACAGGCCCATATCAAGCATTGAAATAGGAACAGCAATAAGAGACCTCCCATCTAAGAAAAGCCCAGGACCAGATGGTTTTACAGCAGAATTCTACAAGGCCTTCAAAGTAGAGCTCACACCAATACTCCTCCAACTCTTCAATGAAATTGAAAGAGAAAGTTCACTACCGAACTCATTCTATGAAGCGAGCATATCCTTCATCCCAAAACCAGTCAGGGACTCATCCAAGAAAGAGAACTATAGACCCATTTCTTTGATGAACTTTGATGCAAAACTTCTCAACAAAATTTTGGACAATCAACTTCAACAATTCATCAAAAAAAGTCATACTCTACGATCAAACAGGATTCAATTCAGGGATGCAAAGCTGGTTCAATATATGCAAATCAACTAATATAATTCATCACATCAACAAGAGCAAGGATAAGAACCACATGGTTATCTCAATAGATGTAGAAAAAGCATTTGACAAGATCCAACACCCATTTATGATGAAGGTTCTGGAAAAATTAGGAATCCATGGACCATTCCTCAATACAAAAAAGGCTGTATATGACAAACCCACAGCCAGCATTATACTTAATGCTGAAAAACTAAAGCCATTTCCTCTTAACTCAGGAATGAGACAAGGATGTCCACTCTCTCCATTTCTCTTAAATCTAGTATTAGAATGCCCAGCTATAGCAATAAGACGAGATGCAAACATAAAAGGGATCCAACTAGGGTAAGAAGGAATAAAATTCTCCCTCTTTGCAGATCACATGATCTTGTATTTAAAGAATCCCATGGTCTCCACTCCCAAATTACTCAAGCTGATTCAAACTTTTGGCAAAGTAGCAGGGTGTAAAATTAACCCTCAAAAATCAATGGCTTTTTTGTATATCAATAATGAGAAAAGTGTGGCTAAAATCAGTAAAGCAATCCCATTCGTAATAGCTCCACAAAAAATAAAATACCTAGGAATTAACTTAACCAAAGAAGTGAAGGACCTCTATGATGAAAACTTTAAAATCCTGAAAAAGGAAAACAAAACAGAACTTAGAAAGTGGAAAAAACCTTTCATGCTCCTGGATTGGAAGGATCAATATTGTGAAAATGACAATACTTCCCAAGGCTATCTACAAATTCTATGTGATACCTATAAATATTCCAACCTCATTCTTCAAGGAAACAGAAGAGACAAATAAAAAATACAACAAAAGACCCGAATAGCACAAACGAACCTTAACATAAAGAACAGTGCTGGAGGAATATCAATACCAAATTTCAAACTCTACTACAAAGCCATAGTAATCAAAACAGCTTGGTACTGGCACAAGAACAGACCTCAGGAGTAATGGAATAGAATTGAAAACCCAGAAATGAACCTACAAACCTATAGCCATCTATTCTTCAATAAGGGAGCTAAAATAATAGAATGGAAGAAAGCCTCTTTAGTAAATGGTGCTGGCAAAATTGGTTAACTACTTGTAGAAAACTAAAGCTAGATCCTTATATATCACCCTGCACCAGAATCAACTCCAAATGGATCAAAGACCTTGGACTATCCTTATATATCACCCTGCACCAGAATCAACTCCAAATGGATCAAAGACCTTGGACTCAAAGCAGACACTCTGCGAATATTACCGGATGGAATAGGAGAAACCTTAGGTCTCCTTGGCACAGGCTGAAATTTTCTTAATAGAGACCCAGAAACACAAGAAATCAAAGAAAGGTTGGACAAATGGGATTACATGAAATTGCAGAGCTTCTGTATGGCAAAGGACATGGGAGATCTTCACGAGCCATACAATGGACAAGGGTCTCATATCTAAAATATACCTGGAACTCAAAAAATTATATCCCCCAACAACAAATCCTCAAAGAAACAACTGCCCAATAAATAAGTGGACTAAAAGCTTAGAGAGAGACTTCTCTGAAGAGGAAAGAAGGATGGACAATAGACACATGAAGAAATGTTCAACCTCTCTAGCCATAAAAGAAATGCAAATCAAAACAACATTGAGATACCACCTCACCCACTTAGAATGGCTATAATCAAGAACTCTAACAACAACAGATGCTGGAGGGGATGTGGCCAGAAGGGAACCGTCCTGCATTGTTGGTGGAAGTGTAAACTTGTTCAACTACTTTGGAAAGTAGTATGGAGGTTCCTCAAAAGACTCCACATAGAGCTCCCCTATGACCCAGCAATCCCACTTTTGGGCATTTACCTGAATGATCACAAACAAGACCATACTAAAGCACATAATAAACATACAATTATGTTTGTTGCAGCATTATTTACCATAACTAATATATGGAACCAACCCAGATGCCCCTCAGAAGAGCAATGGATTTAGAAAATATGGTATATATACACAATGGAATTCCTTGCGTCCATCAGAAAGAATGACATTTTCCCATTTGTTAAGAAATGGAAAGACTTGGAAAAAATTATATTAAGTGAAGTAAGCCAGGCCCAATGAAACATACATCCCATGGTTTCCCTTATTTGCAATAACTAGTATATGTCTGAGACAATCAGAAAAGGTCAGATAAGTTGATGTTAGATGAAATGAACCCCGAGATTAGGACTCAAATGTTTTTTCTTTCTTGCAATTATTTCTAACATATTTATAAGATGATTTCTTTGTTGCTTTGTATGTCCCTCTTCCACGGTATAACCCCTCTTTTCATTGTATTTGATGTTTGTATAATTTTTGGAGGGGACCCATTGCAACAATGAGATGTATAAGACTTTATGTTGAAAAACAAACTTTACATCTTTGGCCAGGGGGGGGTGTCAGGGGGGTAGAGGGAGGGTGAGAGGGGGGAGATTGGAAGGGATGGGAAGGGGAAACAAAGGAGGAGGCAACAATGCTTGTTAAGAAATGTACTCACTACCTTGTGCATGTAATTGTAACCCCTCTGTACAGTATTTTCACAATATAAAAGAAATGAACTTGTTACCTGATTTATGTAACTGTAACCCCCTCTGCACATAAAATTCAAATTTTAGAAATAAAAAAAGAAAAAAAAGAAAATGTAGTATATATACACAATGGAATTCTATTCATCCATCAGAAAGAATGATATTGCCCCATAGTAGCTAAGATTACAGATGTGTGCTAAGTCTCCTGGCCCATATTTCTTGAATTTAAATAATAGTAACTTTCTAGCATTCTACTTCCCATGTAATTAGAATTACTGGCCACTTAAATAATTGTTTGAACATTATTGTAATGACTCGATTATTCACAACATCCAAGAGTACCTAGTTGGTACTAAATAAATGAGATTACTAATATCAGAATGAAACAAATGAGTTTACCAATATCAGGTTCTTCCAAATAATTCTTATGTACAATAGTAATTACATTATTTCCAGGTAAACAATAAAATTGTAAATTTTTTATTGTGAAAATACTGTACAGAGGGTTTACAAATGAGTACACTTCTTATCAAGCATTGTAGCCTCCTCCTTTATTTCCCCTTCCCATCCCTTCCCATCCTCCTCCCACCTCCCCCCACTCAACCTCCTCCCCCCCCACCACCAAAGTTGTAAAGTTCGTTTCGACATAACAACTTGTACATCTCATTGTTGCAATGGGTCCACCTGTATCCCTATTGAAACAATTTGCTTTTTCCCTTCCTCTCCACAGAAAAGGTCAGGTAAGTTTATGTTAGCGAAATGAACCTAAGATATGTATTCAAATGCTTTTTTTCTTTCATGCGATTGTTTCTAACGCATTTATAAGATTATTTCTTTGTTTCTTTGTATGTCCCTCCCCCATGGTATAATTCCTGATTTCACTGTATTTGATGTCAGTATAAAATTGTAAATTTTATCTTGGAATACCAACGTGGCATAGTGTGGATCCAGGTAATAATAATCACTAGTAAAAAGCAAAGACCTCATTCATTCACCCATTTATTTCAGTTATTCACCTATTTATTCTAATAGAGAAATCATTCAGTACCAGCAACTACAGATTCAAGAACAAAAGGATGCTACTAGCATTCAAGAGAGTCAAACCAGTGTAGAAATGTTTGTGTAAGCAAAGATCTGGAAGATTAATGTCTCACATGACTATCTGCTGAGCAGTGTTGGCTCAAAGAAGCAAGGAATACATGATATGTGCTTGGGTTAGGAAGAGCTTCACAGTAGAGGTAAAAGCAACTGAGCCTGAGTGAAAGACACTCGCTGAGCTCCAGGAGATAAGTAGAGTTCAGCTCCCTGTTGTTGAGTTCTTAAGTGACTCTCCTCCCCAGCTAGCTACAAATAATACAACCCAATGCCATTTTTCAGCATCATTACTTATGCTACCTGGATGCCCAGTCTTACAACTCACTTCATGCCTGATTCCACCCACCTTCATGCTGCATGATCTATTGAAATAGTCCTCTTCCTAAAACTATTTACCTTAATGCTGGTGGTCTAAAGATTAACAGCAAAGCAGTGAATAGAAATTTGTCACTGTCTGTTGCCACATGTTCAATAATTCAATACTTCTTGATTAATTGTCAGCTCCTTATAATATGGGTCCTTCATATGGTATTAGGGCTTGGTAGAAAAGTGATGCAGTGAAATGAACCAAGCTTTTCTAATCCTCTGGTGCTGAACAAATCATTTAAATATGCTAGGCTTCAGCTTCCTTATTTATAATAAGATCTTAGAATAAACAACCTGGATGAGCTGTTCATAGATAAAGCACTTAGCATACAGCAGGTACCACCAAATAGTAGATGTATTCTCCTCCACCTGCACCTCTTCTCTTCACTTGGACATCTTGTAGCTTATCCTTATTCCTTCAAATGTCCGTAATATCCACACTGGTAGGCTGAGATTGGAAAGATAGTGCTTCCAGGACAGGGAAGAGAGTTTGTGAAACACAATTTCAACAAAGAAACAGTATATGATGATTTATACCTGTAATCCCAACTATGCAAGAGACATAAGTAGGATGATTATGGTTCCAGGCCAGAAAAAAAATGTAGGGCTTTATTTTTTTAAATAACTTAAAAAAAGAAGTATGGGAGGTTTCAAGTTATAAAAACAATTCCTTAGCAACCATAAGGTCCTGGGTTCAAACTCCAGTACTACCAGTAAGTAAATCAGTAAGTAGGTGAATAAGTAAATTCTCCTTTCAAACATCAGGAGCTTTTTCTCCCCTTTAAACTTTCTATTCTAGAAAAACAATGAGACTTTCCTCAAGCTTCACCTGATTGAATCAACTCTCTTCCTGGAAATGCCACAAGGAGTACTCATTTCTGCTCTAATTAGATGAAATATTTTTTATCTAATTGATTTCATTTATTTCAATATATTAATTTGTATTCACAGCTCCAGCCACAAAAATGCGTCTATCACACCATTTGCATTCATTTCACTTTGAGGACTAGGTCTCAGAAAACAATGTCTATGAATAGTGACTATCTAATAAAGTTAAAATAGACTCTTGCTCTGGTTCACAGGGAACTTCTTCCTGTCTGTAACTTGCCTCGGAAAATGCCCTATGACTTCTTCACTGCTAAATTCTTACATAAGGATCAGAGGTTCTCAGAACTGTTTTCATATACATATCATCACTGTGTTTGGTGATGCTTTCCATTGATAGACTTGGAAATTCATCAGAGCTCAACTGGTATTTCCTTTCCTTTTTCATTTTTTTTCTTTCTGTTTTTACCTTTTTCAGTGCCTGTCCTGGGGCTTGAAGTCAAGCCTGCACACTATACTAAGCGTTTTTGCTCCAGGCTAGAATTCAATCACTTGAGCCACAGTCAACTTACAGCTTTTTGCTAATAGAGATAATAGTCTCATGGGCTGTCACTCCTAGGCTGGCTCTGAACCACAATGCGCAGACCTCAGCCTCTTATATAGCTAGGATTACAGGCATGAGCCACGGATGCCTGGCTTCAACAGGTATTATTACGGTGCAGTTAGAGTGACCCTTTGAGTAACCACTGGTTATATGTGATTGTTATCTTTGAGGTTTTATTTTAGTTTTCATTTTTATTTCTTGGCAGTATTGGGGATTGAACTCAGGGCTTCACAATTGTTCAGCTTCTCTGTAAGGCTGTTGCTATATAGGTTGAGCCACACCTTCAGCCCAACTTCCTGCTGGTAATTTTGATGACAGAATCTTGTAAACTGTTTTATCTGAAGTCTTGACTGGAATCAGAATCCTCCAGATCTCAGTTTTGTGAGTAGCTAGGATTGTAGATATGAGCCACTGTTGCCCAACTAAGAGACTTCAAATGTGTTTGTCTATATTTTCTTATTTTCCTTCATTATGTGTATGGTAAAAGTCAAGATCATTTCCCTGTTTGGTTTGTGTCAGGAGCTAGATTTGTGCTCCTAAAGACTGTTTTAACTGCCCATAACCAGTGTCCTAATCCTCAGAACTGAAGTAATTCTACAACCTCAGGAGGGTACTGCTAAGTACCAAGTGATTAGCCAGAGGAACACACAGAGGAGTCAATAGTTAATTAAGAATCACTTATTAAAAATAAAGAATCTTGTCTCCAAACTCATCTGCCACAAAGCCTGTCCATTAAGGAAAAAGTAGAAAAAATATGGAAGATGGAACTCAAACAACAAAATTGTTAGAAATAAAAGCCATTGTTTTATTCAGGAAGAGAGATGGACTCATACTATCTATTTGCTCAAGAGATGTAAGGAAATAAGCTAGTAGATAGCGTTAATATGTAGAAATATGCTGACAACAATCTACCACTGGAATTATTTTTATACTTACATAAAGATAAATAATGTATTAGAAGAGCAAGCAGGGCCTGAATTATTGCAAATTACTGTAAAATGACTGTACAACTGTGGTAGAACCACTTCCCTGGGATTGAAGAGACTCATGGTATTAAAAGTGAACACATTTAAATTCAAAAGTTGCATTCCCCAGGACCTCAAATCCTTAATATGGAACTGGTTCTAACTGTTGCATTTTTTTCTTTTTATAAAGGGACATACTTAAAGGAAAAGAAAACTTCTAAACTAGGGTATGACCTTCAAAGTCATCTAAAATCATAACAAGGTAAAAGTGACACCTTGCCTTACTCAGCTCTCTGTGGTATTTCGGAAGAGGGGTGGAGAAAACAAATAAAGTTACACAATTACATTAAAGAATTGTGTCAAAGCATCTATTTCCTTATTTTTTACAGTAAAATCATCAGTATTGTCCTTATTTACTTGAATTTTTCAGTGGTGATAAAGTTAATCAAGTTGACTGAAAGGGATATTTTTAATGAATAACATTCATTCCTCATAGCAGAAACTGGGAATTTTCCAGTATATTATATTATAGAACAAGCACATATTCTACATGATGGACTTTTAAGTACCTAATGCTACCTTCAAAATCCCCAGCAATTGTCTAACCTATCCTTCAGCTTTCTCACATTTGCTGACAGTATATCCAGAGTTGGTAACAAGGCATTCCTTATCTTCCTTCCACTGAGATTGGACTGGCAGGAGAATCTGACAACCATAATCAAGAAATGGCTGAAACCATTCTCCCAGACACTGAGAACTTTCACATAGGTTACATGTTCACCTAGCTTGTCAGATAATCTAGCATTCAATACAATGAAAATGTTTGTCATGCATTAACTATGCTCCTTCACTAATCTTCTTTTCCCTGGAGCTTGAATCGGGGCTTGGAATCTTCCTAATTAATTTCTTCTTCTTCTTCTTCTTCTTCTTCTACTACTACTACTACTACTACTACTACTACTACTACTACTACTACTGTTACTACTATTATTACTACTACTACTACTACTACTGCTACTACTACTACCGTTGCTGCTGCTGCTGCTGCTACTGCTACTACTTTTAGGTAGTTATATAAAGAGATTTCAATTCAACATGTCAGTTTGTGAGTACAATGTATCTTAAACCATATCCCCCTCTTCATCATTCACTGTAACCTTTGCCACTCCCACCCTCCCCCTCAATATACCTGTTTCCATTTTTTCACAGACTCACTGCACATTATGAATGCATCTGCCCATCCTTGTTCTTTCCATTGGTCCCCCACCTCCCACACAACCCTATCCCAGCTTCCTGCTATTCATTTTGTTAGCTGTTAGTAGCAGGGGTCAATTCCAGTGGTGTTGGCTTAGCTCATCTGAACAACTGACTGGTAGTCTCACAGCACTTTTTTACTTATAGTTGGCACTCTGTCACTTGAATCATACCTCCACTTCTTACGTTGGGCTGGTTGTTTAGAGATAAGAATCTCTCACATTTGTCTTCCTTGTTTGGCACCAAACCATGATTCTCAGATCTCAGTTTCCTCAGTACAGGAGCATCGCAGGCGTTAGCATGGTCACCCAACAGACAATATTCATTTTTCTATTTCTTCCACAAACATAATTCTCATCCTGTCTGCACACATCCACTCAGAGAAGATTGGCTGCTGGGGTTAGTTCACTATAATAACGTATCTCTAAGTTCTCTTCCCTTCAATCATTTCCAAGAAATGAAAATTCTCAGGTATTTTACAGGTTTTTATTCTTTCAGTATATATGATAAATTTCTGTATGAAATCACTTTATCATGATTTAAGAAAACAATATATATCACAAATCATAGTTTTCAAGTATAACTGTTTAAGATATTTAGTGGATTCCTGATTTCCTGTATGTATCTCCTGTATGCAAAATGTCAGCACAAGGTCACATAGATGATAAGTTAATATATGCTTTTATAGGCCTCTATGTATAAATAGATGTTTTTCTAAAAAATCCAATTCTAAAATAGGCTAATATTCTTTAGGTTTTATTCATCATTTTATTGGCATATATTAATTATATAGGGAAGCTAATTGTTATATCTCCACACATTTATACTGTATTACGATAAATTTCACTTCCTTTATTACATTCCCTTTCCCCTTCTCCTCACCAAAATAGAATCCTCAATACATTTCCTTGTTCCATTTTTAGAGTTAAATTACAAATAATCTAGTTAGACACTATTCAGCCTCCATTATTCTCCTTTCTGGCAGAACAATCTCCTCAGAAATGTAGTAACTTTAAAAAAAATCACCAACTATAAGCTGGGCCCTGGTGGTTCATGCCTGTAATCCTAGTTACTCAGGAGGTTATGATCTGAGGATCTCAGTTCAAAGCCAGCCCAGGCTTTGGTTTATATCCAATAAACCACTCCGAAAACTGGAAGTGGCACTGTGACTCAGTTGTAGAGGAGTAGCCTTGAGCTGAAGAGCTGAGGGACAGTACCCAGGCCCAGAGTTCAGGCCCAAGGACTGACAAAAAAAAATCACCAACTATAGAATAACAATTAGAACTGCTGCATTTGTTAGGAAATGGAAAGACTTGGAAAAAAATCATATTAAGTGAAGTAACCCAGTCCCAAAGAAATTTATTCTCCTCCTGACCATGGCCTACATTCCCAGCAGGAAGACAAGTAAACAAGAAGAAAACCCAAAGTTTCCCATTATTCCTTTATTGATTGATGATTTTTTTTGGTCAGGTATGGGACTTGAACTAAGGGCACTGTCATGAACTTTTCTGTAAACCTTGTGCTCTACTACTTTGAGCCACAGAGGCACTTCAAGTTTTCAGGTGGTTAATTGGATATAAGAGTCTCATGAACTTTCCTACCCTGGCTGGCTTCAAACTTTGATCCTCAGATCTCAGCTTTCTGAGTAGCTACAATTACATGTGTGAACTAACAGAGCCCAGGTCTTGTATTCCCTTTATTGAGTGCTTGGATTCATTTCTTTTTTAATATAATTTCATTGTTATCACTAAGGTGTTGTACAGAGAAGTTGTCATTTCATAAATCAGATACATTTCTTTTATGGACAATGTCACCTCTTCCTTTTCCCAGCTTCCCCCTCCCATCCTGTCCCTGCCACAAGTTACATAGTTGATTTTCCAGGTAGTGTTTATTGAATAGCATGATGGCATTTGTTCCTCCTCTCTTCTCTTCCTTTCTGGGCCCAACCTTTGCCCCACCCAAAAAATGACAAAAGAAAGCAAAACCAAATACCACCTCCCAAAAAAGAACAACAACAAGAACAACAGAAGCCCCTATTTCCATTTTCTGGAATTCATTTCCATTAAGTATTACTTTATTTTATTTTTAAAGTTTTTAAAATTAATTTTATTAAGCATCAAAGAATCAAATCAAGGACCTCGTGAATGGTAGACAGCACTCTACCATTACCAGTCCCCATAAATAGTATTTTAAATGTTCAGAGGAGTTACATCTTTGGGTTCTTTCCTGAAGAGTATCCTCCTTTAATTTATGTGTGTATGACTAGAGTCCTGTATGTTATACTGTCCAGTTATATTTTAAATCTAGTTTCCACATATGACAGAAAACATGTACTGTTTGTCACTCTGTGCTTGGCTTACCTCACTTAAAATGATTTGTTCTGGTCTATCCGTTTCCCTGCAAATGACATAATCATAATCTTCCTAATGAATGAGTAAAAGTCCATTGTGTATATGTGCCACATTTTATTGATCCACTCATCTATTGTAGGGCATCTGGGCTGTTTCTATAATTTGGCTACTGTGCAGCAATGAACATGACTTGTATCCTGACTTGTAATGCCTGGGTAGATGCCCAAGAATGGTAAGGCTGGGTAATAGGGAAGTTGTTTACATATTCATTTCTTAAGCTAACTAAAAGAAAATAGGGTTTATGCCATATGTTTCTCACTGTGGATGGCTATTGATTAAAGTGAATATTTTGAGCAGGAATGTAAAAAGGTCTGTCATCACATGTACACTTTTGCATGAGCTTTGTTGTTTAGAGAACTTGGAGATGTGATGCAATTATACAGCATGAAACCCTAGGGCAACCTTTCCTTGGTCATGTAGGGGTCTACAGATAACACAGTGAGAAGTAGGAGCAGGGAAGTAGGGAAAAGCTGGACCAAAATCTCCATCAAATGTTTTTCAGACTGGTGATGTGATGATTGGAATGGAGTTTCGTCCTTCAGGCCTCTGGAGTTTCTATGGATAAGACAGGTTGTTGTCTGACACTTGAAGTGGGTGTCATGCAAATAAATTTCTACTCAGATAAATTGGTGTGATGCTTTTATCTATAGGAAAATAAATGAAAGAATAAAAGATGACTAAAATGTTTAGCTAGCCTCAAACACTTGCCTCAGACTCCACAGTAGCTGAGAATAAGAGTTTCAAACTCGTCTACTTATTACTAATGTTAAGTTCCATATTAGTAGAGAACTACAGAAGCACATATTATTAGAAATGGAATTTTCAGTGTTTATTTCCTTTTTTGATTATTTATATTAAGAAATACAACATAATTTTTATTGTTATGTACAGGAAAGTTTGTATTTTAGGTATCTGAAATACCAGTAAGAAACATAGGGGTTCTTGTTTTATTCACTGCTTTATATCCTAGATCAGAAAGTACTATACCCCAGAATTGGGAGCCTCTACTATTTATCTTTCTAGAGAAGAAACTAAAATAATAAGGAAAATAGAAGATATTTAATTCAAAAAGAAGCTTCATCAGACTTCTGTCTGATGATTTCAGCTATGATGGCATAACTTAAATACCTAAAAGAAGTCAATAAATACAACTAATAAACCCAACAAAACCTTGCCTTCTGACTATCCTTTATCTGTCTTTCTGTCCATCCATCCATTTCTATCATCTCATTGTGTGTGTATCATCAATCCATTCATATATCTGTCACCTATTTATCTTCTATTCATCTCTGACTTTATTTTTCTTTGTCTGTCTTTGAAGCAATAAAACTATTGACCCACATGGGAATCTGGAGATGCAGATTCCAAAGAGATGGAATCACAGTCATCACTATATAATCTGTGCCACCTCTGTTCCCGGATTTTATTCTTGGCTTAAATCTTGGCCAAGCTCATGAAGTCACAAACCTAAGCACTCTGTGAACCTGGTATGAAATTCCCAAAACTTCTTTAAAAGCTATTATAAAATTGATGTTTAAAACAATTGAAATGTATTCCCATACATTCCTGAAGAAGAGAAGCCAAAAAGGAGATGTTGGCAGGGTAGCATATCCTACTGAGCACCAGGAGAGAATAAATTCTGTGTTTGCAGCTTCTGATTCTAGCCATCATTCCCTGGCTTTTGGTTGCAACACTCACCATTACTTTTGTCTCAAAGGGCTGCTTATTATCTCTATGTTATCTTCTGAGTATCTGTCTTCTCTTTTTCTATGTTATAAGTATGCTTGGGATGGCACTCAACTCCCTCTCTCCCTGAGATAAAGGATTATATCTGCTTCTTTGGTTCTTAACACAAACAAACTTGTAAACACTTTTCACAAATAATGTCTCATACATAGCTTTCCAGAATTTATTATGCCTAACTTTTAAATAACTTTTATTAGCCTACCACAAAACCAAAGATGGAAATAAAAATGATGCAATACACATAGTTGTGCTGGTAGCCTTAGTATGGCCTTGTTTGTGATTATCCCAAAAATGGGATTACTGGGCCATAGAGGAGCTCTATGTGGAGTCTTTTGAGGAACATCCATACTGCTTTCCAGAGCAGTAACAAATTTACACTCCCACCAACAATGCAGTACGGTTCCCTTCTGGCCACATCCCCTCCAGCATCTGTTGTTATTAGATTTCTTGATTATAGCCATTCTAACTGGGATGAGGTGGAATCTCAATGTTGTTTTGATTTGCATTTCTTTTATGGCTAGAAAGGTTGAGCATTTCTTCATGTGTCTATTGGCCATTCTTATTTCCTCTTCAGAGACATTTCCCTTTAAGTCTTTTGCTCACTTATTTATTTTGGGTAGTTGTTTCTTTGAGGATTTGTTGTTGGGAGATTTAGTTTTTTGAGTTCCAAGTATATTTTAGGTACAAGACCCTGTCCATTATATGGTTAGTGAAGATCTTCTTCCAGTCTGTGGGCTTTCTATTGATCTTGCTAGCTATGTCCTTTGCCATGCAGATGCCCCTCAATAGATGAGTGGATCAAGAAAATGTGGTATATATATTTACAATGGAATTCTATGCCCCCATCAGAAAGCATGACATTGCCCCATTTGTTAGGAAATGGAAACACTTGGAGAAAATTATATTAAGTGAAGTTAGCCAGGCCCAAAGAAACATAGGTCCCAGGTTTTCCTTATTTGCAATAACTAGTACATATGTAGGACAAGCAGAAAAAGTCAAAAGCTATGTACATAGGACCACAAGCAAAATGAACCCCAAGATCGGGACACAAATATCTTTTTTCTTTCTTGCTATTGTTTCTAACGTATTTATAATATACCATGTGATTTTTTTTGTTGCTATGTATGTTCCTATAACACCTGTTTTCATTGTATTTGATATTGGTGCCCTGCATCTTGTATATGCACTTCTCTAATTCGGGGAGAGGAAAGGATAAAACAAAATGCTTAAATAAAGATACATGTTGACTCATTGTAACAATGAGAGGTACAAAACACTATGTTGAAGCCAGGCGCTGGTGGCTCACACCTGTGAGGGGGGCGGTAGTTGTGGAGGTGGGAAGGAAAAATGGGAAGGGGGAAACAAAAGAGGAGGCAATAATGCTCAATAGGAAATGTACTCACTACCTTGCTCATGTAACTGTAACCCCTGTGTACAGCATTTTTACAATAAAAAATGTACAAAAAAAGAAAATAAAAAGACAAACATGAATTCACTCAAAAACAGCAGAACCTTTAAAAGAAAATTACAATAAATTTACTACATGGAAAAGAAAATCTCATTTTCAAAACGTATTATTGTGATTGTAAAATTTCATAAATATATTAAATGGAGAGAAGTTTGGAAAATAAAGGCCTAAATACACAATACATTGGGGGTAAAAAAAAGCATCAGAAAAAAAAGTGGAGCAATAGAGAGATGGTTGATAAAGTCAAGACTTTTAGTCATGAGGGAAATTGAAGTTAAATCCTGAATGAGATATTGCTACTTATCTTCAACTTGGGGACATTTGAAGGGATCATGCATTAGGTAGAGATTTGAGGAAACAATAAATTAAAAAATATTCGTCTTGCCATGAGCTCCTGGCTTACACCTGTAAGCCTAGCTACTAGGAGGCTGAGATCTGAGGATTGTGGTTCAAAACCAGCCTGGGCAGGAAAGTATGGGAGACTCTTTTCTCAAATTGACGACCAACAAGCTAAAAAATGTCATTGTACCTCAAAGTAGTATAGTACCAGCATTGAGTAAAAAGCTCAAGGATATCACTCAGGCTCAAGTTCAAGTTCCATGACCAATAATAAAACAAAACAACAACAAAACACCTCAAGTCTCCAACTATCCAAAGAAGCTTACCAAGATATGATGATATAAAGACTCTGCTGTAGTCCAGTAGAGTCTGAGGTGATTCCCTCCCAAATTTCACTTGCTTCTCTAGAAGCACTTTGCTACTGGTACTGCCTCCTCATTAATCATCCCAGCTGACAGGCCTTTGGAAAAATTTGGCACTATCTTCATATTTTTGATTTTCTTTTTCAAAATCTATTTCCAAGTAAAGTTCAAAAGTAGAATGTAGGATTGTCATCTTTGCATATTTCATTACTTTAGCAGAATATATATAGTATATTTAAAGATCTGATAAAGGAAAATATGTTTATCTTCACTTAACAAAGCAAGGAAGCAGTAAGAAATGTTCATTGTAAAAATTAACTGAAAAATATTCATCACAGCAAAAATGTGTTTCTCCTTTCATGAAAGGATCATTGGAGTGAGCTTCTACCACTATTTCTTTTTTTTTTATTTATTTTATTTTATTTTATTTTATTTGAAAACATACTGTACAGAGGGGTTACAATTACATGGGCAGGAAAATGCATACATTTCTTACCAAGCATTGCAGCCTCCTCTTTTGTTTACCCTTCACCTCCCTTCCCAGCCTCCCCCCTCCTCCCCACCCAATCATAACCCCACTCCCTCCCCCCCACCGACATTGTAAAGCTGGTTTTGACATGACATTTTGTACTTCTCATTGTTGCAACAGGTCCACCTGAATCCTTAAACGACTTGTTTGTCCCCGTCTCCTCCACATGTTATACTGACATCAAATATAGTGAAAGCGGGGGTTACACTGTGGGGGAGGGACATACAAAGCAACAAAGAAATAATATTATAAATGCGTTAGAAACACATGCATGAATGAAACAAAAACATTAAAATACATATTTGAGGGTTAGTTTTCCTAACATCACATTCTCTGACTTTTTCCGCTTGACTCATACCTATACTAGATATTGCAAATAAGGGAAACCATGGGACCTATGTTTCTTTGGGCCTGGCTTACTTCACTTAATATAATTTTTTCCAAGCCTTTCCATTTCCTAACAAATGGGGCAATGTCATTCTTTCTGATGGAGGCATAGAATTCCATTGTGTATATATACCACATCTTCTTGATCCATTCATCTACTGAGGGGCATCTGGGTTGGTTCCATATCTTAGCTATGGTAAATAATGCTGCAATAAACATAGTTGTGCTGGTAGCTTTAGTGTGGCCTTGTTTGTGGTCATTTGGGTAAATGCCCAAAAGTGGGATTGCTGGGTCATTGGGGAGCTCTATATGGAGTCTTTTGAGGAACCTCCATACTGCTTTCCAAAGTGTTCTACCACTATTTCTAAAAGGGCACCACTAAAACAGATACATTAACTATCTGGAAACCAAATAAAGAAATGAAAAATTACACCTGCACTTTGCTAAAATATATATTGAAAGCAAACACACACGTATACAGTGGAAATATTTTAGTATCAAGACTCCACACATTTTTAATTACTGGGATTATAGATAGAGGGTGAATGGGAGAGGTTTGAGAAGGAAACTCCTTTTTATTTTATGTAAAGAGCTTAAATGTTTACAATATGTGTAAGATTTTCCCTCCTCTGGTAATTGAACTCAGGGTCTCTTGTGCTTGTTGGGATAACAGTCTACTTCCACCCAGGTTTTCATTGTTTAATTGTAAATGGAGTCTTGTAGACCTTTCTGACCATGCTAAATTTGAATTCTGACCCATCCAGATCTCAGCCTCCTGAATAACTACGATTACAAGCTTGAGCAACTGGCATTATTTATATTGAATATTTTAAATGTTAGAATACACATATCATATTCTATTGTAATATATTTTATATTCATGAAGATAAATGCTGAGAAAATAATTGTAATGTTAAAAATACAAATCATTTTTGAGGGTTAATTTTATACCCTGCAACTTTGCCAATAACTAGAAAAGTGAAACTAAAATCAGGATAGCAACTCCTTTTGTTATAGCCGGACAAAAATAAAATACCTAGGAATTAACTTAACCAAAGAAATAAAGGACCTCTGTGATAAAAACTTCAAAAACCTAAAAAAGGAAATTAAAGCAGAACTAAGAAAGTAGAAAAAAACCTCCCATGCTTCTGGATAGGGAAGATTAATTTCATGAAAATGGCAATACTGCCAAAAGCTATCTACAAATTCAATGTAATACCCATCATTATCCCAACCTCATTCTTCAATGAAATAATAGAAGCAATCCAAAAATTCATGTGAAACTACAAAAGACCGAGAACAGCAAAAACATTTCTTTGTAGAAAAAAAACAGTGCTGGAGGAATATCAATACTAAACTTCAAAATCTACTACAAAGCCATAGTAATCAAAACAGCTTGGTACTGGCACAAGAACGACCTGAGGACCAATGAAATAGAACTGAAGACCCAGAAATGAGCCCACAGACCTATAGCCACCTAATCTTTGAAAAATGAACCAAAAATAGGATGGAAGAAAGACAGCCTCTTCAACAAATGGTGCTAGCAAAATTGGCTAAACACCTGTAGAAATCTAAAGCTAGATCCTTATATATCATCCTACACCAGAATCAACTCCAAATGGATCAAAGACCTCGAAGTAAAAGCAGACACCCTTAAAACCTTACAGGAAAGAATAGAAGAAACTCTAGGGCTCTTTGGCACAGGCTGAAAATTTCTTAATAAAGACCCAGAAACACAACAAATCAAAGAAAAGTTGGACAAATGGAATTGCATGAAACTGCAGAGCTTCTGCATGGCAAAGGACATAGCTAGCAAGATAAAAAAAAAAAAAGCCCAAGGAGTGGGAGAAGATCTTCACTAGCCATACAACGGACAAGGGTCTCATATCTAAAACATACCTGGAACTCAAAAAATTAAATCCCCCAACAACAAATCCTTAAAGAAACAACTGCCCAATAAATAAGTGGGCTAAAGGCTTAAAGAAAGACTTCTCTGAAGAGGAAAGAAGGATGGCCAATAGACACATGAAGAAATGCTCAACCTCTCTAGCCATAAAAGAAATGCAAATCAAAACAACATTGACATTTCACCTCACCCCAGTTAGAATGGCTATAATCAAAAAATCTTGTAACAACAGATGCTGGAGGGGATATGGCCAAAAAGGAACCCTACTGCACTGTTGATGGGAATGTAAACTTGTTCAACCACTCTGAAAAGCAGTATGGAGGTTCCTCAAAAGTCTACATAAAGCTACCATGATCCAGCAATAACACTTCTGGGCATTTACCCAAATGATCACAAACAAGACCATACTAAAGCTACCAGCAGCATTATTCATCATGACTAAAATATGGAACCAACCCAGATGCCCTTAAGTAGATGAATGGATAAAGAAAATGTGATATATATTATATTATATATACATTATATTATATTATACATATGTATTACATTATATATCACATTTTCTTGATATATAAATATATATATATAGCTATATATAATGAAATATTTTGCTACCATCAGAAAGAATGGTACCACCCCATTTGTTAGGAAATGGAAAGACTTGGAAAAAATCATATTAAGTGAAATAAGCCAGATCCAAAGAACCATGGGTCCCATGGTGCTTAGCAATAATTAGTATATGTCTAGGATAATCATAGCAGATGAGCAAAATAGCTCAATAGCTATGTACATGTGACCACATAGGGTGATGCTAGGCAAAATGAACTCCAAGACATGGACACAAGAGATTTATCTTTGTTATTGTTGTTTTTAATGTACCATGTAATTTCTTGTTTCTTTTCTATGCTCTTCTTCCTATGGTATAGTCCCTGTTGTCACTGTATTTGATTTTGGTACCCTGGTATTGTATACATGTTTATTTGAATTAGGGACGGGAAGAGGAACAACAGAATGGTAAGACAAAGAAAAAGGGGGAACCAATGCAACAGGGATATACACAAGACAATATGCTGGAAATGATATACACAAGACAATATGTTGTGCAACTTGGGAATGGATGGGTTGGGGGGAGGGAAAGTAAGAGAAAAATGAGAGAAGGGGTAACAAGAAATGTACTTGTACGTAACTGTAACCACTCTGTACATCACTTTGACAATAAAAAAAAATCATTGTCATTGAAAATAAAAATAATTCAACATTTCCTAAATATTTATTTTGTAAGACAACAAAGATAAAATCACTAACATCTATGTAGACTGCATAATCCACACAAGTACTTCCAGGAATGCTGTTAACTCAACACTGTGCCCTAATGTGAGGACCCTTCATGATATCCATTCTTCTAACAAGTGATGTCATATTAATAATGCATATCCAAGAATATTCAAATTCTTTTACATGCACACACATGTACAGATACACACATACACACACATGCACACACACAGACACACACACATGCACACACACACACACACACACACACACAGGCCAACTCTGTGGCTCCTAGGAGTTTCTCACCACTACCTCCACATTTTGCCTCCAGCAAGTTGTCTTCTTTAAGAGTTCCCACTACTGCATGAACTTTTTCTCAATGTGTCTAGGTCTCAGGTGTGGAGCATCTGCATTCCTCTATCTTTCCAGATACTAGAATGGCAGTTTGCTCTTAGTTTTGATTTTCTGATGGGTGTAGGGAACGTTTTATTTTTGCTCACTTTTGGTGTTTGAAGCTCTTTTATTAGTCTTTTCTAAATATGAGAGTGAAGCTGCCAAACTTTTCAGGCAGGAGATGAAGCTAGAACACAGCAGGCATTTTCACCTTCCTATCTATCACCATGCCTTTCCAGATATCCTGAATCCTGAACTAAAACAAGCATCCCTCCACAACTTCCTCTTTTCATATTTGAAGCTCATTTCTCCAGCAGTGCAAAATTCTCTGAATAAATAAAAAGTAACTGGAGAATTTTTAACTTATGCTTTAGTAAAGAAGACTGCTAACAAAGCATCAGAGTTTGAAATAACAATTTGTTTTATCCCCCACTCTCTGCTTCTTAGTGATTGTGATTAATTCATTTAAATAAACTTCATTCATATTTACTAGTTTGGCTTTTATGGCTATACCTGCCATTATTGTAGATTTCTTTTCCTTTTGTATATGTGAAACATTCATATGGCTATAAAAATAAGTCCCATATAAATGACTTATTTCCTAGTGTTACCTGGTCCCTTGAAATAATTTATTTTTTCCATCCAATTCCAATGAAAGTAAAGACATGCAATCTTACTAATCTGCCTTTGCTCCTGTATTTCTTTTCTTACACTAAATGTATTGCATATTTTTGCACTTTATATTTTTCATTACACTGTACATCCTAGAAAGGCTAAGTAGAAATGCCAATCAAAAGCATAGAGCCTAAAGTTTCATAACTATTCCCAGTCCTCTATATATTATAAATGCTAACCATTTGGCTCTGATTCACAAAATAAGTAATGACAAAGAGATGATTTTTCTATCTGAGAGAATTCTAAAATCGTCACAAGAAACTATCTGGTAAACATATATGAAAACAAGTTTAGAAATCCAAATGAAATGAACACTCTCATAGAGAAAAATAGTTTACCAACATTAACTCCACTGGAAATATGAAGCATGAACAGTAGTTCATGTTAGCAGACTCTTAACATCAATGGATTTCAGAGAAATTCATCCAGACCAAACCTTCAAAGATAAGATAGTATCCAATTTACAAATTTCTACAGAGCAGAGTGCTGATAGATAAACCTGATACACTATTTAAAAAATATGAAAGTTTGCCTAAATGTAAATATTCTAATTACAGTTGCATCCTCTTGTTAGTGGGAAATATTTTCAGGATATCTAAGTGGGAAATATTTTCAAGATATCTAATCTTCCACAATGGGTACATCCAAAAGCCACCAAACTCTGCACGTACTAAGTTTTCCTCAATGTACAATCTTATGATAATGTTTAATTTAGAAATTAGACATAGTATGATATCAGCAATCACACCTTATTATGGATCCTAACAGTTAATGTTATTTTCCTTGTTTAGAAAGTTGAGAATTTTCACTCAACTAAAGAAATCACTTTACTGCTTTTGTCTGGCATATCAGAACAGTCTTTGGGGGAGATAAAATTAACTAAAATAATGGCTACTGAACACAAGCATTGTGAAAGGCACACATTTACTCTGATAAACAAGGAGTCTAATAAGTGACTAGATGAAAGGGGTCACATAGAGCACAAATCCATGGAACAAAGAAATAATTCATGTCCTGGGAAGTAGGAATGAGACTCATATTTTGTCCAATTATTCAGCTTGTGGCACAATATAAATGCATGAGTTGTTTATTTCATGGATTCTTCATTTGTATTTTTTAATTTTATTTTATTGTAAAGATGCTGCACAGAGGAGATACAGTTACATGAATAAGGTAATGAGTACATTTGTCGAGAATTGTTACCTCCTCCTTTGTTTTTCTCCTATTTGACCAAGGGTAGCTGAAACTATAAACAATAAAAATACAGGTAAAAGGCATTACTAGAAAACTTAGTGAACACACAATAACATATTCAGATACAAAAAAATAAAACATTGTGGAAAAGTGAGCCTTAGCCAAAAAAAACCCTAGCTTGATTTAATATTATAAAATTGTCTATCTAAAACTTCATATTGAAAATTCAGAGAAAAGTCACGTATTTTCTCAATGGTTTCTCTAGAAAAATAGCTCAATAAAATTGGTATTTATTTCTAATTTTTAAAAAAGCAAGAAAATAGGTAATGATAGAAAGGCTCCTAAAGTACATTCATATTAATACAAAAGCAAATGTCTTTCTTTTATGTTTCTAAAACAAGAAACATAAAGTGTTGGACAAATGGAAGGATTTTTTAAATGCTATTTCTTATTTGGGTGAAAATTGGCAATATTTGCAATTCTGGAAAAATACCCATTGATTTCCTGCTTTAAAATTTTGCTGTCATATTTCTTCCCACTTAGAATTTTCTCCCCATATACTATCTCTCTTCTCCAATACACAAGTCACACCTATACTTTGAGTCTCAATTCAAATGTCATCTGATCTGAACAGATCCTTTCCAAAAAGCAAACATTGTGGCTCAAAAAGAAATTCATAATATATCATGAGTATCATGGCATTGTTTTCCCTATGTTTCCTTTTTTATAGTATTTCTTTTTATTTTATTTTATTTTTTTGTGAACATACTGTATAGAGGGGTTACAATTACATGGGCAGGATAATGCGTACATTTCTTATCAAGCATTGCAGCCTCCTCCTTTGTTTACCCTTCACATCCCTTCCTGTTTATAGTATTTCTATATGCATCATGCTCATATTATAACTACAACATTCTCTTACTTAGTTTATGCATCTTGCCACATCCCAGAACATATTTATATGTGTTATTTTGTTGAGTAATCATGTCATATTATCATATAACTTATGCTATACCAATTATCAAACTAACATAAACTCAGTTTATCTCACTGGGGCTTTTGTTACTTTTATTTGTTTCACACTGTACTCAAATTTCCAATTTTAATTAGATTGTAGGAGGTTAAAACCCACAAACACAAAAAGATATCTCCAACATTTTAATATTTCAAACATTCATTTCTAACATTCTTCCAAAATAAGCTATAAGGACTCAGTTACTAGAATATTCATCTTTGCATTATTTCCGATAGTAAAAAAACAAAACTCTGATATCTCCTCAATCCAATGATAGGTGATTCCTTAAATAAACTGCGTTTCATGATATAGAATAAAATGCATTAAATAAGAACATATCAAAACACGTAAAAGATATGCAAAATACTCTTAACCAACAATTCATCATATAGAATAGAGTTATATAAGATAGGCTGATTGCACGTCCCAGTGGGAGTATTTGGAAAATACCCAACCTAGAGGGTAAATCAGAGACGGCTTCCTGGAGAAGACACCTTGTGAATTAAGTGACTACCAAATGTGGGAGGCCAGCTGCAGTGGGATGATACTGAATAAAGGCCCAGAGGCAAGAGTAATCATGCATTCAATGAATCTCTAGTTCCATACTACATTGTACCCAGGCACTAATCAAAAACAGCAGCTTTACTAAGCTGACCCAAAGCAGAGAGAACACCCTCATCCAGCACGAACCTAATGCGTTCTCATCTGAGACCAATGAAATAGTAAATCATGATTAGAGAATTTATATAAAGCTTTGAGACTATAAGTGTCTCTTGTTCACTAAAGAAACACATTTCTATTCTGTAGTAGAATAATGGGAAAAAGATAAACCCATGAAGGAATCCTAAATTCTACCAGGAATGGACAATCAACATTTTGTTGAACGAGAACTTGGTGAAGGGTGCATGGCAGCAGTATTTGTGCATTTGCACTTGCTTGCCATTCTCAGGAAGAGTGATGTCACCTGCAGGAGTGACCCTCACCACCTCTACAGACCTAGCACACCCTACCGGAGGCGAGGGTGATCACCTGTCACTTGCAGGATGGCTATGAAATTGCAGCATCCCTTTGTGCAGGCTGAGTTCTATGATAAATGGCCTGCCCAGAGGAGATGTACAGCAATACTCTGCCAAGGAACAGCCACAAGCCTGTCAGTGGACAGCCTCCTCCCAGAGCAGCAGTGACAGCTGATGGGGGTGTGCCCCATCAACTCCCCTCACAAGGAAAAGGTGCAATTCCCTAAAAGCACTGAGAAAAATGACACTTGTCAGAAATGTGCTTAGCTGACCTCATGAACTGCAAATCATTTCTTCTATGAAATAAAGTGGTAAACAGGCACATGCTCTCTCATGAAATCATGAAGATTCTCGGCCAGCCTTCCGCACAACATAGACACTGTATGTAAATCTCACATGAAGCCAACAGAGTTCATAAAATCCTCCCCATGCTTTCACCTATGGGAAAAACTGAGGAGAAAAATCAGAGCAGTAATACACAAGCCAGTAATTCTCAAGGGCAGTAATTCTCAATCCAATGCAAAATTAAACTTCTTTGGGAGTTGTAGAGCCTTAATTTTGAGCTATATTCCTCTAATAAATAAATTAG
Organism: Dipodomys spectabilis; assembly: GCF_019054845.1. Lineage (NCBI taxonomy): Eukaryota > Metazoa > Chordata > Mammalia > Rodentia > Heteromyidae > Dipodomys > Dipodomys spectabilis. The sequence continues at coordinate 3,657,538 of NW_024870758.1, read as the reverse complement.
CATTTTTTTCACAATTTGCATTGTTTTGTATAATTGGTGACCTTATGCAAGTCACTGAGAGAGTACATTTCTTTTTTGAACAATGTCACCGCTTACCCCCCTCCTCTCTCTTTCTCTCTCTCTCTCTCTCCCTCCCTCCCTGTCTCTCTCTCTTCTCTCTCTCTCTCTCTCTCTCTCTCTCTCTCTCTCTCTCTCTCTCTCTCTCTCTCTCTCTCTCTCTTTCTCCCCCTATTTTTCTCTCCTGCTCCCACCTACAAGTTGCCTGGGCATCTACCCAGAATTTCACAAGCCAGAATACTGTAAAGACACTTACACATGCATGTTCATTGCTGTAATATTGACAAAAGCCAAGTTTTGGAAGCTGTCCAGGTGCTCTCCAATAGCTGAGTGGATCTAAATAAGTCTCTATGAAAGAAACTTCCTAATGCATTCAATCCTTAGACTATACAAGGCCCAGCAAGTGATGTAGAACAATCAAGACTATTTCTATTTTCAAGGACATATGTCAGAGGGAAGTTCAACTCAGAATTCAGTTGAGCAAGTAAGTGTGAAACTCTATAGTAGTCAATATTTAATTTGACAACACAGAAAGGAATAGTGAGTTAGGAAAAGATCACTTAAGAGTCAGAGAAGGCTACAGTTGCAAAGCAACACAGGGTACCAAGGAGAGATGTAATAGAGGAACTAGAAGAGCAGAGTGAAAAATCTTAAGGGGATGGGGGGATGAAGCAGACTTGAACCTGAGCTCTGAGTGCAGTGGGGATATAGGCATGGATATCCTAAAGAGTACACCTACAGATCTATTGAAAAACAACTTACGTCGTATTAGTAGATATCACAATATATAGAGAGCAGCACATTATCTGTAGTGAGGACCCTGTTACATGGCCTGTAGAGAAAGATTGGCTTTTACTTATTTGTTTTTAACTCTGATTCCTCTCATGGGTTCTTAGAAGCTTTTTAAATTATTTTTTATTTTTTTATTTTTAATACTTTGTATTGTAAAAATACTGTACAGGGGGGTTAGTTACATGAGTAAGGTAATGAGTACATTTCCTATCAAGCATTGTTGTCTCCTCCTAGAAGCTTTTTTAAATATATATATTTATTGTAGAGATACTGTACAGAGGGGTTATAGTTACATGAGTAAGGTAACGAGTACATTTCCTATCAAGCATTGTTACCCCCTCCTTCGTTTTTCCCCTACCATCCCTTCCCTCCACCTACCTCCCCAGCTTCCCATCGAGAATTTTTGAAACTTCCCTCACAGTAGAAAGATGCTTCTTTCTTGCCACTAATGGTTAAGGAATAACACAGTAGAAGTGGATACTTGGCATAGTGTAGAGAAAAACCAAGAAAGACAAGATGGGAATTAGCTGTCAAAAGAGAGAACAAAATGAAGAAAAATGTGTTTAAGGTGGTGGGGTAGAATTTGAGAACTACCATGTGCTCAAACCAGGGCATTTCTGAGATTGAAAAGGGCTGGCACTGTAATTATAACAGAGTCAACGGAATAAGCTAGGGAAATGATGATTCTGTATAACATTCTGGCTCTCCCTATCAAAATTTCAAGAAAACGCGTATGTTCTTAATAAATGTCTGGTACGCTTTCTATCTTTATGGTAAAAATTAAAAATCCTTGAGTCTCCCTTCAAGTTAAAACAATCAAAGGAGCAGGTTACTCTCAAGGGCTGGAGATCATTGGGAAATTCTTGGTCAAAGCTGGGCCTCACATGACAGTAACAGCCAAAATTTTATCCCTAGAAATAATGTTCTAAAATTTTAATATGTACAATATAAACAGTGTTTAATGTTCTCATAATTTAGGACATTCACAAGAAAGTGCAATTAAGGAGATGTCTTCAAAGGCATTTTCTTGGAGATCTTTAAGACATAACACAGATGTCTGTAAGTGAGAATGTAGGCAACATTTTCTACTTTTATTAAACCAAAGAATCTAATTTCCAAGTTATTCATTATGTAGCCCTGGAACTAATGTCCCATGGAATATGATTTGGAAAATGCTTTGTTAAATGAATGTGCTAGAATATTTCCAGATACAATGTCTACTCATAATGATCAAATCATAAAAACAAGAGCATCATAGGTAACACCACTTTGAGAAATGTAATGTTCACTTGATGATAAATAGTGATAGAAAGAAAACTCCATGGGTTGCCAGGTGACTGTAACCTAGTTTCAACTCTTTATCTATTTATAAAAGTAATTGCCTTTGAATCTTAGTCTAATGATAGGATCAGAGTCAATGCCCAAGTATTTCCCTTGTAAATTGCATTATTTCTGTTGTGCCGTGAGAGCAGATACAGTATTCCTTTGGTTCATCAAGCAAATACTAGGTGCTAAGTCTGTGCCAAGTATGGAATAAAACGGTAAGATTTTCCTCACATTGTCTACAGTTGGTATACTTATGCCTAGGGAATTTGATATTCCTTCAAATTTAGTATTAAAATCTCAGATCATATATGTGTGTATGCATATATAGGCATATATATCTATATGTATATATACATATATACATATTTACCTGAGGACATATAGATGAGAAACAATTAGATAAAAATTTAAGTTAATCAAATTGGAAACATTGAACTCTCTAGAGAAAAACCAAGGGAATATTGAATACTCTAATCAACATAAGGTATTATTTAAGCATCAAAAATAAGTGGCATCCTGTTTCTTTCCCCACACGTACAACTCTGTAGCAATAGCTACTCTGGCAATCTCTCAAAATCCCTTCTTCTTCACATCCTGAAATCTAGGATTTCTATTCTCTTAAAAGCAGAGGGAGCTGACCATTTCTTCTTGTCTCAGTTATTGAAGATAAGGGAAACCATGGGACCTATGTTTCTTTGGGCCTGGCCTACTTCACTTAATATAATTTTTTCCAAGTCTTTCCATTTCCTAACAAATGGGACAATGTCATTCTTTCTGATGTAGGCATAGAATTCCATTGTGTATATATACCACATTTTCTTGATCCATTCATCTACTGAGTGGCATCTGGGTTGGTTCCATATCTTAGCTATGGTAAATAATCCTGCAATAAACATAGTTATGCTGTAGCTTTAGTATGGTCTTGTTTGTGATCATTCGTTATGTCAAAAAAGAAACTTTACAACTTTGGCGGGGGGGGGGGGGGGGGGGGGGGGGGGGAGATGGGAGATGGGAGGGCAGGGATGGTAAGGGGAAACAAAGGAGGAGGCAACAATGCTTGATAAAAATGTACTCATTACCTTGCTCATGTAATTGTAACTCCTCTGTACAGTATTTTCACAATAACTAAACTTATTAATAAAAAATATTTGAAACTAGTGATCATACGAGAAATGGGAAAAAAAAAAGCAGAGGGATCAAGAATGCATCTATCTATTGCTGGGAATGTGGCCTAATAGTAGAATGCTTGCCTAGAATGCATGAAGCCCCAGGTTTGATTCCTCATACCATATAAACAGAAAAAGCTCAAAGAGCAAAAGAAGCTCAGGGACAGTGCTCAGGCTCTGAATTCAAGTCCCAAGATGGGAAAGAAAATAAAAAGAATACATCTATCTAAATTATGCAACGTGCAATGTATCAGGTACTGATCTAATATATTTATTCAGGATTATTAATACAAATTCAAGTCAGAATGTTGGCACCAAGGGAAAAATTTAGAATTCAAAATGTCCACTGACCTCCAAACCACTAAAAGGAAGTAGAGCATTGTCCCTGAACTTCGTGTGCATCTGGCATATTAAGAGGTTTTATTGTTGGTTATGCACACAAATCTCTTGCAGAATGGGAAGATCTTTCCTTCTACACACTCTAACTGGTTTGCAGGCCCATTCCACTCCTTAGCTCTCCAGAAACTACACCTCCACTCCCCAAGTAAGCCTCTTCCTTCACAGAGCAGTTCTTCAGGGAAATAACTACCCAATGTCAAATATCACACAGTTTCCTACACTTTTCACAAACACTCAAATGATCAAATGTCATCTCAGAACAAAAGAATACAAAGATGACATGGGGAAATGTGCCAGTATACTCTATACACTCATGTGATTGTGACAGCCCTACCTGAGCCCTCTTAGGTAAGGTTCTTGGAACCAGTAAAAAGGAAATCATGTAAGTGAAAGTGCACTCAAACTGTAAATTAGTAGAAAAATGGAAGGTTCCTTTATCACCTTTACATACAATAGATACCTATACACACACTGACTTTATTAGGACCAGATGGATTTAAGAATTTTATTCTTTTATGGCAGTTCTTTTTTCATTTCTATTGCTCATTTTGATTTAAATACGTCATTTTTGTTTTCTATATACAGCTCTATCCTATTTGCTATAATATGTGAGTCAATAAGAGGATGAAAAAGAAAACAACAACAAAAAATGCTAAACAGTGCTCATTCTTGTAATTCCAATGAGAATAAAGAACTCGTTCTAATAATTTAGTTTTGAGAAAAATGAAATGAATCTTCATATGCACTATGCCTACCATCAATTCCAAACAAATATTTCTTTGTCACTCCATGCCTTAAAAACAGCTTTTTAGAATAATGGATGTGCTAATAGAGCACGTAGTCTCTGGTTTCCTCTTTCCCCAGGATTCTGTCTAAGGAATCAGAATTTTTTAACTATTAGATATACACAGAGAGACAAAGTTGATATAAACATAAATGATCAATTTTTTTAAAAAAAACAAGATTATATAAGGACTAAAACAATATTCAATGTTTCAAACATATAAATTTCATTATTTAATAGTTAATGTCTTAATTCTGCATTTCTGTATAGAATCCCTGATCCAATAGCCAAGCCCTTGAATTATATTGGTTCAGTTGTAAGAATCCAGCATAAACGTTTACCATATAACCCTAGATGGATCATACAGCTTTTCCTATCTTCAGTCTCCTAGAGTATAAAATAGGCATAGGGCACTGCTATGGTTTGCATGTTTTTCTTCCAAAATTGATGTGCTGAAATATGACCAATTCGTTTATATATAACTATGACCAATGTGCTTATATTAAGAAATGAAGGCTTGGAAGGTAATTGCTTCAGGATGGTCCCTCCATTGGTGAAAGAGACAAAGATCCTTATAATATTGAATATTCAGCATATTTTATTTAAATTTCATCTTCTACTCTTCTGCTCTGAGAGGACACAGCCTTCCTATACTCTTAAGCACGCAGTAACACAGTGCCATCTTGGAAGCAGAGGCTAGACCCTTACAAGACTTAGAACCAGCTAACACTGAAACCTTGGACTCTCAGCCTCCAGACCTGTGACAGCCCTATATGGGCCTTTTAGGTAGGGTTCTTGGGACCAGTAAAAATAAAATCATGTAAGTGAAAATGTTTTGAAACATATGGTAAGCTCCATATCTTTGATAAAAAAGCAGAGGTTGTAGGTATTTTTCATACTTACTGCATAGTATAAACAAATTTGAACTCTGAAAATGAAATCAGCCCAAAGTATAATGTTATGGATGATAATAAATCATTTTGCAAGGCAAATAAATTGATTTTGTTCTTTTGCTATTGCATCTAAAGGCCTATATCCATCCATGCCTGAGTCTCCTTTTCCGATTGAGTATAATTATGGCTGTTTGGTTTATATTATTATCAAACCCTAAGGCCTCTAAGTTTCTCTCTACTATCAGAAAGACATGACAGGAATTATACTAAATAGTACTGTTACCAAGGCATTTTTATAACTAAATAGAAAGTCCACAAAATGATAGATTTTTACCAGCTATATATAAGACATGGGTCTAATATCCAGACTATATTTAGAATTTAAATAATTAAATCCTCAAAATTAAACCCTCAAACAGTAGCTAAGTTGATAAATGGCTAATGAGTTAGACTTCTCAGAAGCAGTAACAATGGCCAATACATACTTGAAGTAATGTTCACTATCTCTGGCCTTAAAGGAAAATGCAAATCAAAACACCACTAAGGTTGCACACCATCCCTGTTAGATGGCCACCATCAAGAAAGCAAACAGCAAATGCTACGAGGATTTGGCTAAAAAGGAACTTTAATACACTTTTCATGGGAATGTAAGTTTGTCCAAACACTCTAGAAACCAGTTTGTAGGCTCCTGAAAAAACTAAACATAGAACTATCCAGCAATTCCAATCCTGGGAATTTATTTAATAAAACATAAACAAGGTTACAGTAAAGCATTAAGCACAATCATTCTGCAGAACTATTTACCGTAGCCAAGATATGGAATCAGCCCTGATGGCCTCCATTGACAAATAGATCTAGAAAATATGATATATAGATAAATACAAACATACATACATACATACATGTATATATAGGTATATACACCTATATATGTGTATATATAAATTTATCTGTGTAACATATATAAATATATGTGGATGTAAACATATATACATATGTATATATCATATATAATGGAATTTTACTCATCTAATAAAAAATAATGATATTGTACCATTTGTAAGAAAATGGGTGGAACAAAGGATGAACAAATACAACAGTGGTACTCACTAGACACTATGTGGAAAAGGAACTGTACATCTTGTGGGTGGGGGTGTGAGGGAAAAACTGGGAGAGACCAAGAGAAGGGGAAACATGGTTCAAAAAGAATTGTAACAATGCTTGATAGGGAATGTACTCATTACCTTGCTCATGTAACTATAACACCTCTGTACAGTATTTTTATAATAAAAAAAACATATTTTAGGGGCTGGGAAGGTGGCTCAGTGGTAGAGTGCTTGCCTTGCATGCCTGAGATCTTGGGTTCGATTCCTCAGCACCACATAAGCAAAAAGATAAAAAGCCGGAAGTGGCGCTGTGGCTCAAATGGTAGAGCGCGAGCCTTGAGCTGAAGAGCTGAGGGACAGTGCCAGGCCCAGAGTTCAGGCCCCACAACCAGACCCCCCCCAAAAAAAACATATTTTAAAAAGAATTGTACTTGTTATCCATAATCTGATTCATGTAACTGTAACCCCTCTGTATTATCACCTCTACAATAACAATACAAATTAAAATTAAAGATATTTTAAGCCTAGCTCTGATGCCTCACACCTGTAATCCTAGTTACTCAGGAGCCTGAGATCTGAGGGTCCCAGTTTAAAGCCAGCCCCAGCAAGGAAAGTCCCTGAGATGCTAATCTCTAATAATCCACCAGAAAACCAGAGGTGGTGCTGTGGTTCAAGTAGTAGAAGCTAGCCTTGAACTGAAGAGCTGAGGGACGGCACCCAAGCCCACGACTGACCTAAATAAAGAAATAAATAATTTTTTAAAGAAAATGGGAAAACTTGAAAAATTACAGAAAATGAAGTAGTTCAGATTCAGAAAAACAAAGGTTGTATGATTTCCTTCATTTGTGGTATGTAGAATGGACCTATAAATCCATAAGTAAAACATGTTGGGTGCTTTGTAAGTGGTTAGAAATGAATTGACTTAAGTATAATAGACTTTAGGAGAGTTCAAATAGTATAATCTTTTAGAAAGACTAAATCAAAGCCCAGCACAATAACACCAGCAAATGAGTACATTTCCTATCAAGTATTGTTACTTCCTCCTTTGTTTTTCCTCTATTCCATTCCTTCCCTTCCCACCTCCCTTACTCCTCCCTCATTATCTTACTCATGTAACTATAACCCCTCTGTACAATGTTTTTTACAATAAAAAATACACATAAAAGAAGGAAAGAAAGAAGGAAGGAAAGAAAATACTGCTTTCTGGTATTAATGCTTAGACCTGTTCAAGAAAGCTCAAATCATCTCAAATAAAACTGTCCACTCTAACATAAATAAATAAATAAAATAAAATAAGCACTAGAAAATGGGTATGTCAAAGAGGGGAGATAGGGCCAAGAAGGAGAGAAGGGAAAGGGAAAAAGATTCACTGTCTTTTTTCAACATAAGGAATAACTTTACAACTTGGCAGGGCCGGGGGAGGGGGGGAAGGAGGGAGGAGGGAAGTTGGGGGGAGGAGGGGGTTGGAGTGGAGGGCAGGGAAGATGGGAAGGGGAAACAAAGGAGGAGGCAACATGCTTGATAAGAAATGTACTCATTATCTTGCTCATGTAATTGTAACCCCTCTATACGGTATTTTCACAATAAAAAATAAACAAACAAACAAGAATTCACTGTCTATGTCATAAAATTAATATAAATAAGGGAACGGGTGGATGGAAGGGAGATTAGAAAGTTAAAAGGGGTGACATTGATAAAGATACATTGTGTTCATGAACTGCTTTTCTATATGAAACCTTTGTGTAACAACTGTAAGATAATTAAAATAAATTTAAAATAACCCATTTTATTCAATTATATGATCTAAGCCTAAAAGCTTGGTTATGCCTACACCTTATAATTCAACAATTCTAACTTTTCTACAATCATAATTTGCATGTAATATTTTAAAATATCTAGACTGACCAATGCCCACTAATACTCTACTCATGCAGAGAAAAGTAGCTTCCAGGACAATTGAAACAGCTTCTAGATCTTCCTTTAAAACTTTAGATTACTTTATTTAATTTGCTAAGCAATATTATTTTACCTGTGTTGATACCTGGTCGGTGATAATTGAACTATTGTTACCTGAAATGTGAGCACAGTTCAACTAGGTTACAATGAAAGGTAGCTAGAAAACAAGGAAATTTGGTGCTAATTTTTTAACTCTTCAATTTTGCTACAAGTTGAATTTTTAAGTAATAAGGGAAAATACATTTGGATATTTATAGTCAGGAATCTAGAAATTGGGCCTATGAGAAATTACATGTGCTTACTCAGTTACTGCACCAAGGGAAAACCTAAAGGAGCACTCTAGCTTCACTTATTGTTAATTGATTTTAAGTACTTCTAATTTGGGGATGTAGTTCAGTGAGGAACACTTGACTAGCACATTCAAGTTTGTGAGTTAAATCCCTAGTGCCATAAAAATTTATTGATTTTGAAAGACATAGATCTGAGTTATAATATATTATTTTTTAATTTAATTTAATTGTCAGGGTGTGTACAGAGGGGTTACATTTACATATGTAAGGTAGTGAGTACACTTCCTGTCAAAATTGTCACTCCTTCTTTCATTTTTCTCTCCCTTTCTCTCTCCCTCCCCAATCCTCCCTCCAAAGATTTAAAGTTCATTTCCAACATATTGTCTTGTGAGTATTGCTGTTACATTGGTTCACTTTGTCCTTTGTCTCACCATTTTCTTGTTCCACTTCCCTTCCCTAATGCAGATAAACATATATACAATACCCAGGGCATGAAAATCAAGTACAGTGACAACAGGGGATAAACCATAGGAAAAAAAAAGGAAAAAAATCACATAATGCATTAAGGACAACAACAAAGAAAAATGTTTTATTTTCATGTCCTGAAGTTCATTTCGCTTATCATCATCTTTTATGGTCATATGTACAGAGCTATTGAGCTATTTCAGATGCCCCTCAGTAGATAAATGGATCAAGAAAATGTGGTATAGCCGGGCGCTGGTGGCTCACGCCTGTAATCCTAGCTACTCAGGAGGCTGAGATCTGAGGATCGCGGTTCAAAGCCAGCCCGGGCAGGAGAGACCGTGAGACTCCTATCTCCAATAAACCACCAGAAAACCGGAAGTGGCGCTGTAGCTCAAGTGGTAGAGCGCTCGCCTTGAGCTGAAGAGCTGAGGGACAGCGCCCAGGCCCAGAGTTCAAGCCCCACGACCGACAAAAAAAAAAAAAAAAAAAAAAAGAAAATGTGGTATATATACACAATGGAATTCTATGCTTCCATCAGAAAGAATGGCATTGCCCCATTGGTAAGGAAATGGAAAGACTTGGGAAAAAATCATATTAAGTAAAGTAAATCAGACCCAAAGAAACTAGATCCCATGATTTCTCTCATTTGTAATAAATAGTATATGTCTAGGATAGTCCTAGCAGATGAACTATAATATATTAATGAAGCCACTTAATGTGATAAAGCTGTGCTATGGAAGTCTTTGCTCTTCTTTCCTATTCTGTACCTTAGTAGTTAATTTCTTTCCTATTCTGCAAAGCTACCTGCTCTTGACTGTTCCACTTCTGACTTTTTGATTGGTAATTGGATAAAGGAGACTCAGGGACTTTGCTACCTCAGCTGGTTAATCAATAACTTCTTTATAGATATAGAACCAAGATCATCTTCTTTTAGATAAGGCAGCATGTGCATCAGAAAAGCGCACCACCTGAAAACTAAGGCCACATCCAGACCAAAAAGATATTTTCCCAAACTCCTAAAAAAGTCTTGTCCCTGTGACCTCTAAGCAAGAGACTATTATTTTAAAGGATTAAGTTGGGGTTGGGGATTTAGCTCAGTGGAAGAGCACTTGACTGGCAAGTGAAAGGTTCCAAGTTCAGTCCTCAGCTCTGGAACAAAAAAAAAAAAAAAGAAGACTAAGTCCCCAAATTCAAAATGTTTTGTATGTGGCTGGTAAAGATCCTTTATTTCTTGCTGTCAGTATTTTATTATGGGCTAGAATGGGCAACAGCAGTATTTTATTATGGGCTAGAATGGGCAACCGAAAATTTTATCTTTCTTTATGTGTGGGTTGGCCATTCTTACTTCTGCTAAGCCCCTCTTTAAATCTTTAATCCATTAACTAATTAAGTTTTGGGGTTTTTTAGGGTTTATTTTTATGGCATTTAATATTTTGAGCTTTAAATATATTTTAGATATGAGGCCCTTGTCTGATGCATAGCTATTTAAAATTTTCTCCCATTCCATGGGATTTCTATGTATCTTGCTAGGTATGTGCTTTGGCATGCAGTAACTATTCAGTCTGATATAATTCCATTTCTCCGGTCTTTGATTTGTTGTGATTCTTGATCTTTACTTAGGAAGTTTTAACATGTGCTTAGAAGCCCTAGTATTTCCCTTATCCCTTTCTGAAGTATTTTCATGGTATCTGGCCTTACAGTAAGCTATTTGATCCATTTGGAATTGATTCTGATACAGGTAATATATAAGAATCTAGCTTCAGTTTTGTGCACATGGATAGCCAGTTCTGCCAGCACCATTTGTTGAAGAGGCTGTCTTTCTTCTAGCCTGTGTTTTTGTCTTCCTTATCAAATATCATGTGGCTATAGGTCTCTGGATTCAACTCTGAGTCTTCAGTTCTATTCTATTGGTCCTCAGGCCTATTCTCGTGCCAATACCATGCTTTTTTTTTTTTATTACTATGGCTTTGGAGTTTGGTGTTAATATTCCTCCAACACTGTTCTTCCTACTAAGTATTGTTTTTGCTTTGGGATCTTTTATTAGTCCATATGATTTTTAGGCTGCTTTCTCTATATCATTGAATAATGTGATTTTGATGGGTATTGCATTGAATTTGTAGAGAGCTTTTGGCAGTATTGTCATTTTAAAGATGTTAATCCTTCTAATCCAGGAGCATGGAAAGTTTTTCCATTTACTTATTTTTTTAAATTTCCTTTCAACATCTTTGGCCATAAAAGAAGTGCAAATCAAAACAACATTGAGGGAGGCTGGTAATGTGGCTTAGTGGTAGAGTGCTTGCTTCCCATGCATGAAGTCCTGGGTTTGATTCCTCAGTATCACATACACAGAAAAAGCCAGAAGTGGCACTGTGGTTCAAGTGGTAGAGTGCTAGTCTTAAGAAAAGAAGAATGGGGACAGTGCTCAGACCCTGAGTTCAAGCCCCAGGACCAGAAAGAAAAAAAATGAGATTCCACCTCATCCTAGTTAGAATTGCCATTATCAAGAAAACTAACTATAACACACAGTGTCAGGGAAGTGGCCAAAAGGGAACAATACTGCGCCATTTGTGGGAATGTAGACTTGTTCAACCATATAAATCTTTCCTATAACCCTGTAATTCCACTCCTGGACATTTATCCAATAGAACACAAACAATGCCACACTAAAGCTACCAGCACAGCCATGTTTATTGCAGTATTGTTTACCATAGCCAAGATATGAATCAACATGGAGGCCTATCAATGGATGAATGGATTAGGAAAATGTGGTATATGAATACACACAATGAAATTCTGTACTTTCATCCAAAAGAATGACATCACCTCATTTGGAAGGAAATGGAAAGACTTGGAAAAAGATACATTAAGTGAAGTAAGCCAGACTCAAAGAAACATGAGTTGTATGGTTTCCCTTATTTGTGGTAAATAGAATGTGCCCACAAATCTACAAGGAAAAGACAATACATTACACTCTGATATGATAAATTATACAGGACTCTAAACATTCCCCACAATGAGACCGAAAGAAGATAATCTTAGGACAAGATCACAAAGGTGCAATTAGGTATGTAAATATGATCATGTAAAATGATGTTTATTGAAATGAACTCTAAGAAATGGAAGCAAGGAGTATTTTGTTAAATTGTTCCTGGGGTTTTTCTTTGTTTTTTCCTTTGTCACTGAATTTCTGTGTCTTTTATCTTATATCTAAGTTTATCTGTTTGGGGGAGGGAAAGGGGAACACAGAAATGGTGGCACAAAGGTAGAACAAATGCAGCAGTGATACTCACTAGACACTATGTTCCTTGTGAGGGAAGGGTGGTCAGGAAAGAAAAAAATGGGAGAAAATGAGGACGGGTGACACTGTTCAAAAAGAAATGTACTCATTGCCTGACATAGAACTATAACCCCATTGTATATCATCTTTGCAATAAAAATTTAAAATATATTAAAAAAGAAAACTTCAACTTGTGGAGCTATATTATAACCACCATTTTATTCTGTAAAGCATCTAAAGAAGATAATTTTTACAAATAATATATAACTGCAAAAAATCCTAGGTAATACATTTTACAACAGTAATCACATTCAGGAAAGAACTTGGAATAGAGCCAAGACACAGTGGCAAATGTTGTAAACTCTGTTATTCAGAAGGTAGAGAATAGAAAGGTTACAAGGCCATCCCAGGAAAAGTTAGAGAGATCCCATCTCAACAACAAAGAAAAAGTATGGGACTAGGATACCAGGTATATAAGAAGCTGAGATGGGTTCTGGGAAGATGGCGGTGGAAAAGCTGGAATCTGAACAAGCTCTCACATAGAAAGCAGTTTTAGAGTTCCAGTGAACAGTCCTAAGCCAGAGAATCACAGCAAGTGTGCCATCACAGGACAGAGAGTTAGGCAAGAGAGGGGAAGCCAAGGGAAGGAGACACATCTGAGTGCTTGGCAGCAGCCGCCGCCGCTGCGGCAGGGTTGTGGCGGCAACCACAGAGCACCCAAACCTGAGCCACAGAGAGTCCAGGATGAAGGAGCCAGACGCAGCAGGCGAGCGGATTCTACTCAACACCGGCAAGAACCGACAAGGAGCAAACAACTTCATCCTGCAGTTTGCAGACCAGAGATGACCAAGGAACCAAGACTCTGTGTGAGTAGAAGCCTGAAGTCCTCACTCCTTCTCAGAGGAGGGAAGGCCACCCCTCCCCGCCCCAGTACCAGAGATCTCCATCTTGGATACTGACAAAGCTCGGAGGAGCTGCTAGCTCCAACTCAGGCCTTGGAATAAAACGAGTCATTTAGCAGGTCACAAGAACTTAAAGGTGAAGTGACCTGTCAGACTCAGCTCCATCCAGGGAAAAGTCACCCAGCTCAGGCGCCAGCCATAGGAGTGGCTTTCCCCATTGGGTAACCAGAGCCAGAGGCTGCCCCTCCCTCTAGCAGCCACCACAATCAATTGAAAAACAGAAACCCTGAGAATGGCTCCAGGCTGGGCTCTGTGAGTTTTTCACAAAATAGCCCCAGGGAAAAGCTACTGATTGTTGAAAGGCCTCAACTCTACCCAGAACCTAGCCTCATCACTGCATCCCCCTCTTTTGTGATTCTCAAAGCAGATCACCCTCTCATTAAACTAACCTGGGAGGGGGATCTCAAAATCTTGGGTAAAGCAGAGCATTTTTCTGCCTGTTCGAACAAACTGACTTAAGAAACCAATCAAGCCACAGGACCTCAAGCTGACCAGAGACTCCAACAAGTGGCTGGTTACAGACACAAGGGAGATACAGGATTCTTCCCACCCTTCCCAAAAAAATCAAAAAAAAAATCAAAGAACTTTTTTTTTTGGTACCTTATGTATATAAAAAAATTTTTTTCTTTTCTAAAACTTTTATTAATCTTTAATTTTTGCCTTTTTTGAAAAAAAATTGTTTTCCAGTAACTTTTTTTTTCCTCTTATAGTTTTTATTTTAGGAATACGTGAATGTGCGTTTTCCTTTCTTTTCTTGTCTTCTTTCTCTTTTTCTTTCTTTAATTATCTTTTTGTTTTTTGTTTAGCTCTACTGAACTTCTGACCTTTTTTTCTCCCTTTCTTATCCTTTCCACCTTTTCCTCTCTTTTGTTCTTCTTTATGTGACTTAACTCTTGTCCTGCACATCCTCAGATAAACCCGTAGTTAACTAGTAGGCCCTATCCCCATTGTGTACACACTTAATCCACAAATTTATTACTCAATTCAAAACCTCTGAGATTTAAATTCATTAATAGCAGTACTACCTCTTTATACCTATATAATATTTAAAGCATTTTTTTAACTTTTTCACATCTCCTCTATGTTCCTTCCCTTCTCTCAATATATTCACATTCCTCTAAATAGATTGTCTTTTATTCTCCATAATAATATTAATTTTTATGTTTCTATTTTTTTCTGGTCTCTTTTCATTTCCCTTTCCCTTTCTTCTTTTTCACTCTCTCTATACTTGCATCCTACCCAACCTATTTCCTGCATTGAGAGTAGGACATAGTTAACTCTCCCTGTGCCTCCCCACACCAATCTATTCCTATTTTTTACCCACATCTCTCCCTAACCCTAATAATTTCTGTTTTTCCAAATTCTTCCCTGCAGTTCGAAGCCCATTAACAGATAGTTGTTTGATATTGAATAGATGTAGCTGTTGAACTAGATTGTATCTGTAGACTATTGACTGTACAAATGAAAACTTTGGTTGATGGTTGCCTTAAGATAGTGTTCTAGCACAAAACTGGTGCTATTTTCATCTCAAATGGGCAGAGTAAGCCAGAAAAACACAAGAAAAATGGCAAATCCGGGTATCTCAATTCCCAATCTTGATAATCAGGGGTCAGAACAGATAATGAATAATCCAGAGGTGAGTTCCCAAATAGCTCTACAAACACTGCTGGCAAACATGATAAATGAGAAGTTTGACAACTTACAAAGGACTCTGTAGGAGCATGATAGGGAGAGAGGGGAGGCATCCCAGAAGTTTATAGAGGAATATCATAAGCATGAGGAAGCTACTCAAAAACTGATACAGGATTTGCGTGAGCAACTTGAGAATACTCAAAGAGAAAGGGAGGAATGGCGTGAGCAGGCTGAGAACACTCAAAGAGAACTGCAGGAATCCCACGAACGGGAGGAAGCTAATCAAAGAGTAATACAGGAATTGAGAGACCAGGTAGAGAATACACAAAGATCACTAAAGGCATTCATGGAATCCATTAAGAAAGAGCTGAAGGAAGTCAGGGAGACCACAAAGGGAAAGCTGAATGGAACCCAACAGAAGGAATGGGAGTCCAAAGAAACCATAACCAATCAACTAAGTGATTTGAGGACAAACACTGAACACCAAATTAAGGAAGTAAAGAAATTCATACAAGACCTAAAACAGAGCTTCAACAAAGAACTTGAAGCCATCAAAGCTGACCAATTAGAAGGAAAAGAGATAAAAAACAAAGTAGAGAGTCTTAACAGCAGGTTAGACCATGCAGAAGATCGAATTTCAGGGATTGAAGACAGCCTAGATATTATAGAGAAAGAACATACAACCATCCAAGACAAGTTCAAGAAATATGATAGATCTATCCAACACCTGGAAGACACCATCAGAAGGACTAATCTAAGGATAATGGGTGTAGAGGAGCACCTAGAAACAGAAGTTAATGGTCTAGGAAATTTGTTTAACAGGATCCTAGCAGAGAACTTCCCAAACATACAAAAAGATAGGCCTATTCAGATACAAGAAGCTTTTAGAACCCCAAATAGACCAGCCCAGAATAGGACATCCCACCGTCACATTATAATCCACACAGGATCAACTCAGAACAAGGAAAAGATCCTTAAAGCTGTCAAGGAGAAAAGGGTAATCACCTATAAAGGGAAACCAATTAGAATCACCTCAGATTTCTCAGCAGAGACAATCAAAGCAAGAAGAGCCTGGAATGATGTATGCCATGCCCTAAAAACAAACAACTATCAACCAAGAATACTGTACCCAGCTAAACTCTCCTTCATAACCGAAGGCCAAATAAAAAGCATCCATAGCAAAGAAAAATTGAAACAATACATCTCCACCAAACCAGTCCTACAAAAGTTTCTTAAAGATGGCCTACACATAGAAAACCAACAAGATCACAATAAAGGCCAAGAAACTGCACAGAAACTGAGAATCCAAGAACCATAGGAAGAACCCAGTTTTCACAGCCCCCAAGAAGATGGATAACATGGCAGGAACTCCCAAATACCTCTCAGTCCTATCTCTTAAGGTTAACGGACTGAACTATCCAATTAAGCGACATAGACTGTCTAGTTGGATTAAAAAACAAGACCCTTCTATCTGCTGCCTGCAGGAGTCACATCTTGCCCGTAAAAACAAACACATTTTCAATGTTAAAGGCTGGAACAAAATCAACCAAGTAAACGGCCCCCATAAACAGGCGGGAGTTGCAATCCTAATATCAGATAAAATAGACTTCAAATTAAAATTCGTGAGAAGAGATAAAGAAGGTCGCTACATACTAATTAAAGGATCTCTCCTTCAGGAGGATATTACAATTCTAAATATCTATTTGCCACACAATGGAGCACCCAAATTTATCAAAGAAACACTACTTTCCCTCAAATCCCATATAGATCCAAAGACATTAATTGTTGGGGATTTTAACACACCACTCTCCCCACTAGATAGATCAACTCGGCAAAAACTCAACAGAGAAACCACAGATCTAAACAGCTGCATAGATCAACGAGACTTAACAGACATCTACTGAACATTTCACCCAGCAGCATCAGAATACACGTTTTTCTCAGCAGCACATGGAACATTTTCTAAAATAGACCACATTTTAGGCCACAAAGCAAACTTGTCTAAATTCAGAAACATTGAAGTTATACCTTGCATTCTCTCTGACCACAACGGAATAAAATTAGAACTCAACACCAAAAGCCACCAAAGAAAGCCCGGTATCACATGGAGGCTGAACAACACACTGCTGAATCATGAGTGGGTCATGGAAGAGATTAGAAAGGAAATTCAAATGTTCATGCTATTCAACAAAAATGAACACACAAATTACCAGCTCCTCTGGGACACAGCAAAGGCAGTACTCAGAGGCAAGTTTATAGCTCTGAGCTCCTACATCAACAAATTGGAGAGATTTGAAACTAACAATTTAATGACAAATCTAACCCTCCTTGAAAAAAAGCAGCAAGATAAACCCCAATCCAGTAGACGGAAAGAAATAATCAAAATTAAATCAGAATTAAATGAATTGGAATCCAAAAAAACTATAGAAAGAATCAACAAAACAAAGAGTTGGTTCTTCGAAAAACTTAACCAAATTGACAGACCCTTAGCAAATCTTATCAGAAAAAGAAGAGAACACACCCAAATTAATAAACTCAGAGATGAGAATGGAAACATCACCACGGAAACAACCAAGATTCAGAACATTATAGGGGAATACTTCTCAAAACTTTATGCTAATAAGTTAGAGAACTTGACAGAAATGGACCTCTTCCTAGCAAATATTGACATACCAAAACTAAACCAAGATGAGTTAAACCATCTTAACAGGCCCATATCAAGCAATGAAATAGAAACAGCAATAAGAGACCTCCAAGCAAAGGAAAGTCCAGGACCAGATGGTTTTACAGCAGAATTTTACAAGGCCTTCAAAGCAGAGCTCACACCAATACTCCTCCAACTCTTCAATGAAATTGAAAGAGAAAGCTCACTACCGAACACATTCTATGAAGGCATCATAACCCTCATCCCAAAACCAGGCAGGGACTCATCAAAGAAAGAGAACTATAGACCCATTTCTTTGATGAACATTGATGCAAAACTTCTCAACAAAATTTTGGCCAATCGACTTCAACAATTCATCCAAAAAATCATACACCACGATCAAACAGGATTCATTTCAGGGATGCAAAGCTGGTTCAATATATGCAAATCAATTAATATTATTCATCACATCAACAGGAGCAAGGATATGAACCACATGGTTATCTCAATAGATGCAGAAAAAGCATTCGACAATACCCAACACCCCTTTCTGAAGAAGGTTTTGGAAAAATTAGGAATCCATGGAACATTCCTCAATACAATAAAGGCTGTATATGACAAACCTACAGCCAGCATTATACTCAATGGTGAAAAACTAAAGCCATTTCCTCTTAACTCAGGAACAAGACAAGGATGCCCACTCTCTCCACTTCTCTTCAATCTAGTATTAGAATGCCTAGCTACAGCAATAAGACAAGATGCAGACATAAAGGGGATCCAAATAGGGAAAGAAGAAATAAAACTCTCCCTCTTTGCAGATGACATGATCTTGTATTTAAAGAATCCCATAGACTCCACTCCCAAATTACTCAAGCTGATTCAAAACTTTGGCAAAGGAGCAGGTTATAAAATTAACCCCCAAAAATCAATGGCTTTTCTGTATGCCAACAATGAGAAAAGTGTGGCTGAAATTAGGAAAGCAACCCCATTTGTAATAGCCCCACAAAAAATAAAATACCTAGGAATTAACTTAACCAAAGAAGTGAAGTACCTCTATGATGAAAACTTTAAAGTCTTGAAAAACGAAATCCACACAGAACTTAAAAAAATGGAAAAACCTCCCATGCTCGTGGATTGGAAAGATTAACAACGTGAAAATGGCAATAATTCCCAAGGCTATCTACAAATTCAATGCAATACCTATCCAAATTCCAACCTCATTCTTCAAGGAAATAGAAGAGGCAATCCAAAAATTCATATGGAACAATAAAAGACCCCGAAGAGCAAAAACGCTCCTCAACGGAAAGAACACTGCTGGAGGAATATCAATACTAAATTTCAAACTCTACTATAAAGCCATAGTAATCAAAACAGCATGGTACTGGCACAAGAACAGACCTCAGGACCAATGGAATAGAATTGAAAACCCAGAAATGAACCTACAGACCTATAGCCATCTAATCTTTGATAAGGGAGCTAAAAAAATAGAATGGAAGAAATACAGCTTCTTCACTAAATGGTGCTTGCAAAATTGGTTAACTACTTGTAGAAAACTAAAGCTAGATCCTTATATATCACCCTGCACCAGAATCAACTCCAAATGCATCAGAGTCCTTGGACTCAAAGCAGACACTCTGAAAACATTACAGGATGGAATAGCAGAAACCCTAGGTCTCCTTGGCACAGGCTGAAATTTTCTTAATAGAGATCCAGAATCACAACAAATCAAAGAAAGGTTGGACAAATGGGATTGCATGAAATTGCAGAGTTTCTCCATGGCAAAGGACATAGCTAGCAAGATCAATATAAAGCCCACAAATTGGGAGAAGATCTTCACTAGCCATACAACAGACAAGGGTCTCATATCTAAAATATACCTGGAACTCAAAAAATTAAATCCCCCAACAACAAATTCTCAAAGAAACAACTGTCCAATAAATAAGTGGGCTAAAGACTTAAAGAGAAACTTCTCTGAAGAAGAAAGAAGGATGGCCAATAGACACATAAAAAACGCTCAACCTCTCTAGTCATAAAAGAAATGCAAATCAAAACAACCTTGAGATACCACCTTACCCCAGTTAGAATGGCTATAATCAAGAACTCCAATAACAACAGATGCTGGAGGGGATGTGGACAGAAGGGAACCTTACTGCATTGTTGGTGGGAGTGTAAACTTGTTCAACCACTTTGGAAAGTAGTATGGAGGTTCCTCAAAAGACTCCACATAGAGCCCTCCTATGACCCAGCAATCCCACTTTTGGGCATTTACCCAAATGTTCACAAACAAGACCACACTAAAGCTACTAGCACGACTATGTTTATTGCAGCCTTGTTTACAATAGCTAAGATATTAAACCAACCTAGATGCCCCTCAGTAGATGAATGGATCAAAATATATACACAATGGAATTCTATGCCTCCATCAGAAAGAATGACATTGCCCCATTTGTTAGGAAATGGAAAGACTTGGAAAAAATTATACGAAGTGAAGTAAGTCAGACCCAAAGAAACATAGGTCCCATGGTTTCCTTTATTTGCAATAACTAGTATATGTCTGAGTCAAGCAGAAAAGTTCAGTTAATTTGATGTTAGGGAAATGAACCCTAAAATATGTATTCAAATCTTCTTGTTCTTTCATGTAATTTTTTCTAACACATTTATAAGATTATTTCTTTGTTTCTTTGTATGTCCTTCCTCCACGGTATAACCCCTGCTTTCACTATATTTGATGTTGTTAAATTTGTGGAGGGGAAGGGAAAAAACAAATCATTTAATTAGGGACTACAGGTGGACTCATTGCAGTAATGAGATGTACAAGTTGTTATGTCAAAAACGAACTTTACAACTTTGGTGGGGGAGGAGGGTTGGGTGGAGTGGGAGGCAGATGGGTGGGAAGGGGAAAGAAATGAGTAGGCTACAATGCTTGATAAGAAATGTACTCATTATCTTGCCCATGTAATTGTAACCCCTCTGTACAGTATTTTCACAATAAAAATAATAATAATAAAAAGAATTATCCTCACCTCTGGTCCTCAGCTTCACCCAGACCTGAGCTCCTCCTTGCTCTAGAGTTCCCACAGTAAACCTTGCCACTCCATCTCTCTACCCAGACCCACCTGCCAAAGCGCCTACCTGCCCCAGACAGACCTGCCACTTGGATGGGGACAGAAGCCATGTGCTCCCTCTCCTGGGAAATATGTCTCCTCTAATAAACCTTATAATAATCTTTCTCCTGTGCCTGCTTGCCTCCACATGGTCCTCTGGGATGGATGTGAAGGATTACAGTGTGCAGTATGAAAGCTCGTCAAGAAATAAAGTTGGGACTCCTTAAAATGAGCTTATGATGGGAACACTGTCAACAGGACAAATTTCAGGGTACACTGTATCCATATTATCAGGAAAAGCATGTATTCTAGGACTGACTTTTTTTTCCCCCTAAGAATTCTTGCACAGAATGCTGACGCAAACAGTGTAAAACTCTATCTTACATTTTTTTTGTGTGTGAGGAAAGGTAACAAAGGCTTGGATAAAGGGCCTTAATTTCCCTATTTGGCACTTTTCACTCACTGCTGATACTCTAGCACTTGAGCTATGTCTCCAGTACAGCTTTTTGATGGTTAATTAGATATAGTCTTGTGAACTTTTCTGAACAATCTGGCTTTGAATTACAGTCCTAAAACCTCAGCTCCCTGAGTCTCTAGGATTATAAGCAGGAGTCACTCAGCTTCTCTCATATTTGAAGAAATGACAATGAGTTTCACTGGAAAGAATCAAATTACCCTTCACACTCTAGGTAGCTAGCATCATAGCAATTTTCTGAACTAGTTCTGCAGGTTAAAATAATGGTTTTTCTTCAAGCACACATTTCTCTGCAGACTGAGTAAATTCATGGAAAGATTTCAGAATATCAGGACTAACATTGTTTTCTTTGCTTAGTGATAAATGTTGGATTGAAATGATTTTACAATTGTGCTCTCTGCCACTTTTATCACAGAGAGCTGTACTGGTATCTGTAAGCAAAAACCTTTATGCATTAATATTTCTCTAAAGAGAAAGTCATCCCTCCCCTTCTATATCATTCATGTATATGCCCTAGATCCTTAGGAAGAAAATATTTTATTTTGGTCAAGACACTGGCTGTTCCTTCTCAATAAGAGAATTTTCTGTGTACCTGAAATTTCTGGTTCTATCTTAAATTATTTCACTATTTAAGTTTAGACCTAAAAATGTACATTATGGCATATTTCCTTATTTTCAGTTATTTAATGTTAAATAATAAAAAATTGTTTATTTAATGAAACATAACAGTTTCTTGGCAAAGACTCTGGATAAGTCCTTGCCTGTTTTGTTCATTGTTGTTTTTAAATCAACAGCATCCCTTCTAGGAATGGTAAGAAAATATGGGGATGATTTTCTCTGATATTGACAGTTTATTGAGAAGAGTAAAAGACATTAATTTCCTCAATTTAAAAGAAATTATTACATGGGCAAGATAACGAGTACATTTCTTATCAAGCATTGTTGCCTCCTCTTTGTTTCCCCTTCCCATCCCTTCGCATACTCCCCACAATAAAAAATAAAATAATAAATAAATAAATGAAATTAAAGCTGGGCACCAGAGGATCATACCTGTAATCTTAGCTAGTCAGGAGGCTGAGAGCTGAGGATCACAGTTCAAAGCCAGCCCGGGCAGAAAAGTACATGAGACTTTTATTTCCAATTAACTACTAGAAAACCAGAAGTGGTGCTGTTGCTCAAGTGTTAGAGTATTTGCCTTGAGCTGAAGAGCTCAGGGACAGCGCCCAAGCCCAGAGTTCAATCCTCATGACCAACAAAAATAAAAATAAAAGTAAAAGGAAATTAAGTCAATGCAGAACTGTTCTGTCAAAAATGGCTACAAATAGTCCACACAGCCATGAGCACTTAAGAGCAGATTCCCACCCGTGGTTCCTCTTGATGGGACCCAGGCTTCGTCAAATTACTTCCACTAGTGGTGAGCTCACCACTCACCTGGCTGGCACATAAAGTGAAATGTGTACTCTCAGGTGAGGATAATGTTTGTCATATTTTAATTTTTACCTGTTTATCTTTTTGAACACTACCAACCCTATTCATTACATTTTGCCAATTCTGATGCAATATGAAGCATTGCTTTTATGTTCAGAATTTCACCTGCATTTTAACTGAATCACTCAAATTTAATAATATGGTTTTACCAGCAATTTGGCTATTAGCACCCTCTTAAACGTTTTTCCTATGATAGAACAAGGAGCTATTTTGTCTCTATTTTAATAGTTTTCTCCTACTTTTTCTATGGTTTGCCTCACCTCCATTTTTAGTGAATCTGCTCTTCTCTTTACTCCAAATCCGAGGTGTTGGATAAATTCCACATTGCTTAGCTGTGTGAACATGATCAAGTTTAAAACCTAGGGAAACCTAAGTAACTAAGATAACTAGGTAATAAATATCTAGATCAGCTTTTCTTATTCCAGAATGAAACATGTATGGGCTTTAGGTTTGTATCGTACCAGGTTATATTTCTCTTTTGATCTCACACTAAGGAAAACAGAGGTAACATGCTCAGAGTTTAGAAATCATTTCCATGAGCCTATATCAGTGATATACATCAGTGGTGTAAATTCCCTTAATGCTTCTTCATTGAAAGTTGCAGGCCAACTTTTACCTAACAGAAAAACATCATCTTAACTAGTAGTAGTTATTGAGTGGGTCTGGTACAGAGTAGTACCAGTGAAATTGGTATATGAGATTACATTCACTGATATATAGGGAATATAGAAGGAACTAATTTTAAAATCCAGAACTAGGATTCAGCTTTCCGCTGCTCAGAGTTATTTGCTAAAGAATTTTTAGGCTATCAGAATTTCTCAGATATAATGTCCTGATCATTAAAATTGGAAAAGAAATAATTCCAAATTATGCTGTTGTGTGAAAATATAAAGAAGACTACCCAAGACTCTGTAAATATAAATCGAATAACTTAATAGATCTGACACTTGTGGCATCAAGCCAAGAATAAAATGATGAATGGGTCAGGTTTCTGCCCTTGAGAAGCTAAGAGTCAAATAAAAGAAGCAGACAAGTGAGAAATAATCTTACTATAATGCAGTTAAGGCTTGGATAACTAAATCACAAAGTGTTAGGGGAGTAAAGGTGTGTACTCTATCAATTAAGATGATCTCTGCAGTAGTGGATATATACTCTGACACACACTGGCTTTAGCTATGAGGAACTATATTATTCTACATGAGACAATACTTAAACTGTAGCTTCAGGGGTTAGACATTTTCCAGGACCTAGAGAATGTTTCATTTCTGTAAACGCTATACATTGCTGAACCAAGTGACCATAGAGGATTGAGATTATCATAATTGGTTGTGACATAATCTGTGACAATCAATAACTATATTATTTACCTGAGATTCTAGACCAGCATGAAAAGTGGTGAAGTTGGAGTAGAGGGACTATTTCCTGAAAGACATCATTCTAAAACGATGTGTAAGGATCAGCCAAAGGAGGGAGTGGAGCTAAGATGGTAGAATAGAAACACCTTTTGTTTGACTCCTGTCATTGGAAAGGGACCAAGCAATAGAGATGCCACTATATCCTGTGAAGATAAATTAAGAACTCTGAGAACTAAAAAAAAAGATGTGACTATAGGCCTAAAACAACCTGGAAAAGTACAAAGGTAGAGAAGGGCTCAGAGCAATTTGCAGCTTTAATCCCAGTTCTTCTACAAGAGGCCAGGCAAGTGGCCAAGCAAGCATAAGGTAAACCCAGAGCATAATCAGTCATCAGACTGACAAGAGACTGGCAGGCTTATAGGCAGGAGAATTCAAGGTCCTTACAAATGCTTGGTAATTTTAAGTAACTTGCTCTGAAACTGGCCCCACCTACACATCAAGCTGGTTTTGGAGGAGGAAAAAATACACACACCTCAAATTATATCCTTCAAACTCTACAGGAAGACCATAGCTATAAGCTACCTTGATAAAGATCCTATTATTAGAGAATAACCTCTGTGGATTATTCCCAGAAGATACAGGGAAATCACTGATCACAGTGTCAGTTTTACAATGCTTCCTTGACTGAGTTACATAAGGCTGTAAACCTTTGGCTGTAGATAGTGTTTCTTAAGACCCTACCTAGAGATATGAACAGGGGAGGGGAGCAAAGAGTAAAGCAGTTGATGTTGGTCCTGCCTGCAGTGAATTGTGTGATTCAAAATATACAGAACCCTGGTAACAAAAACAGCATATAAGCAGATAATGTGACCAACAGGATAGAGGACTCAGATTTAAATCTACCCATCTACAGCCACCGATTCTAGACAAAGATCCCAAAACTTCAAGTTGAAGAAGTAACAGCCTCTTCCATAAATTATTATGTGAAAACTAGATATCCACAGGTAAAAGAATGACTCTAGATAATTCTTTCTTACTATGTTAATAAAAAAAACATTGTAAATGGATGAAATCTTAATTTAAGACCAGAAAAACTGGAGATATTAGAGGAAGCTTGGAGAGGTAGCTCAAAGCTAGAGTGCTTTCCTAGAATGTGCAAATCCATGAGTACAATCCCAGGCACCCTATACTACACTACATATACAGTACTAAAGGAAGGCATAGGGAAACCCTACAAGATATTGGCATAGAGACACGTGTGTGTGTGTGTGTGTGTGTGTGTGTGTGTGTGTGTGTGTATTTGTACTCACACTCATGTGCCAGTACTTGGGCTTGAACTCAAGGCTCTTGTTCTTTCACTTGGCTCTTTGACTCAAAGCTGATAGGCTACTCCTTGATTCACGAGTCTAGTCTGGCTTTTGCTATTTAATTGGAGATAGGAGTCTCAGGGATGTGTTTGCTAGACCTTTCTGCAAACCACGATCCTTTTATCTCAGCATGCTGAGTAGCTAGGATTAGAAGTAAGCACCACAAACACAGATTTTTAAAAATAGGACTCAGCTCAGGAAATAGCAGTAAAACTGGCAAAAAACGAAGACATGGAAGAAGAAGGGGGACAAAAGGTCTCAAAAGGAAGAGGGTAAGAAGTAGCAATATTGGGCTGAATGTGATCAAAATGCTTTATATGCATATATTAAAATGTCACAATTAAATCCACTATCTTCTACAACTAATAGAGTCTATCAAGAAAAGAAGCAATCCAAAAATATAAGGTTGAAGATATGTGTCCCCAGTAGGGAAACAACTTGAATATGACTTGGATGCCAATATGCACAGAGGTCTCAGAAGTAGAGGACGACAAATTGTGAGCTATGGATTCCTACATGTTTGCTACTCCTATGGAGTGAGAAAACTACTAGGGTTAACATATCCCTAAATTTACTTGCAAAACATTTTTCTTCTTTTTTTGTCTTTTTAAAATTTTTCCTGGCATCAGTTGGTTGTATAGATTTCATTTTGACATGCATACATATATATATATATATATATATATATATATATATATATATATATAATTACCCTGACCAGACTCATTCCTTTCATCATTCTCCCTCATCCCTTTCCTTCTTTCCCAATCTAATCTCAACAAGCTTCATTTTTCATCTTCACACCCGTATGGAAAGTATTTTAATTACATTCACTCTCTTCACTCTTTCTTTTCACCCTCCTCTCCATTACAGGCAGGATGATTAAAGATATTTTCCTTTAATTCCTATAGTCTTCCTTTGATTTTATTTTGTTGTAAGGGTGATGACAGAGGTAGTAAGGTAGTGAGAATAAGTAAGTAAGGTAGTGAGAATAAAGGGAAGAGGGAAGGAGAGGAATGCAGGCAAGAATTCATTGTATATATTGCAAAATTGAGCAATATAAGGGAAAGGGTAGGCTGAAGGGATATGAAGATGTTGAAGTGATGACACACATCAAGGCACATGGCAGATACAAACTGCTTTGTTAAATGGGAAAAATTCAATATATCACCTAAAACTTAAAAGTAAGGGAAGGGATGGATGGGCAGGGGGATGTAAAACTGTCAAAAGGGGTGACATTGATCAAGACGCACTATATGAATAAGCTGCTTTGGTGTATGGCAACTCCTTTGTACAACTACTGAAAGATAATAAAATATTTTTTAAACATGTGATTGTCAAATACTGGTGGAGTGGAAATTTCAATGCAATCATTTATTTGGTTATCTCAGTCATAATAAAAAAGCATAAAGCTCTCTTGGACTGCCTAGGTATGAAGCAGGGTGAAAAAAAGGAAGTTATTCAAAATACAGTACCTGTTTATCAACAGGCAGCATAGGATAAACTCAGCTCTCTCTTTAGCATTTAAATTGTTTCTCCAGTTTATTTCCCATCTTCCCGTCAAACCTGGGTGGGGAAACTGTGATTATAACATGTCTCTATTTTTTTTCTTTTGGATTCCTTCATTGGCAAACATTATTTAGGTTTCATCTTTAATTTTACAACAAGACATCTAAAGTGAAAGGAATGAGGAACATATCTATAGGAACTCTCCAATTTAATCTCTTTTGCAGTCTGATACCTGAAGCGTGAATAGCACAGTCTGATCTTATTGGCAGTTTCAACTGCAATGTCAGGTTCATTTCAAAATTTAATACAACACATTTGTCATCACTACACTTCCTTCAGTAAGAACACTGATACCAAATGGCTACCAGTCGGTGGTCTGAAAACGATAGCTTGCTGAAAATGAAAACTCTCCTCTACACCAAAATAACTCATCTCACATATTATGTGTCTTCTGTTTCTGCCAGAGAACACAATTGCTTTCCACTATTTGATCTTTTAGTAATCCATCTAGGTAACAATAAAGGAATAAAAGAATATTTACTCACTGCTTGCTTCTAGAAAGACAGTAACATATTTCATGATTCCCAAGAATAACTTCACCAGCAGGAAACAAGAAACAACAGATCACAATCAATACCATTGTTGATTCTAAGTATAAGATGTGCCTAGCACAGCTCTGGCAGACTGCAATTTTACTCTAAGATTCAGAGACTGCCCATTGGCCTCATTTGCTCTGGAAAAGTGTTTCTTAAACTTTGTCCCTGGAGCTACACCATTAGCATTATTTGGGAATTACTGAAAAATCAAAATTCTTGAGTCTATTTCACAACTGAATCAGATCCTGAATCATGGTAGCTTTGGAACCACTGGTCTAAAACAAAAGAAAGGAAATAGAGTAACATGATTCTCCAACACCTCAGATCCAAATGTCCTATACAATTAATCACTTTAACAAAAGAGATATGTTTCTTCCATTTTTATTAAAGATCATTCCAATCATCCATCCTGTCATCCACTACAAAAAATAGGAAGGACCCAGTTCTGTGCCAAAAGTAGGATGGCCCAATCAGAAGTATTATCAACATTACCTAGATGTCCTAACTCTGGGAAAAATGGACTTATTACTGTTTTTTTTATGGTTTTGTGTTTTTTTCTGAAGGGAAGTTAGGGTATTACCAAAACTATTAATACCTCAATATTACTCAAAAACACTGAATGAACCCAGATTTATTCTTGAGAGGTGATTCTGTAAAAATTACCATTAAGCTGGGAGCTGGTGTTTAATATCTGTAAAAATAGCTACTGAGAATGTTAATATCTGAAGATGAAGGTTCAAAGTCAGCCCAGGCAGAAAAATCCATGAGAACCTATTTCAAATAAGCCAGAAAAAAAAAAACACCAGAGTGGAAAAACAGAGTTAAGGCATGACTCAAGTGATAGAGCACCAGCCATGACTGAAAAATCCAAGTGCGAGTGAAGCCTTAAGTTCAAACCTCAGTACACACATACACAAATGTTGTCATCACTATGCTTTAATTGGGTGGCTTTTGTGTTGCTTGTAGAAGTGTATACTGCATTCACTATTTACCTTCCCAATCACACTTATCTTACTTTGAGCTGCAATAAATGCAACTCTATCAAAGATTCTTGCAAAATAAGTAAAAGCAAAGAAAAGTAGTTAAAATAATAAGGGATGTATAGTCATGTAAGTTACTTTCAGGAGAAACAGAAATTCATCTCACTGTGATGGAAGCTATGTAGAGCATATACAGCAAGGTTATTCCAACAGTGAAGCATAGAGCATAGATCTAGGTAAGAATTTGTTAAAATCAATTCTTAATCTCTAACTGAGGGCTCCTCTGGGATTCTTTATGTTCAGACAGGTTCCAGAGAAATTCCTTTTTTTTTGTTGTCGGTCATAGAGCTTGAACTCTGGGCCTGGGCACTGTCGCTCAGCTCTTCAGCTCATGGTGAGAGCTCTACCATTTGAGCGAAAGCACCACTTCTGAGAAATTCCTTGAATAAAGAGATACAGAGACTAGCTGTTGAACTTTTCAGTTAGGCAGCACAGGAATAGTACATGATTGGCAGGGGAGGAATCAGCAGGATCTACAATCCACTAAGTCTTACTATTCAAAAAAAAAAGTAAGTCTTGGAATTTGTTCTGTTTATATAAAATGCATGTCCCTTAATATTTACAACTTTTTAGATTTCTTCATACATCCAACAGTATACTTTAAGAATTCCATACTCATGGAAAAATGGCTACATTTGCTACTCAAAGAGACATACATTTAAAATGACTGCATAAACCAGGAGCCTGGTGCTTCTAGCTAGTCAGGAACCAAGATCATCAGTGATCAAAGGGATAGGGGTAGACAAATAAAGTGAAGAATTCAGTGTATATTCTAAAACAACGAAGAGTGAGGGAAGGGGTGAGGCAGGAGGGATAGGTAAGAATGCTGAAAGTGGTGTCATTGATCAAGATGCATTGTCTTCATGAACTACTTTGTTTAATGTCAACTCCTTTGTACAACTAACTTAAAGATAATTTAAGAAAAAATATTCAGAAGAGCTAAAGCATCATCAGACAAACATGAGATTCTTCATCATTAAAAGCTTCAGAAATAAAGTCTTAGAAACACAACAGTGGTTCTACTTAGAATTTCAGTGAAACAACACATATTCAAATAGGTAAATTCTAATCTAAATGGGATTTGACATTATCCTCCCAGATAATACAGAGAGTATTTCTTGAGCTCTAACTATAAGCAAATCTCAGAACTTCCAACATCCTATCATAAATTAAAAGGCTTTTAAGAATGTTTATTCCAACAGAAATAAGCAATACTCTAGCATCCTTGAAAAGGTACTTTTGTTGGAATTTACAAGCATATACCATTTCAGTCAGGCAGAACCCCATCATCAATCATCCAAAGTCACATAGCAGCTGAATCACAAAATGCACACCCAGACCACATTTTCAATTTCTTACTGGACACAAGTCTGCTCCAGTTATCGGGAGGCCAGCATGTTCCTATTACCCTGACTGTGGCTATTGCCCCACAAACAGTGAAGGAGTTTTATCCAGGCATTTAAAATCCATGAAGACATCATGGAGCTCATGTAAACAGCATTAACTCCAGCTTTCCTCATAGTAGTTGAGAGAGTATAGGTCATAGCTGAAAATTAGCATTTCACAGGAACAAGCAATGAATCTAAACTTGCCATAGCCTGAGGAAACTTCTGTAACTACTAAAGAAGGCAGAGCACATACTGTAGAAGAAATTCCTACCACTGTGGACACAAGGTATCATGACAATTCTCTAATGTCCACAATGAAATGACAAAGCATGACACGATTTTGGGTTTCAACCAAGCTAATGATCTTTCTGTTTTCTTCACTGAAATTTAGGAGGAAGAAGTAGTTACATGTATTATGATTTTTAGTATTATATTCATCATATAAAATGCTCTTTGCACAATTAACATGAGATAATATATTGTACACTGTAAACTTATTTGGAAAGGCTGTAAACCAGGCACATCACTATTCACTGTCATATACATTATTTAACTCCCATAATCATGACAGTCAGAGGTAGCTTTTATTACCCTCTCTCTTCTTTTAATACTCAAGTTTGATTCAGGAGCTTAAACTAGCTAAGCAAACGCACTTGATTCATGTCTCTAGCATTTTTTTTTTTTGTTTTAGGTACTTTTAGATACAATTTTATGCTTTTGCCCTGACCAGATTTTTTTGCCCTGACCTACCTCTACCTCCTGAGTAGCTGTGATTATCCATGAGTACCACCATACCTAGCTTACATTTTTAATTATCTTTAAGCAGTTGTAGAAAGGAGTTACCATTCAATAAATCAGTTTATGAATGCAATGTGTCTTGATCAATGTCACCCCTGTCAATATTCTAACCAGTCCCTCTCAACTTTCCCCTTCCTTCACTTTTCTTAATACTTTAGGATATACATGGAGGTTGGTTGTTTTTTTTTTTGTTTTTTTTTTTTTTTTGGGTCCGGTTGTGGGGCCTGAACTCTGGGCCTGGGCGCTGGCCCTCAGCTCTTCAGCTCAAGGCTAGCGCTCTACCACTTGAGCCACAGGGCCACTTCCGGCTTTTTTCCTTTTGCTTATGTGGTGCTGAGGAATCGAACCCAGGGCCTCAGGCATGCAAGGCAGGCGCTCTACCACTGAACCATCTTCCCAGCCCCGGTTGTTGTTTTTTTTTCACTGTATTCTTCCCCTTCTTTTCTTTATTCATGTACTCCTCTCCCCTTGTTCCCCCTCCGCTGCTTTCAAGTTCCCATTCTTTGGTGTTTATTTTGTTGAACTTAGATTTTGCCTTTCTAAGTAATTACAGCAAGTTCTTCACTATTGACTTACTTATTGAGATAGTCTTGCTAACTTTTGTGAAGGCTGACTTTGAAACATGATCTTTCATCTTCATCTCCCTGATAGTTGATATTATCCTCTCCTGACTGCTGAAGGAAAGGACAATTCCTGAGACAATATGAATGATGAATAGTTTAGTTAAAATTCCAAGAGCCCAAGGCTTCCAATGTTGACACTTCACTGTGACCCCACACTCAACACAGAATATTTTTATGAACTCTATGTGAGGGATTTTCCCCATACGAAATAATTTTCTGACACCAACTGGAAGTCGTACAATTCAACTCAGTGTTCACATTCTATTCTTGGAGACAGCATCAAATTCAACAAGGGCTCAATCTTCTAAGACTTCCTTCATTTCAGACATCACAGGTCTTAGCTTGTCATTCAGGCTTCTGACAGTCTATTCTAAATCAAGGTTCCTATAGCTCCTTCCTCAGAATCTGTAAATTACCTGGACAACTCATGGAAATCAAGGAAACACTCTGCTTACATTGTCTATTATAGGCTATTATAATAGATACAGATGGTACCAGATAGAAGAATTAAATATGTCATCTTCCTCTCTATGAATCTGCATGTGTGGAAAAACTCTGAACCTCATAGTTGAACAATCTTTATAGAGACTTCACCATCTAGGCACGGTTAGTGATTAACTCAATCTCCACTCTTTTCTTTTTCCCAGTAAATGGGACTTAAAATTCCAAGTTTCTAATAATGGCCTGGTCTTTCTAATAAATATTCTCCATCCAAAAGCAAAAGAATTTTCATGTTTTTAGGAAAAAGATGATACCTATCACCCAGCAAATTTCCAAGGGACTTCACAGCTTATCACAGACAAAGAACAAAGACTAAATTACAGAACAAAAAATCTACTAGCACACGGATTTCTCAGGACATTATCAAAAAATTAGAATCACTATGCCAAGAAACAAGTATGAAGACCAAACACATATATTTCTTATTATAAACAATAATACAACACAAAGAAAAGCCACACGAAAGTGATCATATTTGCTTGTGTTGGTAAATTGCACAAGGTGTCACATTTAAGCATTGTTTAATCATAGAAGTAGACACTATTCGTTTTAACCATTTAACATAGCTACTAAAGTCTGTTGTCACCCTCTACTTAATTAAACAACAATCTGGTTTCTTGAGGTAATCATTTAAGTCATATGATATAAATGCATGTCAGCCTAATTATGGCAGTGATTTAAAAGTAAAGAACGAAATAACAAGACAAAAGATAGAGAGACAATCATGTGGGGGGAAAATACTCTGCTGCATGTCAACCCTGGATGAATGTTAATATTCCACTTCATAATTTCCTTCTGTTCTGTGGGTTCCTTTGCTCTAGACGTCAAAACATTTCATGCCACATACCAAGAGCATTTTAAGTGGGGCTCCTTATGGCAGAACTGATTAGTCAATGTGCTCAATATTCTCCCAAGAGACTTAATTCCTTTTAATCTCCAGGATAAAGATGTAAAATGTCACTTTTATCATCGCCATGTGACTTACATATTTTTTAAATTATCCTTCATTTTCAGCAACTATGGTCCCAAAAGCTTTGTTATCAAGGAAAGACATTACTTTTAATAGTTTTATAAATCTTGACAGTTTATACTTTAAAATGGTTCTTTATAAATATTAGTGTTATGTCTAGAGCTGGTGCTAATCTAATGAAACATAAATGAAAAGATCTCACTTAGTCTTTTTTCTTTCTTTTTAACCTTGGCATCTTTATGAGGTTACATTTGTTGATAATGTATAAAAGCATGAACTCAACCACAACAAATACAAGTGGAATTAATATGTTTTTAAGATTATCCAGATTAATTCTATTTTCTATTTGTCATGACAAAGTAAAGACTCCAGAGTACCCTGTGTTAACAATGCTCTTATGTTATAGAACATGTAACTCCATACAAAGTGAACAAGCCCACTTTGCAGCAATGAGACACTTGACTGAATCACAAATTTTGAAAGACAGGAAAGACTGCTTTTCTCCCTCAGGAATGACCTTTGGAGAGTAGCAACATGTCATTTGGGAGTGTCATTTAACAACTGTAGTACATTGTGGAGTCATACCTTTTTCATTCTGACAGACAGCCTTCAGTATGCGATGTCCAGGGCCACATTTTCCATGATCAGATATACAGATTCCTTCTGATACCAGCCATTGATAACACATTGGATCCTCACAAGGAACAGATTCCAGCAAATGAGGGCAATGCCCCATAGGCCCTGTGGATTCCATAAGCACATGACGCTGCCTCATTTTAAAACCTAAAAGAGAAAAGAGCAAAGGTTTCACAAGATTCCATTCTTACTGAACAAAAGAAAAGAAGCAGCTGCTATGTAAGATGAAATTTTTATATGACTGTAACTTTGAAGCAGGAATTACTTCTGTTTTTAATTTTGAGTTTGAACTCAGGGCATCATCTTTGTTAGGCAGCTCTCTACCAATTATGCCATAAC
The DNA here is from genome assembly GCF_019054845.1 of Dipodomys spectabilis. Lineage (NCBI taxonomy): Eukaryota > Metazoa > Chordata > Mammalia > Rodentia > Heteromyidae > Dipodomys > Dipodomys spectabilis. The sequence continues at coordinate 3,623,600 of NW_024870758.1, read as the reverse complement.
CTCACATACACCTAGCCATTTTGCTTCTGTTACTTTTTAATAGGGTCTCATTCTTATGCTCAGGCTAGCCTGGACCATGGTGAGTGCCACTGTACCCAGCTAAATGATGTATTATCTTGATGTCTACCTTATGGGAACTGGAAGAATTAGAAGTAAAAAGGAAAAAAAGTAGAAATAAAGGAGTAAAGAAAAACTGTCTTCCAAGAGTTTACAATATGTATGTTGGATATAAAGTAAGATATTACAAGCCAGATGTAATAATGACAAAATAAATACTATGCATCTAATGCTATCAATAATCCAATAAATAGTGAGAATGGCCTTCTCACAGACAGATCTTCATTTTAGTTCTGCTGTTCTTTTTGATATCCTTATTACTCAGTATTAACCCAAAATATATTTACTCTTTAGTTTGTGACTGGTACTCTGACATTTGCAGCTTCTTGCTTTGAGAATTCCCTGCATGGCAACACTGAGATTTCCACATCATTCTTTTTTGTAAGATACTATCTCTATGGATCTCACTGTACATCCTGGTCAAGCATGAATTCCTATTCTGTTTTTATTATATTTTATGTACCATGAGATTAGGGCCTCAAACTCTCACCAATAAGAGACCATAAGTCTATACAGTTACAAACCACATCAGCCAGGGTCAATCAGGTAAATATGGAAGGAAAACAATCAACTATTAAACTATAAAAATGTGATCCATCAATGGAAAATGAAGAATGCAGGCACACTATAAATTGCTTGGCTAATATTTGACTTCCATTGATAGTTGCCATAAAATAGTATGGGCCTTTAGTTTAAAGATCTTTCAACTTTCTCACAAATAAAACGCCAAACACAAGTTATGTTTTGTTTTTATGTGGAATCATTCTTTTTAATAATGGAGATAAAAGTCACATTCCAAAAAGCAACATCACCAGTAAATTCACTTAGAAAGGAATGACTGAAGTGGCACTGTAGCTCAAGTGGTAGAGCACTAGCCTTGAGTTGAATGGCTGAGGGACAGCGCTTAGGCCCAGAGGTCAAGCCCCATGACTGACCAAAAAAGAATCTCAAAAAGGAATGACTGAGAAATCAATTAAATTCTTTAGTCTGGATTTTTCACTGTCTGGCCTTCATGGTATTTAGTTTTTAATGGTGATGTTTTTCTTTCCTGGAGCTCATCTTTTCTTCCATTGTTTGGATTCCAACCTTACTTTAATTACCTCTTAATTATTTTATGCATCCAATCTGTTGCATAGACAACATCTTAAAAAGTCATCATTAATGTTTTAGCTAGGGTAAATAAGTAAAATAAGAGAAAATAAGAGTTAGACTCTCCCATCACTTTTCCCATAAAAGAAGGAAGGACAGGCTAGGAGGCAAGATAGGAAACAAATTCAGGTCCATCCCACTTAAAATTGTATTATCATTAGCAATAAAATGGAAAGGTTCCAAAGTTCAAACTGTTGCAGAAGAAAAAGAGGGGTTCTTCTTAAATATACAGCCAAGGAATCTAACATAAAATGGTCATGTGGTTTCAGAATACCACAGGGATCTAAACTTGCTTATAGTAGGACAGGGCTGAGAATGCAAATAAATAGTCATAGTACTTTAATTGTGTTTTCTTATTCTTGGGTAATCCTCTCTATAAATGAGTCTGGGGTGGGGAGAACAGATGAGATGGGAGAAAATGATAGAAGTGACTATGATCAAGAAGCACTATACTCTTAGAAGGACATGTGAAATTGTAACCTCCTATATACCTTTGAAGTTCAGAAAATTTAGAAAAAAAGAAATCCAAAGAACAACCTCTTCAAATCTCACTTTAAGAACCAGCTACCTACTTGAACTCATGATTCAGCCAATGGTGATTCTATTCTCATGACACAGATTGAGATTAATTAAAAAGAAAAGGCTGCCTGCCTTAGCATCTCATAGTTGTAAGGTTATATCATTAACTAGCAAAAATAAAATGTACATAAAGGCTTAACACCCTCCTAGGGCAACCACAAGGAGAGATGTTGACAAGACACTGGACTCCAAATTAGACTTCGGTGAACATAAACCTATAATGATTTCCTATTCTTCTAATGTAACACTAGAATGCTGCTTATTTGTTGGCTTATGTTTGCACTTTCTTAGATTTTTCATATAGATAAATAAAACACAGCATGGATCCTCATGGTTTACATGGTTTGATGGTTTAAACTGTTTGACAACCAGCAAAGAGTGAAGTACATACACCTAACAGTCTCTGCTGAACAATTCTGGGTGTTGCATTCCTGAAACCATTGAGGAGCATGTACAGTTTTCCTCTACAAGGCAATTGCATCCATCTTTCCATGGATCTATGAGCTGCATTGCCTCAGTCGATAAATTCTTTCCGGCTTTCATTTGTGCTGCCCTTGTCAAGACTAACTAGGATCCAATGACATTACAAGCTCAGCATAAAACAAAAACCTTGAGTTCTTGTTATTATTTAATCACACACTGACATTCATGGCTACAAGTAGACATTAGACTTCCCCCAGGTTCTGTTCCAAAAGCAATACAACAACTAAGTTCACTGTAGCTAAGTCTGCCAAACACTCACTTAATTTCAATTTAATAAGGCAATATCATTCAATAAATATGAACAGTTTTGTATAGCTCATCACCTTCTATTGTGAGATGCCACAGGAAAGACAGAAAACTTACATCTATTCCTCAGAAAGCACATAATCCAACAAGTAAAAAGGGTATATAAATTAAGCTTCTATGGGAAAATTAGGACAGCCACTTTACATATATTACCTCAAAAATATATTGTAAATTATTATCCCCATTTTATATATGTGAAAGCTAAGGCTAGATTGTGTTCTATTACTTTCATTTATTGATGTTTTTTATTACAGATTATGTGAGTGAGTATGAAAGTCAACTCTTGTGTATGTTGTAGTTTAGTCCTACTTCATAAAATAAACCCAAAACATAGAATGTATTACTCTCTTAAACTAAAAGTATACAGATGTAAAAATAGAACTTTAGGCACTAAATAGAAGAATTATAAACATCATTTCCTGACCATAGAGTCAGTTCACCTTCACTGAAATTAATATTATCAGGGTTTTGTTTATTTTCCTATGGCTCAATACATTTTTATAGTACATAACTCTACAGAAAATCCTTACAAAGGAATGAATACAGTATTGGGTTGGGGAAAGGAAAGAGAAGACAGCAAGAGAAAGGTCAATATATTTTAATAGAAAATAGGAAAAACTAAATGAGACTTAGAAAGGTGTGTCAGGTCCAACAACTGACTTTCTGCTGTTCTATTGGATCAGAAGAGTTCATGTGAACTTCCACAAAGAGCTCTATGAATACCTCTGTGTCTCTATATTGACTCCACAGAGACAGGCTTGAAGAAATAAACAAAGATTAAACAAAGATCACAGAAGCTTATGGCACCTTAAGCATTTCATTTGCTCTTTGTCTTGGAGAGATGTTGGATAACAACTCAGAATCAAAGAACTGGGCAGACTGAATTGGTGATTTCATCCCTTTATACATCACCCACAACTGCTACAGGAATAGCATTTTATAGAACTGTTATTTGTTTCCAGCCTTTGGTGAGCTTAGAAAATAAGAAGCAGAAGAAACATGAATAGAGTGATGCCTTCCTGAGAATGGCATAGTACATACTAGTGCCAACACACAATGTCATAAAAATAAGAAAATCAATCTTTTAGCATACAAATTATCTATAATAATACGTAAAATATTTTATAAGTTTCTCATTAACAATGGAGTCTATTTAGGAGACAAGGATTTTTCTCCATTAATATTATACAAGATCTATGGATAAGATGAAAAGTTATATGAACACCTGTAGTTACCTAACTTAATTTTGTTTCAGAACATCAAAAGCAAAGTGTCAAAACAGCCATAAGCTTCTGGGCTACAAACTATGCTTTCTTATGGAAATTGGGGAGATTTTTGGAGCTACAGTTGAAGAGGATATTATATTGATAGCCATCCTTGGCCACCTAGACAGATAGCTTTTGGGATGCTATATAGAAAAATCTCCATCAGATTCCTTCCTATAAAGTTGCCTTTCTAGACTTGCTGCAAGGGACAAGATGTAAGATAAATGTATGTCAGTATATCAAGATCTTTTAAAAATATGTATTACACTTACATGTAGTTATCCATCAGCATTCTTCTCCACTAATTTTTTTACATACTTCTCTAATTATAACACTACAGGAGTATCTCCAAGATAAAGCAATAAATGATCAGACATGATGCAATTTATAATTCCTCTGAAAGGCACTCTAGCCCCCTTGACAAGCATAAACCTGTGGAGATCTGCCTTGTCTGTCAGTCATTGATGTGATGGAAGGGTTTGAAGCAAGTGAACACCACTGATTTTCTAATGCACACTGAATAGCTGACAGCCAAAAAGTTTAAATGATGCCTGATTGAAGGATGCCTGACTGAGAATAATAGTTATGAAAAGATAATTTCTATAAAAACTAATTTCTTCTATTAGGTAATAAAACACTTCCTACTTAATGGAGAAGAAATACACCTTTCTATTATATATATATATATATATATTTTTTTTTTGAGTGTGTGAACAAAAAGAAACTGCCGAAACATGGTGTCTGGGGAAAAGACATGAAGAGAAAAAGTTTCCAACTGTCTACATTTATTTTGTTTTAGTTAGGTTTTTCCCTCAAATAATACCCGACTTTTTCTCTTTTTCACATTTGTATATACAATGAAATTTAGATACAATTACATATGTGTGTGTGTGTGTGTGTGTGTGTGTGTGTGTGTGTGTGTCTGTGTCTGTGTCTGTGTGCATATGCGCCAGTCATCGGACTTGAACTCAGGGCCTATGTGTTTTCTGAGTTTTGTTCAAGGTCAATGCTCTACTATTTGAGCCATGGCTCTACATCCAACAATTTTTGGATTATTTATTCAAGATAAGTGTCTCACAAACTTTCCCTATCCAGGTTGCTTTGAACTGTGACTCAGATTTTAGCCTTTAAGTAGCTAAGATTATAGGAGTTAGCCACCCAGCAATGGTAAAGACTTACAGTTACTGGAGAAGCTGTTGGGTCCTATGAAACAAAGTTTGAGCCTACTCAATTCCAATATGCTATGAAATTTTGTGGGATCCCTGACCTTGCCTTCTCTTCATTTACAGTTTTTTCTTTGGGATTATACCAGTATGAATTGATTTTCTGTCACTAACACCCAAAAGGGTCTCCATTGGTATGAGTTCTGTAGCTTTTAACATAAGGAAAGTAGCATTCAAAGCAGCAAAATAATACCTAGATGAATGACCCTGGCCAGGGTGGCTGGGGTAGCATGACCTAGCCTTACATGTCTTCCCAGAATGGCTGTAATAAGTCAGGCATAGATGGAATGCAGAACTGGTTCCAAGAACATGCAAGTGACCTGTGGGAGTATCATCTATAATTACAAAGACTGAAGGAGGCCTGACTATACACGTTTTAAGCATAGAGTCATAGATTATTGCTACTAGTATTAATGGAATGTATTTGTATCTACACACTGAAGCTGTGTGAGGGCATTCTGGTTACATGTCAAAGAAACGAGTAGCAAGACCTCCCCACCTCTGCTCTCTTGAGACACAAATAACTACGATTTGATGAAAAACTGAAACTTTGCTTCTTCCTGCTCAAGACTTACTGCTCATCTTCTTCTGCTTTAGAACAAGAGTCATTATAAAAGTCCAGATACATGGGCTGTGATTCTGGGTGTGCATATGTGTTCCTGTGAGCACTCCAGAGATATTGATATGTAGGTTTTCAAATGGATGCGTTGAGCTGTGTACTGGGATAAGGACACCAGGGGTGCAGCAGTGAGCCTTGTCCACATGCTCTTTCTGTGCATGTAAAGTAATTAGTAGACAGCTAACTTCCAACTTAACATACATGGATCTTATTTCTCTTTTAAAAGTAAGTATATTTTCTTAGCACTAATATATAAGGGAATACAATATCAGCAGAAATTAACAGATCAATGAAAGAAAAGGCAAATTGTTTCTAAAAACAATTTTTCAGGGTGGTGATGTGCATTTTAATCAGAAACTCAAGAAAACTAGACAACAAAATTCCATAAAGTCAAATCAGCACAAAAAAATGTGTGAAGATTTCACTTCAAGCCTTAGGATAACATTAAAAAGTTAGCATTACACATTAGTACCCTTTTGGGTACTAATATGAAATATCAAATATTATCAAATCAATATCAAATGTTTATATATGTATATAAAGTAATATATGTATATTACATATAATTGATACATATGTGTGTATATATATATATATATATATATATGTGTGTGTGTGTGTGTGTGTAATATGAAATTGAATGTACTCATTCCATCACTGCAACCCCAACCCAAAGACAAAATCAAGGTCAAATGCTCTGCTCCACAGAAATCTCCTGAATTTCCTTCTTAATGAATGAGTGCTGCTAGGGTAGAGGTGGTTATCTAAATTTCACAAACAAATGTTGTCTTAAGCAGGATTAGTCAGATATTTAGTCAGCAGAATAAACACATGCACAGTAGAAATCTAATCTATACCAAACATGCAAACAGAGCACTCACCTTTCCTCCCCTGGGGATCTTGGCAGTTTTCATAAGTGCATTGACCCCAGGCTGACCAGGAAGAAACTATACAATCAGTAGAACAAGGAACATTGCAGAGCTGAGAGGCAGAAGGGGCAGGTCCGAAACATAGTGTGTTTTCTACGGGTCTAAGGACTGAAAGACAAAAAATAAAGGTCCATGTTACATTCTTTGGACATCCTAGAATTGTTTCTAACTTCCCTGTACAGTTATCTGCTTCACCACACCAATTTTATGGCTACACAGGATATAGGAAAACAAAATATGAGCAGTCTCTAACTATAGTTAAACATGTTGGCTCCATACTATTAGCATTGGGAAGGAAGACAGTAACAAAGGGCTTGCACTTGATATTCCTCAATTGCAGAGTAATTCCCTTGGAATTCAAGAGCGCAGTGGAAATATCATAGATACAAATTATCCAGAGTGATGACTTAAAACAAAATTAAATAGCTTTGTGAAGTTTCAAGATGAGTCTATCTTGACTATATAAATGACTGGGTTGGTAGGGAAAAAAATCAAAATTTAACCCCTGAGGTGAAGTGTTTAGCATAACCAATCTTCTGTTGTGACTCCCCCGAGGGGTGGAGCTGGCAAAGACACAGAAGAAAAATGGTTCTTACAATAGAAGAAAAATTGAGCTCTGTGGCTGTGGAACTGACTGTTGGAAATCAGTTTCATTACCGAGGGTACCCAGGTGTACAGAGGTCCCTCTGATGGAAGATAAAACTAAGAACTTCTAGCTTTTTCTTGTGTGCACCTGTACCTTAACCATACCTGCATACTGGTCAAAGTTGTGTATCTTCAGAAGGTAGTAATCACCTGCCCCTCAGTGGGATATGCCCACCAAGTATCTCCACAAATGAAGAGGGAGACAAGATAGTGACTTTTATGGACATGATAGCATATATTCTAGCTAAGATTCCTAAAAATGACATATCACATGGACTATCAAGTGCATATTCTTACACAGAGTGACTCCATGCTGAGAAGGTTTTGGAATAATACAGACTTGGTGAGCAAATGCTTTCAACTCACAAGGTTTTATTTTTATGCGCTGGCTCTTACTATTGTCTAAAAATTTCCTATATGCCATTTATATATAGATGGGCAGTTCAAAATGCATCAAAAATGGAAATTGGCCCGAGGAGACTGAGTAGTGAATCATACTTTCTCAGTTTCCTTAACTTTTTCTTATGTGTTTTGTCGAGTGAGGTAAAGACAACAATCAACCACAGCTCTAACCAACAGAATGCTGAATTGGGGCAGGGGGAGCAAAGTAATAAAATAACAGTAAAATAAAATATTGTTGTAAAAATAAAGTGACTTGCTCTGTGGGGGAGAGGTAGATTAATGAACAATGAGAATGCTTATATAAATTCCTTATGCAACTGAAAGAGAAAAGGGTAATGAAAAAGTAAGAATGTTTTGTTTGCAATTAATTATTTTACAGTTTACCAAAAGGATTTGACCAGACTTAAAATGAAAGACAAGACCAAAGCAAGATCACCAATGTAAATGTTAAAATAAACACGCCATGTAGTATGGACAGGTATAAAACATAGCAGGGACAAGGAAGAGAGGATTGCTTGTCAGGATGGAGGGGAAAAACAGTGATAAAACAATGATTATGCTAGAAATAATTTGAATGAGCAGAAAGGAAGTTGTAATATAAGACCTGTAATCCATAGGTTTAAAAAATAACCTGAGAGATAGGGAAGAAGTTGAGATTTCTTCCCCAGGTCAAGAACACAAGCTATACATAATAGTCATTCAATGACTAAATAATGCACTCAATGAGCATCCATCTTGGATGTTAACTGTTTCCAGAAAGTTCTAGTCTAAAAGAATAGGTCAAATAGCATATTAACAGAGACCATGGAAAGAGTTTTATTGCAGTATTGTATCAGCAAAAAGCTAAAAACCTGAAAGTCTTAAGGTGGAAATGTATTTGGGTCATTGCAAAGCATGTTAGCATGTGCTCTGGAAAAATAAAAATAAATCCAAAAATAAAACTCTGATGTGGACAAAAAAGAAAGTGAGGCATGTCAGCTGATAATGTAGTTATCTATTAATACATGTAGTTATCTATAATACATGAATGGCACCATCTGAAAAATATTAAATCATTAATCTGTATAATGTCTTTTTAAATTTGTAGTATTATTAAATGTGTGTGTGTGTGTGTGTGTGTGTGTGTGTGTGTGTGTTTGTGGCAGTCCAAAGGCTTGAACTCAGAGCCTGGGCAATTTCCCTGAGCTTTTCTGTTCAAGGTTAGTGCTCTACCAGTTGACCTACAGTTCCACTGTTGCATTATGATGGTTAATTGGAATAGGAGTCTCACAGACTTTCCTTCTTGGACTGGCTTCAAAACACAATCTTCAGATCTCAGCTTCCTGAGTTCCTAGGATTACAAGCATGAATCACTGTCTCAAACTGAGATTTATTCTTGTTATTATTTTTAATGTTTTTTTTATGTGAAAATACTGTACAGAAGGGTTACAATCACATAAGCAAGGTAATGAACACATTTCTTATCAAGCATTGTTGCCTCCTCCTTTGTTTTTCCCATACCATCCCTTCCCTCCCTCTTCCACAATTACACTCCCCTGAACCCCGACTAAATTGTAAAGTTCATTGTTCAATAGTGTCTTGTGCATCTCATTGTTACAAGGGGTCAACCTGTATCCCTATTTAAACATTTTGTTTTTTCCCTTGCCTTCCCCAAATTGTACTGACATCAAATGAAAGTGAAAATGGGTTATACGGGGGGGGGGGGGGAGGAACATACAAAGCAACAAAAAAAAAATCACATGGTACCTTACAAATATGTTAGAAACAATACCAAAAAAGAAAAAAAAAACACTTGTGTCCCTATCTTGGAGTTCATTTCACTTAACATCATCCTATCTGTTAATACTATGCCTCCATCAGAATGACATCGCCCCATTTGTTAGGAAATGGAAAGACTTAGAAAAAATTATATTAAGTGAAGTAAGCCAGGCCCAAAGAAACATAGGTCCTATAGTTTCTCTTATTTGCAATAACTAGTATATGTCTGGGACAAGCAGAAAAGGCCAAAAGCTATGTACATATGACCAGATAATATGATATTCTTCTTCTTATTGCTGTTGTTATTACTAGTTTTAAAACAAGGAAACTAAAGTATAGAAATGCTAACTTATTTGTCCATATGCTCGGTGTGGGAGTGGTGTAGGTAGGCCTTGGGTTCAGGTAGTCTGGCTGTGGAGTCTTAAGAGTATTAACAACAGTATTACAAGACTTTATCATTGAGCTGGCTACCTGTGCTTAGTGAGTAGCATGTACAGAATATTTCTTTCAGTGTCCTGAATGAATCCATTTCTCCTAGTTTTCTTGCTTATAGTTCTGAAGGGTAACTGGAATATGTGGAAATGCATCACTTGTAGCATAGAGGAGCTTCCCAGAACAGTCCACACTGTTCCAGTGCCTAGAGAATAAGATGTTTTTCAATGCCTAAATACAGTGTCTCATGTGTCCAACATGGTAGGACACTGTTCGGAGACCGTCATCTGCAATATACCTAAGACAGGTACAATTGAGCATACAGCTTCTGAGTGGCTGTGTTTTGGGAGGTTTTCTGGAGGTGGGGGGATGGGGTTGGATAATGGAAAATCAGTCTTATGCCGTTCCTTCCTACTTACCTATGAGTAAGAAATATGCTTTCTAGAAATTGTTGAGCACCAGTGAGTTTTGTCTTTATTGAACTCAAAGTATAAACTAGTGCACAGTGGCCTATTTCATACCATGTGCTAATATTGCAATAGCTGATGAGAACTTGAAAGTGAGCAAATCAGATAAAGTCTCCAATCGCTGAGTCTGTTTACCAATGCGATTTGGCACTACTGGCACAGGAGTCCATGAATCCTGACAAGGTAGGCAAGCTAAGTTGCCATGCTCTTTCCCTTGTACCATGGCTCTGTTCCTTCCATATCTCAGACAGTGCATGACAATCAATGCTGAGACTATTCCCAAACCTCTCAGTGGCTGCCACAATCTATCCTGAGGCTGGGCCCTCGAATTGAAACTATTCAACCACCAGGGTGAGCACTTCCAGACACACAGAGGGCTCATGGTGAATCTCCTTTGGAGATCCCAGAATATGCGCATAGGAAATGCTTCCCAGTAGTAATGCAGGCAGAAAGAGACATGCAGGCTGAAACTGTGGTTGTCAAAGACACTGTTTCTACAAGGCATTGCACGCATTTGGCTTGCTTTTGGAAGACTGTTGAGGATTATTGGGGGGTATGGGGTTAAATTCCTTGAGGTCCGCTCTGAAAAATACTCAACTTTCAATTACTAGACTGGTGGACATTGCAGCTTCTAGTACCCTTAAAATTTGAAAGTAGAAGATCTACCATATGCTGGAAAAAGACATGGAGGACCATCCTTGGAGACTAAAAAGTGACAAATGATAGACCCAGGAATAGAGGGAAGGCCAATTGCCAGAGCAATCATATCTCCTCAGTACCTGCTGCTTTGATCGACAGTGGTTCCTAATCCATATCAATAAATTCTTCCAGTCCCTCTGTCATGTCTGAGTTGCTTAATTTAGGCACTACATTGATGCACTTGGGTCAACCTATCGTAGTCCCAACCCCCACCACAGGTTGTATTTGCTCTAGAAAATATCATGCATAAGTCATAAAGCACTTACCAGCTTCAGAATGCTTTGAGAACCATTCCCTCCAAATGGCAACCATTACATTTTATTTCAAATTTGATGTGTGCTTTATTTTTAATAAGTTTTTTTTATTGTGTAAACCCTCTGTATGCAGAGGGGTTACAATTACATGCGCAAGGTAATAAGTACATTTCATATCAAGCATTGTTGCCTCCTCCTTTGTTTTTCCCCTACTATACCTGCCCTCCCATCTCCATGATTATACTCTCCCCCCCTACCCCCCACCCCCCCCCCCTCGCGCCGCCAAAGTTGTAAAGTTCGTTCTCAACATAGCATTTTGTACATCTCATTGTTGCAATGGGTCCACCTGTATCCCTATTTAAACAATTTTTTTTACACTTCCCCTCCCCAAATTATACCAACATCAAATACAGTGAAAGCAGGGGTTATACCGCGGGAGAGGGACATACAAAGCAACAAAACAATCACCTGATAAATACGTTAGAAACAATAGCAAGAAAGAAAAAACCACTTGTGTCCTTATCTTGGAGTTCATTCTGCCTAACATCATCTTTTCTGACCGTTTCTGCTTGTCTCAGATATATACTACTTATTGCAAATAAGGGAAATCATGGGACCTATGTTTCTCTGGGCCTGGCTTACTTCACTTTATATAATTTTTTCCAAGTCTTTCCATTTCCTAACAAATGGGGCAATGCCATTCTTTCTTTTGGAAGCACAGAATTCCATTGAATATATATACCACATTTTCTTGATCCATTCATCTACTGTGGGGCATCTGGGTTGGTTCCATATCTTAGCTATGGTAAATAATGCTGCAGTAAACATAGTTGTGCTGATGGCTTTAGTATAGTCTTGTTTGTAAACATTTGGGTAGATGCCCAAAAGTGGGAATGCTGGGTCATAGGGGAGCTCTATGTGGAGTCTTTTCAGGAACCTCCATACTACTTTCCAAAGTGGTTGAACAAGTTTACACTCCCACCAACAATTCAGTAGGGTTCCCTTTTAGCCACATTCTCTCCAGCATCTGTTGCTATTAGAGTTCTTGATTATAGCCATTCTAACTGGGGTGAGGTGGTATCTCAGTGCTGTTTTGATTTGCATTTCTTTTATGGCTAGAGAGGTGGAGCATTACTTCATGCGTCTATTGGCCATCCTTCTTTCCTCTTCAGAGAAGTTTCCTACATCAACAAATTGGAGAGATCTGAAACCAACAATTTTTTTTTTGGTCCAGTCATGGGGCCTTAACTCTGGGCCTGGGTGCTGTCCCTCAACTCTTCAACTCAAGGCTAGTGCTCCACCACTTGAGCCACAGCACCACTTCCAGCATTTTTCTTTTTGCTTATGTGGTGCTGAGGAGTCAAACCCAAGGCCTCATGTATGCAAGGCAAGCGCTCTACCACGGAGCCACCTTCCCAGCTGCTGAAACCAACAATTTAATGAGACATCTGAACCTTCTTGAAAAAGAGCAGCAAGCTAAACCCCAATCCAGTAGATGGAAAGAAATAATTAAAATTAAATCAGAATTAAACAAATTAGAATCCAAAACAAAAGCATAAAAAGAACAAAGAAAACAAAGAGTTGGTTCTTCGAAAAAAAATAACAAAATGGAAAGACCCTTAGCAAATCTTATCAGAAAAAGAAGAGAACACATCCAAATAAACTCAGAGATGAAAATAGAACATCACCACAGAAACAACCAAGATTCAGAACACTATAAGGGAATACTTCTCAAACCTTTATCCTAATAAGTTTAAAAGCCTGGAAGACCTTTTCCTAGCAAAAATCAACATGCCAAAACTAAACCAAGATGAGTTAAACCAACTTAACAGGCCCATATCAAGCATTGAAATAGAAACAGCAATAAAAGACCTCCCATATAAGGAAAACCTAGTACCGGATGGATTTAAAGAGGAATTCTACAAGACCTTCAAACCATTAGATATTTTTACACCTACTGACTGCTAATGCTTGGGGGTGAGCTGTAGAGCTAATTTAATTTCATTAGTCAAATTTCTTTGTATAGGAGAACTGAATTCCAAAAACTTCTATTTTATTAAGCTCATTTTACAAGCCTAGAAAGGAATAAGACCTGAACCTTGTCTCAGAATATAAACTCACCTCTACTTATCTTAGGATTTCCTTCCATAAAATAAAGCATCTATCTGTAAGGATGATGTAATTTTGATCAAGGGTATTCTGTTTCTGAATTACAGAAACCACAACTGGAGGTAGTAAGAAATATTATATATCCAAGGGACTCAGGAATGCAACAAGCAAAATTTGGCTTATTAAAACCCAACTTATTTCCTTCTTAATTGCCTCTGTGCAACTCTAGGCTTTCCCCAGTCCTGTCCCACTAAGAAGGAGATAGTGAAACCCCAGATTTGCTCTGTTTAGGACTTCTGTTGACTTCTTTCATTCATGTCTCTTCATACTTTGATAAAACTATCTCAGGGTGTGTGTGTGGTAGATACATTCCCTGGGCTACCAGGAGTTGTTGGTCTACACACATAGTTTACTCTTTATTGAGTCTTCATTTCTCCTAGTCCACACTCCAGCATATCATGTCGGTAGTAAGAACTGCTGCTTTTCTATTTACCTGAATTCCTTTCTCTGAAATAGTTCCTTGAGATGATGAATAACTTTATTTAGTAACTCTATCTTTTCTAAACCAAGAATCCCTACTCAAATCAGCTACAATTCAGTATGGATCTAATTTGTCTACCTTTTTCCAGCAGAGTTTCTGACCACACCACCGTGAAGCCTTCTGCTATCTCTGCATTGACCAAGATTTGGATTAGATCAGGAATTACCCAGGGTCTGTCAATTCCTTTAGGACTTCACACAAAGTACTAAAGACAAATCAGATCACTAGTAGCAGCATCTCTTTAATGCTAAGAAATACATTATCATATTGTAAACGATTGTACCTGTGTAACATTTATTAAGATTTTGGATATTTTGGCACCTAATCTGAAGTTTTTCATTTGCAACATGAATGTTAAATTGACCTTCGTTGCAAAAAATGTCCATGTCTACTATTAATGATTGCAAACTTGTCTTAAATTACAAATGACCACATGAATAGAATATAAATCCACCTATGACAAAATAATTGGAAAAGTGATATATCCAGTATTAAAAATATATACTATCCTCATACATATATATATATATATATATATATACATATATATGTTATTCTTAAGTCTAGAAATAAACAAAGTTCGTGATTTTTCTTAAGGTGATTTCACATATGCATACAAACTCAAACAAAACGAATTATAACTGAGAAAAAAATCTTTATAGTGATCACTAGTAGATGACTGCCACTACAAAGAAAAATGAGCAATTTCACATTTTATTATTTGAAATAAAATCAAGCTCAAATCCAAATTAATTCTAATAAAGAAATGTTTACAAAGATTTATACTAAGAGGTTATCATCTTTCCACTCTTGCTAGTGGACATTCTCTAAGCTCTGCATATTTTATTCTTTTAACTCCTCAAAGAAAATGTCACAATGGACAATAACATTATTTAGTTGATTGTGAAAAACATCTGTTCTGTTTTAGTTTATAAGCAATGAATCAGATTTCCATATAGTAAAATCCATTATTACAAAACCAGTGTGATTTTATTGTGTGCATTTGCCAGTACAAGGGCTTGAATTCAGGGACTCACTCATTCACTTGGCTTTTTCATTTATAGCTAATTTTCTAGCACTTGATCCACACATTCACTACTGGATTTTAGGCTAACTTTATTATTATTGTTATTATTAGCATTATCATATCATTATCATTAAGTAGTTGTACAAAGGAAATGCCATCCAACAAAGTAGTTAACAATCACAATGCATCTTGATCAATGCCATGCTTTTTATCATTCTCCATCCTTGCCAATCTGACCTCTCCCCTCAATCAAGTCAGGCTTTTGTTTTTTATTTTGTATTATGAGAAAATCTGACAGGGCCTGTGTATGGTAGACAAACATTCTACCACAATGCTATATTCCCATCACTTCAGTCTTTCACATTCCACAAGTGTTTCAGGTAATTCTGTCATGGGATAATGGAGCTCACATTTCCTTCTATAAAGAAATGGAAATATAAAACCACTTGTGTCCCAATCTTGGGGCTCATTTCCCTTAGCATCATCTTATATGGTCATATGTACATAGCTGTTGACCTTTTCTGCTTGTCCCAGACATACACTAGTTATTGAAAATAAAGGAACCTTGGGACCTATGTTTTTTTTTTTTGACCTGGCTTACTTCACTTAATATACTTTTTCCAAGTCTTTCCATTTCCTAACAAATGGGGCAATGTCATTCTTTGGAT
Source organism: Dipodomys spectabilis (assembly GCF_019054845.1). Lineage (NCBI taxonomy): Eukaryota > Metazoa > Chordata > Mammalia > Rodentia > Heteromyidae > Dipodomys > Dipodomys spectabilis. The sequence goes on along the minus strand of NW_024870758.1, from coordinate 3,607,928 downwards.
AGATAGATAGATAGAGATATATACATATATAGATATATCACATTTTCTTGATCCATTCATCTATGTGATTTTTTGTTTCTTTTCTATGATCTTCCCCCATGGTATAACCCCAGTTTTCACTCTATTTGATTCTGATACCTTGCATCTTGTATACATATTTTTCTGATTTGGGGAGGGGAAGGGCAATAACAAAATGCTTAAATAAGGATACAGGTCGATCCATTGTAACAATGAGAAGTACAAGACACTACATTGAAAACAAACTTTACAACTCCAGGATTCTTTAAATACAAGATCATGTCATCTGCAAAAACAGAGTTTTACTTCATCTTTCCCTATTTGGATCCCTTTTATGTTTGCATCTTGTCTTATTGCTGTAGCTAGGCATTCTAATACTAAATTGAAGAGAAGTGGAGAGACTGGACATCATTGTCTCATTCCTGAGTTAAGAGGAAATGGCTTTAGTTTTTCACCATTAAGTATAATGCTGGCTGTAGGTTTGTCATATACAGCCTTTATTGTATTGAGGAATGTTCCATGGATTTCTAATTTTTCCAGAACCTTCATCATAAATGGGTGTTGGATCTTGTCAAATGCTTTTTCTGTATCTATTGAGCTAACCATGTGGTTCTTATACTTGTTCTTGTTAATGTAGTGAATTATATTAATTGATTTGTATATGTTCAACCAGGTTTGCATCCTTGAAATGAATCCTGTTTGATCATGGTGTATGATTTTGTGGATGAATTGTTGAAGTTGATTGGCCAAGATTTTGTTGAGAAGTTTTGCATCAATGTTCATCAAAGAAATGGGTCTATAGTTCTCTTTCTTTGATGAGTCCCTGCCTGGTTTTGGGATGAGGGTTATGATGGCTTCATAGAATGAGTATGGTAGTGAACTTTCTCTTTCCATTTCATTGAAGAGTTGGAGGAATATTGGTGTGAGTTCTGCTTTGAAGGCCTTGTAAAATTCCACTGTAAATACAGCTGGTCCTGGGCTGTTCTTAGATGGGAGGTCTCTTAATGCTGTTTCTATTTCAATGCTTGGTACGGGCCTGTTAAGTTGGTTTAACTCATCTTAATTTAGTTTTGGCATGTCAATATTTGCTAGGAAAAGATCCATTTCTGCCAGGTTCTCAAACTTATTAGCATAAAGATTTGAGAAGTATTCCCTTATAGTGTTTGAATCATGGTTGTTTCTGTGGTAATGTTTCTATTCTCATCTCTGAGTTTGTTTATTTGGGTGTCTTCTCTTCTTTTTTTGATAAGATTTGCTAAAGGTCAAGAAAATGTATATATACACAATGGAATTCTGTGCCTCCATGCAAAAGAATGACATTGCCCCATTTTTTGTAAATGGAAGGACTTGGAAAAAATTATATTAAGTAAAGTAAGCCTGGCCCAAATAAACATAGGTCCCATTGTTTCCCTTATTTACAATAACTAGTATATGTCTGAGACAAAGCAGAAACAGTCAGATAAGTTGATGTTAGGCAAAATGAATCCCAAGATAAGGACTCATATGGTTTTTCTTTCTTGCTGTTGTTTCTAACATATTTATAAGATGATTTCTTTGTTGCTTTGTATTTCCCTCCCCCATGGTATAACCCCCGTTTTCACTGTATTTGATGTTGGTATAATTTGTGGAGGGGAAGGGAAAAAACACATTGTTTAAATAGGGATACAGGTGCACCCATTGCACCAATAAGATGTACAAAACTTTATGTCGAAAACTGAACTTTACAACTTGGGGGGAAAGGAGATGGGAGGGCAGGGATTGCAAGGGGAAACAAAGGAGGAGGCAACAATGCATGATAAGAAATGTACTTATTTCTTTGCTCATGTAATTGTAACCGCTCTGTATGGTATTTTCATAATAAAAGAAACTTATTAATAAAAATATAATAAAATAAATACAACTTCAGGGGGAGGGAGGAATTGAGGAGGTGGGGAGGAAAGGGATTGTAGGGGAAAACAAAGGAGGAGGTAATAATGCTGGATGGGAAATGTATTCATTACCTTACTCATGTAACTGTAACCCCTATCTACAGTATTTTTTACAAATATATATACATAAAGAAAGAAATGGAACATCAAAAAATCATATCAAGTCAGTTCAAGGCATCATCAAGATAAATTATGCAATTAGTCACTAAATATTATTTTTTCTCCCAGCATTACCAGGAAGGTAAAAAGAAAAAAACTAAACATATTGTCATTTACTGGGAATCTTCAAACCTGGATTCATTTGTATCTGCTCTTTATATTAGGGATAATTAAGTAATCCTACAATAAAACTTGCTATTTCCCATTGATTTTTCATGAAATATTTGACTCTTCAAATAGCATTCACCTTCACAAAAAAGTTAGAGAAAGAAATTATATTCATTTTGATTTTCCAAATCAAATGCAGGCACTGTAACCTGCAAAGGAAATTCTCACTCAAGGACTTAAGATACCATTTTTCCATGTGCTCTCCTAAAAGGAATGATAATATAACCAGCAATTGCTCAAATTTAATTCCAAACTAATGAAAGAGCCTACTTATGGAAAAATGCTACTTTCTAAATGATTTTTGAGAAGCAATATTACCTCTGACATATTCATTCAGGGACGCTCACTTGGCAGAAACACAATCCACCTACCGCTAAAATAAATAAGCCTCCTCTACAGACTGAAGGAGTCAAATGGTTGAAGGAAAAGATAAATAATATTACAATTCTAACCATAAAGCCATTTTCCCTCACGAAGCTTCGTACATTATTTCAGCTGCTTTTTGCCACTGGGATTTGCAAAATAATGCATCATTCTTTTAACTTAGTGGGTACGATGAAAGCAAATCTGTCTTCTAGCACTTATAGTCAGCTTAAAGAATTAAATCGCATCACATCCTATTATATCTAATAAAGCTTAATTTTAGCCATATTGTGACTCTCTTGGCAACATACTGTGTAATACAATTTGGCAGAAAAATATGTATATGTACAGAGGATTTAATATCTAAAAATAATTCCTGCAATTAGAAATCATTATGTAGAATTTGGACACATGTCAAAAAGTTTCTAAGTTTCATTCATTTCATATTGCCAATTAGAAAGACCTATTTACTAATAAATTTTGCACTGCTACAAGTTACAACACTGTAGGCAAAGATGAGAAAACAATGTTCAGAATAAAAATTGAAGCCAGATAAATGAAGAATGTATGCAGTTTAACAGTGCAATCAGCAGACAACAATTATATAATTTAAAAAGAAATATAGTATAGCATTAAGTCCTATATTTATTTCTATTATTGATGATTATCACATCCAGTTCTCATTTGAGAAAGACTTTCTGATCATTTCATAGACTTTTAGCTGAGGACTAAAAGAGCACTGTGGAAAGGATAGCAAAAATAGCTGACCTAAATGACTTCTTTTTCACTTTATTGAGTTAAAAATACCATTACTGATAAAACAGAAGAGTTTTGGGAAAAAGATAAATGAGAGACAGGGAAGTGGCCAATCAAAGAGAAAAAGTAGAAAGGCAAAGAGGTAGGTGAAAGCACGTGGTTATATTCTGAGATGTCAAGAACAGAAATATGCAATGTCAGGAAAGAACAACTTTCAAGAGGGTTTTAGTCCAAAGGTCTTCTTCACAGTCAGCACTTTGTAAGCTGGAATTCATTTCCCACAGAAACAATGACAAGAGGGAAATGAGAGTAAGTCTTCAAAGGAATGACCACAATGTAAGTAATAACAGCTAATGGGCACTGACAACTCACTTGGTACTAAGTAAAGTGCTAAAATACTTGAACCTAGTTCCCCAGCTAATCTTTGCAGTCACTCTGAAGGAAGAACAACTATCATTGCCATTCTCGATGGGATCAAAGAGAATTAACTACTTGTGTAAAATGATACAAGTGACAGGAGACCAACTCAGATCCATGGTTCTTGGCAGCCTGAAAAATTTTTTTATTATTACTTATCTTTAAGGATTTTTTCAAAGGATTTGTGATTTAACAAAGCAGTTTATGAATACAATGTATCGTGATCAGTGTCACCCTTCGAACAGTCTCACCCACCTCTTGATCCACCTCTTAGTTTACTTTTTTTGAATTTTGTACTATATATTGAATCCTTGCCTAGTTTCTGCCCTTTTTATTCTTTTACTACTTACCCCTTTAGGCCCCCAAACTTTCACAAGTACCCTTTCCCTAGTGTTTATTTTTTACCTTTGATTTTGCCATTCTAAAGAATTACCTTCTCTGTGTAATTCTACCATATTTTAGTTGATACATCTTAACCACTTGCACACTTTCCGAAGTACTTACTAATAGGTTTATAGGCTAATTCTAGCTACCACATAGGAGAGAAACCATGCCACCTTTGTCTCTCAAGGCCTGATGTATTTCCAAGGTCTTCCATTTTTTTAACAATTGGCACAATTTCTTTACAAATAAGCTAATGACTTAAAGAGAACTTCTCAGAATAAATAAAAACATTTGATAGACACATGAAAAATATGCTAAACATTTCTAACCATAAAGAAATCAAAATCAAAACAAGACTGAGATTCCATCTCACTCCAGCTAAAATGGCCATTACCAAGAAAACAAACCAATAACAGATGTTGGCAAAGATGTGCCTAAAAAGGAACACTACTGCATTGTTGGTAGAAATGTAAAGGAACACGACTGCATTGTTGGTAGAAATGTAAGTTTTTCCACCACTCTGGAAAGCAATATGAAGGTTCTTTAAACAAGCTAAAGAACTACCCTATGACCCAGGAAGTCCATTCCTAGGCATTTATCTAAAAGTTCCCAAACTAGTTTAAAGTAAAGCCACTAGCACAACCATGTTCACTGCACCACTATTCATCATAGCCAACATATGGAATTAGCCTAGATGCCCCTCAATGGACAAATGGATCATGAAAATATGGATTTTTTTTTTGGTAAGTCGTGGGGCTTGAACTCTGGGCTTGGGTGCTGTCCTTGGGCTCTTCAGCTCAAGGCAAGCTCTCTACCGCTTGAACCACAGCACCACTTCCAATTTTCTAGTGGTTTATTGGAGATAAGAGTCTCTCAGACTTTCCTGCCTGGGCTGGCTTTGAACTGCGATCCTCAGATCTCAGCCTCCTAAGTAGCTAGGAACATGCGCCACCAGTGCCTGGCTGAAAATGTGGAATTTTTTAAGCCTGAAAATTTTACCAATTATTAAAATTAGTGATGAAATTTTATTAAGCCTGAATTCTTTAACATTAAGCTATATCATATTATGCATTTGCACTAAAAGTTGTGATAGAAAACAAGTCTGCTCTTACAGCAAAAATCTAGAAAAAAGTAATCATTTTATCTAATTTCAAATTTAGGAAAATATACTAAAATTAAGTGTAAACATGAATAATAAAAGCCAAGCCTTAGGAAGTTAAGTGTTGTCAAAGGAAGAACTAGGTGGAAATTTGTATGGTGTGTGTGAAAGGCACTTAGGATTACTCCTAAATGTCTAAGAGTCAGTGGATAAAATTGGTTTATAATCATTAAGTTTAATTTTAAAAGAGTTTTAGTAAACTTCTTGTAGGGAAAACTAAGACAAAATCTTTCCTTTCATAGTGATTATGTTCTTTGGGTCAACCTTGTGAAATCCTGTTCAGAAAGCCACATCCTGTTATAAGAATTGTTTTCCTCAGAGCTGGAGACATGGCTCGAGTATTAAAACATCAGCTGAATAAGAATTGCTTCTGACAAGTTCCTGCTTTGACCAGTTGGCTTGACATCAGTTAATTGTACTTTGATTAAGACATCCTGTTACCAATTATATCTTATTCTTATTATAATTTAAATGAACAACATTCTATCAAACTAGCCAATCACAAAAGATTGTGGGTTGTAATCACACAACTGGAACAAGGGGCAGCATTGTGTTAGGGATAATATCTGGGCAAACTTCTTGTCCAGTGTCACTTGCATATTTATTTTCCTGTTAATATCTGAACCTTCTGTAGAAGTAAATTTTGCCTTGCCTAGTTTCTTTCTAGTTTGTGTCCTTGTTCCTAAGTGACACCAATATCCCAAGACATTCCTAAGGATATGAGTTCACTGTAAGACTGCACAGAGCCCCCTTACATTTGACATAATGAACAAAGAATGACCAAGGACACCATCAAGGACACTCTGAATCTAAGGAAGAAATAGTGCATATAAACATAGTTCACAATCTAAATATTAAAATATAAAATATAAATATAAAATCTATAATTACCACAAATGCCTGTGACTTAGAGATGATGTAAAATGCAAGGCCAAGGGAGAAGGGGTGGAAGGAAGAAAGGACTTTTTTGTGTCTCTACAGGTCTTGGTGCTTGAACTCAGGGTATGGGCATTGTCCTTGTCCTTATTTTTCTCAAAGCTAGCATTCTACCACTTGAGCCATAACTTTCATTTTAAGTTGTTTATTGGAGACAAGAATTCATTACTACTGAGGACAAGATGTTAAAAATGAATATACTTTTACAATGAGATATGTCAAAACAAAGTTCTCTAATGGTTCTTCCTCCAGCTCTTGTTTAAATTAGTTTTATTTTTTAGATATTGTCTACTTCAGGATAAAGCAATACTTCTCATATTTCTTTTTTATTATGTGGTGTTTTGTGTGTGTATGTGTGTGTGTGTGTGTGTGTGTGTGTGTGTGTGTGTGTGTGTGTATGTTGTGTGCGTGCAGGTAATGGGGCTTGAACTTAGATCTTCATGCTCTCACTTGTTTTGTTTTGCTTTTTGTCACTCAGTGCTGGCACTCCACTTCTAGTCACGCTTACACTTCCAGACTTTTTTTGGGGGGAGCGGGTGAGGTAACTCACTCATGGACTTTCCTGCCTAGGCTAGCTTTGGCCTGCAGTCCTCAGATCTCACCCTCCTGAGTAACTAGGATTATAGTTATGAACCTCAGCACACAGCAGAGGAAAGCATGTCTTAGAAAATATCAAAGCCAGGACATCTGAGTGTAAGGATAAGAAAAAAAGAAGCTTTTGTTAAGAGATTGTTATAGGATAAGTGGTCCATAGATTTTATTACAGGTCACAAGATGCTCTCTTACACTGCTGAAGGAGAACCTGTATTAGTTTAAAACATGATTATCTCAACCTGGGAATACTTGGGCATAAATGTTTACAATGATAACAAGAAAATGAATAACAAAATGTGAAACAAGGACTCAGGATGATCCATTGCAACAATGAGACTCACAAGACAATATGTTGGAAATGAACTGTACTACCTTATGGTGTGGGAGGTGGGGAGGAGTGAGGGAGGTGTGGGAGGGAAGGGATAGTAGGAGAAAAACTAAGGAGTGGGTAACAATGCTGGACAAGAAATGTACTCATTACCTTACTCATGTAACTGTAACCACTCTGTACAGCATCTTTACAATAAAATAAAATGTCAAAAGAAGTGAGTTATTTTTTGAAAAATTACCAAGTCCTCCAAAAATATCATCACAAATTTTCAAATTTAAAGATTTTCCTAAGGATGAACCCTAAGATATGTATTTAAATGTTTTTTTTCCTTCATGCATTTGTTTCTAACGCAATTATAAGATTATTTCTTTGTTGCTTTGTATGTCCCTCCCCCACAGTATAACCCCTGCTTTCACTGTATTTGATGTCGGTATAATTTGTAGAGGGGAAAGGGAAAAACAAGTCGTTTCCCTTATTTGCAATATCTAATATATGTATGAGTCAAGCGGAAAAGGTCAGATAATGTGATGTTAGGAAAATGAACCCTTAGATATGTATTTTAATTTTTTTCTTTCATGCATTTGTTTCTAACGCATTTATAAGATTATTTCTTTGTTGCGTTGTATGTTCCTCTCCCACAGTATAACCCCTGCTTTCACTATATTCGATGTCGGTATAATTTGTGGAGGGGAAGGGGAAAAACAAATCGTTTAAATAAGGATACAGGTGGACCCATTGCAACAATGAGATGTACAAGTCATTATGTCGAAAACGAACTTTACAACTTTTGTGCAGGGTGGGGGGGTTGGGGGGAGAAGGGAGGACAGGGAGGATTGGGGAGGGGGTGGGGTGGAGGCTGGGAAGGGATGGGAAGGGTAAACAAAGGAGGAGGCTACAATGCTTGATAAGAAATGTACTCACTATCTTGCCCATGTAATTGTAACCCCTCTGTACAGTATTTTCACAAAAAAAAATTTCCTAAGGTACAAAAAAGAGGTAGAGGACTTATCATGATTACTTCAGAGGCACAAGAAAGAACTAAGTGTTGTAAAGTAAATTCATATATCCTCCTGTTTTTAAAGGAAAGAAAAATGTAGGCTCTACTGTACCTGATGTCCTTGTTATCATATTCTGCTTCAAATTTGCAAATTATTTTAGACTGAACATGTTAATTCCACTTCAAAGGAAGGCTCGTGAGATTCACTAATAGGGACAGGAACAAGGTCTTGCACAGCAATTTTTAAAATGCAAAATAATTCATTTCTTTGAGTGAGGAACTATATAATAAATATATTTGTAGCTTTTATAGAAATTACAAACCAAAACCCCTGCCTTGCAAACTTGGATGAAAGGTCCTTCTCTTTACAGGCCTGTTCACTTATTACAAGTCTTAACTTTGTAGAGCTCTTAGCTCTGACAAGGTGAATATATGAAACTGGTAAGTTATAATTTGTATAAACCACTGGAACATAATGTAGATCAGTGGGTCAGAAAAGAGTACAATAAGGATTTTTGTACATTGAAAATCTTCATGATCACTAGGTTGGAGCATCAACTTTCAGAATAATTTATGAAGTATAATTTTTATAAAGTCAATTGGCAAAATACTTTAAGTAAAAAGAACTATTAAATTCATTAAACTAAGAGTCTGCCTCTACCTGTGTGAACCAGGCAAGTCTCTTAGCCACTGAATTGATTTGAACAGACCATGTTTTTCAACTTTGTTTCATTGTCACCTCTCTAAGGAGGCTTGGTAAACGATTTCCCTGATGGTCCCCTCTTGCTTTGTAACCTTTTTATATTATAAGTATATCTGCATATATAAAGTACAGTTATGCTTTACTTTATAAAAAGCACATTTAGTCTCATCCTAAGAACCACGGTTTTTTATTTCCTGTTGTTTTTTTGTCCCCTATGGGTGAATTCACTCCCACTAAGAATACATGGCCTAGAACAGATATTGAATACTTGTGTGTGCTAAGCCATTCATATGTATATGCCATTTAATTAATAAAACCAATCTAGGGGCTAAGTACTACTAGTAGAACCTCCAATCTATAACAGAAAAGCAAATTTTAAAGACCCTAAGATTCTATAATTTATCCATGGCAGAGGCAAGACTTGAACATTTCCCTCTTCACCACCAGGTCTGTGTCTTTCATGTTAAGGATCTGGTGCTCTTGGATTCACTGCACATTTTCTTGCTGACAGTTGAAATCTATCTTTATGATTTGACTACCTATGCTTCTTAATATTTGTGTTTTGCTAGAAGCTATAATTTACAGCGCTGATACTTCTACTGCAATCAGAACAAGATAGTACATTACCCAATAAGATAGGCTATTTTCTGGTAAAATTCTGGTGCCTGTGGAGAATAAGCAACCGATATACTGTAGATTTTCATAAATCTTTCACTTTTGCTTTAACAGCAGTCATGTTATAAAAAGCTGTCATGAAAAGTTGCACACTCTAATTTTTCATATGTATATTTTTCACAGTAAAATAGGTGACTAACTAGAACAATTATTTATATATTCAAATATCATCAATATGGTATTGAAGTCTTAATTTTGGAAAGAAAACAACAAAATAATAAAAGGTTATTTCATTTTAAAATGAACCTAATTTTATATTCAAGACAACATGGATGTGTTTACAACTTTTTAAATGCAAATGGACTTGAATTCTGAAAATGTTACTGCTTATTTTTAAAAGGGTAGGTGAACTGAACTTTACAAAGTAATGTAGTTTTTTAATAAAAATAAATATAATTACAACAATCATTTTCACTTTTAACTTTTGTACTTATTCAATTGTGGTACTGGAACAAATACCATTTTAAAACCCAGCCCAATAGAATTCAAATAAGACAGGGAATCCTATTTGAATTATTCCTACTTTCACATGTATTTCTTCTATTCATGAAAAAAGATAGGAGGGAGGGGGGACCAAGATGGCGATGGGGCAGTAGGGAAACGCCACAGCTCTCTCCAACCAAAAAGAGAGTTCGAGTTCCAACCCTTAATCTCCCCAAGAGACCAACAACAACAAAAAGACGAACACTCAGAGAAAAACCAGAGGTGGAAAATAAGAAAAAAAGAAAGAGAGGAAAGGAAGAAATTCAGAACAGAGAAGAGCGAAGACCCCTCCCCCAACCTTTACTGGCCGCGCGGCAGTGCGCCAAGCCGCCGGCCAGCCGGCCCAGCGGGGGCTGCCGGAGCCACAGAGACACAGGGGGCTGCTTGCAGATCACCAGGTACCGGATTGCAGAACAGCGGATCGCCAGGAACAGAGAAACCTACCAGCCGGGAGTCTCCATGAGGATCCCACCCCCACCCCTCACTCTCCACCGGAGCGGAGAGGCTCGATCCCTCCAAAGCCGCCCGGCACCAGCAGCGCGACAAAGGGACCTGTCGGCAGACCACCCGCCCAATTGCAATCGCAACTACCCGGCGGGGGGCCGCCCAACCCAGCCCGCAACCACCCCAACTGAACTCGGATTGCAACAACAACTGACGACCTACAGGGTGAGTACACCACAGGGGACAGAGAATCCATCAAGGGAGACCAGAGCTGGAGGGAATCCCCCGACCCTGACCTAGACTCCCTACCCCAACACCCGGACCACAGGACCGACTAAAATTGGGAACTGTTCGAGAGCTCCACCAACCGGTGGAGCACACTCTGCTGGCCAGGCCAGAGCAAGAGCGCCCCTGGAAGGGAGCTTAAATACCCAAGCCAGGAACAGCGCCCCTGGGTCAAGACTACCAACAGTAGAAGAAATTTGAACTGTGTGCTCCAGGCTGCATAACCTAGGTGGTATACACATTAGCACAGGCCTAACGAGCGCGCTCCAGTCTGGGGCCGAAACCAGGCCCGGGGACCGGCGCCTGAACAAAGCAAAAAGGGTCAGAAGTGGGGCTGTGGCTCAAATGGTAGGGTGCCAGCCTTGAGCTGAAGAGCTGAGGGACAGCACCCAAACCTAGAGTTCAAGCCCACAACCAGCCCAAAACAAACAAACAAAAACACATCAGGAGCCCATAGCAGACTCCAGTATTTGGGAGAGTGCATCCAGAGCATCTGATCTTCCCAAGAGCACCCGCAGGAGCAAACACAAGCAGTCTAGGCTGCTCAACCCTTCCAAAGGCGGGAATTGCCAGCAATCTACAGCAGAGAGCTGAGAATCCTAAGTAAGTCAGAATAGCAGCTGGAAATAGGCTCCTAACAGAATCCAGATCAGGCACAGACTCTCTCTACCAATACAGAATCAGCAACCAAGCAAAGACAGACACACCAAAACAAGATTGAAGAGCAGTCTCCTGAACCCCCATGCGAAAATCACAGAGAAAAATCACAAGGTTTACCACCACCCAGGACAGCAAGCTCACCTCAAAAGCCAGCAGCCACGCAGGGGAGAGCCCCAGTGGGAGCAAAGCAGGAATGGAAGACAAAAGCTACATCCAAGGGTTGCTGGAGGCAATGACTCAAGAAATAAAGCGAGAAATGGATCAGAAATTGAAAGAGCACAAGGATGAACTATCAAAAGAGATACAGGATATCAAACAAAAATTGGATGCAAAAATAGAAGCTGCACAAACCTCAGTAAGAAGTGAGATAAACGCCAAATTAGAGGTAATGCATACTGATCTCACCTCATTGAGAGGTGAGATCAGTACTCTGAGAACCAACATTGAATCCATAAAGGGATCCATTTCCACCATGCAAACCACAATAGAAGCCACGGTCAACAGAGTGAATGAAATGGAAGGTAGAGTGTCAGATACAGAAGACAGAATACACCAACTGGACCAAAAAGTGACAGATATGGAAAAATCACTCAAATTAAACCAAAGGGAAATTCAAGAACAAGCAGATAATGCTAAAAAATTTAACCTTCGCATAATCGGAGTGGATGAAGGTGAGGAATTCCAGAGCAAGGGAATGCAACACCTATTTAACAAGATAGTCAATGAAAATTTTCCCCACCTCAAAAAAGACCATCTTAACTACATCACAAAAGCTTATCGAACACCCAACAAGCAAGATCCCAGGAGAAACACTTCTAGACACATTATAGTAAAAATGATGGATCTGAATAATAAGGAAACAATCCTGCATGCAGCAAAAATGAAGAAGGAGCTATACTACAACGGGAAAAAAATTAGAATCACTGCAGATCTCTCCACACAAACAATGAATGCAAGAAAAGCCTGGGAAAGCACCATACGAACCCTGAGAGCCAATAACTGCCAACCCAGACTGATATACCCGGCAAAGCTAGCATTCACGTTCGATGGAGAACTGAAAACTTTTAATAGCAAAGAAAAACTAAATGAATACATAAACATTAAGCCAGCATTACAAAGAATTCTAAGAGGGGGGACACAACCTGAAGAAAGCAACCAGGAACTGGGACCTGCCCCAAACAGGCATTACTCAAAGTCTAACTGAGCAAGCACAGGAGGAAAGGAAAGAAGAAAAACTTAGGAAAACGGAATGGCAGGGACAACAATGCATCTCTCTATACTTTCTCTTAATATAAATGGGCTGAATTCACCAATTAAAAGAAAACGAACTGAGGACTGGATCAGAAAACAAGACCCATCCATCTGTTTCCTTCAGGAGACCCAACTCTCAGCCAAACATACAAACAAACTCAGAGTGAAGGGGTGGAAAAGGATCTACCAATCAAATTCCCCCAATAAGAAAGCAGGTGTAGCTATCCTGATATCTGACAAAATAAACTTTTCATTAAAATCAGTACAGAAAGACAAGGACGGACACTACATATTAATAAAGGGAACAATCCAAGAGGAGGATATAACCATCATCAACTTATATGCCCCAAATATCGGTGCACCCAGATATGTTAAACAAATGCTCTCAAACTTACAGAATAAAATAGATCCCAATATGATAATACTAGGAGACTTTAACACGCCACTCTCACCAAAGGACAGGTCTACCAACCAGAGGATTGGCAAAGAAGCTACCGAATTAAGTGAGGCCATACTTCAAGCGGAATTAACTGACATCTACCGAGTATTTCACCCTAAAACAACACAGTACACATTCTTCTCAGCAGCTCATGGAACTTTCTCCAAAATAGACCATATCATAGTTCATGCAAGGAACTTAAGCAAATACAAAGGGATCGACATAATCCCCTGTATCCTATCTGACCACAGTGGAATCAAGCTAGCTCTCAATAACAAAGCATACCGCAGAAATTTCTCTAATACATGGAAATTGAACAGCACACTCCTTAACAAGGCCTGGGTAACAGAAGAGATCAGAGAAGAAATAAAGCATTTCCTACAACTCAATGAAAATGAAAACACCTCACAAAGAGACTTGTGGGACACAGCAAAAGCAGTCCTGAGGGGCAAATTTATTGCCCTCAGTGCCCACATCAAGAGAATGGAGACAGACCAAGTAAATAATCTCATGTTGCAACTAAAACAGCTAGAAAAACAAGAAAAAATGGGACCTAAAGCTATAGACGAAGCCAGATAACCAAATTGAGAGCAGAGATTAACCAATTAGAAAATCAGAAAACCATAACCAAAATAAACCAAACAAAAAGCTGGTTCTTTGAAAAAATAAACAAAATTGATGGCCCGTTGGCAAGATTAATTAAAAAAAGAAGAGAGGAAACCCATATTAATAGGATTAGGGATGCCACGGGAAACATCACAACACGTACCCAAGATATCCAAACAATTCTAACAGACTACTTTCAAAAGCTATACTCTCTAAAGGAAGAAAATCTGGCGGAAATGGATGCATTTTTAGAGAAATATAAGTTACCCAAACTGAGCAAAGAAGAAGTTAACCAATTAAATAAGCCAATATCCTATAATGAGATACAGGAAGCTATCAAAAGTCTTCCAACAAAAAAAAGCCCAGGACCAGATGGATTCACAGCAGAATTCTATAAGACCTTTAAAGAAGAACTAATACCCATACTCCTCAAGCTCTTCAGAGAAACAGAGAAGGAGGGAGCTATCCCAAACTCATTCTACGAAGCCAATATCACACTCATCCCCAAACCAGGCAAAGACCCAACCAAAAAGGAGAATTACAGGCCAATCTCCTTGATGAACACAGATGCAAAGATCCTTAACAAGATTCTACCTAACAGAATCCAGAAACACATAAAAAAAATAATACACTATGATCAGGTAGGCTTCATCCCAGAGACACAGGGATGGTTTAACATACGTAAGTCAATAAATGTAATCCGGCATATCAACAGAGCCAAGGTCAAGAATCACATGATTATCGCCACAGATGCAGAAAAGGCCTTTGATAAAATTCAACATTCATTCATGCTAAAAGCTCTGGAGAAAATAGGAATAGAAGGAACATTTCTAAAAACAATAAAAGCCATTTATGACAGACCAATAGCCAATATTATACTTAATGGGGAAAAGCTACAACTAATCCTCCTAAAATCAGGAACAAGGCAAGGATGCCCACTGTCTCCACTCCTCTTCAACATAGTCCTAGAACCCTTAGCCAGGGCAATAAGGCAAGAAAAAGACATTAAAGGGATCCGCATAGGGAAAGAAGAAGTTAAACTATCCCTTTTTGCAGACGACATGATACTATACCTCCACGATCCCAAAAACTCCATCCCCAAACTTTTAGAAATCATAAGTCACTTCGGCAAAATAGCAGGATACAAAATAAACCCACAAAAATCAGTTGCCTTCCTATACACTGATAACGCACAGGAAGAGAGGGAAATAAAGGGAGCAACCCCATTCACAATAACCTCCCAAAAAATAAAATATTTAGGAATTAACCTAACCAAAGATGTAAAAGAACTATTTAATGAGAACTATAAAAAGTTAAAGAAAGAAATTACAGAAGACACTAGGAAATGGAAAGACCTCCCATGCTCCTGGATAGGCCGACTTAATATAGTAAAGATGGTGATACTTCCAAAACTAATATACAAATTCAATGCAATTCCTATTAAAATCCCAATGACGTACATCACTGAAATACAGAAAACAGTCCAAAAATTCATATGGAACAACAAAAGACCTAGAATAGCCAAAACAATTCTAGGGGATAAAGACAATATGGGAGGGCTATCCATGCCGAACTTCAAACTCTACTACAGAGCTATAATAACAAAGACAGCATGGTACTGGCACAAAAACAGACCCGAAGACCAATGGAACAGAATAGAAGATCCAGATATAAATCCACAGGCCTACAGCCAGCTGATATTCGACAAAGGAGCCAAAGACATACAATGGAAGAAACACAGCCTCTTCAACCGCTGGTGCTGGGAAAACTGGGCAGCCACATGCAGAAAACTAAAAGTGGACCCCAGCCTATCACCATGCACCAACATCAACTCAAAATGGATTAAAGACCTTAACATTAAACCTGAATCTCTGAAACTACTGCAGGACAGAGTAGGAGAGACACTTGAACTAATAGGCACAGGAAGGAACTTCCTGAACAGAGTCCCAGGGTCACAACAAGTTGGAGAGAGACTCGATAAATGGGACTACCTTAAAATAAAAAGCTTCTGCACAGCTAAATCTATCGCAACTAAGCTAGAAAGACAACCAACAAATTGGGAAAAAATATTTACCAGCAATATATCAGACAAGGGGTTAACATCCTGTATATACAGGGAACTCAAGAAACTAATCCCTCTCAAACCTAACAAACCAATTACTAAATGGGCAAGGGAACTAAAGAGGGACTTCTCAAATGAAGAAATAAAAATGGCAAAGAAACACATGAGGAAATGTTCATCATCCCTGGTGGTGAAGAAAATGCAAATAAAGACAACCCTGAGATACCACCTTACCCCAGTCAGAATGTCCCACATCCACAAATCAGCCAACGACAAATGCTGGAGGGGATGTGGAGAAAGAGGAACCCTATTACACTGCTGGTGGGAATGTACACTTATACAACCACTTTGGAAAGCAGTCTGGAGGGTCCTTAGAAAGCTAAAGATTGACCTCCCTTACGACTGAGTCATACCACTTCTAGGCATCTACCCTGAACAACAGGAACCAATATACAAGGACACGTGCACCTCCATGTTTATTGCAGCACTGTTCGCAATAGCTAGGATATGGAAACAACCTAGATGCCCCACCACAGATGAATGGATCCAAAAATTGTGGTATCTATACACAATGGAATATTATGCAGCCATTAGAAATGACAAAATAATGGCATTTGCAGGGAAATGGATGGAGCTAGAAGGAATCATGTTGAGCGAGGTAAGCCAAGAACGAAGAGACAAACGGTACATGGTCTCCCTGATAAGTGGATGCTAAATCCAAAAGGTTAGGTGATACGACAAAACTAACAGGACTTAAGAAACAAAGAACTCCCGCTCATCTGGTTGAACCACTACTAAATATCCCCATGCTGCTGATCACAAATATGGTATATAACATGTGAACACTGTTATAAATTACAGACTGTGGTAGACAATTTGCTCCAGGGAAGTTAGAATGAACTTGTGACTTTGAAATTATGTAATCATTTAATCACAATCAAAAAAAAAAAAAAGAACCTCGGGGAAGGGAGGGAGGGAGGGGATGGTAGGGGGAAAACAATGGAGGGGGTAACAATGTTCAAGAGGAAGTGTACTCAGTACCTCACTCATGTAACTGTAACCCTCTGTATAGTAGCTTTACAATTAAAAAAAAAAAAAAAAAGAAAAGAAAAAAGATAGGAAAATATCTGGCCAGTCCCCAGGCAATAGCCAACTTTAGTAACTTTATAATTGAAAAATAATTATATAAAAGACTTTAGGAAATCTTAGCAGATGAGCAGAATAGCTCAATAGCTACATACATATGACCATATAAGATGATGCTAAACTAAATGAATTCCAAAACTGTTCTTTGTTGTTGTTTTTAATGTACTATGTGATTTCTTGATTCTTTTGTATATTCTTCCCCTTATGGTATATCCCCTGTTGTCACTGCATTTTATTTGGTACCCTGGTATTATATATACATACATACATATATATATACATATATATACACATATACATATATGTATATTTGTATGTATATATATGTTTATCTGAATTAGGGAAGGGAAGGAGAACAACAGAATGGTGAGACAAATAATGCGGGGGAATCAATGCAACAGCTACATACTAAAGACAATATGTTGGAAATGATCTGTACAACTCAGGGGAAGGATTCAGGGGGAGGAAAAGTGGGAGAAAGATGAGAGGAGGAATAACAAGTTCAACAAGAAATGTACTTATTACCTTACTTATGTAACTATAACCACACTGTACATCACCTTGACAAATAAAAATAAAATAAAATGCAAGTGAAAGTAACTGAAGATTTGAAAACAAAGACTTTACATCTGTAACTATTTTTCCTTTATATCTGTATGAATAAAACAAACCTGACCTACACTGCTACATTCTTAGGAAGAAAAGAGAGATTTCTTATTTTTTAAGAAAGTTTTATGTCTAAAGAGTAATATCCAAAATCTGAAGATGCAGCCCCCCAGAACACATTTTTCCCTCAGAAATATGCTCTCCTCTGGAATTCAGACTAAAGATATCTGAATGCGATCTTCTTCTCTTTCTCCTTCTTCTTAAACTTCATTATTGTTGTGGTGCCTTGAACTCAAAGCCTCTAGCCTTGACTTTTTTTGCTCAAGGATTGTTCTCTACCACTTGAGCCATATCTCTACTTCTAGCTTTTTCATTATTATAGATAAAAGTTTCATGGAATTTTCTGCTCCAGCTAGGTTTGAACTGTGAACATCAGAGCTCAGCCTCCTGGGTAGCTAGAATTATAAGTGTGAGCCACCAGTCTCCACTCTCTTAATGATATTTTATATAATATCCTAATTTTACAAATGAAGAAAATCATGATCTAGAGTAGCCACTTGACTTGTCCAAGATCAAAAGATAATAAAATAATCAACTTAGAATCCCCTGTGAGATACTTCCCTTAATTTATACTGCCTACAGTTAAAAATATTAAAAATTAAAATCTATCACTTTCAAATTCCTGTTATACTTCACACCTATTCATGGCATATTTATTCTACAGATAATTATGTTCTCCATGAAACAACATTTCTTCTCTTTTCCAATTATTGCAAAAACCTTGTTGTTAGGACTGGATCATTTACTTCTACTAGAGAGTCATAATTAGCATGTTTTCAGCTATTCATGTGGCTATGAACAAGAAAAAAAAAGATTTACTCAAATAAGCAGTTTAAAATAAACATTCTTATGTCAGAAAGTTGTGTTCTCTGTGTAGACATTTAAATTGAGTTAACAATGTCCACAAGAGTCCTGTGTACCTTGTGAATTCTAGGCACATCTGATTCTGACCAGCAGATAGCATTCAACACATGATGAGTTTGATTTTGTTTCCTGTATCTCATTCCATTCCAGAGAGTATAGAGGAGTTTGGTTGTGATTAACCAGTATACTTTTGAAAGAGTAAGAAGATGCTGGAAAATTCCTAACTTACAACAGTACACATACAGTGGTGCAGGTTAAGCTTGAAATTTTTCAGCTTGTCAAGGGGAAAAGTAAAGATGAAATCCAGTCCATTCCTTTTGTGCCAATATGTGCTCTCTAATTTATGCCCAGAAAAGTATTTCTTTCCAGTACTTTTGCTAATTTATCTAATAGCTCAATTGATGTTGTCCACTACCCTACCCACATAATGAATATTTTAGTCCTATACATTCAGGTTGGTTTTAAGTCTCCATATGAATACTAAGAGACAGCCACATGGCCATAAATTCCTGTGAATTAATAAAAGATAATCAAAAATTTGGGAAAAAATCATATATCTCAGATATAAAATAAAGATTTTACACCAATGAAAATATAATAGAGAAACAGATTAATCAATAGAGGAGCCTTAAGGGATTAGATACCGAGTGAAAAACGTCTGCTGATTCTAAAAATTAGAGTCAAAGAGGTGTGCATTAAAAGTTGCATAGTTAAATTTATTTGTTAACTATACCAAACTTTAAAACTTTAAATAGAATGGTGTGAAAATGTCCACACTAGGTCATTTATTTTTTTTGTAACCTCTGATAAAAATAACAATGTAGTTTTAAAAGAAAAGAATATGTTGTTCATGGAAAGGAAATACTCTGAAAGTAGAAAAATCTCCTTTATAAAAATCGATGTCAAATAAGACGTGTCAGCTCAGCTTGTGAGCTACAACATCCCCCTTTGCTACCCCAAGGTAAGATTCCACGAGAGAAAGAAGTTATCATTAATGATCAGCTCTTCTGCTACATACATAGTGTTACAAAGTTCCAGAGAAGAGAACACATGATCTTACACTTTGCTGAGCTTAGAGTTTGACTGGAAGAATTAAATTTAAACATTAAACTAGGGTTGTAAAGAAACAAAATATACATTAAGCATTCATGTAAGTAGCACCAACTGTACACAAGTTAGGTTTTGACAAAAGGCAAAGATCAGGGACATGATAACAAGTTATGAAAAATCCTGAAATAACCTGTGCATAATTGTGAAATTAGTCTCTAATGCTTTCCCTCTTTTTTTAAATTTTTTAATTTTGTTTTTTTGGGTCCGGTCGTGGGGCCCGAACTCTGGGCCTGGGCACTGTCCTTCAGCTCTTCAGTTCAAAGCTAGCACACTACCACTTGAGCCATAGCACCACTTCTGGCTTTTTTTTTTTCTGCTTATGTGGTGCTGAGGAATCAAACCCAGGGCCTCATGCTTGCAAGGCAAGCACTCTACCACTGAGCCACCTTCTCAGCCCCTCCCTCTTTTTTTTTCTGGTGGTTCATTTTCAACATCTCAAGGACACAGGTTCTTCTATCTTCTGAACAATTTACTCATTATTTGGTAATGACCCCACACACCACATTCAAGGATATTTTCAACATTGGAATATCCATTACTGGAGCTTATTATAGAATCAGGTAGAGAAACACAAAAATGTGTATATGTATGCATGTGTGTGTATCAGACAGATGTGCATTTATACCAGAATTATTAACAATCAACCATGAAAACATCAAAAAAAAGAGGAAAAACCAACTGCTCTTACTAACAAATGTCATTACACAAATCACAAACAAATCATTCAGAAGTAAAAATTTAAATATGTCAGAAATGAGTTGATATACTAGGATGCAAACTTTGCGGGATTTCCTATTCAGTTCAATAACAATAACAAAAGACATGAAGTTAGAAATATTAAATTAGATTTTAGTTGTTGTCTGGTTTTGTGTCTTCTACCATGGTTTGAATGTTTGCCCTCTCCAGTTCTCATGTGACATTTTAATTGTGAAGGTACTGAGTGGGGTATTAGTTATATGTATTAATGCTTTTTTTTATTGTTGTTGTTGGTAGTGGTGGTGGTGGTGGTGTCGGTCCTGGGGCTTGAACTCATAGGCCCTTAGTACTGTCCTTGAGCTCTTTTGCTCAAAGCTAATGCTTTAACATTTAGAGTCTCACAGAGACTTTTCTGCCTAGGCTGGCTTAAACTGCAATCCTCAGCTTCCTGAGTAGCTAAGATTAAAGACATGAACCACCAGTGTCTGGTGTATTAATGCCTTTATCACATAAAAGGTTCATTAAAATTCTGCATCTCTTGCTGTCTTTTGTCTTTCTGCCATGTGATAACTGAGGAAGTTATCACTTAACAGATACTAGTGTCTTGATATTGGAGTTCTTTGCTCCAGAACTGTAAGCCAATGACTTTCTGTACACATTACCTAGTAATATGTAATTAGTGTTCTGTTGCATCAGCATAACTTGAACTAAGACATTTCTCTTATATTATGTCTCTATCTCTCTCTTATCTATGTTTTGGTAATGAAGATCACACCCAGAGTCTTACACATCCTAGTTAAGCACTCTTTCACTGAGCTTCATCCTTAAAAATGTACTTTTCCAATTGTTAGCTATATTTTATAACAATGATTTCTCTGGAATATTGTTGGAATGTTGTTAACCAAAATAATGATTGTAATATGTAAAAATGTATATAGAAAGTGTATTGTTATAAATTCCAAACCAATTTCTACCTTAATTGATATTAAAACTTGCATTTACTATGTACAATTGCCGAGTCTTTATGAGAAAGGAATAACAAACAAAGATATAAAAGGTAAATTGCAAGGTACAATAGTGAGTACCTAATGATAGTGTAGGCCCATCCCAAGATGGGAGATACATCTGCATGCATGTGTGTGTGTACTTATGGAAAGATAGATAGATAGATAGATATCATTTGTCTGTGTTTCTCCATGTTTTTGTAATGAGGAGATAACCCTTGCTCACACATGTTAGGTAAACATTATTCAACTGAGCTACATCCCTAGAAATACTTTTTCAAATATTAGTTATGTTTATAATAATTATTTCTCTGGTTAATTATTTCTCTAGAGGTTTCCATGAATTATATCGAGAATTATATGAAGAATACAACCTTACTGGCTGTGGTCATTCATGCCAATAATTTTGCTACTGTGGTAGATGAGATTGAAAGAATCACAGATTCAGGGCAGCCCATCCCATCTCAATCAACAAAAGCTGTGAAGCATAAATAAGATCTTCCTGGTCCTGTTGGCCTAAGCAAGAAACAAGACCCTATTTGAAAATAAGTTGAAAATAACAGAAATGAAAGGGTTGAAATGGTGGCTCAATGATGAACAAGCATATGGTCCTGAGTTCAGATAGAGAATTATCCCCAAAGCAAACAGTAAAGAATCACAGACATATAGGAATAACATTTTATCTAACATTTTATCATTTTTATTTTAAATAATTATATATCCATAGAAGATATCAAAAAGTGCAAAAAATTCACAAGTACCTTTTACCACATTTACCCCTTAGTAATCCATTGTGTAACCAGAATAAAGTATCTAAATCAAGGAAACAATATGGACAAAATCTGCAGAATTTACTTGTGTTTCATTAGTTTTAAATCTGTGTGTGTTTGTTTGTGTTTCCAGTCAATTTATCACCTGTTCCACAATAAAGTACAGGCCTGTGCTGTCTCCACAGTCTTTCCTGTGCTACCTCTTGATAGCACTCAAACCCTACAATTGCTTACCTTTCGCTTCCTATAATCCTCTGATCTCTTTATTACTGTCAACAAATTTTCTACAGACATTCTACCAGGCTGAATGCTCACATTGCTTTGCCCTTAAGTGATATTGGATTGTGACAGTGCTCACATAAATCTGGCATCTGTTCTCATGCTACTCAATCCCAAATTTTTGAGTGGTCAACACATCCCTGCAGCCTACAGCTCTGGTCACAAGAGAACTCAAAGGCCTACCTCCTGCTTCTCTGTTCTCTCTCTCACTCTTCCATGTGAAAGCATACCTGTGGCTTTAGGAGTGTCTTAAGCACACTGGTGCCAAAGGCTTTTGTACTTGCTTTCCCCTCTGTCTAGAACACTTTTCCCAGAGGGCTACATTCTTCTTTCTGTAAGTTTACTTTAAATATCACCTCTATACCAAGAATCTTTCTGACTTTTTTTTTTACTACAAATTGTGCACATTCCTATCTCCTTATTATTATCTCATCTCTGGGCCTGCTTTATTTTTTCTTTATGACATCAATATTTAACTTTTCTTTACCCATTTTCTCTCCCACACATTCAATGGAAAAAAACACAAAATGGATTTTATGTGTTTCTCATGATAGTCTAAGTGTCTAAAACAGTTCTTGTCACATAGTATGTAAATGTTTCATAAATACTTAGTTCTAAAGTTTCTATGTATATACAAAACTAAACAAGAACATATTTTTACTCATTCTTTCGCTAACAATACTGACATCTGAACTCAGGCCTCATGCATGTTACACTAATGCCCTACTGGTTATTTTTATGAAAGGGTTTTACTTTTCCTCCAGGCATGAGCCTGAACTGTGATCTGCCTACTTTTCCTTCCCAGCATTGCTGTGAATGAGAGCCAAGTCTCATACTCAGCTTCCTTCCATAGAGGTGGAGGCTTCCTATGTTGGCCCAGAACCATAATATGCCATTCTCAGAATCCTTAGAAGCCAGAACTACAGGAGGGAGCCACCAGGGACAAGCTAGAACCAGCAAATTTTCTTCCTTCATTTATATTAACTATTCCTGAGATTATTGGGTAAGGTTTGAAAGAAATGGTCCTCAATTTTCTGCATTATATATTCTTTATACTAAACTCCTCAACAATACATTTTTATAATTATAAAAAAAGCTAGAAGAAAATAAAGAAGAGAGAAGGTAGCCTTGTTGAACTAGTTGAAATAAAAATAAAGTAGCCTTGACATACAATGTCATAAGATATTTGGCATAATATATTCTCCTTCCTCTGGAGATACTAGCTTTTACAGACAGCTTTTCTTAATAAATTGCTGGTGGTAGAATATCATCAAGAGCCCTCTTTGACAGAGAGCTTTCTAAAGCATCCCATAATGGATCACAAAGACAAATGTGATATATGCATTAGTCATTGTTAAACAAATTTCTCACTTCCACCTCCAGAGCTTCTAGCTCACTAGCTGGAAAATTGCTTAAGGGTTTGATGTGGAGAGTTTAGGACTCTTAACTAGAATTCAAATGACTAAAAATTTAATAGAAAATCATCTTCTTCCTTGGTCTGAATTCCATGTTCATATATTAATTGTATGTCCTCTGTGTCCACACTGCATCGTGGTAAGACCTTGTGATTCCATTGAAGCAATGGTCAATAAGTAGATTCACAAGTATCAAAATTGGTTCTCTACTAAATCCAAATTGCCCCATAAATGTAGTCTTTTGTGTCCAGAGCAGCAGACACTCTAATGAATTACTCAGGTTTTGCAGGAATGAAATATATCAGTAAAATAATTTCTCAGATGTTTTACTAGTAGAATGAGGATTACTACATGTAAGCTAGTTAACATTACTTGGCATGCACAGGGTTGGCCCTCAATCAACAGCAGCATTTTCATTTGGTAGATGCTGCCCATAATACCTCTGTGAACACTCACCATGTAATTACAGGGCCATACTTCAAGTTGAAAAATTAAAAGAAATGAAAGAAAAATACTGATATAAATTTAGAAATGGAATAAATTGAGAATGTAATAGTGAATGATAATCCAGAAAAAACAATACAAAAGATGTGCTGAGTAATACACAGAAATAAATATGTAGGAACAGGATGAGAAATAACAGAACCACACCTGAGGAGAATGGACCTAAAAATAAAATAAAATAAAGTAAGTGAGATATTGCAAATAACACCAAAACTTGTTGGTCAGGGGTAGTTCAACTAGAATATGGCACTCAATTATCATCAAAAGTAGCCAATTTGATAATAAAACAAAGATAGGAAATTACACTATTTGTACAACTTTTGGAATACAGGGTTTCACATACACACACACACACAGGCACACACACATATGCACACACATATATTCTATTAAAGTCAGAGCTATGTTCACCATCCTAAGAGTCAATGGCTAAAATGTACTAGGCAGAACAGAAAGACACAATAAAAAGAGAGTGAATTGGAAAAGAAGAAGTAATCTTGGAAGAGAACAAAATTTTAATTCAAATTGATAGAGAACATTAATAGTAACTTTAGTGCAGGTGGAAAGTCTGTCTCACTTCAAGAATGGCACTGGGGATCAGCTTTATAAAAGAGATATGGAAAACTCCTTAGAATCATTAGTAACATCGGAAACTAAAGTGTACACACTTTTCTACAAAGTACTTGTTCAAGAGCTACTAATGTTTTTATAAACAATAGTTTGTTATTTTTAATTTTCTTGTAAAGGCGATGTATAGGGGGTTACAGTTACATAAGTCAGGTAATGAGTACATTTCTTTTTGAATAGTGTCACTCCCTCCTCCATTTTCTCCATTTTTTCCAAACCCTCTGTTCCCCCAAATTGCATAGCTCATTTCCAACATAATGTCTATGGGTAGCACTGCTGAATTAATTCACCCTTTGTTCCAGCATTTCTGTGCTTCCCCATCCCTTCCCCAAATCATAAATGCTTACATGCAAGACAATCAAAAGCAGAGACAAAAGAGAAAAAAAAGCAAACTATAATTAAAATAACTAAAATAATTTAAAAAACAAACCTGTTTCCATTTCTTAGAGTTCATTTCTATAAGCTTCATTTTATACAATCACATGCACATAGTTATTGAGACCTTTAAGCCACCAGCACAACCATGTTCATTGCACCATTGTTTAACATAGCTAAGATATGGAATCAACCCAGATGCTTCTCAGTGGATGAGTGGATCAAGAAAATGTGGTATATATACAGTGGAATTCTATGCTTTCATCAGAAAGAATGGTATTCATTGCCCCATTCATAAGGAAATAGACTTGAAAAAAATTATATTAAGTGAAGTAAGCTAGACCCAAAGAAACATAGACTGCATGGTTTCCCACATCTGCCATAACTAAAATGTGCCTATAAATCTCCAAGTAATCCCAATGGATAGTAAAAAACAAAAAAAAATTACACTTGGACATGACAAATTAAATGGACTCTAAACATTCTCACAATGAGACTAAATAGAGAACATTCTTAGGAGAGAATCACGCGGGCTCAATAGCCAAACAATAGTTTAAAAAGAACCACAAGCAGGATTGTGATATCAATCAACAGGGGAATGGATAAGTGAATATCTACACAATAAAATAACTTAGGCATACAATCCTGAGTGAAAGATGACAAAAACAGTAATACATGATAGCATGTGTGTGTGTGTGTGTGTGTGTGTGTGTGTGTGTGTGTGTGTGTGTGTGTGTATTCCCAGAACCAAACAAATTAACCTGAGATGACAGAAAAGAATTAATATCTGCTTCTGATGATGTTTGTAAATAGAAATGAATGAGGCAGCAATAAAGATCAGAGAAACTTTCTGGTGACAAGGGATGTATTCATTTTTTAAAAGCATCCATACAAAAATCATTTTAAGTGAAGTAAGCCAGACTCAAAGAAATATAGGTCCCATGGTTTCCTTTATTTGCAATAACTAGTATATGGCTAGGATAATCTTATCAGATGAGTAGAAAAGCTCAAAAGCTATGTACATATGACCATATATGTTACTGTTTTTAAATGTACTATGTGATTGGTTTTGTTTCTTTTGTAAGTTCTTCCCCCTATGGTATGTCTCCTGTTGTCAATGTAGTTGATTTTGGTACTCTGTATCTTTTTTGGGGGGAGGGGGGGAAGGAGGATGTCCAGTTCTGAGGCCTGAACTCTGGGCCTGAGCGCTGTCCCTCAGCTCTTCTGCTCAAGACAAGCACTCTACAACTTGAGCCACAGTGCCACTTCCGGCTTTTTTCTTTTTGCTTATGTGGTGCTGAGGAATCGAACCTAGGGCCTCATGCATGCAAAGCAAGCACTCTACCACTGAGCCACCTTCCCAGCCCCAGTACTCTGTATCTTGGATATACATTGACTAATTTGGGGAGGAGAAGAGTAACAAAATACTGGAACAAGAACCCAGGATGACCCATTGCAACAATGAGACTCAAAAGACTTATGTTGGAAATGATCTTTACAACTCAGGTGGCGGGAAGGGGGAGGGGATGGGAGAAGTGGAGGAATTGAAGGGACAGTAGGACAAAAACAAGGAGAGGATAACAATGTTGGACAAGAAATGTACTCATTACCTTACTCATGTAACTGTAACCCCTCTGTACAGCATCTTTACAATAAAATATTTTTTAAAAGCATCCATTCAAATTCACACATATTATCTGAATATTTAACTAAATGTCAATTACACATAAATTAGTAAAAGTAGATAAATTAGTAACAATGGTACTGTCGATGACCACACCCAACAGAGGTGTGGTATTGCAAAAGAGGACACCATCTGTGCAATATCTTTACTGAAATTTCATTCAAGTAAAAGGAAAACATTTGGAAAATTCCATTGTTGACACAGTAAAAGGCATAGAGAAAGACATTGGAGAAAGGAGCTTCAGTCCTAGGACAAATCCTATTAAATGTGTTGGTATGTGTCATTAGTATAGATGTGAAGAGGGTATCAGAGCAAGCACTTCAGGTGTGATCACTAAGATGCAGTCCCCTACAATCCAATTTGGTGTCAATATTTAGTATATATTTTTTAATGCTGAGACTTTGGATTTGCTAAAAGTTAAATGAGGAACCTGAAGGAAACTTAATTGCCTATAAAAAAAGAAGACAAACTTAAATTTTAAAAAATAGCAAGGTTATAAGGATGGCACCAAACAAACAAGACTCTGGAAGATGACAGTAAAGCAGAATTGTGTGTGTGATGGCCTAAAAAATGTTATTTGATGTATGTCACTAGTTATTGCTTTATTCTCTGAAATATTTTGGGAAACACCATTTCCTATCAAACCATTATGTCACTGAAGCTGCATTTGGAGGTTGTGTTCAGAGAATGGGTCTTATCCCTAGATGGAGACAAATCACAAGGAAGGACCACACATGGGGCGGGAAGGGGGGTGGGTCAGATCCTTCCAAGCTCTTTAGGATTTGTGATAGAGAACGAATCTAAAACTTGAATCTAGCCATTAGAACTGCAAGTTCTACAAGGGACAGAGAAGAGCCATGGACAAAAATCTCTTTATTGATGGTATAAATTTCCCACAAAAGAATTTGGATTCCTACTTTTTAGGAAACACAAGCTAAGTTCAGCAAAAATAAATTTCAAGAGTACTCAAGAGCTGCATGGCAGTTTTGTTTGTTTGGTTTTTTTTTCTGGAACACATGTGTCAAGGGCTTACATAAACTCAGAAAGGCTAGCTGAACAAAGGGCAAATATTAGTCATCTCAAAACGGCATTGGCAAAGTACTACAGGGTTAAACCTTGGAATAAACCAGGCATACAAAAATGTGAAAGAAAGCCAAGAATAAAGTAGAAGGAGCATTTCAACAATTTATGCTACAAAACAGAAAGGAAAGGGCTAGATCAAAGCGATATAAAGGTAAGAACAACAATGCTGAATAAAGGCTTAATATTTATTAAGTTCAAAGTGATAGTAATGGTTACTATTTTGTCCAATGTGTCTTACAATAGTTCTCTGAGGCCAGTACTGTTATCATCCTTCTTTTAGGCTCAGAGGAAACTGAAGTTCACCCAGGATAAGAACCTTTTTGTCTAGGTGACATCTAGCAGAGAACTGGGCCAATCAACCCAACATCCTGAGTGCAGAACCAGCCCTCTTATTATAGCCTGCAATAATCTCCCTTTCAAACTCTCATCTTGGTATTATTACTGAAACCCTGCTCTACATTTGGAATACAAAACTAGTAAGAAGGAATCAAAATCTAAAGGAGACAAAGAGATTGTGGAGCTTTTCAAAATAAATTTGAACCTCTTGCTTACATCACCAAGAGAACTTACTGCTGTGATGACAGAGGAAAGGTGCTATGGGTTTGTTGTATTTCTTCATCAAGTCTTTACTCCATATGACTATGGGCTGTTCTGAGAATGGTTTGAGTATCCTCCACTGTTTCAGAGCAAAGCCTGAGGCACAGAGTTATCCTATGGGCTATGACTCCATCTATCCTAAGTGACCCAGTCTCTTGGAACCTACCACTACAAGTTTATGCCCTGTCCCTTGCTTCCCAGCTACCCTAACTGGGTACCCTGAGGGCACTGACTAAAGGAAAAAACTGCTGCTAAGTTGTAAAAAGGAATTACCTGCACTGAAGGTTTAAGGATGCTGTAAGAAGCTATGGCACTAGAGAAGAAACCTGAACCTCAATGTCAGATTTTAGTGTTCTCTCTCCTTTTCAGGGAATTATTTTGCCTGGCTTTAGGAAGGAATGAAGACTTGCTTTCCTGGAAGAGCTCTCTTCTCTGAGTAGATAAGAACATGGGCTAAAATAAGTGAATTCTGGTTGTAGAGTCAAATTCTAGATCTGAATCCTGTCCTTATTGCAAAGTTATGTGTACTACTGCCAAATCCAAACGTTGCTATCTCTGTGACCATACAGGGAATATTAATATTGTACAGATCTTCTGACATGACTCATCTGAAAAAGTCATCTGGAGCTTGCATTTTGTAAGCTTTGTTATGTGCAAAGAAAAAACTCAAACACATCATTTGTGTTACTTCCACATTCTGAGAGACTCAAAATCTCCATCTGCATAGCTGTGCTATAAGTATAACCATGTGACGAAATGTGCCTATGAACACATGACTAAATGTAATTGTTGAGCATCTAAATTTTGGCTAATCTGTGCAGAGTGAACATAAATCTTAAATAGAAAAAAGAAATTAAGAATATTATAATGATTACACTGATTATATGTTGAAATGACAATGAATTGGATATACTGGGTAAAATAAAAAACATTGTTAATTTCACCTTTGATTTTGTTTTTGTTTTTCTGACAGGATCTCCCTAAGCAGCCCTCAGATTGGCCTTGAACTTCAAATCTTTCAGCCTAGTCTCTAGAATGCTGGGATTACAGGCATCAGTCACCATGGCTGGAGAGTTTTGCATTTTCTAATTTGGCAACTAGAAAGCCTGAAATTACATATGCAGCTCACATTTGTGACCCAAATTAACTTTCTATTGGACAGGGCTGCTCCAAGTGTGATCCTTGGAGCAACATGGAAGGCATCTCCTGGGAGCTCATTAGAAATGCTTATTAGAATGCACCTCAGACCTACTGACTCAGAATTTGAATTTTAAAGATTCCCCAGGTAATTTACATATTCACTAAAACAAAAGAAACACCATTTTAGAAGGAAATACCAGTAAACTTCCTAAGTTGACTGCATGGCAGAAGTAAGATATTCCTTTTACATTGTAGAGAAGTTTAGATCCCATTTGCCCAACCCCCTCCTTTTGAATCTCCACCTCAAGAAATCCTATTAAAGTGCTCATTCCTCATCCTAACCCAAAAGACTATTGGGACATTATAACATGGGAGGTTTGAAGTATGGAAGTAGAGACTGAAAACAAACCAATTTTGAACTGTTGGTTAAAAAGGAAAAGAAGTAGATTTCACAGTGTATTTCCGTGTGATAATAATTGAGGGCGAATTTCAATGGTGTATTTTTAAATCCAGTAACCACAAAGAAAGGAAATCACACTTCATTAAGAGATAAGTAGAGATCATCAAGCATCCTTTCAGATGAGAGAATATTACAAAGTGACTTGTGAAGAAAAATTTGAAGACCAGCGATGTCTGGCTTATAAAGAACACAATGTAGTTGTCTTTAAATTTTAAAGATTTTAATATGAAAAATAGATAAATTTTCTGTAGCTTATGAACACAGAATTGAGAGAAATGATGCAAGTAAGGCAATTTAATATAAAGGAAGATTCTTTGTAATAATTGCAACCTTGTGAAGTAATGAACAATTATCACTAGCATGCAACCCCCAAATCATACTCTTGGATGTTTTCAAACCAAATTCACAGCATCTGAGAAATTAATCCCCCTTCATTTTGTAAAAATTATGATTCTACTATCTTAGCAAAGGTAAGTGGAATAGTCCAACTGTGTTGATGCTGTACTTCAACTTAGCCTCTACCTACATAAACAAAAGAAGCGTTAGTCTGAAACCCAGGATGACTTAATATTGGACATATTTAAATTTTTGATATTATGCAGTATGAACACAACTAAGTTTCCTTACTCTGCCAAAGGAAAAGTTCTAACCTATTACTCTATTGTTACAAAAGAAATATTCTTAAAGACAAACATGCTTGCTTTCTTTAAGTAATAAAAAAGAGATCCAGCTGAGGAATGAATCCTTTAGTAATTGTGGTTTTAGAAGAATAATATAGTACCTTTGAATAAGTGACTAAGATTACCAAATAAGGGATTCACAATGTATCATGTGTTTATTCAGTGACTGAGCCATCCCAGGTACTTCAATCATTCTCAGATTCCCATATCTAGAATTAGTTACAGAACATCACCAATCTGAGGCCCCAACCCCTGGCCCTCTCTTTATCATGCTCTTCAATTTAACCTTCACCCAATGTGCCTCCTTATGTGAGCACTGAAAGATATTCTGTTTTCCTGGCTCTGACAATCCCTGGATAAGTATCAGAAATCTCAAACAGTCTGCTACTTGTTATCTAACATTAAGTAGTAAGCACATTTGAATAAAAATCTTTTTATGTCTTACATTCCCTCCCTGAAAATACTCACCAAATATTCTTATTTGGAAATAGTGATGGAGTAGTTAGCAATAAATCTATTTTACAACTTTGAATCCCACCCTCCATAATAAAAATGGTCAAAATGTAGGAAGTGAAGGACTGTCATAAAATTGCTGTGTAAAACTGAATGAAATAGTGTGATATGCCAGAAACAGGTGACTGAAATGTAACATTAGCTTCTTAGTAAGCTGAGATGTAGCAGATCATGAACTAAAGTTCAAAGCCAGTCTTTAAGACTCCATGTCCAACTAACCAGTAAAATGCAGGACTGGAGTTCTGAGTCAAGGTATAAGGTACCAACTATGAGTGAAAAATGCCAGCAAGAGCACCAGGTCCTGAGAACAATCCCTGGCACATTTACCCACACCCAAAAGTATAATACGAAGTTCAAAACAGAATTTCAAATAAAAAAAACCCCAAAACTTTTAAGATTTACATCAGATATATATATATATATATATACATACATATATGTATATGTATATATATATACATATATATGTATATGCATATATATATATAAGTGTCTAAATTATTCTTCACATTTTCCACAAAGGATGAAAGATAAATAGGGGGAATAAAAGGTTTAATACTCAGAATTCCAAGAGTAATCAGATTGATGTGTGGTATTTACTCACATCGTTTAAGTTTTAATTCTACCTCAAACCACTTGGTAACTGAGTTAAAAATAATTATTATCTTTGCCCCTTGAAAGGTTACAGATTGTCAATTCTCTATCACATAGAATTATCACAATAGGAGTTTTCTGCAGGGTCATGAAGAAAAGCCATATGCCTTATATAAGATAGAAGACTCAACCAGGAAACAGAAATCCAAACAGAGTTAGCTAAAAAGCAATTTAGACCTAACAAGTTATTAAAGCTTAGAATCTAAAGTCACAAATTCCACCCAGAGTGCTCCCATTGAAAGAGATTTTCATTGGAAACAATTTCTCCTGGGAGTTCTGTGACACCTGGAGCCGCCTTCCAACCCATAGAGTTTGAATGGTTGCCAAATTTAGCTGGAAAGAAATTAAGACTTGAGAGTAAATGAATGTGGGGAAAAAATAGTGTTAACTTAGTAGAAGAGGTGCATGTTTTGTAAGTACATTCATTTTTAGGCCCATGTTCGTGGGTAGAAAATTGGAAAACACGTAAGAAGCTGAAGGTATGAGACTTGGGCCTGCAAATGATCAAGTTTGAAAACGCAAGCCAGTTCAACTTCCACAAGCTTCAGTTTGCACATCTGAGGCTAAATATATTGAGTTATTTCAGTATTTCCTCACCTTTTCTGTTGTTAAAAATCATGTGTGATATTGTATCGATTTTCAAATTTTCAGGCAAAAGGCCCTCACGAAATCAGAACCTCCAGAAATGGTGCCTTTCCAAGGCAGTTCATAATTCCTGCTCAAATGACATCTTACATTTCCTCTCAGTTTCAAGATCCTAGCTCTTTATTTCAAGTAGTAATTTGTCTTAATCTAAACCTAGAAATTTATTACATTTTGGTGGGGTTTGTGTGTGTGTGTGTGTGTGTGTGTGTCTGTGTCTGTGTCTGTGTGTCTGTGTGTGTCTGTGTGTGTCTGTGTGTATGTGCATGCCAGTTCTAGAACTTAGTTCTAGGGTGTTATCCTTGGGCTTTTTTGGTTAAGGCTAAGATTCTGCCATGTGAGCCACAACTCCACTTCTGGCTTTTCTGCTGTTTAGCTAGAGATAAGAGTTTCACAGACTTTCCTGCCTAGGCTGGCTTCAAACCATGATCCTCAGATCTCAGCCTCCTGAGTAGCTAGGATTACAGGCATGAGCCATTCACACCTGGAAGATATTATGAAATAAGTCCATATTTAGTTTGTTTTAATGAGATAAAGTCTTACAAATTACATATGTGTTTATAAGTTTTATCTATTTGACACTATGCAAAAGGATTCTCATCAACTTTACAATAATAATAGTTAACAAGATATTTGGGAAAACAAAGTATATGTAGTATTTCTAATCCATGCCATCTAGTGAAAGAAGACACAGAAAACAAGGGAAGAATAAAATTTAAATACACATTTCCCTATATTCACTAGTGTTTATTGTATCTGTGAGGTGCGAATGAATATACTATATCTTTAAGTTTGAAGCTGATTACAACTCAGATAGGTAACATCCATGTGCATGCTATGCATCATCATGAATACTATACACAAAACTAGACTTCTGCTTAGTCTAAATCCCAGTTCAGTGTTTCTACCTATTTATTTCCCCTACATCAAAAATAATAACTATTGTATTTACTTATGTACATTTAAATTTTCTGTAAAGGCATTTTTCAGTGTCATTAAAAATACAAATTTATGGTGCTTACCTAAAGTTTAGGCACAATAATTCAATTAAGGCAAGTAGAAAGCCTGGAACTGAGTTGGGGTATGCGGTCTAAGTGATAAAATAGCCACCTCTTCAAAGCTGATATTAAATATCAATGAGTGAGGGAAAATAAAGGACAGAAGAGAAGAGACCATAAATGAAAGTAGAACTATAGTGAGTTGTTAGGACAAATTTTCCTCAATGAAAAAGCCAGAGTAATAAGCATGTTGTTTATCAAAACAAAACAGAGCTGGCATGTTGATGCATGCTTGTAATTTCAGCAGTCAGGGATAGAATGAGGAGGATCATGAGTTCAAGGCCAACCTAGGCCACATAGATGGCTCAGGAGCCATGATAGCTCACATAGATGAGCTAAAATCAAAACAAGTGAACAAGCCCTGGGTTCAATCCTTATCATTCCAAAATATACCCATATGTAAAATAAAACCTCTAATAAGAAAATTGTGTTTTTAAAGATTGAGTATCCCTCATTTCAATTTCATGGGATCATAAATATTTTCCATTTCAGACTTGCACTGATGTGGTAAATTTGCATAGATTTTCCTAGTTTAGTCTCCCCAACATAATTGTGTAAACAAGGTGCAGGGCACAGGAATAAAATATGGTGAAAACAAGGTTTATACCATGGGGGAGGAGCATTCCAAAGAAACAAAAAATCACATAGTACATTATAAATACAACTTTGGGGGTAGGGAAATAGTTGGGGAGGTGGGGAAGGAAGGGATGATGGTAGGGGAAAAACAAAGAAGGAGGCAACAATGCTCGATAAAAAATATACTCATAAAGAGATGTATAAAACACCATGTTGAATGTTGAAAATGAACTTTACAACTTTGGCGGTTGTAGGGGTTGGGGGGATGGATGGTAGTTGTGGAGGTGGGAGGGAAGGGATGGTAGGAGGAAAACAAAGGAGGAGGTAACAATGCTCAATAGGAAATGTGCTCATTACCTTGCTCATGTAACTCACCCCTCTGTACAGCATTTTTACGATAAAAAGTACAAAAAAATAAATCCTAAAAAAAATTAAGGGACAAATAGCCCTTTATTTTAATAAAACTAATTTATAATTTTTAAAAATGTACTCGATATCTTATTCATGTATCTGTAACCCCTTTGTATAGCATTTTTACAATAAAAAAGTTTTTTAAAAAAAACCTGAATTATCAGCATGTTTTATCTTTGAAAATATAAGATAATATGTGTTTCTGGTAGCTCCTATTAGAGAATTCTTGGGAGTAGAGGAAATGATGTTTAGTTACATTGTGATTAATAGGCAATTTACCTAAAAATGTAAGCTTTGAATTATGTGGAGTGTAATTTCCAGAATATTAACCAAACTAGCTTGTTAAAAAAACTTGCAAATAAATACTTTTATACTTCTACAGTATCTATTTGACTTTGGGAAATGTAACCTACAGAAACACAGTATGGTAACTTTTTAAAATAAAATAATTTTGACATGTATAGTTTGGTTATAATAATTTCCCATGTACTAACAGTACAAGGTAATACATCTAAAATTCTTTAAATTCAATGTTACTTCTAGTCACTTGAAATTTTCCGAGGATGTTCTCTATGGTAGAAATAATTCTTCCAATCTGGATTACAGTGTCTCACATCTATAATTCTAGCTACTCAAACTATGGTGGTTGGAATCACTTCTGAGAGGACAGAAAAGTTATCCACATTCCATCTCTAAAGTAACCAGCAAAAAAAAAAAAAGCAGGCATGAGCATGGGCTGGGCTTGGGTGGCTCATACCTGTAATTCAAGCCAGCCTGTGCTGGAAAGTATGTGTGCCTCTTATCTCCAATAAACGACCAAAAAAATCCCAGAAGTGGATCTATATGTGACTCAAGTGGTAGAATGCAAAAACACCCTCAGGGACAGAGCCCAGAACTGGAGATCAAACCTTAAGACAGGCACAAAATGAAAAGTAAGCACAGAAACATGTCTCAAGTAACAGAGCACCAGGTGAGCAAGTCCTGATTTCAAACCCCAGTATGGGAGAGAGAGAGAGAAAGAACGAGAGTGAGAGCAAGAGAGCGACAAGCGAGCGAGCGAGCGAGCAAGAGAGAGAGAGAGAGAGGTTCTTATCTTCTTGATTATAATTGGAACATATCACTCACTATATTTGATTATTGTATTATCTTTCATGCAAGAATATATATATTATGTGTGTGTGTATGTAAATAGGCAAAATCACATGGAACTGTCATACATAGTTCAATATCTGTTTCAATCTGAGGTACAGACCACTTTTGTTCCAGATTAACTTTACAAACATATTTGTAAAACAAATGGCCTTGGAAGACAAATACAATGCTATTCTTTGGGTCAGAGACTGGGAAAGTTTAGTCTCATCCCTATTATAACAGTTGGGAGTTTCTAAACCTCAGTGTTCCTCTTGTCCTATGACCCATTGTGTATAGCCATCATGTGACCTCCATTATGTTTCAAAGGTGGAGCTGACATTTAATAACCTGGCACAAATGATAATGCTCTAGCTAGTGACATTGCTATGGGTATAAACTGTCTATTGTCTTCTGACTAAGGAATCTAACAGTTTTCTGCTTGTTTATAAGAAACTCTTGTGGGACAACATGAAGTGTACCAGTAGAACATGTTATATGCTTACATTCTTTTTACTAATATAAATTATTTATTGCCATTAAACTTACAAACAACCCTTCCTTCAATGGCTTTGCACAATCCTTTAGAATTACTTGTTCCTAAACTCTCTATTTTTGTTCCAAGAAATCCTGGAGATTATCTTTTAACTGTTTGTTTCAAATATGTAGTAACCCTGGGAAAGAACTTTTTTTTTTGGTCATATGCTCTATTATACATATTCCATAATCCTCACCTTTACCATTAAATTTATATAATAAACTGCTTGAAAGGTATTTCTTAAATTGTGATCCACAGACTTGATGAATTAAAATCAACTTAGATGCTTTCATTGGAGGTGCTAATGGCCAAATTCCTTACATAGTGCCAAGTGTGTTACCAGACTTCTGATTGCATACCACACTGTGAGAACCCATGCACTAATGAATGTCTTCCTCTCAAACACATACAGAGTGACCCTCATACACTCTGATACCATCAGCAAACAAGTAAAGGTCTCAGGTAGAGTAAAAGTAAAAGTAAAATGTCTCAGGTCAGAGTAGGCTGTACTAGGTCTTAAATGCTTTTCGTTTTACCTCTTCACAGAGAACAGATCCCACAATGCTATAGAAACAAACTTTCAGCCAGGAGCTTGTGGCTCACACCAGTGGCTCATGCGTGTAATCCTAGCTATTCAGGAGGCTGAGATCTGAATATAGCAGTTCTATGCCAGTCCTGTCAGGAAAGTCCATGAGACTTTTAGCTCCAATAAACCACTCAGAAAACCAGAAGTGGCACTGTGGCTCAAGTGGTAGAGCTCTCGCCTTTAGCTGAAGAGCCCCAAGCTCAGAGTTCAAGCTCCACTGCCAACAAAAAAAAAAAAAGAAAGAAAGAAAGAAAGAAACTTTCCTGTTGAATCCCATTATCATTCCCAGAGAGGAAGATGGAGTATTTTCATTTTAATAGAAAATTGAAAAGGTATATTCATTTCCTCTTCGAGACTGCTTTTAAAATCTTGCATTCAAAAAATCCTTTTGTACACCTGGAATATAAGATTGATCATAATCAAGTTATATGGGTAGAATTTGGTTTTTATATCAAATTTACTTTGGTGTTCTGGCATTTAAGGTTGATTTAGTCATCCTCTATCCCAAATATTTAGCATGGTTCTTAGCCTATAGAAATGTCTTACTGCATGTTTAAATATCTAAGAAATTTAGATAAATAATAATTACCGCATTTTGAGTACCAATGACACATTGGGCGTTGTCTTGGTGATTTTTCTGTTTGTTTTTTTAAATGAGTCATCCTGACAATTCTATTATTTCCATTTTAGAAATAAAAAAATTGGAGGCTTATAGAGGCTATGGACAGCCAACTTCTTAAAGTAGGAAATAATGAAGTTTGTAGTCCTCACTTCAAGGTCTAAAGTCTTACTACTAAGCAAACTGAACCTTTGTATACTGATACTAAACCACAAAATCACCTAGTCCAAAGGACTATATTGTTTTTTTTAACTTTAAGAGAACCCAAGTATTTATTCATTTCACTTTGTAAAGGAGAGGTTTGTACCCAGCTGCCAGTGGCTCACACTTGTAATCCTAGTTACTCAGGATGGTAAGATTTGAGGATTGAAGCTTGAAACCAACCTACACAGGAATGCCCATGAGACTCTTATCTCCAATTAACTATCAAAAAAAGGTGGGGGGAGAGACTGGAAGTAGAGCTGAGGTTCAAGTAGGTAGAACAATAACTTTGAGCAAAAAGAAATTAAGGTCAGCAACCAGCTCCTGAGTTCATGCCCCAGGTCTGACACAAAGTAAAAATGAGAAAAAGGAAGAAAAGAAGAAAGACAGAAAGAAAGACAGACAGAAAGACAGACAGACAGACAGAAAGAAAGAAAGAAAGAAAGAAAGAAAGAAAGAAAGAAAGAAAGAAAGAAAGAAAGAAAGAAAGGAAGGAAGGAAGGAAGGAAGGAAGGAAGGAAGGAAGGAAGGAAGGAAGGAAGGAAGGAAGGAAGGAGGGAAGGAAGGAAGAAAGAAAGGAAGGAAGAAAGAAAGAAAGAAAGGAAAGAGAGAGAGAGGGAGGAAGGAAGGAAGGAAGGCAGTCAGGCAGGCAGAAAGAAAGAAAGAAAGAAAGAAAGAAAGAAAGAAAGAAAGAAAGAAAGAAAGAAAGAAAGAAAGAAAGAAAGAAAGAAAGAAAGAAAGAAAGAAAGAAAGATAGGAAGGAAGGAAAGAAAGAAAGGAAGAAGGGAAAGAGAGAGGGAGGGAGAAAGAAAGAGAGAGAGAAAAAAAGGGAAGGGAAGGGAAGGGAAGGCAGTTTTATTTGTGTGTGTGTGTGTGTGTGTGTGTGTGTGTGTGTGTGTGTGTGTGTGTGTGAAAATACCATACAGAGAGGTTACAATTACATGGGCAAGGTAATGAGTACATTTCTTATCAAGCATTGTTGCCCCCTCCTTTGTTAGGAAAGGGTGTTTTAGAAGGCAGAATTTTACCCATCTAAAGATGTCCATACTATATTCCCTGGAACCTGTGAATATGTTGCATTATTTATAACAAGTGAATCAAACTTTGAGATAAAATCAAGGTTGACTTTTATGATTAGAATTGTTATGATAGAATCCAGGTTGACCTGTATTATCCAGGTAGGTCTAATGTAATCCTAGCTTCTTATAGATGAGAAGAAGAAGAGTTTGGAAGGTCTTTGAAGAGACTATGCTGCTGACTTTAAAAAGAGAGAAAGAAATTATGAGATAAGAACATCCTCTCCAGGAAGGGAACAGTAAAGAGCAGATTATTCCCTAGGGTTTCCAGAGGAAGTGTGGGCTAGCCCTGTTAACACCTTGATTTTTTAGCCCACTGAGATGCAGTGTGGACTTCTGACCTCCATTCTCGTCACATAATAATTGTATAATGTTTTACAGAATTATTTTAAAGTTTTAGTTCACTGAATTTGTGGTAATTTGTTACTGCAGCAAGCAGAAGCCAATTTATGGATGAAATAGACATCACTGCGTACACAAGAGAGTTATCTGCCCCTCAAAGATTCATGCACTCCTTCTAAAGTACAGTTACTGTGAGAAAGTGGCAGCCAACCAAGGAGTGTACTCTTGAGGAATCCACCAACCCCCTACTGGCTTTTATGTACCAAGAACTAGCCATCATGCAGTGTCCCCTCTTCCAGGGACTAAGTGTATCAGGGCAAAGTCAAAATACATCAGATCTCATCTGTGATTCTCATGTTCTCTGCTGCTTTGATTATACAATGTGAGCCTCTAGACACAAAATGCAAACTCAGGCACAGAAAAGCTACCTAAACTTGCCCAATACAACACAGC
Source organism: Dipodomys spectabilis (assembly GCF_019054845.1). Taxonomy (NCBI): domain Eukaryota; kingdom Metazoa; phylum Chordata; class Mammalia; order Rodentia; family Heteromyidae; genus Dipodomys; species Dipodomys spectabilis. The sequence continues at coordinate 3,568,213 of NW_024870758.1, read as the reverse complement.
GTGACTAAATTTAATGACTGCAAGGAGGATGGACTAAGTTGAGCTGGAAAGGTTGGCAGGAGTCAAATGAATGGTGGCAGAGAATTTGAGTACAGAGGAAACCACTGAAGTCATTTTTCATGGGAATGGTATTTTCAGATAAGTTTTCTTATAGAACTGTTTGGGCAGGACTACTAGTGAAAAGAGCTAAGTTATTGGTAACAAAAACTATAGTTGATGTACATGTGTTCATCCTCTCAGCAAATTCTCTGGGCAAGAGAACATCTCAATGTCCATTATACAGATGAGGAAACTGGACATAAAATAGACTAATTAATTCATCTTGGGCTACAGAGCTTGTAATTGAAGGACAGAAGTGTCAGCAGAACCATGTGATGAACATTGAAAGATGTGCTCTATTTGGAAAGAGGTGAAGGTAGAAAGAGGTAGATCTGATATTTTCAGAGTAAAAATGTCATTGTGGCTCACAGGAGAGTACTAGAAGTAAAGGAGCAAATAAATAGAATAAACGAACTGTACTTAGCAGTACAAAAAAAGATTTGGTAATAGACTGAATACAGCAATGATGTCAATGGTAGTGAAAACATGAAAAGGTAGCAGAGAGAAACTGCTTCAGAAATGTTGAAACACTGCAAGATACTAGAAAAATAATCTCCAAGACAGGAGTGGGAGGACAAAGAAGAAACCAGTGGAGGCAACACTGAATTAAAATGAGAACAGTTGATTCAAATAGAAAGAACTGAGTCCATATCTGAGCCCCTAGAATATTCAGAATTGGAATTGTTGAATAAAGTGCATCCAAAGCCACAAATATTTCTAAAAGCCTTAGAATATCAGATCTTAAGACACCTCAGAGGTCTATGGCACATTTCCTATTGTTTGTCTGGTGCATGACATGCTTACAGTGAATTAAAGATCTGTGTAACTTTTCATATTCTTATTACCACCTCTTTTATAGCTCTTGTTTGATACTTGTCAAGCAGTAATAGCTATACAATGCAGATTTGAAAATTACTCAGAATATAAACATTAAGAGTTCTCAACATGGAATAGTAATTAAATGGCTTGAGTTAGTCATTTCACAATCTACATCTACATTGAACCATCCTGTTGTCTGCCATACATTCAATAAGAAGAAAAATGATAGAGAATAAAAGGAGCCGCACAGCCAGACAAGTCACATTAAGATGCGCAGGATCTGGCAATTAGAAACTGGCTCAAAACCCAGCTGGGGTTTCTGCTCTATTCTGAACACAGGAATCAGTGCTTTACCAGTGTGCCTGAGAAAATGGCCAGAGGGCACGAGGAGTCACTTAACTATTCTTAAACACTGGCAGATCTAACTAAATGACTATTCCCTCTTGAGAATAGAATCTAATGAGAAGTTTAAACTGGAGCATGGGAAAAATGCTGAATAGACTGAGTTGGTAAGAATGGCCCAACTGTCCTCCAGGAAGCTTTGAGCAATATGTGGATATTTCCTCTACATTCCCCTTGCCAGTGCATCCACACGTTCAATAAAAATGGAGAAATAGATTTCAAGGCAATGCCTTTTTGCAGGAATTCTGCTGCCAAGAAAAACCTCATTACCTCTTGGCTTGGTGTTAAAGAAAAACCCAGTTCAGCTGACAAAATGAAGTTGAGTACGACACTCTGCTAACAACTACAAATGTACTAGTCTCAGCATGTTTCTTTAAGCATAATCTGCTACTCTGAAAAGTGAAATTTAGCTGTTCATTAATGGAGTGCAGGTGTATGTGAACAGTTGAAAAGAAAGTTGTCCCATAGTGAAAAAGAAATGCCCAAAATTAAATGGCTAAACTGTAGGCAGGAGTTTACATGTAGTTGTTCAAAAATACCTACTCAATTCTCATCCACCTTTTGCCAGGCAATGTGCTAACTGCTGTGAAGTCTATCACAATGACTTTTTTTCAAGTATAAAAGTTGAAATAAGTTGGAAGAAGTGAAGAGAAATGGAAGAGGAAGCAATATATAAAATAAAAGGTAAGAACTGAAGTTAAGGGAAAGTAAAAAAAAAAAAAAAGGAAAATGAAGGAAAGATATCTTGCTGTTTAGTTTCTACCCCCCTTCAAGTTGAGATTTTTTTCTCATCTATTGCAATAAATCATTCTTCTTTTCAACATGTATTTACTGTGTTTTGTTGTAGTCCACTGGAATGCAATGTTTACACTGAGAATTTGGTGTTAATGCTTCATTTAGAAGGTGTAAGGTCTAGAAACAGTGAACAGGGTGACAAAGGCAATAATGTCAATTATTTCAAACAGATAGGAGCTAATGCACTGCTGCAAGATTATGGACTTGGTACTATAGAGTTTCGAAAAACAAACAAAAAATAAACTGTCAATGAAAATGCATTGAAAACAAACACATTTTTAGATCTAGGTCTTTGACAATTTCCCTCCTCCATCGAGACTACATGCTTTAGTTTCAACAACATATTCAATAACTAGTTAGAAGTTGTTGCTGTTTTATTTTTTAATGGAATTCTTCAACCACCATAGCTCTTACTCATTATCATTTCTTGTTTGTGTGGACTAGTCACAAGGCTGGTGTGCATGGTGCTAGATGCAATATTTGGCTTCAAAATAATGCTTACATTGGCCTACTTCACTTAATATAATTTTTTCCAAGTCTTTCCATTTCCTAACAAATGGGGCAATGTCATTCTTTCTGATTGAAGCATAGAATTCCATTGTGTATATATACCACATAGATCCCATGGTTTCCCTTATTTGCAATAACTAGTATATGTCTGAGACAATCAGAAACAGTCAGATTAGTTGATGTCAGGCGAAATGAGCCCCAAGATAAGGACTCAGATGGTTTTCCTTTCTTGATATTGTTTCTAACATATTTATAATATGATTTTTTGTTGCTTTTTATGTCCCTCTCCCACAGTATAACCCCTGTTTTCACTGTATTTGATGTTGGTATAATTTGTGGAGGGGAAGGGAAAAACAAATTGTTTAAATAGGGATACAGGTGGACCCATCCCAACAATGAGATGTATAAGACATTATGTCGAAAAACAAACTTTACAACTTTGGGGGAGGGGGTGGTAGGGCAGAGATGGTAAGGGTAAACAAAGGAGGAGATAGCAATGCTTAATAAGAAATGTGCTCATTACCTTGCTCATGTTATTGTAACCCCTCTGTACAGTATTTTCACAATAAAAAAATAATAAAAAATAATAATGTTTACATTGAGTGAAAGCAAGTGTTCTTCTCTCCTCATCCATCCCTCCATCCCTCCATCCCTCCACTCCTTCCTTCCTTCCTTCCTTCCTTCGAATTGAGATCTTCAGATATGAGCCTCCTGAGTGAGCCACTGATACTCAGCCCATATCATTTATTTCAGAAGCAACTTCTACTCCATCTAAGGCATTGTGACAAAATATTTATTGTCTTATTTGTCCAGAACAATCTCTCTGGCTCTCATTTATACAATGTAAATTATACCTTGAGCTAAATAAATTAGGATTTTTTAAATGTCATGAAGTGCATAATAATTTAATGAATACTTTAAAGTAGGAACTCTTTAATATCTTTGCTGAACACAACAATTCAATAAACATTTCCATTATCACACTAGGATAAGTTTGTTACACTTGATTAAAAAAATCACTAGATGTAGAAATAAAAGCAATCAAACAGAACGGAAAGAAACCAACCTCAATTTAGACTCCCAGTACCCTATTGCCTTTGAGGATTTAATGTTCCTTTACTCCTTTATAAAACTTCACTCAGCTTTTACATTTTATATTAAAATATTTTAACTATATGTATACATATCAATCTGTGTTTTTATTAATAGGTATAATAATATATAATGCACTAGATCATATGTAATCATCTAAATAATAAAATTATGTACAATGTAAAATATGTATATCTTTAATATATTCATTATACACATAAATTATTACTAAACAATTTTATTCACCTATATCTGCTTCTTTTAGTAAAAATTTTTTAAACGTCTTTCTGCCCCATATAAAGTCTCATTCCTCCACTCAGGTTGCTGCTAAGCAAAGTTCTTAGCATACTACTTTCCTGATATCTTATTCTTACACACAGATGAGCTTATTGACTCTAAAATAAATTTCTGAAGGCAAGCAAACAACATTTCAGTCCCCTTAAATATCATTTCCAATTGACCCTTCACAGATCTGTTCATATGTTCAGCCTGTAGATTACTTTCTTTCACATCTTAACACTTTCCTGTATAATCAGGTATATTTACAAATAGAACCTGACCACTCACGAGAATTTTCTTTGCCGACTGAAGTTTTAATATACTTATATATAGCTAAGTATACGAGATTTCTTCTTAGTCTGCAGTAGGGAAAAAGTCTATAGTAAATGTTCACACTTTCAAAAATCAAGTATGAACTCCAGGATAGCACAAAGGCCTAGTGTTGCAGTGTCTTTGAAATTTTCTTCTTTCCTTCTTCTCAGTCATCTTCACATCAGTTCATAGGCCACCATTAAACACAAACATCTCCATTGCTATATACATATTCTCCCCATCATCACTTAGAATAGTCTTTCCTACTGATTTTCCAAACATCCTACAAGACGTACCTCATCTGTGAAGAAAATACTCATGCATTAATAATTTGTTTTAACAATATGACAATGTGTGAAGATCACAGCACTTAAAACATATACCATAATTTTTTCATTGCTTTTCTGAAAGAAAAGAAATTGTAAGAGAAGTGCTTTTATAACCTAGTACATAATGCAAACCATTACATTTGAAAAAAAATCATTATCACCTACTTAATCTCCCTAAATCCATACAGATTTTAAAATCAACTATTTCATGTTATCATATTTTATCATACAGTTCATATTATCAAAATTCCTGCTGAGTAAGCATTAAAACCCAGAATCCCAAATTTTGTAAGTCTTCAAACACTGTCTAACATTCTACAACATATTCTTTATCTGCTCATGAGTTCTTCTTATATTCTCTCAATTTGGGGCCCAGCCTGATCAAGACAATCTTACTAGTGCAGAAGAGATTTGATAACTCACAGCTAGGTCTCATTCCTAATATAGCTATCTTCATTTAGTATCAAATAATGAATCTCAAATGTACATGCATAACATTAAAAAACATCCAAACAGAATCTGCACAGCTACAACCACTCAACACCACTTTCTGATTTTTAAATATTGTTTGTTTTGCAATTCATCATATGAATGAGCTCTATTTCTAAGACATTTTACTTTTTATTTTTGGGTTTTTTTTTTTTTGGTTTTTTAGGCAAGCACTCTACCACTAAGCCACCTTCCCAGCCCTACTTTATATTTTTGATATACCAGTCTGTAGGTTATATTGTCATAAGTGGAATACATTTGCTCTGATCTTCATTAGATTATGAAGATATAGTATTTTTTTTCATCTTATCTTCTGATAAATTATCCTCAAATACAAGCTGAGTAGCTTTAATTCCATTTAAGAAAATGGCAAGGAAAACGTGGTCTTACCAAATCCAATCTTTGAGATTTTCAGGTAAGCATTACAGATACTTTTGAATTATAAAATAGAAATATCATCATCTCTAAAACACAAACTGGCAAAAGAAGTGCTTAAAAACTCTGTATTTCATTCCTAATTCTACTGTCTTGCCTAATATCACTGGTAATACTTCTGCTTTAGATTGTCAAAACAGTATTAAGGCTGCATGTAAATCACCATCTGAACAGTGAAACAATATCAGTAAATAACCCATTATATTGTTCTGGAAAGTGCCATGAATACCATCAAATAACAATGGGACAACCCCAAAATAAGTCCTCAATGGGCCACATCAATGTCAACAATCACCTTTAGTATTTAGCCAATGCCAACTATTTGGAGGCCTTGGGAAACAATTGGCATTTTTAAAAATAAGGCATTGACTCATTACCTTAGCCATGTAATTGTAACAGCATCTTTACAATAAAATAAAAATTTTTTAAATTACATAAGGGATAGACACATGAAGAAATGCTCAACTTCTCTAGCCATAAAAGAAATGCAAATCAACCCGGGCACCAGTGGCTTAGGCCTGTAATCCTAGCTACTCAAGAGGCTGAGTAATGAGGATCACAGCCCGGGCAGAAAAAAACCTTGAGACTCTAATCTCCAATAAAACACCAGAAAACCGGAAGTGGCGCTGTGGTTCTAGCAATAGAGAGCGTACCTTGAGCTGAAGAGCTGAGGGATAGCGACCAAGCCCAGAGTTCAACTCCCAAGACCAACAAAAAAAAAAAAAGAAAGAAAGAAATGCAAATTCAAACAACATTGAGATCCCACTCTACACCAGTTAGAATGGCTAAAATCAAGAAATCTAGTAACAACAGATGCTGAGGGGATGTGGCTAAAAGGGAACCCTACTGCATTGGTGGTGGGAACGCAAGTTTGTTCAACCACTTTGGAAAGCAGTATGGAGGTTCCTCAAAATACTCCACATAGAGTTCCCCTATTACCCAGCAATCACACTTTTGGGCATTTACCCCAATGATCATAAACAAGAGCATACTAAAGCTACCAGCACAACTATGTTTATTGCAGCATTATTTACCATAGCTAAGATCTGGAACCAGATGCCCTTCAGTAGATGAATGGATCAAGAAAATGTGAGATAGATAGATAGATAGATAGATAGATAGATAGATAGATAGATAGATAGATAGATAGATAGATAGATAGATGAATTCTATGCATCCATCAGAAAGAATGACACTGCCCCATTTGTTCAGAAATGGAAAGACTTAGAAAAAATCATATTAAGGGAAGTTACCCAGGCCCAAAGAATCATAGGTCCCATGGTTTCCCTTATTTGCAATAACTAGTATACATCTAGGCAAGCAGAAAAGGTCAAAAGCTATGTAAATATGACCATATAAGATGATGCTAAGCAAAATGAACACCAAGATAGAGACACAAGTGGTTTTACCTTTCTTGTTTTTGTTTTTAATATATTTATAATGTACCATGCGATTTTTTGTTTCTTTTGTATGCTCTTCCCCCATGGTATAACTACCCTGTTTTCACTGTATTTGATTCCGGCGCCCTGAATCTTGTATATACATTTTTTCTAATTTGAGGAGGGGAAGGGAAATAACAAAATGCTGAAATAAGGATATACGTAGACCCATAGTAACAATGAGATGTACGCGACACTATGTTGAAAACAAACTCTACAACTTCTGGGGCAGGTGGGCAGGGATGAGTTGGGATGTGGGGAGAGGAGGGATGGTAGGGGAAAAACAAAGAAGGAGGAAACAACGCTCCGTAGGATATGTACTCATTACCCTACTATGTAACTGTAACCTCTGTACAGTATTTTTACAATAAAAATATATTAAAAATTCAGCAAGGGGAAAAAAGAAAAATATGGCATCTAGTAACTTTAGAGCTTCATTCTGTACATGATATTTCATGATATATTCATGAAAATGGAACTAAGATGGTAATTTACTCTAAGACTGGGTTCTTGGAATGTACTCACAGTAGATAGTGGGATTTTATGGGAGGGAAAGTCAACTATGGCACTCCAGGGAATGAGAGAAACTAACCTTGTGGTGAGATCATATATAACTTGGAAGAGAGTTCCTAAAATCAATGCAACTAAATGACCTTTTCACAAAAATCTTAAATAGTAATTTTTTAATGATGAAGACAGTTTTTAAAACACTGAAATTTAATAAATACCAATAACTTGGCTTTTTGTAATATTTTAGTTTTGCCTACTTAATTTGGTGAACCATCCCTAGTCACTTATAGTAGGAACTCAATTTTTCTCTTGGGTTTTACTTGGGTCAAAAAGAAAATTTTATATATACTGCCAGGTTGTCCAAGGAATACCTATTTAAAAAAAACTAAGAAAGCAAATATTTCCATAAAAAGAAAGGAGTGGGTGAACAATCCTGCTGGTTCATCTGTACTAAAAAGCAAACAAAACCTTTGATAACAAATACAAAGGTAAATGGTAGCCATACCATGGCTTTAATGTGGATGTGCTATACAACGCAGCAATTTTGCCTGCTGTATTCAACTCTGTCTATGAGCACTCTGTTTATGAGCATATCACTATGTTTACACCTTGGTGCCACATATAGACTTCCCTATCCTCAGAACTAGGAAATAGACTAGGGGCTTTTTAGGTACTTTCTTCTTCCATGTGAACCCAAGGATGAATTGGCCTAAGGTGTTTTCTTTTTTTAGATGCTTGAGGCAGAGAGGCTGCTAAATCTGTCATCAAAACACCTTCTTATTTCCCCTCCCACCATGTAACATCTAATTCTCAATTTTAAAACTCCATATTACGATTTTCTTCTAAATTGCAAACTTCCATTAAGTATGCTGGAAATAGTGAGGTTGAAGAAACTTTGGTACTAGGTGATACATAAGAGATGCTACTTTTACTAAAGAAACTTTAATAAGGTGAAAAAATCCCAAAATGGAAGATACTAGGTTGAAGCTGAAAATAGAAACGTCATAATATAGCAATTCTATAAAATTTTATTTGTATGTTGATCCTTGGAGATCCTAAAACTACAGTCATTAGTAAAAAGTAAGATAAATGGAGTTGGCATAGAAAACTATCGCTAAAGTTTAAGAGAATAACCTGGAGCTTTTCATCTAAACAGAGTGCTCCCAAATTCAGAGGAGTAACTACTCTCCTTTAGTTCCAAAACAGAAAGTATTCATGTTATTTTGTTCCATAAGTGAAATTATGATAGTCCTAGGGTACGGTCATAGTGGAACTGAGAGACCATGTCATAAATAAAGATACCTAGCGTAGGAAGATTTCGTGGACTGAAAGGAAGCATTACCTTAGCAAAAAACTTGCATCTTGCCATCCTACCCAAAGGCCATAGAAGTGTGCACTCATACATGGCAAGCGAAGTTACACCACACATTCAAATGACATTACTTATGTTCTCCAAAATGGGTATAGGCCATGCACACTTCTAGAATACAAGCACTCTTGTATACTTTTAGCTTTACAATCAATTTGCCTACATGCCTCTGTTCCCTAGTCTGTGTGCACTATTTCAAACTTTATACCAAATGGTCTAATAGCTGACATGGTATTCACCTAATAGAATATTACTGCAGAGGGCTACTGCCTTTCCTCTTCCTGCACACTTCCTAAATTTGACAGGGACATATTGGTAAAAATTTACCTTTTCAAAATGCCTTGAGGAGAAAAACGCATACTATAATATTAATTTACTCCAGCATATATACATATATATGTATATATATATAATATAACATACAATGTATATTTTATATATAATACTCTTACTCCAGCATATCTGTACCTTCGTATAGAGCATTCATTCATACCTTAGGTGTATTTCCTCATTAACTTTAATAATGATCCTTAGTGACAACTGTTTCTATTAGTACCACTATTTTTTACTATATCAAATTTCTGCACGTTAGAAAAATAGTATAATATTCAATGAAACAAATGTTAAATATTAAGAATAAATTATTTATTGTATTTATTATCTTATATGTTGTATGTAATATTCAATGAAACAAATGTTAAATATTAAGAATAAATTATTTATTGTATTTATTATCTTATATGTTGTATGTTATTATAATTATTAATAAACAATAAATGTTAGTAGTCTGTCACATTAAAAAATATTAAAAGGCAGTGTTGGAGTTGATTTCTCTTCCAACCACCAGCCCCATCTGTTTCAGAACCAGCTGCATTACCTTCCTTGGTCCTTTGTGTGGTGGTTGTTGGGAGACTCTCTGCACAGTACACTTCCCGGGTTTGGATCCCACCGCCACACACCGGTCCTGTTTCATGCCAATGAGGGTCTTGCTGCTCGAGCAGGAGAGAGACTTGGCATTCTGACCATTCTGATGTTCTCCAGGAATACCTGTGTCATTGAATTTATTTAAAAGAAAAAAATAAGAAAAATATGCAATTATAAAGAAAACATGTGACATAACTATGCATGAAAATCTCCTTCTAGTCCCACATTTTTACCTGTGGATAAAGAAGTCTATGGGCTAGAATTTTTTTTTTTTTGGTCGGTCATGGGGGCTAAGCTCTGGGCATGGGCGCTGTCCCTCAACTCTTCAGCTCAAGGCTAGCACCCTACTACTTGAGCTCACTTCCAGCTTTTTTCTGCTTGTGTTGTGGTGAGGAATTGAACCCAGGGCCCCAAGCATGCAAGACATGCATTCTGCCACTGAGCCGACTTCCCAGCCCCTGGGATAGAATTTTGAAATCCCTTTTACTTTCTAGATAAAATCAAAGCAGTCTATTATGGCATCAGATAGCACAGACTGGCCAAACAGAGAAGGTAACAAGGATATGTGCAAATATGTTCCAACTGTGAAGCTGGAAAAGAATGAAGAAAGAGCTGGAAATCCAATGAATGAAAGTTGTGGCAGCTGGAATTGCCATTGGATTTCACTTTATGGACTGTACAAGGCTGTGCCCTTCTTTTGTAACTAATAGGACGATGTATGGATGTGTGGAGTTGCAAATATTATATAAAATAGCACAGATAATCTCCAACATCTCAATCTGCTTAGTGTAGGGACTTTTTTCTCACCATCTAACCTCTTATTATGAGTACAAATGTTACACATTAAAAATTAGTAAGCACTGTTATATGCTACTATATTTAATTGATGCATATGTTTTATAGCCATATGCAGCCATTGGTGTTTATAAACTGACTTAGGAATGGATCTGTCAAGTTTATTAGAAATGCTCTAATATACACACATACACACACACAAACAAAACAAGATGGAAATGCTCTAATATACACACATGAACAAAACAAGATGGAATTTGTACATAACTTACAGGAAATGAAAGGACTATCACAACACTTCATACCTGAAGAACTGTCGCACATAATTTCTCTTAGTTGGAATTATTACAGAATTTTTAAGCCCACAGCATTCCTATAACCCTATAACATTCATATAAACACCAACAGACTCATTAACTTCTGCAAGAATAAAGAAAATTCAAGAAAATTCTCACATATGCCTTCATACTTCAGATCTGAAGAAAAAAATCCTCCATGTTGTAATTGCTAAAAATAAGAACCTAAAACCAATAAAAGATAACATATGTCACAAGGACCTTGGCCTTATGGAAACTAGAGTGAAATTGAAATTAAGCAACAGATGCCAAAATAAGGAAGCAGATGTCTAGAAAAAATTAATAGTGACCAAACAGATATTATTATTCTAAAAGTCTTGAAAACTGAGAATAATTAGCCTCACATAACAACAAATTAGGCATTCTTTGAGGCTGATTGTGACATAGATTTTTCTCTCATTCTCACTACTGCCTTCCCACATGGTTATCCAGACATAAAATTTTGTCAGTAGGCAAAAGTTTGGAGTGAAGAGTTCAGATCCTTCTCATGCCAAATGAACATACAAACCATGCATCTAATTCCTCACTATGGAAACCAACTGAGAGAGCTTCTCTCATGTCCCAAACTCAATACCACACTGTATTCTAGGATAACATACAATTTAAAAAATGGGGGATGAACGATTAACAAGCTCTCATTTCAAATCCTCTTTTACTAAGAATTCCCTATCAGCTTCCTGGCAAGTAAGGAGCCAGATGCAACAGCTAACTCCAACTTTCCTAAAATAGGCAAAAGTAAATAGGGTGGCTTAGATGACGAACATGTTGTAGTACCAAAACAACTGACTTGAATATGATGAGACTTGACACTCATTAGTCATTTGACCTCATTGTAAGTTTTATTTTCCCATTTTTAATGATGGGGATAAAAACACCAAGCTTAACTCTGGTATATGATACGTGTTTGCTAAATGTTCCCTTTCTTCTTATGTCAATCTATATGTTGTATTTGACTCTTGTAGAGTCAGAAAACATGCACACACACACACACACACACACACACACACACACACACACACACACACACACAAGTATACACACATACAAGCATATATAAAAACACACACACATGCAATTCACATTTTATTTATGGTAAGTCTACTTGTTTCATCAAAATTCCTAATATTAGAGAGTTAGTATTTCCACAGTCTAATTTCCAACAACCAAAGTTCAAAAAATAACATTTTAAAGCCAACTTTAAAATTTGGGCAAATCACAGTAATTTATTTGCTTGTTTGAAAGGAATAGGCCACACTGTATGAAATGCTTTTCCAATTAATTTATCATGACCCTATAAAAACCAGCAATGGAGGAATCTTGGAAGTCATTACGAAGAAATATGAGAAAGAAAGTTTAATTACTATGGTTTAATATAAAGTAACAAAAAACACTGTTGGAAGCTCATTAACCAAAAACTTCCACCTTCCATTTTCTGGCAATCGACAAAAATCTCTAAAGAAATGTAAGACATTTATCATTATTACTATTGTTTACCACTTCAGAGAAAATACCAACCCAGCAAGAGGCAGAGAATACAAAAGCACTCCAGCAAAGGCCTCAATGCTCCTTTTTTAAAATGTGGGTCTTTTCATAGTCTTTGCTCATCCTTTTTGATTTTATGTTTTTTTCAAAAGCTCCATTTATGTTTAGTCACAAATCATCCGGAGGCCATGAAAACTGAATGTCCTGAACTCCACCAACTCGAGACACTGTCCCCAGGATCTGACAGAATAAGAAATCAAAGGAGTACATTCAGTTAAGACTTACTCCTTGCTCTTTTAGAAGTAGTTACAGAGATTGTCGCCCCCGCCCCTCACCCCCAGCCTCAGGGAAACCTGGCTTCCTAGTGTCTGGGATCCTTTTAGTGGTAAAGTCTGTGTTAAAGACCAGGTGCATCCATGCCTCTTTCTCCCAATTCTGATGTCTTTCAATATATTTTCATTTCGCCCTTTTGCTTAGGATGAAACATGCAGAGTAACATAGTCCATAGTCCTACACCCGTCTGTGAGCAGCACTTTGAAATCAACTGTGGAAATACCTCAAGTAGAAGAGATGAACATGAAATAAAGGAAATGAATCAATGCCCATGGCCTCCTACCCTTGAAAAAGTGTAGGATCAATTGGCTTCTTTCCAAAGGTCTGGCTGCGTAGCACAAACATGGCACTAATTTACATGAGTTACAACAAAGGCATCATGACAGATTCCTCAAATAATAAAAATAGCAGCCAACATTTTCTGCCTGTTTATTCTGTGCCAAGCACTTTATTAATGAATTTAGGTATAGTACTTCATTATATTCTCCCAAAAACTCCATAATTTATTTTTTTTTAATTTAATTTTATTTTATTTGAGAACATACTGTACAGAGGGGTTACAATTACATGGGCAGGATTATGCATACATTTCTTACCAAGCATTGCAGCCTCCTCCTTTGTTTACCCTTCACCTCCCTTCCCAGCCTCCCCCCTCCCCCCCACCCAATCATTCCCCCCCTCCCCCTCCACACCGACATTGTAAAGCTCGTTTTTGACATGACATTTTGTACTTCTCATTGTTGCAACAGGTCCACCTGAATCCTTAAACGACTTGTTTGTTCCCATCTCCTCCACAAGTTATACTGACATCAAATATAGTGAAAGCGGGGGTTACACTGTGGGGGAGGGACATACAAAGCAACAAAGAAATAATCTTATAAATGTGTTAGAAACACATGCATGAAAGAAAAAAAAATTAAAATACATATTTAAGGGTTCGTTTTCCTAACATCACATTATCTGACCTTTTCCGCTTGACTCATACATATACTAGATATTGCAAATAAGGGAAACCATGGGACCTGTGTTTCTTTGGGCCTGGCTTACTTCACTTAATATAATTTTTTCCAAACCTTTCCATTTCCTAACAAATGGGGAAATGTCATTCTTTCTGATGGAGGCACAGAATTCCATTGTGTATATATACCACATTTTCTTGATCCATTCATCTACTGAGGGGCATCTGGGTTGGTTCCATATCTTAGCTATGGTAAATAATGCTGCAATAAACATAGTTGTGCTGGTAGCTTTAGTGTGGTCTTGTTTGTAAACATTTGGGTAAATGCCCAAAAGTGGGATTGCTGGGTCATAGGGGAGTTCTATGTGAAGTCTTTTGAGGAACCTCCATACTGCTTTCCAAAATGGTTGAACAAGTTTACATTCCCACCAACAATGAAGTAAGGTTCCTTTCTGTCCACATCCCCTCCAGCATGTGTTGTTGTTAGAGTTCTTGATTTTTGCCATTCTAACTGGAGTGAGGTGATATCTCAATGTTGTTTTGATTTGCATTTCTATTATGGCTAGGGATGTTGAACATTTCTTCATGTGTCTATTGGCCATCCTTCTTTCTTCTTCAGAGAAGCTTCTCTTTAAGTCTTTCGCCCACTTATTTATTGGGCAGTTGTTTCTTTGAGGATTTGTTGTTGGGGGGTTTAATTTTTTGAGTTCCAAGTATATTTTAGATATGAGACCCTTGTCCGTTGTATGGCTAGTAAAGACCTTCTCCCAATCCGTGGGCTTTCTATTGATCTTGCTAGATATGTCATTTGCCCTGCAGAAGCTCTGCAACCTTATGCAATCCCATTTGTCCAACCTTTCTTTGATTTGAACAACTCCATAATTTAAAAAATTAATTTCCCCTTACCCCAGTTAGAATGACTAAAATCAAGAAATCTAGTAACAACAGATGTTGGAGGGGATGCGGCTAAAAGGAAACCCTACTGCATTGGTGGTGCAAGTGTAAACTTGTTCAACCACTTTGAAAAGTATTATGGAGGCTCCTCAAAAGACTCCACATAGAGCTCCCCTATGACCCAGCAATCCCACTTTTGGGCATTTACCCAAATGATCACAAACAAGACCACACTAAAGCTACCAGCACAACTATGTTTATTGCAGCATTATTCACCATAGCTAACCCAGATGCCCCTCAGTAGATGAATGGATCAAGAAAATGTGATATAGATAGATAGATAGATAAATAGATAGATAGATAGAGATATATCTATATATATAATGGAATTCTATGTCTTGATCAGAAAAAAATGACAGTGCCCAATTTGTTAGGAAATGGAAAGACTTGGAAAAAATCATATTAAGTGAAGTAAGCCAGACCAAAAGAAACATAGGTCCCATTGTTTCCCTTATTTGCAATAACAAGTATACATGTAGGCAAGCAGAAAAGGTCAAAAGCTATGTACATATAACCATATAAGATGAAATGAACCCCAAGATATGGACACAAGAGGTTTTATCTTTCTTGCCTTTGTTTTTAATGTACCTATAATGTAATGTGTGAATTTTTTGGTTTCTTTTATATGTTCTTCCTCCATGGTACAACCCCTGTTTTCACTATATTTGATTCTGGTATGCTGCATCTTGTTTACACATTTTTCTAATTTGAGGAAGGGAAGGAAAGCAAGAAAATGCTGAAACAAAGATACAGGTTGACCCATTTTAACAATGAGATGTACAAGACACTATGTTGAAAATGAACTTTACAACTTGGGAGAGAGGGATAAGTTGTGGGGGTGGAGAGGGAGGGATGTTAGGGAAAACAAATGAGAGGGTAACAATGCTCAATAGGAAAGTTACTCATTACCTTACTCATGTAACTATAACCCCTCTGTACAGTATCTTTACAATAAAAATATATATTAAAATATTTTCCCCATTTGATGAGAGGGATTGGTGTAGAGAGTGAGTAACTCTTCCAGGGTCATGTTAAGTAAGCAGAAGATAAGGAGTTAAATTTAAATCAGGGCTATCTAACTCTAAATAAAACTGTGAGTAGAAAATTCATGAAGTTCAATCAGGTGAAATTGAATACAAATTCAGTAAAAACAGGTACCTGTTTCATTATTACAGGGACAAACCAATGTTGGATTGGTTGAAAGAAGTTATGTTCTAGACACACACACACACACACACACACACACACACACACACACACACACACACACACACACATACACACACACACCCATACACACACATATATACTCACACACACCTACTTCTTTGGTCACAATGATATTGTTAGTGACAAATGATACATGGACAACATAATGGTTCTTCTAATTTCACATGGAAATAGTCTGAGAATATCTTATCTCCAATAATGTTATAATTACAGCACAGTGAGTCAAACTTTAGCATTTTTAAAGAGATAATAGCAGTGTTGAAAGATAATGAAATACAAGCAAAAAAAAAAGGAATCTCTGTTAGTAGAATTCCCACTAGTGGGTACAATTCTTTTAAATAAATACCTGAAAACAAATACCCCACATTGCTTCCTGGTTACTCTGAACATTAGATAATCTTGTAGCACACTCACATGAGAAAATCTATGTCCCTGCTTTTATAAATGAGCATACTGTAAGCCCTTTTGAAGCTCCAAGCCTTGAAGAATGAGAAAACTAATAACTCAAATACAGAATCTTTGTCAAAGACAAGGTTTGCAAGGACATTTCAGTTAAGATAAAGTTATGTATGAGAAACTGAAATCAGAAAGAGGAAACAAGTGTTTTCTACTAGAAAGAGAAATAAGAACACATTCACTAATTCACTTATTTATTCATTCACCCTTCCCTGTACCAAGTAAACAATAGAGCAGCACTACACTGAAGATGTCAAAGAGCATGACCCTGAGAAAATTACCTTCCAGTGGGATGGACAGACAGACCTGCATCAATACCCAGCATGGTACCAGAAAACACATAGAAGAGAGACATTGGGAAAGAGATATTTCAGCACCGCACCAAGGAAAGTCCTCAGAGTCCTAAATAACATGAGGCACTAAGCACAAGACTGATGGACTGGAAGCACTCTAGGTAGAATAGAACTTGTTCAAAAGCCAAGGTGGAAGAGTTTTTGGCCTTCTCTAGGAACAGAACAGATACCAGTATGGTGAAGTAGGTTACGGAGTAGAATGGCAGAGGGAGGAAATGAGGGGTACTATTGTAGGCTAGAGTAAGAACTATATTATTTCAAACATGATAGAAGGTCATGGAATCTTTTTGGAATAGTGGCAACATAGTGATATGATTTAAGTAGCTTGTAAGTAGGGACTGGGAAAGGTGATATGGTAGGTGTGAGACACGTTTGGAGGCTTTTGCTAGGCTGAGAGAGCTGATGGTGGCTTCAACTGCAGAAGCCATTTTGAATCTAGTGAGAAGTGATTGTATCCTGGATATAGTTTGAAGGTGGAGATGACCTTCTAATCTACTAAACATGAGATGGGGAGAAAAAAGAGTGCTGAATGGTTCCATGTTTTTCCTTTGCCCCACCTTTCAATAGTACAATTTCAGTAAAAATAATTCAGTATTTCTGAAAATTTAGCTAATAAAAATTCCAAAACACTGAGACTTCTCAATCATGTATTGAGCTATGTGATTTAGTGTTTCCCCCATCTACCTTCTTGAATTTATCTTTGAGTTTTTATCCCTATTCTTGAAGTTTATTGCTCAATTTCTTAATAACCTCTCTATGATTTAAGTCTACTCAGAAGTGCCCAACAAATGTTGGTGAAATGATGTAGAAAAGAGATAGGGCTGAATATGCTACAGTTCTGTTTTTCTATGAATGAGGTAGAAAAGATCTAAGACTTAATATGCTACAGTTCTCATGAGATATATGCAGCAGAGTTCAGGAGGAAGATGGTTTGAGATCAACCAGGCAAAATATTTATTGAGACTCAATCTCTAAACTGGTGGGGTGGTGCATGCCCATCATTCCACTGTGGACTAAGGCTAGCCCCACGTTGAAATATGAAACCCTGTGAAGCCATACACTATGCAAAAACTAAACCTGAAATATAAAATCTTAGGAACATGCTTCAAGTGGCAAAGCACCTACCTTGAATGCTCAAGACCTTGAGTTCAAAACCATCTATTGTGAAATAAGAAGTGCAAGGAAACCAATGTAAATTCAAAGAAAAGAATTTTTGCACTAAGGATATACATGCTGTCTTCTAAAAGAAAACTGGAAAGCTGGCTGTGGGACACACACCTGTAATGCAAGCACATGCAGGGCTGAAGCAGAAGGGTTAACAGTTTAAAAGCCAGCATTGCCTACAAAGAGAAATTCATGGTCACCCTGAGCAACAGAGCCAGTCTGGGGAGGGAAGGGAAGGAAGTTAAGGTGAAGCTTTGGAATTAAATAGCTCATCCAGTTTAGCTTCTGAGGGATACTCTAATCAAGAGACATTTCTTACACTGAGATAGGGGGCATCATTAGAAAGGAAGTCTATTAAGCAATGAGTACATCCATCCTCAGTTGGCAAAGCCTAGAGAAGTAGGAACAAATAGTGATGACATATTGTCACCTACGGTAACATAAAGTGATTACAACCACAGTAAGATCCTAGGACCATGACAGTTTTACAGCATGTGAG
This sequence comes from Dipodomys spectabilis, assembly GCF_019054845.1. Classification (NCBI taxonomy): domain Eukaryota; kingdom Metazoa; phylum Chordata; class Mammalia; order Rodentia; family Heteromyidae; genus Dipodomys; species Dipodomys spectabilis. Next base: position 3,549,830 of record NW_024870758.1, on the reverse strand, counting down.
CTTTGTCACCCTCAGAAAGCTTAGAATTGCTTACAAAGAATGGGTTTCCTTCCTTGTTCTTCTGAAGGTTTAGATTTAAAGCATAGCAACATAGAATAGAATCTGAAGTGATTTAATGAGGATAGATTGAAAGAATAATTATATTAGTTAATTGTCATGTTTTGACTGAGCACATATAGATTTTACAAATGCTCCTGGAGCTGAAACTCTACTGCAAGGTATTCAAATGAATTGTGTGCGTATATTAAAAATCAGTGTAGTGCAGCACGGCTAATTTATGATAATGTCTGTTGTCCTTTTAAAGTTGTAAATGCATTTAGAAAAGAATTAACTTGTCATTTTTTTTGCTGAACAGACGACCAACATAAAGGGAACTGATCAAGCTTTATACATTTTACGGTCTAGTAATTTTTTATTGGATAGAGTGGGGTTATTGATTATGGAAAGCTACTCTGAAGTGCAAAGCTCTTTGCTCTTTGGCAGATGGTTGGGTAGCAAACTCCACACATGTATTATTAATAGACTTCTATCACTCTGCACTGCACTTAACAGTACGTTAACTTTCTTAGACAAACTGGGGAACAAATTTTCCATACAGGAGGGTTTTAAGTGGCACAATGGGGACTCATGAAAAAAACATACACTAGTAATAGATAGATCCAATAAAAAGGTGTCTGTCACCTATTGAAATAATTTCCACTCCTTAAAATGTTGTTTCTTTTTGAAAATGAATTCTACTGGAGGTTTTAGGTTATGACTTCTCCATTGCTGCAGAAACACTGCTTAAACAATAACAAATGTTTCTTTTAAGAACCCATTAATTTATTCTATACCTCTTTATTGAGCTCCTATTGCATAGATGGTGTTAGGTGCACTGATAGAAATCAGTGGGAAGCTGGGTACCTGTGCTTGTACTATACTCCTGGCTACTCAAGGCATCTGCTCTCAGAAAATTGAAGTTCAGAGCCAGCCTGGGTAGACAAATCTGAGAGACTTTATCTTCAATTAACCAGTAAAATGACAAAAGTGGAGGTGTGGCTCAAGTGTTGAAGCATCAGCTTTGAGCAAAGAAGTTAAAGGAGAACACAAGGCCCTGAGTTCAGGCTCTACTATTGGCTTAAAACAGGTGAGAGAGGGAGAGGAGAGAGAGAAAGAAGAACACAGAAGGGGAAAAGGAGAGGAAGGAAAAGGGAAAGAAAGAGGGAGGAGGAATAAGAGAGGGAAAAGTAGAGTGGGAGAGAGATCAATGGGAGTATAAAGAAGGTATAAATACTTTGCATAATATTGCTTTGGAACTGGCCTAACCTGAGCATTCTCTCATTCATTCCTTCATTTCCCCAGTGTTACTATGAGTGTACTATGAATCAGAAGCTTTGTTAGTTGTTGTTCACTTCAGGGTATGGAAAGAAAGAAGTAAAACAGATATTCATATTAAGATGTGTGAGGTGATGGGTAGAAATATTGCCATCTATTAAAAACTTTTTCAAATGTTGGAGATCACACTACACAGAATTCTTATGATGAATAAATCAAGTGAATATTAAGTGAAAGCTTTCTGTTTTCTGACTTAACCAGTGATTAACTCAAGGCTAAGGTAAAGCAGGTGTCAAAAAATAATTCCCTGAAAAGCATGCAACTATGTTTCAATGGATAAAAGAAACAAGCAACTAGGTTAAATTGTTACTCCATCTTTTACCTTCCACTCTCCTTGGTTTAATAGTCTCCTAAAAACGTCCACCAGTGAATCATCAGACTTTTCTCAAAAAAAAAAAAAGAATTCTATCAAGAAAGTCTAAAATTGAGTTCAGTGCCTCACAAAGATGTTGTAGACAACCAGGCTTTTCTCCGGGAGTTGTTTAATAAGCAAATCAAAGTGGGATGCAGGGGTCTCAGATACAGCTCTCAGCATGGGTTCCACAGATACACATTTTTTGTATAGGTTTTCTAGGCTAGCTATCATAAGGATAAATTCACACACACACACACACACACACACAGAAACAAGAAAGTCTATCTATTCAGTGACAGGCCAAGGCATTGGAAGGATATTTAACAAATTAGCTTTCCTATTTAGTAATGTCACATAGTCTCATACCATCATCTGTGAAGCTTCTTCCTGAAGCTTTTTAAAGAGACTTAATCTGCACTGGTACTCATCACCATTTAACAGTGCTGTCTGCTATTCAACTTCAAACTTTAACTCTTTAAGAGGGAAACAGCTATTTTCAAATAAAAACTGTTGTTACCCATGGGGTGGCAGAAATTGCTGGCTGGTCATCTGAGGTGTCACTTATTAAATAGATGCTCACAGTTGATCTATTTTTCAATTCGTGTTTATGTTAGTTGCAGGGACTTAAACCAGAGTGAGGTTAGTCTTGATTCATATCTATACCAGAACCAAGGTGTGTCTTAGTCCCTGGACATTCACCATTTAAGGTATTACTGCCCCTCATCCTTTTGCTTTATTCCATCCAAATGAAAGAAAGCCACTTAGGAGCATTGGAATGCATTTCACTTTCCCTTTGGTTGAGATGTAACATCTAACACCTCAGACTATAATCAGAACACAGGATAGAACCATGCCAAGGTAGCTTATACAATAACAACAGATAACCACACAGAGTGAAGGTGGCAAGAGACATGAGCATTTCTCCTTCTTCTCCAACATGAACTCCCCTATGATGCAATGTGGATACACTGCAAGTAAGGGGAGCATGAAATGACAAGTAGATTATAAATCTGAAGAATAAGGTTTCTTGGGGTTCATGGAGTCTGGTCCAAAACTACATCTCTACTGAGCACCAGTGGCCCTTCTTATAATCTTAGCTACCAGGAAGCTGAAACCTTAAGATCATGGTCAACCAAGAGTCCATTTTTGTGTATGAGATGTACATGTAAGAGGGAATGTGATTGCTACAATAGTTGGCAATGTGAGGAGTTGTTAACTCACACATGATGGCTCTGAGAATAAACTTGATGGAAAAGCTAAGGGAAAAAAAAGATCATGGTTGGAGCCAGCCTGATCCACAAATCTGTGAGGCTCTTATCACCATTTAACCATTTTCAAAGAGGCAGAAATGAAGACAAGATTCAAGTGGTAGAGCAGTAGCCCTTAGCAAAGAAAAGCCAAGTGAGAGCATGAGGCTTAATAATAATAGAAACACAAACAAATGCATACACAACTTTGTTCCTCTGAAACAAATTCAAGGCTACCCAGTGCTAATTCTCTGTATTTCTACATTTCCAAATCAGCACAATACTCTGTCTTTTTTTACATTAAGTTATTTGCTCCAAGGCAACTTCCAAAGAATTTCTTTGCTATATCCCTTCCTTGGAATATTTTCCTCTAATTACATGAGTGGCTATTCAGTCTTTCGATAATAACCCTATGTTCAAATAAGGCCTCTTTAGCAAGCCTATTCAATTCTGTAACTAATGCTGAGCCTTATCACACCATTCCAGAAATTTCTGCCTATACCTCGCTCTTGTATTTTATTTTTTCTGTAACTCAAGTATATAGTTCCTTTATTATTATTTTTTTGATTTGATCATCTACATTGAAGTTCAAGGCCCAATGAAGGAGGGACACGTGCGTATAATGTCTCTTCTGCCTCTCAAGTACACACTTGACACTGTGCTTGGCACAAAGTGAGAGCTCAGTGTGTATTTATGAAATGAGTAGACACATCTCCAATAGCAATGAGATAGAGTAATAGCAAATATGTTGTAAGATAGTTTAATAAAAGTGTTATGAAAAAATCACAGGAACTTACATTTTCCTGCTGGGGAGAAACAGGGTGAATAAAATTGGTCAATATATATGAATTACACATTAATTCTAGGAAAGGAGATATAGGCATTTTGTTACATAATAGATTTACTTCCATTTCCTTTGTTCAGGATGAATTTTAATCACCACTGTCAAAGTAGAAACAAACAACCGTTATGCTAAATAGTCCGTCTTTCTTATGGTAGAGGCCACAGCCCAGATTTCAGACAAATAAGAATGTTAATTTTGTTGCTTTTATTTATTCATTCTTCTTCCCACAACCATGTGGAATCATTAGTTAGTGCATCATTTTTCCTAGTATCTCAGAAACCCAGTATCTCAGAAAATTCTTCAAAACTTGTATTTTCTGACAGATTTATCATTTACAAGCATTTTTATTTCCTCGTTTGATTTAAATAAATGCCAAACTCAGTGGCACATTTTAATAGAATAGAATGTCAATTTAGACCCTTTCCACTCTCAAAACTGTTCCACTTGGATGACAAACTATATTATAAGTAGGGTTTATATTTAATTTATAACTATGAAAATTGTTGGCACACTATAACTTATAATTATAAACTCAGATTTTCTATTCCTGCCTTCCTACTACCATTGAGAAAATTCTGAATTATACTTCTATAGGGGGGAAAATTCTAAATTACCCAGAATAAACAAAATTCTACCTTGTGAAATTACTATGGTTTGTGTTTCAAGAAAAGGAAGGGTTTTCTTTACAGAGGAAGCAAGTACACCTGTCAATAGCAGCAATGATCACTTTTGTAGCACTTCATTATGCTAAGCACAGGATGTGGCATCCTCCATGCCTTGTCTTGAGCTATTCAAGCATCTGAATTATTATTGTCACAAAACAAAATTATCTATCTTCTAAAAAGAAAAAATGTCATAGGAAACTTGTGTATCTTGTTCAAGGTCACACAGCTGTTAAATGGTGGAGACAGAATTTTAATCCAGGTATATGAATCTTCAAAGACACAGAGATGACAAAGTTATGTCATCTCCAAGCCCCTGTTTTGATTCAAACTCAATGCTTTGAAAACATATAGTGGACACATTAGAAAGAATCAGTGGGAGTGTGTGTTTCTCTGATTGTGAAGTAAAGAATGATAAGAATCTAGGTGGTCATACTGATCAAAAGAAATAAACCATCAGTGTATATAGTATGTGTTCAATCAGCACTGCTTCCAGTTGGGAGGTAAGGGATGGAGAACTAACAATCTCATCACAAAAACTGGTTTTTTAACTTACGCATCAAAAGGTCTATTATTTCCAGGTTAAGGAATGGCCAGGTTCCACTCATCTAAAACACCTGTTGAGTGTTAAGGCAGCTGACCTTCACTCATCACTAAATGGGGAACTCATACAAGAAACAATTTTGTCTTGTTATTTTTCTCAAATGTTAAAGGCCACAAAGAACTCTATAGAAAAAAATCTATCATAAATAGACACAGTCTCAACAGATATAGCAAAGGGCAGCTGTCCAGCAGGAATTACCATAAACCCATACTTAAGAAGCCTCTGAGTAACATAGGCTCAACATGAGCCAAGGACCTGAAGAAAATATGCTAGAGGCCTTTACCAGGTGAAACACAGCCAGGCAAAATAGAACTGTATCACAATGCTAAATATAGCTATTAATAGATGGTAACCCATTTTCAAATATTCTCTGGTCCCCTAGGGACTCTGGAATAGAAACAGTGCCCACAGAATAACAGTGTGATTTGAAGACATAAGTGTGCTGCTCCTGTTAACTCTGCAACCTCAGGAATTATTTCATCTCACTGACCCTTAATGGCCTCATTTGCAAAATAAGGGCATTCTGCATGGCTCTGGGAGTTGTTATAAGAATTAATTTTGCTATCAGGTAATGATAACCAATAATTACTGAGCATTTACCACATGCCAAGAACTAACTAGATGCAGTAAGTGCTGCGGGTAGATGAGTAAACAAACTATGCCACTAGAAGTAAATAACATGAGGAAAGACACAGCATTAGAAAGCCACAGAAACAGAAATCAGCCTCAATGCCCATGCCATCAACCTACCATCCTATACTGCTACAAATGGACCTCTTGTACTCATCAAGATTCAACAAACATGAGTCATGATTACTTTTTTATTGTTGACATTTCAATCACCACTTCACATGAAGTTATAGATGAAAATGTTCATATCAAAGAATGCACAATACCTGGGACATGGCTGCAGAAGTTCTTCAACAATGCAAGCCTCTTTCTCAAGAAGTTCTGGGCACTCTTGTCCACCCCCAATAGCAATGCGCTTTATATTCCGGCTTCTGCTCCTAACTCCAGGTGAGAGAGTCCCTGATCGACATGTCTTAGAGCAGGGACTCCAGGAGGACCAGTCAGAGGTTTCACAGTCCTTAGGCATGATGCAGGGCTGGACAGTCAGTGGGAAGGAGTCTTGCATACAAAGGCTGTAGGGAAAATAGCAGAGACCCAGGAACCATGATTAAATAGATGCAACAAACATGAAGTTCCTATTATGAAAGGAAAATATTTTAGTTCACATTTAAGTTTTAAAGTGAAGTATATATCAAAATTAAACTGTTTTGTTTAATGACAACTACATGAAGATAACAAAAATATAAAAAGAAAGCAGATAAAATCAATGCCCAAGTTTTTGTTTTTGAAAAAAGAATATTTGTAAATGTAATATCTTAACAATGTGCACTCAATGGGTGCTGAAAAGTCCACATCTATAAAACCAACTGCTTCAGAGACTGAGGCCAAAAGATCACTGGAGATCAGGAAATGAAAGCAACTTGGGCAACCTAACAAGACCCTATTACAACAAAAAAATAAAATAATATGCACTCAAAACAATGATTAACCATCATGCCCCTGTCCAAAGCATTATCAGAGATAAGAGCTATCATTCTAGGCTGATTCACTTACACTGCAGCCTGCTTATACCATTTATTGACTAGCTTCCCACTGTACTGCACTCCACAGAGCCTTTCTCTCAATGATCTTGTAACTTTGTATTTTATTATCTCCACTTCTCAGATAAGAAAACTTAGACTTCTGGGGGCTATGTAATTTATCTAGCATCAAACAAACCTAAATGAAAGCATTCAAGTAATCCATCCAGTCTTACAAATGCTGAGCTATTCTAAAAATTTCATATTGATAATGTTTCCGCACAATGAATCTGCCTACCAATTTTTTTAGTCTGTAAATTTTGAGAAAAGTCAAGTAAAGTAAGGGTCTAATTTGGAAAGCAGATAAATAAAAGGATGAGCTAATCATGATGTCACCATAACAGCATTTATAAAGAGGGCAAGGAATCCTAGGGAGACAGAAAGAAACCACCTGGGAGGGCTGGCACTGCTGAGAAAGGACTGGCACAGCTGTAATTTTAAATACCAATAGAAGATTCTCTCTTGGGAGACAGATTAGCAGGATCCAAGTTTCCCTGGGGCCTGAGTTAAGCATTGTTAGGGCACTGTTAAACACTGTTAAACACTGCTAAAGCATCTTCATGTTAATAAGTCTTTGTTTCAAGTCTCCTTTCTAATGTTTATTTTCCCTTTAAATAAACTGAGATGTTAAGTGTGGGAGCAATATGTCTCCCTCAACTGTTCTTAGATCTTTCCCTAGGGCCCAGTCCATTTTGAGCCAAGGATTCCCCTCAGCACAAGCTGCCTTGAGCACTTACTGACACTTTGTGAAAACTACAGGACCACCACAGCTTGCGGCAGGAGCCACAACTCCAGCTCCTGAAGCAAACAGTCTGCACTGGACTTTTCACCATCAAAGAACTTGGAAAACTCTAGAAAAGCCTTAGCAATTTCCACCAGGCCTCAGGGGACGCACTTTTCCAGGTGACACAACAGATCTGTGGCTAGTGAGAGCATAGCACTTTGCAAACAGGACCACCCTAACTGGTGATTTGAACCTCTTAGCCATGATGGGTGCCAACACAGTCTTCTATTTATGTAAGGAGAACACTACGATTGGTGCAAAGACCTTTGTAGCACCCCTTTTCTGGGTGTATAAACAAACAGCTCAGAGACATTCTCCTATTGCTGCCCCCTGGTGTTGAATTTTCTTTTTTTCTTGCTTAGTAGAGGGGTTGAGCTGGTAATGCAAAGGTGAAGCAGCAGAAGATATGGCTGTGGTAGTAGCAGTAGACCTCAGAGCTAGCTCCAGCTGCCAAGGCAGCTGTTGTCCCCAGCAGTGTCAGGAGCAGCAGCCACAGTAGCAGCAGTGACGGCAGAGCCAAGCAAGTGCAGAAGCAGCAGCAGAGCCAACACTGGCACTGGAGACAGCTAAAACCCTGAGAAAGAAGCAGTGGGTGCAGTAGCAGCTGTGATGGTGTAACAGAAGTAGCAGTAAAAAGCAATAATGGAACAAGGAGCAAGAACAGACAGCCACCGCTCTGGCACAAAGCTAAAGCTAAAGAAAGCTGGAAGGCCATAAAGAACCACATGGAAGAGACACACAGCCCCTCCCCATTGCTGGAAGGAAGGGTTCCAGAGAGCTGGAACATTCACCACTGCTGTCAAGGACTGAGGACATCAATATCTGACACCCAAAAGCAGTAATACCTATAGGCATTAAAAGGCATGGCACCCGGAATCTTTTCAGAACTGCAACAAAGGAGGTTCAAAGGTAATTACAAGAACGGCTAAGGGCCTGAGATTATTGGAACTGTGTTACCTTCCCTTCCCTGATTTCTATCTTCAGGGTGGGGAGGTGGGGAGAGCAACACTGTTAATACCATGAGGATTTCTAATTTCCAGGATGTGACAAACTATATGTCTGCTGTTTATCCATCCAGTGTGTATCGTTTTTATGACAGCCTGAGAAAAAGAATTCAGAAATCTAATCAAGATTTTCATTTTCTGTATGTTTTCAGAAAATAACTTTCAATGTTCAAATTAGACTTTCTTCTGTTCTTTATAAAAGAAGTTCTAGCTGATGCTGGTGCCTCACATCTGTAATTCTAGCTATTCTAAAGGCTGAGATCTAATGGCTGTGGTTGAAAGCCAGACCCCAAAAGGAAAAGAAAAGCAGGAACATTTGTGAAACTGTAATCTCCAATAAAAGTGTAATCTCCAATAAAGCCATCAAAAGCCAGAAGTGGAGCTGTGGCTCAAGTGATAGAGTGCTGTCCTTGCGTAAAACAATGCAAGTTGGAGAGCTAAGTCTAGAGTTCAAGCCACAGTACTTATCTGCCTTTACTCTTTTGCTCATATTTCCACACTGGTTTTCCCAGTCAAACAGAAAGCAAGGCTCCAATGGTACCAGCAGTTATGTGAAGCTACAGGTATTAAACAAGGCTTCTGCATTTTTTAATGGACATCTAATTTTATTTTCTTTCTTTCTTTTATTTTTTCCTTGTGGAAAAAAGTGATATGACCCATGGATTGTGTATCCACTTGTTTTTAACATCATTATTTTCACTAGCCAATTTCTCTGGTTAAAATAATAGTCATAATATTGTGTCCCAGACTAATTGTACTCATTGAGATTTCATTGATCTGGAAGAAATTCTGTATGGGGAATCAGGAATAAAGGGACCCTGAATTTTACATCACAATACACTAGTGTGACCTTAGTCTCCAGCTATGAAGTTTCATTATCTCCAGAAGAAAAAAGTCACTCATGAAGTGTGCTCTGCCACCCCTGTCTCCTCCAGCGTGGTAACCTTTAGAGTAAGTGAAATCACCTTCTATCTGCAGCCTAGAGTGGAGATAACTGCCCACACAGAAAGAATAGATAGAGCCATAGAAGGTGGTGTGTCTTTTTAATGAAACAGACATGTAGTGTTGATTTGTCTTTCAAACTGGAGATGCTGTGATAATTATACCTCCTTGACATTTATAGAGCATGCTGTCATCAGTAAATTACTTCACAAGTATTCAACTGTTCAGGGAATCTTTGAAACCTAAAAAAATCACTCTGGTTTCTCATTTCTGAAAATGTAAAGAAATCTTTCCACTTAATATTTAAGGACAGAAACTCCTATAAACCAATAGTGAAATACCCATAATTCAGTATCACCTCAGCTTACCACAACTTTATGATAGTAATATTTCAAGTACACAGCAAAGTAGATTAAATCAAACAAATGTCCCTATACCTTTCTAGAAATGACTAATATTTGATTCTGATTTTCTTAATTAATGATGAAAAGGGTAACACTGATGATCAAGATTTATTGGTATATGTTGAATGGCAACTCCTTTGTACAACTACCTAATGATAAAGATAAAAATTTTAAAAAGAAAATTTATAGCCTTACATCAACAAACAAATAAATTCAAATTCAGGTGAAACTCCTAGTATCCGCTACAATCCTACTTCTATTTTTCTTTCCTCAAGCATTTCTCTCTACTCTCCTGCCTCAGCCTCCCAAACAGGTGTAGAAGTGTGTCACCTAATTATCTTCCTCACAGTTAATTTTTTATTCCTTACTCTGTCAATTATTCAGAAATCCTGATTTCTGTTTATTTTGGTTTCCCTGTTTCATGCTAGTGAGCTCAAATTTCTGACAACTTCTGTTTTTAGGTATTAGAGTGAGCTATGACACCCAAATTGGAAGCTCTTTCTTCACACCAAGTGTTTATTAAATGGTAGTCATTACTATTAGCCAATTATGTAAGAACCAGGCTATTTTAACAGAGCCCCAAAATGTTGACAGTCTCTACTCTTCAGCTTGCTTTCTTCCCAAGACAGAGACATGTGCCATTTCTTATTTCCGGTGGATGTTAGTTTCATGGAAGTCAACTGGAGAAATAAAGTTCTTTTATAAACTTTGTGGGTATTTTCATTTAACACCTTGATCACAGTTGGTGTTATATACTTGCACTCTCTTCTTGGAGTTTCAGTTCAGTATGTCAGTATGTAAGTACACAACAATTTGATCAATGTTACCCTTTTCATCCTTCTTTCCCATTTATCCCTATCCTGTCCATGCCCCAAATCTCCTAGTTCTATTTTCACATAAATGCACTATAATTTTAGTACTATTAAACACATTTAACCTGAGTACATGAGACTTATTGTTCCTAATACTTCGAAGAATCTTATATTCCTCAGAAGAGAAAAGGTTGTAGTTCATTTACAAATACATGCTGACAGTTCAATGTTTTATCATATTAAATGTCTTTTTTTGTTTATTTCCTTTATTGTATATTTTTTGCATGTGAATCATCTCTCCTAGAGGTCACTCTGTAGCTTAAGATAGAAGTATCCCAGCTGAGTCTATGATAAGGATTCACCACTGAGAATATGTAGCTTCCAAGTTCACCTTTAAAGAGGAAAGGAAGATAATACAAGACCAGAATTATTCATTACTAACCTAGAAGCGGATCTCCTTACTTCTCCTCACATGTCACTAGCTATCATTCAAACAGCCACTACCGTAACTGCAGAAAAGACAGAAATACCTTTCCATGTGCCATGAAAGAGGCAAAAAAACCCCTAATGAACACATAGATGTGAGTTTAATGTAATAATATTATGTAAATTAAATTATTTAATATAGTTTTCAATTTAAGGACCTTTTACTTTTTCCACTCTACTAAATGAATTATCACTCATTTATCGAGCTCTCAAAATTTGTTGAACTTTATTTTCAGATATCATATGCTTTCTAATTACATTTGTTTTCTGGACAGTATTTGTCTCTTTGATTTTTCTAGTCTATTTAAGTGGGGTTCAGAATACAGAAGAAAAGAAATTTGTGTTCATTCTTCCACATTTGAATGAAAGCCTAGTAAGTTATGTGACACAAAGCTTTGCTAAAATTACATAATGATCTAATCTATAAATCAAGATTTTACCTAGAGCTAAATCTACCCCATACATGGAAAATGAACTGATTAGAATAATTAACAATGTATGAATAAAGTCTCTAACTGTGAAAGTATTCCCGTTTATTTAATTTTTTTCTAAATTATAAAATATTGGCTTATAAAACTTCATGCTTCAAAAGTAACTTCATAGTTACAAGGAAATTTTTATAGAAATGAAGTTGAAACTAAGAAAATACTGTAGAAACTTAATTAAGCAGTGGGCCATTCAAATGCATGGTTATATGGATCTTAGCAAAAACACAGCTCTCCATATGGGAGCAGCAAATGAACAGTCATTTCTGCGGCTTCCAGATTCTAGCTCCATGAATGTTTGCCTGATCACATGAAAATAACACCAGTGAATAAATTGTGAGTAGAGAAATGAACCAGAACTGAAGTAGGCTTAAACAAGAATGTATTAATTGGACATCATGTATAAGGTATGCTATTTTTAATGATTTTGACCCAAAAAGTAGTAGCATTTCTCACTACTACTGCAGCTACTAGTAATATCTTTAAAAAATGTCAGTAATAATAATTTGAAGAAGGAAAGCAAAGATATGCCAAGATTTATATGAATCCCTATTTAAGAAATCAGATTATAATGTGAAGCTACAGCACAAGGTAAGACTAAACAAAGATATTTTAATAAGCAGTTTCATAAATATTCTCGGGAGGATGATTTTTAAATTGTTGGAAGTGATTTTATCAAGAAAGGCTTGAAAAGAACTGATAAATTTTATCTGGCTAAGTATTTGACCTTCCTTTTTCTACACCCTCCTTTTTTAGCAAAGGTAACATGTCTTATTTGACAAAAATGGTATTTACATAAGGCTAGTATTTATAACTAATGTGGTCTTTACTTGAGAGACATACTCTTTTACTTCCTAATTCTCAATAAAATAAAACTGTACTATAAATTTGTTCTTAATTCCTTACCTTGATTTATACCATTTTGAGCTTTTCAACAAATACGAAACTTCATACATACAGTACAGCTAAAATAGCACCATAAAGTTATGTTTTATATATGTTGCTCCATTGCTTTTATGGAATAGAGAGATTATTCTATAGATACAGACAGAAGCACAAACATAACTGAGAAATTAAATTCCTGAGAAGGAATATCCTTGAGTGTGATGCTATATCAAAATGGAATGTGTTTAGTATTATAATCATTTCCTGTCACTAGGAAATATTATTCAACAGAGACTTAAAATGCAGTGCAAGCCTGAGAACAAATAGATTTTATCTTCTGCAAATTTCTTAGACAGAGCTCTAAGAATGATATGTAGGTACATATTTGTGGGTGAGTTTGTAAATGGCTAGACATGAAAACAGTAATAGAAAACATCTAAAGGTCTTGGCAACTACTTTTATTTCAAAGACAAAAAAAAATCAGTACTCTCCCTTCTAACACATAGTTTTAGTATAAGCACATATCAAAATTATATAATAGCCAAGACTAAAATTAAATTACTCTGCCTCTTAAGACTGTATTATGGGGGGCTGGGATGGTGGCTCAGTGGTAGAGCGCTTGCCTTGCATGCCTGAGGCCCTGGGTTCAATTCCTCAGCACCACAGAAGCAAAAAGAAAAAAGCCAGGAGTGGCACTGTGGCTCAAGTGGTAGAGCGCTAGCCTTGAGCTGAAGGGCTGAGGGACAGCGCCCAGGCCCGTTCGGGCCCCATGACCAGACAAAAAAAAAAAAAGACTGCATTATTTTTTTGCTTAGTTAAAACAAATAAGCCTTTTCTTGTTTAAATTTATAATATCCTCAAATTACACCAAAAAGGATATGCTAACCCTTGAGCTCTGAACTTACCCTACCGGTCCTACTAAGGAAGAGGAAAAAGAGGTGAATGCTGATGGCTCAAGACTATAATCAGGAGGCTGTGACTGAGGATCATATTTCAAAGCTAGCACAAGTAGTCCATGGGAGTCTTATTTCTAATTAACCACCAAAAAGCTGAAAGTAGAGTTGTAACTCAAGTGGTAGAGCACTAGCCTTGAGCAAAAAAAGCTTAGGGGCCAGGTGTTGTAGCTCATGCCTATAATCCTAGCTACTCAAGACACAGATCTGAGGATCCTGCAGGGCCAGAAGGGTAAGAAAGGAAAGGAGAATCTTATCTCCAATAAACTCCCAGAAAACAGGAAACGTGTGTGGCTGAAAGTGATAGGGCTGGCCTTGTGTGAAAGCTTGGGAAGAGTGCCTAGGAGCACTCTTACTGACACCAAGAAAGAAAGAGAGAAAGAGAGAGAGAAAGAGAAAGAGAGAGAGAGAGAGAAAGAGAGAAAAGAAGGAAGGAAGGAAGGAAGGAAGGAAGGAAGGAAGGAAGGAAGGAAGGAAGGAAGGAAGGAAGGAAGGAAGGAAGGAAGGGAGGGAGGGAGGGAGGAAGGAAGGGAGGGAGGGAGGGAGAGAGAGAGAGAAACAACTCAGGAACTGCTCTTAGACATGGAGTTCATGTCCCAGAACTACCACAGGGGGGAAAAAAAGAATATGAAAGAAAAAATATAAAACATGAAGTTAAATATTGATAAATAGTAAATAACATGATTATAGAAGAAAATGTACAGACCAAATTAACAAGTAACACTTTCTTCTTAGCAATAAAATGAAGCAGCTAAAAAAAAGTCTCCTAACTGAAAAGGTAAATGTTTTCCATCAAACATACATTGGATGAAAAAGAAATACAAAGGGAAAGTACTGATCTTCTGAAAATAATATGATTTAAAAAAACTACCTATCAACATCAAGTGGATTTATTTAGAGCAGTGAAAGGGGGTTTAATACCCTTAAATGTGTATATCAGTACAAGTGAAAATAAATGAATTAAATCCCTTATTCTAAAAATTAGAGCAAGAACAAAAGCACTGAAGATGCATGAGAAACTAAATGAGAAGGAAAAATCTGGAAATTAGTGAGACATATATATCATAACACAGTACACCTACTAATAAGCCATATTACTGCTAAATATTAGGAAGCACATACATGAAAGTAAGTGATGAGAATTAAAACTTTTGATAAAGACTATATTTCTCTTTTTTCTTTTTTTAATTTATTTTATTTTTATTGTGAAAATAATTCACAGAGGGGTTACAATTACATGGGCAAGATAATGAGTACATTTCCTATCAAGCATTGTAGCCTCCTCCTTTATTTCCCCTTCCCATCCCATCCTTACACCGCCCCCCCCCCCCCTACACACCAAAGTTGTAAAGTTCTTTAGTGAAGTAAGTCAGGCCCAAAGAAACATAGGTCCCATGGTTTCCCTTATTTGTATTATCTAGTATATGTCTGAGTTAAGTAGAAAAGGTCAGATAAGTTGATGTTAGGGAAATGAACCCTAAGATATATATTCAAATGTTTTTTTTCTTTCATGCGATTGTTTCTAACACATTTATAAGATTATTTCTTTGTTATTTTGTATGTCCCTCCTCCGAGGTATAACCCCTGCTTTCACTGTATTTGATGTCGGTATAATTTGTGGAGGGGAAGGGGAAAAACAAATCGCTTAAATAGGGATACAGGTGGACTCATTGCAACAATGAGATGTACAAGTCGTTTTGTCAAAAGACTATATTTCTATGCAAATAAATTTGAAAATCTTTGTTTTAAAGAATATAACCTAGCAACAAAACTAATCCCATAACGAGCAGATTAAAACTAATTCGACCTTAAGATTTTCAAAGAAATACCTCACAAAAAAACAATCAATTCCACATGGTTTTGTTAAAGAAATACTATCAAAAACTTAATGATGAGATTGTAGCATATAAATTTGTTTAGAACATGAAGAATAAAAGAAAAATCAAGTTCACATGCTTTTCCTGAGGCAAATCGAGAACTGGATCTCAGCCTGATAAGGCGATCAGTAAGGTGGGGATATATTGTGAAAAAAGTGCAGTTCAATATTACAAATTTTATTAATGCACTCTCAGGTAAATAATCAAAACTATCTTTCCAAATATGCTGGAAAACGTTTTTTGGTTTTTTGTTTTTGTTTTTGTTTTGGGTCCGGTCATGGGGCCTGAACTCTGGGCCTGGGCACTGTCCCTCACCTCTTCAGCTCAAGGCTAGCGCTCTACCACCTGAGCCACAGCACCACTTCTGGCTTTTTTCTTTTTGCTTATGTAGTGCTGAGGAATCGAACCCAGGTCCTCAGGCATGCAAAGCAAGTGCTCTACCACTGAGCCACCTTCCCAGCCCTATGCTGGAAAACTTTTAACAAAATTTAATATCCATTTCTAAATCCAAATGTTTGGTGAGGAAGAAGGAATGGATATAGATTTGTTGAATAGGATTAAATACACACATCAGCACTCACATGCGAACAAACCTGCACACAGACACACACACATTCAAAAACAAAGGGACAATATGTACAGGAAGTAGAGAATATGAAATGAAGGAGTGACATTCTTCTCAGCATAAGTATATAAAATTATGACTTAAAACATGTTATTGTTCAATATTTTAAAAATATTTGTCAAGGAAAAGAAATGAGATCTATAAATGAAAACAGGAAGAGGAAAAGAAAAAGAAAGGAAAAGGTTTCCAATGCTATTCTCATTTTTTATTCTCATTTTTAAAAAACGGGAACTCAACTATTTTCAAACAACAAAATATGCAAAGGGATTTTATTCCTTGGGGTTTGTATTTGCTTATGTTTGGGGAAGGATAGGAATAGAAAATGTGTATCTTGTTTAGTAGTAAGGATAAAAAACAAAATAATAAGATCTGAGCCATAAAGATGATGTTTCTTTTTATAGTCTTCAAATTTATTCTCCTTACACACTCTAAGGGATGTCACAGCATATTTATTCAACAAAATTGGATTGATTTTAAGTATGTTTATCATGTATGAAATGATCCTGTTTTTAAAAGATTGCCCACACCAAATGTTCATCTATATAAAAATAAAAGTAAAATCCATTCATCTAAGTCTTAATTCACTTAAACAATAAATCATTGTTCTCATAGAAACTGTCTGTCTTGACTGAGCTCAGAGTACTTAACTCAGATGCACTCCTACTCTGAAAGAAGGATGACAAGGTGAGTTACAGACAAAACTGAATTGACAATTTCATTTCACAAGTTAAGGTGTTGCAAAAAGTCAATCATGACATCATTGATACCTGAAAAGAATAATGAATGAGGAGGCTTTTGACAGCTGTTTTAGAATATGACAATAAAACTTGAAAGTCATATCAAAATAAAAGAGGAAAGACAGAAGGTGCAAAAAGACAATTAAAAACTAACTATCTTTAAACCTTAGAGGCAAGTCAATGATGAGGGAGAAGAGTAGCAGAGAGAACAATATAGCTGCCTGCCTCAATGCCATCTAAAGATGAAAGGAAAACTGCTTGAGGTGATAGGTGGAAGTCACATTTGTCAATGAGTTAGTGAGTACAGAGCATTAATTAAGATTCCCTGTCTTAGACTGAGATAGTAACTTTCCGCAAGAGGCAAGCAGGAGGTCTATTACAGAAATAAAGGCAGTCTCTCTGATGAAGGCATAGAATTCCATTGTATATATATAGCACATTTTCTTGACATTGCCCCATTTGTTAGGAAATGGAAAGACATGGAAAAAATATTAAGTGAAGTAAGCCAGGACCAAAGAAACATAGGTCCCATGGTTTCCCTTACTTGCAATAACTAATATACGTATGAGACAAGCAGAAAAGATCAGATAAGATGATGTTAGGTAAAATGAACCCCAAGATAAGGACACAAATGTTTTTTTTCTTGCTTGCTATTGCTTCTAACATATTTATAAGGTGCCACGTGATTTTTTTATTGCTTTATATGCTCCTCCCCTATGCTATAACGTTACCCTGTTTTCACTGTATTTGATGTTGGTATAATTTATGGAGGGGAAGGGAAAAAACAAATTGTTTAAACAGGGATACAGGTGGACCCATTGCAACAATGAGATGTACAAGATGCTATGTCAAAAAATGAACTTTACAATTTAGGCATGGTGGGGGGGAAATAGTTGTGGAGAAGGCAACAATGCTTGATAAGAAATGTACATATCACCTTGCTCATGTAACTGCAATCCTTCCTCTGTATAGTATTCTCAAAATAAAAAAAAAAACTTATTTAAAAAAAAGAAAACAAAATTAAGGTTGAATGATTAAAAAGAAAACAACACTGCAAAAAAATAAAGGCAATCTATTCCTAATTCACATGATATGCCAAAAATACAGCAAAGAAAATGAATGTATCTTGTCCCCAATATCTCTGAGACCTCTCAAAGACAACAGACCTGAAGTTCCATATAAGAATTAGTAAGTTATCTGTACCTTAGGACAAAGTATGACCGCTATGAGAAACAAGATTCTATCTAGCATTCAGGATAAGTACTACAGCCACAAAATGAAAATGTGTACTTCCTCATGGATGGATTTGAGCCTTTTGAAAACTCTGCCTGGTAGTAACATCAAAAAAGTTCACCAATTTGGACAGAAATGAGACAATATTATCAAACACAAGTTCATAGCTGTGAAGAGTAACACTGGCAGTTTTAGCAGTTGAAGACAGAGAAATAAATATACCTTCATTTACCACTACATTTTCCTAACAGCCTCATCATTTCATGATAGTATAGAAAGCATTTCATAATCCTGACAACTACATGAAATGAATGTTTATGGAATGAAATTTCATGGCACAATGTGAAGAAAGCTGTCCAGATCCATTCAGGCTGTTGGCTAAAACTTTTAAAAGAGATCCAGGAGAATTCTGGTGTCCACTGTGCACAGGAAGTGGAACTTGGATCAAGTTACTCTGGTGTTCACAATAAGAAAAAGCCTAAGAACTAAAAGTCAACCTGTCTTAGATATATCAGAGAAATGAAGTCAAAGGACAGTTCTCTGTCCCTCAAACCAGAATGAGAGACATCAGATGGAAAGGATCACAACTTCTTGAAGGAAAGGACAGGAATAAACACCACCACTGGAGCTAGTGCCAGCATATGGAAAACTGTGAATGACAAGTAAGTGCAGGGTTGGCATGCATGCACAAGTCTGACAGTTATAAACTCTAAGGGGACTCGGCTCTAATGAGAAGCCTGATATTCATAAATTTTACTTCAAACAGAGTCCTACCAGGTTTCTACAATGAGGAGCACAGAAAATTCTTTTCATGCTTCTAAATATTAGAGAACATTAGAAAACAGAATCATTTTAAAATATTTTACAAATATTTCAAAAAAGTTTTTGAAGACTTGCCATCAAGCAAAACTATTTCAGCATTGCCTAGTCCATCAAGGTTTTAGCGGACTTTAACTGACATGGGAAATGGAAGTCTTATGTGATAACAATTGGGGTAGAAGGAAGGGCAACTACAAGTACTTGTGGTAAGTTCAGAAAGCCTCAGTAATAGGATTATAGAACATTTTCTTTCCCCAAAACTTGGCACATTAAAACAGGTCATGCTCAATACCAGGTGTTTGCAACTGAAGTATTCAAAGCTTACTTATAATTTGTAGAGGGGAAGGGAAAAAACAAATTGTTTAAATAGGGATACAGGTGGACCCATTGCAACAATGAGATGTACAAGTCGTTATGTCGAAAACGAACCTTACAACTTTGGTGGGGGGGGGGGGGAGGGAGGAGGATTGGATGGAAAGGGGAAACAAAGGAGGAGGCTACAATGCTTGATAAGAAATGTACTCATTATCTTGCCCATGTAATTGTAACCCCTCTGTACAGTATTTTCACAATAAAAAATAAAATGAAATTATTTTAAGTGAGAAATGGAACGGAAAAAAAGAAATAAATGTTTGAGATAATCCAGTGACAATAAAAAATAAAAAGCAAACTAAGAAAACAAAAGAAACCAGAGGAATTTTAGTATCTAACAGGTATAGATATAGCAGATGTAGAGTCACTTAAAAGTATATAACAATACTACCTGACTTTAAAAGCCAGTTAATCTCAGGTCCTTTTACTTGTATAAGAAGTACAACTTTCATCAAAACACTACACTAGATTGGAAAAGACTGAAAAAAAGAAAAGGTATACACATTTAAAAAGCTAGAGCAAACTTTTCAACAGAGTTCTCATAGCAATCATGTCAATAACAAACTACTAATGAAAAACAACTACAAGTCCTACTGCTAAGCCTCCAAAAAAATGGGATAACATACAAGAACAGATTAATATTGTGAGCAGAAAAATAAAAATTCTCAGAATAAATAAAAAGAAACATAAAAAAATCAAACACACAGTAATAGAAATGAAAAACTACTTTTGAGTAAAGTCCAGGAAAAAAATCAATGAGCTTGAATAAACATCAATTAAAAACATCTAAAACCAAAACAAAATAATAGAAAGATGGCATAATTTCAAAATGAAGTAACATAATACATAGAAGAATATCAGGATAAAACTTTTTTTAAATCAAAGCAATGAGTCAACAAATAATGTCTGACAATTTTTCAAAATCAATCACAGATATCACATCAGAGATGTAGAAAGTTCAGGAAAAATCATGAATGGTAAATACTAAGAATCTCTATCTAGGAATATGCTACTTAAAATTCAGAAAATGGAAAGCAAACAGATAATCTTGAAAGAAGTCAGAAGGAGAAAAAATCCACATTACCTATAAAGAAGTAGGAATAAAAATTACCTTGGCTTTCTCTTCAAAATCTATATACAAAAATGTTAGCATAGTACTAAAAGAAAACCTTGACAAGCTATATTAAACATCCAATAAAATTATCCTTTGCAGGTGCTGGTGGTTCGTGTCTGCAATCCTAGCTACTGAGATCTGAGAATTTTGGTTGAAAGCTGCCCTGACAGACAAGTTCCCGTGAGACTCATCTCCTATGAACCACTCAAAAACCAGAAGTGGAGGTGTGGCACAAAGTGGTAGAGCACTAGCCTTCAACAAAAGAGCTCCAAGACAGTGCCCAGGCCCTGAGTTCAGAAGCCCCACACTGACAACAACAACAAAAATGATCCTTTAAAGTAAACAGAAATAAAGAGCTTTTCAAACAAAACTAAGTGAATTCTGCATTAGACTCGTTTTGCAAGTAAAGAAAAAAAACAGAAGTTTTTCAGAGAGAACAAACATGGTCAGGAAAAGGGGGGGGGGTAATAAATAAATGTGAAGTATAGTATTTTATTTTTCTTATTATAAAGGATGGCCGGAAGGCATAATGAATACTCTCAGTATACGATCTTATTTGAAAATAAATTTTTCTTAGTTGTAAATTACAAGCAAAAGAGAAACCATTTTAAAAGTCTAAAAAGATATATATTATATGTTAGAATAAAATGGAATAATAGCAAATGATGATGAACAATGAAAGTAAATTAGCAATATATATAGTAGGTGTTAACCTAACTGGGTCTAACAATCAATTTAAACATGAATTTTCTATATAAATAGACCAATTAACAGATAGGGACTGTCATGGTGTAAAAGAACTAAGTGCATATAAATACATATTTATATTTGTGCAAATATAAAAAGATGCATTTAAATTTAAAGAGATAATCTGCTAATAATAATCTAATTGATAATTATAATAATCCAATAATCCAATTCATCCAATTACCTGAGAACAAAGAATTTATAGCATAGAAAATTGTCAGGAATAAATAAGGGCATTACATGAGAAGAAAGGGGTTCAATCTACCAGAACATATTACATTCATTGATATGTATACACATAACAAAAATACACGTGGTAAAAACTGATACAACTGCAAAGAGAAAGAAAAGGGATTTTCTATTATAATTAGAGGCTTCAATATCCCTCTATTTATACCAGATTAATCATTTAAGCAGAAAATCAGTAAGGGCATGATTGAACTGAATAGTAATGTCAATCAACTGGAACTAATTAACATTTACAGACTATATCTAACAACAGCAGAATGTACATTTTTCTCAAGCGCATAAGAAATATTCATCAAGGTAAACCATAATTTTGGACCATAAAATCAAAAGTTAACATAAAAAATAGAAAGTATCCAATTTTATAAATTAATAACATAAAGACAAATGGAGAAATCTGAAATCTATAGAGATTAAGTAATATATTTTAAAAATGTGAGCCAAAGAAGAAACTACAAAAGATATGGGGGAAAAATGAACTAAGTGAAAATGGAAAAGACAACATGTCACAATGAGGTACAAATAAACTAATGATTAGAGGTAAATTCATAGTAATGAGTGCATTTTCTGGATATAAAAACTAAAATCAATTACCTAAGTATACTAAAAAAGAGCAATTAAATCCAAAGAAGCTTTAAGAAAAATTAAATTACTATTATATTATTTATAAAATACTATAAGTTCCTATGTAATATTATGTTTACTATATCTATTATATTGTTAATATTTTATTTTTTTCAGTGTTATCTAAAAGTATTTTTTTCTATTTATGACAGTACTAGGAATTGAATTCAAGGCTTTGTACACTCAGTGGGCTTTTAGGTGAGAGCTAGCAGTCTACCACTTCAGCCACATCTTCAGATATGTCTTTTTGGCTAGTTAACTCAATATAAGAGTCTCTAGACTTTATCTACCCAGGCTAGATTTGAACACAGATTCTCACATCTCACCATGTTGAGTAGCTATGGTTATATAGACAAACCATTGGAGACTGGATAAAATAATTACATCATTTGCAGGGAAATGCATGGACTTCCAACAAATCATGTTAAGTGAAGTAACCAGGTCCAGAGAGACAAACAACACATTTCTCTCATTTGTGGAAGCTACATCTAAACTACAACTAGACATAACAGGCAATTATACACAAGCTGATGAAGAAGGGAAGGAATCCAATGGCCCAAGTCCTCTGAGCAAAAGTACTGTGTATCAATACAAATACCAAGCAATGAAAACATGTTTTTTTTTTTCTTTTTTATGGGGGAGGGGATACATAATGGGAGGCGCACAGATGAACAAAGTGAGCAATTACATTTATTGTATTCAGTGTACACTGGGTAAAAATGAATTATATAACTTGTTAGTATGGATAGGAGGTAGAAAAAAGAGGGAAAACAAAAGAAAGTGTGACATTGTCAAGAAACATTGTACTCATAACATGATTTATAGAATTGTATGACTACTTAATGATAACATTAAAAAAGAAAAAGAAATAAAATTTCAAACTATTATTAATCATTTCCTTTTAGAAAAGTCAATGAAGTTGGAACAAATACCTCAATAAAGGAAAATCAACAAAAATAAAATTGATCCTTGAAAACATTGACAAAATTGATATACCTATACACATTTTAATTAAAATAACATTATTGATAGCAGAAATGAAAGGATAGTAACTTCTAGGGACACTAGAATTTTTATATAGGAAAATAATGGAATATTATGGTCATTAAATGCCTGATAGCCTACCTAAAATAAACCAATTTTTGAAAGCCACTGTCTACCAACACACACAGAAAATAATCAATAATCTAAATTACATTTAATTTATTAGATATTAAGTTAGAAATTAATCATTTTCCAAAACAGAATGCAACAAGATAAATGATACATTTTTACCAAAAGTCAAGAAAAAATATCAATTCTTTTTTAATGTATGTTTTTTATTGTAAAGATACTGTACAGAGGGGTTACAGTTACATGAGTAAGGTAATGACTACATTTCCTATCAAGGATTGTTACCCCCTCCTTTGTTTTTCCCCTACCCTCCCTTCCCATCCCACCTCCTTAACTCCTCCCTCCCAACGAACATAAATATCAATTCTTAAAAATCACTTTCAGAAAACTGAAGCAGAGATAATATTTCTCAAATTATCCTATGAAGCCTGCATTAATTAGCTGGATACCACAACCAGAGAAAAGCATTATAAGTAAGAATAATTAAAGCCAACATTTCTTACAAACAATAAACTTCTCAAAACAATCAAAAAAATCAAGCCCAATAATGCATAATGGCATGCATCACACCTATATAGGATTTTGCAAACCACAGTGGGATTGATAGGTAACAAAATAAGCACATTGGAAAACAGAACTTCAGAAGTTGATGATAAAACAAAGCAGCTAGAACAAAGAGTGAAGTTGTTTCTGGTTTTTTGATTTGTTTTGTTTTGTTTAAACGGAGGGGGGGAAACCCACTAAGAACCTACAAAAAAGAAATCCAGAAATTGGCAAACTTGGGTAAGAAATAAAATCTACACATAATTGGGATAGATAGTAAAGGCATCAAAAACCTGTTCAGTAAAATAATAGCAGAGAACTTCCCCACTCTTAAGAGAGAAAATCTTACCTGCTTAACAGAAACATTTGGAACCCCAGTAGTCTGGATCCAAGAAGTAACAGTTTGAGAAATATCATAGTAAAAATATCAGACATGAATAGCCATAAACTGATTTTAATTGGCGCAAAATTAGAGAAGGAATTATATCACAATGGAAAGAAAATTAAAATCACTGCAGACCTCTCCACACAAACCCTCAATGTGAGGAGAGCCTAGAATGGTATAATCCAAGCACTGAAGATTAACAGCTTCCAACCCCAACTAATCTACAAAGCAAAACTATCATTTACATTAGTTGATGAAATCAAAATCTTCCATGACAAACGTTATAGGAATTCATGATCACTAAACCAGCATTATAAAGAATTCTAAAGGGAGGAAAACAACCAAATTCAAAAAAACAGCAGACAAAAATCACTAGAATATCAATTTTGTAAACACAGGAAGAGGGAAATAAATACACAAATCAAGAAAATGGCAGGAAACGCTTAATAACTCTAAATATGAATTATCCAATAAAAAGAAGAGCAGGTTAGATCAAAAATAAAATCCATCCATTGTTTGCATTCTGCTTTGGGTTACTTTTGAAGTGACTAAAGTTTCCACTAACTATTACATATTTCTTATAATATATTACCAGTATGTTACATTTACTGAATAAATAAAATATATTAATCTCTGATCTTTTATCTCTGATCTTAGATAAAAGAATTCAGATATAGGGGCAGGAAATGTGGCTTAGTGGTAGAGTGCTTTCCTAGCATGCATAAAGCATGGGGTTCGATTCTTCAGTACCACATAAGCCAAAAAAACTGGAAGTGGTGCTCAAGTGTTAAAACGCTAGCTTTGAGCAAGAGAAGCTGAGGGACAGTGCCCAGACACTGAGTTCAAATCCCCCTCCCCAACCATGACTGGCAAAAATAATTCAGACACAGATATTCACACAAAATAACAAATCTTTAAATATAAAGAACTGTCCACAATATGATAAAGGCCATGAAGCTGACATATAATAGAAAATAGCCCTGTTGCAGAAGAAAAAAGAGGAAGAGGAGTGGGGGGGGGGGGGAGGAAGAGGAGGAGGAGGAGGAGACGGCGGAGGCGGCAGCAACAGCAGCACAATCCCAAGCACTGAGTCTTTCTTTCCTCTGCCATCCTTCAAGAAAAAAACAACAACAACAACAACAAAAAAAGAGATAGAGATTGCAATGGAATTGATACAATGTATTATACTAATAAAATATCCATATTGGAAAAATAGAAAGAAAACAAAATTAAAAAACATCTTTTTGGGGGTTTTTTGGTGCAAGTTCTGGGGCTTGAACTCAGAGCCTGGCTGCTATCCCTGAGCTTCTTCTCCAGGCTAGTACAGTACCACCTTAGTCACACATCCACTTCAAGGTTTTTGTGGTTAGATATAAGAGTCTCATGTACTTTCCTGGCAGGGATGTCTGAACTGTGATCCTCAGCCTCCTGAGTAGCTAAGATTATAGGCTTGAACCACCAGCACCCAGTTTAAAAAACATTTCATTTTTTTGTTGGTTGTGGGGCTCGAACTCAGGGCTGGTGTGCTGTCTCTGAACTCTCTTTGCTCAAGTAATGGTTTTCTAGTGGTTAATTGAAGATAAGAGTCTCACAGACTTTTCTACCCTGGTTTGGCTTTGAACTGTGATCCTTAGATTTCACCTTCCTGAGTAGCTGGGATTACAGGCATAAGCCACCAGCTCCCAGCTTAAAAACAATGTTTTAATCAGACATGCTTCCCTGTATTCATATTCTGAAAGAATAAAAAAAATTCCTGAAACTCATCAGCAGTTATAACAAAATAGCAACATACAAGGTCATTATGCATAATATCAACTGATTTCTTATACATCACCATAGAGTAATGGGAATCTGAAGCAGAAAAAAATATCTATTTCTATTATCACTTAAAACATTATGTATATATGATACATATGATATGCTATATATAATGTATATTATATAATATATAGTCTACTATATATAAGAGGTACATATTCAAATATTATATAATACATACAATATAATATATAAAAATATAACATATAAGACATATTTATAAAAAATAAGTAATATATAGCATTAGTATGTACTATATATAACATGCCATATATAATGTAGCATGTACTATATGTATCATATTATACTATAATTTGTTACATAATAATATACACATAGTTATATTAATATACTTTATATTAGTAATTTATATTTGTTGATCATATTAATATTAATACTAATTGATATTTGTATCTTGATATATTTTATTTATTTATTTATTTATTTGTTAATCATTAGGCCTGAACTCTGGGCCTGGGTGCTGTTCCTCAGTTCTTCAGCTCAAGGCTAGTGCTCTACCACTTGAGCCACAGCACCACTTCTGGCTTTTTCTGCTTATGTGGTGCTGAGGAATAGAATCCAGGGCCTCATGCATGCAAGGCAAGTGCTCTACCACTGAGCCACCTTCCAAGCCCTCTTGATATATTTTAAGTATATAATACATATCATGATCTTATATACTCATATTTCATATTACATATGTACATATATACATATCTATATAAAGCAAAATCTGTACATAAAACAGAGTTGAATTCAGTCATAGATCGCATAACTGATGTGTTGCTCAGTTCTTCTATCACTATGTCAACATTTCCCATAGAAATAACTGAAGTGAAGAAAGGTTTATTTTGGGTCATAATTTCAGACTTTTAGAGCCACCATGATGGTCAAGGTGTGTAGAACAGCCAACATAGGAAAGTGGAAAGAAAGGGTGCCTATGCTCACAGGCTCTCCTGCTTTTTGACAATTATTCCATCTGTGACCAAGTCTATGGGGTGGTGTTGCTCACAGTCAAGGTGTGTCTCCCATCTTTCATAATTTTCTCTGAAACACCTTCACAGACACAGTAAAATTTCAGCTTTACTAATTTCCCATGTATTTCTCAATCCACGTAAATTGACAATCCAAGTACATTCAGCATCACAAACCCCCCCTTGTCAACCTGACAAAAAAAATATCCCCCACTGCACGCCTAGCCATTAATAAGGTCATGTCCATCTTATAAGATAAAATACATTCAGTCCATCTCTAAAAGTCCTAATAGTTTCAATAATTTAAATATGACTTCAAAGGTCAAGTTTAAAGTCTTCTCTGTCACTCAAAGCAAACGTTTAGCTATGAGTCAATTTAAAATTGGGTCAATTTCACTACTGCTAAAGGTTGTCTTCCTACATATTAGAGGGAAAGCCATGTGCTAATGTCTCTTATGAGGGCCCTAATACCATATTCAGGGTTCCATGCACACGACCTAACTAACTTCCCAAGTCCCCATCTTCAATACAAACATTTTGTTTTCAACACTTAAACTCTTTCAACATTTAATTTTTGGGGGACTGGGGGACAAAAATTAGTCCATGGCAGGGACTAATTTTGTTACAATTGATAAACCAATAATGATATACTATTATCTAAAACTCCATAATTTGTATTTGGTTTCACTGTTTGTGCAGATGCAATAGGTTTGACAAGTATATGATAACATGTAGCCACCATTGCAGTATCGTCCAGAGTGGATTTGGTACCCTATAAATCCTTTGTTGATGTCTCTCTCCACTGTTCTGAACTTCTGGCAGTCATTTTTGTTACTATCTCCATTGTGTTGCCTTTTTCAAAATGCCACAGTATTGAAATCATACAGTATGTTGACCAGCATCACTGGTCTTTGCTAAGGCCCTTGTAAACTGTGACTCTTCTGTGTATCCTCATGGCAGAAGAGAAAGAGCAAGTTCTTAGGATTCTTGTAATAATACTAATGTCATTCAAGAGGGTTCCACGTTCAGGCTCTAATTAGCTCCCAAAGTTCCCACCTTCTTGTATCGTTGGATTTCCAACTAGAATTTCACCATATGAATCTTAGGAGCTCAATCATTTAGTATATAACACAATTAGAGCAAAGATAGCTCAGATTAATGTAAGAGGTTAAGCATAGGGGAACCTGTTTGAGTCGATGAGGGAGTATCTAGGTACTAGATGAACGTCTCAACTGTTCTATAAACCTGAAAGTGATGCAGAAATTACAATCTATTTTTAATGATAAAGATGAGCAAATACAAATGGAACGAAAAATTTCAATGTAATGCTCACTGAAGGATGACAGGATGCAATTTTTTTTTTTTGGGTCCTGTCGTGGGGCCTGAACTCTGGGCCTGGGCGCTGTCCCTCAGCTCTTCATCTCAAGGCTAGCGCTCTACCACTTGAGGCACAGCGTCACTTCCGGCTTTTTTCTTTTTGCTTATGTGGTGCTGAGGAATCGAACCCAGGGTCTCAGGCATGCAAGGCAAGCGCTCTACCACTGAGCCAACTTCCCAGCCAGGATGCAATTTTTTAAAACAATATTCTTACATAATCCCAACTACACATTTACATATACTGTGTAAATCAATTGCTTAATCTTCTGGACTTACAGAGATAAGCAATAAAAAGCTACAAAACACACTTCAAGGTTCTTGCCAATTATATATGGCATGAATCAGAACAATGTATAAAGTGATATATACTTTGTTCATAAACAGCAGAAGTTGTCTTCTATGGAAGTCAAGATAACAGCAACTGATAAAATAAATAATTCAAGAGAGTGGTGCCATGTTGTTAAGAATTTAAATACTATTTAAGTGTATCTTATCTGGGAATAAATTTAGCAATATACTAATACTTGAACTTAGAGTTGCAGCAAAAATTAATTACTATTATCTACATATTTCTATGCTTATGTTTTGGTGTTGTAAACTATATATTTTTGTGTGCCAATTCTGAGACTTGAACTCAAGGTCTGGACACTGTTCTTAAGCTTTAGTTCTCAAGGCTAGTGTTCTACTCCTTAAGCCACAGATCCACTTCTAGCTTTGTGGTTAATTAGAGATAAAAGTCTCATAGACTTGCCTGGCTTGGTTTGAACTGTGTCTTCAGATGTCAACCTTCTGAGTAGCTATGGTTACAGGCATGAAACACTAGTGCCTGGCATACATGAGAATTTAAGAAAATAAAATTAAATAATTTTAGAATCTAAAGTTATGTTTTTAAGAGTTTAATCCTGCTATAGGTAGATAATTCTAATTATTGTTAAATTTACCTTTTTCTTAAGTAGTACCTAAAACTGCACTCTTGGATTAACTTCTAGTATTACTATTAATATAAAAATTGTCCAACTCAGATATATGTCTTCATAATGGTGAAAACAAAAGTAGCAGAAGCAAAATAGAAATTGAAGATAAAGGTATGAAGAAAAATGGTAAATATTGATATAATCCAAATCTCAATTTTTAGAGAAAACTTGAATTTTTATATGACTGCATTAGCTATACAAGAATTTAAAGGAGTATTTTCATTATACGATAACATTTCTAACATTCATCATTGAAACTGAATATTGCATGAGAGAAACTTCTGAAAACCCGACTTAGAGTCAAAGGCAAGAACTGAAGGCTTCTTACCTTAGTAGGGTATTTCTTCCATCACTTCTGGTGCACCAAACTTGCCGGGTTTGATAACCAATCTCTACATCCCAGCGCTGGGAATGGTAGTGTGCTTTGTAGCTCTGATGTTTAAAGGCCACTTCCTCCTTTGAATCGGAACTAAAATCCAAAGCAGTCCTTCCATTAAGGTTCATTTCTTTAAGATGAGGGAGTCTACATTTACTCCATGGTCCAACTTTAAGGCTGAAAGTATGTTCCTCTTCCCCAAGAGGACAGGAAATGGGTACATCACAAGCTCTTGATTCAGTCAGGTTTGGGCATTGCAAACCTCCATAAAGTGGGGGCGCAATGGCCACCCTAGTTCTGTGCTGCAAGTTCTTCCCACACCCTTGGTTACACTTGGACCAGGGTGAGAACTCCGACACAACACAATCCCGGGGGCAAGGAATGAGGCAGGCTTGTTCTGTGGGGGGCTGAGGAGCAAAGTGTTCACAGATTTCGCTGGCGACCATGGTTCGGTTCAGCTTCTGAAGGCAGCGCACTGTCCGGTGCTGTAGGCCGTGCTGAGCTGTCACACAGTCCACGGCTTTGGGCTTGACTTCACCCTGAGCGTAAGGAACAAGGACACAGCGATGCCAATCAGAAACTTCCCACTGGAAGAGGTCACGGTGCCAGTCACAGACTCGGAAGCAACTTCTTTCCCTTGGAGGTTTGCTTCCCTCATCACAGTGAGACAGAGGGCTTGTCCACCCTTCAACATGAAAACACCATACTGCTCGACTCTGAACTCCTCCAACTCCACAGTCTCCTGAACACCTTCCCCAGGGACCTACAGGTAGAAACACAAGAGTAACAATTACTCAGAGACCTCATTCACCTACCTCCATGGAAACAGAGCTCAAGGAACATAGTTCTCACCATAATTGCCCTCAAATTACAAATTATGGATGGAAGAGAGACAATATAACTTAGTGACTTTGGATTCCACATCAGTTTGCCTTTGCTGAAATCTAATTCTCTCTCTGATCAGAAGCAATGTACACATACAAGCATTATTTGATCTTGCTAAGTTTTATTATCACATATAAGGTAGAAATAATAAAAGCACGACTTGCAGAGTTGCTGAGGATCAATTGTATAATGAGGGTGTCAAGGAGCCAATATACTTTAATAAATGATTGGTGTCATTATGATTATTATGTTCCAAAGCCGATATATCCAACTCAATATTAATACTTTCTAGTTAGACAGGATTTCATCTAAAAGAAAAGCCCTAAAGCCAGGATTTTAATAAAGGAGGATTTTTTCCCACATGTTTCCAATCTTTCAGCTCATATTCTAAGAAGCGCCAAATAAAAATATGTGTTAGAGAAAACTTAAAGTATCCCAAATATATTTTCATTTTCTAAATAACTGCCCTCAGTTTTTGGTTAGTGCTTTCAACGAATTGTATGAAGAAAATAAAAATCTGAGCCAGAGGGAAAAGTAGACAAGAAGCAGCATTGTACTATTGTCTATGGATATCCTACTGCTAGAATCTGTAAAATGTACTGCTGTAGATTTTTTTGGTTTCTTTGAGGTAAGGTCTTACTATGCTGTCTAGGCTGAGTTTCAGCTACAGGGCTCAAGCCATCCACTTTGCTCTGCCTTAAATGTAATTGGGAGTACTTAGCCGATGGATTCTGAAGGGTACTTCAGACAAAGGTACTCCAGACTCCAGACAAAGCTTCCAGGATTGGCTTATCAAAACACAAGATCTTTTCATTGTAATTAGTTTGTATAGGAAAGAGTGCAAAAAGATAACTCCCCAAAACCCCAAAAATCCAGACACCTCATCTGTTGACATATCAGCCTCGCTTATCTAGTAGGTGGATCATGAAGCTTTTCACAAAGACAAGTAGTAATCACATTTTATAGCAATGAAAATAAATTAGTTCTCCCCTTTCATTTTACTTTAATGTATAATACAAACATGAAAAATGTTTTATAAGGTTAACTAGGTAATCCCTGCCACCAAGTCAGATCGTTGATGGTTATTAATTCACTTCACTCACTGAGCAGCATATTCACACAGGTGAGATAGAAGGTACATTTTCTCTCTTTCCTCAAATCTTAGCCCCCTCTCCAAATGCCAGCTTTTAGAAATTATTTTCACTTTGCATCCATTACATTTGAAAGAATGTACACAACTCATAAGCTCTGGAGAGAACACTCTGTGTCTCCAGAGGGAAAAATCTGTCCGCATCTGAGGCTACATGCTACAATGAGTATTTCTCATGTTATCAGGGAAATAGTAGCTGCTCATTCTAATGTATGTTGTTACCCAGTTTTTCCTCAGACTTTGCTTCTGCTCAATTAAGCTTAACATTCTTACTAATATAGTGTTGGTCTGACAATGGCTTCCGTAAATTTCTAAAAGAGATCAACATAGAAAATATGTTCTCCTTCTTTTAGTGCCCATACACTAAAGACATCCCTTGCTAAAACCAAAGGCCAAGTTTTGTTGGAATAATTCAGCTTGTACTCAACAAAATTTGCCTGTTTCCTTCCCTTAAAGTGTTTTCTTCATTGATTGCTCATGGATACAGTGGATCCAGATGGAGAATGATGTTCCCAACATTAGATGATTTTATCAGTGACTCTCCATTTTGGTGTTGTATTTTTTCACAGATTACCTACAGTGTAAACATTACAACTTTAGATTTTGTTTGTTACTTAAAAGTAATCTGATGCCAGGTACCACACCTGTAATCCTAGCTACTCAGGATGCGGAGATCTGAGGATCCCAGTTCAAAGCCAGCTGGGGCAAGAAAGTCCATGACACTCTTATCTCCAATAAACCACTCAAAAAATTGGAAGTGGCACAGTGATTCAAGTGTAGAGCGCTAACCTTGACCTGAAGAGCTGGGGGACAGCGTTCAGGCCTAGATTCAAACCTCATGACCCACAAAAAACGAAAACAAAAAAAAAGAGCAATCTGCCGGCTCTGCAGTTCCATGATGTCAGACTATACTTGGAACTGTTTGTCATTAAAGAACACTCAGCCAGGAACCAGTATCTCACACCTATAATCCTAGCTACTCAGGAGTCTGAGATCTGAGGATAATGATTTCAAAACAGCCTAGCCAGGAAAGTTGGTGAGATTCTTTTTTTTTAAGTTTGTTATTGTGAAAATACTGTACAGAGGGGTTACAGTTACATGAGCAAGATAATGAGTACATTTCTCATCAAGCATTGTTGCCTCCTCCTTTGTTGTTCCCCTACCATCCCTTCCCTCCCATCTCCACAACTGCATTCCCCCTCCCTAAATTGTAAAGTTTGTTTTTCGACATAGTGTCTTGTATATCTCATTACTACAATGGGTCCACCTGTATCCCTATTTAAACTATTTGTTTTTTCCCTTCCCCTCCCCAAATTATACCAACATCAAATACAGTGAAAACAGGGGTTATACCATGGGGTAGGGACATACAAAGCAACAAAAAAGTCACATGGTACCTTATAAATGCATTAGAAAGGAAGAAAACCCACTTGTGTCCCTTATCTTGGGGTTCTGAGACTCATCTCAATTTAACAATCAAAAAAAAAAAAAACAAACAGAAACGGAGCTGTGGCTCAAGTGATAGAGCACTATCCTTGAGCACAAAGCCTCAGGGAGAGTGCCCAAGCCCTCAGTTCAAGTCTGATGATGGCACACACACAAACAAACATAAAAAGAAAAGCAGACACAGTTATTCAAGAAAGGAGTATTTCAGAAACACATTATTGCACCAAGCTTCAAATTTTAAAATTAACCATAAAAGATAGAATTGGATAAAATTCAACAAACTTTTCTGTAAGGCACTGTGTAATTTGAAATAATGGCTGTCAGTGTTTTTGCTCAGGTATAGATAATTCCTACTCAGAATTTTTGTGCTGGAATAAAGAAAGATCAGAAAATATAAGCTATTTCTAATCAATCTTGAACAAGTTAATATTCAATTAAATTCAATTAGAATATCCTTTCAAGTGGCTCTTGTTCTTCCTTTTAAAGCTTTTGACTAAGCCTTTTTCTTACAAGTATACTTCTGTTTTCTTTTTTTAAGTTCTCTAGTTGCTTTCAAAATTAAGATAGCTCTTTTTGTTATTTGAGATGATTAAAGTTTTAAACTTAATAAATGACTATTCTTCATTTACTTTCCATAGCCTCTATTTATGCAAAAATTTTAACAAAGAACAATGTTTTCCTAGCTCAAGGGAAGACAAAATACAAAATGAGGGAAGAGGTAACAATGTTCAGCAAGAAATGTACTCATTACCATACATACGTAACTGTATCCTTTCTGTACACACCATAATAATAAATTTTAAAAAAGAATCTAAAATGGTTAGCACCACAGATCAATTTCTTAGCATAGTAATGATCTCTTATTTGTTGGTTAATATTCCTTTGGATAGGAGTGGAATGATAATGAACACTAGACATGAGCAATATTTGGAACAATTTCTCTGTTTAGTTCCTGGAGGTTTAGGACAGCAGTTCCCGTTTGGCTAGGTATGTAATGTGTATAAAGATTAGACAATGATACTTTTAAGAAGGCAGAATAAAGTAATCCTCATGCTAAAGCAAATTGTGAGGACAGCTAAAAACATGTAAATAACAAGCAAAAAATGAATTTTGTATGCTTAAAATAAATCAAGAACAAATTGCAAGTAAGACACACGAGAAGGAGACAGGACCTATTAGCAATTGACCTATAATGATTTGCATTTCCCAGACATGGAGAGAAAATATGTTCTGTGGTTTATTCAGTTTTATTTGGCAATGAACTTTTAATACATAAAAGCATGAAACTCACACAGCCCTGAGGGGTTTTGCCATTTCAAAATACATGTATATTGACGTAAAATGTGATCTGCAGTTTGACAAATTTTATATCATTTGTCCAAGCTCAGAAAAAACAGAAAAGATTAAACAGTTGAGCAATTGCTTGGAGAAAAAGAAATATCACATTAAAAAATCATGTTCATGCTGGTGCTGGTAGTTCACACCTATAATCCTAGTTATTCAGGAAATTGAGATCTGAGGATTACAGTTCAAAGCCAGCCTGGGCAGGAATGTCCATGAGACTCTTATCTCCAATTAACCACCAGGAAACTGGAAGTGGTGCTGTGGCTAAAGTGGTAGAGCAACTCACCTTGAACTGAAGAGCTCAGGGCCTAGGCTCAGAGTTCAAGCCCCACAACCAGAAAAAAAAAAGGCCTCTTCAGGTTATATATCAAACTAGTCTAAACAAACACATAAAAATCACTCATTTAAGCATAATTTCAGTCATTTTTATATTTCATAGTTGGAAAATAAGTACCAACTATTAAAAAAAAACAAGCCAGGCACTAATGGCTCAGGCTTGTAATCCTGGCTACTAAGGAACTAGGATCCATGTCTAGGTTTCAAATTAGCTTGGGCAGAAAAGTAAATGAAAATAAAGTTTGTAAAAATCCTCCAAAATAATCACTTCAGAGACACAAAGTATAGTAAAATAGATTCTGGATATTAGACTTTTGTCTGACATATATCTTGTAAAAAAAATCTCCTCCTATTTTGGAGTCTTTCTTTTTAGCTTGTTATCTATGTCCTTTGCTATTCAGACACTTTTAAGCTTCATGTAATATCATTTATCAAGTCTTTCTTTGATTTGTTGGGTTTCTGGATCTCTGGAAACAGGTACTCAAAATGTTTGGGATGGGGTCAACGAAAAATAGATGACAAATGAAGAGGAGATGAAGGAAAGAATGTAGTTAAGATTCCAATATATGTCAAACAAAATTAATAAGAGTGAGTGAAGAGGAGGGATAAGTGAGAGTATTGAAAGGAATGACCAAGATATATTGATCAAGATATATTGATTCATAAACTGCTTTGTTGAATAGCAACTCCTTTGTACAACTACATGAAGATAATCTTTAAAAATTCAAAAAGAATAAAAATAAGCCCTAAGGTTTCTCTTATTACTTTCGGTAATTTTTCATGGTTTCAGATCTACCATTGATCTGATCCATGTTGAATTGATACTGGTGCAAGGTGATATATAAGGATCTAGTTTCGGTTTTCTACCTGTGGATATCCAGTTTTCCCAGTACCATTTGTTGAAGAGGCTGTCGTTTTGTTTATCTGAGGCACCATAATGTGATACTAGCATTTCTCTGCATCTTACACAGAGATGGCTTATGGTTCCAAGGAGGATGCTGTTGAGGGGAAACAGGAATGTTCAGGATGTAGAGTTCAAACATGACTAATGCTAAATAGAAAGCTTCTGAGCATGTTCTAGGCTACTTGGGAATTTTTTTTAACTGTGCTTGATTGAAACTATGTGTAATAGATTAAAAATAAGGTGCACTATACTATATCCTCTTTGAGATAAAACAGTCACCTTTGAATAAACTGATATTTTAAGCCATGTTGGTATTCTGTGTGTGTGCTAGTACTAAGGCTTGAACTTGGATTCTGGGCATGGTCCTTTAACTTTTTCTGCCCAAGGCTAAGGTTTTTGATGGTTAATTACAGATAAGAGTTTTACAGACAATCCTTTACCACCTGACTTCCAATTACAATCACCAGATCACAGCCTCCTGAGTAGTTAGTCCCATATAAGTTTTAAATAAAGTTTTAAAATGTGGCTAAATAAAATATTTTACATGGTAAAATAGTATTGATAAACAGTAAGATTATTTTTACAGTTTTTAAATTTAATTTTAATTAGATACACTAATAATGAAAGATGGTTTACGTTGATGATTCTATGGATATATACAATGCACTTTTAACAAGCTCATCTTATATGTTCTTTGTACACATGTTATATATTAGTATAAAATATTATACTATGTGTCTTATTATACTGTTAGTCACTTTCCTCCTCTCTTGTTTTACAGTGTTTGGTGAGTTTCCGTGTATATGTGTGTGTGTGTGTGTGTGTGTGTGTGTGTAATGTACTTCAATCCTCTTCATTCCCCAGTATTATTTTCCCCCTCTCCCTCCCATTGATCCTACCTTAGATAGACTCTGTGAATCCTTTGTTTTAATGTGTTTTTGGCAGTGAGTGCAGATACATGAATGTTCTAATGTAATATTCTTCTGCAAGCAGAAAAGTGCTGGCAAATTTTATTCTCTTAATTAAGTTACCCTTAACTGGATTAGTTAAATGAATGTATCACTCAGTCTTAGTCATCATGTTTGAGCCAAATTGCTGTAGGCATGAATTAAGGTGTGGTGTGTGGTAAAATGCCTGCAAAACAGAAGAAAAGGGACTTTCTAAGTCAGAGAAAATAAACACACTCTCCAGAGTTTTTGAACAATGCTAGCCACTGTTTGAATAGCCACCTTGATTTAGTGCCATTCATGCCAAAAGAAGAGATGTTTGTTATATTATTCATTTTTTCTAGCCATAGCTTTTATTACATTGACATTGTTATATTTTTAACTTGGGCAAAGGTATTGAAGATTGACCTGAGTGATAAAGCAGGACTTTAGCATCTTAAGCAAATTATTTGTGGATAATTATTTTTTACCAATGCTCATATTATTTTACATATACCTCAAAATCATATAATCTGAAATAAACCAACAATGACTTACTTGTATGGTGCCTCATCTCCATGAAATGACTGGAAATTTCTATAATAAATTCCACTTCTCAGAAATCATCTACATTGACTATAAAATAATCAAAGCAATACTATTTTATATAGCAGAAACTTATCTAAGAAATTTTACTTTCTTAGTTGTCTCCTAAAGAACAGAGCATGAGAAAAGGTGGCATTTATTTATTAAAAAGGCATTTAAATACCTTAAATACTACCTCCTATTAGACAGGTAGTATGTAAGACTTTTGTAATATAAAAATTAGTAAGACATTACATACTTCTTTCAATATGCACTACATGCAATGTCAATCTACTCATGAAGAAGTCATATATTTCCCTTTTCTGTCTATCTATGCTACTTTGTAGACTATATTAACAATATGAACTTTTTCATTTCTCACAGGTTGTTGGACCTAAAGTAGTAAGGCAGGTACACATGAAACAAAATGAGAAGAGTTTGTAAGGCTAGATTTCTAAATTGTGATAGTTGAACAACATATTATGAGAAAATGTGTATAGCCAGCTAATATTTCATAATTTTTGAAGAAAAAATCTGCTTATTATGCATAATCATTGCTCAGTAATGGTTATATGTAATATAATTATGAGAAAAGTAGAAAATGTAAAAACATAGAAATATATGTAGGTAAGAAAGAAGTAAATTTCCAGTACAGTTCATTCAAAACATCTCCTTTCATTGTTTATAGCCATGATCCTTCATTAACACTGTTAAAAATATTACATCTGGGACAATATGTGTTAAAGCATTCAAATAAATCTTGGAGAATTTTAATAGGAAAAGTTGAGCTACTAAATACAAAATAATTTCCAGAGGTATGAAAATATTTATATCTCACTCACATATGCACAATCATTTTTGCTTCTAACCTTGCTGCTTTTTTTTTTTTTGTGGGTGGTGAGGCTTGAACTCTGGGCCTGAGTACTGTCCCTCAGCTTTTCAGCTCAAGGCGAGTGCTCTACCATTTGAGCCACAGTGCCACTTCTGGTTTTCTGAGTGGTTTATTGGAGATAAAATCTAATGGACTTTCCTGCCCAGGCTGGCTTTGAACCGCAATCCTCAGATCTCAGCCTCCTGACTAGTTAGGATTTTAGGCGTAAGCCACCAGTGCCTGGCTATCCCTGCACTTTCTATATGATTGTATTTTCTTTGACACTAATAGCAGATTGTAAATCCATTTCATCTGTATGCAAAGATTCCTCTGACTTAAAAGCAAAGTTCCTCTGTTATTTATCACTTTTGTTTATATATTGTTAGTTGCCAGTGGCTAGAATATCCATTAAAAGTAGCTCTATGGCAAAAGTAGATTAGAAATATATCTGAAAAACTCATCAACAAATGCCAACACCACTGGAGGCAGAAAACCACTCTTTAAAAACTGTGTAACAATATTTGTGGTTTGAATCCTACTTTCTCCAAATTCTAAGGGCTGACGATACTACCAAGTCTTACAGACTTTGCAATGTTCTGACACAAGTGACTCTTTTAAGACCAGTAAAACTCACTACTAACTTCCTAGAGAGCAGGAATGAAAGAAAATCTCACAACTCAGAGTGTTCACAGGTGGAAATAAAACCTAGACAAATTCAATGACCTACCCAGGACCATCCTATTACTTAGAGCAGAATTGAAGCTGATAATTCCATTTTCATATACCCATTCCAAGGATCTTTA
The DNA here is from genome assembly GCF_019054845.1 of Dipodomys spectabilis. Classification (NCBI taxonomy): domain Eukaryota; kingdom Metazoa; phylum Chordata; class Mammalia; order Rodentia; family Heteromyidae; genus Dipodomys; species Dipodomys spectabilis. Next base: position 3,511,136 of record NW_024870758.1, on the reverse strand, counting down.
TGCCATATCACCATAGTTCTATTACTACAGTGCTATGACTATCAGAGAAGAGTAAGTACTCTATAAATACTTATAAATCTAAGTTGTGCAAGGGAGAAAGAAAGAAAACAAAATAACCAAGTAGAAATGACATAAAATCTAATATAATGCAGGCAACAATAACCTCTGAGACTGCTTGGAATAGGTAGTTCCTCTAAGGGACCCTTCACAGAATTGTGATTCTTCCTACCCTTATTCAGTGAAAATATAGGCTGAGCTAATGCTCAAGTAGGTACATTAGAATTCAGGAGTTTAACATGAAAGAAACCTTTGGGCAAAAATCAGCGTTCGTGCATCCCCAGAACCAGAATAAGTAGAGTAAGTATAATAATGATGATAATGTGCATCAGTATTTTTTGAACACCTCCTATGGCCTCCATACTGTACATACATTATTAATAATGATCTACTTGGCTAGAGGAGAACATCAATATATGAGATCAAATAAATGCTCAAGGTAAACAGCTCTGGGACACTCTCCAGGTCTTACACTCAACTTTTTCTATAGCAATTGCAGCTTAACTATTTCAAGCAGTGTTATCCCTTGAACCAATGTTGAAAATCTATTAGGAAAAATATATTTGGAAGTGTGTGTGCGCGCGCTTTAAGTTCAGCTAGTGTAAGGAGACAACTGCCCAATCACTTTCTCTTCTCTCTTTCCTAAAGCTCTTTGTCCCCTCTCTGTCCCAGCTCAATGGCTTGAGTCTGGCGATGACTGCAGAACTCCCGGGGCTCTGACATCTGTCAAAGAGATATTTATAACTTGTTCTCACCTATAAATATGGCTCCACTCAACTTTGACTTTACTTACAGGAAACATTTCAGCTATGCCCTCTAGATTCCCTAGAGAGGTGGAAGAAAATCATTTATTCAGCTGTTCTGCATCAGTTAAATAGAAAAGACAATGTTGAGTAAGCCAGAAAGAAATTAAGCTGAACCCCACAATACACTGCTGAAGAACTTTCTCCTTTGTTTTCCTCACCACCTATATTGACAGTACTTTGCGAAGGTAAGAGAGTTGCTTGGTTTATACTACATAAAAATTAGAACACATGGGGCTGAGAAGGTAGCTCAGAGCTCTTGCCTTGCATGCATGAGGCCCTGGGTTTGATTCCTCAGCACCACATAAGCAAAAAGAAAAAAGCCGGAAGTGGCACTGTGGCTCAAGTGGTAGAGCGCTAGCCTTGAGCTGAAGAGCTGAGGGACAGCGCCCAGGCCCAGAGTTCAGGCCCCACGACTGGACCCCCCCCCCCAAAAAAAAATTGGAATCCATGTCGGGCGCCAGTGGTTCATGCCTGTAATCCTAGCTACTCAGGAGGCTGAGATCTGAGGATCATGGTGCAAAGTCAGCCCGGGCAGCAAAGTCTGTGAGACTCTTTATTTCCAATAAACCACTAGAAAACCAGAAGTGGTGCTGTGGCTCAAGTGGTAGAGCCCTCGCCTTGAGCTGATGAGCGCAGGGACGGCACCCAAGCCCAGAGTTCAACCCCCACAACTAACAAAAAAAAAATTGGAACACATGTGGAGGGAGATAAATTGATCAATATATACAAAAGATGACAAGAAAGTTCTATTTACAAAATGAATTTTAAAAAATGTTAGGCTCCATAAAAAAATCCCTTTTCTTGGGCTGTCTTTCAGAGTCTCAGGGAAAGAAAGCCATGGCAGATTAGAAACACAATCTCTGAAAAATATCCTTTTAAATAAGGATGGGTTAGTATCCAAACATTTCATTTACTGTTAAACAACTCAAGAAAATATTTTGCCTATGAACTTGGGTGTGGCTCTATTGATAGAGTACTTGGCCTAGCCTATGTGAGACCCAAAGTTAAGAAGGGAAGGACTAAGAAAAGAGAGGAAGGAAGGCAGAAGGGAGGAAGGGAGAGAAGAAAGAAGGAAGGGAGGAAGGGAGGAAGGGAAGGGAGAGAAAGAGGGAAGATGGGACAAAGGACTTTGCCTACTTTTTTCTTAGTAACTTCAAGAAAACCATCATGACAATGGTTACATACTGCATATCTGCTTCTGAACACATAGCTCTTCCTAGAAGCAGATATTTATATCATGTACAAGTCAATGAGAACAAAATGTTAGCCACATTTTGCTGGATAGAGCATCTAGTTCATCTCATATTTTTTCAAAGGAATATTTATTTCTCTTCTCTAAACAGCAATTTTAAGACTATTTGAGACTCTTATTGTTGGAAAGATAACTTCAAAGTTACTGTACTTGAAAAACTATCTAAGAAATGACAGTACTTATAGTAACAACAGAACACTGCATTTTTTTCTATCTAGAGACAACTGAATACATCTATTTGTTAAGTATCCTAATGAACATACTGAAAACTTGCATGAAAATTTACAAAGACCAGATCCAATCAATCACTCATTAGCTTTACCTCCAAAAAGTTCCTCTAACCTGTCTTTGCTCTTCATATCCAGTTATTAGCTTGGTACCAGCTACCATTGTCTCTCCTACTTGAATTCCCAGAATCTACTGCCCTCTCCTCATTCGGTCTCTTCCATCAATTCTTTTTCTGCATCACAATTTATTTTTAATAATTTAAACCTATGCCATTTTGGGTATAGCATACCATCTATATGGCATTGCTGTGCTAAAATCCCAACAGCTTTCTTACCATATAGATATCAAAAATATTAACACAACATACAAATGCCTGTCTGATTTGGTCCCATCTTATCCCTTGAGTGTCTTAACCATTTGGACCACACCCACAGCTACTTCATCACTTTGGCCACTTTGGAGATCACACAATATGTCAAGATTGCTTTCATACTTGGACAGTCACATGAATACTCTCTTAAACCTAATCATGACCACATTACCTTAGATCTCAATACTGTAATTTCCTCCTTACCCTTCAAATCTTAAGCCACTTCCAAAGAGAACCCTTCCCTATATTCTAACAATACTTTGTTCTCCCACAAAATATTTGTAATTTGGAAGTCATAAGTATATTTGTGAAATTCATTTTTTAATACTTGGCTTATACACTGCACTACAAAAATAAGTGGTAGCAGAAACATGTTGGTCTCATTCATCACTTTGTTTCTAGTAGGAGCCCAACATCTGGTAAGTGGTCAATCAAAACTGCATATTATTGAAGTGTGAAGAAACAGCAATGTAGGAAGCAGAGTTGTGCCCAAACATCATTAGGAACAAAAGCAGCTACAGGGGCTTCTCTTAGCCTGTGTCTGTGGTGGAGAAAAATAACTTCTAGTAATGGTACTGAATAGAATTTTTATTTATTTATTTATTTTTTTTTATTTTATTTGAAAACATACTGTACAGAGGGGTTACAATTACATGGGCAGGAAAATGCATACATTTCTTACCAAGCATTGCAGCCTCCTCCTTTGTTTACCCTTCACCTCCCTTCCCAGCCTCCCCCCTCCCCCCCACCCAATCATACCCCCTCTCCCTCCCCCCCACCGACATTGTAAAGCTGGTTTTGACATGACATTTTGTACTTCTCATTGTTGCAACAGGTCCACCTGAATCCTTAAACGACTTGTTTGTCCCCGTCTCCTCCACATGTTATACGACATCAAATATAGTGAAAGCGGGGGTTACACTGTGGGGGAGGGACATACAAAGCAACAAAGAAATAATATTATAAATGCGTTAGAAACACATGCATGAATGAAACAAAAACATTAAAATACATATTTGAGGGTTCGTTTTCCTAACATCACATTCTCTGACTTTTTCCGCTTGACTCATACCTATACTAGATATTGCAAATAAGGGAAACCATGGGACCTATGTTTCTTTGGGCCTGGCTTACTTCACTTAATATAATTTTTTCCAAGCCTTTCCATTTCCTAACAAATGGGGAAATGTCATTCTTTCTGATGGAGGCATAGAATTCCATTGTGTATATATACCACATCTTCTTGATCCTTTCATCTACTGAGGGGCATCTGGGTTGGTTCCATATCTTAGCTATGGTAAATAATGCTGCAATAAACATAGTTGTGCTGGTAGCTTTAGTGTGGCCTTGTTTGTGGTCATTTGGGTAAATGCCCAAAAGTGGGATTGCTGGGTCATTGGGGAGCTCTATATGGAGTCTTTTGAGGAACCTCCATACTGCTTTCCAAAGTGGTTGAACAAGTTTACATTCCCACCAACAATGAAGTAAGGTTCCTTTCTGTCCACATCCCCTCCAGCATCTGTTGTTGTTAGAGTTCTTGATTTTTGCTGTTCTAACTGGAGTGAGGTGATATCTCAATGTTGTTTTGATTTGCATTTCTTTTATGGCTAGGGATGTTGAACATTTCTTCATGTGTCTATTGGCCATCCTTCTTTCTTCTTCAGAGAAGCTTCTCTTTAGGTCTTTCGCCCACTTACTTATTGGGCAGTTGTTTCTTTGAGGATTTGTTGTTGGGTGGTTTAATTTTTTGAGTTCCAAGTATATTTTAGATATGAGACCCTTGTCCGTTGTATGGCTAGTAAAGATCTTCTCCCAATCCGTGGGCTTTCTATTGATCTTGCTAGCTATGTCATTTGCCCTGCAGAAGCTCTGCAACCTTATACAATCCCATTTGTCCAACCTTTCTTTGATTTGTTGTGTTTCCGGGTCTCTATTCAGAAAATTTCGGCCTGAGCCAAGGAGACCCAGGGTTTCTCCTATTCCATCCTGTAATGTTTTCAGAGTGTCTGCTTTGAGTTCAAGGTCTTTGATCCATTTGGAGTTGATTCTGGTGCAGGGTGATATATAAGGATCTAGCTTTAGTTTTCTACATGTAGTTAACCAGTTTTGCCAGCACCATTTACTGAAGAGGCTGTCTGTCTTCCATTCTATTGTTTTAGCTCCCTTATCGAAGATTAGATGGCTATAGGTCTGTAGGTTCATTTCTGGGTTTTCAATTCTATTCCATTGGTCCTGAGGTCTGTTCTTATGCCAATACCATGCTGTTTTGATTACTATGGCTTTATAGTAGAGTTTGAAATTTGGTATTGATATTCCTCCAGCAGTGTTCTTTCCGTTGAGGAGCGTTTTTGCTATTCGGGGTCTTTTATTGTTCCATATGAATTTTTGGATTGCCTCTTCTATTTCCTTGAAGAATGAGGGTGGAATTTTGATAGGTATTGCGTTGAATTTGTAGATAGCCTTGGGAAGTATTGCCATTTTCACAATGTTAATCTTTCCAATCCAGGAGCATGGGAGGTTTTGCCATTTTTTAAGTTCTGTGTTGATTTCCTTTTTCAAGATTTTAAAGTTTTCATCATAGAGTTCCTTCACTTCTTTAGTTAAGTTAATTCCTAGGTATTTTATTTTTTGTGGGGCTATTACAAATGGAGTTGCTTTCCTAATTTCAGCCACACTTTTCTCATTGTTGGCATACAGAAAAGCCATGGATTTTGGGGGGTTAATTTTATAACCTGCTACTTTGCCAAAGTTTTGAATCAGCTTAAGTAATTTGGGAGTGGAGTCTATGGGATTCTTTAAATACAAGATCATGTCATCTGCAAAGAGGGAGAGTTTTATTTCTTCTTTCCCTATTTGGATCCCCTTTATGTCTGCATCTTGTCTTATTGCTGTAGCTAGGCATTCTAACACTAGATTGAAGAGAAGTGGAGAGAGTGGGCATCCTTGTCTTGTTCCTGAGTTAAGAGGAAATGGCTTTAGTTTTTCACCATTGAGTATAATGCTGGCTGTAGGTTTGTCATATACAGCCTTTATTGTACTGAGGAATGTTCCATGGATTCCTAATTTTTCCAAAACCTTCATCATAAAGGGGTGTTGGATCTTGTCGAATGCTTTTTCTGCGTCTATTGAGAAAACCATGTGGTTCTTATTCTTGCTCCTGTTGATGTGATGAATAATATTAATTGATTTGCGTATATTGAACCAGCTTTGCATCCCTGAAATGAATCCTGTTTGATCGTGGTGTATGATTCTTTGGATGAATTGTTGAAGTCGATTGGCCAAAATTTTGTTGAGAAGTTTTGCATCAATGTTCATCAAAGAAATGGGTCCATAGTTCTCTTTCTTTGATGAGTCCCTGCCTGGTTTTGGGATGAGGGTTATGATGGCTTCATAGAATGTGTTCGGTAGTGAGCTTTCTCTTTCAATTTCATTGAAGAGTTGGAGGAGAATTGGTGTGAGCTCTGCTTTGAAGGCCTTGTAAAATTCCGCTGTAAAACCATCTGGTCCTGGACTTTTCTTAGCTGGGAGGTCTCTTATTGCTGTTTCTATTTCAATGCTTGATATGGGCCTGTTAAGATAGTTTAACTCATCTTGGTTTAGTTTTGGCATGTCAATATTTGCTAGGAAGAGGTCCATTTCTGTCAAGTTCTCAAAATTATTAGCATACAGTTTTGAGAAGTGTTCCCTTATAATGTTCTGAATCTTGGTTGTTTCCGTGGTGATGTTTCCATTCTCATCTCTGAGTATATTAATTTGGGTGTGTTCTCTTCTTTTTCTGATAAGATTTGCTAAGGGTCTGTCAATTTTGTTAAGTTTTTCGAAGAACCAACTCTTTGTTTTGTTGATTCTTTCTATAGTTTTTTTGGATTCTAATTCATTTAATTCTGATTTAATTTTGATTATTTCTTTCCATCTACTGGATTGGGGTTTATCTTGCTGCTCTTTTTCAAGGAGGTTTAGATGCGTCATTAAATTGTTAGTTTCAGATCTCTCCAATTTGGTGATGTAGGAGCTCAGAGCTATAAACTTGCCTCTGAGTACTGCCTTTGCTGTGGCCCAGAGGAGCTGGTAATTTGTGTGTTCATTTTTGTTGAATAGCATGAACATTTGAATTTCCTTTCTAATCTCTTCCATGACCCACTCATGATTCAGCAGTGTGTTGTTCAGCCTCCATGTGATACCGGACTTTCTTTGGTGGCTTTTGGTGTTGAGTTCTAATTTTATTCCCTTGTGGTCAGAGAGAATGCAAGGTATAACTTCAATGTTTCTGAATTTAGACAAGTTTGCTTTGTGGCCTAAAATGTGGTCTATTTTAGAAAACGTTACATGTACTGCTGAGAAAAACGTGTATTCTGATGCTGCTGGGTGAAATGTTCGGTAAATGTCTGTTAAGTCTAGTTGATCTATGCAGCTGTTTAGATCTGTGGTTTCTCTGTTGAGTTTTTGCCGCGTTGATCTATCTAGTGGGGAGAGTGGTGTGTTAAAATCCCCAACTATTAATGTCTTTGGATCTATATGGGATTTGAGGGAAAGTAGTGTTTCTTTGATAAATTTGGGTGCTCCATTGTTTGGTGAATAGATATTTAGAATTGTAATATCCTCCTGAAGGAGAGATCCTTTAATTAGTATGTAGCGACCTTCTTTATCTCTTTTCACGAATTTTAATTTGAAGTCTATTTTATCTGATATTAGGATTGCAACTCCCGCCTGTTTATGCGGTCCGTTTGCTTGGTAGATTTTGTTCCAGCCTTTAACATTGAAAATGTGTTTGTTTTTACGGGCAAGATGTGACTCCTGCAGGCAGCAGATAGAAGGGTCTTGTTTTTTAATCCAACTAGACAGTCTATGTCGCTTAATTGGAGAGTTCAGTCCGTTAACATTAAGAGATAGGACTGAGAGGTATTTGGGAGTTCCTGCCATGTTATCTACCTTTTTGGGGGCTGCGAAAACTGGGTTCTTCCTATGGTTCTTGGATTCTCAGTTTGGGTGCAGTTTCTTGGCCTTTATTGAGGTCTTGTTGGTTTTCTATGTGTAGGACATCTTTAAGAATCTTTTGTAGGGCTGGTTTGGTGGAGATGTATTGTTTCAATTTTTTTTGCTATGGAAGGTTTTTATTTGGCCTTCGGTTATGAAGGAGAGTTTAGCTGGGTACAGTATTCTTGGTTGATAGTTGTTTGTTTTTAGGGCATGGCATACATCGTTCCAGGCTCTTCTTGCTTTGATTGTCTCTGCTGAGAAATCTGAGGTGATTCTAATTGGTTTCCCTTTATAAGTGATTACCCTTTTCTCTCTGACAGCTTTAAGGATCTTTTCCTTGTTCTGAGTTGATCCTGTGTGGATTATAATGTGGCGGTGGGATGTCCTATTCTGGTCTGGTCTATTTGGGGTTCTAAAGGCTTTTTGTATCTGGACAGGCCTATCTTTTTGCATGTTTGGGAAGTTCTCTGCTAGGATCCTGTTAAACAAATTTCCTAGACCATTAACTTCTGTTTCTAGGTGCTCCTCTACACCCATTATCCTTAGATTAGGCCTTCTGATGGTGTCTTCCAGGTGTTGGATAGATCTATCATATTTCTTGGACTTGTCTTGGATGGTTGTATGTTCTTTCTCTATAATATCTAGGCTGTCTTCAATCCCTGAGATTCGATCTTCTGCATGGTCTAACCTGCTGTCAAGACTCTCTACTTTGTTTTTTATCTCTTTTCCTTCTAATTGGTCAGCTTTGATGGATTCAAGTTCTTTGTTGAAGCTCTGTTTTAGGTCTTGTATGAATTTCTTTACTTCCTTAATTTGGTGTTCAGTGTTTGTCCTCAAATCACTTAGTTGATTGGTTATGGTTTCTTTGGGCTCCCATTCCTTCTGTTGGGTTCCATTCAGCATTCCCTTTGTGGTCTCCCTGACTTCCTTCAGCTCTTTGTTAATGGATTCCATGAATGCCTTTAGTGATCTTTGTGTGTTCTCTACCTGGTCTCTCAATTCCTGTATTACTCTTTGATTAGCTTCCTCCCGTTCGTGGGATTCCTGCAGATCTCTTTGAGTGTTCTCAGCCTGCTCACGCCATTCCTCCCTTTCTCTTTGAGTATTCTCAAGCTGTTCACGCAAATCCTGTATCAGTTTTTGAGTAGCTTCCTCACGCTTATGATATTCCTGTATAAACTTCTGGGATGCCTCCTCTCTCTCCCTGTCATGCTCATACAGAGTCCTTTGTACATTGTCAAACTTTTCGTTTATCATGTTTGCCAGCAGTGTTTGTAGAGCTGTTTGGGAACTCTCCTCTGGATTATTCATTATCTGTTCTAACCCCTGATTATCAAGATTGGGAATTGAGATACCCGAATTTGCCATTTTTCTTGTGTTTTTCCGGCTTACTCTGCCCATTTGAGATGAAGATAGCACCAGTTTTGTACTAGAACACTATCTTAAGGCAACCATCAACCAAAGTTTGCATTTGTACAGTCAATAGTCTACAGATACAATCTAGTTCAACAGATACATCTATTCGACATCAAACAACTATATTTTAAAGGACTTCGAACCGCAGAGAAGAATTTGGAAAACCAGAAATTCTTAGGGTTAGGGAGAGATGTGGGTAAAAAATAGGAATAGATTGGTGTGGGGAGGCACAGGGAGAGTTAACTATGTCCTAATCACAGTGCAGGAAATAGGTTGGGTAGGATGCAAGTAGAGAGAGAGTGAGAAAGAAGAAAGGGAAAGGGGAATGAAACGAGACCAGAAAAAAAAATAGAAACGTAAAAATTAATGTTATTTTAGAGATTAAAAGACCATCTATTTATAGAGGAATATGAATATGTTGAGAGAAAGGGAGGGACATAGAGGAGATGTGGAAAACTTTAAAAAAATGCTTAAAATATTATATAGGTATAAAGAGGTAGTACTGCTATTAATGAATTTAAGTCTCAGAGGTTTTGAATTGAGTAATAAGTTTGTGGGTTGTGTGTACACAATGGGGGGTAGGGTCTACTGGTTAACTATGGGTTTATCTGAGGATGTGCAGGACAAGAGTTAAGTCACATAAAGAAGAACAAAGAGGAAAAGATGGAAAGGATAGGAAAGTGAGAAGAAAAGATCAGAAGTTCAGTAGAGCTAGACAAAAAACAAATAGATAATTAAGAATGAAAGAAAAAGAGAAAGAAGACAAGAAAATAAAGGAAAACACACATTCACGTATTCCTAAAATAAAAATTATAAGAGGGAAAAGAAAAAAAAAAAAGTTAATGGAAAACAATTATTTTTTCAGAAGAGGCAAAAATTAAAGATTAATAAAAGTTTTAGAAAAGCAAAAAAAAAATTTTTATATATATAAGGTAACAAAAAACGAAGAAAAAAAACAAAACCAAAAAAAAGAAAAAAAGAAAAGAAGAAGAAGAAGAAAAAAAAAAAAAGGTCTTTGATTTTTTTTTGGGGGGGGGGGGAGGGGTGGGAAGAGTCCTGTATCTCCCTTTTGTCTGTAACCAGAGTGTGGTTGGAGTCTCTGGTCAGCTTGTGGTCCTGTGGCTTGATTGGTTTCTTAAGTCAGTTTGTTGGAACAGGCAGAAAAATGCTCTGCTTTACCCAAGATTTTGAGATTCCCCCTCCCAGGTTAGTTTACTGGGAGGGTGATCTGCTTTGAGAATCACAAAAGAGGGGGATGCAGTGATGAGGCTAGGCTCTGGGTAGAGTTGAGGCCTTTCAACAAACAGTAGCTTTTCCCTGGGGCTATTTTGTGAAAAAAAACTCACAGCACCCAGCCTGGAGCCATTCTCAGGGTTTCTGTTTTTCAATTGATTGTGGTGGCTGCTAGAGGGAGGGGCAGCCTCTGGCTCTGGTTACCCGGTGAGGAGAGCCACTCCAATGGCTGGCGCCTGAGCTGGGTGGCTTTTCCCTGGATGGAACTGAGTCTGTGAGGTCACTTCGCCGTTAAGTTCTTGCGACCTGCTAAATGACTCGTTTTATTCCAAGGCCTGAGCTGGAGCTAGCCGCTCCTCCGAGCTTTGTCGGTATCCAAGATGGAGATCACCGGTGCTGGGGGGGGGGGAGGGGTGGCCTTCCCTCCTCTGCTCCCTGGGAAGGAGTGAGGAAGTGGGGCTACTCACGCCGAGTCTTGGATCCTGGGTCGTCTCTGGTCTGCAAAGTGCAGGATGAAGTTGTCCGCTCCTTGTCGGTTCTTGCTGGTGTTGAGTAGAATCCGCTCGCCCGCTGCGTCTGGCTCCTTCGTCCCGGACTCTCTGTGTGAGCGCTCAGGTATGGCCGCGGCTGCGGTCGCCGCTGCGACCCTGCCGCCGCAGCAGCAGCTGCTGGCAGACGCTCAGATGTGTCTGCTTGGCTTCCCCTCTCTTGGATAACTCTCTGTCCTGTGATGGCACACTTGGTGTGATTCTCTGGCTTGGGACTGTTCACTGGAACTCTGAAACTGTTTTCTATGCAAGAGCTTGTTCAGATTCCAGCTTCTCCTCCGCCATCTTCCCGGAAACCTCTGAATAGAATTTTTAAATACTGGTTTTTCACAAACTCATTACAATAGCTATTTTTATTTGTTTTAACTCTGGGACTCCTTGCCAAATTCCCCTAAACCTAGAGTACTCAGTGATAGAATCTCTAGTTTTGTCATTAGCATATTGAGGTACAGAAATCACCAAGTTCAGACCAACACTTTTCACCTTAGGCAGAGGTCTAACCATAATGATCCAGGAAGGTCACTCAAAAAGTAAAATGGTGGCTATAATCCTACCTACTCAGGAGGCTGAGATCTGAGGATTGCAGTTCAAAGCCAGCCCAAGCAGGAAAAGTCTTTGAGACTCTTATCTCCAATAAACCACTCAGAAAACCAGAAGTGGCGCTGTGGCTCACGTGATAGAGTGCTTGCCTTGAGTTGAAGAGTTGAGGGACAGAGCCCAGGCCCAGAGTTCAAGCCCCATGACCGACAAAATCAAAACACAATGGTTAATAGGAAATGTACTCATGACCTTGCTCATGTAACTGTAACCCCTCTGTACATTTTTACAATAAAAATGTATTAAAAACTCTTATTTTCTCAAAGGACGCAAGTAAAAAGAATTCACAAGTCAGAGCTTATCTTTCAGATTCTGATTTGTAGCCTTCAAAATCACTGACAAAGTAAATCTTGATGCTCACAAGTTTGTTACCATGACAATAACAATACGCCCGACCTTATCCCCAAGTCTGCATGATGATCTTGTCCAGCAGCAGCCACACAACAGACTAATCTTTTAAAACGTCCAGGTGCCTTACATGGATATATTCCGGAAAATTGGAGGAGATATGAAAGGAAAGTGAAAGTGATTTTAGAGACTATTGACTTGATCCTAGATTCAGTATGTCAGGAAAAGACCTAGGAGGGAAGGTGTATGCTAAAGCTGCTAAGTGGAAAACCAAGGAAATACAAGCAACAGGGTGGAAATGTATCAGGTTGTAAGCTCATGGTTTGAAAGTCTGGTAGATTCTGCAAAAGAATGACATCATGTTTACACTTTAACAAGGCTTTCTAAAGGACTGTTCAGTCTGAAGGGTGGAATTTGGGTCTGAGGGCCTGGGCCCATCGATATGGAGGTTTAACAAAGGGAACAACCAGATTTATGAGAACATTTTTGTTTAAAGAAATGCAAAGATTTGTAAGGAGAAAACAGTTTTGAAATATCTTTATATACAATGTTTTTCATGGTATTTCTCTTTCTCTTTCTGGATGATAATAAGCTATGCTGATTTTTTTTTTTTAGAGAAGAGATAGAATAGACAAGAAAGGAATATGGGTAGTCAAGAGTATTTGTGTTTTCAGAAGCTTGATTCAAATAGAAGGTCATTTCTGAGGTCTAGATTTTGTCACTTGTCATATACTCATTGGCAAAAAAACAAAAAGAAAAAGAATTCTTCTTTGCTCTCCTGTCTGAAGCAAAGCTTACATAGAGATGTTGGTGTCTGTAAAAGATAAACCTTATATCTTGCGTCCACAGAAGAAGGTGTTTGCTTTCTCCAAGCAAGGCAAGTCAAAACACCTGGCACCTCCTTGATCTAAGCATTTAGCATTGTGGAAAAGCAATGTGAAGGATCAACTTCTAAAAGTACCTGCCAACCTCTCAGGAATAGGACCTGCCTAGAGCATGGCTACAAAAGATGGACTTCCCAAAGAAAAATCAGAAACCTTGGTGAGAGAAAGTGCTTAAAATACATAATCAATTTAAAGAAAATTATATTTTTCATATATACTTAATTTTTAAAGCTAAAATGGAAACTCATGACAATAATTACCAAAGCATATAATGATTAAAGAAATTCAGGAAGTAATAATAAATGCATCTCTACTGACCCAAGGGCTGGAAGCCCCAGAGGACATGAAAGCTCTGCTCAATAGTGCACTAAGAGAATCAAATCTCATTACCCTTTCTGAGATGGGTGGTTACGCAGCAGTTGCCTTTCCTCGGGGTCAACTCTTTTTAGCCCTTGCATGATTAGAATTTCCCAGAGTGCTTTGCAGGAATTCAACTTCCAAAGAAAATGAATTGAAGAAATGTCATTTGAATTATGAGTGTATTTTACAGTTACATAATGAAAATAATAATTGTTATGAGGTAGCATTTATCATCTGATAGACTTACTGTTAGCTCACAGACTACTGACATGAAAAATGGTGTTTTAAAAGTTCTGAGAGGTAAGGTATGACTTGGCTGGTCACTGTATTTCCTGTGGCAATAGTCTTGTCTGACTCCAGCTGCAGATAGACAATCATCCAGGATTCTCAAAATGCTTTTGAAGAAATGAGGACATTCTTGGAGAGTGCTAGGCAAGGAAAGGCGCTATCATTAGATGGACTTGGAGCCAATGCATGGCTGAACAAAATCAAAGTTTTATTCTTTGGGGGTTTCTTTAAGACTTTCAATATACATTCATACCAAGAATTTAACCCTTGCCTGCAAAGGTTCAGAAACTTCTGTCTCTATATAACTCTTCTATTGTAAGAAAAAAAAGAAATATTTTTCAGGTATGATGCTTTTCTGTTATTACATGAGGTAGATGACATTTTAAATTTAATTTTTCATTGTTCTGATTTTTAAATTCTTTAAAATATTTTAGCTTTTTAATTTGTTAAACTCAATGATTACATGAACTATATTTATAATTTTAATTCTCAGAGACACATCTCATACATTCAGATTAAATTCCAATCTCAAATATAAGCCCTGGCATACACACCCTTTCCAGGAACACTGTATCAGGAAGTATCTGAGATCCACAATATCCTCACAAAGGAAGATGGAGGTAAAACAGAGGGCAGAGATCAAGATACCTGTTAGGTGTCAGCCTAATGATTTCCAAAGACCTGAGAAACAAAATTAGAGTATGAGTAATAGTGAGAAAGCTTGATGTTGTAGGAAGCACAACAATTCCAGAATGATCACTAGATGTGTTGACAACTCACTGACCACTTAAAAGGATCTCCATATAGTATGTGTCTTCCAATTTTAATTTTTTGTGTATAATTTTAAACACAGTTTATGCTTAGGTGGGGTTTTGCATCAGGATATTGACCACACATTAGTGAACAAAAGCAATGTGATCACTGTTTCCAAGTTTAAAAGATAACATAATTTGTTCTGAATACCATGTCAGAGTAGTACATGAACATGAAATTCTGAAATAATACACAATAAACAGAATTGGCTTATATACATATTTTAGTATCATTAATATTATGCACTATATAGTATCAACATTGTATGAATGCATTACTTATATATTTAAACCAATTGTTTTATGATATATAAGATATACTTAAGACATGCTTATAATAGATGCATTGTGTCTTATACATAAATATATGTATTAACTTTAATAAAATGATTTATATTAAGTAATCATTTAAATATATGGTATATACATACATTTGTGTCTATACATACATTCATACACATTACTAGTTGATTCTGTAAACATGTTAGTTTTTTAGCACTTCTTCCTAATGCATTACCTCAATGATCAAAATTTCTTCTTTTATGCACCCCCTTCCTTAACTAGCACCAATACCCTCAAATGAGCTTTTCTTCTGGTTCTCTTCTTTGTACAGAAACCAATGGCTAACTATCTCACTTAGTTAAAATACTGTGCTTCTGCATATAAACTTTAGTGAACTGTTATCCAACGTTAAAGATAATTTGGAGTTCATTTCGATAAACATCATTTTAAATGGCCTTATGCACATACCTATTTAGCCTTTGTGATCCTCTCCTAAGGATATCCTCCTTTGTTTTCACTGTGTAAATATTTACAATCTTGTATAATTTACCATGTCCAAGTATAATTTTTTTGTCTTTTACTCTTCAGTGTGTTTACTTTATAGGTTTACAGGCACATTCTAGTTACAATAAATGAAGGAAACCATGAAATCTGTGTTTCTTTGGGTTTGGGTTACTTCACTTATCATAATTTTTTCCCAATCCTTACATTTCCATACAAATGGAAGGACAGATGGAAGCGTAGAATTCCATTGTGAATTTTCTTTATGCATTCCTCCATTGAGGGACATCCATGTTGATTCCATGTCTTGGATATGGTACACAATACTCTAATAAACATGGTTATGCTGGTGGCTTTATTATGCCGGGTTTGTGGTGAATTGGATAAATTCCCAGAAATGGAATTCCTAGGTCATTTGGAAGCTGTATGTTTTAGTCTTTTGATGAACCTCCATACTGCTTTCTAGAGTGGTTGAACAAGTTTACATTCCCACAACAGTATAGCAGCACATCCCTTTGGCCTCATCCCCACCAGCATCTGTTATTGATAGTTTTCTTGAGAATGGCCATTCTAACTGGGATGAGGTAGAATCTCAATGTTGTTTTGATTTGTATTTCTTTTATATCCAGAATGAAAACAAGAGCTTCTTCTTTTATTTTGCTTTTTTCTCTCTCCTTAGTCTCTCTTTTGAGTTTTGAACCTTTTGTTTGTATGTAAGTTTATCTGATTTGGAGAGGGTAAGAGGAGCACAGAAATATTGGGACAAAGGGTGACAAAAAGCAGCAGTGATACTCACTAGACACTGTTGAAAATGAATTACACAACTTGAGTGGGAGGGAGGGCAGGTCAGGAAGGAAAAATGGGGACAAAATGAAGGAAAAGATGACCCTGTTCAAAAAGAAATGTACTCATTTCCTGATTTATGTAACTGTAACCCCACTGTATATCACCTTTACAATAACAATTTAAAACATCATAAACAAAAAACCCCAAAAATATAATTTGGACAAGCATTGGTGGCTCATTATTGCAATACTAACTACACAAGAGGCTGAGATTTGAGGATTCCAGTTCTAAGCCAAGCCGGGAAGAAAGACCATGAGACTCTTATCACCAATTAACCACAAGAAAAACACAAGTGGAGCTATGGCAAAAAGTGCTAGAGCACTAGTCTTGAGCAAAATAGCTCAGGGACAGCACCCAGATCCTGAGTTTAAGCCCCATGACCAAAAACAGAAAGAAAAGAAAAAAAGGTAATTTAAATTCTTTATCTAACCCAAAACAACACAGAAATAGGATAAACAAAGATATTTCTAGACCATCCAAAATGATTCGTTTAAGTTCATTGTCATTTTAAAGTAAATTGTATGCTGTAATATCCTTGCTCTCCAAAAATCAGTACTTAACTCATGTCCTAGGTTTGGAAATATAATATTGAATATAACACACTATTCCCTGGGAACCAACTTACTGTAACATTCATTCCCCTCATGATTTCAGAAAATTAGTCTGAGTACCCTCATAATTCATATTCTCATGATACACATTATCAAGGCTCATACCACTTTGAAGTAATAGAAGCCCATACTTCCTATTGTACCTTAAGGCATACTTAAAGTTCTGTTCAAGACAGGAAGTCTTAGCAAGAGTCTCCCTACATTTTTTAAGCTGATCATATAAACCCTTGGGTATGCCATCTGTCTAATTTACTGGATTCCACAAAGGAATTATACAATCTCTTGGACTGAACAGTTAGGACAAGAGAACAAAGCAAGCTTTCACTCCAATGTGAAGGAGCTGTTTTCCCACAGCTCCTGCCCACCTTTGCATGGGAACGGATTGGTAAGCAAATTCCAGCCCTCATAGTTCTCACCAAAGAGTTCCTTTGGGGTGCAATGAAATAGATCACTGTTCATCTTTCCCTTGCTATTTTCTTTTGGGGAGTCACAATAAGCAATGGAAGCAGAACATGGCTCACACTACTGCCAGAAAGATTTCTCTAAAGTAGGGATGATACTAACAGGTGTGAACACTCTGTAAAGGTTCTGGATTCCTGGTTTGGAAAAGGAAAATCCAGAAAAATCAACATTTGCTCTGATTATCTGAGCATGGCAAATAAACAGAAACACAGTACTGAAAGCAGACTCTGCTTAGGATGACACAAAACTTAATCTCAAATGCTTAGTTTACTTATTCTTTGAAATGTCTTCAGAGTCAATGAGAAGAAGAAAATACTTTAAACTGGAGAAGGAAGTTTGCAGAAAGTGAATGGAGCTGTATAGGCTTCATCCCAGTCTTGATCTGGCCATTTAGCACTCTATAACCTGGGCAATACACATTTCATGGTCATCTTCAGTTATTGTATTCTATAGGTGTGTAAGGGCAAAAATAACCTGCAGAGAGCATTGAGCATACTGCCTGGTGCATCCAGAGGGTAGGCAAATAGCAGGTCCACACAGACAGAACCTTTGGTTAACAAGTTCTTTATGTACACAAGCATTTCTCAAAATTTTACACTTGGAGCCAAAGACTTCAGTGCTGTGGAGCTGTCCTATGCATTGCCGTATTTTGAGCAGTAGGCCTTCCTTCTACATCAAATGGTAGTAGCAGGCATATTTTGTCATCATTGATAGCGACAGGGCCGTGCCCTGTCGCTATCAATGATGACAAAATATGCCTCCATCAGTAAACTTAGCTATTCCACAATGTCAACATACTTAAACACACCACGTTGTACCCATTAAGACACAACTTTTCCATCAGGTTCATAAAAATTAAATTCAAAACTCTCTCCAGACACTGTCAAATATGCCTGCATTAGCAAAATCACCACACTTCAGGATAACAATTGCATATCATGTCACATAATCCTAACAAAACTGTTAGGGATGAGGACTTCTTTCTATTTTTCAGAGAAGCCACATTACCTACCTAAGATCTGTGAAATCATAAGGTTGAGGTCCAGGACAAGGGGATGAGACTGAACTTCAACAGTGCCACTGATGTCTGCACAACATTTTAAGTTTAAATTTTGGCTGCTAAAAGTGTTAATATGTACATTCTTTTACTTCTGATTACTCAAAGTTATACTATTTTCTTTTGTTTTGTGTGCAAATATTGGATCAAAAGCTCCAAATATTTATTTATGTGCAAATAATGTGTGCAAATACAACATAGTACAATTTAAAAAAATTTAAATGTGTGCAAATAAAACAAATATTTGTATGAAAATAATGGAGCTTAAACTCTGGGTTTCACACTCTCTCTAGGCTTTTTCATTTGTGGCTGGTTCTCTCACACTCAAGTCACACCACCAGTTCTGTCATTTTGCTGAGTATTAA
The DNA here is from genome assembly GCF_019054845.1 of Dipodomys spectabilis. Lineage (NCBI taxonomy): Eukaryota > Metazoa > Chordata > Mammalia > Rodentia > Heteromyidae > Dipodomys > Dipodomys spectabilis. The sequence continues at coordinate 3,492,836 of NW_024870758.1, read as the reverse complement.
GACAAGAATATCATGGTTTTTTTGTCTGCTTGGGGCTGGCTCTGAAAGAACTATGATTCTCAAATCTTAGCCTCCTGGTTAGAGTGAGCATATCTGTGGGCTAGTTTTATAACGGTGATGTGATTCTACTATATTACCCATCTTCTGTTATTATTAATTATCAAACAATTTTTTAAAAGCACTCCTCTCAATACACATTAAATGCTAGTTTAATTTAAACAAGATTTACTCTATTTCCCCATTCTATTCCCTAGAAATGGCCTCTAGATCTTAGAATCAGACAGCTTGGATTTGAGCTCTAGTTCCTTCAGGTTTTATCAGTGTGATCCTAGACACATAACTAAATATACCTTTATATCCTACAGAAAAGGAAAGGAAACTTTTGTTAGCTTCACAGAGGTGTTAACATCCAGATTGGCACCACAGTCTGCTTGAAGCAGAGCATAGTAGAAAGAAAGGCACAGATTGCAGTTGTGGATGAAGATGGCCTCTACTCTCCTGCCTGGAGCCATTTTGAGAAGCAGTGGGTATGTTCTCTCTATCAACATGTTTAAGAAGATGAAATTCACCTTCCCCACAGAAACACACTAAAATAACCCTAACTTTCCAACATATGTAAGGCAGATTGAATGTAAACCAACTACACCATTTAGTCTTAGGCTTTATGACTTTGAAAGTGAGCCCAGAACTGATGTTTGCTTGTGAGCAAGGCAGTAGTATCTCTTTTCCAAAGATGCCAAGATCATCAGCACAGAAGGTTTTCCATAAAGGGTCAATGGACCAACAGGTGAACAAAAGAAAATGATCTTTTGTCATCAGATAGGTTTGAACATAGTCATTTAGCTTTCCGCTCCTTCTCTTCAGTGATTTTTGAATGGATGGGTTTTAATAAGATGATTTCATAGAGAAAATATAAAATATTTCAATTACTTTATACACTTAGAATTTCAAAAAATATGAAACATTCTCGTGAAAGCATATTTAGGTACAGACAGCCTTTGAAATCCCCAAATGGCAACTATATGAATAATTTGGATCCAAAATGCAAAGTGAGATAAAAAAATTATGGGTTAGTATTAAAACCTTACAAGAAAAATTAATAAGCAAATAATATGAATGATTTTCCAAAGTCAGAGGCTAATTAAACATTCATGTTTATCTTAGACATTAAAAAGATCAAAATATTAACATATAAATGATGGTATTTGGAATTATCCTTCTTGTATGTGAAATTATCAACAGTGATTTCATATACCCATTATCCTTGACTTGAAGCATCCTTCTAATTCCATAAAGTTATTTTTAAGTTGCTAGAATACAATTTTTTCATAATTTCTACAAACAAGTAGCTAATATAAATTATACCGTTCATACCACCTTGTCAAAGTACATACATCCAAGAAAAGAGAATTAAGATATAATTTGTTAGTGCAAGTAGTATTTTAGCTAGATAATTCCAAATTTATCATCTGAAGAGATGAGGAAAACACCAGACACAGGGGGACCATCCTAATGTAGTCAGAATAATAGATATATACCACATGACCTGGCTCATGGTTGAGAAGAGGATTCTTGTCTATATATGTTTGTGGTGACCTTGAATTGTTATTTTCCTGATCTCATATCTAGTAGCTAGGATTACATGGCACTCAGGAAAGTTTTAACACCCTGGGTTTGAACTCAGAGCCTAGAGACTAGAAATTCTACCACTTGAGCCACAGCTCTACCTCTGGCTTTTTGGTAGATAATTAGAGATAAAGAGTCTCATAACTTTTCTGCCTGGCTGATTTTGAACGATGATCCTCATATCTTAACCTTCTGAGTAGGGAGGATTATCATGCACAACCCAGTTTAGGTTTTAACTTTTAATGCAAAACTTCATTTTTTTATGTTCAATCTTTAACATTTAAAAGTTTAACTTTAATTGTTAAAACTTAAATAGCCTATAGCCTCCTTTCTCTTTCCCACTTCTGTGCCCAAAGGTCTCCATCCCAAGTTGAATACATTAAGTTGCTGCTATTTGTGTTGCTATTTTGTCATGTGTTATGTGGGTCAAGTGTGTCCCCCAAAGGCTCATGTGTTGAAGATTTGGTTTTCAGTGAGATGGTAGTAGGAGGTAAGATCTCTGAGCAATGTAGCCTGTTGGAGGCTCTCTAGGGGAGCTGTTCTGCAAAAAGAGTAAGTTAGATGTGAAGGGATTCTTGTCCTCTTCTGAGAGTGAGTTTGTATGAGAGTAAAATGTGGCCAGGCACCAGTGGCTCATGCCTGTAATCCTAGCTACTCAGGAGGCTGAGATCTGAGGATCACAGTTCAAAGCCAGCTTGGGCAAGAAAGTTCACGAGACTCTTATCTCCAATTAACCAGCAGAAAACCAGTAGGGGAGCTGTAGCTCAAGTAGTAGAGCACTTGCCTTGAGCTGAAGAGCTGAAGGACAGTGCCCAGGCCCAGAGTTCAAGCCCAATGACCGACCAAATAAATAAATAAATAAAAAAGAGTAAAATGTGTCTCTTAATCACTCTGCATGACCTGTCTTCTCACACACCATTGCCATTCACTATTCTGTGACCCAAACAAGCAGGCCTTTCCAGAATCATGCTGTTTGGAATTTCAGCATTGAAAATGTAAATGAAATAAACACCATTCTTTTGCTGTGTGTGTATGTGTAAGAGAGAGACAGACAGACAGAGACAGAGACAGAGAGAGGAAGGAGACAGCTGAGAGGAAGAGGAGGCTGAGGCTGTAGCAGAGGAAGGAAAAAGAAAGAAAAGCAGAACAAGCAAAAGTATGATAACTGTGATTCTATCACCAGGTCAAGAAACATTTGGAAATATAAAAATAAAAATAAAGCCTCTTATTAGTTTAAAAAGTGAAAAAATAATTCCACTAATAAGATAATTAATAAATATATTATTTTAAAATGAAACACATGATATATATGTACATATATCTTTGTACATATATAGTGAATTAAAAAGCATAACTTCTATTTTTACAAGGACCCTCATTAGCCTAGTTATAAGAATCATATGTCTATTCACATTTATATCACTGTAATGTATATCAATATAAAAAATTCAGAGTTAAAATATTACTCATATACAATATTCAGTTTAGCAAGAGTGTGGTGTGCATATTTTTGCACAAAACTATGTTTATCATTCATATATATAACTTTGATTTAGGATTAAATGAACTCCCAAATAGAAAAATAAACATAGCAGAACCACATTAGAATTTCCAGTAGTAGGTATTTAAGATGCCATCTCTGGGGCTGGAAAGGTGGCTCAATGTAGAGTGCTTGCCTCGCAGCAATGAGGCCCTGGCTCGATTCCTCAACACCACACAAACAGAAAAAGCCAGAAATGATGCTGTGGCTCAAGTCGTGCCAGCCTCGAGCTGAAGTGCTGAGGGAAATGCCTAGGCCCAGAGGTCAAGCCCCATGACTGACCAAAAAAAAAAAAAACAAGAAAGAAAAAAGAAAAAGATGCCATCTCTGTCTATAAAATAGTTGCAATCACCTATGAAAAGAAGACTTAAACAAAAACAATGTTAATAGAAAGAATTATGCAGTAAGTATGCCAACCAACTAAAAAAAGACTTTAGAAATTCATGGCTACAAAATCTACTCCATCAGAAAACTAGATGTTTAATGGCTAGCAGAGAATTATAGTTATACTGTTTTCCCCAGAGAAGGAGGAGAGACTGGGAGTCAGTGAACAACTTTTGAGGAAAGTGTAAAGGAATTTATGAGAAGTACTATTGAACTTCTCAGTAAAATGAAAGATAAACAGATGAAGTTCAACCCCCCAACATGAGGATAGACCATGAATCTGGAAGAGAAGAGTAACTTTCAGCCCATTGCCTGGTATTACACTATGCAAATATTTAAAGGTTGCCTTGTTTCTGTGATTGACATCTCCTTTCAGTGATAGTTCCTACTTGGCTAAGTCCTTTGGGAAAAGAATTCACACACTATTATAATTTAATACTTGCAGAATAATGTTCTTCTGCAAGCACATACAGAGGTGGAAATATTTGAAAATCTTATTTAAGGAAAATTCTACTTGTGACAGGCATGTCTTTTATGTCTCTGAAAATTCTATTTAGAAAGGCACATTAGTTCTTTTATATATACTCAAATGGATAGCCACATTTTGGCAACACTAGTAGTGGCAAATATTTCCTTCACTCACAAATTGGTACTCATAAATTTGATAATGTACCCAAAAAGAAAGTAGAGTATTTCCCAGAAAATATGCAAATGCAATATTTACCATGTTGGTGAACTAAAAGTAGAAATAACAAAATACTAAATATACTGACATGTAATTAAATACTCTGTAGTCATTTGTATATGGCTATTAGGCAGAAAGCACAAGAAAACAAAGATTATCTTTCAAAGAAAGAGAATATAACACAGGTCCCTGGAACATTTGGTTATGAACTATATTTCATGAGAATTAGTGAAAATAGCTAAAAATTGCAGTATGCATGAGAACGTCTTTAAAATACTTATATTGCACATAAAAATCTCTGAGTCATTTGCTGTACTTTTTAACCATGGTAATTTGTTTTAAGTGTTTGCATATTTTAAATATAGAGAAGCACATTTTATATACTTTGGAGTACTGCTGATGTAGTAGGCAGTATATCACCAAACTACTGCTGCAGCAATTCTAAGGTCAAAGCTATTGCTTTTGGATTTGATACATTTTGTACATGATTTATGGATTAATTTTATGGAAAATATGTAAGCTATATGTCCCCCAAATCATTTTATGGAATTATAACAATAAAACATTATAGTTATAAGACACTTTCCATCTAAGTATACCAAAGCTCTTTCCCGGTGTTAGTTAACACCTCAGAAGCAGTGAACTATTAACTGAAATTCTTTTTTTAGGATACAGCAAACAATGGATTTTTTTCAATTCTGTCTGGGTTAAGAGCTGCTATAAATCATAAATAAATTTACTCATTCATTCTACCTATTATGAGCTCTAGAAAAGGTGCTGGGGACTAAGGATTGAATGGTACAAAAAACCCAGAAGCACTATACTTGGTATTTCTTTGGAAATTACTGTGGCAAGTATAAAATGCTTTTCTTCATGAAGAAATAAGGACTCAAATGGTTTTGCTTTCTTGCTACTATTTCCAACATATTTATAAGATGATTTTTTTGTTGCTTTGTATGTCCCTCCCCCACGGTATAACCCCTCTTTTCACTGTATTTGATATTGGTTTATTTTGTGGAGGGGAAGGGAAAACACAAATTGTTTAAATAGGGATACAGGTGGACCCATTGCAACAATGAGATGAGCAAGACATTATGTCGAAAAGCGAACTTTACAACTTTGGTGGGGGGTGGGTCGAGATATGGGAGGGGTTGGGAAAGGGAAACAAAGGAGGAGGCAACAATGCTTGATAAGAAATGTACTATTACCTTGCTCATGTAATTGTAACCCTTCTATACAGTATTTTCACAATTTAAAAAAGTGTAATATATATATATATATATATATATATACATAAATACATACATACATTACATATACACCTGCCAGATGTTGGTCAAATAGTTTCTAAGGAAAATCAGTCAAGTCAAAAATGCCTAAGGACAGAGATATGGTTAAATGACTGTTAAAAGAGAAATCTCTACAGAAAAAATAAGAAAAATAATGATAAGAAAATAAATATATATTTCTATAACAGACAAAGAGTAGAGTCCAAAGTTCATAGCATCAGAATCTGATAGTACAGGGCTCATATTTCCTTGAAGAGGTTGTCATAACTTGTCTACAAGCATGATCACCAAATGTTCATATGTTGGAAATAATCTGAGGCAGAGAGGATTCAGGGTGCGGGGAGGGAAAGTGGAAGAAAAATGAGAAAATGTTCAGTCCCCCCCTTGCCTGCACTCTCCGGGACAGAACTTTGCAGCTATCCTATTGGTTGTAGAGTCTGCCAATCTATGAAATTGGGATTATCTGTTGACTTATGTTGGTTAAAATAATGTACTTAGTGTGAGTCTCAATTCTGAGAAATGGCCTCATGATAGTTGTATATTTCTGCTCACTGTGGTAGAATTTTGCTACACATATGTACATTATTAGCCCTACCCTGCTAGAAGATTACATGCCACATGGAATAGATATGTGACATATTAAGTGAAGTAAGCCAGACAAAAAGAAACACAAATGATGGTTTCCATCATTTGTAATAATTAGTGAATGTCAAGATTAGTCCTAGCAGAAGATCACAATAGCTCAATAGCTATGTACATGTGAATATATGTATATATGTGTATATATATACATATATAATGATGCTAATCAAAATGAACTCTGATATGGAAAGAACAGGTTTTTTATGTACTGTGTGAAGTTTACCACTTTTTCCCTTTGGTTTATTCCCTGTTGTCACTGTTCTTGATTTTTGTACCTTGTGTCTTGTATATCCATTTATCTGATTTGGGAAAGGTAAGGGGAATGAAGAAATGATGAGACAAAGGACAAAGAGTGAAACAATGCAACAGCAATACTCAAAAGACATGATGTTGGAAATGAACTTTACAACTTGGGAGGGAGGGGAGTCAAAGAGGAGTGTAAGTGGGAAAAAACAAGGGAGTGGGTAACACTGTTCAACAACAAATATATTCATTACCTCCTCTGTACATCACTTTTACAATTAAATTAAATTAAATTTTTTTAAAAAGTTCATCAAATGTTCAGTCCTCCCCTTACCTGCACACTTAGGGACAGAACTTCGTAGCAATTCTATTAGTTGTGGACTCTGCCAATCTATGAAATTGGGATAACATGTTGAATTATGTTGGTCAAAATAATATACTTGAAGTGACTCTCAGATCTCAGAAATGGCCTCACAATTTCATTATATATATATGTATATATATATATATATATATATATATATATATATATATATATACATATATATCAAATTTTCTTGATTCATTCATCTGCTGAGGGGCATCTGTGTTGGTTCCATATCTTAGCTATGGTAAATAATGTTGCAATAAACATAGTCGTGCTGGTAGCTTTAGTATGGTCTTGTTTATGGTCATTTGGGTAAATGCCAAAAGAGGGATTGCTGGGTCATTGTTCCATACTGCTTTCCAGAGTGGTTGAACAAGTTTATACTCCCACCAATAATGCAGTAGGGTTCCTTTTGGGCCACATCCCTCCAGAATCTGTTGTTATTAGATTTTTTTTATTATAGCCATTCTAACTGGGGTGAGGTGAAATCTCAATGTTTGCGTTTCTTTTATGGCTAGAGAAGTTGAGCAATTCTTCATGTATCTATTGGCCATTTTTATTTCTCTTCAGAGAAGTTTTTCTTTAAGTCTTTAGCCCATTTATTTTTCAGCAGTTGTTTCTTTGAGGATTTGTTAATGGGAGATTTACTTTTTTTAGTTCTAAGCATATTTTAGATATAACACCCTATGCCTCCATCAGAAAGAATGAAATTGCCTTTCCTTATTTGAATTCCTTTTATGTTTGCATCTTGTCTTATTGCTGTAGCTAGGCATTCTAATGCTAACTTGAAGTGAAGAGAGTGGACATACTTCTCTTGTTCCTGCATTTAGAGGAAATAGCTTTAGTTTTTGACCATTAAGTATAATGCTGGCTGTAGGTTTGTCATATACAGCCTTTATTGTATTGAGGAATGTTCCATGGATTCCTGATTTTTCCAGAGACTTAATCATAAAGGGGTGTTGGATCTTGTCAAATGCTTTTTCTGCATCTGTTGAGATAACCATGTGGTTCTTATCCTTGCTCTTATTGATGTGATGAATTATATTAAATGATTTGCTTTTTTTTTTTTTTTTGTCAGTTGTGGGGCTTGAACACTAGGCCTTAGCACTGTCCCTCAGCTCTTCAGCTCAAGGCTAGCATTCTACCACTTGAGCTACAGCACCACTTCTAGTTTTCTGGTGATTTATTAGAGATAAGAGTTTCACGGACTTTCTTGCCCGTGCTGGCTTTGAACTGTAATCCTCAGATCTCAGCCTCCTGAGTTGCTAGGATTATAGGTGTGAGCCTCCGGCACCGGCTGATTTGCGTATATTGAACCAGCTTTGCATCCCTGAAATGAATCCTGTCTGATTGTGGTGTATGATTTTGTGGATGAATTGTTGAAATCAATTGGCCAAAATTTTGTTGAGAAGTTTTGCATCAATGTTCATCAAAGAAATAGGTCTATACTTCTCTTTCTTTATGAGTCCCTGCCTGGTTTTGGGATGTGGGTTATGATGGCTTCATAGAAAGAGTTCTTTAGTAAACTTTCTCTTTCAATTTCATTGAAGAGTTGGAAGAGTATTGGTATGAGCTCTGCTTTGAAGGCCTTGTAGAATTCCACTATAAATCCATCCAGTCCTGGGGTTTTCTTAGATGGGAAGTCTCTTATTGCTGTTTCTATTTCAATGCTTGATATGGGCCGGTTAAGTTAGTGTAACTCATCCTGGTTTAGTTTTGGCATGTCGATATTTGCTAGGAAATCATCCATTTCTTCCAGATTCTCAAACTTATTAGCGTAAAGGTTTGAGAAGTATTCCCTTATAATGTTCTGAATGTTGGTTGCTTCTGTGGTGATGTTTCCATTCTCAGCTCTGAGTTTGTTTATTTGGGTGTGTTCTCTTCTTTTTCTGATAAGATTTTCTAAGGGTCTGTCAATTTTGTTAATTTTCTTGAAGAACCATCTATTTGTTTTAGTGATTCTTTCTATGTTTTTTTGGATTCTAATTCATTTAATTCTGATTTAATTTTAATTATTCCTTTCTGTCTACTGGATTTGGGCTTAGCTTGCTGCTCTTTTTCAAGGAGGTTCAGATGTCTCAAGATAAGGACTCAAGTGGTTTTTCTTTCTTGCTATTGTTTCTAACATATTTGTAAGATGAATTTTTTGTTGCTTTGTATGTCCTTCCCCCATGGTATAACCCCTGTTTTCACAGTATTTGATGTATAATTTGGTATAATTTGGGGAGGGGAAGGGAAAAAACAAATTGTTTAGCTAGGGATACAGGTGGACCCATTACAACAATGTGATGTACAAGTCATTATGTCCAAAACGAACTTTACAACTTTGGGGGGGGGGAGGAGGGTTGGGGGGGTGGAGAGTGGATGGAATGGGAAGGGGAAACAAAGGAGGAGGCTACAATGCTTGATAAGAAATGTATTCATTATCTTGCCCATGTAATTGTAACCCCTCTGTACAGTATTTTCACAATAAAAAAAGAAATGTATTCATTACCTTACTCATGTAACTGTAACCTCCCTCTACAGTATTTTTACAATAAAAAAAGAAAAAAGAAAGAAATGGCCTCATGTTAATTGTATGTTTCTGCTCAATGTGGTAGAACCTTGCTATGGCCAAGTTCATTATTAGCCCTTGCTAAAGGACTAGATGCCACATGGAGTAGAGAAGTCATTCATAAGATATGACCCATCTTAGGAAATTCACATACTGGAAAACCTTCCAGCCCATAGAAGATGAGAGAATAAGTTTAGCCCAGATGAGCTTAGACCAAACAAGATCAGCAGATCATCACAATGACTCACAGATACATATACAATTATATATTTATTGATTAAGCCACTAACTCTTGGTGATTTATAACCAAATAATGACAATTGTGTATTGTAACTGATTTTCAGCAAATATTAGCTGCCTCACAAAACAGTGAACTTGAATAATAAAAAATTGAAATTCTTCCTACACTTCTTTAATAAGGCACAGAAGTACCAAGATATTTCAGGCAAATTTGCATTTGAAGTTACTACTAAATACATAAAACAAAAACATTGCAATCCTCTGAAAATTATACGTGCCTGGTAGAATTCATTCCCATTGCTGGTATATTATCTTAATTTTGCTGGACATGATCATCAGAATTATACAAATTATAAGTAAAAGGGTACTAGACATATTTTAGAGTACTTAATTCATTATAAATTATCTATTAGATAACTGTTGTACATTGAAAATATAATCCAATTATTCACATCTAACTTCTTAAGCAGTTTTTCAGAAACATATTGAAGGAGCATCTCAGTTCTATTATTCTCATACATGAGGCCACTCAGGACCTGTCTAGAAGAAGTTCTCTGATAAATTGTTGAGAAACTAATTTTACAGTGTCCTAACACATTGTGAAGTAGTTAAGAAACTTTCCTGTGAGAGTAAACTTAATTCTGGAGTATTGTGATGTCTGCCCTTTCCCTCACAGAAAGATCCATGAAAGACACAGAATATGATGGGTTACATCACCACCTGGAAGCCATTTACACCTTCATGGACTCAAAGAGCACTTCCTGAGTACCTATTATAGGCTTGGTCCAGTTTCTGCTCACCAGTATTTGCAGAGATGACTAAGATAAAGATTCTTGTCAATGAGAAACTGTTCCTTTTTACTAAAACCAGCAAGACAAAGTCAGAGATCGTCAGCCAAACCAGAGGCCTGATGACAAATATCAACACAGGATGACAAATATTAGTTTGATTTCATTACCACCTGTGATCTATAATCAGGTAGAGTGCTTAGTGAAGGAGGTTCTCAGACTCTATCCATGTTCATTGAAAAAATACAGATGTCCAATGATGTGATATATAGGTAAGGGAAAATGATGATTTGGAGTGGATAATTTTAAGGCAAATATAATCAATAAATGAATCCCTATTATCAGCTAGGTATTATGTTAGTCATGAAAAGCTGATGAACATCATTTCCATGTTCTTGCCCCGGTGGAGAGCAATCTAGAATACTCCGCTTAAAAAGTAATTGGGAACGACTTTTCTACGTTTGTGCCACTTGAAATTTCACTATCATTTCTGATGGTGTGGGTAGTAAGGGTATAAACATTAATTATTAAATATAAAAACAGTTATAGCAATGGAAGTTGAGTGTATATTGAGTATTAGATTCTTAAAATGATCACAAACCCTGGCCATCATCTTGGGAGCAGTAAGGGTGAAAGTAGTTTTCCTTAAAGATATTTAACTGTATTCAAAGTCACACAGCTTTTGAATTGCAAAGCCTGTATTTATACACATATGCTCTACTTAGAGCTAGATTTTACCTAGAAGACTATACTCTTCTGACCAATGTCTAACTGTACTGTGGATAAGCCTAATTAATATTTCATATCATGAACATGGGACCTCAAAGATGCTATTTTTATGCCATTTATGCATGTTTCCTAAATCTTTCAATGAACCTCTAAATTTTTTTCTGCACATATCTTTCATGCCCCTCTCCTACACATTTGTTATAATATCTACACAAAATAAACAATTTTTATATTTGTGTCTATACTATCTATCCTGCACTATTCATACCAACACTGACATATACCCACACAGATGCACAAATAAGCACACTAATTACACTAGAAAACCCTTAAGGACAAGAGCTATTTCTCATGCACCAAACAATTATTCAATGGGGTGTTGCAGTTTTATATAAAGCAGAAAAATATGACCAATGAAAGTTGATTAAGGCAACCTTACTATAACTACTCAGTTGGCTGATACACTCTTTTACTTAGCAGTACATTAATGCATTTCCAAAGCTATGTTCCATGGAACAATAGTCCAATCCAATACACTATATAAACAAGTTCATACACCAAATAACTTTGGGAACCATGAGAGAGTTGTATCCCATCTCTCTTACAAATTAACGTTACAGGTTAGCACACTGAGAAATCCTGTAATAAGGCCTGACCAGCCATATGGAGGACTGGCTGGTTCACAAAACACAATTGAGACATTAACTCTAGAAACAATAATCTAGAATGAACTTTTGAAGTTATCATGAGCAAGCAAAATTAATTTTTCCTTTTACCTTGTAGGCCATCTTCAGGAGATATAGATTTAGCAAAATTATGGCAAGTATTTCTATATAGTTCTAATGTATTTAAAAGAAAAAAGTGACTTATGAAATATGACAAATTTGAATGGATAGCAATGAGGTAAGGGTTGGAGTTATCCTTAAGAAATGTTTTTACCCATTAAAAATGCTTATGTAAACATTTGAAAATGTTTATCATTATAAGCACCCTAAATGAAATTGCTAAATTGTGTTATATCAATCATATAAAATTCACAGAGAACAACATGCATAAAATGATCTAGAGTTTAATAGTGTTCTCTTGTGCATGGGATATGGAAATTTTTATATATCTATATATTTTATACATATGTCCTAATTACTATAATAATAACACAAAAGTTCAGTTCTAGGTGTTAAAATTCAAAATAGTGTTGATATGACTAGCCCCTACCACTTCTCAGGTTAAACGTACATACAATTTGTGCTGGAAAACCAGCTAACATCACATAATTATTGTGGACACCCATCCCAAAACCATGTATAGCATGCCATACTCTCCCCTATCATGGCACTTATCACACTGAATTTGATCACTTACCTTATTATGCATCTTTCAAACTATAGTTTATTTCCTGGTTTAGTTCATCACTATAAAAATTCCATCTTATGTCTAACACAGTGACTAAAATATGGTAGTTGTTAGGTAAACATATACAAAATGATTTTATGTATAAATATAGTTGCATTTCTGAAATTGTTGCTTATAAATCAAAGATAATATAATACTTGTATTCTAGAGTAAGAATGACATTTCACCTCAAATAACATTTATTATTAAGGAACTGACTTTTTGATAATCTTGCCAAAAGGTTGTATTTCCTATGAAATCTTATCTACAGGAAATTTCCTTCACAACTAGGTTAAAGATAACATGGATTCCTATCATTTGTTACCTAATCTTATCAGCATGACTGCTTTAGCATTATAAGGAACAAATGTTTCTGATTGAGTCTCTCAATTTGCTTCAGGCCAGAATATAATACTGTATAAATTTAAAAGAGCAAATTTTTTGATATTAAAGTCCTTCTTAGGCCAAAATCCAACCTCTTTGATAGTGGAATTTGTTTAACTTCCAGAGGTGAAACCCCATTAAATTATTCTCAAAAATTCATAATATAGTGAATATTTATAGGAATATATACATCAAATTACAAGAAGATTTGCTAACATTCTGTCATGTTCACCATATATTTGTGATTATTCTAAACATTTAAATCTCACTTTTAAAAGTCAATAATATAATTTAATAAAAGTCAATAATATAATTTAATAAGTGATGATAATGATTAACTGATAGCGAAATTAAAATTTGTAAGGCTATTAAGGGCTAGAGTGAATTAATATTATTTTCACTCATTGTACAAGTATCAGTTAAGCTCCCAAACAAGGCCAATTCTAAACAAGAGTGACACATAGAGTTTTTGCCAAAGAGCTAGAATAACTCTCTGAGATAGGAAAAGTACTCCTTTTTTGAAAAGCTCACATTTAAGAAAGGAGCCTGGCAAAAAATATGGAATGAATACTTGGGGCAATAAATAGGTCAGACAGAAAGTTCTTAAGGTATAAATTAATTCTGCACTTTTAAAAAAGAATAAAAAAGCTAGTGTGAGGGAAGCAGGAGAGTGGAAAAAGGCAGAGCCAGCTGCCATTTGGGTCTTAGTGAGTTGATGAGAATATTTTAGCATTCACAAGAAACCTTCAGAAGTTTTGGAGCAACTGAGTGGCACACATGATCTACTTCATTCTTTAGGTTGCAGCACAGAGAATGATTAGGTAGGAAAAATGAAAAAATGAAATAAGACAGGAAGCCAAGTCAAGATTCAAGACATGAGATGATGGTGGATTAACTGAGAGGATAATGCTGGTGATGATTGTTTGCTGTCAGATTAAGGTAGATTTTAGATCTAAGCTGAAAGGATTTTCTTATGGATTGGATACTGGGGTGAAGAAAAATGGTGAAACTACTGATTCTTACATGTTTGATATGTATATCTGAATGGCTAGTTTTATAATTTCATTAGATGATAAAATCACACAGAAAAACTGTATATGTACTTATATTTAATCTGACATGTAATAGTAAATATTAATTCCATTACTGATAAATGTTTGTGGTCCCTGTTATAATGGGTAAATTTTGAAGTGGGCTAAGTGACTCAATAAATGTGTCATCTAGGCCTTCTTTATTCTAACCTTGAAATCAACTAAGAAACAAATCCAGGAATTAATCATAGATAAATCTAAGTAACACTCTAATAATCAGTATGGCTAATTTGATCATATGAATATCCCATCAACTAAGCAGCCATGCTAATACTAAGCACTACCTCTCACATTGCTACAGGAAGCTATGAAGGAGAGCATGGTAACCCTCCAGTGAGTTCAGAGCCTGTCCATATACAGTCTTTCTGAGCAAGGAAGCAAGAAGGCCTGAGCCACTCATGCCTAAAATCTATCTCAGATAAGCCACCAAACAGATAAACATTGCTCCATTCTCCTGAGAAGAGAACTATAACTACTGTAGTTTAGGCATAGAAAGCACCAAGTTAGTTCCAAGAATGGCACTATTGGGAAATAGTGGGAACTTTAAAAAGTGGGGCTTACTGGAAGGTCATGAAGACATTGCCTTCAAAGGAGATTATGTGATTTTAATTTCTTTTCCTTAGCTTCCAGCCATATTTTACCATCCTGCCACAGGCCCAAAGTAACATCATCAATTGAACATGGACTGAAATTTCCAACTGTGAGCCAAAATGATAAAGCAAAAGAGAAAGAGTTTTTCTCCTGCCACACATAAGAATGAAAGAGGATGAAGTCTGGAAAATGTTTATATAGGATGTAATGAAAAATCCAAGTGGGATTTTTCAGTGGGTAGGTATCATTTCAAACAACGAAAACTTGTGTGATAAGTTATCTTTTCTTTGGCATTATTTCTTTTAATTCATGAACAAATTAAAGGTGAAAAATAGTTGTTATTTTTAACCTTAATGCAGAGAGCAAATAAACAAGGAAACATCCAGCCAAAGGAATAGAATTAGCTTGCCCATTTGTTGGGTTTGAAGTTAAATCCTGTTTCCCTAATTCCCACTCTCATATTATATGGGTGGTTTATACCAAGATGAAAATATGTCACATGGAGACTGGAGGAAGATGGTGAAGGAGAAGCTGGAGGCTAAATGAGCTCTCACATGGAAAGCAGTTTTAGTGTTCCAGCGAACAGGCCTATGCTAGAGAATCACACCAAGTGTGCCATCACAGTACAGAGAGTTTGGCCAGAGGGAAAATCCAGGCAATGGGACAGATCTGAGCACTTGCTGGTAGCCGAGGCTGCTGCAGCCGCCATGCCAACAGAGAAAGTCTCAGACAAAGGTGCCAGGTGCAGCATATGAGCAAATTCTACTCACTGCCAGAAAGAACTGACAAGGAGCAGAAATCTTCATCCTGCTGATCACAGACGAGAGATGGCCCAGGAACCAAGAAATCTGGTGTGAGTAGAACCCTGACATTCTCACTCCTTCTCACGGATCCCTGGTGAGAAGGCAGGTCCTCCCACACCACCAGAGAAGATCTCCATCTTTGATCCTGACAAAGGCCAGGTCAGGCATTGGATGGAAACAATTGGGAACCATTAGCAGGGCACAGGAACCTGATCTGACCTGCCAGGCTCAGCTCCACCCAGGGGAAAGTCACCCCACCCAGGCAAAGAGAGCTCAAACCCCCGGAGGAGTGACTTTCTTCACTGGGTAAACAGAGCCAGAGGCAGCTTCTCCCCACTGCAGCCTAGACAAACAATTGAAACTTAGTAAACATAAACCCTGAAAATGGCTCCAGGCTGGGCTCTGTGAGTGTCTCAGGAGTTAGCCTCTCAGGGAAAAGCTACTGTTTGCTGAAAGACCTCAACCCTACTCAGAACCTAGCCTCATCACAGCATCTACAAATTAGAGGAAACAGCCATCTCCTTCTTTTGTGATACTCAAAGCAGATCTCCCTCCCACTGAACTAGCCTGGGAGGAGGATCACAAAATCCTGGGTAAGGCAGAGCTTTCTGCCTGCTCAAACAAACCTACTTAAGAAACCAATCAAGCCAAAGGAAAACCAAACACCACAAGCACACCAAAGACTCCACCAAGAGACTGGTTACAGACACAGGGGAGATACAAGATCTTCCTATCCCCTTCCCTCCCCCTCCACCCCCCGCAAAAAAAAAAAAAGAACTCTTTTCGTTCCCTATTTTTTATTATTTTTTTATTGTTTTCTATTTTTTCTTTCTTTCATAATTTTTATTTTTGGAGTGTGTATGTGTGTGTGTGTGTGTGCACACGTGTGTGTGTGTGTCTGTGTGTGTGTGTCTGGGTGTGTGCTTTTTTTAAAACTGTTTTGACCTTTTGGTCCTTTTTTTTCTTTTCTTTTCCCTTTCTTTTTTGCCTGACTTAATTGCTGTTCTGATCATCCCCAGATATATACCCATCATTGATTATTAGACTTTATCCCTCATTGTGCACATACTTAATCCAGAAAATTATTACTCAACTCACAACCTCTAAAGCTTAACTTCTTTAATAGTAGTATTATTTCTTTACACCTATATAACTTTCAAGTATTCCAATTTTAAGGATTTTTATTTTTTGTTTTTTCATTTTTCCTTTTTATCTTTCCCCTCCTCTCAACCTATCCTTTTCTTCTCTCAATATTATTTTTTATACTTACAAGACATCACACCATCCCATTATAATCCACATAGGATCAATTCAGACCAAGGAAAAGATCCTTAAAGCTGTCAAGGAGAAAAGATCATTCACCTATAAAGAGAAACCAATTAGAATAATCTCAGATTTCTCAGCAGAGACAATTAAAACAAGAAGACCCTGGAATGATGTATGTTACACTCTAAAGACAAACAACTATCAACCAAGAATATTGTACTCAGCTAAACTCTCCTTCATAACAGAAGGACAAATAAAAAACTTCCATAGCAAACAAAAACTGAAACAATGCATCACCAATGAGCCCTACAAAAGATACTTAAAGATGCCCTACACATGGAAAACCAACAAGACCACAATAGAGGTCAAGAAACTGCACCCAAACTAAGAATCCAAGAACCATAGGGAGAACCCAGCTATCTCAGCATCCAAGAAGGTGGATAACATGGCAGGAACTCCCAAACACTTCTCAGTCCTAACTCTCAACAATAATGAACTAAACTCTCCAATTAAGTGACATAGACTGTTGGATTAAAAAGCAAGATACTTCTATCTACTGCCTTAAGGAGTCACAGCTTGCCCATAAAAGCAAACATATTCTGAAAGTGAAAGGCTGGAATAAAATCTAGCAAGCAAACGGGCCCCCATAAATAGGTGGGAGTAGCAATCCTAATATCAGATAAAATAGACTTCAAATTAAAATTAGTGAGAAGAGATAAAGGAGGTTGCTACATACAAATTAAGGGATCTCTACTTCAGGAAGACATTACAATTCTAAATATCTATTCACCAAAAAACGGAACACCTAAATTCATCCAAGGAACACTACGTTCCCTCAAATCTCACATTACTCCAAAGCCATTAATTGTTAGGGACTTTAACATACCACTATCCCCAGTAGATAAATCAACTCGGCAAAAACTCAACAGAGAAACCGCAGATCTAAACAACTGCATAGATCAACTATATTTAACAGACATCTACCAAATATTTCACCTAGCAGCATCAGAATACATGCTCTTCTCAGCAGCACACAGAGAATTTTGCTAAATAGATCACATTTAAGGTCACCAAGCAAACTTGTCCAAATTCAGAAACATTGAAGTTATGCCCCGCATTCTCTCAGACCACAAGGGAATAAAATTAGAACTCAACACCAAAAGCCACCAAAGAAAGTCCTGTAGCACATGGAGGCTGAACAACACACTGCTGAATCATGAGTAGGTCATGTAAGAGATTAGAAAGGAAATCCAAATGTTCATTAACACACAAATTACTGGCTCCTCTGGGACAGAGCAAAGACAGTACTCAAAGACAAGTTTATAGCTCTGAGTTCCTACATCAAACAATTGGAGAGATCTGAAACCAACAGTTTAATGAGACATCTGAACCTCCTTGAAAAAGAGCAGCAAGATAAACCCCAATCCAGTAGACAGAAAGGAATGATTAAAATTAAATCAGAATTAAATGAATTAGAATCCAAAAAAACACAGAAAGAATCACTAAAACAAATAGTTGGTTCTTCAAGAAAATTAACAAAATTGACAGACCCTTAGAAAATCTTATCAGAAAAAGAAGAGAACACACCCAAATAAACAAGCTCAGAGCTGAAAATGGAAACATCACCACAAAAGCAACCAACATTCAGAACATTATAAGGGAATACTTCTCAAACCTTTATGCTAATAAGTTTGAGAATCTGGAAGAAATGGATGATTTCCTAGCAAATATCGACATGCCAAAACTAAACCAGGATGAGTTAAACTAACTTAACAGGCCCATATCAAGCGTTGAAATAGAAACAGCAATAAGAGACTTCCCATCTAAGAAAACCCCAGGACTGGATGGATTTACAGTGGAATTCTACAAGGCCTTCAAAGCAGAACTTACACTAATACTCCTTCAACTCTTCAAGGAAACTGAAAGAGAAAGTTTACTAAAGAACTCTTTCTATTAAGTCATCATAACCCTATTCCCAAAAGCAGGCAGGGACTCATCAAAGAAAGAGAACTATAGACCCATTTCTTTGATGAACATTGATGCAAAACTTCTCAACAAAATCTTGGCCCATCGACTTCAACAATTCATCACAAAATCATACACCACAATCAGACAGGATTCATTTCAGGGATGCAAAGCTGGTTCAATATATGCAAATCAATTAATATAATTCATCACATCAACAAGAGCAAGGATAAGAACCACACGGTTATCTCAATAGATGCAGAAAAAACATTTGACAAGATCCAACACCCCTTTATGATGAAGATTCTGAAAAAATCAGGAATCCATGGACCACTACTCAATACAATAAAGGCTGCATATGACAAACCTACAGCCAGCATTATACTTAATAGTGAAAAACTAAAGCTATTTCCATAAACTCAGGAATGAGACAAGGATGTCCACTCTCTCCACTTCTCTTCAAGTTAGCATTAGAATGACTAGCTACAGCAATAAAAGAAGATACAAACATAAAGGGAAAGATGAAATGATACTTGCATCTTTGAAGATTACATGATCTTTTTTTTATTGTGAAAATACTGTACAGAGGGGTTACAATTACATGGGCAAGATAATGAGTACATTTCTTATCAAGCATTGTAGCCTCCTCCTTTGTTTCCCTTTCCCATCCTCCCTCCACCCTCCCCAATCCTCCCTGCTACCCACCCCCCCACCAAAGTTGTAAAGTTTGTTTTCAACATAACGAGTTGTACATCTCATTGTTGCAATGGGTCCACTTGTATCCCTATGTAAACGATTTGTTTTTCCCCTTCCCCTCCACAAATTATACCAACATCAAATACAGTGAAAGCAGGGGTTATACTGTGGGGAAGGGACATACAAAGCAACAATGAAAGCATCTTATAAAAGTGTTAGAAGTAATCGCATGAAAACATGGGACCTATGTTTCTTTGGGCCTGGCTTACTTCACTTAATATAATTTTCTCCAAGTCTTTCCATTTCCTAACAAATGGGGCAATGTCATTCTTTCTGATGGAGACAGAATCCCATTATGTATATATACATTTTCTTGATCCATTCATCTACTGAGGGGCATCTGGGGGGCATCATGTTGATCTTGTATTTAAAGAATCCTATGGAACCAACCCAGATGCCCCTCAGTAGATGAATGGATCATGAAAATATGATATATATATATGCAATGGAATTTTATTCCTCCATCAGAAAGAATGACATTGCCCCATTTGTTAGGAAATGGAAAGACATGGAAACAATTATTTTAAGTGAAGTAAGCCAGGCCCAAGGAAACATAGGTCCCATGGTTTCCCTTATTTGCAATAACTAGTATATGCCTGAGACAAGCAGAAACAGTCAGATAAGATGATGTTAGGTGAAATAAACCGAAGATGAGGACTCAAATGGTTTTCCTTTCTTGCTATTATTTCTAACATATTTATAAGATATTTCTTTGTTGCTTTGTATGTCCCTCCCTCACGTTATAACCCCTGTTTTCACTGTATTTGATGTAGGTATAATTTGTGGAGGGGAAGGGAAAAAACAAATTGTTTAAATAGTGCTAGAGTTGGACCCACTGCAACAGTGAGATGTACAAGACATTATGTCAAAAAATGAACTTTATAAATTTGGCGTGGGGATAGGGGGGAAAGCGAGGGGGGGCAGGGGGAGATGGGAAGGGATGGGAAGGGGAAACAAAGGAGGCATCAACAATGCTTAGTAAGAAATGTACTCATTACCTTGCCCATGAAATTGTAACCCCTCTGTACAATATCTTCACAATAAAATAAAAAAAAATCATTTAAAAAATTAAAAAACAGAAAATAAATTTTCAAAAAGGAGGAGGCAATAATGCTAGGTATAAATGTACTCATTACCTTGCTCATATGATTGTAATCTCTCTGTACAGCATTTTCACAATAAAAAACTTATTAAAAAATCACACAGACTCCACTCCCAAATTTTCCAGCTGTTTTGAAACTTTGGCAAAGTAGCAGAGCATAAAATTAACCCTCAAAAATCAATGGTTTTTTTTGTATGCCAACAATGAGAAAGCGTGGCTGAAATCTGGAAATCAACTCCCTTCCTAATAGCCCCACAAAAAAATAAAATACCTAGGAATTAACTTAACCAAAGCAGTGAAGGACCTCTATGATGAAAACTTTCAAAACCTGAAAAAGGAAATCAAAACAATTGCCCCATTTGTTAGGAAATGGAAAGACTCGGAAAAAATTATATTAAGTGAAGTAAGCCAAGCCCAAAGAAACATAGGTCTCATGATTTCCCTTATTTGCAATATCTAGTATATGTATGAGTCAAGCAAAAAAGGTCAGACAAGATGATGTTAGGAAAATGAACCCTAAGATATGTATTTTAAATGTCTTTTTTTCTTTCATGCATTTGTTTCTAACCCAATTATAAGATTATTTCTTTGTTGCTTTGTATGTCCCTCCCCCACAATATAACCCCTGCTTTCACTGTATTTGATGTCAGCATAATTTGTGGAGGGGAAGGGGAAAAACAAGTCGCTTAAATAAGGATACAGGTGGACCTGTTGCAACAATGAGAAGTACAAGTTGTCATGTCGAAAACGAACTTTACAACTTGGGGGGGGGGATGAAGGGGAAGGGAGGATGGGAAGGGATGGGAAGGGTAAACAAAGGAGGAGGCTACAATGCTTGATAAGAAATGTACTCACTATCTTGCCCATGTAATTGTAACCCCTCTGTACAGTATTTTCACAATAAAAAAATAAAAATTAAAAAAAAACAATTTAGAAAGAGGAAAACCTCCCATGCTCCTAGATCAGAAGGATCAACATCGTGAAAATGGCAATATTCTCAAAGCTATCTACAAATTCAATGAGATACCTATCAATATGCCAACTACATTCTTCAAGGAAATAGAAGAGACAATCTAAAAATTCATATGGGACAAAAAAAGACCCTGAATACCAAAAACAATCCTTAACAGAAAGAACAGTGCTGGAGGAATATCAATACCAAATTTCAAACTCTACTACAAAGCCATAGCAATCAAAACAGCTTGGTACTTGCACAAGAACAAACCTCAGGACTAATGGAATAGAATAGAAAACACAGAAATGAACCCACAGACCTATAGCCACCCAATCTTTGATAAGGGCGCTAAAAAAATTGAATGGAAGAAAGACAGCATCTTCAGTAAATGGTGTTGGCAAAATTGGTTAATCACTTGTAGAAAACTAAAGCTAGATCCTTATATATCACCCTGTACCAGAATCAATTCCAAATGGATCAAAGACCTCGGAGTCAAAGCAAGACACCTTGCAAACATTACAGGAAGGAATAGGACAAACCCTAGGTCTCCTTGGCACAGGCCAAAATTTTCTTAATAGAGACCTAGAAACACAACAAATCAAAGAAAGGTTGGACAATTGGGATTGCATGAAATTGCAGAGCTTCTGAATGGCAAAGGACATAGCTAGCAAGATCAATAGAAAGCCCACAGATTGGAAAAGATCTTCACTAGCCATACAGTGGACAAGTGTCTCATATCTAAAATATACTTAGAACTCAAAAAATTAAATTCCCCAACATCAAATCCTCAAAGAAACAACTGCCCAATAAATAAGTGGGCTAAAGACTTACAGAGAAATTTCTCTGAAGAGGAAAGAAGGATGGCCAATAGACACATGCAGAAATGCTCAACCTCTCTAGCCATAAAAGAAATGCAAATCAAAACAATGCTGAGATACCACCTCACCTCAGTTAGAATGGCTATAATCAAGAACTCTAATAACAACAGATACTGGAAGAGACGTGGCCAGAAGGGAACCCTACTGCATTGTTGGTGGGAGTGTAAACTTGTTCAACCACTTTGGAAAGTAGTATGGAGGTTTTTCAAAAGACTCCACATAGAGCTCCCCTACGACCCAGCAATCCCCCTTTCGGGCATTTACCCAAATGATCACAAACAAGACCATACTAAAGCTACAAGCACAAGTATTAGGTTTCTTGCAGCATTATTTACCATAGCTACGGTATGGAACCAACCCAGATGCCCTTCAGTGGATGAATGGATCATGAAAATGTGGTATATATACACAATGGAATTCTATGCCTCCATCAGAAATAATGACACTGCCCATTTGTTAGGAAATGGAAAGACTTGGAAAAAATTATATTAAGTGAAAAAAGCACAGGCACACAGAAACATAGGTCCTATGGTTTCCCTTATTTGCAATACCTAGTATATATCTGAGACAAGCAGAAAAGTTCAGATAAGATGATATTAAGTGATATGAACCCTAAGAAAAGGGCACCAGTGTTTTGTTTTTTTTTTTCTTTCTTGCTATTGTTTCTAATATATTTATAAGGTACCACATGATTTTTTTGTTGCTTTGTATGTCCATTCTCCACGGTATAATCCCTGTTTTCACTGTATTTGATATTGGTGTAATTTGTGGAGCAGAAGGGAAAAAACAAATTGTTTAAATAGGGATACAGGTTGACCCATTGCAACAATGAAATATACAAGACTATATCGAAAACTGAACTTTGCAATTTAGGGAGGATGGTGAGGGGGCTACGGGGTGGGGGAGGAATGTAGTTGTGGAGATAGGAAGGAAAGGATGGGAGGGGAAAAGCAAAGGAGAAGGCAACAATGCTTGATAAGAAATGCTCTCATGACCTTTCTCATGTGATTGTAACCATCTGTACAGTATTTTTACAATAAAAACTTATTTAAAAAAAACGAACACAGAAAAGAAAAAAAAGAAAATATGTCACACTTCCTGCAACTACAAATTGTGAGCTAACATTCCATCACTGCCACCACAGCTTGTGAGCTCCTGATGATTTACTGACAGGCCTCAGAACTCCATCTGAGGATACTGGTCGACAAGGTTTTATCTTATTTTTTCTTGACTAATCATTTCCCTTGAGGGATTAAATAAAAAACTACTGGGGAAAAAAAGCCCACTCAGAGATAGATTTGCTGCTGAACAAAATGTTTCTGCTCTTTGGCACAAAGCTAGCTCCTCTTAGCAGGAAGTAAGAAGTTTTACTTTAATCTATTGCTAAGGAAATATTGTCCCCATATCCTCCCCGCATGCTTGTTTGGACTAGTTAGAGCTCAGGAAGCTTCACTACATAGGTTGCTTCTCTAGTGTAGTTGCATCTACTGCAAGTAACAGGCAATTACTAACTGTATCCCAGGGTCAGATCCCAGCAGACACCATTTCTTCTGCAATCCCAGCCCTAACTGGCATGTTCCAGACATACCACTGGACTACTGAGAAGATCCTTGCTTCCTTTTGTTGTCCTTACACATCTAGGAATGTATGTGCTTCCAGGAGATACTAATTTCTGGAAAGGTAAACCATTTCATTTGGCTTGACAGGTTTTTGGGTTTTTTTGTTTGTTTCTTATTGGGTCATTGGGCTTGAACTCCGGACCTGGGTGTTGTCCCTCAGGTCTTCAGCTCAAGGAAAGCACTCAACTACATGAGCCACAGCACCACTTCCGGTTTTCTAGTGGTTTATTGGAGATAAGAGTCTCATAGACTTTTCCTGCCCCGGCTGGCTTTGAACTGTGATCCTCAGATCTCAGCCTCTTGAGTACCTAGGATTACAGGCCTGAGCCACAGGGGCCCTGTGGCTTGACAGTTTTGTCTCTCCCTTTTAAATGCCTGAAGTATCTAACATGCTTTCTTCCTTGCTAATTGAAGCATATCTGATAAATCTGATAAAGTCGTATATTTTTGTGTTTGTTTAGAATCCTTGTTTATTTTTATATGTTTTTATTATAAAAATACTGTAGAGAGGGGTTACAGTTACATGAGTAAGATATTGAATTTTTTTCAATTTTTTTTTTCATTTTTTTCAAGCATTGCTGCCTTCTCCTTTGTTTCTCTCCTACCATCCCTTCCTTCCCCACCTCCCCAACTACTCCTACCCACCCCCACCCACTGCCGAAGCTGGTAAGTTAGTTTTCAACATAGTGTCTTGTACATCTCATTGTTACAATGGGTCCCTATTTAAGCATTTTTTCCCTTCCCCTCCCCAAATTAGAAAAAAATGTATATACAAAATGCAGGGCACCAGAATCAAATACAGTGAAAACAGGGGCTATACATATCAAAGAAACAAAAAAATCACATAGTACATTATAAATATGTTAAAAACAATAGCAAGAACAAAAAACCATGTGTGTCCCTATCTTGGGGTTCATTTTGCTTAAAATCATCTTATAAGGTCATATGTACATAGCTTTTTTATTATTGTGAAAATACTGTACATAGGAGTTACAATTACATGGTCAAGATAATGAGTACATTTCTTTTTTTATATGTAGATGGTTTGATTTAATCCTTTAGTGAAATCCTAATACCTATTTTTATTATTATTTTTATTATTTTTTATTGTGAAAATACTGTACAGAGGGGTTGCAATTACATGGGCAAGATAATGAGTACATTTCTTATCAAGCATTGTAGCCTCCTCCTTTGTTTCCCCTTCCCATCCCTTTCCATCCTCCCTCCCTCCCCCCCCCCACCGCATTCTCCTCCCCCCCATCAAAGCTGTAAAGTTTGTTTTTCGACATAACGTCTTATACATCTCATTGTTGCAATGGGTCCATCTGTATCCGTTTTAACGATTTGTACATAGCTTTTGACCTTTTCTGTTTGTCCTAAGTTTAGAATCCTTATACCAAGAATTAACGAATTATGGACATTAGGCCTAGTGCTTGTTTATTGTAAACCATTTAAAGGGAACACAGACATACTCATTCACTTAAGTGTTTTCTGTTATAATAGCAGAGTTTAATAATGCTAAAGATACTTTATGGCTCACAGTGGAAAATAATTTCTGTCTGGCTTTTGGCAGAATGCAGTTTGTAAATATTTTATTATACAAAGTAATGAGTTTTATTTTGACATTTAATACATATGTATCATATACTTTGATTATATTCACACCTTTATTAATCTTTCTTTATCTTCCCTTCCCTTCACATTTGTTGATTTCCTCTTCTCAAATAGTCCTTCTTCTACTTCGTGTTATTTTTTAAATATTTAGAGTCCACATATAAAGAAAACATGGGGCATTTGTCTTTTTGAGTTCAGCTTACTTTGCATAACAAGATGACTTCCAGGTCCATCTATTTCCCTGCAAATTTCATTCCTGTTTATGCTGGATAACACTTCATTGTGTATATATACACCATAATTTCTTTATCCATTCATCTGTTGTTCACCAGGGCTGATTCCCTAATTTGCCTATTAAGAGTAGTGCTGCAATAAACATGGATTTACAAGTATCTCATAGGAAGTTTAAATGGTCAATAAATATGTGTTCACCATCCTTAAGCCATCAAGAAAAAACAAATCAAAGCTATACTGAGATGTCATGTCAGAATAGCAGTCATCATGGAAACAAACAAGACTTGGCTTTGATGCAGAATGTGTTTGATGACTCCTGCACAAAATTAAGCAAGACCATCTAGTCATAAACCCAACCAATCTCTGTGATGATATGGTCTAGACAAAAAAAAATGTGCAACAAAATATACAGTGGCCTACCAACTACATTTGCATTTGTTTATTCATCATATCCCTCTAAAATAAAATAGTTGGGCTATTGAAAATAATGCTCTTATGAACATAGATGTATACTTACCTCCACTGCTCAAAGCATATGTTTTTGTATTAGTCCCATCCTGTTTTTGTTATGATAGCTTTCTATTATAATTCACAATTGTGTATTATGATTTTTCCTTAGGATTGTTGTGGCTAGTTTTTGTATTTCCATATGGATTTTAAGGTATGTTGCTGTTCAAATTATCATTGAAATAGTAATGGGATTTAGGATGACTCTACTTTGCTTTCAGTAATGTAACCATTTACACAATATTAATCATGCAAATCCACAAGCATAGGAGTTTTTTGCCCATTGATTTTATGCATTTTTAATTTTTAAAATAAAAATGATAGGAAAGTTTATGACTAAAGAAACATAGAAGAGAAATATACTATGTGGCATACGGTCTAGACAATATATAGGAGCACATATAGTTTCGGTGCTAAAGCTCTATTATGTACACCTACACGTTTGATTCCTATGCTAATTTTATAAAATTTGCCATATAAAAAGTAGATTAACACTACACAGCTATCAAAATGGATAAAAAATAATGACAATTCTAAATGCTGGAATAAATACAGAAAAACTGGCACACCCATACATTACTGGTGAGAATATAAATTGTACAGTCCCTCTGAAAAGTGTCTGGCATGTTCTTATAAAACTCAATGTACAATCACCATATGAGACAGTAATTGCACTCTTAGGTATATATGATAATTAAATAAAAACAGCTTACATAAAAATTATTCCCAAATGGCCATTATAGTTTAGTCTATTGTATACTCAAACTGAAAATAAGATTATATTCATCTTTCAGCAAATGAATGGTTAACAAATTACAGTATAGTCATACCACTGAAAATTAATCAGCAGTCAAAAAGACCCATCATTTATACATGTAGCAATATGGATAATTTTCAAATGTATTAATGAAAGAACCCAGATTCAACAATCTATTAAATGATCCCACATTTTAAATGTGACAAAATTTTAAAAGCATTTTAGTGACAAAATCATAGAAATGGTAGACAGATGAGTAATTGCCAGGTCAGGGATGAGGAAAGTTGAGTGGGGTGATAAAAGAACACTAGAGAGGATTTCTGAGTTAAGTCAATGCTTTGGATATAATCATAGAAAGCCAGTTTCCTACTGCATGGAATGTTCCCCAGTGGTTCACACATTAAAGATTTGGATACCAGTTGGAGTTGGTAGAAATTTTAAGGGGTGGGGTTTGATGGAAGATCTTCAAGTCATTGAAGGGGATTATGCAACCTTGTTCTCTTCATCTTTCTCTGTATCAGACATGGTACAGGCAGCTTCGCTCTAACATTTGCTTCCTGCCTGTCACCATGTGCTACTGTCCCTCAAGCCCAAAGCAATGGGGCCAATTAATAATCATGACCAGGAACTTTCCAAACTGTGAGGCTTTTGTCTTTGTACATTGGTTATCACAGACATTTACTATCATGACAGAAAGCTGACTAATGTCTTGCTTGTATACTACCTTCTGTTTTTCAAGATGTCAGCACTAAAGAAATTGGAGAAAGAATGCATGGGGCTTCTCTGTGTTGTTTCTTACAGCTGTATTGCAACCTACAAAATAGAAACATCTAATTTTTAAGAATTGGTTAGCTACCATTTTTCTGGTAATTAAAATTATTTAGTTAGAGTGTCAAATATCAGTTGTTAAAGTTAAAATAATTAAATTTGAACGATCTAGAACCAAACTCTTGAATTTCAACTACTCAAAATCAACTTATAGTAGTGGCTAGCTCTACTTATTCTTTCTAAGCCAGAATGACCAAAAATATATAGCTAAATTTGAGCCATCATACTGAAAGATAGTCACAGAAAATTACTTTCTGAAAGTATGCTTCCTCCAAAGAAGCAAACATTTCTACTCTAATAACATCATTATTCAAATTTTAAAAGATAATGAAGTCCAGAAAGGTCTTAAGAACTAGTCTTCTGTAACAATCTGTTTATAGAGATACATTGGTTTCTCTAGTAAGTTCCTCAGTCACCTCATATGAAACTGTACATTTCTTCCTTAAACTCTTTAAGAATACAAAACAACAAAAATGAATAAAATAATTGCAAGTGAAATATTTTGCACTACAAGCTTTTCCTACCAACTCCTATTTCTGCTGGAGCAGTAGAGATCAGTATGATAATGAGTCATGATGGCAATCATTCACCATGGGGAAAGCTGACACCCCATGCAGAAGGTCTTCTCTTTGACAAGCTGACAAATGAAACTGGAAGCGGACGCAGACAAGCCAGAGGCAAAGTGAAGGAGTGTTTGGGGCTCTTCTGAGCACCTAGCTGCTTGCCATGTAGAAGGGTCACTGAAAGCAGGTGGGGATTATTTGTTTTGGGAGCTCTGGAGAAGGATCTGCAGCGTCCAGAGGTTTCTGCTCTCTTCAGTGACCACTATGATGAGGTTCTCAATGAAATAATGGGACATCTTGGCACAGTATAAATTGCTGTGCTACTTATGTGATTTTCTACCGGTCCAACTAGAGTGAGGTATACTCCTTTTAAACAGAAATTGGATCCCGTGGGGAGAAAATAAACAGGAACAATTTTAAAAGAGATTATAGCAATTTAGCAAGTCTGGAAAAAAGTCTGCAGCCTTGCAGTCTAACATACATAGTCCTCTCTCATCTAGCCTGTCTCTTTGGGCTTTATGTGTCACTCAGGCTGGACTACTTGATGCCCTACTTGATGATATGGATTGCAGCTGCAGCTTTGCTTGTTCTATTCTATCTTACTCAAACACACAGGCTCCATTTTCTTCTATATGGGCCTGATGGCTCCTTTAAATCCAGCTAAAACAATACTATCTGGAAATTGAACACAACTGTAAATGATTTTGCCCTCTACTCTATCTCTGTACCTCATAATAAAAACAGCAATCACTGGGCAACCGAATATTTCTGTGTTTCATGTTTCAGTGACAATTTCATGACTCCCTAACTTAATCCTCACAAGTCTTATGCATAAATTATTACCCTATTAGTAGGCAGGTAACCTGAATATCAGAGCTATTGAATAGCTAGATGTAGGTCACATAGATGTTAATTATCAGAGCAAGTATTCAGCTATTTTTTCCTGTGTCAGAAACCTGTATTTTTAATCCCTTCAAATTCTTTTGACTGAAGAAATAATCATTTAATTGAGAATCTGGTAGGCAGTAGGCACTGAGCTGGCTCAAAGGACCCAAGAAACAAGAAATTAAGAGTTCTCACTATAAGACCGTACACATACATTAGGTAAAGAAACATACAAATTAAAATTCTACTTCACAGAGATGTGACATTTATGGTGGGTTTATGAGAACTGTGAAAACTTGCCAAGTAGACACAGGCATGATTTAGAAGTTTGGGAATATGAGATGTGTTTTAGACAGAGAAAATGTACTCAAAGGCTAAGAGTTACAAAAGTCTGCACAAGGTTCACAATTGTTCAGCTGCATGCCAATAACACTGCCAAGGACAGGTAAGGAGGGTTTCCTTTGTCACACAGAGAAGTTAGAAATTATTCTATGGATAACAGTTACAAAAGACTTTTTGAGCATACATCAGACCACATGGTACTTCTTTCATTTCCTCAAGTACATGTTGAGTAGCAAGCATTGTGTTGAAACTGGAGACAAGAGTTTTCAGTTGAATGATAGAAAGAATTGAACACAACAAAAATTGCAGAAAAATACAATAATGCCTTGCAGGAGGTTATAGAGCACAATGGGTGGAGAGGCCGTGGTAGGAATGGAGCCAGAAGTAGCAGGTATGTCTCCCTGGAGAAAGCACTAGAATGAGTAGGTACATTCCAACAGTGAAGAGAATATTTTTGAGGATTTTAAAAAATAAGTGAAATAGTAACTTAGTGAATGGGGATGGAAGTAAAGAAGAAACAGTGGGAAGGTGACTAAAATCTTTAGCACCTAAGTCAAAGACTATTCTAAGACAAAATCATTTGTAGAGGAAATAATCCTTGTTTTATTTCATATATGATAAAAGGGAGCTATCAATAATTCAAATATAGAGAGAGAACTGAATAGAGAGAAAACAATGAAGTAACAGCATGCCAGATAAGAATACTATTATGATTTTCTCATTTTAAAATATTAATGATTAAATTACTTTGCTAATAATGGTCCACAAAATGCCTTCTCACAAAACAGTATGTGTTCAGTGCATGAAAGTATTAAATCCTATTTTGTTTTCTTTCTGGATCCACAGGTGTTTTGCACTAGGAA
Organism: Dipodomys spectabilis; assembly: GCF_019054845.1. Taxonomy (NCBI): domain Eukaryota; kingdom Metazoa; phylum Chordata; class Mammalia; order Rodentia; family Heteromyidae; genus Dipodomys; species Dipodomys spectabilis. The sequence goes on along the minus strand of NW_024870758.1, from coordinate 3,462,354 downwards.
AAATGAATTCCCTGCAAATTTGTAACTGCCTATGCAAGTGCAAAACAATGTTCACTAGAGGCTATATTTCATTTGATGATAGCATCATGATTACAGTGGATATGTCCTCATAAATTCTTGTGTTTTTTCAGTATTTTTTATCTTTTTCAGCATTTTTAACAATTCAAAAATATATTTATATATATACACACATATTTCCATAGATTAAATTAGTATGCTATGAGTCCATCTATGCCTTTGCAAGTTTCTTTTGGTTCTTCCTAAACATCTTCTTTTCCTCAGTTTATTACCTTTAAGTAGTTGTACAAAGGCATTGACATTTGACAAAGCAGTTCATGAATACCACATATTTTGAACAATGTCACCCATTTCAACATTCTCACCCATCCTTACTATACCCACCTCTTCTCTCACTCTTCTTAGTTTCATAGGATACACATTAGATTATTGGCTGCATCTCCCCATCCTGTTATCTTCACTTATTTACCCCTTTTCCCTTGATCCCACTCCACCCCTTTTGAGTCCCTGCTTTCTGGTGTTTTATTTTGCTGAGCTTTGTCTTTGCCTTTCTAAAGAATTACCTTTGTAATCTCATTAGCACAATGAGCTCACTACTTTCAACCTTGTTCTTGCACCTATGAATGAAATTAGTAAGAAGTAAGTAAACATTGAACCCTTATGAACCAAATCAATAAGATATAGAAAAAATAACTCATAGTGGAGTGTATGAAGTACTTAGGGGGAGTCACCTAGTTTCAATATCTTAATTTTTTTCCCAATTTTAACATTTATCTGCAAATACTACTTTTTTTCTTTTTTTTGGGTCCGGTCGTGGGGCATGAACTCTGGGCCTGGGTGCTGTCCCTCAGCTCTTCAGCTCAAGGCCAGCGCTCTACCACTTGAGCCAGAGTGCCACTTCCGGCTTTTTTCTTTTTGCTTATGTGGTGCTGAGGAATCGAACCCAGGGCCTCAGGCATGCAAGGCAAGCACTCTACCACTGAGCCATCTTCCCAGCCCATGCAAATACTACGTTTAATTTGATAATATTTCAGCTTATAACAATGTCAAATTCATAAAAGTTTCTGTATATTTAAGGACAGAGTGGAGGCTTTAAAGAAGGGAGAATTGAAGATTCCATTTCAGCTTCAGCAATCTACATCTAAAGATGCTGAAAAAGGATCAGAGTTCCTGACTTACAAAAAGGAGGCATCTCCTTCATAGAAACCTGAAATAAAAATAAGACACAAAGCCTCTTTTCTTCAGCCTCACAGATACTAATAATTTCTCTCATCCTATCTTATACAACAGAGCCTTTGGGCACATAAGGGTTCAAGGATTAAGTTTGAATTCAATTGCTTAGAACTTAAAGAAAATGGATTTAAAGATTATTCTCTGATGAGATCTTTAAAAGTTAAAAATTGATTTTATGCAACTTTTAAAACCAAAATTGAAAAAGCCATGGAGCATCATACATGGTGAGACATTCAATGTTGCAGATGAGAGAAGGGCCCAACAATTCCAGAGGGACTAAAGAAGTCTGTTTGTGAAACAGACCTAGAGGGGTATCTTGTTAATCAAGAGTATAAGAATCAACAATCTATGCTTCAAACAGACCCTCAATTAAAATGACAACATTTTTTAATACATTTATATTTGGCATTAGTGATATGTCACTTTGTCAGTAATCAAATTACATTCATCCTCTATGATGCAATCTATATGTACATGTGTACCTTTTATGTGTGTATACAATATATTTTATGCATATGTATTTTACATATGTGTATGCAAAAATACAGATTTCTATAGCAACTTGTTTGATGGCAAAACTACTTCAGTAACTAAATACTAGGAAGATTCACACTTTGCCTGAATATTCCCAAATCACTAAAAATGATGACAGCATATTAGGGGTGATACCTAACATGAAGCATGCATGGACAGTGTTATGTTCGTTAAAATGCAAAGAAGCTATTTTAAAAAGTGGCACCAAGTCATTTAGGTAAAAAAAGTGTAAGCTTTCCCTATGGTTCAAAAGTATTTATGCTATGTAATTAAGACTGCTGAAATGAAATATCAGTTGTTCCTGTTTAGGAACTGTGGTCTAAATCCAAGCTATAGTAAGACATCAAGTTGCAATAATATATCTATATACCTCTTAAGACCCATCTAATATTTGCCTAAAATGTGTCCAGATTCAAGTACAGCCCTTTTTAAATGAAAAAAAAAAAACCTTGATAATAACCATGGGAATCCAACAGAATCAGAAAATTGTTGTGTCCTCCAGCCCTCCCTCCCTTCTTAGAGGCGCATGCTGTGCAGCAACCTGCAATGATATGTGCACTGGTGAGTGGATTTCAGTATCAGATGTCAATGACTCTCCCACTTAGCATTTGGTCCAAGCTGAAGCTTCTCATTAAATCTCTCAAATGTTCTCTAGATACTAGCCTTTTCTTCAAGATGTTAAACCTCTCATATATTATTCTTCTTTTAAGTTAAAAAAGAAAAACAGGGGTAACCATTCTGCAAAGAGTCAGGGACAAAATTAATTTCCATTATTGTTAGATTTGGAAATGCATAAGAGGGTCACCTACCAAATTATTTGCCCAACAAACCTCCATGAGTTTTGGAAGGGAATCAGCAGAAGTGAGCTTTGCAGGCTCTGAGTTCATGCCAGCTGGATTAGAATCCTCACATGGAAGCTTACAAAATGACTTAGCCCCTCAGAACCTCCATGTTCTCAGACATGCAATTGTTACCTTCATGAAAGTATTGTGAGGATAAAATGTGATTCCCATGCACAATTAGTACTCAACAAATACTAGTGTAGCAAAATATGAGCATTCGTGTGTGTGTGTGTGTGTGTGTGTGTGTGTGTATGCTAGTCCTGGAGCTGGAACGCAGGACCTATAATCTATTTCTAGCTAATGCTCTGTCACTTAAACTGTGGCTCTACTTCTGGTTTCTTGGTTGTTAATTGACTGTAAGAGTCTCACAGATTTCCTGTTGGGCTAGCTTCAGACCCCCATCCTCAGATCTCACCCTCCTGAATAGCTAGGACTACAGGCATGAGCCACTAGCGCCCATACTTCTAACTACTTTTGTAAGTTTAACTATTCTGTTTTTAACCACTTGCCATTGTACTCAGAAGAGGACACAGATATTTCCATTTCTCTTCCTCTCCTGGGAGGTTAGGTTCATAAAGCCCCAGCTTCTCTCAAGGAAAGAAGACATTGTTTCTGTGTTCAGGACATGGAGGTATACTTTCAAAGATGAGTGGGAAAGAGAGGTGGAATGAAAGACAGGGGTTAAAAAGAAACTCTTCAAAACAAGGAAAGACTTTGGCTCTAGAACAGTGAAGACTTGGCTGTCCACAGTGGCTGCACCCAGCTACAGTCCTTTCAAAGAATACAACATGCCTCTAAGGGCAGAAAAGTATATGGAGTTTCTTAAAATGTGAATATCACAGGACACCCCTCTTCCCAATGACTTCCAGTTTCATGCTGGTCTCTGAAGCAGCAGAAAACATCAGAGACAATGGATGCCTTAGCAGTACTCTCTAAGGCACATGAGAAGATCAGATGGGTTTGAGTATTGTGATACAACCTTAGGGAAGAAGGCCCTGGGCTATCCAAGGTGAATTTCCTATCAGTTCATCACAATAGTTCAGAATAAAAAATAATGTCAAATAACAACAAGAATCAGATATCTTGAATACCTGATGTTAAGTATGAGACCCATGTCTACAGTTGTTATTTACATTATTTTCGTTACTACATGCCACCATTTGTGGTAGGCTTTGGGCACACTACAGTAGACAAGAAGTAAGGTCACTGTCCATTGAGAGTCTATAGTTTAAGAAGGGAAACAGATAATCTCTGAATAAAGGAGATGAACAGGGCAACTCATTGTTGGATCATCTGGTCATCATGCAAATAAAGAACAGCCAACTTTCCTTTACCAGGGGAGCTAGAGAGAAACCAACTTTGAGCATTCTAGATTGAAGACTCCTAAGGAAGATAAGTATTTAAACTTCAATGGACTAATAAAAGTACTCCAGGGCTAAAAGGTAATTAAGAAGACTAAGCTTTGAATTGTTTTTTGAAAGCTATAAGTTCCTGAAGTTCACTCCTGAATTGCAGATTTAGAAAATGTCTTTGGCAATTGGGGAGGAAATGAGCCAATTCTAAGAATACATAACAGCCAAACCACCACCACCACTACCACCACCAGCAGCATAGCAGCACAGCAGCAGCAGCAGCAGCAGCAGCAGCAGCAGCACAGGGAAGGGGAACTACCACACAAGCACTTATCAAAAGATCACTTACAACACATTCACCGGTCAACATCATTTTGCACCAGTGTAAACTGTGCTATGGAGGAAACTACTACAGGAGAGGTTTCGGAAACAGGGATATTAAGCTGAGGACTTGAATCTTGACTCATTGTGTACTAGTTCTCCCACTCTAGATGCATTGCTGGACTTATTTGAACTTCACTTTTTTCATTAGAAACAGGAAATGTGACTTTGTTAAGCATTTTGGTGGCAAAAATCACAGTTAAGCACTCTGAAGAGATGACATAAATGTTTGGCAGGATGACATGGCATTGATGGCAGAACCCTCAGTTGGGCATCCCAGGATAAAAGGATCAAAGCAATCATCTTTCACTGGCTCTGCCTCTCTGCCTCTGCTTTATGTGTTCCTACAATCCGCTGCTTAGCAAGCGTGAATTTGATAGACTACAACGCCCCATAATTTGCACATGTATATTTTATTAGTTATTCACAGAGACTATCAATCTGAATTCCCAATCCTGTAAGATCACCTAATTGACCCATTTCTGCTCAGAAAAGACTGGACACATGCACCCAACCTGGCTCCTAGAACTCTGCTTGATGTAAACAGAGGATAGGGAATAAGGGATATATCTAAGAGAAGGGAATGTTGTTTGAGAAAATCCTTACAAAAAGTGACATGCAGAATTTGTTAAATGTAGAGTAGCTAGCACATATAGCTAGCACATAATATATTCAAAATGCAGTTGCTTTCTGTATTCTCAGATGAAATTCTGTAAATAATCATTTTATCCAGAGCTATTATGAGAGGCTAAAATGAATCTATGTAAGTAGATAGAGTTTTATGCAGGAATTCCTCACCATGCAAGCATTTCTTAGGTAATACTATACCCCAGGTAGTTTATATCCCATTGTTATATTTGCAAAGAATATAATTAGCTTTCCTGCTTAAAAGTGTTATTTTTGAGAGAACAAGAGCTAAAGCTATGTTTCAGAAATCCCTAAGCAATCTGTTAAATGTGCTAATGAGAGCAGGAGAATGGGAACCCTTCAGAGGTACAGTGAATATTCTGGGAGACCTGAGCTAACAGCATGGGGTGTTAGAAGGTTGTGGTTGTCCTCTACTTCCCAAATGTCATTAAAAGGACCTTGAGTTTGGTTTTCCAATAATTAATAATTACCTGAATGCTATGTGACTACTGAACACAACTAAACAACCAGATACATTCTGAATAAGAAGTTTGTGTTTGGACAGAGAAACAATTAAATGTTCAGAAGAAGTTTGTGTTTGGACAGAGAAACAATTAAATGTTCAGTCATTCCTATTAATCCATTAACCTTCCTTTCAAGAGTAAAATAAAGCCATAAGCTTCGAGAAAGATGCATGCTTATTTTCCCCGAATAGATACCTCATTCCCTTCAAAAGATAATCAAGTTCAGGGTCTTCAGTGGTTATGTAACCATATTTCTCACAATTAGCTAGTGGCTAGTCTTACTAAAGTGAAAGATCATATATTAAAGTGGATCATCCCAGTTTGTCAACTTACATTAGAAAATTCATAGTTCTATAAACTCAGTTTCACCAACATTAATTATTGTATTCATTATAGTATAATATTCTTTATAGTATTGCTTACATCGATAATGCACTGCCGATAAAAGTGCAATTTACCAAAATAATTAATCCTTATGAAGATTCTAGCATTTGTATTAGCTACCATTCTGATTGAGAATACAGCTCTTGACAAAAAAACACCAACTTTTGTTAAGCTTTCTAAGGCTACACTTTCAAACCATTATTTAATGAATATGTTTATTCCAAGAATTGTGAGGGCACTGGCATAATTAAGGCATTGTCTCTCATTTCCAAGAAAATGCAATGTAGGAGGTGTAAAGAGATGAAAATGTTTCAATAAACACCCCTGGTTTCAGCTAATGAATAAGCAAAAAGGAGTCACAATAGCAACTCAGATGTAGATGAGCTAGCGGATGTCCAGGGCTTACAAGAATCCTCGATAAGAAATATACTCATTACTTTACTCATGTAACTGTAACCCTTTTGTACAGATTCTTCACAATAAAATATATTAAAAATCTTGCAGTGGTAAAGTTCCAGCTAGATTTTCAAGGATAGGATTCAAATCATTGGAGGAGAGAAAGGTGCTTGTAATGATGTACAAGCAAACACAGGAGGGGCAAGCAAAGTACTTGCAGAAGACACTGTGCACAACAGCTGGCAGGACAGAAGGTCCCTATCAGGCAACAGCTTTCAGCCAGTGCAGTTTCTGCCCCCAAGGAGACATTTGGCAATGTCCCAGTATCTGGGGATAATTTTTTTTACTAAAACTGGGGAGAGAATATTGCTAGAATCTAGTAGGTATAGGTTAGAGATGCTATTAAACTTGTGACAATGAAGAGAACAATCTCCAACAACAAAGAATTATCCTACTCAAAGTGTTACAAGTGTTAATGTTGGGCCTATATAGCTTGGTAGTTATCAGAGGCAGGGAAAGTAGAAGAGCAGGCAGAATGGGAAAAGGTTTGTGGTTAAATACTGTTACAATTTGGAGCAAGATTCTGAGGTGTTGCTGTATAGCAGAATGACTATGGGTTAAAAGAATGTCTTGTACATTTCAAACACAGGAAGAACGAATTTCAAAGGTTTTATCATAAGAAATGACAAAAAATTTAAGGAAATATGTATGTTTCATTCAGTTCAGATATTATATAATATATATATGTCTTAAAACATCATGTTATTCATTAATATATACATTTGATATATTCTAAGTGCTATTTAAAGTACTGCTAGGATTACTTTCCTAAAACTACTCAGAGAGTTCAAAAAGAGGGGGAGGCATACTTTTTAAACAAATAACATATCAAACTCTCTTGGTAAATATCTTCATAGAGGGCCTCAAATCCAACTTGATGGAATTAAAGGCTTAATCTAGTGCACAATCTTCCCCCATAACCATGGTTTCATTTTCTGTGACTTCAGTTACATATCGTCAACTGTGGTTGGAATATGAATGGAAAATTCCAGAAATAAGCCATCCCTAAATGTTAAATGTGTATCATTGTAAGTAGTGTGATGCAGACTTAAACTGTTGCACTTTGGACATGAACAAATGAACCTTTACACTCATCATATCCACATATCCACTCAGCATATCCACACCATATATGCAACCCGCTAGTAGCTATCTGGGTGATCAGATTGAGTGAAGCAGCGTTGATGTTCAAGTTACACTGATACAAAAGCCTAATGTTACATCACAATGCCTGTATCATCCACCACAGTTCATTTTACATGGACACCAAGGTATCTCACAAGATCATAAGAACACAAAGGATGACTGCAATACAATAAGGTATATTTAGAGAAATCACACCCACTTACATTTATTACAATGCATCCCAATAATTGTTTTATGTTCATACTAGTTATGACTTTCAATGTCATACAGTACCTAATTTTAAAGTAAACATTTTCAGAAACATTTTCAAAAGGAAAGTTATAGAGGGAAAGTATAGTATACATGGAGTTCAGTACTATCCAGATTCCGGGATGAACTGAAGGTCTTAGAACACACCCTCCATTAATAAGCAGGGGGGAGTGACTGTAGAAATAGTCAAAACCCTTGATTTCAAGGCAATAAGCCCTGAGAATTCTTATACTCGGTCTCAAGGAGAAGTAGGTCAGACAGAACACAAATAGTTCAGCATCAGCATTAGGAAAATGAATCAAAGTACACATTCTACTAATGAAAGGCTAATAACATCACCTTGATGATAATGTTAATCATGATTATGATAAAATTATGATGTTAATTACTTCCTGAGAGGCCTTTCCTTGCCACTCTCCATCACTCTCATCCCACCTTTCTATAATCTTTTCATAGCACGTACTCACCTACATCTCCTTGAAAGTAAAGGGATGTCAACTCTTAGTGATTGGCTAGCCCACTTGAATGTAAACGCTTTGAGGGCAGAAATTTTGTGTATTCTGTTACCTGCTATATTTCTGGTTCCAGAGACTATCTCAAGTGAGCTTTGAAAAGCAGAAATTTACTAAATATCAAACAACTAAATGCCAGAAACACGTATATAGTGTACACTGTTGTAACACATTAATTTATTATATTTAGTTTATTAAAATAGTTAAAATACACAATAGTATTGTGGTAGGGGTTATGGTAAGAGAGAAATACAAATCTACTCCTTAAATACTTTATAGGCCAGCAATAGTGGAAAGTAGCAGGCAAATCGCAACCAAACATGATGTATGTTTTAATATAATATACTGGGAGTAAGATGGAAGAGCATAGCAGAGAAATGATATCAGTGTCTGGAAAGTACATATTACTGTTACTTTATCAGTGAAGAAATAGAGAGTCATAGATATGAGCAGAATTATTTCAAGTCATCTGGTTGCAAAAAGAGTCCTATAAAATACTAACTTCTCAGATAAGATCACAGTAGTATTACAGTTGGGAAGTTAAACACATAATTGAAGTAGGGACTATTTCTGTTCTATATGCGGACTTTGAGAGTCCCTATGCATAATCCTGTGTATATTTATAATATAATATACATTTTCTCAAATTGAAATGAGTAGAAAAGTGTGTATATCACTTCCAGTGATATTGGGGAAGGATGGAAGGGAAGGAGGACAGATGGAGAAGGAAAGTCCTCTGAATTACCCAGAATTGGATGGTTGAATTGGGTCTGAGAAATTGGTGCTGGCCTCCATCTTAAAAACAACTAAATAGCACTTTTCAAACACATTTGAATCCAGAACAAACTTCCCGATATTTGTAAGGTCTTAAATATAATATATACCTGATATGTAAGGTATTATTACCATTTCTAATTCTGTGGTTAAAATTATACGTATTTCCTGGAAGAAAAATATGCACCAGATGTTGGGCTGACTCTACAGGAGACACTTGGCAAAGTATGGCAGCATTTTTGATTCATATAAATGGCAGAAGGAAAATTTCTGGCATCAAGCAGAACTTTTTTGGCTGCTAAACATCCTACATTTCGTGTAATAGCTTCCCACCCCAAAGAATTATCCATTTCTACTTTCAAAAACAACAAGGGTGAAAATTTTTACTGTAAACGTAAAGATAAAAAAATTCTTCCAAGTCTGAAGGCAGGCAAATGGTGACAAACCTAACACAAGCTGCAAAGTGAGATGAATAAAGCCAGGGAAGTGGTATCTGTGTCTACATTTGGGGTAAAACTAGGGTTTTCCACCTCATTCACTGGTATCACCTATCAATCCCTCATCACAATTGATCTAGGTTTTACAAGTTGGTGCCAGATATCACATTGCTCCCAAAAGTTTGTACATTTTATCCCAATGTATTTTAGCTCACTCTATTCTTTTCTGTCTGTGGAATATGGAAAGTGGCCCATGTGGGATATTAAATTAGACTGTCAATACTTTTACAGCAACTATTATAAAACAGACCAAGCAGATGTTTGAAATAACAGAAATCACCCTGCACAGTTTGATATGTATGTGGAAGAAAGGACTTTGTTCAAAAGGAAGGAATGGAAATAAATCATTTATGATAACTTATATCTGCAGTGGTTAGTATCAAATAGAGTTCATAATCAAGCATTATTTCTTTCATAGACAAATATATTTTATTATGCTCACACAGTTATTTAAAACAAAAACGTTCCACAACTTATTATATTCATGGAAACCTGTGGATTTTTCTAAAATAAAGTTCTAGAGAATATATAAGACTATGTCTTTTTACAATGAATTAAAGCACACACTTACAAAACAGTATCTCACACACACACACACACACACACACACAGAAATCAGCCACTAATGAACTTTATAAATTTGACCTTACCCCACACACAGAAATCAGCCACTAATGAACTTTATAAATTTGACCTTATTCAAAAGATCATACTTCTACTATTTAATTTAAAAACTATATCAAGTACTTCAGGTTCATAATTAGGTCAAACAGTCAATTTTTCACCTGGCTACTGGGAATGTTTTCCAGGATTACATCTGAAGATACAACATATTCAGCACTGAGTGATTTGTCCTACAATTTCTTTATAGCGAAAGGTGATTGCTTTGTTGTTAGTTAAAATTTCAAAAAGTTAATTTATTCCCACATTTTCATTTTACTTTCTGCAAGAGGACATTCTCTCATTCAGACATATTTCTAGCCATTCCTCTCTCATTGCACCATTTAGTACCACATCATACATGTTCCATAATCCAGAAAGAGCTCCTGCTTCACAAATGGAAATTTTGACCACAGGTTATTTTCCTTATACAGTTCACTTTGGTTACAATTTCCAATTGTACAACACTTATTCACGTTTTTAACCAGTAGAAAATACATTGGATATGAAACCATTAAATGTTATCATCTTTTTCCTTTCTATATTTTTTATTGTAAAAATAGTGTACAGAGGGATTACAATTACAGGAGTAAGGTAATGAGTGCATTTCCTATCAAGCATTGTTACCTCCTCCTTTGTTATTCCCCTACCATCCCATCCCTCCCCACCTTCCCTACTCCTCCCTCCCCCCCCCGAAATTGTAAAGTTAATTTTCAACAGTGTCTTGTACATCTCATTGTTACAATGCATCATCTTGTATACTTATTTATACATTTGGTTATATCCCTTCCTCTCCCCAAATTATAAAAATGTATATACAAGATGCAGGACACTGGAATCAGATACAGTGAAAAAAGGAGTTATACCATGGGGTAAGAACATACAATAAAAACAAGAGGATCACATAGTGCATTATAACTACCTTAAAAACAATACCAAGAAAGAAAAAAACACTTCTGCCCCTGTCTTGGGGTTCACTTTGCTTAACGTCATCTTTTTTTTTTTTTTTTTTTTTTGATTCTGGTCATGGGCCTGAACTCTAGGCCTGAGCGTTGTCCCTCAGCTCTTCAGCTCAAAGCTAGCACTCTACCACTTGAGCCACAGCACCACTCCCGGCTTTTTTTTCTGCTTATGTGGTGCTGAGGAATCAAACACAGGGCCTCATGCATGCAAGGCAAGCTTTCTACCACTTAGCCACCTTTCCAGCCTTTAACATCATCTTTAATGGTCATATGTACATAGCTTTTGACCTTTTCTGCTTGTCCTAGATATGTACTAGTTATTGCAAATAAGGGAAACCATGGGATCTATGTTTCTTTTTTTTTTTTTAATTTTATTTTATTTTATTTGAGAACATACTGTACAGAGAGGTTACAATTACATGGGCAGGATAATGCATACATTTCTTACCAAGCATTGCAGCCTCCTCCTTTGTTTACCCTTCACCTCCCTTCCCAGAATCCCCCCTCCCCCCCACCCAATCATACCTCCCCCTGACCCCCCCCCCCACCGACATTGTAAAGCTGGTTTTGACATGACATTTTGTACTTCTCATTGTTGCAACAGGTCCACATGAATCCTTAAACGGCTTGTGTGTTCCCATCTCCTCCACATGTTATACTGACATCAAATATAGTGAAAGCGGGGGTTACACTGTGGGGGAGGGACATACAAAGCAACAAAGAAATAATCTTAAAAATACGTTAGAAACACATGCATGAAAGAAACAAAAAAATTAAAATACGTATTTAAGGGTTCGTTTACCTAACATCACATTATCTGACCTTTTCCGCTTGACTCATACTTAAACTAGATATTGCAAATAAGGGAAACCATGGGACCTATGTTTCTTTGGGCCTGGCTTACTTCACTTAACATAATTTTTTCCAAGCCTTTCCATTTCCTAACAAATGGGGAAATGTCATTCTTTCTGATGGAGGCAAAGAATTCCATTGTGTATATATACCACATTTTCTTGATTCATCTACTGAGGGGCATCTGGGTTGGTTCCATATCTTAGCTATGGTAAATAATGCTGCAATAAACATAGTTGTGCTGGTAGCTTTAGTGTGGTCTTTTTTGTAAACATTAGGGTAAATGCCCAGAAGTGGGATTGCTGAGTCATAGGGGAGTTTTCTGTGGAGTCTTTTGAGGAACCTCCATACTACTTTCCAAAGTGGTTGAACAAGTTTACATTCCCACCAACAATGAAGTAAGGTTCCTTTCTGTCCACATCCCCTCCAGCATCTGTTGTTGTTAGAGTTCTTGATTTTTGCCGTTCTAACTGGAGTGAGGTGATATCTCAATGTTGTTTTGATTTGCATTTCTTTTATGGCTAGGGATGTTGAACATTTCTTCATGTGTCTATTGGCCATCCTTCTTTCTTCTTCAGAAAAGCTTCTCTTTAAGTCTTTCGCCCACTTATTTATTGGGCAGTTGTTTCTTTGAGGATTTGTTGTTGGGGGGTTTAATTTTTTGAGTTCCAAGTATATTTTAGATATGAGACCCTTGTCCGTTGTAAGGCTAGTAAAGATCTTCACCCAATCAGTGGGCTTTCTATTGATCTTGCTAGCTATGTCATTTGCCCTGCAGAAGCTCTGCAACCTTATGCAATCCCATTTGTCCAACCTTTCTTTGATTTGTTGTGTTTCCGGGTCTCTATTCAGAAAATTTCGGCCTGAGCCAAGGAGACCTATTCCATCCTGTAATGTTTTCAGAGTGTCTGCTTTGAGTTCAAGGTCTTTGATCCATTTGGAGTTGATTCTGGTGCAGGGTGATATATAAGGATCTAGCTTTAGTTTTCTACATGTAGTTAACCAATTTTGCCAGCACCATTTATTGAAGAGGCTGTCTTTCTTCCATTCTATTGTTTTAGCTACCTTATCAAAGATTAGATGGCTATAGGTCTGTAGGTTCGTTTCTGGGTTTTCAATTCTATTCCATTGGTCCTGAGGTCTGTTCTTATGCCAATACCAAGCTGTTTTGATTACTATGGCTTTATAGTAGAGTTTGAAATTTGGTATTGATATTCCTCCAGCAGTGTTCTTTCCGTTGAGGAGCGTTTTAGCAATTTGGGGTCTTTTATTGTTCCATATGAATTTTTGGATTGGAATGAGGGTGGAATTTTGATAGGTATTGTATTGAATTTGTAGATAGCCTTGGGAAGTATTGCCATTTTCACGATGTTAATCTTTCCAATCCAGGAGCATGGGAGGTTTTGCCATTTTTTAAGTTCTGTGTTGATTTCCTTTTTCAAGATTTTAAAGTTTTCATCATAGAGGTACTTCACTTCTTTAGTTAAGTTAATTCCTAGGTATTTTATTTTTTGTGGGGCTATTACAAATGGAGTTGCTTTCCTAATTTCAGCCACACTTTTCTCATTGTTGGCATACAGAAAAGCCATTGATTTTGGGGGGTTAATTTTATAACCTGCTACTTTGCCAAAGTTTTGAGTAATTTGGGAGTGGAGTCTATGGGATTCTTTAAATACAAGATCATGTCATCTGCAAAGAGGGAGAGTTTTATTTCTTCTTTCCCTATTTGGATCCCCATTATGTCTGCATCTTGTCTTATTGCTGTAGCTAGGCATTCTAATACTAGATTGAAGAGAAGTGGAGAGAGTGGGCATCCTTGTCTTGTTCCTGAGTTAAGAGGAAATGGCTTTAGTTTTTCACCATTGAGTATAATGCTGGCTGTAGGTTTGTCATATACAGCCTTTATTGTATTGAGGAATGTTCCATGGATTCCTAATTTTTCCAAAACCTACATCATAAAGGGGTGTTGGATCTTGTCGAATGCTTTTTCTGCATCTATTGAGATAACCATATGGTTCTTATTCTTGCTCCTGTTGATGTGATGAATAATATTAATTGATTTGCTTATATTGAACCAGCTTTGCATCCCTGAAATGAATCCTGTTTGATCGTGGTGTATGATTTTTTGGATGAATTGTTGAAGTTGGTTGGCCAAAATTTTGTTGAGAAGTTTTACATCAATGTTCATCAAAGAAATGGGTCTCTAGTTCTCTTTCTTTGATGAGTCCCTGCCTGGTTTTGGGATGAGGGTTATGATGGCTTCATAGAATGTGTTCGGTAGTGAGCTTTCTCTTTCAATTTCATTGAAGAGTTGGAGGAGAATTGGTGTGAGCTCTGCTTTGAAGGCCTTGTAAAATTCCACTGTAAAACCATCTGGTCCTGGACTTTTCTTAGCTGGGAGGTCTCTTATTGCTGTTTCTATTTCAATGCTTGATATGGGCCTGTTAAGATAGTTTAACTCATCTTGGTGTAGTTTTGGCATGTCAATATTTGCTAGGAAGAGGTCCATTTCTGTCAAGTTCTCAAACTTATTAGCATAAAGTTTTGAGAAGTATTCCCTTATAATGTTCTGAATCTTGGTTGTTTCCGTGGTGATGTTTCCATTCTCATCTCTGAGTTTATTAATTTGGGTGTGTTCTCTTCTTTTTCTGATAAGATTTGCTAAGGGTCTGTCAATTTTGTTAAGTTTTTCGAAGAACCAACTCTTTGTTTTGTTGATTCTTTCTATAGTTTTTTTGGATTCTAATTCATTTAATTCTGATTTAATTTTGATTATTTCTTTCCATCTACTGGATTGGGGTTTATCTTGCTGCTCTTTTTCAAGGAGGTTTAGATGTGTCATTAAATTGTTAGTTTCAGATCTCTCCAATTTGTTGATGTAGGAGCTCAGAGCTATAAACTTGCCTCTGAGTACTGCCTTTGCTGTGTCCCAGAGGAGCTGGTATTTTGTGTGTTCATTTTTGTTGAATAGCATGAACATTTGAATTTCCTTTCTAATCTCTTCCATGACCCACTCATGATTCAGCAGTGTGTTGTTCAGCCTCCATGTGATACCGGACTTTCTTTGGTGGCTTTTGGTGTTGAGTTCTAATTTTATTCCCCTGTGGTCAGAGAGAATGCAAGGTATAACTTCAATGTTTCTGAATTTAGACACGTTTGCTTTGTGGCCTAAAATGTGGTCTATTTTAGAAAACGTTCCATGTGCTGCTGAGAAAAACATGTATTCTGATGCTGCTGGGTGAAATGTTCCGTAGATGTCTGTTAAGTCTAATTGATCTATGCAGCTGTTTAGATCTGCGGTTTCTCTGTTGAGTTTTTGCGGAGTTGATCTATCTAGTGGGGAGAGTGGTGTGTTAAAATCCCCAACAATTAATGTCTTTGGATCTATATGGGATTTGAGGGAAAGTAGTGTTTCTTTGATAAATTTGGGTGCTCCATTGTTTGGCGAATAGATATTTAGAATTGTAATATCCTCCTGAAGGAGAGATCCTTTAATTAGTATGTAGCGACCTTCTTTATCTCTTCTCACGAATTTTAATTTGAAGTCTATTTTATCTGATATTAAGATTGCAACTCCTGCCTGTTTATGGGGGCCGTTTGCTTGGTAGATTTTGTTCCACCCTTTAACATTGAAAATGTGTTTGTTTTTACGGGCAAGATGTGACTCCTGCAGGCAGCAGATAGAAGGGTCTTGTTTTTTAATCCAACTAGACAGTCTATGTCGCTTAATTGGAGAGTTCAGTCCGTTAACGTTAAGAGATAGGACTGAGAGGTATTTGGGAGTTCCTGCCATGTTATCCACCTTCTTGGGGGCTGCGAAAACTGGGTTCTTCCTATGGTTCTTGGATTCTCAGTTTGGCTGCAGTTTCTTGGCCTTTATTGCAGTCTTGTTGGTTTTCTATGTGTAGGACATCTTTAAGAATCTTTTGTAGGGCTGGTTTGGTGGAGATGTATTGTTTCAATTTTTCTTTGCTATGGAAGGTTTTTATTTGGCCTTCAGTTATGAAGGAGAGTTTAGCTGGGTTCAGTATTCTTGGTTGATAGTTGTTTGTTTTTAGGGCATGGCATACATCATTCCAGGCTCTTCTTGCTTTGATTGTCTCTGCTGAGAAATCTGAGGTGATTCTAATTGGTTTCCCTTTATAGGTGATTAACCTTTTCTCCTTGACAGCTTTAAGGATCTTTTCCTTGGTCTTAGTTGATCCTGTGTGGATTATAATGTGACGGTGGGATGTCCTATTCTGGTCTGTTCTATTTGGGGTTCTAAAGGCTTCCTGTATTTGAATAGGCCTATCTTTTTGCATGTTTGGGAAGTTCTCTGCTAGGATCCTGTTAAACAAATTTCCTAGACCATTAACTTCTGTTTCTAGGTGCTCCTCTACACCCATTATCCTTAGATTAGGCCTTCTGATGGTGTCTTCCAGGTGTTGGATAGATCTATCATACTTCTTGGACTTGTCTTGGATGGTTGTATGTTCTTTCTCTATAATATCTAGGCTGTCTTCAATCCCTGAGATTCGATCTTCTGCATGGTCTAACCTGCTGTCAAGACCCTCTACTTTGTTTTTTATCTCTTTTCCTTCTAGTTGGTCAGCTTTGATGGCTTCAAGTTCTTTGTTGAAGCTCTGTTTTAGGTCTTGTATGAATTTCTTTACTTCCTTAATTTGGTGTTCAGTGTTTGTCCTCAAATCACTTAGTTGATTGGTTATGGTTTCTTTGGACTCCCCTTCCTTCTGTTGGGTTCCATTCAGCATTCCCTTTGTGGTTTCCCTGACTTCCTTCAGCTCTTTGTTAATGGATTCCATGAATGCCTTTAGTGATCTTTGTGTGTTCTCTACCTGGTCTCTCAATTCCTGTATTACTCTTTGATTAGCTTCCTCCCGTTCGTGGGATTCCTGCAGTTCTCTTTGAGTGTTCTCAGCCTGCTCACGCCATTCCTCCCTTTCTCTTTGATTATTCTCAAGTTGTTCACACAAATCCTGTATCAGTTTTTGAGTAGCTTCCTCATGCTTATGATATTCCTGTATAAACTTCTGGGATGCCTCCTCTCTCTCCCTATCACGCTCATACAGAGTCCTTTGTACGTTGTCAAACTTCTCATTTATCATGTTTGCCAGCAGTGTTTGTAGAGCTATTTGGGAACTCTCCTCTGGTTTATTCATTATCTGTTCTAACCCCTGATTATCAAGATTGGGAGTTGAGATACCCGAATTTGCCATTTTTCTTGTGTTTTTCCAGCTTACGCTGCCCATTTGAGATGAAGATAGCACCAGTTTTGTTCTAGAACACTATCTTAAGGCAACCATCAACCAAAGTTTGCATTTGTACAGTCAATAGTCTACAGATACAATCTAGTTCAACAGATACATCTATTCAACATCAAACAACTATATGTTAATGGGCTTCGAACCGCAGAGAAGAATTTGGAAAACCAGAAATTATTAGGGTTAGGGAGAGATGTGGGTAAAAAATTGGAATAGATTGGTGTGGGGAGGCACAGGGAGAGTTAACTATGTCCTATTCACAATGCAGGAAATAGGTTGGGTAAGATGCAAGTAGAGAGAGAGAGAAAAAGAAGAAAGGGAAATGGGAATGAAAAGAGACAGAAAAAAATAGAAACGTAAAAATTAATGTTATTATAGAGATTAAAAGACCATCTATTTAGAGAGGAATGTGAATATATTGAGAGAAAGGGAGGGACATAGAGGAGATGTGAAAAACTTTAAAAAAATGCTTAAAATATTATGTAGGTATAAGGAGGTAGTACTGCTATTAAGGAATTTAAGTCTCAGAGGTTTTGAATTGAGTAATAAATTTGTGGATTAAGTGTGTACACAATGGGGGATAGGGTCTACTAGTTAACTACGGGTTTATCTGAGGATGTGCAGGACAAAAGTTAAGTCACATAAAGAAGAACAAAAGAGAAGAAAAGGTGGAAAGGATAGGAAAGGGAGAAGAAAAGATCAGAAGTTCAGTAGAGCTAGACAAAAAACAAAAAGATAATTAAGAAAGAAAGAAAAAGAGAAAGAAGACAAGAAAAGAAAGGAAAACGCACATTCACATATTCCTAAAATAAAAATTATAAGAGGAGAAAAAAAAGTTACTGGAAAAGAACTATTTTTTCAGAAGAGGCAAAAATTAAAGATTAATAAAAGTTTTAGAAAAGGAAAAAAAATTTTATATATATATATATAAGGTAACAAAAAAGAAAAGAAAAGAAAAGAAGAAGAGAAAAAAAAAAGTTCTTTGATTTTTTTTTTTTTTTTGGGAAGGGTGGGAAGAATCCTGTATCTCCCTTTTGTCTGTAACCAGCCTCTTGTTGGAGTCTCTGGTCAGCTTGAGGTCCTGTGGCTTGATTGGTTTCTTAAGTCAGTTTGTTGGAACAGGCAGAAAAATGCTCTGCTTTACCCAAGATTTTGAGATCCCCCTCCCAGGTTAGTTTACTGGGAAGGTGATCTGCTTTGAGAATCACAAAAGAGCGGGATGCAGTGATGAGGCTAGGTTCTGGGTAGAGTTGAGGCCTTTCAACAAACAGTAGCTTTTCCCTGGGGCTATTTTGTGAAAAAAACTCCCAGCACCCAGCCTGGAGCCATTCTCAGGGTTTCTGTTTTTCAATTGATTGTGGTGGCTGCTAGAGGGAGGGGCAGCCTCTGGCTCTGGTTACCCAGTGAGGAGAGCCACTCCAATGGCTGGCGCCTGAGCTGGGTGACTTTTCCCTGGATGGAACTGAGTCTGTGAGGTCACTTCGCCGTTAAGTTCTTGTGACCTGCTAAATGACTCATTTTATTCCAAGGGCTGAGCTGGAGCTAGCAGCTCCTCCAAGCTTTGTCGGTATCCAAGATGGAGATCACCGGTGCTGTGGGGGGAGGGGTGGCCTTCCCTCCTCTGCTCCCTGAGAAGGAGTGAGGACGTAGGGCTTCTACTCACGCCGAGTCTTGGATCCTGGGTCGTCTCTGGTCTGCAAACTGCAGGATGAAGATGTTCGCTCCTTGTCGGTTCTTGCTGGCGTTGAGTAGGATCCGCTCGTCTGCTGCGTCTGGCTCCTTCGTCCCGGAGTCTCTGTGTCTCAGGTATGACCCCGCGGTGGTGGTCGCCGCCACGATCCTGCCGCCGCAGCGGCAGCTGCTGGCAAGCACTCAGATGTGTCTCCTTGGCTTCCCCTCTCTTGATTAACTCTCTGTCCTGTAATGGCACACTTGGTGTGATTCTCTGGCTTAGGACTGTTCACTGGAACTGTAAAACTGCTTTCTATGCGAGAGCTTGTTCAGATTCCAGCTTCTCCTCCGCCATCTTCCCGGAACTCCCTCCGGGATCTATGTTTCTTTAGTACTGGCTTACTTCACTTAAGATAATTTTTTCCAAGTCTTTCCATTTCCTAGCAAATGGGCCAATGAAAGCATAGAAGGCATAGAATTCCATTTTGTGTGTGTGTGTGTGTGTGTGTGTGTGTGTGTGTGTGTTTGTGTGTTTCACATTTTCTTGATCCATTCATCTACTGAGAGGCATCTGGGTTGTTTCCATATCTTAGCTATGGTAAATAATGCTGCAATAAATATAGTTGTGCTGGTAGCTTTATTATGGTCTTGTTTATGGTCATTTGGGTAAATGGCCAAAAGAGGGATTGCTGCGTCAAAGGAGAGCTCTATGTGGAGTCTTTTGGGAACCTCCATACTGCTTTCAAAAATGGCTGAACAAATTTACACTCCCACCAACAATACAGTACGGTTCCCTTCTGTCCACATCTCCTCCAGCATCTGTTGTCATTAGAGTTCTTGATTATAGCCATTCTAACTGGGGTGAGGTGGAATCTCAATGTTGTCACTCTAGAGCTCCTTAGCACAGGCCAACATTTTCTTAATAGAAACTCAGAAACACATCAAATCAAGAAAAGATTGGACAAATGGGATTGCATGAAACTGTAGAGCTTCTGCATGGTAAAGGACATAGCTACCAAGATCAATAGAAAGCCTACAAATAGGGAGATCTTCACTAGCCATACAACAGACAAGGGTCTCATATCTAAAATATACTTAGAACTCAAAAAATTAAATCCCCCAACAACAAATCCTCAGAGAAACAAATGTCTGATTAATAAGTGGGCTAACAACCTAAAGAGAGACTTCTCTGAAGAGGAAAAAAGAATGGCCAATAGACACATGAAGAAATGCTCATCTTCTCTAGCCATAAAAGAAATGCAAGTCAAGATATTAAATGTTATCATCTAACTTCATGTAACATTGAATCTGATAACTGAGTCCTTTCAGTAGGTATCACTGAAGCAAAGCAAAGCAAAAGTGGTCTACATATCACTCAACATTTTATGATTGATACTTTTTTTTATAGATATTGAAATAGTTGATGATAATATCAATTGACCTGAAAGGAAAGTGATATTTAGGTTATTTATAATTTAATAAAAAGGCTTCTGGCCTCATTCATCATAGAATGTCCTTTGCCCAATGTTTTCCTTAAAAATACAATCTCTTTAGACTCAGTTGGTATATGATTCATTTCTGCGTGTCTATGAGCTAAATGATATGAGTATCTCCCTACAGTTCTTATTTCACTGTGTTTTGCCTTCATAATAGTTAATGATGCAAGTATAAGATTCAAGGTCTGAGCAGACCACAAACTTCATTTATTGCTCACTGATAGAAATTTTACAAGCAGTCTTCTATCAGCTTGTACTTCTTTCATGAGTTGTTTATTCTCCCTCTGGAAATATATTAAACTGGCACTTTTAATCATTTCCATACAGCTCTTGTCTTCATTTCTCCATTAGACAGTCATCTGTCTCTATTAGATGATAATGCTATTCAAATCCACAGGAAACCATTGATTGCTAAAATGCTTCATAGAGTAATTTAAACATTTCTGTGATAATTAGTGGATATTTTAGCCATCTAAATATCTGGTGTAATTTAAGCTGCTCACAAAAATCTATTCCTTATAATGACAAATGTCTGACTTAATATAGCTTCCTTCACTACTGTCCATTTTTATAACATGAATATTTACTACCTAGAACTGAGACAGCCTACACATTTACACTCAGGAATGCCTGTCTGCATGCAAATTTCTACTATTAGTCATAGGCAGTGATGTGACAGAGAAATTCCTGAGTTACTCTAATAGATTTAAAATAATACCTTCCAAAACTAGAGAACACTACACTAAGATTAATTTGCTTGTCATTTATACAGCTAGGAAGAAAATGCTTTAAACAGTACCAAAGTGAATAAAATTTACATTTTTGTCATGAAATAGAATCATCTTATATGTTTTTATATCCCAGGGTTTGAACCAACTTCACAAAATACAACATAACTATTTTAGAACAGTATAACTTACAGAGACTTGAAGAACAAAAAATATAAGATTTGCCCTTTAGTGTGTAGGAGTAACTTTCCATATGAAAGTCATGTGCTAAATGGAAAATGTTCAATAAATACACAGCATTCATTTAATTCAAATTTGTTAGGGTCAACTTGAGATATTTAATTATTTAGTTGTGTTTTGCTTATTTCTCAAAGAATTTGAGAGCAGTTGGCATGCTTTTCTCTTTCATTGATGTTGATATTGGAGGGTAGTGTGAACAGCAGAGAAAAGACTTGTCTTTTATAACCAAATAGTTTACACAAGGTACTCTTCAACCTCCTTTACACGAATTCTAGGCAGTGGCACAGCAAAACATATATCTTTGCCATAAACATTACACTTAAAATAATTACAATAGCTCAAATGGAACTTTTTGTTGCAAGAATTTTTGAACCAATTTTTACTTTTTTACTATACCAAGGAAGGAAAGTGAGTTTTTTAAAAAATTCAGTTTGGGTCTGTTAGAGCTTTCCTCTCAACAGTCTGAACCAATGAAGTGCCATCAGACCACAACAGTTTCACACTGGCAAAAAAAAAAGAGGATAAAACCATTACAAAAATTGTGCCTATAATAAACATATGTAGACAGTTTCTTGATATTATTTTCCAAATAATAATGCTAGTTTTATCCAACATTTACATTGTATTCGATTGTATAAAATTTGATTTAAAATTTATAAGTGGATATAGGTAGTTTATGTGCAAATGCTGGCCATTTTATATAAAAAAACTCAAGTATCTGTGGATTTTAGTAACTACAGGATTCTTAAACCCAACAAGCCCTGAATTCTGAGAGATGACTGTATTAATGATTAAGTGTAAAGCTGATGCACATACATGTGAATACACAAATACATACAAACATTCACATTCACATGGATTATTAAATTAGTTATTTTGTTATTTCAAAAATACCCATAAGAATGAAATTTAGTTATTGGTTTATTATCTTTAATTTAATTTTAAGGCACAAAGACAAATGGATTCTTTGTAGGTGAAATTTTAGTTAAAAATATGTGACACTGCTATTTGAAAAGAATTAAAGGAGAAAAAGCTTTTCCTCTTCTTCTTTGTACATTTCTTTCTTTTTTTTTTTTTTTTTTGGCGGTTGTGGGGCTTGAACTCCGGGCCTGGGTGCTGTCCCTCAGCTCTTCAGCTCAAGGCGAGCGCTCTACCACTTGAGCTACAGCGCCACTTCCTCCTCTTCTTCTTTGTATAATTGAAAAACCTGAAGTTTAGGTCATTTTTCTCTTCAATAGATACCAAATTAATTGGCTAACTTTAAATTTAGGAAACTTGGAATCTGCAGAAATAATTATGACGCAGAGTTGCCAACAATATAGGTACACAATTACCTCTGTTCACTTACCTCAATTTCTTCCTATAGTAATACAATACATGCACTATGGTACACTAGCATTGTAGAATCTCACAATTCCACTGATGTGCAATGTCACAAAGTGTCAGTCTTAAGAAGTAAATGATGGGCTGTTTCACTGATGGCAGAGCCGAGCTAAGGCCCTGGGGAGAGGAGGCAGCAGATGATATTTTCTGTTAGGTACCCTACATTTCTTTCCTTTGGGGAATTCGAATATAAAACATCTGACATGCTTTGGCATGTTTCAAGAACCTTTCAACTCCTCTATCTGACTTATTCATAAACATTTGGTAATTTGAGAGGAAAATTGTTAGTAAAATAACTTGCCTGAACACTGAAATTACATTTTCATATAAAAAGTCACAGACTTATTATTGAAGCTCTCTTTGCTTAAAAGTAAATATTGGCAGAAGAGGCCCTCTTCTGATACCTAAAAGATGGTCATATTTAATTAGGAGTGTCTGAAAAGTATCATTTTCTTAATTAAAGACACTATACTTGTTTTATAAATTATTTTACAAATTTAAGAGAAGTTATAAAATACTGTCATGCACAGGTACACGATTCGTTTCTATGATACGCAACTTGAAAATAAAATACTACTACAATGGTTTCACTGTTTACAGATATTTCAATTAGGTATGATCTAAAGAAGGATAAAAATATTTTAAAGTAAAAATACAAGTTAATTCATGAATATGTTTCAAATTATTACTAAATTTAACACAATGAGTACCAGAAAATGGACACTTGTGACTCCAGCGTATGATACTAGCTATAAAACAGAATTCTTGAGGATCGTAGTTTGAAACCAGTCTGGACTGAAAAGTTCTTGAGATTTCATCTCCATAATTACCAGCTAAAAGCAGATCTGGGGGCATGGTTCAAGTAACGAGTCAGCTAAGCAAACAAAGGAAACAAGTGCATAGCCCTGAGTTGAAAGTCCAGTATCATTTTTTAAAGAAAGAAAGAATGAGAAACTGGACATTGTTAAGTGTTGAGAAATCTTTAGTTAAATATCTGGATCAAAAAATGATCACAAAGCTGCCTGTTTCAACAGAATTTGACATGGATCAATTTTGTCATAACATTTCTCCAGATAGTAAGATGTTTATAGAGAAAACTAACTTTTTTCAAAATTTATTCTAGGACCATAATTTTCCAGAAAGATATTGCATCAGATAAATATTTTTTAGTATATTTTCCCATTTATTTGTCTTTCTTAAAAAACACATTTATGATAGCTTGTCACTGTGGCTCAGAAATATAATCAGTGCTTTTCAAAAGGCTGAGATGTGAGAACCTTAATCAAAACTGCTAAAAACTGTCCAAGTCCCTGAATTTAAGCCCCCCAAAATTCACAAAGGCAGCCCTTTGAAAGATTTAATGTGGACTCGACCAGAGAGAAATAACTAAGAGTAATTAGATGAGAAAGTAAATAGAGTGTTGGAGCAGTCAATATATAGAAATAAAACAATGGAAGAGAACAAAGAGTATGTAAATATTTTCAGAGAGTAAACAATGTATAGGAAAAGGAACAAAAATTGAAAAGCAATTATATGTCATTAATGTAGAAACTTCATTGATACAGAAGAGTAGTTGTGAAAAATGAGAGTAGAAAAAGTAGGTGAAACATAGATAAATGGTTAGATTTGAGTGATTTCTGACCTAGAGCCTTTAGCACTGTATCAAATGGAGCATTTCAAGGTCATTCATTCCGCCAAGAAATTCTGATTTCTGTGAGTGTTTCAGCGGTCACACTCAAAGTATCTTAAAGCAGGAATAGTGAAAAACAGCAAGTGGAATTGTTGGAGAATCCTGATGAAATTCTTACTCCCCACTGAGCCCCAAACCAATTAACTGACCTAAAACCAGACTATGCAGAGTACTGATATGATTATAACATGTGTTGAGCCCTTTCATGCACCAGGAGCCACACTGTGTTTTGAAGCCACTACTTCACTTAGTGCTTCCTAACAGAGTACAGAAACTGTGATGTATCCTATTTATCCTTTCTATATACATATCGAATTCATGCAACTAGTATTAAACAGCAAGGTGCTTAAGACAAATGTAAACTTTCATCAGTCATTGATATAGCAGGAATTACAGATAGAATAACTATCATCATCACCTCACAGAGGTACGTCCAAGTGAGTCCACAGCATTCACAGAGAGAGAGAGAGAGAGAGAGAGAGAGAGAGAGAGAGAGAGAGAGAGAGAGAGAGAGAGAGAGAGGGAGGGAGGGAGAGGGAGAGAGAGAGAGAGAAAGAGAAATGTAATGTACCACATGAAAAAGATTTCGTGAATATAAGTTAAATGAGGGGGTGTAATAGGACACATGCTCTTAAAACTTCAGCCTGTCATTTTTATTTCTATAATGAAAACTTAGTATTACTACCTGAAAGGTGTTGAGGAACCGCTGAGAATGCCTTAATTCTCATGAAGAATAAAACAAGGAAACATCATTCAACTTTATCATTAACTAGATGGCTGATCCTAGAACTATAGGAGGTACCCTTTCAAAATGCAATGGCTTATTGGTAACCAAAATAATAACCAAAATTATTAAAACAACAACATCTGCAAAGGTATGACTGGCAGTTTTCACTAATTAATGATCAAAAATGCATTTACTTCAGCACAATTTCACATTTTTATGTACAGGCTTATTTGATTGTAATTAGTATAGACTAGAGAACTTAATTAGTACTAATCATTCCTTAATGCAATCAGAATCCCTAAAGAACAATATAAACAGATTTTTATTGGTATTAGTGATGCAAACTTGTAAAATATAGAGCCAATTAACCCATAACAATGCTTCTAAGATACAAAATAAAAATAAATTATGAGTGCATTATCAAAGAGTTTGATGAGTACACTAGGAATACAATAACTGTGTTAATAATCAAACCCCACAAGATTAGTCTTCCTTCTTAAATGCTAAACATAGCCATGCAGTGACAATTATCTTGCATATTAAAGTATGTGATCTCTTTATGTGATTAAGCATAAAAAAAACTTTCTATGGTATGACACTGCAGGTTCTATAATGTCAAGACTGCTTCCCAGTTACATTCTGACTGGTTGGAAATCTACAATTCCTAGATCCCACCATAAAATTCAGTCTCAATGCTCTTAAATTTTGTAAAGTTAAGCAATCATTTCCCAACTTGGAAAAAAGTAGAAGACTTATTAGGCATATCTGATTTGCATGTTCAAAGCATAATAGCAGCTATACTCTCTCCTGTCATCATATCTGAACTCTAGGTTGGTTCCTTCAGCTTCATAAAATAATGTAACCTCAACAGAGAAAAATTACTAGCAAATATCTTCAGTTCGTTTTTCCAACTGCAATTTATGAAAAGATAATAAGCACAATTTGTCTTCACATAGACTTGTCTAATGAAATTTCTCTATTAGAACTAGAAACCACCATAACAGGTCTAGAAAATTGCACACAATTAGGTTTGGAGCCTTGAATGCTCTCCATCCACTCCCCAAAGGTGCCAAAACGAACAAGTTAGCAACACGAAGGATTCTCTGAACTGAGCTCTCGAGAAAAACTTGAAAAATACAAATTGGCTTACAACTTCCCCTAGTCCCAAATTACCTTCCAGCTGGGCTTTAGCCACACATTAAGAGAGAGGTGCAATATGTGACATGTGCAATCTAAGCAGTATGCTCATAGTTCTTGAATATTGTGAGATTCTCTTCCCAATGCTGAAGATTTGCAGCTTGCTAGAGAGCCAGATGCCAAATCCATATCCTTCGCAGCCCAGGGAACAGACTCAGATTTAAGGAGTTCACTATCCCAGATCTGCTGATGTGATTTTGCAGTATATCTAGGGTACAGTTCATATTGATGACCCAAAAGGAAAAATCAGACTCACTACTATGTTTGAAAAAAATGATTTTTGACTGAAGGTTATTAGTCTGTATGGTTTTATATCAACAAATTACCTTAACTTTCCTTTTTAAAGGCAACACAAAAGTGTACCAAGTTGTACCTTTTATCAAACATGAAGGAATTCATGACTAAGTAGAGGTAGCTAAAACAATTTTCCTGAAATTTCTATTGTGCTATTTTTTATTAGGTAAATAGTTTGCTGGCTTTAACTTCAGTTACCAAGTTATTAGTTATCTTCTTTGTTCTCAGAGAAGAAGTTACCAAGTTATTAGTTATCTCCTTTGTCCTCAGAGAAGAAGATAAGAACACATGATGTGGTTGCTGTCTTGATGGTCTTGATGGAGCTTATAATCGTACCAAGGAAACAGTATCTTCTCATCTATCTTTGGAGAATTGTGAAGGCAAAATACATATTCTTTACCTGAAGGTACCAGAAAAGAGATACTGATGGGAATGAAGAGACGAGTATTCTTAGCCTTTTATTATCTTTCCATTTATAGCATTAATTTTTGTCCTTTAAGGATAAGTTAGAGCCTTTTAGCATTCTGAATGTTTCTTCTTTTTCAAGAGTAGCAAATGTTTAAGTGGTAACAGTTAAATTAAGTAGGGTCTCTTTTGACTTTGTGTGGCTCTTTAGTCTCAGCTGGTCTAGTTCTGTCCTGAGTAACCTGCCCAGTTGGTTGCTAAGGTGCTTCTCAGAATTCTTGGCTTTTTAAATCTTACTTATTCTTCTATAACACCCTTCCTTTACATAAAACTTGCTATTTCAAGGAACCTTTGGAGACTAAGCCGTGCTTTCTTGTTGGAAAGTAGCTGAAGCTCAGCACCATGAAGCCTGTGTGCGTTCGAGACTTTGAGCTCAACTTCTTTCTATATCTTCCCACTTCAAATGACACAATGGAAGCTCTGAATCAGTCTCATGAGAGAAAGCAATGAGACTAACCAAGAGGTCATTACCTCTTGTCCTCTCCATGACTGAGCTTTTCTATTTTGTTGTGATGCAGGGAGGAAAATAGGATACAAACTGTCAGATGGATCTTGTCTGCCACCTCCATATCTTTCACTTCTACTTGTCTTCCCTCAGAGAAACCTAACAGATTGTCACATTCTTTACCTCCCATTAGTGGCATCTGCTTTCCATTTTCCAAAGCAGCTGAAGCTGAACACGGTGGATGAAGATATTTTTTAATGTGTTCTTTGTTTTCAAGATATTATTTCATTCAGTCTTATGACATGACATAGAAAAAAATCAAGTATATAAGGCTAGGTTCCAGAGGCTCACACCTGTAATCCTAGCTACTCAGGAGGATGAGATCTAAAGATCTCAGTTCAAAGCCAGGTAAGGCAGGAAACTCCATGAATTTCCAATTAACCAGCAAATAAGCCAGAAGTGCTCAAGTGGTAGCACATTAGCCTTGAGCAAAAAATTTCAGGGATAATGCCCAGTCCCTGAGTTCGTCAGGATCGGCATGTAATTACACACACAGGGAATGTCACTTGTATAAGATATTATATATTTTAATTCCCAATCAAAGACATCTCTCAATCATGCAGGATTCCTTACTTCTTTCTAATTTTAGAAAACAAAGGTCATTTTTGTTGCCCTTTCTTTTAGGTGAGGAGGATTTCAGCTAATAAAAAAAAAGAGAATAACATTTGTCCAACCTTTCTTTGACTTGTTGTGTTTCTGGGTCTCTATTAGAAAATTTCAGAAGTGGAATTAGAATGGCTATAATCAAGAACTCTAATAACAACAAATGCTGGAGGGGATGTGGAAAGAAGGGAACCCTACTGCATTGTTGATGGGAGTGTGAAATTGTTCAGCTACTTTGGAAAGCAGCTGAGGTTTTTGAGGTTTCTCAAAAATCTCCACATAGAGCTCCCCTATGACCCAGCAATCCCACTTTTGGGTATTTACCCAAATGATCACAAACAAGACTATACTAAAGTTACCAGCACAACTATGGTTATTGCAGCATTATTTACCATAGCTAAGATATGGAACCAACCCAGATGCCCCTCAGTAGGTAAATGGATCAAGAAAATGTGATATATATCTGTCTATCTATAGATAGATAGACAGATATATATACACACACAATGGAATTTATGCTTCCATCAGAAAGAATGACATAATCCCATTTGTTAGAAAAACGGAAAGAGTTGGAAAAAATATTAAGTGAAGTATGCCAGGCAAAAAAACATAGGTCCTATGGTTTCCCTTATTTGCAATAACTAGTGTATGTCTACGAGGAGCAGAAAAGGTCAGATAAGATGATGTTAAGCGAAATGAACCCCAAGAAAAGGACACAAGTGGTTTTTTACTTTCTTGCTATTGTTTGTAATGTATTTATAAGGTACCATGTGATTTTTTTTGTTGCTTTGTATGTCCCTCCCCCATGATATAACCCCTGTTCTGACTGTACTTGATATACACTTGGTATAATTTGGGGAGGGAAAGGGAAAAAACAGAATGTTTAAATAGGGATACAGGTAGACCCATTGAAAGAATGAGATATACAAGACGTTATGTTGAAAAACAAACTTTACAATTTAGGCGGCTGGGGTGGGAGCAGTGTAGTTGAGGAGACAGGAGGGGATGGTAGAGAAAAAAAAAAGGAGGAAGCAATAATGCTTGATAAGAAATGTACTCATAGCCGGGAGTTGGTGGCTCACGCCTGTAATCCTAGCTACTTAGGAGGCTGAGATCTGAGGATCGTGGTTCAAAGCCAGCCTGGGCAGGAGAGACCGTGAGACTCCTATCTCCAATAAACCACCAGAAAACCGGAAGTGGCACTGTAGCTCAAGTGGTAGAGCACTCGCCTTGAGCTGAAGAGCTGAGGCACAGTGCCCAGGCCCAGAGTTCAAGCCCCATGACCGACCAAAAAAGAAAAAAGAAAAAAAAAAAAGAAATGTACTCATTACCTTGATCTTGTAACTGTAACCCCTCTGTACTGTATTTTCACAATAAAAAACTTATTAAAAAAATTTCGGGCCTGTGCCAAGGAGCCTTAGGGTTTCTCCTATTTCTTCCTGCAATGTTTTCAGAGTGTCTGCTTTGACTCCGAGGTCTTTGATCCATCTGGAGTTGATTCTGGTGCAGGGTGATATATAAGGATCTAGCTTTAGTTTTCCACAAGTGAGTAACCTATTTTGCCAGCACCATTTACTGAAGAGGCTGTCTTTCTTCCATTCTATTTTTTTAGCTTCCTTATCAAAGATGAGGTGGCTATAGGTCTGTGGGTTCATTTCTGGATATTCAATTCTATTTCATTGGTCCTGAGTCTGTTCTTGAGCCAGTACCAAGCTTTTTTGATTACTATGGCTTTGTAGTAGAGTTTGAAATTTGGTATTGAGATTCTTCCAGCATTATTCTTTCTGTTGAGGATAGTTTTTGCTATTGGGGGTCTTTTATTGTTCCATATCAATGTTTGGAATGTTTCTTCTATTTCCTTGAAGAATGCAGTTGGAATATTGGTAAGTATCACATTGAATTTGTAGATAGCCTTGGGAAGTATAGCCATTTTCAAAGAAAGGTTGGACAAATGGGACTGCATGAAGCTGCAGAGCTTCTGCATGGCAAAGGACATAGCTAGCAAAATCAATAGAAAACACATGGATTGGGAGAAGATCTTCACTAGCCATACAATGGACAAGGGTCTCATATCTAAAATATACTTGGAACTCAAAAAATTAAATCCCCCAACAACAAATCCTCAAAGAAGCAACTGCCCAATAAATAAATGGACTAAAGACTTGAAGAGAAACTTCTCTGAAGGAGAAATAAGAATGGCCAATAGACACATGAAGAAATGTTCAACCTCTCTGGCCATAAAACAATGCAAATCAAAACAACATTGAAATTCTACCTCACCCCAGTTAGAATGGCTATAATTAAGAACTCAAATAACAACAAATGCTGGAGGGGATGTGGCCAGAAGGGAACCCTACTGCATTGTTGGTGGGAGTGTAAACTTGTTCAACCACTTTGGAAAGCAGTATGGAGGTTCCTCAAAAGACTCCACATAGAGCTCCCCTATGACCCAGCAATCCCACTTTTGGGCATTTACCCAAATGACCATAAACAAGACCATATTAAAGCTACCAGCACAACTATGTTTATTGCAGCATTATTTACCATAACTAATATATGGAAATATTCTCAGTTTAATACTGAGCACAGTCTTATTTTACTACTTAACATTACAATCATGATGAGACTAAGAATCATTTCATTGTGCTAGAAGATCTTGGATCCAAATATATATCAATTATGCTGTTAGACCTGTATGTGAACAAAAAATAACAGACATACAGTATTATATATTCTATTATAATATGTATGGGAAAAATAACATTCATCACTACTTAGATAACACACCCAATAAAGATAACTAATGCTTAAATTACTATTACTTATGAAGTTTAATTATGAGTGATTCAGTTCAATCTGACATTAGAGATAGAAATACTTCATTAAGAATATCAGACAACTGGGCTGGGAAGGTGGCTCAGTGGTAGAGAGCTTGCCTTGCATGCCTGAGGTCCTGGGTTTAATTCCTCAGCACCACATAAGCATAAAAAAGCTGAAAGTGGTGCTGTGGCTCAAGTGGTAGAGCGCCAGCCTTGAGCTGAAAAGCTGAGGGACAGCGCCTAGGCCCAGAGTTCAGGCTCCACGACTGGACCCCCCCAAAAAAACAATATTAGACAACTCAAATTTATTTACCTTGCAATATGTTGAAACATGTTTTAGCAAAGCATGTTCATTGCAAGGGTGACCAATGCATATTGACTGAATAATGATTAAATTATTTACTTCAATTGGTGTCTTCAGTGTGTCTCCAAATCACATACTAAAAGCACAGTCAGACTCATCTGTTCATAAATTTAAACAAGTGTCCATGTTTTTTCCAACTAGTTATTGAATTACAAAGTAACTTCTTTGGTGGGCTAGGTTTGTGCACTCAGATCAAGGAAAACAGAAATTACCACTGCACTATCTGTAGAGGTATTAACTCACATAGTTATTAATACCTAAGAATTTAGTGTAACTACAAATTACAGTATTATCTTTTTATATTGTGCTACTCAGAGATGTCAAATGAAAGTTGAAGCTAATTAATTAATTAATATGATATCCTCAAATCTTTAGAAGAAAAATGTAATTGAGCCAGATACTAGTGGCTTACCCCTGCAATCCTAGCTACTCAGGAGGCTGAGATCTGAGTATTTGGTTTAAAGCCAGCCCTGGCAGAAAGGTCTGAGACTCTTATTTCCAATTAACCAGCAAAAAGCTGGAAGTGAAAGTGTGTTCAACCGGTAGTACCTTAGGCCTTGATCATAAAAGCTCAGGGAAAGCTTTTTTAGTTCTGGTCCTGGGTCTTGAACTCAGGGTCTAGATGCTGTCCCTCAGTTTTGTTGCTCAAAGCTGAACTCTACTACTTGAGCCACAAGGTGTGAGCCACCAGCACCTGGCTGGAAATTTTAATACTCATTTCTTAGAAAAAATGTATATTCTGGGCTATAAGAGCAGAAATACAGCCTCTTTAGTAAATGGTGCTGGCAAAATTGGTTAACCACTTGTAGAAAACTAAAGCTAGATCATTATATATCATCATGCACCAGAATCAACTCCAAATGGATCAAAGACCTCAGAGTCAAAGCAGACCCTCTGAAAACACTACAGGAAGGAATAGGAGAAACCCAAGGTCTCCTCGCAACAGGCTGAAATTTTCTTAATAGACACCTAGAAACACAACAAATCAAAGAAAGGTTGCACAAATGGGATTTCATGAAATTGCAGAGCTTCTGCATGGCAAAGGACATAGCTAGCAAGATCGATAGAAAGCTCACGGATTGGGAGAAGATCTTCACTAGCCATACAATGGACAAGGGTCTCATATCTAAAATATGCTTAGAACTCAAAAAATTAAATCCCCCCACAACAAATCCTCAAAGAAACAACTGCCCAATAAATAAGTGGACTAAAGACTTAAAAAGAAATTTCTCTGAAGAAGAAAGAAGGATGGCCAATAGACACATGCAGAAATGCTCAACCTCTCTAGCCATAAAAGAAATGCAAATCAAAACAACATTAAGATACCTCCTCACCCCAGTTAGAATAGCTATAATCAAGAACTCTAATAACATCAGATACTGGAAGAGATGTGGCCAGAAGTGAACCCTACTGCATTGTTGGTGGGAGTGTAAACTTGTTCAACCACTTTGGAAAGCAGTATGGAGGTTCCTCAAAAGACTCCACACAGAGCTCCCCTATGACCCAGCAATCCCACTTTTGGGCATTTACCCAAATGATCACAAACAAGACCATACTAAAGCTACCATCACAACTATGTTTATTGCAGCATTATTTACCGTAGCTAAGATATGGAACCAACCCAGATGCCCCTCAGTAGATGAATGGATCAAGAAAATGTGGTATACATACACAACGGAATTCTATACCTCCATCAGAAAGAAATGACATTGCCCCCATTTGTTGGAAATGGAAAGACTTGGAAAAAATTATAGTAAGTGAAGTAAGCCAGACCCAAAGAAACATAGGTCCCATGATTTCCCTTATTTGCAATAACTGAGACAAGCAGAAAAGGTCAGATAAGTTGTTGTTAGGTCAAATGAACCCCAAGATAAGGATTCAAATGGTTTTTCTTTCTTGGGATTGTTTCTAACATATTTTATAAGATGATTTTTTTGTTGCTTTGTATGTCCCTCTCACATGGTATATTCCCTGCTTTCACTGTATTTGATGTTGATATAATTTGTGAAGGGGAAGGGAAAAAACAAATCATTTAAATAGGGATACAGGTGGGCCCATTGCAACAATGAGATGTACAAGTCGTTATGTCGAAAAACGAACTTTACAACTTTGGCTAGGGGCGGGTTGGGGGGGCAGGGGAGATAGGAAGGGATAGGAATGGGAAACAAAGGAGGAGGCAACAATGCTTGATAAGAAATGTACTCATTACCTTGCCCATGTAATTGTAACCCCTCTGTACAGTATTTTCACAATAAAAATGTATAAAAATATATTTTACTTTTTAAAAAAGAGCAATGCAATCTCCTTTTTAACCTTTTTGATATTGAATACATGCATAGATAGTATGATTTTCCTTCTCCAATATTGTTTACTTTATACCACACTAGATTATCCTGAGCATTGAATCACAAAAGTACCTTGGAATTCTCAGTATATGATTTCTCATATTCTAAGGCTACAAACCAAAGTTCCTAGAAACATCTCCATAGGTAAGTGACATTAGACAACTCAAGTTTATTTACCTTGCAATATGTTGACACATGTTTTAGCATAGCATGTTCATTGCAAGGGTAATCAATGAATGTTGACTGATAAATGATTAAATTATTTACTTCAAATTGTGTCCTCAGTGTGTCTCCAAATATCACATACTAAAAACATAGACTAATTTGTTCCAACATTGAAATGGTTAAAAATAACAGAATTTTATGGAAAATATTTATTATTCTCCCTACTCAGAAACTCAAAAATACACTTTCCTCATTGTTTTCCATGATACTTATGCATATACCTTAGATATACATGCAAAATACATATAAATGCAAGCATGTGTGTATAAATATTCTTCACAAGCATATCAGGGTCAGTCTTTCTCTCTCTCTCTCTCTCTTTCATAAAGCAGGCACACATAAACATATACATAATACACACACAGATATATATCCACATACATCCTGACCTTTGGCAAAGAAAGTCATTTGGTATTCATGGATGTCTACAGGTTAGTCCAAAGTCATATTACTTGGCCCCACATTGTGAAGTGTCCACCATAGGCTGACAACAAAGTATTTAACATACATGGGCTTTTAAGGATACTTGTCCAAACATTAAGAATATTTGTGAGTCAAAAATCTCCAGTCAAGTTTGGTTGGTATTTTCTCTAGTAAGCAGCAAAGTTTTCAAGCAATTATTTAAAATTTTACTTGAATAATTACGGGACAGAGTTTTAAATGCTCACAAATTTACTACTGAAACTTACGTCAATGTCAAATGCCTATTATGGGAGCTGGACTGATTCACACCCACTGGGCTAGTGTCATCCTAGGACAGGCTGTCTGGTGTGGATGAAGCAACACTTATTTACTATGTCAAAAGGCTCTATCATGCACTATTATATTAAAATCCTAAGGTGGTAGCTGGGTTATGCTCTTTAACTTGTTTTTTAGCTGGTCCTGAGCTTTGAATTCAGGGCCTAGGTGCTATCCCTGGGCTTTCCTTTTGAGGCTGCTGAAGAGATTGAATTTTGTGCATTCTGGACTATGCTTTAAGTTCATTTCATTTTTTAGAACTGTAGACTCCAGGGAGGGGGAAAGGAACATACTCTGTTGGCTGGCTTTTTATACTTCCTGAACATGTCATATTCATATGAAGGTACTACTTAGTGTGTGATGTTAGTGATGCCAGTGATACAGCATGTGATGATTTGTTCTCATATCTGTCTGAAATATCTAAGTACCCTCTTGGTTGAGGAGGCCTGTACTTACAGCTCCTGATTATTCATCATGTGCATGTCTCTAGTCTATGAATCATTCAGGTAGCTTTGTTTCTCTTCATTTTGCCTCTACCTGATTGCCTGAGTATGTCCTCCAATGCAAGATCATGAATAGAAAGATGTGAGAACCTAAGTCACTTGAGTAGATTATTGATGAGAGGCAAAGAGGAAACTAATGGCAAGAAATGGGTGCAAAGAGTTCAGGATTTAACTTTGTTCTCTCTGTTCCTCAATTCTTTAGATAATCTAAATTTGGACATAAAAGTAGTGACAGACACTGGCAATGACCCATTGATAGTCCTGGGACCCTTCCATAGATATTAGACTGATTGAGAGGTGCTAATAATTGACCCTTGGCTCTGTCATTGATGGAAAGGTGGGTTGCCAGGATGTGATATACTGGGACACAGGCTACAAATATCAAGGAGTTAACACTTCAGAGAAAGCACAGGTCTCTGCCAATGTCTTGATGCAAAATTTCTTCCTCCATATCCCCTTGATTATGTATTTCCTTGTCTCCTAGAATCTTCAGTTTTGATTTACCTTCAGGCAACACAATAATACTGTATTGCTGAGTTAATGCTTCCCTCCCTCAATTGGCTCATTCTCTTTCCTGAATCACTTCTCCACCTAATAGGTTTTCTCTGGACTTCCCAAGTAAACTCTCTGCTCAGTTTCATCTTTCAGACCTGTAGCCCCAGTTTGTATAAAAGATATATGTAATAATCTGAACATAGCCAGAGATAGCCAAGAAGCAAGGCACAATTAATTGGTTTCCACATTTTTTTCCCAGAACCCAAATATACTTTGAGGTAGAAACTTCTTAAGATCTGGGCCAGTCTGCCTTCAGTACACATTTTGCAGCAGAACCAATTTTATGCACCATACATTAGTCATTTAAGTAAGGTCTTGCTAACTTGAAGAAAAAGATCATTGTGAGGCAAAGATAGTTCAGCCAAGCCTTTTATCTTGCTTGATCTAAATGTCTCTTTATTGCTATATCAATCAACTAAATTATTTCTTCCAAGTCTGAAATAAAATTATACATTGGTGTATTGGGCAAGAGAGACAATGAGGATAACATTTTAATTTGTTTTCACAAATGTGACTTTGTAGCTTATGTGACTGCTGAAGGGGTCAGTAATCTTTATTAAGGCAAAATGACTAATGGAAAAGCCAGAAATCAACAAGATATCCTGTTATAGGACTGGAGAAGCTTCTGAAAATTGTGGAGACTGAATGGTTGCAGTTTGGCATTCAACACTTATGGACCTAAGTTACAAAGTACTCTTGACAAATTTAATTCAGCCTGGGGGCAGTGGTGGGAATATAAGAGAATCTGAAGAAAAGACATGAAGCAGGAAAAAAAACTAATGGGACAAAAGAATTTCCTATGAAGAAAGAATGCAAACAATAAGGCTGAGTAACATTCCCAATTAGAACTGCCTTATAATGAACATCAAGCAAAAGATATTACAACCAAAAGGATGCACTCTAGTCCACTCACCCATCTCTGCAGCTTAAATGTGAAAGAACGAAGCATCATTGGCAGGTGGCACATGCCTGTAATCCTAGCAACAATGGAGGCTAAGATCTAAGGATTGTGCGTTGAACAAGCCTGGCCAGTTACTTCTATTTATCACCAATTAACCTCCAAAAAGTCAAAAGTGGTACTGTGGCTCAAGTGGTAGAGCACTGTCCTTGAGCTTGGGTGGAAAAAAAGCCCAGGGATATCACCTAGGCCCTGAATTCAAAACATAACTTAATGAGCATCACCCATCTACCACTTTAGGGTTTTAATATTCTGCAGCAAAAGTGATAAATGTTTAGGATGACATTCCCCAGGAAGCAAGCATTATACTCATAACCTGACTTATGAAATTATAATACATTTGTGCAACTCATCAAAAATAACAATACAAATTTTTAAAAATATTACATGAAAGATAAAGAAAAGTGATACATGTTTTTTACAAGCCAAGAGAGAAAATGCCCCCTTGTCAGCTACACATTCAAGTATGTTGGTAATTTCTAACAACATCAAGCGACCAAAAGTCAGACTTACTTATGCATTTAGCTAATACATCCTTCTCCAGATCATGCTTGAATTTTATTTTTACTCTGATTATCATAAGAGCTTATTATCCACATGACCAAAGCACTTTTTATTTCCTTTCACAATAGCAGTTGTGTTAGATTCATCTCTAACTACAGGCTGAGCTATTTGTGATGTGGGATCTTGTCTTGCTTAATTTTGCATCATCAAAGCCCAGCACATAATTACAACTAAAAGAATTAATTGGATGAAAAATTTAAGTTATATACCCAGTACTTTCTCGGCAAAATGTATACTCTTTCCAGTGAATTGCAAATCTGTCCAGCTTCTTTGTATTAAATAGATGGTCATTTGTTTTTCTTTTTAGGTTTTAACTGTGCCAGAAGAAACAATGTGATTGTGACAGTATCCATGTCTTTCCCAGATATCTTTCTCCTGACTTATTTAAACCATCTCTACTATGCATTGTTTCACTCCTGAATGTTTTACATTAAAGGGGAATTTTAATTTCTGAAAATGCTCAGTACACACACACACACACACACACACACACACACACACACACACACACACGCCATTGACTAAGCACCATAACAATCCTTCATTACTACTTCTGTCTCAAATAAAGTACTAGAGAAAAGGAAAAAAAACACACTGCATATATTTCCCTGGCTCCTTCATTTAGCATATCTAATGCAGGAAGCAGTCGCAAACTTGTCCACTGTTGCAGCAAATGTCTTATGAAATAAGGCCAATCCCCCCGATGTTTTGCAAAGGACCTCCATCATGCGTAATTAGTGTCAATGACAGTGACTTTCACCCCATATTCCGGCACAGCCCATCTGCTGACTGTCCTGTAATGCCCTCAGACAGTCCCAGGTTCATCTGCCCCCTGCCTGGCATATCCCCCCCTACAGTTCTGTCCATCTGCTGTCTACATTGCTCTGACCTTTTAAAGTCCTGTCAATTTCCAGACTTTCTTAGGTCTTTTTGATCACCTTGGGCTGACACAGTAATCTACTCTACCGCCTTGTCCAAATATCTCAGGCTCCTCTGCTCAATGGTCAATCTATCTCCCTCCACATTAGAGAAGATAACAAGCATTTTATAAGAATATAAAGTAGGCAGACCATTCATGGAAAAATAACTGAAGAGAAACCTGAGTTTTGCATTCTACTATTGGCTTAGCTATTAGCTATATGTATCAACTCAGAAATGTCACTGACTTTCCTCTGACTCAAGCACCACAATTCTAAAGTAAAAGGATTGCACTATATTAATGCTAAGAACATTTGTGATATTAAAGTCATCATCATTTTAGTTTAGCTTAATTAGCAAGGATATTAAACAAAAAAAAAAAAGAAAGCAGAATACAAGTCAGTAACATGAGAGAAGCACACAAATGGAGAAAAAACATTATGTTAAGTACTTAAGTAATGAGAGGGTAATGATGATTCAATTACAGTATAGGTATGTATGGAAATGTCGTGATGAAACTTCTTACTATGTGCAACTTAATATATTGCTAACAAAGTTGAACAAATAAATATGCAAATAAGCAAATAGGAATTTACACATGTGAAACAACAGAATGCACTAAGATCCCTTGCATGAGCAACTGGCATTTTCACCTCCAAATGGACGTGTCGGCTTCCTCATCTGATGCCTAGACAGTACACCAACCCCTTAGACTCATCTGGATTAAATATAAATGAAATACTATCACCATTCTTCTCCTCTGTGGCTTAGGATAGATTCTAGTCCAAGCTTTTTGACTTCATCTGGAATTGCTTTCTTCCATACTGAGTTGCAACCACATTCCCCTTTCTTTTGTCTTTCAAATATACCAAGCATATGGCCATCTACTTCAGCCTTGGCACCTGATGTACTTACCACTCAGAAATACCAGTCTAGCCAGTCTTCATAAGGCTAGTGTCCATATATAGTCATTATCAGGGGAAATGACTCTCTCCTTAGGAGGCTTTCTCAATCATTCATCTGTATCATCCCCACCATTCATTCTTACCCCAACCCTACTTTAATTTCTTTGTATCACTTAATTCTGTCTGAATATACTCTATATGTTGGCTTGTTACTTCTTTCTCCTTACCGGAATATTATCTATAAGGAAACAGGGCCATTGGGTTTTTTTTCTATTCATGCTTATATCCCTATCACGTAGATAATGCTTACATGATAAATTCTTGTTCAGTGGATAAATGAAAGAAAGAAAAATAACTAGAAAGTAAAGCCTTCTTAGACATTAAAGGATACATGTGATCTTGAATCAAGAAAGAAATTGAGCAGCTGTTGCATTACCAATTCTTAAAAGAAAACAACAATAAGGCATTGCTTGTAGGAAAAACTCACATGCCCAAAGGAGACCATCCATGAAAGGCTTCTCAAGGTTATTAGTAAGTTACTTTGAAAAAAACAGAAATATTTTCA
The DNA here is from genome assembly GCF_019054845.1 of Dipodomys spectabilis. Lineage (NCBI taxonomy): Eukaryota > Metazoa > Chordata > Mammalia > Rodentia > Heteromyidae > Dipodomys > Dipodomys spectabilis. Next base: position 3,422,629 of record NW_024870758.1, on the reverse strand, counting down.
TCAAATGAATACACACATATCTAGCCTTCAGCCACCCCAAGGACAGTTGTCAATGGAAGGTCCTCACACAGGGAACCAGTTAAGTCAAACTTGCTTGTCAATTTCCCAAATTAGATAATCTGGAATAACTCTCTAACTGGCCAGATAAAAAATTAAGCAATGTGCCAGGTGCTGATGGCTCACGCCTGTAATCCTAGCTACTCTGGAGGCTGAGGTCTGAGGATCACAGTTCAAAGCCAGGCTGGGCAGGAAAAACTATGAAACTCTTATCTCCAATAAACCACCAGAAAACTGGAAGTGGCACTGTGGCTCAAGTGGAAGAGCACTAGCTTTGAACTGAAGTGGTGAGGGACAGGGCTCAGGCCCAGCGTTCAAGCCCCATAACTGACAAAAAAATAAAAGCAATGTTAAACTGCTTTTGTAAAGGAGTTTCTTGCTTCATAGAAGTTAATTTGGAAGATGACTTATTTTAGAAGTTAGGCATTTAGAAGTTGTTGTTTTCTCTGCCCAGGATTACATTTATAGAAATTTATAGTAGAAGTACCCCAGTTTGTACTTGCTACCATACCTTTGGGGACAACAGAAAGGAAAATCCACCCTAAGAATTTTTTGATGCAACTTGCTTTTCTTAAAATAAATCTATTGGCAAGTCTGTAGAGAACTGAAGTACATTAGTGGTTTCCTGGGGCTAGAGGTGAGAAAGAATATTAACTGTAGTAGGCAGCAGAGTTCTTACTGGGGTGATGGACATACTCTAAAACAGGCTCATAATGATAGCAGAACAACTCAGAAAATTTACTAACAGTGATCAAATTGCATGTTTAAAATAGGTAAATTTTATGGAATGCAATTTTTATTTTTACAAAGTATTTTAATCAGCTGATTACCCTCTGGCGTTCAGTTCCAAGACAATATTCCATATTAAAATGTATTTTATTTTCTTTCCTCACCTTAATCTAAAAGTGTGGGACAGTCTCAGCTTAATATAGTGCCAGAGGTTCCCAAGGGAAGTAGCTTCCACTCCAAAGTAAAGTGTCATTTCTCCTTTCATTCTTTTTTTGTCAAATAGAAAGTGACTAGAGATGAAAATCTTTGGCACATATCCTGCACTTTCCCAAATGCAAATGGACACAGTTACAAGGTTATGAAAAATGTTGAGGGAATAAGCCAAACCAGATAAAATGACACCTGTCTAAAGCTCATCGACAGTTTCTTGGGTTGCAAGACAGAAATGCTGGTCAGGAAGATGGATTTGTCAGGATCTTGACTGCTCTCAGAATCCTGCTTCATAACCTGGGGCTCTGCAATGGCCACAGCTGCCTCATTTCCTCCCCCTAATAGTGAAGATGTAACCATAATTTCTCACATGAATGCATTCACACATATCTGGCTGTTCTTAGCCATTTGGATTCAGTTTTCACTATATAATTTACATTTTAAATACTACTATTTTCATCTAGGTGTTCAATAAGTGAATGTCTCTGGTGGTTTTCCATGCCAGAATTGCCACAGGTATGGTATTCTTTCCCAAGTAAGGCATAACAGTGAAACAGTTTAGAGTACATTGTACCCATGTATGGAGATGTCACAATGAATATGAACCCTCTTTCCTGCTCTCACACTTGTACATTAATATAATAAAACAATAAATTAATATAGTAAAAATAAGACACTAGAGCTTCTCATTTTATAGAAGTCACATGTTGGCCTTAGCCAAATAACTGCAACATCAAAAAAGTCTCTCTCTCTCTCTCTCCCCTGCTTCCTCTTACTCTCTCTCACTGTCTGTCTGTCTGTCTCTCTCTCTTCCTCTCTCTCTTTTGTGTGTGCTGGTCCTGGGGCTTGAAGTCAGGGCCTGAATACCATCTTTGAGCTTAAGGTTAGTGCTCTACCACTTGAACCATAGCTCCACTTCCAGCTTTTTTGGTGGATAATAGGAAATAAGAGTCTCATGGATTTTCCTGTTCAGGCTGGCATTGAAACATAATCTTCAGATCTCAGCCCCTTTAGCGGCTAGGTTATAGGCATGAGCCATCGGTGCCCAGCTAAGAAGGGATCTCTCTTATTTGTTCTGTAGCATATATGCAAATGATGTGAACAGTCAATGTGAATGCCAAATATGACAGCTCTAGAAACAGGCAAATCAAACGCTGTCTGAACCACGGTGACTCTACATGTCCTTGTCTGCCAATCACACTACAGTACTGCTGAAAGATGGGGTGCTAACAGTGCTGAGCTCTAATAATGTGGATATTGACTTTGGGATGGTGAAATAATTCAGAATCTATCATTCCCTTGTCTCCAACACCTCCAGACTCTGGGATGGCACCAAAGTTCTGTGGAAACCCATAGTCAAATTACTAGTGCATCAAAAATCTCATTGGTTCCATTACCAAAATTATAGAGAGTCGCAGTTTCTTACTAGTGAGAACTGACAAAGTGACAGAAATAAACTTTCTGTGATGATACCTTACGTAGGTCCATTTGCTGTCATTGGCAGGAATGATGATCTTCCTTGGTATTGCCTTCTTAAGTAATGTACACTAATCTGACTCTGAGAAGAATCCTGGCCACATCAGTGATATTTGATATTTCCTCAAGAAAAGGAAAAGAAATGTTTCAACGACTTTCCATTTAGAAACCTGTCCAACGACTTTCCATTTAGAAACCTGTGCTATTTGCCTCCAAATACCTGCTCATTTCCTACCCTCTATAACTGGGCCATTCTGCAAGATGAGATGAATAGAGAATACTTATTGAAAGAGAAGGGCATGAATTTCACAGCACTTACTGTCTGCTTGACTGTTCATCACAGACTTCCTCTTGGTGCTTATCAAAAATACGTTTCTCATTATTAAAGTCTTCCATTTTAGCCTTCATGTCATATTTTTCCATCTGCACATTAATTACTGCTTTAAGAATGAACTTGAGTTATGTTTTGCATCTTGCGAAACATTTCAGTCTGTGTTGTCACTACTCTAAACCATTGATTTCATTGATGGGAGAGTCTGCTTTGTACCAGTAGCTATGGATCGCAACTATGATACCAAACTGCCTCATGAAGTCCAGACTGCCAGACTTCAAGTTCCAGAAAGAGGGGCCTTATCACATTTCACCTGCCATGTCACAGATTACCAGTCTAATTACACCCTCCGACATGGTGCATTTCTCCACTGCTGCTGTTACAGTATGTTGCTGTTTGTGTTTATGTGTCCGTATTCCTAATCAGGTACATTAGTTTCTTGAAAGCTAAATGGCATCATGTCTATCTTGATATCCCTAGGCACTGATATCCACTGCCTCTTAAATAGTGGTTCTCACCAAACCCTGGCAGTGTGATCAAAATATGACAACAAATAAATGTGAGACAAAATCATCCTCATTACGTACACACAGGTCAACAAGAAAGAGAATTAAGGTGTGCATGGTACCAAATACCTGCCATCCCCAATACTCAGAAGATAGAGGATCACATTTCAAAACCAGACCAGACATATAGTTATTGAGACCCAATCTCAACAAACAAGCTAGCATGATATTTCTTTCTTATCTATAAACCCAGCTATATAAGACACATAAAGCAAACAGCAATATCTTATTTCAAAAATAGCTAAAGCAACTCAATGGGAGGGTACCTTGGTAGTAAGTATAAGGCTCCATGTACAAACCTAAGTACTTCATAACAACAACAACAACAACAAGAATTATGCAATCCAGTGATTTCAATATAGTATGCTACGTCCTGTGACATAATTTTGACATGTAAACTTGACCACTTACAAGGGCCTGCAAAACTACTACTCAGCCTGCAAAACTTCCATAAGTTTCCTAGAGAAGTTGAATATGAAGAGGAAACTTGCTGAGTGGACAAGCAGAAAGCATTCAATAGAAGTTCACTAACTTGACTTTAACTTGAGGCATGGCAGTAACAATTCTAATTTAGAACCCAGATTTCAGCAAGCATTAACACAGGGTGAATGAGGATACTCTGTGCCTAAGAGCAACCTCCAGGAAGAGGTGTATAGATTAGTAAGAAACAAAAAAAAAACAGAGACAAGTAAGGTTATTAAACAAACAAAATGGAAAAGCTCAGTCATGTTAGTTATTTAAACTACCAAATCCTAAGTTCAAGGTGGAAATTAAACCTCACCTCATAAACATGTACAGGCACATGCACACTCACACACACACACACACACACACACTCCAGAGTCCAGACTGGCACATAATGCTGCCTTCTTCGTGTTCTTCTCTTTCACATGCTCAGCGTTTTGAAACAAGAAGCCTCAGATCCAGTCTTTGTGACCAGCTACAAGCCTGGCCACCAAGGGACCAGTTTTCTATCAATTACAAAATGTCCATTGAAAATGAACTTCAGTATCTCAACTGATCAGTACATTTTATCCAGGTGAATTGTTTACTATTTTGTACATGTTTATGTATGTATGATATATATTTATATATACAGTCTTCTGATACATACTAATGTATAAAATTATTTCTTAAGAAAGAAAAAAGAGTTCTTAAAGCATTGTATTTCTGCATAAATTTCACAAAGCATTTTAAATCATAAAATTACAAAAAGATATTATTATATATGTAACAATATGCGTGTAAGCAGCAAACACTTTGCAGTAGCATGATAAAAATAAATGTCCTAAAGTCAGATGAGCATTCATTATACTCTTATATAAACCATAATGAGAAAATCAGTGCAATCTAAGTCATCATTACTTAATCATTTCTAGTTAGTCCAACTTTCATTGAAGTAGAATCTCCTTTTGTAGTATGATGTTATCTGATGCATTATCTCATGATACTTTTGTTAAACTAATTTACCACATTAATACCATTCCATGAGGAATAAAATATCTTCTTTCATCAAAATTCCACATACTAATCTATACTCTCCACAATGCCAGAGTTCAAAATTATTACTCAAAATATTAAAACTCAAGGGTGTTAATTTAATGAACTTAATTATGCAAAACACCAAATGCAAGAATGTACTAGCAAAACAGCAATTTGAAACAGATGGGTAATTACAACAGCTTGCTACAGATGGCACAGCAGTACAATGTATTTTTCAAGTTTGGTTTTGATCAAAAAAGTAAATTGTAAGACACTTTTCTGCTGGTACAGTAATAAAAGGAATTAAGTTAAAGAGGTGGAAATCCATTTCCAGAAATAATTTTTGAAATGATGAATTTCCCTTTTTCTATAATAATAAATACTGCCTTAAAATAAAAAATCCATTATAAGAAAATAAAGTGAAGGAAAAAATAAAGACATTTAGACTTCAAATTTAACCTATTTGCCAAAGCAAATGTCAAAATAGAAACGGTCTACTATGTTGGAAAGAGCCATTGAACAAGAACCTCAAATATGAGTGGTATAAAAATGGACCGTGTGTGTGTGTGTGTGTCTGTGTGTCTGTGTGTGTGTGTAATTGAAAGGAACTTAAGGCCAGTTGTGGAAACACAAAATTCAGAATGCCAATCCATTCTCAACTCCTCTAAGAGAATGAAAAGGCTGGTTATAACATGAAGTGTGAAAAGAAGAAAAGAACAATTCTCTATTTATGACTGTGGTGCTTTCTATTACAGGAAGAGCAAAACTGCAGAGGATACAAGTGTAAAGGAGAGTATTGGGTATAAAAAAATAACAGACTTCTCACCTGGATTTGATTTACACCATGGGCGCAATTAGTGATTTAATATCAGGATTTAAACTTTTGGAAGGATGGCGGGGGAAATCTAGTAAAACTAAATTTGTAGTGATTCTCAAATTTTTATGTTCCCGACCACATTCTATGAAGCCATCATAACCCTCATCCCAAAACCAGGCAGGGACTCACCAAAGAAAGAGAACTATAGACCCATTTCTTTGATGAACATTGAGGCAAAACTTCTCAACAAAATTTTGGCCAATCGACTTCAACAATTCATCCAAAAAGTCATACACCACGATCAAACAGGATTCATTTCAGGGATGCAAAGCTGGTTCAATATACGCAAATCAATTAATATTATTCATCACATCAACAGGACCAAGAATGAGAACCACATGGATATCTCAATAGATGCAGAAAAAGCATTCGACAAGATCCAACACCCCTTTATGATGAAGGTTTTGGAAAAATTAGGAATCCATGGAACATTCCTCAATACAATAAAGGCTGTATATGACAAACCTACAGCCAGCATTATACTCAATGGTGAAAAACTAAAGCCATTTCCTCTTAACTCAGGAACAAGACAAGGATGCCCACTCTCTCCACTTCTCTTCAATCTAGTATTAGAATGCCTAGCTACAGCAATAAGACAAGATGCAGACATAAAGGGGATCCAAATAGGGAAAGAAGAAATAAAACTCTCCCTCTTTGCAGATGACATGATCTTGTATTTAAAGAATCCCATAGACTCCACTCCCAAATTACTCAAGCTGATTCAAAACTTTGGCAAAGTAGCAGGTTATAAAATTAACCCCCCAAAATCAAGGGCTTTTCTATATGCCAACAATGAGAAAAGTGTGGCTGAAATTAGGAAAGCAACTCCATTTGTAATAGCCCCACAAAAAATAAAATACCTAGGAATTAACTTAACTAAAGAAGTGAAGGACCTCTATGACGAAAACTTTAAAATCTTGAAAAAGGAAATCAACACAGAACTTAAAAAATGGCAAAACCTCCCATGCTCCTGGATTGGAAAGATTAACATCGTGAAAATGGCAATACTTCCCAAGGCTATCTACAAATTCAACACGATACCTATCAAAATTCCAACCTCATTCTTCAAGGAAATAGAAGAGGCAATCCAAAAATTCATATGGAATAATAAAAGACCCCAAATAGCAAAAACGCTCCCCAACGGAAAGAATACTGCTGGAGGAATATCAATACCAAATTTCAAACTCTACTATAAAGCCATACTAATCAAAACAGCTTGGTATTGGCATAAGAACAGACCTCAGGACCAATGGAATAGAATTGAAAACCCAGAAATGAACCTACAGACCTATAGCCATCTAATCTTTGATAAGGGAGCTAAAACAATAGAATGGAAGAAAGACAGCCTCTTCAGTAAATGGTGCTGGCAAAATTGGTTAACTACATGTAGAAAACTAAAGCTAGATCCTTATATATCACCCTGCACCAGAATCAACTCCAAATGGATCAAAGACCTTGAACTCAAAGCAGACACTCTGAAAACATCACAGGATGGTATAGGAGAAACCCTAGGTCTCCTTGGCTCAGGCCGAAATTTTCTGAATAGAGACCCGGAAACACAACAAATCAAAGAAAGGTTGGACAAATGGGATTGCATAAAGTTGCAGAGCTTCTGCATGGCAAAGGACATAGCTAGCAAGATCAATAGAAAGCCCACGGATTGGCAGAAGATCTTTACTAGCCATACAACAGACAAGGGTCTCATATCTAAAATATACTTGGAACTCAAAAAATTAAACCCCCCAACAACAAATCCTCAAAGAAACAACTGCCCAATAAATAAGTGGGCGAAAGACTTAAAGAGAAACTTCTCTGAAGAAGAAAGAAGGATGGTCAATAGACACATGCAGAAATGTTCAACATCTCTAGCCATAAAAGAAATGCAAATCAAAACAACATTGAGATATCACCTCACTCCAGTTAGAACGGCAAAAATCAAGAACTCTAACAACAACAGATGCTGGAGGGGATGTGGACAGAAAGGAACCTTACTTCATTGTTGGTGGGAATGTAAACTTGTTCAACCACTTTGGAAAGCAGTATGGAGGTTCCTCAAAAGACTTCACATAGAACTCCCCTATGACACAGCAATCCCTCTTTTGGGCATTTACCTAAATATTTACAAACAAGACCACACTAAAGCTACCAGCACAACTATGTTTATTGCAGCATTATTTACCATAGCTAAGATATGGAACCAACCCAGATGCCCCTCAGTAGATGAATGGATCAAGAAAATGTGGTATATATACACAATGGAATTCTAGGCCTCCATCAGAAAGAATGACATTGCCCCATTTGTTAGGAAATGGAAAAACTTGGAAAAAATTATATTAAGTGAAGTAAGCCAGGCCCAAAGAAACGTAGGTCCCATGGTTTCCCTTATTTGCAGTATCTAGTATATGTATGAGTCAAGTGGAAAAGGTCAGATAATGTGATGTTAGGAAAATGAACCCTTAGATAAGTATTTTAATGTTTTTTCTTTCATGCATGTGTTTCTAAAGCATTTATAAGATTATCTCTTTGTTGCTTTGTATGTCCCTCCCCCACAGTATAACCCCTGCTTTCACTATATTTGATGTCAGTATAACTTGTGGAGGAGATGGGGAAAAACCAGTTGTTTAAGGATACAGGTGGACCTGTTGCAACAATGAGAAGTACAAGTTGTCATGTCCAAAACGAGCATTACAAAGTTGGTGCGGGGAGGGGGGGGAGGGGGAGGGAAGGAGAAGGATTGAGATTGGGGGGGGAGGGGGGAGGCTGAGAAGGGATGTGAAGGGTAAACAAAGGAGGAGGCTGCAATGCTTGGTAAGAAATGTACGCATTATCCTGCCCATGTAATTGTAACACCTCTGTACAGTATGTTCACAAATAAAATAAATTATAAAAAAATATCAAATTTATACACACAATGTAAAAAAATTTTTTTTGATGTTCCCTACGTCACTAGAAGAGTTTTCCTGATAAATTGATGCCCCACTAGGGTATAGTCCAAGCACTGAGATTATATAGAACCCCTCCAGGTGATGGCCATGTAATTCATCAGTTGAGAACCACTGTTAGATTTCCTTCCTAATGTAAAGTTGTCTCACGTCCCAGTGTAGTTAATAGTTGTATAATGCCTAAGTATTTTCAGTGAGCCAAGAAACATATTACTTACAAGAGAAAAAACTTTTATCCTAAATACCTTTCAGTAAAGAATTGATTAAATGTTACAGAAAAGTGTACAATCGGCTATAATACTGTTACTTAAATTCTGCAGCCATGTTACTGTCTGCGTAAGAATAAAACCCAAAAGAGTTATGGGAAGAAATAAACATTGAGAAGAAAAAATTTAGCCCCAACAGCTCTTTGTTGTACCTTCCTTATACCTAAACTTTTTAATCTATTAAATAATGTTTTGTTTTTGTTTTTGTCTTTGTCCATCGTGGGTCTTAAACTCTGGGCTTGGGCGCTGTCCCTGTGCTCTTCAGCTCAAGGCTAGTGCTCTACCACTTGAACCACAACAACAATTCTGGTTTTCTGGTGGTTAATTTCTGGTGGACTTTCTTGCTCAGGCTGGCTTTGCACTGTGATCCTCAGATCTCAACTTCCTGACTAGCTAGGATTACAGGCATGAGGCACAAATTTGGTATTAACTGTAAATGGAATTGAATGGATTGAATTAATTGAATGGATCTTCACTGATAACCATCAGTTACTTTCTCAGCTGTACATTACTATATGTAATTATGTGTGATTGCCAAGTCAGTGATTTGGGGCTTGTGTTTTGTGCATTTATGTAAGTTTTGTAGTATTAAACACCGATACAATTTTCTTTTCTATATGATAGTCCTTAGAATTTAAAATGTAACTTATTTCTTTTTTTTATTGTGAAAATACTGTACAGAGGGGTTACAATTACAAGGGCAAGATAGTGAGTGCATTTCTTATCAAGCATTGTAGCCTCCTCCTTTGTTTACCCTTCCCATCCCTTCCCATCCTCCCTCCCCTCCACCCAATCCTTCCCCCCCAAGTTGTAAAGTTCGTTTTGACATGACAACTTGTACTTCTCATTGTTGCAACAGGCCCACCTGTATCCTTATTTAAACAACTTGTTTTTCCCCTTCCCCTCCACAAATTATACCGACATCAAATACAGTGAAAGCAGGGGTTATACTGTGGGGGAAGGACATACAAAGCAACAAAGAAATAATTTTATAATTGTTAGAAACTAATGCATGAAAGAAAAAAAACATTTAAAATACATATCTTAGAGTTCAAAATGTAACTTATTTCTTACTTGTGTAGGCTGCTTTCTGCCTGTTTCTATTCCCTCCTTTGACACAGGAACCTTCGACTGAAACCGTTTGAGTAATTTTCCCAACATGTCTGAGGTGACTAGGTAATGTGAATATCTATCTAAGACATTTAGGAGAGCATCAGTGACTATGACAGAATCATGGGCACAAATCACAACCATATTGAGAAAGCCAAGACATATCAGAGCCATAAATACATCTAATCTAATCTATATCTATAAACAAAATTTTTTCCTTTTTTTTTCTTTTTTTCTTATTTTTTTTTGTTTGTTGTTGTGGTCGTGGGGCTTGAACTCTCGGCAACTCAGCTCTTCAGCTCAAGGCAAATGCTCTACTCCTGGAGCCACAGCGCCACTTCTGGTTTTCTGAGTAGTTTATTGGAGATAAGTGTCTTACGGACTTTCCTGCCTGGGCTGGCTTTGACCCTTGATCTTGAGATCTCAGCCTTCTGAGTAGCAAGGATTACAGGCATGAGTCACCTGCACCTGGCATGAACACAATTCTTTTTTTTTTTTTTTTTTTGTCGGCCATGGGCCTGAGCTCTGGGCCTGGGCACTGTCCTTCAGCTCTTCGGCTCAAGGCTATTACTTTACCACTTGAGCCACGGTGCCACTTCTGGCTTTTTCTGCTTATGTGGTACTTATGGATCAAACCCAGGGCCTCATGCATGTAAGGCAAACACTCTACCACTGAGCCACTTACCCAGCCCATGAACACAATTGTTAAAGGCCTCCTTTTCTCTCCAGTTACAAACCAGATTAGTAGTTTTTAAGCCACCTGAAAAACCTGTAATTCTGTAACCTCCAATGACAGCCTTCCTGGAAATTCATGTTATCTTAGTGTTGCCTGTATTATGTATTCTATGTCTAGGTCTCATATCTTTACATTTATTTAGCAAAGAATATTTCCAGTAATTTCTTTTTTTTCCAGCAACTATGGTAAAAATTTAATTATGACAGTTTAATGTTATTCATGGGGATGTGATCTCTGACCAGTTGCTTCCATGAGAAATCATCTCCTCAGTGTCAGTGAATCCCTTAACAAGTCTGACTACTTCTTCCAACATCAGAAAAACTAGAAACAAACTGAAGCAAATCTGTCCTCAGCTTAGACATAATATCAGATTTATAATGTACAAAACCTACAAACCATCTTTATCTGATTTAGGAGCATGTTCCTGAAGTTGAATCTGTTTTTCTGTTTTTAAATCTTTTTTTTTTTAATTGTGAAAATACCATACAGAGGGGTTACAATTACATGGGCAAGATAACAAGTAAATTTCTTTTTTTAATTTTTCAATTTATTTTTTATTGTGAAAATACTGTACAGAGCCATTGCAATTACATGGACAAGATAATGAGTACATTTCTTATCAAGCATTGTAGCCTCCTCCTTTGTTTCCCCTTCCCATCCCATCCTCTCCCTGTCTCCCCACCTAATCCTCCCCCCTCCACCAAAGTTGTAAAGTCTCTTATTTGCAATATCTAGTCAAGCAGAAAAGGTCAGATAAGGTGATGTTAGGGAAATGAACCCTAATATATGTATTCAAATGTTTTTTTTCTTTCATACGATTGTTTCGAACATATTTATAAGATTATTTCTTTGTTGCTTTGTATGTCCCTCCCGGACAGTATAACCCCTGCTTTCACTGTATTTGATGTAGGTATAATTTGTGGAGGGGAAAGGGAAAAACAAATCGTTTAAATAGGGATACAGGTGGACTCACTGCAACAATGAGATGAACAAGTAAATTTCTTATCAAGCATTGTTGCCTCCTCCTTTGTTTCCCATTCCCATCCCTTCCCATACCTCCCACCCCCCGCCGGATCCTCCCCCCCAACACCAAAGTTGTAAAGTTCATTTTTGACCTAACATCTTGTACATCTCATTGTTGCAATGGGTCCACCTGTATCCCTATTTAAACAATTTGGTTTTTTCCCTTCCCCTCCACAAATTATACCATCATCAAATACAGTGAAAACAGGGGTTATACTGTGGACGGGAACGGACATACAAAGCAATAAAGAAATTATCTCATAATTAGAAACAGTTGCATGAAAGAAAGAAAACATTTGAATACTTATCTTGGGGTTCATTTCCCTAACATCAACTTATCGGACCTTTTCTGTTTGACTCAGACATACACTGGTTATTGCAAATAAGGTAAACCATGGGACCTATTTTTTTGGGGCCTGGCTTACTTCACTTAATATAATTTTTTCCAAGTCTTTTCATTTCCTAACAAATAGGGCAATGTCATTCTTTCTGATGGAAGCATAGAATTCCATTGTGTATATATCCCACATTTTCTTGATCCATTCATCTACTGAGGGGCATCTGGGTTGGTTCCATATCTTAGCTATGGTAAATAATGCTGCAATAAATATAGTTGTGCTGGTAGCTTTAGTGTGGTCCCCTGTAGTTTCTTCTATATTGGCTTACAGTTTTTTTCTTTTTACTACAATGAACAACTTAGTAACTTCCTGGAAAATAATTTCTAAAACTTAAACTGGAAAAGTTTCAATAAAATGATATTTGAGCCTGGTGTAGTGGCTCACAACAATAAATCCTAGCTACTCAGGAGGCTGAGTTCTGAGGACTGCAGATGGCAGCCAGCTTAAGTAGGAAAGTCAGTGAGACTCTTCTTTTTTTTAATTTTTAGTTATTTTTATTGTGAAAATACTGTACAGAGGGGTTACAATTACATGGGGAAGATAATGAGTATATTTCTTATCAAGCATTGTAGCCTCCTCCTTTGTTTCCCCTTCCCATCCCTTCCCATCTTCCCTCCCCTCCCCCACCCAGTCTTCCCTGCCCACCCCCCATCAAAGTTGTAAAGTTCGTTTTCGACATAACGACTTGTACTTCTCATTGTTGCAATGGGTCTACCTGTATCCCTATTTAAACGATTTGTTTTTTCCCTTCCCCTCCACAAATTATACCAACATCAAATACAGTGAAAAGCAGGAGTTATACTGTGGGGGAGGGACATACAAAGCAACAAAGAAATAATCTTATAAATGCGTTAGAAACAATCGCATGAAAGAAAAAAAAAAACATTTTAATACATACCTTAGGGTTCATTTCCCTCAGTGAGACTCTTATCTCCAGTTAAGCACCCAAAAAATCTGTAAGTAGAACTGTGGTTAACGTGGTAGAGAGCTCTCCTTGAGCACAAAATTTGAGGAAAGTGCCCAGACCCTGTTACCATGTTCCATACCCAACAATGACACAGAAAGAAAGAAAAGAAAGAGAGAGAGAGAGAGAAAGGAAAGAAAGAAAAGAAGGAAGGAATTCAAAAATTAAATATTTTTCCACAGAGTTCATAATATTTAGAGAAAATGATACTGACATGAGTAACTTGAAAAGCATCTATGATGCTTAATATTATGGAGAAGAAATTCTACCTGTTGTAGTATGTCAAAACCACATATTGGAAAATGGAGTGCTATAAATGTACAGTAGAAATTTCTCAGTCAAGAGTTATAGAAACAAAGGAGGAGGCAACAATGCTTGATAAGAAATATACTCATTACCTTACCCATGTAATTGTAACCTCTCTGTATGGTATTTTTACAATTAAAAAAAGTCATAGAAAAAGTTAGAGAAGGATCTGGATTTCACATGACATGAAAGACTTCAGGATTAGGTGAGGAAGAGGTTAAGGGAAGATTTAGTCCAGGAAGTCAAACGAGACCTTTTATCAAAGGACAGTTGTACCTACTCAAGGATCTGGTAAAAATTTGAAAGTGTAGGCCAGGTGCTGGGGGTTCACACCTGAAATCCTAGGTACTCAGTAGGTGGGCTCATTAGGTGGGGATCAGGGTGATCAGAGATTATGGCTATCCCAGTCAAATAAAAAGTTCATAAGAACCCACCTCAAAAGGCTCCTCTGGGTGTGAAGACATGTTGGCTCACACCTGTCATCCTAGTTATGACAGAAATGGAAGAACCATGGTCCATGTAGTCCTTAGTATTTGTATGACCCTATCTTTAAATTAACCAGACCAAAAAGGCTGGTTATATGGAGCAAGTGGTAGCAATCTCAAGGTCCTGAGTTCACAATCTATGACTATCAGAAAAAGAAGAAGAAGGAGGAGGAAGAGGAGAAAGAGGAAGAGAAGGTGGAGGAGGAGGAGGTGGAGGAAGAGGAGGAGACACCTGCCTTATCTGACTTATGTAACTGCAACCCCTCTGTATGTCACCTTTACAATAAAAATTTTAAGAAACAGTGGAAAGCTTTGTTCTTAGCAATTTAGTGCTATTAGTATTTTTATTTAGACAGTTAATTTTTATTATGTTCTGGGTAACAAGCCTTACAGTTTTAATATGCATAATATATAAGCAGAGGTTTCAGAATTATGAACATGAATAAAAATCAAAGATGGACTGAAGATAATATTAAAACTTTAAAAAGTAGTAATGGAATATATATGTATGTATATGCATATATAAAGCCTTGAGGTAGAAATGGATTTCCTCTTTTTTTTGCTTTATACTTTTTTATTTTTATTGTAAAGATACTATACAGAGGGGTTACAATTACATGAGTAAGGTAATGAGTACATTTCTTATCGAGCATTGTTATTCCCTTCTTTGTTTTTCTCCTATTACCCCTTCCCTCTCCAACTCCTCAACTCTTCCCCACACCCGTGAAGTTGTAAAATTTGTTTTCAACATAGTGACTTGTATGTCTCATTGATACAATGGGTCAACCTGTATCCTGTTTCAGCTTATTTCCCTTCCCCTCCCCAAATTAGAAAAATGTATATACAAGCTGCAGGGCACTGGAATCAAATACAGTGAAAACAGGGGTTATACCATGGGGGAAGAACATACAAAAGAAACAAAAAAATCACATAGTACATTAAAAACAACAGCAACCAAACAAAGAACCTCTTGTGTCACTATCTTGGGGTTAATTTACTTAGCACCATCTTATATGGTCATGTGTACATAGCTTTTGACCGTTTCTGCTTGTCTGGTAAGATTATCCTAAACGTATACTAATTATTGCAAATAAGGGAAGCCATGGGATCTATGTTTCTTTGGGTCTCAAGATCTTTTCTATTTAAGAAATCCCAAAAATTGAACATAAGAGACATGTGTTTAAATCACATGTAACAACAGAAGATTCATTTTGGGAATATTCAGATATTCCCTACAAATCAACAAGCAACAAAAATGAATCAGAATTGACCAACAAGTACAATCTTAGGGAGGCATTTAGCAAAATGGAATTTCAAATGACAATAAGCATACAAAAAGATCCCCAACTAGCAATTAATAAATCCAAAGATGTTTTTAAACACAAATATATAAAATAAACATGCAAAAATATTTTGTGGTGGGATTGTTTCTTGAACTCAGGGCCTTGCACTCTTCTGGCCTATTTTGTTCATGTTTGTCATTCTACAACTCGAGCCATGCTTGTAGTCTGGCATTTTGCTAAGTAATTGGCAAAATAATCTAGCAGAGTTTTTACCAGGCTAGCTTTTAGTTTCAATACTCCAGGTCTCAGCTTCCTGAGTAGCTAGGATTGCAGAAAGGTAATTGACAAATTGCAATCCTGTAATTGGCACAGAGAAAAAAATCCTAAATTTTTAATAAACTCTCATGATACACATCATTAGACTACAGAATGATGTAGTTACCCGCTGTAATCATAGTATAATTCAAAGGTCATAGAATTCATGTATATGCATAGTATATTCCTGTATATTCAAAGCATAATTCATATAGTTCATAGAATGTAAATTACTTTCATTATTTTGAAAAAGAATGTATCAGTAATTGTAGACTGAAGATGTACATTCCCAGAAAATCCTTTGTACATCCACATCATGAGACAGTCATAAAATGTTCACAAAAGTAGTTTGTAATAGTGAAAATGTGGCAAGCTATATTTCCACTAATAGTAGAATAACTTAAATAAATTATGGGATACTAAAATTCCATAGAAGCCTATGCAGCAATAAAAACTTAGGACACTACATAAATGAATCTCAGAAAGAACAACTCTCAGGGTTAAAGTGACAAATCTCAGAAGAACTATGTGTCATATAAATTCAAATACACAAATCTACATAAAGTTCAAAACCACAATATGTTTTTTTTAGGAATCAACCATCAGAGGTAACTGTAAAAAAAAATAAAAACCTTATTACATACATCAGAGACAGTGCTTTCCCTCTGGGTGAGAAGAAAGAGATTATGATAGGATAAAGCAAAAGGAACACAGACAATATTCTACTTCTAAGCAGGAGTTGTGATACCAATGTTCATCAAATGTTCATTTATATTCATTTTCCTAAGTGTATCTACCAACATAAATAAAATAAACACATACATATTTTGGAAAAAATAAACAAGGCAAAAATAGGAAGGCAGAAAACATTTTAAAATTGGAGGGAGGGGCTACTATAGCCGCCCAGAGACAGGGGTTGGGAGTCTTCCATGATGACAGAAAAGGCGAAATGATTGGAATGACAAGTTACCACAGTGCAACTAGACTTAATAGGATCAGGAGATTTCTTAAATTCAATAAACATAGTAAAACAGAATACATGAAGGTATTCTCAACATTTAATTCAGGCAAATTGTATGATAAATATGTCATTTAAGAGAAAGGGTCAACAAAGGAAGGTGTACAAATGTTTAGGAGAAAGGCAGATGAAGGAAAGGAATGGTTTGAACACTCTGAATTTAACACCTTGGGATGAAATCCATGTGAAGATAATCAATGGGCTTGGACCACTCATTCATGGCTGTAATTTTGTGGCAACCACTTGTTTGAAAGACCTAACAAGGAAATACATTTCTCAGTATTTCCCACCTGCAAAGTTCCTGATTGAGCAGTGCTGAAGACACAGTAAAAGATAAGCAGCATTTTCTTTCCCCAGGAAGCTTATAATTTAAGTGATGATTCAGCACATAGATGAACAGAATGACAGCTAAATAGGAGGCAAGGGGAGACAAGCTACAAAGATGACAAATAATAAGTAACCTAGTGAAGACAGAGGAATGAAAGAGAGAGAGAGAGGTAAGGAGAAAGGGGGAGAGAAACTGAGTGAGAGAAAGAGAGTGAGGAGAAAATAAATTCTTTCTCTTTTGATTTCTGTGTGGACTTAGAAAACAATGAGCTCATATATATATATATATATATATATATATATATATATATATATATATTAATAGTTAGAGGACACTAAACAGACCAATCAAGGCAGAATGGGACATAGAACAGAGACAACACTGGTAGTATAGGATAGGGCCAGAATTTTCATCAACTAAATAGTGTGTAAGAAAACAATCCAAAAAGGAAGAGTACAGTTCAAAAAATCATGCTATTGTAATCAAGACAAAAAGATATAAAGACACAATCTTAAATATGACATTTGAATGGGTAATGTTAGAACTGATTCAAGAAATATTGCTTAGGAAAATTCAATATTAAATGAATTTTCGAAAGAGGAATAGCTACTGTCAGCTTTGGAATTTGATATCTAGAGAATAAGGTCCCTGAGAACCCTAAAGAAGGAAACCAGAAGGAAGTGATTTGGAGACAATCATGCATTCAACTTTAAGCACTAGGAAGATGATGAGACAGAGCTGATTTGTCAACCAAAGAAGCCCAATATGGCCAGGGAAAATAAGAGCATTCACTCAGGAAAAATGGTTACTCATCAAAAAACCTACAATGTATCCAGATAAATGAGATTTAAAAAGGATTTAAAAATGTTTCTAATAAACTTATTAAAAATAATGTGCATAACAATAATGCAATGTAATATACTATGACAAAAATTTGGCTTAAGGAAACAGATTTAAAAAAGTAAAAGGAGACGGTATAACCAATCACAAGTTTATAATTGGGAAGAAGAGAGACTATGAAGAAGGGTAAGTAAAAACCAGAAACAAAAGAAAAAATAATTATCTCAATTAAGTAGTAACTAGAAAAGAGACTAAAGACTAATAGAGCCAAATATACCAAAGATGTCAAAGAGAAATCTGTAGAGAAAGGAGGTTTGAAATGCCACTGACAATTTTCCATTCTTTGGTGACCTCCAGGAAGAGAGAACTCATATGAGGTAGAAACAGTTATAAACTGGTCTTCTCTTCCTTGAAAACTTTCCCTATGGCTTGCTTATTCCTCTCTTCCAGGTCTTTGTTCAAATGCCAACTTTTTTTTAATTTTATTTTTTATGAACATACTGTACAGAGGGGTTACAATTACATGGGCAAGATAATGAGTACATTTCTTATCAAGCATTGCAGCCTCCTCCTTTGTTTACCCTTCACATCCCTTCCCAGCCCCCCCCCCCCCCCCCCCCCCGCCCCCCCACTCCTCCCCCGCCCACCAAAGTTGTAAAGTTCGTTTTCCACATGACAACTTGTACTTCTCATTGTTGCAACAGGTCCACCTGTATCCTTAAACGACTTGTTTTTCCCCATATCCTCCACAAATTATTCCTACATCAAATATAGTGAAAGCAGGGGTTATACTGTGGGGGAGGGACATACAAAGCAACAAAGAGATAATCTTATAAATGCATTAGAAACAAATGCATGAAAGAAAAAAACATTAAAATACATATCTAAGGGTTCATTTTCCTAACATCACATTATCTGACCTTTTCTGCTTGACTCATACATATACTAGATATTGCAAATAAGGGAAACCATGGGACCTACGTTTCTTTGGACTTGGTTTACTTCACTTAATATAATTTTTTTCCAAGTCTTTCCATTTCCTAACAAATGGGCCAATGTCATTCTTTCTGATGGAGGCATAGAATTCCATTGTTTATATATACCACATTTTCTTGATCCATTCATCTACTGAGGGGCATCTGGGTTGGTTCCATATCTAACCTATGGTAAATAATGCTGCAATAAACATAGTTGTGCTGGTAGCTTTAGTGTGGTCTTGTTGGTAAACATTTGGGTAAATGCCCAAAAGTGGGATTGCTGGATCATAGGGAAGCTCTATGTGAAGTCTTTTGAGGAACCTCCATACTGCTTTCCAAAGTGGTTGAACAAGTTTACACTCCCACCAACAATGAAGTAAGGTTCCCTTCTTTCCATATCCCCTCCAGCATCTGTTGTTGTTAGAGTTCTTGATTATAGCCATTCTAACTGGAGTGAGGTATCTCAATGTTGTTTTGATCTGCATTTCTTTTATGGCAGGGAGGTTGAGCATTTCTTCATGTGTCTATTGGCCATCCTTCTTTCTTCTTCAGAGAAGTTTCTCTTTAAGTCTTTAGCCCACTTATTTATTGGGCAGTTGTTTCTTTGAGGATTTGTTGTTGGGGGATTTAATTTTTTGTGTTCCAGGTATATTTTAGATATGAGACCCTTGTCTGTTGTATAGCTAGTGAAGATCTTCTCCCAATCCGTGGGCTTTCTATTGATCTTGCTAGCTATGTCCTTTGCCATGCAGAAGCTCTGCAACTTCATGCAATCCCATTTGTCCAAACTTTCTTTGATTTGTTGTGTTTCCGGGTCTCTACTAAGAAAATTTCGGCCTGCGCCAAGGAGACCTAGGGTTTCTCCTACTCCATCCTGTAATGTTTTCAGAGTGTCTGCTTTGACTTCGAGGTCTTTGATCCATTTGGAGTTGACTCTGGTGCAGGGTGATATATAAGGATCTAGCTTTAGTTTTCTACAAGTAGTTAAACAATTTTACCAGCACCATTTACTGAAGAGGCTGTCCTTCTTCCATTCTATTGTTTTAGCTCCCTTATCGAAGATTAGATGGCTATAGGTCTGTAGGTTCATTTCTGGGTTTTCAATTCTATTCCATTGGTCCTGAGGTCTGTTCTTATGCCAGTACCAAGCTGTTTTGATTAGTATGGCTTTATAGTAGAGTTTGAAATTTGGTATTGATATTCCTCCAGCAGTGTTCTTTCCATTGAGGAGTGTTTTTGCTATTTAGGGTCTTTTATTGTTCCATATGAATTTTTGGATTGCCTCTTCTATTTCCTTGAAGAATGAGGTTGGAATTTTGATAGGTATCACACTGAATTTGTAGATAGCCTTGGGAAGTATTGCCATTTTCACGATGTTAATCTTTCCAATCCAGGAGCATGGGAGGTTTTGCTATTTTCTAAGTTCTGTGTTGATTTCCTTTTTCAAGATTTTAAAGTTTTCATCATAGAGGTCCTTCACTTCTTTGGTTAAGTTAATTACTAGGTATTTTACTTTTTGTGGGGCTATTACAAATGGAGTTGCTTTCCTAATTTCAGCTACACTTTTCTCATTGTTGCAAATGCCAACTTTTTAGTGACTTCTGCCTTCATATTCTTATTTACAGTTGTGACCCTCAGCACTATGTTTCTTTCTATGCATATTTTTCACTGAAGAAATATTTATCATATATGTTAAATATTTATATTCCTTTTTATCTGCCCAAGTGCAAGCTCCGTAAAAGCAGGGAAATGACTCATTGGCTCTCAGCTACAAGGCCTGTGACACCGTGTATACAGAGCATACTCTGAAAATACTGAAGTAGCCAATTATTTGGGATTCATGAAAGCTCAGATAACACTGAAGCAGAGAACTGATCATTGAATTTTTGGAAGATGACTTTGTCAAAAGCAATTTCAAATGAACAAAGGGTATAGGTAAAAGTGTTAATGGATAGTGAGGGTGCAGAGGTAGCTTGTGTAAAGAATCCTCCAAAAGAAGTGTCTTATGTACAGAAGAGAAAGGGGATGATAGATGATGGCATAATTTCATCTTTATTCTAAATAGAAAGTGTCACAACATAGTTACATAGGAATAAAAATGTGTTGAACAAGAAAGAAAGATAGGTTAATAATGCAGAAAGGGGATATTTAATAACGTACTATGCTTCAGACATCATGGGGAATGGCCCTAGATAGAGAGACAACCTCAACCTTGTGAAAAGCCACAAGGCCTAGTGTGGAGGGAAGTAACTAAACAGAATACAAAAACCTCTTTTGAATACTCTCTTCATGGAAGAAGAGTTGAGTCTGCTGAAGATTTAAAGAAAGAAGAAGTAAAAATCAGTGGTCTTAGGCATGATGAAAGGAATTGACTAGAAAGATGTGACAGAAATCCAAATACTACTAATATTTATGAACTCTGAAGGTGAAAACTGTGTCTTCTGCCCCAGCTAAGCTCCGTTGCAAGGGCACAATTATAGACAGAGAAAGAAGTGGGTTCAAGACCATAACCTGTATTATCTTCTACCTCAGCGTGAGATTCAGGTGCATTCTTGCAACCCAAATAGATAGTAGAGCTTCTTTATGTTATCTATACTTAGCATTTCAGCACATTAGCAAAAGGCATGTAGGAATAATTTGTCTCTCAAACTACATTAAAAAGACCAATTAATTACATCCAAATAGCACTTTGTCATTCTTACTAATTCATCTGCCCAGAAACACCCTCAAAACATTATATCACAGTCTACTAACAACTCTTCCTTAGGTCAGAGTTAACATAGGCTCTGCTCTTTCTTTTAACTTCTCTTCTATTATCTTTATTCTTTGCCACTTCTCTTGAATAATTCAGGAGTCTTTCCCATGCAAAATACCCATATTTTCTTACTCTATTCTCCTCTATTAAGTACTATCTTTTGCAAAGTAAGATGGCAGAACTGAAGTCAGGGAAAGCTGCAGAACTTGTATTGGTACACCAGCCAATCACAATTTTCCATATAGAATAAGATGGTGATCAGTCACACATTTGCTCCTATTATACAGTATCAATTACATTATTCTTATCATGGTCCCAAAATAGCATTTTGATCTATGAGATCCATCTCAAGATATGAAATTAGGGAAAGATAATGTAATCTCTATTTTGCCTACTTTCCATTCAATTTGGATTTCTCCTTTGATCCTAAAAGTCTTAAATTTTAAAATAAATACTTCAGGATTATTCTTCCAGTGTTGTCCTTTTTATTTTCATTGTTTAAAATCTTCTTTGTAGTTGAAAACTGACAAATAACTTACACAAACTAGTTCTTCCCATGAGAAAATATTTCTCAGAAGAATACATATATTATTTTCTGCAGTATTTTCAAATCATTTTACTGACAATTTTTCCCCAGCGTCTCTTGTACATCTCTGCACTAAAGCTGTTAAGTAGTTTCTCAAGCCCAGGTCAACTCTCTTGCCATCTTTCTTCTGTCCAACTGCCTTCAGAGATTCTGGATTTTTCATGTACAGAAAATAGCCATAACATATGCTACTCTGAAGATAATTTCCTCTTCATACACAGAAGGTTGGGTAAAGATCTTACAACTTTTCACAACTCTGCTCATTCCTAAGGCAACATCTTCCACTTTGAGTATATATATTGTTATATATTGTGAAGACACAGTTTATTTAGCATATTATTTTCTTATTACACTGTATCAGTTACCCTAGAGTTGATGAATTAAAACAACACAAATCTAGCATTTAACATTTCTAAAGATCATTACTCTGAATTGAGCCTTCTGGAGTTTGAGTGATCATTGAAAAGCCGTGGGCTTTTCCACCTTCTAGAGGGTCCTGATACCCTTTCCTATTCAAAACCAACAAGGGTTGACCAAATCTTCCTCTTAGGCATCACTGATTTTTACCCTCTTCTGCTCATCAGGACACTGGTTATAACACTGGGTCTATCAAAAAATCCAGAAAACCCTTCCCATCTCAGGGTCAGTTTATTAGCAGCCATAATCCCACTTGAAACCTTCATTTTCTTTTGCAACAGAGTATAATTTATTCACAAGTTTCTTGGCATTACAATCTGGGTATCTCATGGTGATGGGGTATTAGTCTGCCTCCCATAGATGAAAACATTATAAAAACTAAGACATCTTTTATGTTCTCACACACAGTTTAATTTAATTCCTAATGGTCTTTCTGATAGACTATGTTCATTGTCATATAAGGCCTCTTCTCTCTCCCATTACTCTAAAAATGCTAACACATACATATTCCCTTGCTCATGCAAGGGTCTCTTTTTCTCTAGTAATTTATCTTAATTACACAGAACTCTAAAGAATGAATCTGTAATAAAAAGTCTATCCTTGTTTCCTTGTTTTCAAGAAAGTGGCACTGAACTCAACCAGGAATGAGGCATTCTAGGCACTCCTCAAAGCTTTGCAACTTAGTAAATGGCCATGATACCTGTTAGTTAATATAGCAGCTTTACGTCTTTACCTGAAAATTTTCTAAAACTTCCACAGTTTAATATCTTCAGACATGTTAGAATTCCTTGCCTGCATGTAGAAGAATGGGTAGCAGCCTCAACTCCAAAATTTTAAGGTTCATTATGAGACCCTCATTAGATAGAGAAGAGCAGATGGAGAGAGTGAATATTAAAATCTTTGGGTCAGAAGCACTTCTCAAGAACAATATTGGTGTTATACATTTCAACGAAGGAAGCCAAGCTGAAGGAGCCCATGGGAAAGCTAAATGCACTTCCCTTCCAAAATGAACTTGTTGAAACTATAAAGGGTGGAGAAAGAGAATAGAAACTTTATAGTCGTGTGCTACATAATGACATTACATCCAACAATGGACCATATATCTATATGCACTCACATCTATAATCCTAGCTACTTAGCCAGCCAAGATACAGATTATAGTTAATGACCAGCTTGGACAGAAAAAAAATTGCTGGACTCCATCTACAAAATCACCAGCAAAAGGCAAGGCTGGGAGTATGGCTCAATTGGGAGAGCACCAGCCAACCAGTACCAGGACTAGTGACTTATCCATCTTCTTTTTGTGTAAGTGTACTCTATGATGTTCATAGACCAGTGAAATCACCGACTCCACACATCAAAGCATATCCCTGTCATTACTAGGCACATGACTTATTTGGAGGAGGCTTTAGAAAACAGTCCAGCTCAGTCTCCAATCTATCACAAGAACGTTCTCAGAAGAATACTCAAAGATTGGCATCCATTTGCCACAAAATCCCTCCAAGACAAGTGAATGGCAAGGTTAGCAGTTTAGCTCTCAGCTCTGAATCTGCATGTGACTTGTATAATCTTGCGTCAGAATTCCTTCTTTCTGTCTCGTGTCCTGAATACTGCCTCCAAATAATATCTGATTCTTGACTCTGAAGCCCCTTCCAGGGTATCACTTTCACATTTGCCAGTGTTCAGCTCAAATTAAGAATAAATCAGAGAATTATTTTAAACAAGCTCAGAGATACTTCTATCATTGCAATCTACTTTTGTGCTTCTGCTGTAACTGGGGCTTAAACTCAAGGGCTGGGCATATCTCTTTTCTTTTGGGCATAAGTCTGGCATTCTACCACTTGAGCCACACCTCTACTTCTGGGATTTTTGTCACTAATTGGAGATAAGAATCTGGTGGACTTCCTGCCTACATTGGCTTCTACCAGCCTTCCTCATATTTCAGCCTCCTAATTAGCTAGGATTACAGGTGTGAGCCACTGGTACCTGGATGGTTGCAACCTATTTAGGAAGATAAATGTGGAAGGGGAATAAGTCTCCTTCCCCATTATTTATGTATTCAATTCTAGGCTGAAAAGCATTTAAGATAGGGACAATAATGGTTTTAATTAACTTGAAGTTCAGCCAACCTTTCTAAAAAAATCCACAAGAAAACTCAAGATGATTTCTCTGATCCAACCAAATGTATTATTACAAAATATTTATAATATTAGTATTCTGACAATGAGTATTTGTGTCTGTGCACGTGGGTGCACATGTGCACACACTCATTCTGAGGCTTGAATTTAAGCTTTGGAAGCAGTTTGTGAGCTGCTTTTACTCAAAGCTAGCACTCGTTTTTGGTTATTTGGGTAAATGCTCCAAAGTGGGATTACTCTGTCATAGGAGAGCTCTATGTGTAGTCTTTTGAGGAACCTCCATACTGCTTTCCAGAGTGGTTGATCAAGTTTATCGCAGCATTATTCACCATAACTAAGACATGGAACCAACTAGATGCCCCTCAGTAGATGAATGGATTAAGAAAATGTGATATATTTATATATAATATATTGATATATCATATATATATGAATTTTATACTTTCATCGGAAAGAATGACACCTCCCCATTTATAAGGAAATAGAAAGACTTGGAAAAAATCATATTAAGTGAAGTAAGCCAGGCCCAAAGAAACATAGGTCCCATGGATTCTCTTATTTACAATAATTAGTATACATCTAGGATAATCTTAGTAGATGAGCAAAAAAGCTGAAAAGCTATGTACATATGACCATATAAGATGATGCTAAGGGAAATTAACTCCAAGACACAAACACAAGAGGTTTTTCTTTGTTGTTGTTGTTGTTTTTAATGTACTATGTGATTTTTTTTGTTTCGTCTTTTTTTTTTTTTGTCAGTTGTGGGGCTTGAACTCTGGACCTAGGTGCTTTCCCTGTGCTCTTCAGCTCAAGGCACTTGAGCTACCACTTGAGCCACAACACCACTTCCAGTTTTCTAGTGGTTTATTGGAGATGAGTCTCACAGAGTTTCCTGCCCAGCGTGGCTTTGAAACGTGATCCTCAGATCTCAGCTCCTGAATAGCTAGGATTACAGGCATGAGCCACCGGCAACCAGCTTTTTTGTTTCTTTTGTATGTTCTTCCCCCTATGGTATATTCTCTGTTGTTACTGTATTTGACTTTGGTACCCAGGTATTATATATGTTTACTGGAATTAGAGAAGGGAAGGGGAACAACAGAATGGTGAGACAAAGGACAAGGAATGAACCAATGCAGCAGCGATATACACAAGACAACATGTTGGAAACAATCTGCACAACTTGGGAAGGGGGTTTCAGGAGAGGGAAAGTAGGAGAAAATTGAGGGAAGGGGTAACAAGGTTGACAAGAAATGACCTCATTACCTTACTTATGTAACTGAAACCCCTCTGTACATCACCTTGACAATAAAAATAAAAATTAATTTTTTTAAAAAAGCTAGCACTGGGGCTGGGAAGGTGGCTCAGTGGTAGAGCGCTTGCCTTGCATGCCTGAGGCCCTGGGTTCGATTCCTCAGCACCACATAAGCAAAAAGAAAAAAGCCGGGAGTGGTGCTGTGGCTCAAGTGGTAGAGCGCTAGCCTTGAGCTGAAGAGCTGAGGGACAGCGCCCAGGCCCAGAGTTCAGGCCCCACGACCGGACCAAAAAAAAAAAAAAAAAAAAAAAAAAAAAAAAAAAAAAAAAAAAAAAAGCTAGCACTTTATTCCTAACTATATTTGCTTCTAGTTGTTTTTATTTCTTAGTTTTGCTTCTAGTTGTTTTTATTTCTTAGTTTGTTTTTTCAACCAGGTAATTTTTAACAGATTGTAAAAAGAAGTTTCCAACAAACTGTGTTTTGAGGCAGTGAGAGAGTAAATTCAGAATATGAGCTCTATGAGAAGAAACAGAAGTGAACTTCAGTAATTCACTTCAACAAATGTTGTGACTTGTAGGGAAAAGATGCCTGGCCCAAGTTCAAGAGAAAAGGGCAACAACTTAATCTGTTTCTTTCGCATCCCCTTAGGCCACCACAAATTAGAAGTCTTGTCAGAATGCCCTGCTATCAGACAACAAAACAGGAAATCATTAAGAATTTCATAATGACCCAAGCAAACTGGCAAGATAGTATATCAAACTATCTCCTTATTCTTGCATGTACTCATGACTTTTAGTGTTTGCACTTATACCTTTCCTTGTGATATTGCTGCCTCTAATAGCACTTGCAACCAATTAACAAAGGAGGAGGCTACAATGCTTGATAAGAAATGTACTCATTATCTTGCCCATGTAATTATAACCCCTCTGTACAGTATGTTCACAATAAAAATAAAAATTAAAAAAAATTCTCAAAGAACTTTCCAGAATTCTAGTCATGCATATTCTTACTATTCATCTCCACCGCATTACCTTCATCACAATCATTACTGTCTCAAGACCTGATAGCCTGAACCCTCTGCCATGTTTCTAAGAAATATGAGTAACCCATTTAAGAGGATCAAAGCTCAAATGTCTAAAAGTATCATCTCTGATAAAATTCAGACCTCATTGGGGCATTCCCTTCTCTATTAGACTACTTGATTTAATAAGCTTGGCCCTGTCAGCTAAAATCTTCCTCCCATAAACCAGGTATAGGGTCACTCCCCAAACACTGCTTAAAATAAGTAAGTCACTGATTTGTTAAATGTGTCTCTCAGAAGTTAATGTGTTGGACATTTAATCCTCTCAGTCCTATGTTAATTGTACATGAAAGTGGGGGCTTTGGGAGGTAATTAAGGCTAGATAGGTCATAAAATTGGAGCTCCATTGGTGCGTTAATGAGAAGAGAGAGACCTGAACTAGTACACTTAACTCTGTCTCACAATGTTTTGATGCCAAGAATGTTCTCTCCAGATGCTCATGCCACGTTCTTTGGCTTTTTGTCCTCCAGAATCATGAGACAGATAAAGTCCTAAGATTTGTAAACTACCTGGGCTTGGGAATTCTGCTAGAGAGACACAAAGCAGCCTAAGATGTGATTCTTTCTCTAAAGCAGACCTTCCAAATTTCCTCCGAATAATGGCAGTTTTAA
Source organism: Dipodomys spectabilis (assembly GCF_019054845.1). Classification (NCBI taxonomy): domain Eukaryota; kingdom Metazoa; phylum Chordata; class Mammalia; order Rodentia; family Heteromyidae; genus Dipodomys; species Dipodomys spectabilis. Next base: position 3,395,070 of record NW_024870758.1, on the reverse strand, counting down.
ATTGTCTCCCATTCCTCTGAAACATATCTTTTTGTCAACATCCCACAAATACAATGGCAAAGCAATGGAATCCTCAAGATGAGGCTCTATCATCCCAGAATTAAGGGAACTATAACCTCCTACATTTGTGGTTATATATCTTGATTAAAACAACCTATATCTGAACCAATGCTTTCAAATGAATTCCCATTTTGAATGTTATAACAGGTTGTTAAAACGCATTTGCTTACAATGAAATAAATCCACTGAATTATTTTTCCAGTGAACTTGACAGACACACAGGTGCCATGGCCTGTGTTCATTTAGGCTCACATTTATTTTAAGAGCACAACTGTACACATTTACTTAAAAGCATCTATAGATGCCTTAAAAAATAAACTTGCCAATATTTTCATCTTAATAGGCTTCAAAATATCTTTTGGAGTATCTCTTAATTTCTTATTCATTAATTATGTATTCAAACTATTTCCACAAAGCAAATTAATTAAATGACAATATGAATTTAGTAGTATATTTTTAAAAGTGATGTAATTAAAGTGGAAAATAGGCTTGATGAATCTTACCAAACAGCACCATTACTTTGTAAAAGCAAAAATCTGTTAAATTTCATCTTGTCACCCACAAATAATTGTTTTAGCTATTGAAGGCCTTTGCATATCCTGATTTACATATGAAAAATATAAATCATCACTATCAATATGTGTCTCACTGATGGATATCTTTGTTAGTAGCTAACTTGAAAATGTTTAGAAATACACTAGCACATTGTTAATCATAACATTAATATTGTACTTTAGTCTTTGTAACTTAAATATATTCAACTAGTCAAGAACCACTCTATGAGCAATAATTTGTGTCAAATTTTGATCTAAGAGGTTATAATATTATATGAAATACTAAAATGTACATGGTGTTATTTCTACCACATTTTTCAGAATGCTTTAATTCATATATGAAATGGAAGGCATTCTATTCAGCATAACAACAAAGAAAAGAAAAAGTTTCAGTCACACAAATAAAATTCTATTCATTGGGTGTCTCTTCTACAAGTTCCCCAAAGCAAATATTAATATTAACAATAATTGAACTTGATGAGGTACTTAAGGGGAGAAACAGACTGATTCGTGTAACTGAAAAGTAGCTTCTGCAGAATTCAGGTTCTTGAAAAGTCCTAGGACCTGACCTTTCAGCCCCACCTTCCTTCATGTTGGCTTGTTCCCAGGCTACTCCTGGAAGCAAGACAGCTACCCATGGAAGCAAGATGGCTGCCCATAGCTATTGACTTGTGTCTTCTGGGAATTAGTCTTGACTGGAAAAAATTAATCTCTTCTTGTAACACCAGCCAGAATAAGTCAGTGACCAGAATAAGTCAATGACCCAACAGAGAGAGCTAAATGAGGCACAGCGGTCAGATTAAATCATGTGCTCCCATCTGGAAATAGGAGGGAACCTTTATGGAACACAGCAGGAAAAAAGTGGAAATTCGACCTATTTAGGCCAGAGCAAGAGGCAATGGATATACCATGACCAGAAAAGGGCCACTAAATAAAACCTAATAAAATTCTTGTTGTACACTAACTATAGGGAACACCTTGTCAGATACAAAAGAGGAAGGTGATTATGTCAGTTAGACCTATCAGTAAAACTTGTAATATTTTCAGATAAATATAGGCTAATCATCCTCTCAGATATGAAAAACCTGTATTGCACTTTCCATTTCAGTCGATGTACATTCTATTCTTGTTCATAGCCAAACTGGCAGTTTATGCTGCTAAGTAATTATATTGACACTAGGTTTTAAAAAAATCAGTCATGTCTTCTTTGCAAAGTATCTTTAAAATCAAAGGTTTAGTTCAAGATTTCATGCAGTTGGAAGCCTGACTAATTCAGAAATTTTAGGGTAAATTTAATTTTACCCTATGCTTGATTTATTAAATTTGTACTGCATGAGAGTGAGAATCTTAATATTTTTGTGTACAATAAAGCATGTCAATTCTATATCTCTTTATTTCATTGCCTCCTATAGATTAGATGCCCTCACTTTAGCCAAACTTTTTACATCATTTCCCTCATATACAGCATTCTAAAATACTTCTGTATCAAATGCAATTCCAAAAATTCAGAATCAAACAATAAATACCCTATAGCTTTAACAAATTGACATTTTGAAAATTAAAGAAAACTATATTAAAGGCAGTGTGGTGGCTGATTCTGTGGCTGAATTTCCTAAGCTGGCATATTTGTTTCTTTGAGAGTTTCCTTTTTACAGAGCATGGGAAGCTATTATTAACACATGGGAAGAATCTATACAGAGTAGATTATGTTAGTCATATAAAATTCAATTCCCTTCTGGAGTGCAGCTAATTTAGCTAGGTGATTTTCTAAATTAAGTTACAACAATTTGCTGTTATGGACTGAGACTTAGTCAGTTAAAGATCTGGGCAAACAATAGTTTTCTAAATTTGCATTTCTACATCAGTTCTATCAAGATGACTCTATATTCTGGTTATCTTAAATTCACCTTAAATGGCACACAATTATTTTGTCAAGTCTTTGGTTCTTATCAAAGGCCAAATTCCCTATGTTGTGACTCAGGAAGTGAGGCACTGGTCCTCAAACCTTCATCATTAGCATAACTGAGCTTTCCTTTTCTCTCCATTATAGTATTCCTGGAGTCCTATGAGAAAAGTTGATCCAACTATGGGAACTATGAGGGGTAATAGCAGTTAAGAAAGCTACATTAAATCCTGTTGGTGTAGCCTAGAGATGAAGATTCATGCCTGTATTTCTACCTGCTTGGGAGACTGAGATGTGAGGATTGGAGTTCGAGGTCAGCCTGCATGGGAAATAGGCTCAACAAGTTCTCAACCAACAGTGGAACATGCTTAAATAAGATGGGTCATGATCCACTTCCTGAATAGGAAGTAAAGCCCTCAAAAATAATAACCTCAAAACTAATCACAAAAACTAGGAGTAATTGTAACCTCTCTATACGGTATTTTCACAATAATAATAATTTAAAAAAACTGGGAGAGAGCAAGGGAAGGTGTGAAACTGTCCAAAAAAATGTACTCTTTAGCTAACCTATGTAACTGTAACCTCTCTGTATATCACCTTTATAATAACAATTAAAAAATAAAAAACACAAAACACAAAAAAGGGCTAAGGACATGGTTTGCCAATAGAACACCTAGCTAGCAAACATGAGACTCTGAATTCAAACCACAGTATCACACACAAAAAAAGAACTACTGAAAAATGAAATAATATGTCTTCAGAGCCTGGCAAAATATACAAATAATTACTACAGACAGCCACATGCAAATACTGACTCAAACGCACACTCTCTCTCTCACAAACACACTCACACACCTCTGAAAGGCCAAAGCTTGAGAACTGAGAAATGTTCTGTTTTTTAGTCTAATTCAAGAGTACAGGAAGAAGAAAAGGCAAAAAACATAGAAAAGCTGATATATGAAATCTTAAAAGCAAAACACTGACACTAACTGGTCAACACATCAAAGGAGGAGGAAGGATGAGTTGAGCAAGAAAGATCTAGAAAGCCCTTTACCTTTTTCACCTGGTTACCCTTTGATGGGTTTCTTCACATTTCATCTTAAATTTACTCTACTTAAGGAGCCTTCCAAGCACCCAAAACAGAGGAGCCTCCCTTCCATTAAACTTCTACAATAGTTTGTTTTCTTCATTGGGAGCACATTTCACAAATGAGACTCTACACTAAGTAATGGAATGATTTTTTCAATATCTGATTATTTCATTGGGAACACAATGGCTGCAGGCTCCTGCTCATGTTCCCAGTACTTTGTAATGTCAATACATAACCCAGTAAGTAATTTTCGAGTGAATAACTGAAGAAACCACCAAACACTTTCATTTATAAGTCATTTCTTGTAACTCTAAAATAAAATTTCGGATTATATCACTATTCAGGGAACCAGATAAGACTAAATTTCCAACACATTTGCCATTAAGCAAATCCCTCACATATCTTTGATTTGAACTCTAGGAATGAAGGTGATTTAATGACTCTCAATGTCTCAGGAAGGAACAAGCAGAGTAAATAAGATAATGTCCATGAGAATCTCAGAAGAGGCTTTACTAAAGCTTTTAAGGATTAAGAATTATTGGTGGTGTTCTAAGAATAAATGCTTGCTTGCGTGATTTGTGTTTACACGTGTTTTAGGATTGATAAAATTAATCCATGAAGGATTTGATACTCTGTTAATGCTTGAAGATGGAGAAGTTGTTCTGAGGCAAGATGAGGTTATTCCTCTTTCCATGTGGTAGTCCATTTAAACTGACCCAAGGAAACTCTGTTAATGACTTACTTTCAAATCTGTTTGTATAAATGTCATAAGAATGAAATAACTTTCATACTAATCACTACATGTACAAGAAAAACTTAAATAGAATGATATATAGTTCTTTCTTACTGTTTTACTCCTTTAGTACTTTGATAGTTAATAGTAAAACCTAATGTAAGGAGATAGTCCTAAGGCTGATTATAGTTGTTCCCTAAGATAGCTTAATGTGTTCTCTTATAGTAAAAACCAGAAAAAACTCCAGTGTCTTTGAAAGAAATTAGCTAGCTAGCCATGAAGGACTACAAATAAGTTCATTTGTCTTAAATATTTAGTCTGAAATTTTTTTCTCTCCAGGGACACCCGTGTCCCCCATTCATCCTTTCTCTCAGAACAACAACATGGCTATTTTAGTTTTTATGCATATTTTCTATAGTTTTATAAATATTCTGTAACTTTTGACTGACTCTATAATACATGAAGTTTTGACAGGTTATTTGACATGATATTTTAACATATTTAGTTTTTGCTGTAGTCTTTCTTTTCTTAAGAGTTTTTACATGGTTTATATGTCCTTTATGCAGTTACAAACTGCCACAATATTTGCTCTAAAAGAGTCTATGTGAACCTGTAGATATAAGTGGTTTATAATTTTAAATTCCTACCAAAGCTAATAGCAAATGCATACAAGGGGAAAGGCAATATCCTATCTTAATATTTATCAAGAATATCCCTGAAGAACACAAATTCCAAAGATCATTCACAGTTAAAGGTGAAATGGGTTCAGTGTCTTCACAATTGGACATAATGAAGATTTTCAACCTAATAAATGACTAATAAATACCCCTTTGTTGCCAAATTAAACATAAAGCAAAGGAATTTTTAGGCTTACTCAGAATTTCTTCATAATTTCTAAAAATATGCAGATTAGATAATAATTCATAATGAGTAAAAGTTTAAAAATGGATTTCTCAAATGAAGGAGTAAACATCCTTCAATATTGGTCTTCTGCCACTGAACAAGCCTGTTCTTAAATCATCTCAGGCATTTCTAGGAAAGGAGGGTCAATAACTTACACTAAGAAGGAAACAAAAAACTCACACACAAAAAGGTTTTCTGCCCAGAATGTCTCTTGCTACATTTTGTTTTTGATGAAACCTGAGCTTCAGTGTATTTCTTATATTCAAATACAGGAAGAACCTCATAGACAAAAAAAAAATCTGTATTTGAAAGTCACTGGCATATACAACCTAGTAAAATTTGTTGATGTGCTTTCAGTGAGTTCAATGTAACTACCCTTTATTAAGAAAAAAGAAAAAGCATTTTAATGATGAATTACATTTAAGTTAGTAAATTTCTAAATAGGATTTGGGCTCAAGCAACTATTCTTATTTCCTTTTGATTATGACACATTTTCTCTATAGTCGATTTACTATTTGGGTCTTTTTTTCTTCCAGATTCACTCACTAGGAATGGAGTTTTCTAATGGAAAAAATTATATGGTTCACTAGAATTTGCTACATTACAATTAAAACGGTGATTATGTTTTTTACCTAAATAAATGTTCAGGACACATTATCACCAAACTACTTAAATGTAAATGTGTGTGTGTGTGTGTGTGTGTGTGTGTGTGTGTGTGTGCTAGTAGGGATGATTAGAAAATGAGGAATAAGGGAGACAGACTATTATGTGGTATCTCTCAGTCTTTGTATTATTTGCTACAAGTGAACAAGTATTTAAAAAGAGAAAAGGCAGCTAAAGACTGATGTCATAAAGATTTCAATTTGAGGGAAGCCCAGATGAAAAGTTAGTGAGGTCTCATCTCACCTAATGACTAGTTATGGTGGTACACATTTATTATCCCAGCTAGGTAGAAAGCATAAATAGGAGAACAATGATCCAGTTAGTTATTTATTAAAAATAGCTAAAACAAAAAAGGCTGAGAGCATGGCTACACTAGTAGAGTTCTTATCTGGTAAGTACACATCTCTGAGTTCAAATCTTAGTATCTCTAATGAGGGGGTGGGGGGAAGGGAGAAGAAGAGGAAGAGGGAGGTTTATTTGGCCCCTAGTTTTGGAGAATCCAGTCTATCATTGATTGATCACATAACTTTGGAGCTATCAAGGAAGGAATGGGTGATACAGAAAAACCACTCATCTTATGACAGGATACAAAAATAAACGAACAAATAAATAGGTGGGAGCTGAGCTACTACAACTCTTCTGAGTGTGTCTCCATTACCTAAAGAGCCTCAATAATGCCACAAGCTGAGAACCAAACTTTAATACATGGATCTTTTGAGGATTCCTACCTAAACCATAGCACACTTAGATCCTCAATAAGCCAGTCTCACAAAGGCCAACTCCCAAGTGCATGCTTTATTCTCAGTTAAAGTAATTCCTGACAAGGTCACATCATCCTTCCCTGACCTTAATATGCCTGAATATGCTAGAATCAAATGGTGAATGAATGGATCACCACAGGAGCCTCCTCACTATCTAATCAGGTACTTTCTCAACTTTCATTCTCTCATCACTGAACATAGGATGCCATACTAAAAGGATGACCAGTCTTCTTCACAGGTCCTCAAAGAAACATGAGACCAAGAAAAATGGAACACAATCATTTGTGCCTGAAAAGTTGACTTTCTTTACCCACTTCATGCTAGAAACAGAGTCATTTTTATATGATTGTGTAGAGTAGAGCCAGGATCTTCCATGAGTAATTTCACTGATAAATAATTCAGACACACCTAAAGGAGCAAGGATGCATGATGAAAAGTAGACTGGCAAAAAGCCAGATAACTTTGGCAGTCAGTAACAATGATCAGTCAGTATTTCACATCCACCAGCTTTCTGCAGAGAATGGAGAGTCATTGCAGGTTGGTGAACTAGAGCATGATAGAAGAAATTGTCCTTTTTTTAGAGATCAAAAAAGCCTGTGATGATTGAGCAACAGCAATGAATCTCATGGGATTCAGTAAATATTTATGACTCACATTATTCGAAGTCACTGTTATATAAACACACACATATGCACGCGCGTGCGCGCACACACACACACACATACATAATTCCAGGTTCTTCTTTTTCCGTGTGTGTGTGTGTGTGTGTGTGTGTGTGTGTGTGTGTGTGTGTGTGTGTATTTGCCAGAAGTAGAGCTCAAACTCAAGGTCTGGGCACTATTCCTTAGTGTTTTTATTCAAGGTTAGCACTCCACCTCTTGAGCCATAGCTTCACTTCTGGCCTTTTGCTAGTTAATTAGAGATAAGAATCTCCAGACTTCCCTGCCTAAACTGTCTTCAAATTGCAATCCTCAGATCTCAGCCTTCAAAGAGGCTAGGATTAAAGGCTTGAGTCACTGGCACCTGGCAGATGCAGCACTTGTTTACTGACAAGTCTTAGTTTTTAAGACAGAGAAAAGCATCATGCAAACTCAGTCAAGCATACTGCCATGGCTGGAAAAGTATAGGACTCTCAGGAGGTGGGGAAGGTGACAGCCCATTTTGGACGCCTCAGTGTGAAATGCTGGCAGGACATTCCACTGCAGGAAACCTGCAGACATCTGCTCTGAAAGTTGGAGCAAGGCAGTGACAAACATACTTAGTAGTGATTTAAGTTGGAGTGTTCAGTTTCTAGATTTCTAGAGTGCAAACAAAAGAGGGAGGTGAAGGGTAAACAAAGGAGGAGGTTGCAATGCTTGGTAAGAAATGTATGCATTATCCTGCCCATGTAATTGTAACCCCTCTGTACAGTATGTTCTCAAATAAAATAAAATAAAATTAAAGAAAAAGTTTTAAGTTATTAAGTGCAAAGGAAAATTATGTAAAAATTGATCTTCAGAAATCACAGAGGATCTGTAGAAATTAAGAGTTTCATCTGACACCTGCTTTATATGCATCCTGGAATCAAAACCAGTGTAGGATTCCCTTCTTGCATGCTCTCTCTGCCTAGATAAAAGAACTTCTCAGGGAAGTTAGCAGGGGCAAATCAGGCAGAAGGAAAAGAGAGATAAGCTAAAATTATCTATAAATTGGATAATCTCTGGTCAGAACCATCTATTATCACAAAGCCTTAGGTTTAAACTGTCTATCCTCCAGGACATTATATCCGTAACAGTGTAACCTAAATGATAATTCATCCCCTGACTGGCATATGGCAGCTTTTTCTTTGTTCTAAAAAGTCATCATTGTTTATCAAAGCATTCTGACAAATTGGGAAAATTACTGGAAATATGATTCTCTTGCCTATGTGCTTAAAGGATTATTTTAATAGGACAAAGGCATAGTTAGTATGTTAGAAACTGCACCGTATAAGAAGGAAAATAAGAAGAAAAACAATTCTTCAAATATCTCAAATAACTAAATACTTTTATCTAATGATCACTAGGCATCTCTCACCTCTCTCTGTCTTTAAATGCTGTAATAGCTAAAAACACAACAATGAACACAAAATGAAAGGCTTCAAATACGTTCCCAGGTGAAAGAAAAGCTCATTGTCAGCTGCATACAATCACTGACATTTAGACGAAACCTAATTTGGTACTAGTTTAATAGACCATACTTATTACACAGAAGGAAGGACTTCTGGGTAGAATGCTGGTTATGCCGGCTAGGAAGTGCTATCCTCTTATTCAAAAGTTAAAGCTGTGTGTTAACACTAGGTAGTGTAGAATGAGATTATGGCCCTGGTGGTAGTGGAGGGTACTAAAGAATCCCTCCTCTCCTGACTGGGGATTCCTGGAGATGAAGGGTAAACATTCACCTGATAGATGGCACAGTGGATGGTGTCAGTTGTGGCTATAAAATGAAGAAAAAGAAGTATAGTCTCTAGAAGTGGGATGCATATACAGTACTTAATACGTGTTCTAACGCAGGCACAATATATACACAGGGTTCTGAAAATACATCATCAGTCTTGGTCAGAGAGAAAAGAAGATGTTGCAGAGGAAACTAGTGAACTGAGGCTCAGAGACTAGATTCTAATTGGAAAGATATATTCCTTACTCATGTTAAATGGAGAAAACTTAAGAAATGAGTGCTGAGTAGCCAAACAAATGATAGAACTATTGAAAGGAACAAATAATTCATTTTTAGGGAAATCTGCCTGAAAGAAAGAAACTTGCCAAATTCTGTTTTGCATGCCCAGCTGGGCTAGTGCCTAATTGCATCTACAGAAATAATCTACCATTATATGACATCCTTCTCAGTACCATTTTCAAGAGATATGAATATATCTTAATTTCTATAGTATTAGTTTCATGTATGCTTGCCTTAATTCTCTAGTGATTAGAGTCTGCATGACAACAAATATTCTAATTTGACAGTCACCTCTGTGGTACCACACAACATTAGGTTGGTTTCTTCATGGAATTACTCTCTTATAGAAAGGGCACAATGGGAGCTTCATTAATTGAATCTACATCATATTTTCCCCCTCAAAAGCTCTGTACACACCTAGCAACATCAAATGCAACCTTCCAGGTGATGCCTTGGGGTATAAAAAGGAAAACTGTTTCTTGGAACAGAATCTAATCTTCATAACAACAAAAGCAGAAAATGTTATGTTTGACTCTAAAATTAAGAGAAAAAAGTTTTAGTTGTGTCAGATGTTATGTACTACAAGTCTCTGAATAATAAGCACACAGACACACATACTATGTATACACACATCTACACACATACACAGATATAGAAATACACAGATATTAAAATTATATCTGAGGAGTAATGTGAATGGATCAATATTAAGATTTTGGCATGTTTTATTTGTTTGTTTGCATGCTTGCTCATTTGCTTGTTTGGTGGTATTGAGGATTTAACTCAGACCTTCTATTTGCTAAGAAAGCACTCTACCAGCCAAGCCCCAGTTGGTTTTTCGTTTGTTTGTTTTTAATTGTGAAAATACCATACATAGAAGTTACAATTACATGAGCAAGGTAATGAGTACATTTCTTATCAAGCATTGTTGTCTCCTCCTTTGTTTCCCCTTCTCATCCTTTCCCATCCCCGACCAAAGTTGTAAAGTTTGTTTTTCGATATAATGTCCTGTACATCTCATTGTTGCAATGGGTCCACCTGTATCACTATTTAAACAATTGTTTTTTTCCCTTCCCCTCCCCAAATTATACCAACATCAAATACAGTGAAAACAGGGGTTGTACCGTGGGGGAGGGACATACAAAGCAACAAAGAAATCATCTTATAAATATGTTAGAAACAATAGCAAGAAAGAAAAACCGTTGGAATCCTTATCTTGAGGTTCATTTCACTTAACATCAACTTATCTGACCATGTCTGCTTGTCTCAGATATATTCAGTTGTTTAACTAGAGTCTCATGCTAACTTTTGCTCAGTCTGGCCTCAGATCACAATCCTCTGCCTCTCCAGTAGTTGAAATTACATGGAGGCATACCTAGTCCCAATATTTTAGTGTTTTAAAAGAAAACATCTCAAATTGCCCTTCTGCATTGCAAGCCAAACTTCAACTGCCCCATCTTCCTACCTTACTTAGCATTGTTGGCAGCTCAGTGACCATGGATTATTTTTGTTCCTTTCATCTGTAACTTTACTGAAAATTTTACATTCAGCTGAAAGGACAGGTTTGTCTCTGAGAACTGGTTGGCTGGCTGTGACCTGCAGGCCATAAAAGCAAGAACAAGGCTCACATGCGGAGGAAAGAGAAAGATAGTAATGCAGTCCGTGGCAAAGGGTAGAAGAGAATGGGGAGTAATAGGTATGTTGATTATTGCCTGATTACTACTATTCATTGATCAAATGGGGGGTTGGGGAATAGTGGCGGGGGGGGGGGGGGGGGGGGGGGGGGAGGGGAGGGAGATGGGAAGGTATGGGAAAGGAAAACATAGAAGGAGGCAACAATGCTTGATAAGAAATGCACTCATTACCTTGCCCATGTAATTGTAACCCTCTATACTCTATTTTCACAATTTAAAAAATCAGAAAAATAAATATTGACACAAAAAATTGTGTGTCCATCTAAAAAACTAATAAACAATATTACATTTAAGCAGTGATAAATTTTTAAATCAGAATGTAGTTGCACAATTTTGTTATTAAATAAAAGGTAATTAGTTGAAGATTTTAAATGGGTAAATGTATATATTCTATCTCAATAAATGTGCTTTATTAATGTGAGGAAAAAGGACCCTGACTATGATTGACACTATGGTTTTCAAAATTATCTTTGATTATCCTACACATATACTAGTTATTGCAAATAAGAAAAACCATGGGACCTATATTTCTTTGGGTTTGGCTTAATTCACTTAATATGATTTTTTCCAAGTCTTTCCATTTCCTAACAAATATGGCAGTGTCATTCTTCCTGATGGATGCATGGAATTCCATTTTATATACATACCATACTTTCTTGATCCATTCATCTACTGAGGGGCATCTGGGTTGGTTCCATATCTTAGCTATGGTGAATAATGCTGCCATAAATATAGCTGTGCTGGTAGCTTTAGTATGCCTTGTTTGTGGTCATTTGGATAAATGCCCAGAAGTGGGATTGCTGGGTCATAGGGGAGCTCTATGTGGAGTCTTTTGAGGAACCTCCATACTGCTTTCCAGGGTGTTTGAGCAAGTTTGCACTCCCACCAACAATGCAGTAGGGTTCCCTTTTGGCTACATCCCCTCTAGCATCTGTTGTTATTAGATTTCTTAATTAACTAGGGTGAGGTAGAATCTCAATGTTGTTATGATTTGAATTTCTTTTATGGCCGGAAAAGTTGAGCATTTCTACATGTGTATATTGGTCATTCTAATTTCTTCTTCAGAGAAGTCTCTCTTTAACTCTTTATCCCACTTAATAATGGCATATAAGATGATGCTATATGAAATGAACCCCAAGATATGGACACAAAGTGTTTTTCTTTGTTGTTGTTTTTTATGTACTATGTGATTTTTTTGTTTCTTTTGTATCTTCTTTCCCTTATGGTATATACCCTGTTGTCACTGTATTTGATTTTGGTACCCTACATCTTGTTTATACATTTATCTAATTTGGAGAGGAGAAGGGGAAGAACAAAATGCTGAACCAAAGACACTGGATGACCCATTGAAACAATGATATTCACAAGACACTATGTTGGAAATGATCTTTACAACTTAGGTGGGGAGGAGGGGGTGGGGGGTAAAAGTGGGGGAGGTAGGGGAGGAAAAAATAATAGGAAAAAAATAAAGGAGGTCTTAACAATGTTCGACAAAAAATGTATTCATTTAACTGTAACCACTCTGTACAGCATATTTACAATGAAAGAAAATTAAATATATATTTGATAGAATTAATCTAAGATCTAATGAATATCTCTATATATGCCCCATGAATAAATGTCTACATTCTTTACTCTTGCCTGGGGGAGTCTTCACAAGTTCCATCTGTTCTTGTTCTCATGGACATCAAGAAAACAGATCTGGTTAGCAGTCAATCATGATGCAGGAGATACTGGAGAGATGATCCTGATTTTGTAGCGCATACAGTATACTAGAGTCTTTTAACTCTGCAAATTTTTCCATCAACTTAGGAACATTTATCACTATCCCTATTCTGTTAATATGCAGATGGCTTAAAGTAGGTAATAGTTTGGGATTCATTGGATATTTGCTTCCTAGTTATGTTCTCTGCATTATAAAGAGTAAATGTGATACTGTAATTTTAGTGTAGGCACTCTACTATTAGGTGCTAAACAATTTCTATAGACTTCACTGAATCCTTACCTCAATTCCATGGTGAAGATATAATAACTCTCACCATGTACATGCAAAGGCAGGTTCAGGAAAAGGTACTGATTTTCTTCCCAACTAGTAATGTAGTCAGTATTCTAACAGGTTAGATTACTACAGTCAGGAAAGTTTCAAATGGGAGAAAAAAAAATAGAGCTCCACTTACACACACACATGAAACTGAAACAAGAACACAGAAAATAATGAAGTTTTACATTTGAATCATTTCTTAAACTTGTAGTGTCTTTGAAGTCTGAATATAAACTTCTAATTGACTTTGGGTCCATGAACATCTTTCCATGATCATGTTCCTCATAAATACTTCAGTTTAATTTCAGCAGGAGGTAAACATCTCTTATAGTTTCATTTAAAAGTGTCTTAAATGCTCTAAAAACAATAATTTATAAATTAGTGATAATTTTCTATTAACTAGCTTACATTCTGAAATGATGAGGAAAAAATCTAAATACAAATGACAGCATTTCATAGAATAAATTGCTCAGGATGTAGAGAAATGCTAATATGATTAAAAATTCAAATGCACCCAAAGCATAGAAATCACATCAAAATTGTAGCATAAATTATATAAGCATAATTTCTTGTTCTACCACAGTTATTTTCTAAGTTAATGCTGAGAAAATAAATATTCTCTTATTTAAAAATACATTTTCTTTAGTGTATATACAACCATAGCTGTTTTTCTTCATCTACAAAAATACTTGGCTTTCTACATCTTGCTAGACAAATAAAAATTCTGTAGGTCTACAAATTCATTTAGTAATAATTTGTTTATACAATGATAAAGCCATGAAGTAATCCATGTTTAAATGTAAAACAATGGAAGACATAAATTTATTTTTACTGGAAATGCAAGAGTGTTCCACTGTTCTGCACAATCCATTAACTGCTATACCTAAACAAAGTCTTTATAATGTTATGTTTCTCATTTCATGAATTTTTATAGCTAATGTGTTTTCAGCCAAGAATAATGTGGTGATTAGAAGAGAGTTCAATAAGAATATGTGGCAATTCAATAAGTATAGAAGTTAATGAATTTCTCCATGACTAGAAAACAATTATTGATCGCCAATTTTTGTAAGCTTTAAATCAATTTTCATGTCATTTACTATAAAAAGTTCTGAAACAAAATTCAAGAGGAGTGAGATAAAAGATTTTGAAACTAATAAGATATTGACTTTTCTAACTTAGGATGTTAATTTGTAGATTTAATAGACCCTAATTTAATTAGACTAATGCTTTTTATGTGACCAGGACTTATAGAGAAAGGCTGTCTGGCAAACAGTCGGAACTCCAAATTGATGTGTCTGTAAAGACGTAAAATGAATACACTTCTAGGCTCACTTAACAGCACAACCTACCATGGAGGGGATTTGGAAGGTATTCTGATTTCACACTTGGTTCTTATTTACTTGATACTTTAGGTCAAAAGAAAAGATTAAGAACTGGTTAAATTTTTCAGTTAAGCTTACTATCAATTAGGTAATACAACTCAGAATCAAAAATTAGAGAATAGTAAAACTGTGAAATGAGAGTATAACAGACTAGTGATTTCTGTGACAATGCTGCAGAAAAGGTCTGGGGACCAGTGAGAAGGCAGAAAACTGAGGACCAAGTAACTGTCTAAAAAGATAGAGAAGCAAATATTTCAGTAATTATAAAAAGAAGTTGGAATGCCTTTACTAAGAATTTTAATTCTCATTAGATAAGAGTAAAAGTAGATGACAGCTTAACTTTTATTTCTATAGCTGACCTGCTTTACAAATAACAAAATAGTTCGGAGAGACACAGAGACAGAGACAGAGAGAGAATGCATAATCTATAAATGGAGAAGTTGATACCTGAATAAAGTCTGATGTTATGATATCACTAAGTAATAGAAACCAGATTTATATATCTTTTCTTTCCTATCCTTTAAGCACTCTCAATGTTACTACCTGTAATAAATCTGCACCCAGGACAGCCCTTCAGATGAACTTCTGGTACTTTCCAAGCTTCTCTGGGGTATTACCACCCCCTGGTGGACAGGAGGGGAAACTATTGAGCTTTTTGCTTCTTATTTCTCTCCCTTCACCCTACAAATTCACAGTATATTTTCATTCTATCTTCCTCTCTCTGGAATTAGTTTTCAATTTTATTGGCATATCAAACTATCCATTTTTCATGCTTCTGTATCTCTTCAAAAATTTAGTCAATTTTCTTAATAAAATAATCCCTTACCTTTTTTCTTTGCCTCTCTTCTTTCCATAGTAGTCTTCTTTCCATAGTATAGTCTACTAAAAATGAACTATTAAGCTTAGGGCTCAAGTTTGGGCAAAAAATCACTAACAAGTATATTATTTTTAGTAATGTCACTCTAGGGAAGTTTGCCAAAGATGTTTTTAGAAAAAAAAATATATATATATACATACATGTTCCTCAATTTTTGACAAAACCACACACAGATAAACTCACTATAAATTGAAAATATGTATTTTTATATATCACTTGCAAAATCTCATTGCTTAGTAATAAGGTAGTATATTGTCCGTTGTTTGCCCTTCTGATTTGTGGGTGAGAACGTTGAGAGAGTATCATGGCCAGTCCAAGGAAAGAAAGAAATTCAAATTTCACTTTCTAGTAAATGTGTATAGGGTTCAATAAAATATCCACCTAGCAAGAAAAAGAAAATTTAAAAATATAACTCAATATCTGAACCAGAATTATCAACATTAAATGTATTTTTTTGAAATTGTTAGATCTAGTTCATCTATACTAAATATAGCTGAAAATTTTTATTACTAGCCATATTAAATTACTTTAAAAGTGCCTAAATTATCACTTGAAAGTTCTACAATTATTTCCTTCTATCTATTAGGACTAAATATGGCTATACACTAATAGTGCTATAGATAAAGTTTAAGTTTATTGGGCTTTGGCTTAAACAACAGAAGCCTAAATTTTTCATTATTAGCACAAAACATTTATGGATTATATAGATTTCTATTAGCCAGGGTTTGACTATATGTTTTAAAATATTTTTCTTTTTCAGGAAGAAAAGTGTCCTATATTAATACAATTGAAAACCCTTCACATGTGGAGAATGAAAGCGCATGTAACTTCCGACTGCAGAGAGAAACTTCACCACAGCTGTATTTGCCAATAATATACCCTCCCAGCATGCGGGAAAACAGAAAAGATAAGCTTATCATTATCTCAAACATAGAACAGTACTTCACTATTGTGAGGGCAGGCAGGTAATTCCATAAGAGTACTAATTTGGAGCCAATTTATCAGGCTCTTTCTACATTCTTTATTTTTTATCAAATTTTTTATTTTTATTTTCATTTTCATTTTTTTATTATCAGAGGAGTTACGGTTACATAAGCAGGGTACTAAGTACATTTCTTGTCAAACACACACATGTATATATTTCCTTCCAATCCTGTAGTCATTGGTCTATCCACATGTTTCAGCATTCTGGCTTCAGTCGCTCAGACTTGTTGTCCCACAATACTGTTAAACTAGTAACAAATGGCTGTCTTTTATCTTTTTTGTCTTATGAACAGAAGAAAAATAGAACATTTTCTATCTAGATAATCAGACAAAAAATTGAGAAAGCATTGTTATTGTTCCATACAGAATTAAATGATCATTCCTGAACAATTTATTCTACCCTGAGGGCTGCAGTACTATACTGAACTAGGTTAAGCCTGGACAGAAGGGTCACAGGTTTCAGATGATGGAAGCAAGACAGCTATCCTAAGTGGAAAGAGACATTAGCCTCTGAAAAACTATGCCAGCACCTTGAATTCTATACTTCTGTAGAGTGTAGAATTTACCCTTGAATCTCTTTCTTTTGAGAATTAGGGCATTTTTAAATAAGTTTTTCATTGTAAAAATACCATACAGAAGGGTTACAATTACATGAGCAAGGTAATGAGTACATTTCTTATCAAGCATTGTTGCCTCCTTCTTTGTTTTCCCACTTGAATCTCTTTAAAATCACAAATCATCATTCATTCCCCCAATAAATCTCTCAGTCTAGATAACTGATATATTCTAGCGGGGTACCACATTCAAATTCATCTTTCCACCACAATCCTTTTATATTATTTTCAGGCACAAGAACTAACATGGGTTTTATGTGACTTGTCATAAGACATCAAACATCTGCCACTTATCCTTAAAGCTCCTGCATTGGTTGGCCTCCCTTACCTAGTCAAGTTGATTTGCTACTGTTCCTTAAGATGAACTACTCTTTGGGGATGCTTAATATTCCCTGACCACGTCGCAATCATTCTCTGCCAGACATCTGATTATGCTAATCTCATTACCCAAAATGGTTTACCCTCTCTGTTCCAAATCCAATAATTCAATCCAACCTAATGCTCCAATTTGTTTCTATTTTTATCTGCAACTCCTACAGATCTCTCCCTTTCCTTAAATTCTTGCAGCATGCAGGCTCAATCAATTGCATAATAATTTATTATTTCTTATTGGCCCTGCCATCTCTTTATTTAGATTATAAGAGCTTGAGAACAGGGATGTACCTCTCTTGTTTCAAGGTGTCAGATTTAAAGTGCCCCTGATAGCATTCAATTGTGATACCCTTCTCAGACCAATAAACATCTTCCCCACCCTAAGTAGTTAACACAAGGGTAAAACCAGAGGAATTTCAGTGTGATTAAACTCATCTGTCTCATTTCTCTGTAGCTGTCATGAAAATGTTACATTTCTAATTTAGCATTTAAGTCCAGTTCTGTTGCTAGATAAAGGTCATCTTCACATGGTCATGTGACATGGGGTGAGAAACTGGAAATTTGCACATGTTTACAACAGCTTCTCTGTACACAGTCTCCCAAAGGGGGGGACCTGGTGTTCTGGTTTGTAAACAGGTCAGTGGTCCGCAGTTATAGACACCAGCATCTGTCTCCTAAAGACATTTGAAAACCTTAGCTCCTGAATCTAAAGTAGCTAATTCAGTCTTCCATTAAGCTAATAGAAAACCATATGATTTCATCACACCTTTGCTGGCCCTATGTCAGCAGTGGCTGTTGTGACAAGGGAGAAAAGCTTGCCAACTAAGCAGCTTCTTAAGGTGGTACTGCATTTACCTTAATTTATGAATTCACAGAGCCTAACATCAGCTAAGAAATCACATGCAAAGGACCTGACATTTCAAAGAAAAAAAATCAGACCAATGACTTCCTAGAAAAACAAGATGCACATACTTTAGTACTATTGATCTATTTATATAAAAAGCCCAGAAATGGAAAGTCAGAGCAGGCAGGGACAAGAAAGGGAACAATGGCTGATTTAGAGTGATAAGTGTTTCAAAACTAAATTGAATAAACTAGAGCAACCATCTGTTTTATAAACTTAAGTGATTAATTCTTAGTAAATCTTCTGATGGGGCACTATTTTTGGCAGAGCATTAATTTGCAAGGAACAGAACAAACAGGCAATCCTGTTCATTTCATAAAGGATAACTACATTTCCCAGTTATCCATCTGGGTCCTTTTCATTTCACTAGTTTAATTAAAACTCAATGGTATTATCAATCTGTTACATTTTTCATGTTGATGGTTATTGCATTTACAGTACAGCAGGAGTACAAATTAAAGTGAGAAGATGATAAATCTCATCCTCAAATTTCATTTTTGTTTCTCTAGAAACTAATACTCTGGTAATATTTTCTAGCTCACTTTTGTTTATAGAGCAATCTTCATGAATTTTTGTATGATTAAAATAAAAGAAAAAGAGAAGGATAAATTTTCTATCGATTATTCTCTTTGCATGTATTATATTTTATGATTCTTCTGTCTTCCTACTGTGTAGATGTATTTGCATTGGGCTTTTTGAGAAAATCTGTAATAAATTAGTTTTTGTTGTTTTCTTTTGAAAAGTATTTTTTGTGGTTTATTCTAAGTGAATTTTTTAATATTAGACTTCCTCAGATAAAAACAAGAAACATATCATTCAGTTATGAATTCTAGGTATTTAAGGTTATATGTAAAATATGCTATTGCTTGGATAAATCATTAACCAAAGAAACGATCATCTTTTCATATTAAGAATGGCTCTCCAATCTAATGCCATTAAATATATGTCCTTCAAAGTTTAATGGAGGGTACAATCACATAATATGACTAACATATAATTATAAGTCAGATGACAATAATGTCAAACACAAGATGCAGTAGAAATGTTATACAATTACTTTCAGAATATTATAAAATATATACAAATATATTGTTATTTAATATATACTATATATAATACTATTTTAATAGACCAGGTACATATAAGCTACATGGTGAAAATATCAGACTGAGGATGGCTTTGGAGGTAAACATCAACATAAATAGAATGGCTGTCCCCTCTTCTCTCTTCCACCGGTCTTCCAGAGCTAGAGGGGAAACTTGTGATGAAAATGAATACACCTCAATGTGTCTCAACAGACAGTTGAAGGAGTTTTTACTTGGGGACCACACTTAACAAGCAGCAACAATTGTGAAAGAGCTGGTGTCAAACACAATGCTGGGAAAATGTTTGCTCTTGTCAACATCCCTGCACCTCTACACAGTGGCTGTCCCCTAGCTATGTCTGTCATTAAACGTTCCTCACTGTCTCTGTGTTTGAACCAGAGTGGATTCCATTCCCAGAGGTAAATTCTACTTTGGCTCAAGGGATCCTTTCTTAGAAGGAAATACTCATTCCTCACCAATTCTAACTAAATGTCCTGAAGCTTGACACACTCAAGACCTTTGCCAGGGACATGGATGACCTTATCTGCTCAACACTGAACAAGAATTCCATCTCTAAAGCCAATTATATAATAAGGATACCACAACATTCCTTAAATGTCAAAAGATACATGTTATAGAGGGGCCGACGCAGAAAAAAAAATACAGTCGCTAGTATTCCAGAAGTCAATTTGCCTGAAACTCAAATCATTTTAAGTTTAATGAAAAGATAACTAACTCCCCTGGAAATCAGCCTTCTGGGGCTCTGCAAGTGATGAAGCCTGTTCTAATCAGGTGGGCACCCCTGAGGTAGCTGCCAGGAGGAGCGGGCACAGCAGGGTGAGTTTTACCTGCTCTAAAAGGAGTAAGGCAAGGTTATGAGGAGATAAAAGAGAAATGCTGAGGGAGAGTGAAAGAAGGAGAGGGGAGTATTGAAGGAGGAAGAAATAGAAGGTACTTGTAAAAAATTAATAATGGAAAGAAAATAAATAGATTTTCCTGCAAGGAGAAGTTCCATATTGTTCAAAACTGGCATGTGAAAGAACACAAAATATCAAGGTGGAGCGCAAGATAAATCCTAAAGAGTCTTTTTGGCATGAAAAAGCATTTAGAATTGATCCTGCAACAGGTAGGTAATTATTAAAGGGTATTAGGCACAGAAACAAGTTTTTTTTAAGATAAATGAATCAACTCAAAAAATTATAGACAGGGGCACCATTAAAGAACAATAGAATGGCAGAACATTTGAGAAGAGAAAAAAGGAAAAATGACAGGAAAATCTAAGACATAGACAAGACTTTGGCAGGGGCAAGGAATTGTCTCTTGGTACAGTCAGCTGTACTCGTGGACAACTGAGAAAATCTCCCAAAAATTCACAGAAATTGTGAATAGAGCAGGTTCTCACTGCTGATGAGCACTGGTTTGGGCAAATGAGTTTGAGTGACTGAAAGATCCAGAAAGATTTATAGGCCAAAAGCATCTCTTGACTTCAGAAGAAATTTGGAAGTGTGTGTGTGTGTGTGTGTGTGTGTGTGTGTGTGTGTGTGTGTGTGTGTGTATCTGTCTGTCTGTCTGAGTGTCTCTGTGTGTGTCTGTGTCTGTGTATATGGTATGTATGCCAAATAAAGATTCAAAATGTAGATGCAATTCTGGGAGAGAATTCAAGTACAATAGCCACAGGGAAGGCAGATCCCTGCGGAATAAACACACTTAAGGGCAGTTGAAGGAAATGAGTTTATTAAGAAGAAAAGACTGTCTAGAGACTTAGGAAGAAAATTAGAAAAATATTTTTAAGAAAGAAAATAAATATCAGGGGGAAAAATACTTCAACATTATCTAGCATACCAGATGCATCAAAGGAGATTAAGATCACAGGTGTGTTTGATAATCTTTATAATTCCCATCCTATAAAGAAAGTGCTATCCTTGATCATGTTGTTACTATCTTTTCTTTGAAGGGCAATGCTCAAGTTAAAGAGACTGCAGAGGGAAAGAATATTTGCCCCATGTTTTGTTTATTGCTGTTACAGAGGGATCACTCCTACTATTTTAGCCTCATCCCTTTCCCAGAGCTCTCCATCTCCCACCCTTCCTTCTTGATTAACTTGCTACAGTAAGTGAGCCTACTTCTGTGTTTTATAGTGTCTCTGTTGTTTTCTGTTTCCCTGTTCCTCTCTCAGCAAGTAAAATCAGAAAGACATAACTGATATAAATTAGAAAAGAAAAGTAGAATTATCTGTTTGTACATGACATGACCATATTAAGTAGAAACCTCCAAAACTGCACACACACACACACACGCGCACACACACACACACACACACACACACACACACACATATACATAATAACCAGCTCAATAAAACTAATAAATGGTTTCAGCAAAGCTGCTGGATATCAAATCAGCATGCAAAAATCAATTGCATTTTATACAAAAACTGACTTATTTGAAAAGAAATTAAGAAAACAATTTTATTTACTATAGAATCAAAAAGGATAAAATGCTAAGGAATAAACTTAACAACAGAGATGAAAGAATTACACCCTAAAGAATCAAACCCCACTAAAGAAATGAAAAAAGAAACACAGTATGGCAAGATATCCCACATTCACAGACAGGGCTACAACATCCACCTACCCAAAGTGAAATGTGGATGATTACGATGCCTATCAATATCCCAATGGCACTTTTCGGTAAAATTACAAAAGTTTTTCTAAAATTCATATAGATTTTCAAGAGATAACAGATAGCCAAACAATCTTAAAAAATTAACCCCACTTAATTGTAAAATATACACACACACACACACACACACACACACACAACTGATTTTAACAGAGTGGCCAAGATAACTCCATGTAGAAAGGATAGCTTCTTGAACAAATGATATTAGAAAAACTAGACATTCATTTACAAGAAGAAGCAAAAAAAGAAAGAAGGAAAAGAAAGGAGGAAAGGAGGGAAAGAGGAAGGGAGGGAAACACCAAGGGAGGGAGAGAGAAAGTTGGATCCTGACTTTCCACTTGTAATTTATAAAACTAAATAGTTACATACCTAAAACTATAAAACTCATAAGGATAATCTTAAGAGTATTAGTTTTCATAGTGATTTCTTGGATTTGACACCAAAATTACATAAGCAAAGGATAAATACATGGCGCTGCATCAAACTTAACAAAGAGTGAAAAGGTGGTGGTACACACTTGTAAACTTTTAGGTTGGAGGCTGAGAATCATGGGACTCAGGGCAACCTGAACTACATAAAGATATTCTGCAACATCTTTTTAAAATATAAAAAATAGCCCATTTAGACAGAAAATAAGCAAAAATTACATATCTGATAAGAGATTAACATCTAGAATATATAAAAGATTTCTTCAACTCAGTGGTAACCAAACAGACATAATCTGATTTAAAAATGAGTGAGGGGCTTCAATTGACAGCTCTCAAAGAAGATATAAATAGACAACAAGCAGGTGAAGATATGCTATATATTTAATTGTAAGAGAAATACAAACCAAAAGCACAATGAGAGATTACTCACCTCCATTAGGATAGCCACTATCAAAAGAGCAGATGTGACAAAAGTTAGTACTGCTACTCGCAGAGACATAAAACGGCTCAAAAGTTATAGCAACAATTACGGAGTTTCAGCAAAACGTTAAAAAGTCAGATTCCCATATGATTTCACTCATGATTATACATCCAAAGGAAGTGAAATCATAAATACTAAAATAATAATGAACATTTTTATCATGTAATTCAAAACAACAAAAGGTAGCAATGCTTAACAAGAAATGTACTCATTAACTTACTCATGTAACTGTAACCCCTCTGTACAGCATCTTTACAATAAAATGAAATAAACAATTAGAAACAATCCAAATGTTTGTCAGCAAATGAATGGATAGAGAAATGTTTATGTGTGTGTATACACATACGTACACAATTGGATATTATTCAGCCTTTAAATAAAAGAAATCTGTGTCCCATGTCACAACATGAATAAACTTCTAGAACTTTGTGCTAAGGGAACTAAGCCTGTCACAGAAGGATTAGCAGTTTATTAAAATCATACACAATTAATATCCAAAGTAGTCAAAATCATAAAACTCTAAAGTACTAAGAGCTGAGGAAACTGATAAGGATTTATTGTCTAGTTAATGGTGTAGTTTCTGTCTTGCAAGAAGCAAAAGTTGTATAAAGCTATTGTACCATAATGTAAATACATTTAACACTACTGAAAATGATTAAGTAATTATTTGAAGGTTATGTGTTATTTATAACAATTTGAGGAAGAAAATACTAGAGGACAGGTTGTGGTGGCCAGCACCTATACCAGCTACTTAAGAAGTAGAGATCAGGAAGATAGCAGCTGGAGGCCTGCCCAGACAAAAAGTGTGTGATACTCCATCTCAACCAATTAGCCAGGTATAGAAGTAATATCTGCAATCCCAGCTACATGGAACAGCATAGGTAGGAGGCCCACAATCTGAGGCTCTAATAAAAGAATAATAAAGGCAAGAAAGTGCCAGGGCATGGCTCAAATGGTAGATCAACTAACTGCCTAACAAACACAAGATCTTGAGTTCCAAACCTTACTACCAGCAGTGCCATTTCTTCCTCCCCCCCCCACACCCCTCCCTGCAAAAGACCCAGAACATCAGTGGTCTCTTACACACAAGAGGACTAATATGGCTACACTGTTCTCATGAAAATAAAATGATCTAGAGTTACCTTGATTAACAGAGATTAATCACAAAATAAACTTTCATTTTCTTGTTGGTCTTTTTTTAAGTGAGGTTTTAATATAAAGAAACAGTTCTAGGTGCTTGACCAAGCAGACATTGCAAAGGATTGCACTCGGCCAAAAGTTTCTGAACCACCCCACCCCACCCCCCCAAAAGGCTGTGGCATGGTAGTATTGTCTGTCATCACACCTACAGCAAGTAGCATAAAATAGGAAGGTCACATGCTCTGGCCCAGGCTGGCCAGTTAAAAGGGTTGGGGTTTGCCCCTATCCAGTGACAGCAGTTATCTGTTATCCCTTCATAATGACTAGAGAATTCATGCAGCCCTGGGTTCAACTCCCAGTACATACCCCAAAATTAAATGTAACAAATGGTTTATCAGTCAATTATAACAAACAATGCATATCACAAACTTAAATATTCATCTCTCTGGAGAAAATACAAGCATACAAAGATAAGGACTTACTACATTTTTTAGATAGAATTTCTGGCTTATACAATTGATGGGAAACTGGGAATTACATCATGGATCACAAAGTGGGTGATCCATATAAATTAATGTGGCTTAAAAAATACGTTCCAGCCAGGTACTAATGGCTTATGCCTGTAATCCTAACTACTCAGAGGCTGATAGCTGAGGATCACAGTTTGAAGCCAGCCTGCCCAGGAAAGGCTGTGAGATACCTATCTTCAATTAATCACAGAAAAAGTGAAAGAGGCACTATGGCTCAAGTGGTGTAGCCTTGAGCAAAAGGAGCTCCCAGGCCCAGAATTCAAGGCTTAGGATGGACAAATGAATAATAAATAATCCTTACTTTTCACCAACAGCAGAAATTGACTAAGGGCTGGGCATGCAGAATATATTCTTGTCTCAGGGTGGGAAATGTGAGACAGATATCATAATGTAGAAGTATGTGGCATGACATATATTATGCTGCACAAATCCTCTCTACTGAAGAGCTCTTGTGGTGAGCAGGACAGCCAGTGGGAATCAAGGGACATCGAGCTAAGCAGTCACCTGCTCATGTCCACCATAGTTAATAGTAGGTATCAGAGAACCAAGGGGTCCATGAATTTAAAGGAAATGCAAACACATTACAGAGCTGAGGAAATAGTTCTATGGTAGAGCACTTGCTGAACATGTACAAGTACATGCGTTGTGTATCCTGCATAGCAAAGGCAAAAGGAGAAACATTGCAGAAAACTGGTTTATTTTTCTTTTTACACATTTATAATGATTCGCAAAACACACCTCAGATTAGATAGTAAGAATTAAGGAGAGAGGAATACTAAAAAAAAAAAGCAATATCAGAATTTATCTTTTCCAAAGGATTGTTACCACTTGAAAAGTTTTCTTTCTTGCTATTGTTTCTAACATATTTATAAGATGATTTCTTTGTTGCTTTGTATGTCCTCCCCCACAGTATAACTCCTGTTTTCACTGTATTTGATGTCGGTATAATTTGTGGAGGGGAAGGGAAAAACAAATTGTTTTAACGGGGATATTGGTGGACCCATTTGCAACAATGAGACGTATAAGATGTTATATGGAAAAACAAACTTTACAACTTTGGCGAGGGCGGGGATTGGGAGAGTAGGGATGGTAAGGGGAACACAAAGGAGGAGGCAACAATGCTTGATAAGAAACGTACTCATTACCTTGCTCATGTAATTGTAACCCCTCTGTATGGTATTTTCACAATAAAAAACTTATTAATTAAAATAAAACAAAATAAACAAAAATGTAAAAAAAGAAATTAGAAAATGCTGTGCAAAATGATAACCAGTCAGAAAGACAAAGAACATGAATTTCTACAATCTAGGGTCAAGGAACATTTTAGCCCATTTGCTCTGGTGACTATAATTAAAACTATAGAACTCTGTTCTGCAAATAATTTATTGCAGAAACGGAGCTTTATGAATTCTACCATCTAATGATTTTTCCATTAACAAGCTAATTAATTCTATAATTAAAGAAAATGTTAACAATTAGAAAAATCTCAAAAATCAAGGCAAATGCTAAATTGAAATGGTCATCTAGTCCTTATGGCAGTAAGACTGATGCTTCATAAAACATTGAAACTATCCCAAATATTCCACCTTCATAACCTGTGTTTTCCCCTTCCTCAGCCCAGTCCATCTTTCTTAACCTCTGACCAGGCTTATAAGAGGAATATATACAAATGTGTGTGTATAGTCGAATATGTCATATACATATATGTATACACACATAACCTAATATATACTGTATTTTTAAGCATTCTTGCACATAGGAGAAGTAGGAACCTGCCTATGTGGTATTCTTTGTGAGTCTCCAGAGGGAAAAATTCTCTGAACTTCAATTTGGACAGACCCACCCATCACAATGGTATATTTGGCTCTGTGTTAAGATGTTGCATATTTAGAATAAAGCTATTAGAAGGTAATGAAACAACTTATATTAGACACAGCCATTATCACAATTTCACTGGTCATCAGAATGAAGCAAGATATTCTCCTGTAAAGCAGATCACTGCACGTGGGAATTATAAATAGGAAAAGGGATGAGGGGATGCACAGGGAAATTTGTTTGCTTGAGAACTGTGAAAGGCTATTTCTAATTACCAGGAAATAATCAAGAATATATTCTGGCAAAAGAAAAACTAATGTACTCCATGGCATTACTTTTTAGGCAATGACTGCTTTTGTGATGTTTTATGTGTGTGCCATTTTTAGTCAAGGGCCTGGAGAGAGTAAAAAGGACTACAAGCTATTGAACAGCCAATTATTTATTACCACTGTCCTTAACAGCATGCATTTTAAGGAATCCATCATTGAGAAACTGTTTTTCTTCTGGGTTTGGGAAGCACCAATTTGAGGGATTAGAACTAAGTCCAGATTTCAAAGGAGTTCTAAATCGAGTACATAATGAGGAAGATTTGAGGTATAAATGCTTCCACAGAGATGGCAACTGTTCCATGCACAGTACCTAGGCCCCCAGGACTCCTAGCACTGCCACACACATTACCCAGGCTCCCAAAAACTCCTACCAAAAGAGGAACAGTCTCTTTTACTCACCCAGGTCCAAAGAACAGTATGGTGTATATAATAAGAAGTAGCATATTGCAGAAACCAAATGTCCCTTCTAACTCCATCAGCAGGAGTAGATGTGTATATATTTATTTTTGTCAGGGTAGGGCTTGAACTCAGGGCCTGGGCACTGTCCTGAGTCTCTTTGTATTCAAGGCTAGTGTTCTAACACTTGAGCCACAGCTCCACTTCTGGTATTTGAGTGGTTAATTGAAGATAAGAGTCTCATGGGGGACTTTTCTGCCCCGGCTGGCTTCAAACCACCATCCTCAGATCTCAGCCTTCTGAGTAGCTAGCATTACAGGCACAAGTCACCAGCACCTAGCAGATGTATATATTTTAACCAGACTAGCCAATCACTGAAGATGCCAAGCTCCTTCCCAACCCAGAAAGAGCCATTCTAGTCTGGTTCAGTTTGCTCCAACTTAGAACTCCTTTTGCAGAGACCACCAAAATTCTGTCCATTTTCTATCTTTTCTTCCAAAGAGTGAGTTAGAAACCCTTTAGCTCTGGACTTCTAACTATAGGGCGCCAGGATGACTTGTCACTTGCCACAATGTCTCCTAATGTCTTCATTGCAGACATTTGGGTAAAATAAGGACAGGCTCGGGGTCCAGGTCTCCTCTAGAGCAGGATAAGAATAGATAGTGTAGCAACTATATTTGGCAAGGTTATTCAGCCATAGGAAAGGGAGGACAGATTGAGTTCTCCTTTATGTTTCCATTTCCAACTCTCTGAAATCCGAGTGGGGAAATGAAAAATGAACGTAACCTGGGCTTTGATTCTTTCTTAAAATAGATGTGGTGGGAGATGCCTGGACAGGAACTTTTCCCTCCCTCAGGAGGAAGTTCTGGTTCTCACCGTGTGGCAGCCCTCAGCAAGTTAACTTTTGTTTCTAGACCCGAAATTCCTCACACACAAACCAAAGGGATTGTATAAGAATAGTACTTGCAGTCTATTTCATGCCTGCATCCCTGAATATACAGCCAAACGTATTGATAAGTTCACACATGACAATAAATTTAACACTTGAACTTTGCAGAGTCCATGAAAATTAACCCAGCTTACAACTTCAAATATCTGCACATTGTGACTAGTCTCACCATTCTGGAATGGCAAATAACCTTCTAGAAACTTCCTCCACCTAATCTCAAACCATTTTATTTCAGTTAAAGAATGCTAAGCTTTTAGACATTCCATTTGAGACCTGATGCCAAAGTAAAGAAATCGCTCAAAGCCCATTTGAATTTTTATGACTCTAATGATGTCAGTTCACAAGATGGACCATTGCCTTTGCAAAATAAAAAATCCTCCAGGGTGGCAGAACAGACCGGGGGACCAACTTTTACTTATGGCTCAGGTTACAGAGACACTGCACCTTAAATAATTTATATGATGTGATCATACATGGACCTCATCTGTGAGAGCAGACTGGAGTGAAACCAAATATGTCCCGATCTGTATACTAATTACTGTTCAATAGCCAAGATGTGGTGGAGAGTCCATTAGGCCAACTAGGTTCTGGAGGCTCACACCACTTAAACACTGAGTTCCCCCACCTGCAGATGGAAGCTCACTAAATGGAAGCTGACTCTCTAATTCACTTAGACAAGAGCTGACTTTAGAGTCCATAGACCCAGGCAAAACCTAGCCCCATCCTTTCCTGCTGATAGGGCCCTGGAAAATACTCTAATTAGATGATCTAAGTAATACCTATAAAACCAACTGCAGTGTGACTGTACTTCCATCCACTAACGGAAACTTGGACAGCAAGATCCAAGTGAGACATGAAGATGTTAAATCAACTCCATAGGAGTTGGAGATCAGGTACTTTCAGTAAGTACATAAGCATTTATAAACTAACATAGTAAATAAAGTATGGTATCTTCAGAGAAGGATACCAATGGTGTTGTTCCTTTGAACAACTAGCTTACATTTTAACAAAAAGAATACTAAAAAGCTACAATATATGTAGTGGGGGGAAGACAAGAGGAAGGGGGCAGATAAAAGAGAGGAAGAGTGGGTGAAAATGGTCATAACATTCAATGTATATGTGTGAAAATAAAACTAGGTAAATTGAGGGGATGGGTAGTGGAGTTGGAGAAGATAAGGAGAATGATGAAAGGGGTGTGATTATCCAAGATATGGTTGTAGTCACGAACTGACATGCTCAATGGAAATCCCTCTGGACAACTGCTTAAAGATACTTTTAATTTTTGATTAATTAAAAAAAGATTTCATAGTAAAAATGTTCCTCATGAAAGTAATTGATTCTTTATTCAGTCTTCACTAGAAGACCAGCCAAACTGGTATCTTTCTGTATACTGTTTTTCTGGATACTTCTAAGAACAGTTTTGTAAAGCTTCATAATAACACTATATCTAATATAGGCTGGTCATTTTCTAAAAAAAAGGCCTTCCTGTCTATTCAAAGGAATGTAATGTCCTGACTAAAGAAGAAAACCACAGATAGGACAACCAAAATCATGATTCAGGTTCTTTCCCACTGCAAACCATGTGACTCTGATGCCTGAAGAGAAGTAATGAACAACTTGTTTTTTAGTCACTTGGACCACAATAAAATGTTTGGTGGGATGGAGGAAAGTAGAAAAGAGTTCCAGTTATCCAGCTCTGTTGCTATGAACTAGGAAACTGAACAGGTGAATGAATTCCTTTATTCCTGGGTCTTCTCACATAGAATACAAGATAATCATACTTCTTTGGCATTGGAGGTGCTTCATGAATGGTACTATTTATTCTGTGTCTGTTTCTGGCTGCCACAATATCTTTCAAGGCCATGGAAGTGCAATCTGAATCAGGAAACCCAAGTTTTCCCAGTGGCCAATGCGGCAGAGGTTAGAAAATGATTTTTGCACTAAGTTCCCCATAGTCCACATTCTTATATACATCATGTATGCTGAAATCAGATAGCTAGGTAGGTAGACAGATACTTACATACATACATACATGCATACATACATAGATAAATAAACATACATACATAGATAGATAGATAGATAGATAGATAGATAGATAGATAGATAGATAGATAGATAGATTGATAGATTGATAGATAGAATCACTCCTACATTTTTCCTCTAGCAAAATTTAGACCAGGAAAGTAAGGATTTAGCTGGGTACCAGTGGCTCACACCTGTAATCCTAGCTACTCAGGAGGCTGAGATCTGAGGATTGGAGTTCCATGCCAGGCCAGGAAGGAAAGGCTGTGAGATTCTTATCTCCAATTAATCACCAGGAAACAGGAAGTGGTGCTCTTGCTCAATGTGATAGAGTGCTAGCCTTAAGTGAATAAAGCTCAGGGACAGTGCCCAGGCCCTGAGTTCAAGCCCCATGACTAACAAAAGCAAAAGAAAAAAATTATTGGTAAAAGTAAGAGTATTTCTATATCTTTTGAAGTATTGTGTGTGTGTGTGTGTGTGTGTGTGTGTGTGTGTGTGTGTGTGTGTGTGTGTGTGTGTGTGTGTGTGTGTGTGTGCCAGTCCTGGGGCTTGAACTCATGGCTTGGGTGCTATCTTTAAGTTTCATTTTATTTTTTTAAGGCTAGTAGTCTACCACTTGAGCCACAGCTTCACTTGTGACTATTTCTGGTTAATTGGGGATAAAAGTCACAAACTCTCCTGCTTAGGCTGTTTTTGACTCGCAGTCCTCAAATGTTAGTCTCCTGAGTAGCTAGGATACAGGTGTGAGCCACTAGTATCCAATGTTTTTTTTTCATTTTTTTCTATTATCTTTGAATAATGCATGTTGATAATTGGAGAGAGAAGGATGTTGATTAATTCAGAAATGATTTCAAAATGTACTTCAAGTATAAACACTTCATGCAAACTTTGAAATAAACTGTTGTGTTAAGTATTTTGTTGCCCTCTATGGGATTTTTCTTATAACCATACCTAAAATATTAAATGCTGTTTAATCTATTCATGTAAGAGTTATGCTGTAGATTTATGTGCAGTTAAGTCTTATCTCTGCCACCCATCTGATGTGCAACCTTGGGCCAGGTGTTTAACCTCCCTGAGCTTCTGTGTTCTCATCTAGAAAATTGAAATATTAATAGAACTAACCCCTTAACAATCTATGTGAAGCAGAAGAATATTTTTTTAAATCCATGCAAATCATTTGGAATAGTGTCAGCCTGTTAAGAAAAAAATAGCTAATGTTAGCAATTATGCTTGGCTATTACTGAGTGAAATCTCACAGGTCTTGAGAGTAATGTGACAAAGAGCAGATGGACTAGTTAATCTCTTGAGAGTTTGAAATAATATTTTATAATGAAGTTCTTCAAAATCTCTTTGATACTTGTGTCACCTACTGCTGTCACAAAAGAACCATAGTGCCATATTTGCACCTGATTGCTACACAGAGCAATTTATGATAGATTCTATCTCCATATCTAGGTTGAGTGCCTTGATTATTTCTACACTAAAAATTAGCTATTTTTCTTGCATTAGAAATGCAAGAAAAATTCATATCAGAGCACAATGTTGTTCTTATAACAGTGTTTACTTAATACCAAAATGAGCCACAGAGATTCATGGCTGTAATCCTAGCTACTTGAGAGGCTAAGATCAGCAGGATCACTGTTTGAGACCAGTCTAAGCAAAAAGTTCACAAGACCAGTTCTTAACCAGTAACTGACCACAGGCCCTGTGCCTAAACTATTGTCTAGGATCAGGAGGATCACAGGTCCAGACCAGGCCAGACAAAAATATTTGTTAGCTCCATGTCCATGGAAAGGAGCTGGGTTTGGTGACACACATCTGCCAGCTACAAGGGTAAACTTAAAATAGATGGTGGTCCACACCAAGCCCAACAGAAAGAAAGAGCCTATCTCAAAATAATTACTGAAAAAAATACTAGTAGTATGGCTCAGTATTCAAGTATCTGCCTACTATGCTAAAAGCCCTGAATTCAAATCCCCTCGTACAACCCACCCCCCCCCAAAAAGAAAAAAGTATTGATACTCATTCTACAGCACAAATTCCTTCCAGTGGTAGTCCTATAAATAAAACTTCTTTTTGAGGTTTCTTATTGCCCAAATAGTCCAAATCCTATCTAAGATATTCTAGAGGCTTGTTTGAACTCCTACAAGCCTCTAGAACTTTTATATCTTAATCTTTTCTAACCTCAAGTGGTATCTTGGTTAGTGTTTATTTCACCAACCTATTCACCCATTAACAATACTGTTACTAGCACTGTAGCTTAACATCTTATGTCTCTGTCCCACCTGTCCTGTGGTAGACCTTGATTTCATCACTTTGGGTAACTCATTTTTAACTCTCACAGGATTATGAGGTAATAACTATTATAATGACCCCTTTATAGGTGATGAAAATAAGACAGCAGAACTTAAGTCAATCCCTCAGCATTATACAGCTGTAAAGTGTATACAACACCATGTTAAACTATAGCTCTGCCATCCTTTCTTTCTCTCTGCTCCCTTCTTACCTCCTGCTAATCATCTATCAGTCTCTCTGTCCATCCACCATCTACTCATCTTTCCATTTATCTACCTGTCCATCTTTCCAGCAAGCTATCAGTCAAGCAGAATATGGAAGAATAAATTAACATAATATTTTGAAAGTGATTTAGACTCTAACTAATTCAAATATACCAGCAGGATTTGGTGGCTGCAAAATGCTCACTTGTAGCAGGCTCAGCATGGTATGCATTATTAAAGAAACTGTGCCTTAAATGTGTGTGAGATTTTCAAAATGCAGAGACTAGCTCTCTTCAACAAATATAAAAGATTTGAAGGAGCACATACCACCTTACTATTCAGCAGCCAGGTTCCTAAGATATGAACATTACATCTTAAAGGGAAGACAACCAAGAATTATTCCTTTTTTCACTAGGAAGAAAGCGAGGTAGGAGTATACCTAAACTATCTTTCCTTCCTTAATGAAATGGCTATTGATTTTTCATCCTAGTGAATCATTGCCTTGAAGCAATTTCTTTTAGCTGCAGGTTCTCACATTTAATTTGGATGTATGTTTAGGGGAGAGTTTATCAATAAAATCTCCAGAGGAACGACAAAAGGTTTTTATTAGAAAGAAACAGTGAAAGCAATTTTATCAATTTTGTTAAGTACAAAGATGATCAGAGAATTATTAATGAATGGCATTTAAAGAGCAATTTCATAGTGAATATGGGTCATATCAACACAGTCATTACTCCAAATATGCTCAGTGGGCAAACACATTAAACATTTCCAAGAGCAAAACATGGATTTGCCTGCCCTTAGAGAAAAGAGCAATATGGGCTTTGGCTAAAAACCAGCCTCACAATTGACCTTACTGACCAAAATTATCTCTCCAAATTCTTTTTTAGCATGGTTTGCTATTAGGTACTACTTACAGAGCAAAGTGTGATGACTTATATGTTATGCAATTTGACCATACCACTCCAAAAATCAGATACCTCAAATCCCGATTTTATACATTCACAATAGAATTTAAGAAAATTTCCACAAATCATATTACAACTCATACTTGTATGTTTACAGAATTCACATCCATAATTCTGAACTGTTAATCAAAGCACTTTGATTCCCCTCTCTCCATACAAACCCCTTAACATTCAGGAATTTTTAGTCTAATTGAGCTCTGTCTACAATAACTACAATACTCATATGAATACAGAAAAAAGAACATTTCAGGGATAAAGTGTTTTGAAATCAACTGACTTACTTCATATTCTTGAATACATATTAAGATCATAAAATCTCATGTGAGGGTGACCAAGTCACTCTCAGAAAACTATCCCTTATCTACATTTCAGAATAATTTTAGTCCTCTCTATGAAGAAGATAAATTCTAGAATCATTGACTCAAAGATCTTTCTCAATCTTTCCATATCTAAGTCATAATTTTCTCCTGGCTCCTCTCCTGCTCAGAGCCTGTTACTGCAGAGCATTTGTATTCCATACAGCTGTCTGGCTGCTTGTGGTTAAATGTATTTTCTTGTTCATAGCAGAGTTTCTCCGTAAATTAGTGACACATTATGAGACTCCTTGATCTGCATGGAATTCCTCCATGAGTCTGTCTGAAAAATACATCAAACCAAGGAAGACACTTCTCTACAGCCACAAAGGGATGCATTACTCATACTTTTCCTCCAAACTAACATGAAGCTAGTCTCATTATTATATGATTCAATAAAATAAGCATATAAAAGTAATCATGAATCTAGAAACTGGCCAATGAACAACTGTTATTTCTATTACTATTTTTAGCCTTTCTTGAAGGAATTTTGTACATATGTCTTTACTATCATTAAATATGTACAAGACAAAATATCTTATGATGTCCTAAATATTCTAAATGAGCTCCAAAAAGTAAACGTTGGCTGCCATACTCA
The DNA here is from genome assembly GCF_019054845.1 of Dipodomys spectabilis. Taxonomy (NCBI): domain Eukaryota; kingdom Metazoa; phylum Chordata; class Mammalia; order Rodentia; family Heteromyidae; genus Dipodomys; species Dipodomys spectabilis. The sequence continues at coordinate 3,360,564 of NW_024870758.1, read as the reverse complement.
TCAGGCCTCCACAAAGTATAAACTATTTAAAATAGGAACTTGTGAATTAAAACGGTCAAATAAATTCCCTGAAAATACTAAATGAAAAGTCAATCACCAAACTTTGAGAAACTTAAGACACTAACTTTTCCAGCAAATATAAAAATGGTAGATAAATCTTTTTTCATGTTATGGTTCCCTTTGTTGAATTTCCTCTGTTAGCATCACACTGTCCCCAAAAGATTCACCCTTTGACATTCAGAGGTGATATCTACTCTTCACCTTTTTGAAAAGGAAGGCCACATGTTTCTAAACTGAAATCTTTCAGTCATGAAAAATAACCATTACAACAATGATGATGATGATGATGATGATGATAAAACGAAATATTTGTAGGCCAGTGATATATGGCTATTGACTTTTCAAACAAACTATAAATTATAATTTGTCAGTATATGAAACTTGTTACACTTAGTAAGCTTTTAAGCAAAAGCAAATGTAGAAGAGTTTTAATAATGTAGAAGAGTTTTAATAAATTGCTAAAATAGCCAATGGAACTAATCTAAAACTTATTTTAGGTAACAATATTAAGGTAATAGTCACAACGAATTAATTGTTCCATGATTTTTATTCATTGTTTAATCATCTTCTTCTATTTCATACTTAGCCCCTTGGTCATCACAGGTTTTGATCCAATGTAAGGGAAATGAAACATTCCTACTTTTGTTAAAATACAAAATTAGATTTCCACTTAAAGTTATTTTTAAATTTATTTTTCTCATTATGTTACAGGAAATAAAATATTTTACTTATTTAATGTTAACATCATATTCCATTTTTTAGTCCACTTAAGGGAAAATATATTGAAATATTTAGAATTTCACAATTTTTATTGAGCAAACCTCTGTAAAATAACATTTTGAAAGAGAAGAATTCTATGAATACATGACTATCTGTTAGTATATACAATAGTTTACTCTGTTTGAGCTTCTTAGAATATTTAATAATCGTCTTTATTTTTCCCTAACCTAACAAGATCATAAATTGCACAGGTGTGTCTATTTATGATCATTTGTGCCCCACTTCTTCCTGTCTTCTATATAGGCTCATCTTTCATTTGTTTGTTTTCTAAACAGGAAATAGTACTCTAACATAACACTGAAACTTCCAAGTCAATTATATCATTACACAAACTTGCTATTTAAATGTGCCCATGACCTTGCTTCTCTGTTCACATAATCAATAAAGTAAAAAATTATGTTAATGAAGTCATGCCAGAGAGACAACAGAGGTGCATTTTTTCTTATATACAGAGTTAGATTTTAGCTAAGAAATGCAAAAGTGAATTTGTTAGGTGGTATGCAAGTGCCTACAAATGTATTAACTGAAAAATATTAGATTCAAGGGAGATTGCAAATAGTGTAATATCTTAGAAAGCCAAAATTGAGAGAGGTCAGCAAAATAAAACACCAGGAAGCAGCTACTCAGAAAGGGTGGTGTAGGGTCAAGGGGAATGGGGGAGGCAAATGAAGAGGAGAAGAGGGGGGAAATGCAGACAAGTACCCAGTGTATATCCTACAAAATTAAGAAGAAGGAAGAAAGAGTGAGTAGGACAGAGATAGGTGAGAATGTTGAATGAGGCAACAAAGATGGAAATACATTGTACTCATAAACTGTTTTGTTAAATGGCAATTCTTTGTACAACGATAGATAGATAGATAGATAGATAGATAGATAGATAGATAGATAGATAGATAGATAGATAGATAGATAGATATAGTAGTAGTAGTAGAAGTAGTAGTAGTAGTCATAGTAGTAAAAGGTAAATTAATAAATAAAACATTCTCTCAATTAATAAAACCACAAAACAACTCCCAAAACCTTGGGTTTTTCCATCTTCAACAACTAATCCTCCTACACGAGTTGTAAAGTCCTGTAAGTACAGAAAAATCAATCTGTGCACGTCTTCTTACCCTTTATCATTTTGTCTATCTCTATACTAGGATATGTAGTTAAATAGGTTGATACACCTATACACACAACACATACATACATGTATGTATCAACACACACTAATGTATACACAATAAAAACACATTCTTTTTCTTTCTAATAAGTATTCAGAAAGTACATGAAAGATTATGTATTTTTAATGAACCCACAAAATGTTTAAAAAAGGGAAAGAATCTGGGAGAAATGGGAATAGGATAGAGGGGGTAAATGTTTCCAAAATGTATTATATGCGTATATGGAAATATCACAGTAAATCTTCCTCATGCTAAAATATATGTTAACAGAAAAATTAAAAAAAATGAAAGACTAAGATTGTTTGTTTAGTTTCAGTACTGGGACTTGAACTCAAGTCCTCATGGATGCATTTGGCTTTTTTGCTCATGACTGGCTAACTACCACTTAAGCCACAAATCCAAATCCATAGCCTTAGGTACTTTAAAGTTCTGAAGTTTTTAATAAAGGTACTTGCTTACAACTGAATAATACAAGTGCATCACAAGTGTGTGCTCATTTGAAAATTCATTCTAGTCAAGCAATAGAATATTTCTTACATTCCTAAAAATAAGGCCCGAGAAAACAAGGCAAAGGATCCACAGTGTTGGGAAGGGCTGGTTGAATGATGATATTGTGTAATTTCACCACTGACTGAGAACCAGATTGCTCCTAACGTACTGCCCAGGCAAGCAGAATGACATACCTTGATTCTGCTGTTATCTTTTAATGTCCCTCACTGGGTATGCAAGATTCAGAGCTGAATGTGTGCCTCTCCTCTCATGTAAAAAACGCTAGTAGCTTCACCCAGGACTGACTTCTTCCATCTGACTGTCCCAAAAGTTCTGTCTTTGCCTGAAATCACATGCCCCTTCATTCTGGATTCTCCATGATACTTATTTAAGACAAATAATTGCTGGTGATCAATGATGTATTTGGCTACAAATAAAATGACACATCATATCTGATATACAATATTATGTTAGGTATGAGAACAATCTACCAATGTTTAATGAATAAAAATCCATGCTTTTATGGTTATGAAGGATGCAAAGTAAGCTATAAAGGGGGATTTGGTTTTAGGATCAATGACACGATCCTAAATAAAAAAACAGAATTTGCAAGGTAATTTAGACAAAACATTTAGCATAAGAGTTGATATGCAGAACTCTTTAACTACTTCCAATATTTAAAGAACATTTGTCATATTTGTATTCTCATAATGTTTTTGATATGTAGCCATTATATTTGTTTCTGTAATTTTGTTATTGTGCTGCCTCACTAACCAAAAGGAGGTTTCCCCTGATTGTAGATAAAAAGGGAAAAACCAAGTTCTAGAACATGGTATGTACCACAGTAAAAGTCGTATAAATATCTGACAGTACATGGACGGAATGAAAGTGGACTTAAGTTTTGTAAGACTTCAATACTAGGAAGAGGATGAAAGTGTTCAACCAGTTATCCTCACCAGTGACTTCTGCTTTACTTCAAGCACCACCAACATAGCTACTGACATAGTTTAGAGGTTCCAGGGGAGACCACACTGTTTAGTAAATGTAAAGATCAACGATTTATAGAAGAATCACTTTTCCTCTCACAGACTCAATTTCCTGAATTGAAAACTGCAGGAAGTATCTATTCCAGCATTATATGAGTCTGTGAAATTCCTACCCCAAATGAAAAAACACTACAAAAATATTCAAGTTGGATATGCACTTGCGCGAAGTAAAGCATTTTTCTTCCCTTTTACATTTTGTTTTTCATGTTTTCTATATCCTCTGTATAACTCTATTTGTTCCAAAATTGTTTCTCATTGAGATAGAGTGATAATTAATCACTAATGGTTCTTGGGATCTCCAATCTTCTTGTTGCTAATCCCCAAAAGGAATGCACCACCATCTTAGCACCAGCTGTCCCAAGGTATCAGAGATGGCTCTAGACACAGAGTAGGAAGCTTCAACCAAGGCCACAGCACCTTGACTCAAATCCTGGAAGAACTGATTTTGACTTAAAGATCATGAATTCTTAACAGCAATTATCAGAGAATGAAAGGTACCTTTTGTTGGTCCTTCACCTGCCCGCTAAAGATGGACGGGGTCCGAAGAAAGGTAAGTGCGCTGCTCACCTGTTCCCCAGCCTCCCTTAGAAATAGAATTACCCATCTTAAGGGTTTCACTTACCCTGGAAGACCGCTTAGCCGGCCTGTATGTTTTCCCTTCATGCCCCACGTTGGGTGCCAGATGTTGGTCCTTGGTCTGCCCCGCGAAAGACAGATGGGGTCTGAGGAAAGGTAAGTGCAGAGTTCACCCTTCCCCAGCCTCCCTTAGCCCCAGAGACAATCTGGCAGTGGGAGGCAAGTTAAGCAGGAACTCGTTTATTACCACACAGCAGGCACTTTTTAAAGCAAAAGACCACGACCACGTGGCATGGAAGGGGAGGAAAAGGAACCAACCCATCACCGTAAAGGTCACCGTATCATGTGCTTTTTACCTGGGGCCCAGGGTTTAATTGGCCCCAGCGCTTCTGAACTTGCACTTCTGAACTTTCCCTGCCTTTCAAGAGCCATTCAAGCACTGATGTCACTTCTCCTGATCATGGTATCCAATCAGATTTTAACGTAAACAACTTGGGCTCTGCCCACTCAATTTCCTCTCAGTGCCATCTTTGCTGCCTATTTGCCCCACAGATTCCCCCTTTTTGTTTTAATGGCAGACCCACCTCTTTGCTGAGGTTTGAGTCAGGGCACCTCTTATGAAGTTCCCCCAATTGGCACTTCTTCTTTCCGAGGTTTGCCTAAGGTAGGGGGTAATCTTCAGCACTGAGCTTATCATAATGGATACAGAGAGCCGTGAGTTGGATCTCTTGGGCTCTATCTTTTTTTGATATAACTGCAACCGCCACATCCTGACCGCCACATCCTGCCCACCTCATATCTGTGGGGCACATGGGCAGCAAAGATGGCGCTGAGAGGAAGTTGAGTGGGCAGAGCCCAAGTTGTTTACTTTAAAATCTGATTGGATATCATGATCAGGAGAAATGATGTCAGTGCATGAACGACTCATGAAAGGCAGGGAAAGTTCAGAAGCTCAGGGGCCAATTAAACACTGGGCCCCAGGTAAAAAGCACATGATAGGGTGACCTTTACAGTGATTGGTTGGTTCGTTTTCCTCCCCTCCCATGCCATGTGGTAGTTTGCTTTAAAAAGTGCCTGCTGTGCGGTAATAAACGAATTCCTGCTTAACTTGCCTCCCTGCTGCATCTGATCGTCTCTGGGGCTAAGGGAGGCTGGGGAAAGGTGAGCGGCGTACTTACCTTTCCTCAGACCCCCGAATGTCTTTGGCAGGCAAATGAAGGACCAACAACCTTTCACAGTCACACCAGAGCATTGCTCTGTATCCTCCCCCAAACCACCCCTAGAAGGACTTCTGAGTGGGAACTCATCTAGTAATTGGTAGTGGTGAGGAGTCTCATGATACACTAGGATCAACCCACTGAGCTGAACCACTAGGTCCCTATCTCTATACTTGCCTCTACCTCAGGGACCATAGCGGCTCATGTACTAAGCAGTAACATAGCCTATGCAGTACCTGGGTTAAGTTTGTCACCACTGAGATGTCCCTAGCATGTGCCACCAGTCAAGAACATCAAATCTACTTGTCTTCAACTGGAGTTGTATGAAGATCTCCCTGCACACCAAACTGTATTAAATTGGAGGATAGAATAATATGTTATAATGTCCCACAAAGTCCTTTTCCTATGCACATTGTGAGCATTTAGGGACACATTGGTCACTACAAATTTGATCATTAGCTTAAAAGTACCCCCAAATTATGCCTGTGGCTTACCTCACAGGCCCCAACTCCCCCACAGGGGACTCTTCTGGGTCTAGAGAACTGTCATAGTTCTATTATTACCAAGCATCTGTGGCTTACAACTGTAATCCTACCTACTCAGAAGGCTGATATCTGAGAATTGTGGTTTGAAGCCATCCTAGGCAGGAAAGTCCATAAAACTTTATTCCCAGTTATCTACCAAAAGGTCTGGAAGTAGAGCTGTAACTCAAGTGGTAGAGCACTAGCCTTGAGCACAATAGCTCAGAGAGAGTGCCAGACCCTGAGTTTAAGCCCCAAGACCAGAACACACACACACACACACACACACACACACACACACACACACACACAAGGTCCCAATCTTCCACTCTTTCTGTTGTCCATTCTGAGACACAAAATGGTGGTATGGCGTTTGGAATAAGGTCAGAGCTCTGGCTACTGTTATGGGTATCCAAAGAAAACTTCAAGACTTTTATTGTAACTAAGTTACAAAATGGAATATAGAATTAAAGGTAAGGCATGAAGAGGACAAAGAATGAGTCCAGTGTCAAACATTTGTGAGAAGAAAGCTATTCAAGAGCAGATTTCATCAAACCTAAAATGCTTCTATGATACACAAACATAGCCATTCTTCACCCTGGTTTTAAATTGATTCCATCCAGGATAATATGCAGGAATAAATGTTGCTTCTTACCAGGTCTCAGCACTACCACTCTGGCCCATTCTCTCAGGTGCTGCTCCTTTGTCCAATGACAGTTTAGAAATCTGGACCTTCTGACAATTCTTTCTGGACCTCTTGGCTCAACTGTTTATCTGTCTTTTCTCCTAACCCAGAATACTTGCTGAATTATTTATTATAGCTTCCTATTTTTTGAATCCCTACTAGTTGACTATAAGAAATAGAGCAAATACCATGAACATCCACCTCTTCCCTCACAGTCCTCTTCATCAGTCTCTATGGAAAAAAAGTGATATGCACCTAAAATGGAAGAGGAGCATGAACTCAATATATGTCTGAGATCTATCTCCACTGTTTCAAATTGTGTTACTGGCCCTCATTCTGCTCATCTGCTAATTACAGTGCAGATCTGGTGATCTCATGGTCTCTTCCAGCTTGGAAAAATGCTATGAAAATTCAGAAGTTTGGTGGCTCACACCCAGAATTATAGCCACTCAGGAGAATAAGATCTGCTATTAATTATAATAACCTTTGAAACTATTAAAAATCAATTGTACTTTAGCTGATTTCTAATGTATTGATGTCAATGTTCAGACTTCTAATTAAAAACAGGGTTTTTAACCATCCAATCAAGTCATTTCTCCTGCATTTGTCCTCTCATACATTATCTAAACTGTAGACCAAGTAATGATCCCAGAATTACCACTGTGGAACTTCAGTGTAGTAATCGCTCCAGATTAAGTGGCGCCATGAAGTGCAATCCTCTGACATTTAGCACTGAAGATCTACAAGGACATGCAGCACAGATCTGGTCAACAAGTACTCTGTGTTTGCTCACTGATTCATTCTGAACATTGTGTCCACATACATTCAAATTTGATTTTGGGCTGTGGGTTCTGGAACAATTAAATCATTCTCTGAAAGCTGGACCACCTACTTCAAAATCAATCAAGGGCAAACAAATCAGAGAATCTAACAGAGTTGAATAAATGGCAGTGCAGACAAACTTTTAATGCATCATTGACTTTAACACTGAATACAGAATAAAATATTTTTCAAAGGTATTCTTGGTTGGTAAAAAAGAAATCCTGGTGAGAACAGAGTTCTTTTCTTGAGTGTTATGAATAAAACTCGAGGAAATCTCTGTTGCCAATGTTTACTCTAACAGAAATGTCTTCAAAATATCTAAAGGACTTAGATGATGTACATCATTTTCCAAATACTTTTAATGTAATCTAAACAGCAAAAAATGCCTAAATATCCACACAATTCTTTTCAGACCACTCCTCACCCATTATTGTGTATGCTTCCTTAGAAAATATTCTATACCTTTAAACAAAAATTAGAAGCACATGAAAGCATATATTCTTAAATTTTTATAACGTTTTACATCAATATAACTCACAGGGAAATTCTTCTTGGAATGTGTCTTCTGGGCCATCAACTACTTGATCCATACCTGGATCATTAAATGTAGCCTCCCTACTTGGATACAAAGCTGAGTCTTGCTGTACATTGTAACTGATATCACAGCATTGATATATAATAAGTATAAAAAACTGTTTGCTGCATGAATAGTATTAAGTCCTTAATATGCACAAATCTGGGAGAGAAAAACATTTTTTATAAATAAATATCTATCTTCTGATAAAACAATCACAATATTCAAAGATTTATAGAAGCACTAAGAAAACTGTAATAGTGATAGTTTTCTAAATCTTATGTATTTATAAAATCTCACCTAACACAAGATTTATAAATAAAAAAAACATGTTCTGAATGGATGGTGCACATCATTGCTTCATTCAGGAACACATTTACCCTCTCAAAGACTCAGAAGAAATACTCATGAAATTCTAGCTACATGTTAAAAATCACAGCTTTGCAATTTTAGCTTTCTTTCATCAAAATTTAAGCCTATCATTCTTTATGGCTATTAAAATTCTTCTTTTAAAAAGTAGGTCTTGAATCACTTTAAAGTTATCATAAAATATTTATTTTAGATATCCCATAATCCACAAAAATGAAAGGGAATGGTATTAAAAGATATGTTTATGATAAAGTGTTCCTTAGAAATATGAAACACCAAATAAATGTCAGCTGATAAAGAATCAGAGATAAAAAGCTGAATCTTTTTGTCTTTTGTAAAATTTAGTAAGTGGCTTTCTTTATGGACATACTATAATAATATTGAAAATATTCTTTAAAGTACAGAGGTTTTGTTTTGAAGTAAAGTGGACTCATTTAGAAATGCACATACATGTGTGTGTATATGTGTGCTCACATGTGCATCTGTAGGTGTGGCGTACTTTAAATTAACCCATGCTTTCTTTAGAGGCAAACTTGATCTTCTTGATCAGTAAGAACACATAACTTAATTGCATCTGGGCTAAAGCAACCACAACTAACTTGCTACATAAAGAAAGATATCAAGAACACACACACACACACACACACACACACACACACACACACACACACACACACACACTTACACTAGCCCCATAGTTATGGACCATGTGTATTAGAAACATTGGTTTGGTGATCTTTTTCCCAGCTTGAATTGGACACCACATATAAGAGTACAACACTTGGCTGTGAGATGTCAGCTCCTCATTCGTGGCATTCCAATCGGATTCTCTTTGAACATATGCCCTTTCAAGTGAAATTAATCAATCTCTTTATCACTCTGACTGCATCTGGAGCTATAATCATTACCCAACTGCTGAGAAAGAAATGAAACCTCTAATCGCACAGGGAGTACAGCTTAGTGTTCAAAGCAGGAAAGTTTCTATTAAGTTCTAATTTTAAAAGTGATATTTTTTCATGAAAAACCATACAAGACATGCTATGCACAGGAAACTGAGTTACTGTCACAGCTAGCTAAGCATCCCCTAGCATCTTACCAACATGTGGACAACTATAGAACTTAGAGTTTGTTTACATTGTTCGATGATTGGATCATACAATATGCTGATATTTCTCACCATACAAAAACCCATCTGGTTCTCTGAATCTAAGATAAATGCCCATGAGTGGCAAATACATAATTGCCTAGTAGTTTGTGATCCTCAAATTTTCACAACGGTAATCTTAGGAACTGCACTTTTAACATGTGAAAATAAATGTACTGAAAGGCACCTACTTCTTAAAACTTCTTGGACAAATAAACATGTTTCACTTTAAGCTTTAGTACAAAACTCACTTATGTTAAATACATTGTCCAATTGACTTACCTTATAAAATTCAACATATTTTCTCAGAAGAAAAGTTATCACATGAAAGCCTGATTTTAAAATCATGTTTACAAAGGCAATAAACAGCTCATTCCTATAATCCTAGCAACACAGGAGCTGAGATCTAAGGATTGTGGTTCAAAGCCAGTCCAAGCAGAAAAGTCTATGAAATTCTTATTTCCAGTTAATCACAAAATAAAGTCAAAAAGAGAGCTGTGGCTCAAGTGGTAGAGCACTAGTACTGATGAAAAATAAAATTTAAAAAAATCCTTAGGAACAGCGCCCTGGCCCTGAATTCAAGCACCAAGACACACACACACACACACACACACACACACACACACACACACACAAACTTAATTGTGTTGTATGTGTATGAAGAAGGCAATAAAGTTTATCATGGACCATATGGTTGAGGGATAAATACTAATTACTTAACACATAAAAATTATAAAATACAAATATATATTAAAACCAAAACTAGACATCTAACTCCCAAAGGATGAGAATTTTAGAACACTAGACGTAGATTAATGACCTTTACACAAAGTGTTTAAGAAACAAAAATAATTTAGTTTCTCTTCCCTATTTGACCCAGGTACTATACATGTGATACAAGTTAAAAGACAATGTGAAGTTCTGCTGTCCCTTAATAATTTATTCATTTGACAGTGTCTTCCTTAACCTGCCTCTTTGGGACTATAAAGGGTTAGTGTTATATTGATTTGTTTCCTAGGGCACCAACTTCCCATAACAAAAATCTAGGACATAAGAAGAGGGACAATCATTTAAAGCCAGTTGCCCACTATTTTATCCAAGTTAATTTTAACATACTTGAGCAACTTTTAGGCAGTGAATACAACATTTCTAATGCTATTTAATATTCCTTTGAGAAAAACTTCTGAGTTATAGTAACCCACCAATGTTAGCCTTCCAAGAGACTAGGACTATAGTTTTATGCCACTACATATCATTAATTTTAAATCAGACAGTTGCTTAATCACTGAGTAATAAAGTTAATGGCCAGTCCTAGCAAAAGGAAATGTCTACATTTATTTTCAAAATCTATTGTACATATTGGCACTAACAATGAACAACATCAAAATGAAATCAAGAAAATAATTCTACTCAAAACAATAAAATATTTATGAACAAAATTAACTTAGAAAGTACAATGTTTCTAAACTGGAAGTGACATAATGTTGCTGGGAAAATTAGAAACATGGACAGAAGTTTTGCATTCATAGATCAGAAAACGTATTTTTTTCTTTTTTAAAAATTTTTTGTATGTTTTTTATTGTGAAAATGCTGTTACATGAGCAAGGTAATAAGTACATTTCCTATAAACATATATTTTTAAGATTTTTTTTCTAACTTTATCCAGATATTCCCCACAATCTCTATCAAAATTTAAGACTTTTTTTTTTTTTTGTCAGTCGTGGGGCCTGAACCCTGGGCCTGGGCACTGTCCCTCAGATCTTCAGCTCAAGGTTAGCACTCTGCCACTTGAGTCACAGCACCACTTCTGGCTTTTTCTGCTTACGTGGTGTTGAGGAATCTAACCCAGGGTTTCATGCATACAAGGCAAGCACTCTACCACCTTCCCAGCCCCAAAATTTAAGACTTTTATATAGAAATTTTCAAACTGAGCCAAAAACAAAAAGGGAAATGAAAAATACTCAGAATAAAAAATACAAAATTTTTAACTAAGAAAACTAGGAGGACATTCGCTTTCTAATTTAATATCTTGTTAGAAACTGTAGTTGTCAGAGAAGTATAATACTGCTCTCAGATAGATACAGATGATTTGAATAGAACTGACAGCCCGGAAATAAAGTCTCATACTTATGATTAGCTGTTTTTTGAAAAAAATGCCAAACCTATTCAATAGTTAAAGCATAAGAGTTTTATTTTGTAACAAATTATATTAAAAAATAAATATCCAATACAAAAAAACACAGCCTTAAAGCCAATACAAAAAAAAAAAAAAAAGCACAGCCTTAAAGCCAGGCAACAGTGGCTCACACCACTAATCCTAGCTACTCAGGAGGTTGAGATCTGAGGATCGAGGTTCAAAGCCAGCCTGGGCAGGAAAGTCCCTGAGACTCTTATCTCCAATAAACCACCAGAAAACCGGAAGTGGCGCTGTGGCTCAAGTGGTAAAGCACTCGCCTTGAGCTAAGGAGCTGAAGGATAGCGCCCAAGCCCAGAGTTCAAGCCCCACGACCGACAAAAAAAAAAAAACAGAAAAAAGCAGTCTTAGAATCTTACTCATATCATGCCAAGAATTAATGCAAAGTAGATCACAGATCTTAGAACCTATCTTACATAGTAAGTCTGTAAGAGCTAAACTATAAAATATTTTAGAAGAAATCCTAGGAGAAATTATTTAACACTTTACAACAGGCAAATAATTCTTTTTTCTTTTTTTTTTTTTTTGAAGGCCATGCTTTTATTTACCTTTTTTTTTTTTTTAGATTTTTTAATGTGAAAATACTGTACAGAGGGGTTACAATTACATGGGCAAGATAATGAGTACATTTCTTACCAAGCATTGTAGCCTCCTCCTTTGTTTCCCCTTTCCATCCCTTCCCATTCTCCCCCACCTCCCCATCCAATCCTCCTCCTCCCCCACCAAAGTTGTGAAGTTCATTTTCCACATAACGACTTGTACATCTCATTGATGCAATGGGTCCACCTGTATCCCTATTTAAACAATTTGTTTTTTCCCTTCCTCTCCACAAATTATAACAACATCAAATACAGTGAAAACAGCGGTTATACTGTGGGGGAGGGACATACAAAGCAAAAAAAAAAAAAATCTTATAAATGTGTTAGAAACAATCACATTAAAGAAAAAAACATGTGAATACATATCTTAGGGTTCATTTCCCTAACATCAACTTATCTGACCTTTCCTGCTTGACTCAGACATATACTAGTTATTGCAAATAAGGGAAACCATGGGACCTATGTTTCTTTGGGTCTGGATTACTTCACTTCATATAATTTTTTCCAAGTCTTTCCATTTCCTAACAAATGGGGCAATGTCATTCTTTCTGATGAAGGCATAGAATTCCATTGTGTATATATACCACATTTTCTTGATCCATTCACCTATTGAGGGGCATCTGGACTGGTTCCATATCTTAGCTATGGTAAATAATGCTGCAATAAAACTAATAGTTGTGCTGGTAGCTTTAGTACGGTCTTGTTTGTGAACATTTGGGTAAATCAGGCAAACAATTCTTAAATGAAACCTAAAGTACAATCCATAAATAAAATGGTAAATTAGACTACAGAATTTTTGCACTTCAAAAGACAATATTAAAAACTGAAAGGCTAAGCCATCTACTGGAAAAAAACCTGCTAAAATTATCCAGATGTAATGACGGATTTGTATCTGGAAGATACAAGGAACTCTCATAAAGAAGACCTTCCAGTTTAAAAATGTAAAGATATTTGCAAAGGCATACTACTAAATGTGTGCTGGTACCTCATATCTAGTAATGTTAGCTGAATTAGGAAGTGATATGATACCTAGAAAATTGCATTTCCAACCTGCAAGACTCCGTCTCAAATTATAATCAGCAAAAAGCAAGTCTGGAGGCATGGCTAAAGTCAGGAAAGTGATATGTCCCAATTTCAACCCCCAGTACCATTAAAAGAAAAAAAGATATTTCAACAAAAAGATATGCAAATAATTAACGAATACTTGTAAAGATTAGCCACAAATTAGCCACATCATTAGCCACAAATTAAGGGCAAATCCAAATCACCATGAGATTCTATTTAGTCCCATTAAAGTTTCTACGATTAAAAGACCATAACAAGGATTCAGAGGAAGACAGCGAAGGAAAACCTGAAGGCTAAACAATCTCTCACATAGAAAGCAGTTTTAGTGTTCCAGTGAACAGTCCTAGGCTAGAGAATTACACCAAGTGTGCCATCACAGTACAGAGAGTTTTGCCAGAGAGGGAAAATCCAGGCAAGGAGACAGATCTGAACACTTTCTGGTACCTGCAGCTGTGGTGGCTGCGGCAGAAGCGGCAGTGGCCATAGCCTCTATACCTAAGGAGAGAGTCCAGGACAAAGGCACCAGAGGTGGCAGGTGAGCAGATTCTACTCAACACCAACAAGAACTGACAAGGGCAGATATCTTCATCCTGCAGATCGCAGACCAGAGGTGGCCCAGGAATCAAGATCTCTCATGATTAGAACCCTGACATCCTCATTCCTTCTCTGGGAGCAGAGGAGGGAAGACCGCCCCTCCCCCACCACCGGACATCTCCATCTTTGATCATGACAAAGGCCCAGCTGAGCAGCTAGCTCCAACTCAGGCCTTGGAAGAAAACAAAAGAGTCACTTAGCAGGTCAGAGGATCCTGACCTGACCTCCCAGGCTCAGCTCCACCCAGGGGAAAGTCATCTGACCAAGGCAGAGTAAGCTTGGCTACCAGGGGAGTGACTTTCTTCACTGGGTAAACAGAACCAGAAGCTGCCCCTCCCTACAGCAACCTAGACAAACAATTGAAATTTGGTAAACATAAACCCTGAGAATGGCTCCAGGCTGGGCTCTGTGAGTGTCTCAGGAGTTAGCCCCTCAGGGAAAAGCTATTTGCTGAAAGGCCTCAACCCTACCCAGAACCTAGCCTGGTCACAGCATCTCCAAACTAGAGGAAACAGCCATCTCTCTCGTTTTTGATACTCAAAGCAGATCTCCCTCAACTAAACTAGCCTGGGAGGAGGATCACAAAATCCTAGGGAACACAGAGCATTCTTCTGCCTGTTCAAACAAACTGACTTAAGAAACCAATCAAGCCACAGAAAAACCAAGCACCACAAGCAGAACACAGACTTCACCAAGAGACTGATTAGGGGAGATACAGGATTATCCCATTTCCTCTCCACCCCCAACAAAAAAAAAAAAATCAAAGAACTCTTTTTGTACCTTTTAACATTTTTTTCTTTTTTTTTTATTGTGAAAATACTGTACAGAGGGGTTACAATTACATGGGCAAGATGATGAGTACATTTCTTATCAAGCATTGTAGCCTCCTCCTTTGTTTCCCCTTCCCATTCTCCCCTTGCCCCTCCACCCAATCCTTCCCGCTCCCCCCCACACACACCAAAGTTGTAAAATTCGTTTTCGACATTTATATATAGTATATGTCTGAGTCAAGCAGAAAAGGTCAGATAAGGTGATGTTAGGGAAATGAACCCTAAGTTATGTATTCAAATTTTTTTTTCTTTCATGCATTTGTTTCTAACACATTTATAAGATTATTTCTTTGTTGCTTTGTATGTCCCTCCCCCACAGTATAACTGCTGCTTTCACTGTATTTGATGTCGGTATAATTTGTGGAGGGGAAGGGGAAAAACAAATCATTTAAATAGGGATACAGGTGGACCCATTGCAACAATGAGATGTACAAGTCGTTATGTCGAAAATGAACTTTTTTTTAAATTTTAAAAACTGTTTTCTATTTATCTTTTTTCTCTCATAATTTTTATTTTAGGTGTATATGTATGTGTGCTTTTTCTTTTAAATCTCTTTTGAATTTTTGGTCCTTATTTTTATTATTCTTTTCACTTTTTTTCTCTCTTTCTTTTTTGAGTGACTTAATTAGTGTCCTGCTCATCCCTAGATATATCCTCATCATTGATTATTAAACATTATCCTCTGTGTGCATACTTAATCCAGAAATGATTACTCAATTCACAACCTCTTAAGTTTAACTACTTTAATAGCAGTATTATCTCTTTACACCCATATAGTTTTCAAGTAACTAATTTTAAGAATTTTTATTTTTTAATTTTTTTATGATTCCTTTCTATCCCTTCCCTCCTCTCATCCTATCCTTTTCTTCTCTCAATATAATTTTTTATAATTTCATAATTTTAAGTGTTTCACTTTTAAAATTTAAATGTTTGTTTTATCATTTTTTCTTGTTTTTTTTTTTTAAATCTCTCTCCTACCATTCTCTCCAACCCATTTCCCTTTCTGAGATTAGGACTTGGTTAAATTCACTCTCCTTTTACCTCTCCACATCCCTCTAATCCTAATTTTCCTCACATTTGTCCCTAAACCTAATAATTTCTGGTTTGTCAAATCTTTCATTGCTGTTCTTAGTCCATTAATCCATAGTTGTATGATGTTGAATAGATTGTATCTGTTGAAGTAGAATGTATCTGCAGTCATTTTGACTGTGCAACTACAGGACTCTGGTTGATGCTTGCCTTAAAATAGTGTTCTAGCACAAAATTGGTGTTACTTTCATATCAAATGGCCAGAACAAGCTGGAAAAACACAAGAAAAATGGCAAGTCCAGGTATCTCAAACTCCCACTCATGATAATCAGGTGACAGAACAGTTAATGAACAATCCAGAGGAAAGTTCCCCAAAATCTCTACAAACACTACTGGTAAACATGGTGAATGAAAAGATTGAAAACCTGCAAAGGACTCAGTGTGAGCGTGATAGGGAGCAAGAGGAGGCAACCAAAGGTTATTACAGGAATTGCATGAGCATGAAGAAGCTACTCAAGGATGAATACGGGAATTGCATGAGCAGGTTGTGAAGTCAAAGAGAAAATCAGGAATTGCGTGAGCAGGCTGAGAACAGTGAAAGAAAAATACAGGAATTGTCTGAGAAGACTGAGAACAGTCAAAGAGAAACACAGGGATTATATGAGCAGGCTGAGAATAATCAAAGAGAACTACAGGAATTGTGTGAATGTGAAGAAGCTAATCAAAGAGTAATACAGGAATTGT
The DNA here is from genome assembly GCF_019054845.1 of Dipodomys spectabilis. NCBI lineage: Eukaryota > Metazoa > Chordata > Mammalia > Rodentia > Heteromyidae > Dipodomys > Dipodomys spectabilis. The sequence goes on along the minus strand of NW_024870758.1, from coordinate 3,344,060 downwards.
GAGAACAGGATGAGAATAGACAAAGATCAATAGAGCCATTCGTGGAATCCATAAACAGCTGAAAGAATTCAGGGAGACCACAAAGGGAATTCTGAGTGGAGCATGACAGAAAGAATGAGAGTCCAAGGAAACCATAACCAATCAACTAAGTGATTTGAGAATAAACACTGAACACCAAATTAAGGAAGTAAAGATCTAAAACAAAGCTGCAACAAAGAATGTGAAAAGCCAACCAATTAGAAGGAAAAGACATAAAAAACAAAGTAGAAAGCCTTGACAGTAGGTTGGACCTTGCAGAAGATCGAATCTTGGGGACTGAAGACAGCCTAGATATTATAGAGAAAAAAACATACAACTATCCAAGACAAATCCAAGAAATATGATAGATCTATTCAACATTTGGAAGACACCACCCCGAGGCCTAATCTGAGTATAATAGGTGTAGAGGAGCACTTAGAGACAGAAGTTAAGGTTCTAGGAAATTTACTTAACAGAGAACTTCCCAAACATGCATCAAGATACAAGAAGCTTTCAGAACCCCAAATAGATCACACCAGAACAGGACATCCCCGCATCACATTATAATCTGCACAGGATCAATCCAGACCAAGGAAAGGATCCTTAAAGCTGTCAAGGACAAAGAATCAATCACCTCTAAAGGGAAACCAATTAGAATCATCTCAGATTTCTCAGCAGAGACAATTAAAACAAGAAGAGCCTGGAATGATGTATGCCATGCCCTGAAGACAAACAGCTATCAACCAAGAATACTCTACCCAGATAAACTCTCCTTCATAACCGAAGGTCAAATAAAAAACTTCCATAGCAAAGAATAACTGAAACAATGTATCTCCACCAAACCAGCACTACAAAAGATATTTAAAGATGTCCGACACATAGAAAACCAACAAGACCACAATAAAGGCCAAGAAACCGCATCGAAACTGAGAATCTAAGAACCATAGGAAAAACGCAGTTGTCACAGCCCCCATAAGGTGGATAATATGAAAGGAACTACCAAACACTTCTCAGTGCTAACTTTCAACATTAACGGACTTAGCTCTCCAATTAAGCAACACACTCTCTAGCTGGATTAAAAAGCAAGATCCTTCTATCTGCTGCCTTCAGGAGTCACACTTTGCCCATAAAAATAAAAGTATTTTGAAAGGGAAAGGCTGGAACAAAATCTACCAAGCAAACAGCCCCCATAAACAGGCAGCAATTGTAATCCTAATATCACATAAAATAGACTTCAAATTAAAATTAGTGAGAAGAGATAAAGAAGGTTGCTACATACTAATTAAGGGATCTCTCCTTCAGAAGGATATTATCATTCTAAATATCTAATTGCCAAACAACAGAGCACCCAAATTTATCCAAGAAACACTGCTTTCCTTCAAATCTCACATAGATCCAAAGACATTAATTCTTGGGGACTTTAACACACCATTATCCCCACTAGATAGACCAACTTGACAAAAACTCACAAGAGAAACCACAGATCTAAACAACTTCATAAATCAATTTAACAACATCTACCGAATATTTCACCCAACAGCATCAGAATACACATTTTTCTCAGCAGCACATGGAACATTTTACAAATAGACTACAGTTTAGGTCACAAAGCAAACTTGTCCAAATTCAGAAACATTGAAGTTATGCCCTGCATTCTCTCAGACCACACAGGAATAAAATTCGAACTCAATACCAAAAGCCACCAAAGAAAGTCCTGTAACACATGGAGGCTGAACAACACACTGTTGAATCACCAGTGGGTCATGGAAGAGATTAGAAAGGAAATTCAAATGTTCATGATATTCAACAAAAGTGAACACACAAATTACCAGCTCCCCTGGGACCCAGCAAAGGCAGTACTCAGGGGCAAGTTTATAGCTCTGAGTTCCTACATCAACAAATAGGGGAGATCTGAAACCAACAACTTAATGAAACATCTGAACCTCCTTGAAAAAGAGCAGCAAGATAAACCCAGTAAATGAAATCTGTGGACAGAAAGAAATAATTAAAACTAAATCAGAATTAAATGAATTAGAATGCAAAAAAAAAAAAAACATAGAATCAACAAAGCAAAGAGTTGGTTCTTTGAAAAAATTAACAAAATTGACAGACCCATAACATATCTTATCAGAAAAAGAAGAGACCACACCCAAATAAATAAACTCAGAGATAAGAATGGAAATATCATCACAGAACCATGATTCAGAACATTGTAAGGGAATACTTCCCAGACCTTTATGCTAATAAATTTGAGAAATTGGCAGAAATGGACCTTTTCCTAGCAAATATCGACATGCCGAAAGCAAACCAAAATGAGGTAAACCAACCTAACAGACCGTATTGAGCACTGAAATAGAAATAAGATACCTCCCATCTAAGAAAAGCCCAGGACCAGATGAATTTACAGCGGAATTCTACAAGATCTTCAAAGCAGAGCTCACACCAATACTCCCCCAACTCTTCAATGAAATTGAAAGAGAAAATTCACTACCGAACTCATTCTATGAAGCCATCATAATCCTCATCCCAAAACCAGGAAGGGACTCATCATAAAAAGAGAACTATAGACCCATTTCTTTGATGAACATTGATGCAAAACTTCTCAACAAAATCTTGGCCAATCGACATCAACAATTCATCCAAAAAATCATACACCACGATCAAACAGGATTCATTTCAGGGATGCAAAGCAGGTTCAATATGCGCAAATCAATTAATATAATTCATCACATCAGCAAGAGCAAGGATAAGAACCACATGGTTATCTCAATAGATGCAGAGAAAGCATTTGACAAAACACCCCTTTATGATGAAGACTCTGGAAAAATTAGGAATCCATGGAACATTCCTCAATACAATAAAGGCTGTATATGATAAACCTACAGCCAGCATTATACTTAATGGTGAAAAACTAAAGTCATTTCCTCTTAACTCAGGAACGAGACAAGGATGCCCACTCTCTCCACTTCTCTTCAATCTAGCATTAGAATGCCTAGCTACAGCAATAAGACAAGATGCAAACATAAAAAGATTCAAATGTTGCAAGATGAAGTAAAACTCTCCCTCTTTGCAGATGACATGATCTTGTATTTAAAGAATCCCACAGGACTCCACTCCCAAATTATTACAGCTAATTCGAAACTTTGGCTAAGTAACAAGGTAATAAAATTAACCCTCAAAAATCAATGGCTTTTGTGTATGCCAACAATGAGAAAAATATGGCTGAAATCAGGAAAGCAACTCCATTCGTAATAGCCCCACAAAAAATAAAATACCTAGAAATTAACTTAACCAAAGAAGTGAAGGACTTCTATGATGAAAACTTTAAAAACCTGAAAAGGGAATGAAAACAGAATGTAGAAAAAGGAAAGACCTCCCATGCTCCTGGATTGGAAGGATCAACATCATGAAAATAGCAATACTTCCCAAAGCTATCTACAAATTCAATGCGATACCTATCAATATTCCAACCACATTCTTCAAGGAAATAGAAGAGGCAATCCAAAATTTCATGTGGAACAATAAAAGACCCTGAATACCAAAAACAATCCTTAACAGAAAGAAGAGTGCTGGAGGAATATCAATATCAAATTTCAAAACAGATTACTACTGGCTCAAGAAGGGACCTCTGGAATAGACCAATGGAATAGAATTGAAAATCCAGAAATGAACCTAGAGACCTATAGCCATCTAATCTTCGATAAGGGAGCAAAAAATCATAGAATGGAAGAAAGACGACCTCTACAATAAATGGTGCTGGCAAAATCGGTTAACTACTTGTAGAAAACTAAAGCTAGAAACTTATATATCACCCTGCACCAGAATCAACTCCAAATGGATCAAAGACCTGGGAGTCAAAGCAGACACCCGGAAAACATTACAGTATGGAATAGGAGAAATCCTAGATCTCCTTGGCACAGGCTGAAATTTTCTTAATAGAGACCCAGAAACACAATCAATCAAATATTGGACAAATGGGTTTGCATGAAATTGCACAGCTTCTGCATGACAAAGGACATAGAAAGATCAATAGTAAGCCATACAACAGACAAGGGTCTCATATCTAAAATGTATCTGGAACTCAAAAAATTAAATTCCCCCAACAACACATCCTCAAAGAGACAACTGCCCAATAAATAAGTGGGCTAAAGATTTAAAGAGAAACTTCTCTGAAGAGGAAAGAAGGATGGCCAATGGACACATGAAGAAATGCTCAACCTCCTTAGTCATAAAAGAAATGCAAATCAAAACAACATTGAGATACAACCTCACCCCAGTTAGAATGGCTAGAATCAAGAACTCTAATAACAACAGATGCTAGAGGGGATGTGGACAGAAGGGAACCTTACTGCATTGTTGGTGGAAGTGTAAACTTGTTCAAACACTCCATACTACAGTATGAAGGTTCTTCAAAAAAAGGAACACAAAATATTATAGCTGTATTACACAATAGTCAATAGTCTGCATTACTTAAGAAATTAAGCATTTATTTGTCCTACAACTTAGTGATCCCACTCCCAAGAAAAGTGCAAACATATATCTACATCTGGTTTCCATACTAGGATTACATTACCCATATCTCAAAAGAAGATAGAATGCAAATGTCCATAAATTTAAAAAGAAATGCTGTAACAGGCCAAAGAACTAGTTTTGAGCCATAAGAAAATAAGAAAAGAAACAAAGTACTGATATTTGTTATAACATGAATAAATCTCTAAAACATTATGAAAAGTGAAAGCAGCTTGTCACAAAATACCAACATGGTACTTGTTTAGTGGTTGCCTACAACTAGGAGTGAGAATTCCAATTAAATACAAATAGCCATGCAGAAAAATGAAACTGGAAATGGTTGCAAATTTTAAAAAAGTTGACTTACATATTTAAATGGGTAAGATTTGTCATTTCAAGTCAATAAATATTATAATGATCTGAAAGAGAAGTTTCTACATAGCATATAAATTTATCTGTGTCATCAAATGCAAAACAATGGTCACCAGTTAATATGAAATTAAGAAATAAAAATGTTGTATTTCTTTGTGTTTATAGATTCTCTATGAGGAGGGGTAACAACATCATATGCAATTTGGTTGGTTCCTATAGTAACTCAAAGAGAAAAAGAAAGAAAAAGATAAGCTGGTTATGCTATGCTCATACATCTGCTAAAAAAGTAAACTTTAAGAGTGTGCACATGAAAGAAAATAGCAAATATGACTGATTCTAACCCTACACTTTTTAACTTCTAATTATGAGTCTCAGGAATCACCAAAGGCACTGATGTCCTTTGTGACTATCAAGTTTCAGAAACTCTGTTGAAATATCAATATGTAAATTTGATACAAATGTATATATATCAAAATATAAATTTTGATAGTTATTTGGAATACTTTGTAAACTCAGAGTCATATGATAACCTTTGACATAGTCATGGATTCACTAAGATTCACTAATATGGGTTCAGCTCATTGCTGTTTTACAACACTTAAAGTAATGACCAGGAAGAAAAAGCAAAGTAAGCTTTTAAATAGGTTGTTTCAGGAGTTCATAATACTGACATGTAGTCTTTCAATCATGTTTCTGTCTCACTCTGATAAGTGTGACTTGTTTTGAGATTTGACTCTTTCTTTGCATGAAATCCTGTATTTTTTAATGATAGTTCAAGTGTAGGTATCAAAACTCTTTGATCAAAACTCTCAAGGTTGAAGGCATGTATTTCCAGGTGTCATAAAGGAATGTGCTCCATTGCTGATTTGAGTACCAGGCAAAACACTTTCCCATATCAGTCGCCAATCTAATACTTCAATGTGCTTCTCAACTATCTCAATTATTTGAATTATTTCATTCTTTCAAAGTTTTAAGCTTCATAAAGTTTGGTGACCACTTAATTTTAGATTTTTTTTGTAGCACATGTACAAAGAAAACAACTGAGTCAATTATCCTAAGACTAGCACAGTGTAACATGCTTTCCATTTCATAAACAGCCTATAGTAGAAGTGATTGGAAATCCAAGTAAATGAGAATATTTTCCATTAATGTGAGAAATGTAATATATGCATATATTTTCATACTCTCCCATTACTTCACTAAAATCACAGTAAAGGTATTGAATGATATAACTCTCAAACAGAAATATAGAGAAAGGAGTAAAAAAATTTCTGGATAGAAAGGAACTCCAAACCTCCAGGCAAGGAAAAGGAAGCCGAAGAATAAGTGCCTATAAAAGAATATGCTAACAATAAAATGTCAGTCCATGCTTGCAGAACTCTAGAAAGGCCTGGCAAATAGAAATAAGGAGCAAGACTTGTGACTTGAAATGAAGAACAATTAAATGTTCGTTAGTGGAATTAACTAGTCAGCTAAGTCCTTTTCCCTGTCCTTTTTCAAAACTGTAGGAAAATAGGTGGTAAATTCATCTCTTCAGGAGAACATCTTTGACACTATCAAAGTGGAATGTAATGAATATGTGTATGTATGTGTCAATTCAAAAGATGAATGAGGTACAATATTGATGACTGAATGTCAAACTACCTCTTCCCAGACCTCATCCCCTTCCCTTCTTTCCAGTCTAAGAAGAATTAACTTCAAGAAATATTAAAGAGTTTCCAGTCTAAGAAGAATTAATTTCAAGAAACATTAAAGAGCAGTGTAATGAAAACTGCTCACTGTTACTAAGCTGATTGTCTTTTCTTGCTTATCTGCTCAAATACAGGTTATATCTTCCATCCTCCCTTCAGGCTAGAGAGGATCAGGTCACTCTTCTCACCGATGGAATGTTAAGTTATGAACCATGGTGGTTTTAAAACCTGTCTATAAATTCTTAGTCACTTCTATCAAGAGATAAAATCTGGCTTCCTTGTTGGAGACTTCTTTATAGCTAATAAAATTTAGCCAAAGTGACCATGTGTGATGCTAGGTTAGTTAGAACAAGCCATGAAACTTTTGCCTTTTTCTCTGTAGAGGCTTGTTCTGGAATTCTGCACCTATCATGCTAGAATCATGACTTCTCAGAGGCTTCCTCATGATGAGAACATATAGAGAGGCCACACGAAAAGAGATACTTGAAGAACCCCAGTTGTTCCCATTCTTCCAATTTGATTCTCCATTATCCAAGTGCCAAGCATGTGGATAATGTCAATCTCCATCACTGAATGCAAACACCTAGCTGAGCCTGGTTGTACGGACAATAATAATGGTTTTTATGGTTTTAAGCCATTAGCTCATAGCTGTTAATCTGCAATAAAAAATTACATGTTTGCAACTTCTATGTCTCTTATTTGAAATCTTTTGCCTTAAATTTCAACATTGCGCCTTTTTCATCAACTATAACATGAAAATATCCTTTACACAGCTTAGATGGACAAAGAAGAATAATGCCTTTTCACAACATAGAAGAAATATGTCTGACTGAATAAACATGGGGAGAGCTGCAGGTCAACAAAAACTCCAAACCTGAGCCTGGCACCAGTGGCTCACGCCTGTAATCCTAGCTACTCAGGAAGCTAAGATCTGAGGATCACAGTTCAAAGCGAGCCCAGGCAGGAAAGTCTGTGAGACTCTTATCGCCAATAAACCACTCAGAAAACCGGAAGTGGCACTGTGGCTCAAGTGCTAGAGTACTTCCCTTAAGCTGAAGAGCTGAGGGACAGCACAAAGGCCCAGAGTTCAAGCCCCACAACTGACAATTAATTAATTAATTTATTAAAACTACAAATCATGCAACTTTCACCTAAGAGAAGTATGTGGTAGTGTTTTCAAGTCATTGTGTTTGGGATAATATTAGTTCTTAGGTCCTTAGTCTTCTCTTAATAAAAGACCTTTAGATATTGGTGGGCATAGAATTTATGTAACCCATATACAGAATAAAAAAGAAAAGAAAAAAAAAGCTTATCACTGAAGACATACTGAGAGTGAAGTCCAACAATTGAGTCATAGGCACAAAATGATTAGTTACCAGTGCTTCATTTACTGAGACACTTAAGAGATAGCCAATAATCAATGGATATCAGAAGAAAGTTTCCTTTCTCAGAGGCCACCCTCAAAGAAAATGAGTGAAATGCAAACAGTGATTTAAAGAAAATACAAATGGTGGAGAGAACAGAAGGAAAAAGCTATTAGCATCAAAATCATCTGGACTTAAAGGCACTACATCTGAAAAATAGACTGCAGTTTTAACCAGTTCTCAGAATAAGTAAAACATCTGTGTGTGCATACACACACACACACACACACACACACACACACACACGTCAGTACTGGGGCTTGAACTCAGGGCCTGGGTACTTTCCCTGATCTTTCTGCTCAAGGTTTGCTCTGTCACTTGTGCCATAGCTTCACTTTTGTTTTTTTGATAGTTAACTGATTCCTGCTTACAGGGTAGCTTCAAACCAGGATACTCAGATTCCAGCCTCCTAAGTAGCAAGGGTTATAGCCATAAAACATCAGTGCCTGGTAACATCTTATAAACTAAAAATATGTTGCCAAAATAAACACACCCATATATATGTATATATATATGGGTGTGTGTATATATACAAGAGAATTGTTAAAAATGAAATTTTAGTAACTATAAGAAAAAGACGCCGGGCGCTGGTGGCTCACGCCTGTAATCCTAGCTACTCAGGAGGCTGAGATCTGAGGATCTCGGTTCAAAGCCAGCCCGGGCAGGAGAGACCGTGAGACTCCTATCTCCAATAAACCACCAGAAAACCGGAAGTGGCGCTGTAGCTCAAGTGGTAGAGCGCTCGCCTTGAGCTGAAGAGCTGAGGGACAGTGCCCAGGCCCAGAGTTCAAGCCCCATGACCGACAAAAAAAAAAAAAAAAAAAAAAAGAAAAAAGAAAAAGACAACTCAGTAGAATCCGCTTGCCCATCGGGTCTGGTGCCTTTGTCCCAGATGCTGGAGGGGATGTGGACAGAAGGGAACCTTACTGCATTGTTGGTGGGAGTGTAAACTTGTTCAACCACTTTGGAAAAAGGCATGGAGGTTCCTCAAAAGACTTCACATAGAGATCCCCTATGACCCAGCAATCCCCTTTTTGGGAATTTACCCAAATGATCACAAACAAGACCACACTAAAGCCTACCAGCACAACTATTAGGTTTATTGCAGCATTATTTACCATAGCTAAGATATGGAACCAACCCAGATGCCCCTCAGTAGATGAATGGATCAAGAAAATGTGGTATATATACACAATGGAATTCTATGCCTCCATCAGAAAGAATGGCATTGCCTCATTTGTTAGGAAATGGAAAGACTTGGAAAAAATTATATGAAGTGAAGTAAGCCAGGCCCAAAGAAACATAGGTCTCATGGTTTCCCTTATTTGCAATAACTAGTATATGTCTGAGACAAGCAGAAACGGTCAGATAAGTTGATGTTAGGTGAAATGAACCCCAAGATAAGAACTCAAATGTTTTTTTCTTTCTTGCTATTGTTTCCAACATATTTATAAGATATTTCTTTGTTGCTTTGTATGTATGTCCCTCCCCCACGGTATAACTCTTGTTTTCACTGTATTTGATGTCAAGGGGAAGGGAAAAAACAAATTGTTTAAATAGAGAGACAGGTGGACCCATCGCAACAATGAGAAGTACAAGACATTATGTAGAAAAACGAACTTTACAATTTTGGGGGGGGGGGGGCAGTGGAGATGGGAAGGGATGGGAAGGGGAAACAGAGGAGGAGGCAAGAATGCTTAATAAGAAATGTACTCATTACCTTGCCCATGTAATTGTAACCCCTCTGCCCCTCTGTATGGCATTTTCACAATATAACTAACTAAATAACTAAATAAATAAAATCTTAAAAAATAAGAAAAGAAATGAAATGAAAAAGACAAACATAAAGACAGGAAATATCTGTAAACTGGTTACAGAGACCCAACACCTGTTTAGGAAGTTTCAAAAGAAACAAAAAATAACAGAGAGAAATCATATGGAAGTATATCTCAGAAGTGTAGGAAATGGATATATCAATTGAAATATCCAAATAAAATCTGAACATGAAGAAAATAAGACCTTCCTCAAAACATATAATCAGGACATTTTAGTAATCTATACGTAAGAAATTTCCAGAAAGAATGAAACAGGTAGCAGTGGACAAAGAGTTGAGATCAGTATAACATCAAACTTCAGTAATGACACCAGAGGGGAAAAAACACTAGAAAAGATATTAAATATTTGGAAGGAAAAATGTTTTTAATCTTGAACTTCACAAGCCAAGCTATAAATCAAGTGCCTGACATACATAAAAATCCTTTTCAACAAGAAATGATTTGAAATATTAATTCCAATGTACCCCCATTTGAGCAGAACTAAAAGGTGAATATAATATTTGTAGAGAATGACAAAAAAAGAGAAGAGAAGAATAAGACACAGATATTCCACTGATGACAACTGTATTTCACTCTACATTGTATGGCAACGCTGGAGAAAGACATCCCATCACAATTTACACTTAGAACATTTTTATCTCCCTTGAAAAAGATCCCAAACCAAATAACATTCCATTGTCAACTCTCATCCACCTTAACCTTTATCCACAGCTAATTAAGACTTGCTTATTCTGGTGAGTTCATAAGACTCCTCTAACTATATAAAGGTCTTCTGGAAACTGACTTTCACTCAGAACATGTGTTCAGGGCTCTACGTCTACATTTTAAATTAGTAGATTGTATATCAGTAGGGCTATTACACCAAAGTATTAGAAGTTGGGAAGAAAAGTTGAGGGAAAATGTGAGCTGAATTTTTAGTAATGATTGTATTCTGTGATAGGTTTAAAGTCAGATTTTCATGTTTCTGAAAAATACATCTCTTAATATGAGAATCATTTTCTATCAAATTTAAGTTATATGTTAAAATTTTAATGGTTTTGAGGTAATCTATATTGTTAAAGCATATCTAATTCTGCATGTTTAAATATGCTAATTATATTTATGTAAGTGCATAAAAAGAAAGAAAAGAAAGGAAAGAAGGAAGGAAGGAAGGAAGGAAGGAAGGAGGGAAGGAAGGAAGGAAGGAAGGAAGGAAGGAAGGAAGGAAGGAAGGAAGAAAGGAAGGAAGGAAAGAAGGAGGGAAGGAAGGAAGGAAGGAAGGAAGGAAGGAAGGAAGGAAGGAAGGAAGGAAGGAAGGAAGGAAGGAAGGAAAAGATGACCCAAAGAAAACAATGCAAGTCTTGGGATGTGTGCTTCAGTGTTTGCAAGTATGGCCTCTTAGAGTACTGGTGGGAAGGTAGAAGATTCAAAGAAAACAAAGCAAAAGGAAAAATAAATGCAGCAGTCTTTTGTTTATTTATAAAATGAACATATCATATGAATACAAATACATGGTATATGTCTCAACAGAAAACCAAACATCATTATAGAAAACAGATAGTTTTTCTAAGTTTTTCTAAGATACCAAGGTTCTATATTAAGTTGTTATCTGAGATCTAATTTTTTTAATGGCTATAAGCTTTCCTTTTTAAAAAATTTTATTTTCTTGTAAAAATGCTCTACAAAGGGGCAGTTACATGAGTAAGGCAATGAGTACATATCTTATTGAGCATTGTTACCCCCCTCCCTTGTTGTTCTCCCATTATCCCTTCCCTCTCCCACCTCTCTTACTTCTTCCTCAAAGTTGTGAAGTTCATTTCCAATATACTGTCTTGTGGGTATCATTGTTGCAATGGGTCATCCTATATCCTTGTTTCAGCGTTTTGTTATTCCCCTTTCCCTCTCCAAATTAGAAAAATGTATATACACAATGCAGGGTACCAAAATCAAGTACAGTTACAATAGGGCATATACCATAGAGGGGAGAACATACAAAGGAAACAAAAAAAATGTATCACCTAGCACATTAAAAATAACAACAACAAAGAAAGACCTCTTGTGTCCACATCGCAGGGTAAATTTCACTTAGTATCTTCTTATACGGTCATATGTATGTAGCTTTTGAACTTTTCTGCTCATCTGATACAATTATCCTAGATGTATACTAATTATTGCAAATGAGGGAAACCATGGAAGCTTCCCTTTTAGAAAGGTCTTTGCTGTCTCTCAAACATTCTAATAAGTTGTGTTTTCATTTTTGCCTGATTTTTTTTGGGGGGGGAGGTCTGGTCGTGGGGCTTGAACTCTGGGCCTGGGTGCTGTCCCTCAGCTCTTCAGCTCAAGGCTAACACTCTACCACTTGAGCCACAGCACCACTTCCGGCTTTTTTCTTTTTGCGTATGTGGTGCTGAGGAATCGAACCCAGGGCCTCTGGCATGCAAGGCAAGCGCTCTACCACTGAGCCACCTTCCCAGCCCATTTTTGCCTGATTTTAAGAAAAAATTTTATTCTACCTTCTTTCATGAACTACCCACTGATCACTCAAAACTAGTTTTCAAGGTCCAGGTGTTTGAATATTCTCTGTAGTTTCTTTTGCTGTCAATTTCTAATCTCTGCCTCCTAAGTACTGGCATCATTGGTATAAGCCAGTGTGAGCCCGATTTGAATGGGCTGTCTATACCTTTAGTTTGGATCCCTTGTTTTTCTATGTCAGTGATTCATAGGGCTGATATATTTTTTAATCCCAAAGCTATCCCAAAGTTATTGCATATTCCATTCACATTTTTTATCTCATTCTGAATGTCCTTATTCATCAACTTGATTTTCAAGCCCTGATATTCTGTCTTCAGCTATTTATTAGGCTTTCAACTGTGTTTTCACTTGACTTATTGACCTTTTTGTTTTCAGAATCTCAACTTGATTTTTTCAATGTTTCTATATTTTTATTAAATTCATTTTTCATATTGTGCATTGTGTTCCTTATTTTATTTAGCTGCTTATATGAATTGCTTGACCTTGTTTGGCTCTTTATTTGCATTGTTTAAATTCATTTATAGATTTATATGTATGCTCTTTAATTTCACTGATCATCCTTAAAATCACTTTTCTGAATTTCTCTGTCTGGATTTCATCCACTTCTCTTTCATTGAGGTACATTCTTGTGGTGCTTCTGTCTTTATAGGAGCAATATTGCCATTTTAAAAAATAATCCTTGTATTTCTGGTTGAGATTCATGCACATGAAACCAAGTTACTAGTTGGGAATTTTAAACACCTATGGTCTTGGAAGTAATTTCAATTTTCAGACAGGATGGTATAGTAGCAGAGTTGGTGTACTATTTTTCATCTGTGGCTAGGAGTATTATTTAGTAGCCAAGCATTTGTCTTCATGCAGAAAGAATATTTTAAAAATTGCTTTCTTGTTAGAAATTTTTGTTTTACCCAACATTTCTGGTTTACTATTTGTGTTTGTAATATAATCTAATTTTTCTTTAAAGTAATCCTATACTGAAAATATTATTAAGCTATAATGTCATTATTTAAGCTATAATTAAGTATGAATATACATAAGATACTTTTTCTTTGCATAATGTCATTTTCACAACCCCTTTTCTCCAAAAGTATGATTCTATTTTACCTACTTGATTCTAAAAACATAGGCCATTATTCTCACCATTCTTAGTTACTGATTAGAGCTACCATAATAAAAACTCCCCATGAATCTACATATAAAAAGTTTTAGATCTAAAATATTAGTGAAATAACTTAAATAATTGATAATGAAATGTATATAGCTGACAAGTAACCATTTCTGGTTTATGTATCTAAGAAGGAAGAGTGTAAAATTGTATTATATCAAAACATAAGTAAATATTCCAAATATAAAATCATTATGTAACAATTATAAAATAGTAGCTAACATTTATTGAGTGGCCACTGTACTTTAGGTATTTTAATATATCCTCTTAATTCTCAGACCAGTCCTGTGAAATGTTAGTTATTACTATCAATTCCAGAAGGATAAATAAGGTTCAGGGAGGTAAAACACCTTTCTTCCATTTAGACATTCAGGATTTGAACATGGTTCTGACTGTGTAAAAAGCTTTATCTCTTTCTATTTAATGGGAGTAATCTCTTAGAATGACTTAAGCTTAGTAAAAGAAACTGTCACAAGAAACAACTATGGAACAATTTTTTTCTTTCAGAAGTTCTTATCCAAAGCAAAATTTGTTTTCTAGTCTTTTTATAAGCTCACTTGTGAAATGTGACTTTGGCTAATGAAAATGTTCTGAAACTAGATAGCAGTAATGGCTCTACCACACTGTAAGCATATGAAATATCACTGAATTTTACACCTCCAAACTGCTAAAATGGTAAAGTTTATGTTATGTGCATTTTTCCACAGGAACTTTTTTAATGTCATTTGGCTCCCTAAAGGAAGTAATTAGAATGTTATTCTCTGCATATTCAGGATTGTAAATTTCAATTTCAAGTTCACATCTTCATTTCTATGGCCACATTTAAATTCTACCTCTGCCAGTAGTTCTCAAAGGAGCATCTCCAACACAAACCTTTCCTGCATTCAAATCCTACATGTCCAACTTTCTAGTCAACAGTGCCACATGAATTTTTTATGGTCTTACAATGTGTGCATGTCCAGTCCTGAGCTCATAACACTGTATGCAGTAGCAGATCCATCATTAAAAAAACATAATGACTTCCTTCACTTTTCAGCTTCTGAGAATCAAGTTGGCATCACCTCATCTCTTTTCCCTTTTCTCTGTCCTTTATCAACCATTCTCACCATTTTTACCTTAAATCAGCATTTCACAGCTTGGATACTATTGACAGTTTGGGACATAAAAATTCTTTGTTAGGGGAAGAACTGGCCTTTTCACTTTAAGAAGCATCTCCAGATGCCAGTAGTACCCCTGGTACAATCAGAAATGTCTCCAGACCTGGGTGGGCCACAGCATTTCTGCTTGAAAACTATGGCTACAATGCACCCACATTTTAACACTTTTTTGCCACATTTATTGTCATGTCCTTGATTCCAGGTAGTATCATCCTTCTTTGTGTCTACATAGTCTCACTGTCTTTGTTCTTTGTCTTTTCAACTGGCAAATCATGATAATCTTATTCAAATACTATTGAGAAAGAAAGTCAGATCACATCACTGCTCTGTCAAAACCCTCCAATATTTTTGTGGAACCTGGCTGACCTGGCCCATTTCCTCTCTATTCGGATTTCCTATCACTCTTCTCAAGTTTCTCTGCGTCTCTGTTCTGATCTTGGTCCTTGTGTACGCTCTGCCTGGAATGTCCTTTATCTCAGTATTCTTATAGCTAGCTTATAATTCTTCAGGTCTTTATTCAAATTTATCTCTTCAGTGATGTACCCTATAGACAATCTACTCAGACTTCTTATTTCTCCTTACCACTACATATCCCTTTTTTAAAAAACACTTTACCTTCTAGCATTCCTTCCATTGATTATTTCATTTACTTGAAACCATGCCTAGAATGTTGCAGAGATTCAACAAGAGCTAGTGTTAGAAGCAATCTGAGATATTTTTGAGAGGGTAATAGTTATGATAGTCTCAGAGATTATAATCTACTAATCCCTGCAAGACAGGTACACAAGAATAGTTATATATGAATACTTAAAACAGCCAGCAACTTCTTCTTATCTGATACTGTTGTTATCATGATCTTAGCATAGATTTTCAGATGTTAAATATAGATCACAGAATCTTATCACAATGATGACAGGGATTCATCAACCTTTCAGACCAAGAGCCCCACAGCACACAATTCACCAGATTCTCCTTAGTACAAAACCTTTAGCAATCTAAGACTCACTTATTATTTCTTATTGTGTTTTCAAAGACCAGATTCACACAGAAATGCCACTAATTTGGATGAAGTTAACTATCATCTAACCTTCTGATTCAGTGGAAAAATAATGGAGACTAACAAAAAGTTTAAATGGTTGATACCTAATGGAAACCCATAGAATGTTTATAGGTTTCTAAATCATAGTACCTTTGTCTGATTCTCCATGGAAATCTGTTTAAAATCTAGATTACAATGGGCCTGTGTTCTTAGGTTTGAAAACCTACTTAAAATGTAGTTAATTTCAACTCCAAATACTTTAAATCAAAATAAAATATGTTAAACTCATTTGTAAATAAATAACAGATTTTGAGATGTCATGGTCACTTTTGAAGATGGTGATCCAAAATTGACCCAATCCTTCTAAAGGCCAGAGTGTCTATCAGATATCCACTCCATAAAGTTTTCCTCCCAGATTTGAAGAATTTTTCTTTCTCTTTACCCCTGACGACCTAGAAGTAAAGACACCCCATTGATGTATCTTGGCAAGTGGGGTACTATACAATTTCTATGGATGTCTTTAAACCTTGCTCATTCTTGCACAGTTTTTATCAATAGTTTTTACCTTGGCACTTGATTTTCTGGCAGAAACACACATAATAATGATAGAGATACTTACACATAAGTTTTGTGTTATTTGCACACATACACACATATATACATATGTGGAAGATAAAAGAAGTTGGAGAATTGAATGTATAGTTTGAAATCTGGCTTTTAATTTTATACTCTGTAAAGTTTTTGTACTTTTTAAATGGATGCTTACTTACAAATATTTTGGTGTAGAAGTAAAACCAAATGAAAAAGATAGGTAATATTACCTTTTTAAATGACAAGGTAAAGAAGGAAAGAAGGAATGAACAGACATGAAAATGACAATAACTTACATATTTACTTTGAACAATGCACAGTGTTTAATTGGGAATGATTCCTATTTCTGAAAATCGATAGTTATGAAACTAGTCAACAGCTGATTTTGTGCAACGGTGGTCCAATTACCAACTTTCAGAAAGACACACATCTATATATGTGCTTCAAAATAAGCTCATTTGTTCATTCATTTTTTAATTTGCTACTTTCTATTTTAATTGCATTTCTTGGAGAAATGTAGACAGGAGCATAGCCAGATAAATATGCTTATTTTGATTTGGTAAAATGTTTGTCTTTTGTGATTAAAACAAAGTGCCATTTGCAGAAAGGCACTTCTGACTTTTAGAACTATTCCAAAGCACTGTAAAATGGCTATAAGAGAAAAAATACAAATCACTAATGTGGTATTGGAACCCACAATTAAATTAATTTATAGAGGCTTTAATGCAATTAAATTTCCTCCAGTCTGTATCTCTAGTGGTGCTGGGTTTTTCATTCTTAATATTCCTTAAAGCATAATTCATTTTCATTTTTGCAAAGTAATTTAAATATTACAAATATCACTCTTATACATATTTCCATGGTGACAATATGTTCATAGTCTATTTAATTTACAGATGATGAGACCAAAATGAAAAGTCTCTGAGGACTATAGATCTTATACAACATCACATTTCCTATCCAACATATTAAGTGTACAAGTTATCTATATATGCAAGAATGGACTCTTGAAACAGTGACACAAATTTTAAATGGCTGAATATGGAACTTTAAGAAAATTAAAATCCAGAACAAAAGAAAACATTAGTTGTACAAAGAGCAAGATGTTTGGAGTTCACAATTAAAACTAATAAATTATTAAGACTTTGAAATTAAATTTCACAAATCACTCCATTGCCAAATTAAGGAAAAATTTTAAAAAGAGCATATGTTAGAGATAAGCCTCAAAACCTGGACTCAAATTATTCATATCTATGTATATATAAAGAGTGTTACATAAGACTTTTCATGTATTACTAATATGTAAAGGTGACGTTATAGTCCCAACTAATAAGTAAATTTCTTGGAATATCTTTTCATGCTCTCAAACCCAAATCTATGCTGGGAAGTATTTAATGATAGCTAAGTAGATTAAACCCTGAAACAAAGGTATGTACCAAACTGTTTTTAGGGGAAAATGTCAGTTAAATGCAGATGTTATTTTTGCTACAAATGTGCTGAAATATTTGACAAAGAAGTTAGGGTAGCCATGGAAATCATAACTTTAATTAACAGCAACATGAAAATTCCAAAGGATAATAAGCATCATGGTTGGAGATGACAATTAGACAAAAATAAAAATCCAATTTAAACTGTATAATAAAGAAAAAGAGTCTATTTTTCTTCTCTGGGTATTTCCTATTACACAATAAATAAGAACAAAGATGAGAAGAATGTTATTCTCACTAATGACAATGTGGCTATGGAATCGCTAGGACATTCCTACCTGCTTTCCAGATGAACTGATTATCCTTCTTGCCTTCCAGATGAGCCACATGCAACAGCAAGACTGAAAGCAACAGAAACAGCTTCCTCGTGGTCCTCCATACCCAGCAACCAACAGCAAAATTACACTTTGGAAACATTCTTCAGATTTTTCACACACTGGACTTGTCTATTCCTAAAAGAAAAAAAAAGAGTAGGTAAGTTGCTTCTCTTCTGAAATAATAAAAATTTACTTTGTAACAAACCTCATTTGAGCAGTATTAATAATGTTCCATTACCACAAAATTAGTATATACATATATAATCAACATTTGAAATCGATAGCTAACTAGCTACATTGTCAATATTTCCTCATAAAATTCAGACATTCTACAGATTCAGTAGATACTCCTATTCTTACTGGAAAAGAAAGGCTGGATATCAGTGGCTCAGGTCTATAATCTACTCAGAAGGCTGAGATCTGAGAATCATGGCTCAAAGTCAACCTAGACAGAAAAGCTCACTTAACTCCAAAATAAATAGCAAAAAATAGGGCTGGAGTCATGATTCAAATGGTAGAGCATCAGCCTAACCAAGAACAAGACTGAGTTAAACCCTCAGAAGAAAGAAGAGGAGAAGAAAGGAAGAGAGGAAAGCATCTTAGGGGCTCAAAGAATTCAGAAAGGACACATCAGGGAAAGAGAACAAGACATTTTTGTGTTTGGGGTCTGGTGATTAGATGAGTGGACACGGTAAAGAACACAAAGGAGAGAGAAGATGGGATAGAGGTGAGATTTAGAACACAGATTAGAACACAAATTATAAAAAGAGGGAGTGGGAAAGGAAGAGGGAGGGAGAAGGAGGGAGAGATGAGATAGATACTAATACAGAGCCAGACACAGGCACAGGAGGCATAGAAAGCAGACTGAGACATAAAAGGCATCACAATTAGGAATTTTGTCCTGAAGATCAACCTGCAAAGGTGCTAAAGACAGATAGTGAATCTGACTGGGAGTTTTCTAGTCACCAAAGAAAAGAAATAGTTAGTCCCATATCCTCATATGTATAGGATTAAATTATACCATTATACCTGTTCTTTTTCCACTAGGAGCAACCGTAGCCCTGCTCCCAGCAGTGGTAGAATTTACCACCAAAAATCTTCCTAAATATAGGTAAGGTTGGGCAAATGTGCTGGACACATCATTGGTTCAACTGTCACAGACAACATCATCTGTACTATACAGTACATGGTACAGTCTCCTGAGGCTCCTAGGACACACAAAGAGTATCGTGGCAAAGTACAAATCAGTAAAAATTACTCTAAGATGTCAAACACTGAAGTTCAAGTACACAGCTCTCTGAAGGCCTTCTTCAATCCAAGGAAGAAGAAAATGCATTGAAAGACACCCAGACCTTCTCTTAGAATATCTCCATCACATACCAAATATTGATGAGGACAAAAGTGGAGGAATTTTGTTGAAATAAAATAAAATTGCCCCAAAGAGTGGTCCGTTAGGGGGTTTCATAGTACACTTGCAGCACTCCTCGGTACACTTTTTAACACTCTTGTCCTGAACTGAATTGGTCATATTTCCTTGGGACAAGAGTATGATTGATCATGGCTATGCTTCATCAAGGGGGTGAGAAATACAAGTACTAAATTATAGCTTATTCTAAGGCTATTACTAGCTCATATGATATTTTTTGTGTAAGGCTGAAAAAGATAGCCCCTTGTCCAGGAAAAATATATTCTTATACCTCTACTAGTATCCTCTGCTGGTCTGACTGTGAGTGAATGCCAAGAGTTGTTTATAAAAGATATATATGCGTACAGACATATATGCATATATATAATACATCTCCTTTTCCAGGAAAATTATTTGCAAGTTACTATATGATTATATAGCTTGAACTTGATGGCCATGAGTTCTTTCCTAGAATTCCAGGGACAGCAATCTAGGCAAGATGCCCTTACAGCCCCTCTTATCCATAAGAGTATTCATGGACATGCATTACCATCAGCAAGCCTCCTCCATTTAATTCCCATCCAACTCTATAGGTGAGGGAACAGGTACCTTTAAGGGCTGAAGCTGCTGAATAGCTAAAGGAGGTTTCAAGACTGGCAGGGGACGAAATGGAGCCAAGGCATACAGTTTTACCAGTCAGATTTTGCTATGCTTGAATGCAAGGCCACTTGGTCCAGATGGTGAACATGGGAAGGAACTCCTTGACAGAATCTCTGGAATCTCAGCTCTTATCCTCATGCTTCCATGTAAGCTAGCATCTATCTATGAGTTCTAACTTCTTACAAGAGACATTGTTGTTCATGCACAGATATGCACACATATACTATACTGCAAATACTGCACACTGATCATAGAAAATGCACATAGGAACAGGATCACATTCTATTTTTACTGTAATTTTATTGTTGTTACTCTTAAGGTATGTGCAAAGTGGGTACCATTTCACAATGCAGGTAATGCTCACATTTTACTTTTGGACACCCTTTTCTTCACTTTCCTCCAGTTTCCCCTTTCTCATCCCTGCCCACAAGTTGCACAATTCATTTTCTATGTTGTGTTTGCTGAATAGCATGATTTCTTCTGTTTGCCTTTCCTCTCTCTTTCTGCACTCCCCTTTGCCCACCCAAGAAGCATAGGAATAAAGCAAACATACATACATACAAGTACCATCCACACCATCACCAACAACAACATAAATAACTCAAGTTTCTGTTTCAGGAAAGTTACTCCTTGTGTTCTTCCCCTACTGGCATCTTCTTCTGGTCTGAGTGTGCATGAATGCCAAGAGCTGTTTATAGGTTACCATGTCCAGTTATATTTTAGCTTCCACATATGAAAAGCTATATGTACCAGTTATCACTTGGAGCTTGGCTAACCTTACTTAACATAATTTGTTCTAGGTCAATCTATTTATCTGTAAATTACATAATCTTATTGTGCATATGTACCACACTTTTTGGATCCAATTATCTAACCTAGAGCTCCTGGGCAGTGTCCATCGTTTCAGTATTGTACTGAGGTATGGTCTCACCTTGATTGATCTTGAACTCATGATCCTTCTGACTGTACTTTCTGAATGCAAGGATTATAGGTATGTGCAGGCATACCTAATTCAAAGTCTGACTACATCTTTTGTCTATCAATGGACACTTGGACTAAAGGTAAGACTCAAGATAGGCTATTATTTTCCCCAGAAATCTACATAGAATTTTTTATACATCTATTCACCCCACAAAAATGGGTGATATATTTGCATTATAGGGATTTTATATGAAGACCTTATTGAGACATTTCTTTGGAAAATATCATTGCCAATTATTCTACTGAAACAGTAGGAAATAATCTATATTGTCTCCATAAAACAATATGAATTCATGGAATGTAACTTCCTGCAAAGTAAATGTGTGTGTGTGTGTGCGTGTGTGTGTGTGTGTGTGTGTGTGTGTGTGTGTGTGTATCCCTGAGATAGCAAATGAGCCGGCCTCTGCATAATGAAGGATCTAAGTCAATGCCATGTTAGAGGGCATTTAATAAAAATGCGGATTGTGTTTTAGGGTAAATGATCATAAGCTATTGTTTCTTAAGTTAAAGCAATTAGCTAACAGACTAGCTTTCTACCTAGCCCACACCTTTTCATGGTACAATATCTAGGTCACAAGAGATGACTTTGTGTATTTTCATTAGTGGGAGACATGCATCCAGCATAAATTAAATGTATTAAGTGAAAGACAAGAAGGGGCCAGGTGTCAGTGGCTCATGCATGTAAACTTAGCTTTGCAGGAGGCTGGAAATCTTAGAAATACAGCTTAGAGCCTACCTGGAAAAACAAAACCATGAGACTCTTATCTCCAAATATCAGCAAAAAGCTGGAAGCGTAGGCATAGCTTAAATTGTAGAGCACCCGCTATAGCAGAAAAACAGAGAGAATGAGGACCAGACATCAAGCCCCACTATTTGCTCTCATATACAAAAATCAATAGAAGGAAAAGAGGAAGAAAAGAAGGAAGGGAAGAAAGGAGGGACAGAGGGATAGAGAGCTGAAAACATTCGATTTCAAATAGCTGTAGATACAAAGCTGAAAAAAGATTTAAAAAGATTAAGAGTTCCAATGAAATTGCATAGGAACCAGAATAATACATCAAGGACTCACATAAAATATTTTGAATGTCACATCAATCTTTAGATTTAATTGAAAAGAAAAAACATTACTATTGTCTTAATACAGGTTACTAGGAGCCTGGATCTGTTCTTAGGCTTTCTTACCAGCCTAAATCCCTTACTGATTCTGTAAAGGTCCCATTGGCCTCAAGGTTCCTTCTGCTTCATCTAGATTAACACTCAACATTCAGATTCAGCATTCTTCCAGGCTTGAAGAATCCCCTGCACTCTTGTGGCTAAAACCATTTACTATCACTGACTAACAAGACATGGTACTAGAAGGAAATCAAAACAGATCCTAAACAAAATTTAAAAACAGATCTTAGAAAATGAGCAATAGATTTCAATTTAGGATGGCACAGCACACTTCCCTGTAAAAAGTCAACACATTTTGGTATTTACATTACCTTTAACAGTGCACTTCATTACTTTCCTTTCTCAAGAAGCTTGGGGATAGAGAATAGGAAACTAGCTTTGATGGAGCTTCAGCCATCTGCCATGTTGCATTTGTTTCACATATTGGTAAAAATAAGACTCTAGCTAGCTTTTGGAAAGTCACAACATGGAATTTGGATATAGATTTGGCTTACTCCACTGAACAATTGCCTTTCCTACCCCTTATTTCCTAGAACTCATTAAATTACTCCTTGAAGACACCGGGGGTCTTTCTTATATCTGTAACCTGAGAGGCCACAAAAGAGTTTACTCTAAACAAAATGAGAGGACAAGAAACAGCTACAGATTGCATGGCTTTGTTTGTTTAACAAGTGAAAAAAGGATTTAACTATGAAAAAATAAGTCATGCTGGAGATAGAGTTCCCATGATAGCATGAATAATTTACAAGATGAAGGTCATTGAATTTCCAAATCAACTTATTTACTCTGTATCTTAGCATCCAAAATGTATTTGCAAGGTGAGCTCTAAACTGAGGAATACTACCAGAAACAAATAAAAACAAAAACAAAAACAGTTTCTTCTTTTAGCCTCAGTTTTCTAATCATTTAAAGGCCATTCTAACTATGAAAAATGTGCCTTGTCCTTCAAATGCATTTCAGTTTCCCTTGAATATATTCTTATCATTGAAGTCCTTGAATATTTAAAAGGCTCAGAACTTAAAAAAATAAAGTGGAAGCTGTTCCAATTTGTTTTTAGCCTGAAGGAACAGCACTCAATGGGAGGAAACAAGCAGAGATTATGTGCATCCCCATAGTGCCATCTCACGGTAAATATGCAGAGAGGATGGCTCTATGAAGATGGCGATTAATGGCTCATCTCTTACAACAATGCTGTGCATTCCATTTCAGCATATACACAGTATGCCAGCATATACACAATATTGATCTATGTATTTCATTAAAACTCACAGAGTCCTACCAAGCGTCTTGTTCATGTTCTCTACTGGTTGAGAGATGGGGAAACTGAGGCAAGGAGCATAACAGCTGTAAGTTGTCACAAATGTAGTAAGTTGCTTACAAGTGACCTCCAAGGTCTTCCCCTTAAACAAGAGAGAGTAGCACTGTGACTCAACATCAACAAGAACTGCTTTTCATGTGTGTCGAGTTACTCATAATTTCAATTAATCATCACTATAATACTATTAGCAATTATTCCCATTTTCTGCATTAGAGAGTAACCATTAAGAGTGCTAACTAATCATTCCAAAGTCAACTCCAAAGGGTTTTATTAAAAGGAAGACAGGAAACCATGCTGACACCAGTCTCGTGCATTTACTACATCACTCCTGATGAACCATGGCAGGTCACCTAACAACTTCAAAGCCTAAGGGGCCTTAGTTATACAATGACCACCATCCCATAACTCATAAGGGACAAAGTATGTAATAAAAGAATGGATGGGAAAGGGTGCTCACTATGGGGTTGTCAATGTTATTGTTGTCATTGGTCAGCATTCAGAAGAATCTCCCATCCAGCTATAGTTTGTACAGAACCCCTTCTGATCTACAGCAAAGAAGTGGGAGATGATTTTTCAGATCTTGGTGACATTGGGCCACATTTCCGAAGAGCTAAGAGCAATCTGCACCAAGAGCCCCGTTAAAGATTGACATTGACCTTGCAAAGGAATAGAACAGGTATTATCATCTCTATTTTATGAGAGGTTCACCTCTGTCCTCACAATGACATTTTTAGTAAAGTCCCAAGACCTTTTAGCTGCCAGGCTCTTGCACTATATGCTTCAGTCTCCAGACTCCAGCCTGTCACTCTGAAGATAACTGAAGAATCCTTGTGACTTCAGATGTAAGGTCTATGGGCCATGATGCATACAGGAAGAACTTTCAATCACATTGCTTTTGATTTGCTATATGAAACATTGCAAGAGGTTCACACAGTATAGGGAAGCCAACAGAAAATTCTGCTAAACGTTGACACAAATATTTTATTTATATCTGAATAAACCTTTGCCTGAGGACTTAACAGACAGAATGAAGGCTTGAAAGAGCTTTTCTGGCACCTTCAAAATAACAACTCGGTAATGGTGGCACCTAGGAATACTCTCTATTTCTTCTAGAATATCAGCTTTTTTAGAAAAGAAAAAGGAATAGGAAGGAAGGAAGGAAGGAAGAAAGAAAGGAAGGAAGGACCTGCTGATAAGCCTCTATTTGTGTGTGTTTCTCTATATACTTTATCGATTAAAAACAACTTTGCATTACATATGATTCAAGCAATTCATTGGCACATTCTGATAACCCCCAACCTGGATATCCCTAGTTTGACCAAGCTGGGAATCGCTTATCCTTCAGATTAATTTCTTCAGGTAATACATGCACTTCTCCCACAAAAAAATAGCTGCATCCATTCTCATTTTCATCAGTATTATTCCAGTGAAGAAAGGGACATTTCATTTAAGACAGCAACTATATACAAGGAAGCTATACAAATGGATTTTCTCTCATTAAGGGATCTGAGGTATTATTCTAGTAAGCTTCCCCAGACTTAATCCCATGAGAACTAATTTGTTGATGTAGGCAGAATCTAAAGTAAGAATTTACTTCTGTAGCTTCCTTCTATGGAATACTTCACTCTGAAGGTATAATGCATACACTCTTGTAATCTTAGGCCCAAATTGTCATCATCTCATGGAAAATCATCTTAGAACTCATAGAAACATCTCCTCATTACTTAGCTATTGCTAAAATCTTCCATGACACACCCTCCTTCACAACTTTCTACAGTTGAGACAGAGACATCAAATTCTCCTTTAAAAAAATCTCACTGAAAATCTTTACTTCCCTCTATCCCTCATATATCCTTTCATTTCAACCTCTGATTTTGTCCTCAGACTTCTTTTTCTTCCCAATTTTGCTGTCTCTTTCCAGGGTTGCCTAATGTGGTCCTACAGCTCTAAATTTCATGAATCCTGTTTTATCTGTATTCATTCTCACATCTCCAGGACTGAATATTTCTCTCAAATCATATATGTAACTTACCATTAAACATCCCCACAGTTATCTGATAGACAAACCTCACATAACACAGAAGGCTGATCTCTTCATTTCTCCCATGGAGCCCCAGTTCAATTGTCCCTCAATGCTAATCTCAATAGCATATCTCATTGGACATACCAGAAAGGCCCAGGAGTCAAAAGAAAATCCTCTTATATATGAAAATCAACTCATCCATATTTCTGCCTTCACACAGACTTTAGCAAAACTCATAACCTTAGTAAAGTTTATTTTGTAGTTAAATAACACTGTGCTAAAGAGAAGACAGTTTATCCCTAATTCATAAGTAATAAATATTTTACTGTACCACCCACCAAAAACAAGATTAAAAAGTTTAAAATATTCAAGGACATCAATCTTTTAAACAAAGTAAAAAAATCCCCATGGTGTAACTCTTCTGAACTACTAAGGTACAACTGTACAGTTTAACCAAAAGAACACAGGGTAGCTGAAACATGTTTTGTGTGGGGAAGGTAAAGGGGATAAAAGGAGAGAGAAATGGTGGGCCAATGGAGTCCCAATATTTAAATAAACAGTCACATATATAAACACAAAGCCAGGTAATTGAGGGGAGAGATAATGTTGGGACAGATGAAAGAGAACATTGGTGGAGTTGACATTGATCAAAATGCATTTTACTTACAATTCCCTTTTGCCACTAACTAAAGATACTTTGTAAAAGTTATAGTCAGCATTGCTATATGCACTACTGAACTATATATGGTACTATAAGAAAACTTCAGATATGTTCAAAATATAGTTAAATACTATAGTTTAACATAGATAATATAAACACATAGTCACTGAAGGAAAAGTAAAATCTATATTATCTTTGGGGGGAGGTTAGAGTAATTAAAGTAAAAAATGCATTCCAGCTGGAAACTTAGATTCTAGAAAGTGTACAATACATATATAGACACATGAAGAAAAAATAGATACCTAATCTTGTCAGTCTATAGCATACCCTAAGTGAAAGTGTAGAGGAAAATTTAATAATCAATATTTAACAAATTTTATAAATATATGCATTATATATGTAAAATGTTATATAATAATATTATATATAACCTGTGTGTGTGTATATATATATATAAAACCTGTATGTATATATATATATATATATATATATACATACATACAGGTTATATAATAACATATAATATATAAATGATGTAGAGAGAGTTTGATTTTATGTGGGTTTATATTTAACAGTTACTCCAAGGAGTCATAAGAATTCAGGATATCTAGACTGTGTGAACAAGATAACATCCTCTTTTCAAATACTGTTGACCTTTGAAATTAAAAAATACTTAATTACTCATTAATATTTTCTACAATGCAACACTGTAAATATTTAATGTCAGGACAATTATCTAGTTAAACTGTAAATACAGCTTTGTGTTCTCTTGATTAATTATGTATCTGTTGTTGCAAAGAAATTTACTGAAAAATGTGTCCACAGTTGACACAAAAATAATAGTATGTTTGTAATCCTACAAAATTTCCGGCAGACACTTTCATTATCATTTATAAGTTTCCATTTATTATGGCTTCATTTATTCATGGACCACTAATAAGTTGCTTATTCGATTAAGGAGAATTCACAGAATTTATTCTCATCCTATGTCATCCCTACTTTCTGAAAGGTAGAATAATATCTGAAAGTAAACTTTACAAATGAAGTTGAAATACAAAAGGTACATTTAGATTTTTTCATACCTTACAAACTACAAGCCATTTAACAAGGACATTCTTGACGAATAGAAGATACTATAGTTTTTGACTAGCTTCAGCAAGTTTGTCCACATGTGTGTGTGCTTGTGTGTGCATATGTGTATAAGTGTATTTTATACTATTCAACCTGAAAGAAACTGGCATGATGTCGATCTCATTTGTCATTTTCCTATCTTTCAAAGTGCAAATGCATTCATATCATCAGTACAATCTCAGAGTAGGTAGAAGAGCTGGATATGCAGCTTAGGATAGGACTTGCTGCACAGGTGAAAACCCTTAGGTTTGATTCCAGCACCACAAAAACAAAGCACAAGTCAAGGAACAGGCTTCTAGAAGCTGATGATACGAAACAGCAACAAAACCACTTGTCACCTTTATCACCATGTCTCACTAGTTGAATACCCGTAAACAAGTATGTGTATATATTTTCTAGTCCTAAAGCTTGAACTTAGGGCCTGGGCCCTGTCACTGAGCTTTGATTGTGATGGGCAATTGTGATGTCCATGAAGTCTCATGAACTTTTGATAAGAGTTGTTAACTTTCCTGTTCTATCCTACTTCAGATGGCAATCCTTAGGTCTCAGCTTCCTGAGTAACTAGGATTACAAGCATAAGCCACTGATACCTGTTATATTTTTTAATTGAACGTTTATGAAGTGCAGCAGGAGGTATATAATGTTTAATGATCAAATCAGGGTAATCAGCATGTCCATCTTCTTAAACATTTATTTTTTCTTTGTGTTAGGAACCCCCAAAATCTTTTCTTCCAGTTATTTGTGAAATATACCAACAATTGTTGGAAAGCAAAGTCACCCCACTGTACTGTAGAACACCAGTATTTTCCCTCCCATCGAACTGTATTTGGATATCTATGACGTAGTATCTTTGTGTCTGTGCTTTATAGGAACAATTTTGAATCTTCCACTCGTATGTGAGAACATGTGCTATTTGTATTTCTGTATCTGGCTCTCTTTGCTTAGCATGTTTTCCAGGTCTAGACATGTTTCTGCAAATGACAAGATTTTGTTCTTTTTTTGTGGACAAATAATATGTATATATACCACATGTTGTTTATAGATTCAACCATTTATAGACGTCTCATTTGATTCCACATCTTGGCTAAGGCGAATAATGCTATAATAAACAACAGTGTGCAGCTATCTTTTCAATATGCTGATTTCATTTCCTTTGGATATAGCTGGTGCGGAAGAGCTTTATCATATGCTAGCCTTATTTTTGGTGTTTTGAGGAATCTGTCTTCCATAATAGCTGTACCAATCTCTATTCTCACCAAGTGAATGCATAAGTATTTAAAATAACACTTTTTAAAGTGATAAATAGGCCCAAACACAAAACTTATAATTCTAAAGAGTGATTATTCTTACAGAAAGAACTAAAGTTCACTGGGTATCCTGGCAATTTGCCACTGGAAGTTTTACATTTAGAAGTTTAATTATAAACTTAGATAAGTGGATTATAATGAAAGATATCTCTAGCAAGGGAGCCCCAACAGATGCATCATGAATGCATTAAAGAAAACACCAGAGAGAGAACTTTCCATCAGCAGAAAGATTTTAATTAAACAGCAATAGTATGAATCTCTTCTGTGAAATGATATTACTGTTACCCACAGTTCATTAAAACTATTTACTATAGTCTTTAAAACTATCACACTCTGGAAAAAATGTTAAAGCCATTTTCTCTGCAATAAGAATAGAAATGTGAATTTGAGCAAGGCAAAGGTCCAGTGAAGAATTGTAGAGCCAGGTGCCGGTGGGTCATGCCTATAATCCTAGCTACTCAGGAGGCTGAGATCTGAAGATCTCGGTTCAAAGCCAGCCTAGGCAGGAAAGTCCATGAGACTCTTATCTCCAATAAACCACTTATGAAAACCAGAAGTGGCTCTCAAGTGGTAGAGTGCTTGCATTTAGCTGAAGAGCTGAGGGACAGCCCCTGGCCCAGAGGTCAAGAAAAAAAGAATTGTAGAGTAGAAAATCATTTTTTGTATATTTTCCTTGGCAAACCACATGTGACATAGCTCCACACTGCATGGAGGCCTTTAGCAGAGTTAAAGGAACCAACAGTAAGCTCTAAGGTGTCCACTAAAATAGCATGGTTCTCAAGTATCAAGAGGATGACTTGTCTGATTTAATTATTGGCACAAACTAAATTATTTGCTTTTATGATGTCCAAACAAGACATGAGGTCCCTCGACATGAGGTCATACTTCCTCACCCTTGCTTGTAGTCCAACATTTATGTCTAGTGAGTGCATAATAAACATAAAACAAGTGAAAGAATGAAAGAAGCACATTGACAGAGCAGGATACATTCTGTTCTAATTATCAAGTACATTATAGTAATTTCAAATAATGAAGTCATTGGTTCAGGGAATCCAAAACGCTGAAGCTCTTAAGAAAATTGGTTCCCAACTGTTACTCTTCTCAAACATTGCAAAATCCAATTTCTCACAGAATTTCTTAGATACCCAATTTATTTCTATTCAAGCTATCAACATGTCACTTTTCTAACAAACATTTATCAGGCATCATCAATTCAAACACTGAAGTGAGCTCTGATGGGTGGGATGTTAAAGGATCTCAAAGGTTTCAAACAGAGTCACTTTAGCAAGATGTAGTAAAATATGCTTATACTCAAAACACTTAAGAGGCAAAGAGCAGGGACATCAACAGCTCAAGGCTAGCCTAAACTACATAGGGACATCAAGGACAGAGAGTATAACTAACTCAATGGTAGGCAATTTTGGTACCAAGTACAAGGCCCTAGATTTGATTCCTGGCACTGTAAAAAAAAAAAAAAAAAGCAGGAGGAGGATTTCTCTGAGTATGAGAGTATATAAAAAATGAACTACTACACTGATGTTTTAACAAGAAAATATTAATATGATCATTAATGATAAGTAACATTCTTATAGAAAATGAGTTCTACTCCCTGAACTAGTAGTCTTGCAATGTCAGATGCTCTATAATTTCTCCAAATTATCACTCATATTTTCAATTAAGAATGAAGTTCAGAAGGTTTGAAATGACCTATAAACTTTATTTATTTATTTATTTTATTGTGAAAATACTGTACAGAGGGGTTACAATTACATGAGCAAGGTAATGAGTACATTTCTTATCAAGCATTGTTGCCTCCTCCTTTGTTTCCCCTTCCCATCCCTTCCCATCCTCCCCTCCCCCAGCGCCAAAGTCATAAAGTTTGTTTTTTGACATAACGTCTTGTACATCTCATTGCTGCAATGGGTCCACCTGTATCCTTATTTAAACAATTTGTTTTTTTCCTTCCCCTCCACAAATTATACCAACATCAAATACAGTGAAAACAGGGGTTATACCATGAGGGAAGGACATACAAAGCAACAAAGAAATCATCTTATAAATATGTTAGAAATAATAGCAAGAAGGAAAAACCATTTGAGTCCTTATCTTTTGGTTTATTTCGCCTAACATCAACTTATCTGACTATTTCTGCTTGTCTCAGATATATACTAGTTATTGCAAATAAGGAAAACCATGTTTCTTTGGGTCTAGCTTACTTCACTTAATATAATTTTTAAAACAACATATTATAAAGTAATCCTTTCCTATTAAAGTTCAAAGGTAGCTTCCTACATACGTTATTTTTTTCTTTTTTCATTTTTGCTACAAAAGATCACTAGATATGAACAGCAACATAGACATGACCTCTGTCAGCGAGAGGGAAAGAAATAACACTCAGAAATGTGAAGGTCAGAGAAAGAGATATCTGTGAGAACAAAGCCACCACCACTTGACAAGAGAGGAAAGGAGTACAGTAGAAGGGCTTTTAAATGCATTAAAATGAAACCAGCACAACCCAAATCCATCAGTATCAATGCAAGGCAAGCTCATGAATGACTAGATCAATGGAAAAAATGAAGAAGACACTCACCAATGCCTCCAAAAGAAATCTCACCTTTCCCAGTTCGGTACTGGTATACTCCATAGAGGCTGGTAATCCTTTTGTGGAAGCAGAGGTAAAGCTCATCATCCAAGCTGATGAAATTTTACTTGCATAGAATTGTATATTTATGAGACAAAGGTTATCCCAATATCACCTTGTGGGTCATTTTTCACTTTGTTCTGTGGCCACCACTGCACTTTATTTCTACACTTGCTTTAAAAATGCTTGTGCTTGGTCACATGGTAGGAGAGCTGCTCAACAGACTGATCCAACAAGTCTTTACCACTACTTAAAAAATGCAGGAGAGTAACTCTCATACAGGATCAATAGTTTTACAGTAAGCACACCAGCTTCCAGTGATGACATCTTCCTGAGGAAGAATTATTCCTACAACAATTGTGGTATCTACCTTTCTTTTCTAACATCCTCATCCTCCTCTTTCTCTAGGATAACTCTTTTTGCATATTCTAACTCAGAAGCACAGGAAAGAAGAATGAATAAGCTTGAAGTATCAAGAAGTAAATGAGTGGTGGAAGAGATCTCTGTAAATCAAAATCAATATCTCCAACATTTTGGCAATAGTAAGTATTTCTATTGACAGAGAATTCATTGAAGGTCCCACAAAGCAGCCCATTCCACTTTTGGATGGGTCTAGGTATTATGATGTTCATCTCAATGAATACTTTTCATTCATTTAATCTAAATCCTTTGATCCTTAACTCTTCTCTTTAGAGATATAAGCTATCATCACTGCTTTCATGACAGAATTTCAAAACTTGACTTTTCTAGACTAAACATGTCCATCTCTTTCTACCATACCCTCTTTCTCTGGTCATGACCCCAGGACAAGGTCAGACCTTTGAGCAGCAGGTCTGTGAGTCAGGAGCAGCCAGCAGGTAAAAGGGGTCCAGCAGGAAAATAATTGTTCCAGGAATAATCCTAAATCGTACCAAAAAATTCTGCACATCAGGACTTATTATAAATGTTAATTAGAAACATAATAATGTTAATTAGAAAGGCAGTAACCTAAAGTCTATTATAACAGAATGATTAACTTCATTATTATCTTCTCAATGAAATATCCTGTAGCTATATTGTCAGGCTTCATTGTAAGCAGATATGGATATGTCAAAATGAAACTTTCTTTGTAAAAAATTTAAAAATAGAAGCTAATTTAAAAGAGAGAGAGATTTTTAGAAAAGAAGTAAAGATGGAAAATGTGCCAATGGTAAATTGAAAGCTCCTTGGTATTGTATTATATTTGATTTAACTATAGCGAAAAATCTATATATTAAAATTTTGGAAGAGAGAATATATTTAACATGTTAGCTGTGTGGAGTTAAATAATATAAATTACTTTACCTTTTTGTATTCTCATTTTCCAAGCTTTTAAAATGAACTGTATTCTGGAGGTATATTTCAGGTTACCATCATTTCTAAATTTGAAAACTACAGAGAACACACTGTGTGTACTGAAGATCAAATGAGACACACTTTGTAGCACACAGTGAGCGCTTAGTAAGGTACATGAGCCTTCCGAAGAAACCAACTCAGCAAGGCAATTCCCCTGCTCTGTTTGGATTTTGGCAATTTGTCAGTGAAACGATATTGTTATTGTTGTTCCAGGAAAGAAAATAATCTTGCTGCAAAAGAAACTTTAATGACTACTTTAAAAAGTATTGTTTCCCCTGTGTAGCTATTCTGCAAGCAGCAAAGAAGGGACAGGCATTTGCTCCCCTCTGTGCTCTACAAAGCTCATCTGAACATGGAGTTACCATCAACTTTTAATGGAAATGCCTGGAGCAAGATAGGAAGCAGACCCCTGGGTTTCTAGGTCTTATGTACATAATCCAGGCATGTTTCAGGGTAACTTTGCTCCCATTTGTCATGAAAATTGAAATAAATGTAAATGATTTGCCTCTTTCCAGAAGGTTATCTCAGTTTGATTTACTTTTGCTGAAGCTGCTCTGGTATTGCATAATGAAAGCTTAAAAGTCAAATAGATATAGAGGTGTAGACTCATCTCTGGTTTTCTTTCTTATCCTTTTTAGTCATGCCAATCACAGGACCATTTTTCCCAATTCTCCAAGCCAACCAAATCCATCACAACACCTTCTTCTCCCAATATTCTCTGCTGTAATTGGCTGTCCATTCAAAGAATGGAAGCCAAATTCTGTCACAGAGATAGTCACAGTTAGCTGTCAGCTTACTGCCAGCTGCCAGTCCTTTTTCTTTCAATACTAGATGAATTTCCAATGTGAAAGGGTCCAGATGGTCCCTGGGTGCTTTTAAAATCTGACATGCAGCTAATTCCATGGTATAATGTCTCAGTAACTCAGTGAAGAGAATCTCATGATCATACTTGCTCTGTTAATGACATATTCCATATCAAATATTGCTATCATAAAATATTTAATAATTACCAGAATGGAGAGGCAAAATAGAGTGTTGGGCACATGAGAAAGCTAGTACTTGCACACAGCTCCTCCTAGGCAGATGTGTATCAACTAGCTGATAATTAGTAAACACACAAGTAAGTAAAAATCTCATGAACTAAGTATTCTACACAAATGAGCTTCCCATCACCGATCAAGAGAGATCTTGGAGATTATAGATTTAACTTTAAGGTGAAGCTTATGAAAAATCATGAAGGAATGGCATGACCTAAAGTGCTGGGATTAGAGCCTTAGAAGTAGATTGAAGCTGTATGGTAAAGAATTCAAACTGCGAAAGCCTGTGATTTTACTCAATGATTGATGATTTTGGAAAATAGAGTCCATTAAATTGGTGAAATGCACAAAAGTAGAAAGTTGGGCAAGCTCTGTGAGGAGAAGAGGTGGTATAGAAAAAGCAGGAAGTGATGGGTTGAAGCTATCATCTGCTCACACTTTGGAGGAAGAAAGAGATGTTTTTCCTTTCACAGTCTCTTCTAGGTAAAAATGTTCCTTTTACTTTACTGCTTTATGAAATTCTGTACAAACCTCAAAGCCCAAAATAAATAGTCCCTGATCCCTGGTCTATCTTCCATAGCTTCTTCAAGCAAGGATATCCCTGTGCCACATGAGCCACACATTCCCTTCTGCCTTTTTGGTGGTTAATCAGAGATAAGAGTCTCATGAACTTTGTTGAGCAAAATCTGAGTGATCCTCAGATTTTAGCCTCCTAAGTAGTTAGGATGATAGATGAGTGAGTCACCACCAGCGCCTGTCTTTCCTCCAGTTGATCCTAACAGTCAGTCACTCGCTAAAATGTTCACGATTCCAAAGAATGTAGCAAAATAATGATTAATACAAATCTTTCATCCATTAGACCATTAGTTTCATAACAATGAAGATTATGTTTCATCAATTTTATATGATTTTTATATTCCTAGTTGAGTGCTTAGCACAGAGAAATGTAATAAATGCTTATTGAATGTTCAATGTTCTGCATGGCAAAGGAAAACACATCACAGTTAGCAGGGAGCATACAACAGCAACATTTTGTGGAATAGTAGTAATAATACCCAGATTTGATTCAGAGGATGGGATTCTGGACATCAAAACAAACTGATACAAATTGTTTAAATAGGGATACTGGTGGACCCATTGCAACAATGAGATGTACAAGACATTATGTGGAAAATGAACTTTACAACTTTGGTGGGGTGAGGGAGGAGGATTGGGTGGGGGGGCAGGGCGGGGTAAGGATGGGAAGGGATGGGAAGGGTAAACAAAGGAGGAGGCTACAATGCTTGATAAGAAATGTACTTATTATCTTACCAATGTAATTGTAACCCTTCTGTGCAGTATTTTCACAATAAAAAAATACAAAGAAAAAAGAAACAAACTGATATGCGAATAAGATGAGACTGAACTAGGCCTGGAAAGTGAATGAGTACATACATTTGTATGTGGGAAGCTAAGAGTAACTGGGGACATAGAGCAGACCAAGGTAGCCTGCAAGATGGCCTCTGATGACCCTCAGGTTTGATTAACAGGCCTGTATGGTTCTGTCCCACACTAAACAAGAATTGTAAGAACAGTTCAGAGAAGCCGGGTTAATAAATATATGGCAGCAACTACTATAAAAAATGAACCACTAAATCATGAGGCTCTAAAATTAGACTTTGTCCCATCCAAAACATTGCCATGACAACTACTGCCTCCTGTCTGTGAGAAAATAGATCTACCTCACTTTTTCAGCAGATTCCTTTTATCCTGCCAGTATAAGTAGCCTTCAGGCTCATAGACTAATTCATGGGAAATTAAGTCTCTCAATGTATATTTAGTTAGGGCTTTTTTTAAAAAAAAATAAGTTTTCTATTGTGAAAATACTGTACAGAGGGGTTACAATTACATGAGCAAGGTAATGAGTACATTTCTTATCAAGCATTGTTGCCTCCTCCTTTGTTTTCCCCTACCATCCCTTCCCCCCCATCTCCGCCACACGCACCCCCACCCCCGAACCCCCACCCCCAAACTCCCATCCCCGCCTAAATTGTAACATTCGTTTTTCGACATAGCATCTTGTACATCTCATTGTTGTGATGGGTCAATCTGTATCCCTATTTAAACAATGATACCCTGTAATCCTAGCTACTTGGGAGACTGAGATCTGAGGAACACGGTTTGAAGCCAGCCTAAGCAGGAAAGTTTTCAAGACTCTTATCTCCAGTTAACCACTGAAATCTAGAAGTGGATCTGTGACTCAAATAGTAGAGAGTTAGCCTTCAAAGGAAGGAAGAAAGAAGCCAAAGACAAGCTAAGGGACAGCATCCAGATCCCGAGTTCAAGCCGTATTAGGGACACAAAAAATGGAGTGGAGGAGAGAAATACACAGACCTAGAGAGATGAGATTAAGGTACTTGTGAGTGAAAATGGAAAGAATTATTCAAATTCTAGAAATATTTTAAAGACAGTGACAAGATTTATTGATGGATGAAATATAAAAGAGAAGAATCAAGGATAACTCTTTGACTGAGCAAATTAATGAACTGAGATGAAAGAAAGAGGTATGTGGTAGGAGGGCTATCAGAAGTTCAGCTTTAAGTATTGAGACTAAAATGCTTATATTATACTTGCCTTCAAGTAATGGTGATAAATAGGACATGGTGTGCGTAGGTTTTGTGGTTTACAGGAAATCCCTGAGTTGGCAGTATTTGTTTGGGAGTCACTTACTTTAAATGAAATCACCAAGGTAATGAGAGTCTGGACACAGAATGAGACAAATGACTATGACACCAATTCTATAGTCCCTCCTCTCACATCTATTTCACTATGAGTTCTGCACTCCATTCTCCCACCTCACTGCCCTCAACCAATCCAACCAACCTCATGTCATCTTCTCCAACCCTCGCGTGTCTTCAACGAGTCTCAAAACTTGGCTCTTCTAATACCAGAATAATTTGGCTTTTCTCATTTTGCTCCTGGATAAACAGGAGACTCAAACATCAGTCCCACTGTCTGTCATTCCACGATGTCTCCACTAATGTGTTAAATTGTTCCTCTCCTTTCCCTTAAACTCATCTCCAGAAGTTTTGTACACTGTGAATGCTATGGATTGACTGATTGATTGCAGTTTTGGAGACTGAAACCACTGCCCTGCATATGCTAGAAAACCA
Organism: Dipodomys spectabilis; assembly: GCF_019054845.1. NCBI lineage: Eukaryota > Metazoa > Chordata > Mammalia > Rodentia > Heteromyidae > Dipodomys > Dipodomys spectabilis. Next base: position 3,307,081 of record NW_024870758.1, on the reverse strand, counting down.
CCCCACCTACATTCCAGCCCTGTCTTCTATTTTCAAAGTAGTGGTTTCTTTCATTGTTAAAGTAGCAGACATTATCTGTTATCCAACCAGCACAGAACAGGTTAACATTGAGCACCTCCTCTTTGCACTGGACTCAGTCACTTTAGTGTAGACTATTTAATCATAGTCAAGTGACTTTTAAAGCAGGTGTATGCACAACCAGTTATACCTTTTTAAAGAATGTTCAGGGGCACATAAAGGTTCCATTTCTGACAGTAATGTTTGATTTTTCTGAAAATGATAAAATTATGGCTCATTAAGATTAAGTGATGTCTTTAATGACATGATTCATAGTTAGAACTTATGACTCTTGATTTGTAAATTGATTGATAACAAGTGTCAACAGTAAAACACTACTGATTTCTGAGGACATTAGTTTCTTGATGTACTGTAGCTGAAACAATCTCACATTCCCTTCCATAAATGAGAAGGAAACAGGAATTGTCAGCTTAACCAACATTTCCTACAAGGTCACAAGAACCCAGGGTTCAAATTTTATCTTGACTCCCATAATTTGTACTTCCCTGCTGTGGCTCCAATTATGGTTCAATTAACAGCAGAAGCCAAGAGCAACTTGATGAACATCTGTCGCATCCACCTGGAAATAATTCAATAAGGGTGAGCCATGGGAAGATATTATGGGACATCAGCCTAAGTTTTTCAACATCTTCACTCTGGGTGGCAAGAGCAATTCAGATGATGAAAGGGGGAAAAAAGCATCCAATCTTCTGGAAATACCAGGTCAGCTCTTCTGGGTAGCATTCCAACACATATTTGAAAGGCATATAAAAATAATAACACAAATGGGCTGAATTTATGAAAACTACATGATAACAATGACATCACCATTTTAGATAGTATAAATAAAATTTAATGTTGCCTGTCAAGCCAATAGCACTATCTAAATACTGGGAATTGTCTAAAAGACCATATTTTTGATGTATTACCTAACATTTCACCAGACACCCAACGATGATCAGGAAATGGACAAAAATGTGAGGAACCATTAGCCTTATGGAATGAATAGACAATGGCCAAAACTACTTAAGATAAACCAGGAATAAACTACAATTCAGTATGTCAGCTATTCCTGAATTATCTAGCTATCATTGGTTAGACCTATAAATTTTTTTGAGATAGATGTTATTTGTTGATCTTTCTTCAAAGGAAACATTTTCAATTCCCCCAAGAAATTATTCTAAAACATAGTGAAAATCTAGGATGCTAGCTCAAGTCTTCACCCCAAGCCTTATATGGTTTTTATTTAATAATTAGCATTTTAAAATTTTTTCAATTAGCCTATCTAAGTAATACATTTCTGTTCACTTGAATTCTTATTTTCCACAAATGCCATATTCTGCTATGTTTTAAAGACATCTGTCTGTGATACTATTCCCATACAAAATGATGAGGTTTAAGAAGTAAGGCTCTGGGAACTACCAATATTTCATAATGAAAAGCCAGAATGCCAGTGCACAAATATAATCACCTTCACACAACACAATGAGAAGGAGGCAGAAAAGAAAAGCAAACAACCATTCTCTACAGAAGCCAGAAAAGCAAGAAATGGGTTTAAACTCCAGTCACAGAAGACAGGATTTGGTTAGGCAGAAAAATATGACACATCAATGTTTAACAAAAGAGAAACATGGAAGATCTGAACTTTATTTTTTTTAAACTTATTTTAAAACTAATTACTTTGTGAGAATTTGTTGAACTACCTCCAGTGAATTTTACAACCTGTGTCTGGTAAGACCTTCACATCTCTCCTCTAGGTATACAATTCTGTCTCCATGTGACAGTAGTAGATTCATTTTAACTGAGTCTAAATTCATTCATGCAAATTCAAATTGTAGTAAATTAAAATAGGTTTTATTCTCATTAGGTAAGTTATCAAATTCTGCATAGCTGTAGAAACACATTATAGACAATCAATAGAACTGATCAAAAGGAAAAGTTAAAGAAGAGGGAAAGAATACAACATAGTATTATCTCCAAGAACTTGGAAAGAGGAAATTGGCCTCATACTTTGAGATTGATGGATGGGGACGCAGACATTTTGCCACTTTCAGCCAATTGTTACTGCATCTGGTAGAAACACAGCAAATGGCTTGCCAAGGGAACACCAATAAAATCAGAATTGTTCTAGGATGGACATCTAAGTGTCCCATGGAAAACCTGACTCTGGGAACTAAAAGAACAGGTCGTTTTTGTTTATTGCTAAGCACTTAAATTTATTCACATAATTTCATGAACTTATGTTTCCAGATTGGTAGATATATGAAATCAATATATCCAACTGAGGTTTTAAGGTAATACTTACATATCAAACCATCTTTCATAGAAGATAAGCTACATTTCTGGTGAAAATTGAAGTATTAAAAATGTCAAAAGAAAATAAAAAGTACTTCTCAAAACTGAATATATCACCTCAAGAAACCTAAATCTTTAAGGTTTCCATTTTACAAAAATAAATTAATATACCTTACTTTTTTCTATCTTTTTGAAAAAAACTGAAATGAAGATTCAGTGAAAACAATTAGCATAACCTCTAACACTTCTCAAATATCCAGCTCATTATAACTCAGTGATCTATGTCTCTGAGAGTTAAATAAATTGACCTAAGTTCAAGAACAGATTTATCACTGACATTAAAAATTATTTGACAGAAAACATGTAAAAGAATCATGAATCATGAATTGAATACAATAATAGGAACGCTTCTGTGAAGATTACAAGACTGGTTTCAGTCTGTTCAAAAAGCCATGTGGATGACTGGAAGACTGCCCAAACATTGCCTAGATTCAAGACCTGGAAATTTCCTAAATATTTATATTCACTTGGTTCCCTCTTGGCAATGTAAGAATCATTCATTCAATTAACAAACATTTATTAAGTTTCTGTATAATACCAGTAGCCATCCATGAATAAATAAAAATTCTTTTGCCTTTCTTGGTATGAAGGAAAGTAAGCAGTAAATAAAATATACACAATTCAGTGTTGGTGGCTCATGCCTGTAATCCTAGTTACTCAAGAGGTTACTGAGGATCATGGTCTGAAACCAGCCTGGGCCTGAAAGTCCAGATGACTCTTAAGTAAGTAGAGATGTGTTTGTAGTGGTGGAACTCTAGCCTTGAGCAAAAGAAGCTCAGGGATAGTGCCCAGGCCCTGAGTTCAAGTCCAGGACTAGCACCAAAAAACAAAAAGTGATATTTGAGGTGAGACTCTTAATGAAAAGAAGCACAGAGCAGCTGTGTGAAGATCTGAAGAAGAGTAAGAAAGCAATTCATGCAAAAAGAAGATTCATTACCAAAGCTTTAATACTTCCATTCTAGTGTGGAAAGGAAACCTTAAAAACACTTCTTAAAGCATGGAAGATCACGTTGAGGACAATTATTTGAAGCCAATGGAACATCCCATCCTATATTTGGCAAAGGGATTTAAAACAATAACAGGCCAACCATGGGGGAGGGACACAAAGTAATCATCTTATAAATATGTTAGAAACAATTGCATGAAGCAAAAACATTTGAATACTTATCTTGGGGTTCATTTCACCTAACATCAACTTATCTGACCTTTTCTGCTTGTCTCAGAGATATACTAGTTATTGCAAATAAGGGAAACCCCTGTTTTCACTGTATTTGCTGTTGGTATAATTTGTGGAGGGGAAGGGAAAAAAACAAATTTTTTAAATAGGGATACAGGTGGACCCATTGCAACAATGAGATGTACAAATCATTATGTCAACTTTACAATTTTGGCGAGGAGGAGGTGGGCAGTGGAGATGGGAAGAGATGGGAAGGAGAAACAAAGGAGGAGGCAACAATGCTTGATAAGAAATGTACTCATTATCTTGCCCATGAATACGGTATTTTCACAATTAAAAAAACAATAACGGGCCAAATTTTCTTAATAGACCCAGAAACACAACAAATCAAACAAAGGTTGGACAAATGGGATTGAATGAAGTTGCGGAGCTTCTGCATGGCAAAGGACATAGCTAGCAAGATCAATAGAAAGCCCATGGATTGGGAGATCTTCACTAGCCATCAACAGACAAGGGTCTCATATCTAAAATATACCTGGAACTCAAAAAATTAAATCCCCCCCAACAACAAATCCTTAAAGAAACAACTGCCCAATAAATAAGTGGGCTAAAGACTTACAGAGAAACTTCTCTGAAGAGGAGAGAAGTATGGCCAATGGACATATGAAGAAATACTCAACCTCCCTAGCCTTAAAAGCAATGCAAATCAAAACAACATTGAGATACCACCTCACCCCAGTTAGAATGGCTCTAATCAAGAACTCTAATAACAACAGATGCTAGAAGGGAACCCTATTGCATTGTTGGTGGGAATGTAAACTTGTTCAACCACATTGGAAAGTAGTATGGAGGTTCCTCAAAAGACTCCACATATAGCTCTCCTATGTCCCTCTTTTGGACATTTACCCAAATGATCACAAGACCATACTAAAGCTACCAGCACAACTATTAGGTTTATTGTAGCATTATTTACCATAGCTAAGATATGGAAGCAACCCAGATGCCCCTCAGTAGATGAATGGATCAAGAAAATGTGGTATATATACACAATGGAGTTCTATGCCTCCATCAGAAAGAATGACATTGCCCCATTTGTTAGGAAATGGAAAGACTTGGAAAAAATTATATTAAGTGAAGTAAGCCAAGCCCAAAGAAACATAGGTCCCATGTTTTCCATTATTTGCAATAACTAGTATATGTCTGAGACAAACAAGTAGAAACGGTCAGATAAGTTGATTTTCGGCGAAATGAACCCCAAGATAAGGACTCAAATGTGTTTTCGTTCTTTCGATTGTTTCTAGCATATTTAAAAGATGATTTCTTTGTTGCTTTATATGTCCCTCCCCCACGGTATAACTCTTGTTTTCACTGTATTTGATGTTGGTAGAATTTGTGGAGGGCAAGGGAAAAAACAAATCTTTTAAATAGGGATACAGGTGGACCCATTGCAACAATGAGATGTACAAGTCGTTATGTAGAAAAACGAACTTTACAACTCTGGCGTAGTGGGGAGGGAGGGGGTGGGGGGGGGAGGGCAGGGGAGGTGTGGGGGTCAGAGATGGGGAGAGATGGGAAGGGGACAAAGAAGGAGGCAACAATGCTTGATAAGAAATGTACTCATTACCCTGCTCATGTAATTGTAACCCCTCTGTGCGGTATTTTCACAAAAAAAAAGTGTGGAAAAAAGAAATGGAAATTAACATATGCTTATTCATTACTGTGAATAAAAATAACAAAACCTTTTACTAACAATCACCCAGGGTAATGGCTCATATGCAACATTGGAAGAGAAATAATACAGACAACTATGAATTGACATATCTCCCTGAGAACACTAAAAAAAGATTACAGTAAAATAGTTTTTGCTACACCACTTCTATTCATGTATCCAAGGGGATAAAAAAATCATATAAAGAAAAAGGATAAATCAAATAAGGTTTACACATATAATAGAACATTGTAAAGTTAAAACACTAATAAACAAAAGCCAACTACTTTATCCTCAAAAACATATAATGTAGAATGAAAAAGCAAATTGCGGATTGGTGTATAAATTAAGAACCATTTAGGAAAGGTGTTAAAACATCCAACAATTCATTTTTATAAATGTGAATATATAGGCAGCAATAGTATAAAGATATACATGAACTGACATGTTGAATTAAGCCCCTTAATACAACCATTTTTAATATGTTTTTATTGTAAAAACACTGTACAGAGGGGTTATAGTTACATGAACAAGGTAATGAGTACATTTCCTATTAAGCATTGTTGTCTCCTCCTTTGTTTTTCCCCTACCATCCCTTCCCTCCACCTCCACAACTACACTCTCCCTACCCCCAGCCTAAATTGTAAAGTTCGTTTTTCAACAGGTCCTTCTAATACAACTATTATAAGATAATTTTAAAATAAATTTTTAAAGATACACAGTAGAATTATAAAGACCAAATAAAGATGGGATTTAGCTCAGCAGAGAGGTAAAGGATATGGGTTTTTGACAAAACTTTCAGAGATTTTCAAAGTAAAAAGGTATGTAAAAATGGAAGCAAACAGAGAAAAACTATTAAGATCTGGTATGACGAGGGATATCATTTGCTCTAGGTTTCTATATGTCCCTTAGATAATACTTGAGCAGTTTTTTTTTTTCCAGATCACTCAGCCAATTTCTGTAGAGAATGAAATGTAATCTGGGGGAGCATTTTAGTGCATTAGTCCTCCCAGGGGTGGACACATTTGCAGGAGACAACTGGAGAGACTAGGGTGGCTTTTATAGCTATGAAACACTAATGGATGAATATTAGGCTCTCCAGCACCTGTGTTTTATGAGGCAGCTTTAGGTGGAGTGCTAGAGAGCTAGCAAGAAGCCCTTTTCTTCTGTCTATGAGTAAGTGTAACCATCTTAGGTAGACCACAACTATTATCACTTAATTTTTTAAAGACAAGATTTTAAAAATTTCTGAATGTTTGATAATTTTGTTAACTACATGTAAGACCATTTCAAGACTGAAGGAAAACCCCCTTGGTGTATTAAAGCACAGATTGGGATCAAATACTTTTCTCCAGGCTACTTAGGTAATCCCTTGGTCTACATTGTGTCCACAGGCATTTTTGTCATTGTGCAATCATCACATAGTTGTACTTATATAAACTAAGAAGGCTACAACATTATTAACTGAAAGGAAGGTTTCTGTTTACAACTATCTCATAGGACCCCACTTATTAAGAATATGCTTGGCAGAATGTTATTATGTAGTGCATGGCCACACACACTGAAGGTGTTTTTGAATAAAGAAAATGCAAGTCTTTCCAACCTAAGGTATCAGATTACATACACCTTTGAGTATTCTATGTGATGTTTCCCAACATCAATTTCCTCATATGAGAAATGGGAATAACAGAATCTAACTTGTGGAGCCATTGGAAGACTTAGAGACACCATAAATTAAAGTGTGTGGAATAAAGAATCCCTCAAGCATTCAGACCATGGCTGCTTGTAGAAGTTATCTTTTAGTCAATGTGACAAAATGCCTCAGGAAACAACTTAAAGGAGGAAGGATTGGTTTTAGCTCAAGGCTTTCGTTCATAATTGGCTGGCTATATTAATTTTAGGCTGTGAGTAGGAAATATCATAGCAATAGGATATGGCAAAAAAAAAAACTGCTCCCTTTTTGGTAGCTAGGAAAGAGGGAGACAGACAGAGGGACAAAGGGGTCATGGACAGAGGGAAAGTAGGAGAGAGGGAAAAGAGAGGGAAGAAAGGAGGGAGGACCAAGCAAGGGAAGGAGGGAAGGAGGAGAGGACAGTGGAAGAGAGAGAGAGAGAGAGAGAGAGAGAGAGAGAGAGAGAGAGAGAGAGAGACAGAGTCAGAGACAGAGACAGAGACAGAGACAGAGACAGAAGATGGTGGGGAGAAGGGAATGAGAAACAAGATACAACTAAAGACAGATCCCAGTGAGCAATTTCTTCCAACCAGACCTGTCTTCCAATTTCTACCACTTCCCAACAATGTCATCAAATTCTGAATCTATCAAGGGATTAATATGTTGATTAGATTACAGCCCTCAGGATTCAAGCACTTCTCCAAAGTCCCACTTCTGAACATTTGATTACAAATTTCACAGGGGACCAAGACTTCAACACCTGAGTCCCTGGGAATATAGTTCATTGCATAACCGCAATCCTGCTATTTTTTAAAATTTTTATTGGGAAAATACCGTAGAGAGGGGTTACAACTACATGGGCAAGGTAATGAGTACATTTCTTATCAAGCATTGTTGCCTCCTTCTTTGTTTCCGCTTCCCATCCCTTCCTAACCTCCCCCTTCCCCATGTTGTAAAGTTAGTTTTTTGGCATAATGACTTGTACATTTCATTGTAGCAATGAATCCACCTGTATCCCTATTTAAACAATCTTCACTAGCCATAAAACAGACAAGGGTCTCATATCTAAACTATACCTGGAACTCAAAAAATTAAATCCCCCAACAACAAATCCTCAAAGAAACAACTGCCAAATAAATAAGTGGGCTAAAAACTTAAAGAGAAACTTCTCTGAAGAGGAAAGAAGGATGGCCAATGGACACATGAAGAAATGCTCAATCTCTCTAGCCATAAAAGAAATGCAAATCAAAACAGCATTGAGATACCACCTCACCTCAGTTAGAATGGCTCTAATCAAGAACTCTAATAACAATAGAAGCTGGAGGGGATGTAGATGGAAGGGAACCTTACTGCATTGTTGGTGGGAGTGTAAACTTGTTCAACCACTTCGGGAAGTAATGGAGGTTCCTCAAAAGACTCCCTATGATCCAGCAATCCCACTTTTGGACATTTACCCAAACGATCACAAACAAGACCATACTAAAGCTACCGGCACAACTATTTTTACTGCAGCATTATTTACCATAGCTAAGATATGGAATCAACCCAGAAGCCCCTCAGTAGATGAATGGATCAAGAAAATGTGAGATACATACATACATATATATATATATATATATATATATATATACATACACACACACACACACACACACACACACACACACACACAATGGAATTCTATGCCTTCATCAGAAAGAATGACATTGCCCCATTTGTTAGGAAATTGAAAGACTTGGAAAAAATTATATTAAGTGAAGTAAGCCAGGCCCAAAGGAACATAGATCCCATGCTTTCAAAATCCTGCTCTTATTGTTCTCAGTATTAATACTCTTTAAAAATCAGACACTAGAGGGAGAAAAAGGAGAGACCAAATCTGGAGTTTGTGATCACAGAGTGAGAAATTAACTATGAATTTTAAAACCACAAAGAATCTTTTTCAATTTAATGTGTCTTTGAAACAACTTTCAAGAGAATAACAATATCTGATCCTCAGCAAAACTTTGCATAACTAAAACCCCTACAGTTTTCTCAAAATAATTGACAGACTTACTTCTTGACAAACACGGAATAAGATATAATAATAAATGTTAAATCTTAAGCCTTCATTGCCCTCAACAAATATGTTCAGAGGATCATAAGGAAATCTAAAATTAAGTTTTCAAATAAGAGGCATTCTTGAAAAAGTTATTTGAATTTTTATTGTACATTTAATTTAGCATCTGTCTTTTCTTCATGTGTTTGTTTTCAAATTTTAAGAACCATCCAAAACTACAGGTTACATTACTTGTTAGAAATGCTATTCTAGGACTCTATTTCAACTCTATCAAACCCAAAACTACAGGACTGAAGCCCAGAAAACCTGTGTTTCAAAGCAGACCCAGTAAATCTGATGCATGCTTAAAATTTGAGAAACACTGGGCAGCATAACAGATAACTCACCATGTCTATATCTTGGGAATAAGAGCCCAGTATTACTTGTAGTGCCTTGACCAAATGTGGCAGAGTCCTAAGACATGCTTTACAAGGAATGCATGCATTCTCTTGTAGCCTGGGTTTAAAGCATTCCAAAATTCTCCAGAATAGCTTCTCCCTTTTCAACTTATAAACTCAACATAACAGAAAGTGTCTTCTTCATTTCAAAGGCTATTTCCAAAGAGAGATATGGACAGAGCAAAAAATAAAACAACCCTCATGCATATTCATGACAGGGTCATTGCTCTCAGATCCCACTCACCAACTATGACTTCTATTCTCTGCGAAGTTTCACATTTCCATGGCTTTAATAGCACAGAAGCACTTAGGCCAGCAGCAGCAACCTTTCTAAATAGGGAAGCATGCTTCCTTGCCAGAAGCTTTATTCCAAATCAAAGTGATTCCATTTATTTCCACCCAAATTAAGATGTGTCGACAAGACATCTTAATTCCTGCTTTTAATTCAGCAGTAAAACCTTCCTTTTTAGAAAAAAAAAATAGAAAAATTGTGTCAGATGAAAGCTTTTCAAATGTGTCTCTTGTGGCCAGAGCTAAGCTTTACATAAACTTTAAATAACCCATATGATTATGTGTGGACGCAGTAGGATGTTTAAAAGATGAAGTGTCAACTTTTCATCATCATTTTTATTATCGACTTTTATTGCACATCAATAGAGTTCCAAGAAAAAGACTTGCTAGTATATTCTAATGTTGTCCCAAAGTTAATATGAAAATCCGTATGTTGTAAAAATCCATACAATGATTCAGTGGATGATTTTCTTCTCTATATACCAAACTCTGGTTATATTTTCAGTGAATTCTATAAAATAAGAATAAAAAAGTTACATCCTAGTAGGGCAATTGTCAATGTATAATTAGGATGATGCCTTTGTTGCTCACACTGTGCAGGAATTACTAAGTAAGGTTGAAATGGAGTCACTGAGTGCTTTTCCACATAATAAAGGCATCTATAAATGATTCTCATGTTAATTATTTAGCAGCAGCCTTATAACTAAAGAAAATCAAGCAGGTAGTGGCGTGTTGCTCCTGCTTCTTGTAATATATAAATTTTATTATCAAATTACTGTTGCAGAAAGTGTTTTCATTTCTTTAATGAAGGAAATGATTTCATTTTCAAGTTATGGCTTTTTCCCCACATGATACTAAGCATAAAAGAGAATCTTAAGAATGGCTTTCAGATATTTGTCTCAGGATCTAGATATCCTTAATTCCTATATTCAGATTCTAATCAGAAAAAGCAATGATTTGGGAAGCCCAGTCTCTTAACCCAAATCACCGTGGATATTACCATGAATGGCACAATCTTTTGTGGTTTTATTTTGTTTGGAGGACAGGATCTTGCTATATAGCAAGCTGGCCTACAGTTTCATATGTAGCCTTCAGTCCTGGAATTCACAGTCCTCTTGGCTTAGACTCTCAAGTGCTGGAATTACAATTGTGTGTCCCTATCCCCAGCATTAATAATATTAATCCAGATTAATTAGCAAGTATCAAGGAGTCTAAAGATGATCCCTTAACAAGATTAGGGAAAGTGCCTGTTCTGCACCATCCAGAGTTTACTATCAGGCCAGACCAACCACACCCTAAAATAGAAATGGACCAAATATTCCTATTGTATAGGAAACATTGCCTAGTCTCGCACAAGAATTCAATGGGAACTTTCAGTTGAAGTTTTAAAGTATTGAGGAGTAATTTTCTCTTCTTCAATATAGTTATAAAACATAATTTGAATTTTTAGCATAGTAATCTTCTCAGTTGAGAAGCATGATCAGTTCATGTTTATACACTGTCTCCATCTAATCTAGAGAACAAATACATCTTGCCTCTGTATCTACCTTGACTGAGTTAAACCAAAGCTCACAGTGGGTTAGCACAACATTCATTGTGTAATTGCTTGTAATCATACCTTTCATATTCCCTTCCTTTTTACTAATATGAATCCCTAGAAAATAAAGAGTTTTTATTTCAACAAAAACTTTCTCTAGTTGTCTCAATTGTGCTTTTGTGATTAAAGTATCTATAAGGGCAGTAGTTTAAAGAGGTATACAAAACTTTGTTACAAAGCTAATTTAGAGTCTGCACACCTCTTTCTGACACTTTGTGAAATATGTGTCCTGAGGGCCTACAAAATTAAAAAGAAAAACCTGTCTTAATTATTGTGATTTCATGTCCTTCCTTAGAGCAGAATTTAGGATCATAGGCAGGACCTAAATCCTTACACTACCTCTTAATAATTCCCTTAGGGAACACCTTGGAGCTCTTGACTCCTTCCAGAATCCTCCCTTCCCTGCTACCTGCTATTCAACTCTTCTAGTCCTTTCACCTCCCTAGTGATGACATGACCTACTATCTCCAATGCTCAAGGTTCTTGTCCCTTCTCTGAGGCTTCTTAAATCCATAAAGAGAATCACCATCCTCTTTCCTCTCCTAGATCCATAACTTGTTTTTATCTAACACTGCTTTGCATCATGTTTGAGGTTTGAGTTGATAGGTATGTGTCTACATATCTTCAAGTTATATGAAAGTAATGCTTAGGGTTGGGAATGTGGCTTAAGAGGTAGAGTGCTTAGCCTTGAGCAAAAGACATTCAGGGACAGTGCCCAGGCCCTGAGTTCAAGCCTCAGGACTGGGGGAAGAAAGAAAAAGAAGAAAGAAAGAAAGAGAGAGAGAAGAAAGAAAGAAAGAAAGAAAGAAAGAAAGAAAGAAAGAAAGAAAGAAAGAAAGAAAGAAAGAAAGAAAGAAAGAAAGAAAGAAAGAAAGAAAGGAGGGAAGGAAGGAAGGAAGGAAGAAAGTCAGAAAGAAAGAAAGAAAGAAAGAAAGAAAGAAAGAAAGAAAGAAAGAAAGAAAGAAAGAAAGAAAGAAAGAAAGAAAGAAAGAAAGAAAGAAAGAAAGGAAGGAAGGAAGGAAGGAAGGAAGGAAGGAAGGAAGAAAGGAAGAAAGAAAGAAAGAAAGTCAGACAGAAAGAAAGAAAAAGAAAGAAAGGAAGGAAGGAAGGAAGGGAGGGAGGGAGGTGGGAAGGAGGGAAGAAGGAAGGAAGAAAGGAAGGAAGGAAGGAAGGAAGGAAGGAAGGAAGGAAGGAAGGAAGGAAAGAAGGAAGGAAGGAGATGCTTAGATGGAGTTTAGGAAATGAAAAATGAGCAGAGGGTGAAAGTAAACTAAAATTTAGGTTTACCAAAGTTTTGGCCAACGTGTCTTGGAGTTCTGGAGATAATACTGCATTTTGAAGTTATATCAGCTTGACGGAGACAGATAACCAAGTATTAGCTACCTAGCTCAGTCACCAGAAGTGGACTGCTCTGGATTAGGCATGAGCCCAAACAAACAGGCTTATTGGAACAGAAGTTGGCCCAAAGTGCTGATAATTGGAAGCTATCTGCTGACTAAACTTCTTGCTTACCTCCACAAACTCTGTAGTGATAACCTGTTTGCATTTCGTTCCAATGCCAATTTTCTTGCTAGGCTTAGCTAACAGGAGCTGCTAAAAGGAGATCAAAGAGCAGGAGATGCAAGATTCTTCCCTTTCCCAGTCTCTGCTGGTGGTCTCTTCTCTGTGGTTCCATCTCCTGCTAGAAAATCATGCTTTTAGTATCTCTATCACATAACAGGCAAAGGAGCTGTAATTCCAGCTTCTACTTCCCTGCTGAACTTTGGCAACACCTATTTCTCCTGACTGAGGGGTGGTGACTTTCAGTTGTCATATCACAGTCACTGAATTGTCCATTGTTTGGCTTCTCAGCACTTCCATCACTGATATTTAAAACTCCAATGATAAATTGTCTCTTTTTGAATGATTTAGTTTGCATGATTGAACTCTGATTTACAACTTTTCCTCATGAAAATAATATACAGAAGCCAATATCTATGTATGTATGTATATATTTATATATCTATATATATATTATTGAGAAGGTGATGAACAGGCGGATTACATTACATATGTAAGATAATGAGTATATTTCTTTTTAAATACTGTTACCCATTCCTTCATTTTCTCCTCCTTACCCCTCACTTCTCCCCTCCCACCCAAGTTGTGTAGTTCATGGCCAACATAGTTTCAAGTGAGTATCATTGTTGCATTAGTTCAACCCTGCTGTTTCTGTGATTCCCTTTTCCTTCCATGGATTGGATAAACGTATATAAAAGACAAAGTGTACAGAAATCTAAAAAAGAAAAACACACAAATAACCGCATACAGGACATAATAAGAACCTCTTGTTTCCAATTCTTGGAGTTCACATTGATATGCTTCATTAGATTTAGTCCTATGCACTTAGCCATTGGGCTAGTGTGATTCCCTGTTAAGAATATCATAGACATGTTCCATTTATTAGAAATGAGGGAAACCTTAAAACCTACTTTTCTTTGTGCCTGGTTTACTTCACTTAATAAAATTTTTCAGGTATTTCCATTTCTTTACAAATGGAGCAATGTCATTCTGATGGAAGAATAGAACTGGATTGTATATATATACCACATCTTCTTGATCCATTCATCTACTGAGGGGCATCTGGGTTGGTTCCATGTCTTAGCTATGGTTAAATAATGCTGCAATTAACCTGGTGTGGTGGTAGCTTTAGTATGTCCTTGTTTTGTAATTATGTAGGTAAATGCCCAGGAGTAGGATTGCTGGGTCAAAGGGGAGCTCTATGTTTAGTCATTTGAGGAACCTTCATACTGAGAAACAAATATCTTATAAAATCAAAGCCACAATATCGGCCCAAAAGGGGTTGGAAATAAAGCTTTCTGTATTCTCATAATACACTTGGAAATCCCAAGAGGATGTTCCTCAATCACTAGGGTATACATTATCCTCTACTAGGAATGATGAATGACCGAAGAATCACAGAATCTTTCAAACTAGAAAGTCGCTCCCATGCTCAGAGCATCCCTGTGTTTCTACAAAAACAAGGAATACCCCAGAACTCAACAGTATAATAGCCAAGAAAAGCAACTACTTAAAGCAATCAGTGTCCTGTTTGGGGTTCATTTTTAACTGCCTGGTCCAAAAAAACATGCACTTCCTAAACTATGCACCTTTCATCTTCAGACCAGATGTAAGTTACTTTACATGGGTCATCTTTAGGAATCTATAAGAAGAGTTGTATGCTTCTATTATGGAACTGGGTTTCACATGGGTTCCTTGTCTTCCTGTCTATTGGAATATGATAAGAATTCTTTCTTGCATCTTAAATGTCATCCCTAAGGAAGTACAGGACACATATATAGCTTCTAACTAATATTCCCTTGACCATTAAAGATTTATCTAATATTTTTATGGTTTATCAATATGTGTGATATGGTTATAATATAGAAAAAAAAGAACAATGTGGCATGAATACAATTCCACTAAGCAGGATAAGAACACCATTATAAATATCATCAGGGACTGTTTTAGATAAAACCAAGATTCCTCTTGGGAAATGTAAGAAATGAAATGTTTAAACAGACTCGGTAGAATTCAAACTTTTCTCCTAATAGGCACCAATAAATCTAACAATGGAACACTGAGTTCCTTCAAATGAATGATTATCTAGACAATAGATGTATAAACAGCACGTTTAAATCTATTACATTAAATGAAAGAGCAGAAAGCAATGTCTTCAGTGGAAGTAGGAGAAAGGAGCTAAAAGAAAGAAACCATTTATCATGAATGAACTGATATTTTATTCAATTTCGAAATTCAATAACAACTTTTCTGAAAATGGAGCCATGCCAGTCAGTACCTGATTCAAATCAGTTGTTTGTCATGGGAGTAAGGAGACAAGCATTCACTGAACAATTACAACCCATAGCTTCCTGTGGTGGAGGCTTTCATATTATTGCGTTGCTCAATACCTAAATTAAGACTGAGAAATAGATTATTGTCCAAATTCATGGAGAAAGAAATGGTGACTTGTAAAGATTACGTTAAAATATTACAATCAAATAGTGAAGTGATGGCAAAGACATCTCTATTTAATGTCAAATCCCCTTTTTCTTCATCTGAAACTGTTCGTGATTTTGGTGATACTATTGCTCCTTAAGTGCAAGTGTTTTTTATTATTTTAACAAAACATTGTTCCAAAGAGGAGAGAACTTTTTATATTGTGCTTTTACCTCTAAATATCAACTTTAGGGACAAAGCCTAGTTTTTATTCTCCTGATAACCCTGAGGTAGAAACTAGAAATTTCACTGCAGTGTTTTCTCTTGAAATCACCTCACTAAATAATTTTTTCTAATTACTGATTGTTTGCTAAGATAGTATCTGTTAAATGCATGCCTATCTGTGAACTGGTACTCATCCACTTATAATAATTAACCTATCTTTGACCCTTATAATGGGACCAGATTGATATAGTTGAGATTAATGAGTCAATTATTTTTGGACAAGGTACAAAGAACACAGACAGTTTCATACTGTTAGAGCTTCGTGGTGTTCTCTACCTCTTATGTAGCTTTTGACAACTATAAAATAACTCACTACTGTTTTTTTTCCCTCCAACTTAACAATGATGAATGCTGGTATTTTCCCAAGAACACAGAAATCATTTGGATGAAAAAGGAAGTAATAACACAAGAGTGCAAGCTATTCTTTAAAAATAATTGTCTTAAAATCCTCTTATTTGACAAATTCATGCTTCCACAGACTTAGCTGCCTCAAAGTGTCATTTTTATAGTTCAATTAGCCTGCTAGGTCCCATTATTGGGAAAGCAGGAGACATTGACAAATTAGTGACAAACTAACATGAGAAAGAAAACAACAGAAATCTGTGGAATCATTGAGAGGTTTGTTATTCTGACAGTGAGAATGAGATTCCTTACAAATCTCCTTGCATGAATTCATTCTTCCATTTCTTTCAAAGTTAGAAATCCACATTTTCTTCATTAAAGGTAAAGATCCATATAGTTCTAAGAGTTAATATTATTTTGTTTCCTTTTTAAATATGCTCTCTCTACTCTTACAGATTATCTATCACTAAATACCAGTAACTGACTCCTACTGATCTAGACTTATAATCTATCAGCTAGAGGACATCTCCAATTGTGTTACCTGGAGATATCTCAAATTCCTTCATCATCCTCTGGATATTCACATAGAATGACTAAGCCAAGACATGACTTTTTAAAAGTGTGATAAGACCCCAAATGACCATTTCCTTTGTTCTTTATTTTTCTCATTTCTACAATAAATATACATTAACTCTAAAATGCAATTCTATTAAAAATCAAATGCATAAAATCTAAGCTATATTTTCATCAGACTAAGAAGTCATGCAGAATGGTTTCAAGTTTTGGCTCTGACACCTTGTAGTTTCACTTTGGCCAAAGCAACAAATCAATAATAGTTTTGGTTCCTACTATGCCAAATGAAGG
The DNA here is from genome assembly GCF_019054845.1 of Dipodomys spectabilis. Lineage (NCBI taxonomy): Eukaryota > Metazoa > Chordata > Mammalia > Rodentia > Heteromyidae > Dipodomys > Dipodomys spectabilis. The sequence goes on along the minus strand of NW_024870758.1, from coordinate 3,290,262 downwards.
ACAATTATTTATAGCTCATAGGTTGTTGGAGAACTACCTAAAGGTAATGATTAGAAAGGACTTGGCACTTTTCAAGTATTCAATAAATACTAGCTGCATACTTGATAGTTGATGCTTTTATTATATTCCCTTCTTTTGGTTTGAATCACCAATTATCCACTCAGACAAATCAAAAATAAATTCTGAACTCATTCCATATTTTTTCTTTCATTTCCTATTGGCCTAAACACTTTTCTGAAACTCTGCTTACTTCAGGCTTTTAACATTTTATTTTTCCCTTCTCAAAGTTCGTACATTTCCTACTTGATTTTCACAAACTCTTTCCTTTCCAATTTGACTTTCCACACAATACCCAGAATAAGTTTCATGGAATACAAGTTGAGTCTTACCTATCCTTTGAATTCTCCAGTGCTTCCTATCTTTAGCTAAAGCTCTTTTTCAAGACCACCAAGGCCCTTGTTTTTTTGACACCATTTAGTTTGACAATTTTATCTCCCTCACATTCTTCAAACTTCGGAGACATCAGTCATCTAAGTCTTTTTAAGAGTATATCAGGTCTACCTGAATGCCTTTTTTGTGCTGCTTCTATTGCCTGTCTGTCTATCTGTTCTTAACATTTAGTGGTAACCTCTTCAGAAACTCTTCACTGATTTGTCCTGAAACTACCTAAGAGCTAGTGACACCCTTCCTCGTATCCTTTTACATACCACATACATGTTATCAATAACATACATGTTATCAATCTTCCTTGTACTTATTTTTATATTTGTGTTTTCTTTATTATAATAGTTCTTCTTAAGGCAAAAAGACTGCTATTTCTGTTTTATATCTAGAGATCATAGTACATTGTCAGTCATATCAGTGGTGTTCAGTAAGTGCTTACTAAATTCGTATCACTGACACTGTGTGTATGGTAAACCACTTCAAAACCATTTGAATCAGTACAGGTACATGTATCTGTCAAAATCTGTTTGATTTCTTAGATGGAAATAATGAATCAGCAAGGCAAATGCAGGCAGACAAGATCTAAATGCTCATTAGGCCACACCAAACCAGCAGAAAGAAGGAACTATAAAAAGATTTCCACACAATAATATTCTTAATTAGCTATAAAAAGACATTGATTTTTTTTATTTATTTTCACCTTTTACTTCCCACTTTGGAGGACAAGTATCATCTAGATTGAAGGGTAGTTTCTACCTAAAAGAAGGAAGTCAATGCCAGACACCAAAACTCAAAAGCCCGAATGAATCCCCAGTGAGACAATATTCATAAAGGTCAAGGTTTATAAAAAAAGAAGTTTTGTAACCACTGTTAGAATAATATTCTCCAATTATATAGCAAAAGTAAGTATGCCGAACTCAAAGTTTTACTCTACTATTACTCGTTATCAAAGTCTAGGGGCAACAAGTGAGAACCAAGGCACAAGTAGCAGAGCAGGGGTAGGTATAGTAGAAACCCTGGAATTTATAAAGAAACTCTAATGTAAAATCTGTTTAGTGTTTGGTCCTGATAGCATAGAATAGGAAAATCTTCCGTCATCATCTATTCTTTTGCCCAGTATAGCATGGGAGCAACATAATAATACCTCAAGGGTAATTCACATGTGAGTGACAAATGTTTTAGAGAGAGGCACTAAACCATTCTGTCAGTGGGTTCTGAATATCTATTATATAGAAGCTAAAAAAACTGAGAGGTCCTACTATTTGTTACCCCAACTGCGGATTTCTTGGTACTGAACAAAAAAAAAAGAAACTAAAGAAACCTCTACGTGTGTCACAACACAACACAGCTATCAAGTAAGACTTTAGAAGGGGGAAAAGTAAGATTTTATAACAACAATTAAAAAAATCAGCAATGAGTCACAACATTTCTCCACAAAATACAAATCTGGCCTATCCCAGTTCCTGAGGTCAATGCCAGATTCCTAGGACTATACCAAAATTGTTCCACACATATCAGATGCCAAAAGACCCAACAGACCCAGAAGTTAACATCTTACAAATTCCTCTTGACTCATGGACCCTCATTTGAGTTGGAGGATAGGAAGAGAGTGAAATTCAGAAAATTAATATTTTCATGTAAAAAATTTAAAAAGCAAAATATAGCTTCATATAAAGCAGAAGAGACTAACATAACTTTAATTAGAGATGTATTTTCCCTCCGTGCATTGGTACTCATTACAAAGAGGCTGGCAAACAAGATATCTATTATAAAAACACCAAAGCTACATTTCTTATACAGCTTAATTTGTAGTCTTTTAAATCTTGATCCTACTGTATATTTGAAGGATGAAAGAGGAGCTACCCACAGTAACTGTTTACCCCAAATACATTTATCATTGTAACCTCTCTATACGGTATTTCCACGATAAAATATTACACATAGAAAAGAATAGCAAAGATAATGATCTACCCACCATTCCTTTCTCCCCTTAAAAGTTACAGTTCTGACCCAAGGAAGCAGATCCCAAGAAAATCTAGAATGACATCCAAATTATAAGACAAAAAGACTAAAAAATGTAATCTGTCCATAATGATTTGATCACTAAAAATTACTTCATACAATTATTTAGGTCCAAGGCTATAATAATAGGAATCCTGTTTGAGCATTAACTCTAAGCTCTACTTCCATGATTTTATTTATTCTTCACAACAAACATGTCTTTATTACAAAATTTACAACTGAAAAGTAAGGGCAGAGGAAATAGAACAAATTATTCACAAATCACATTGGTAATTAGATAGCCAGCACTGAACTCAGGTCTGACTCTTTTCAATTCCTAGATGGAGACTCATTATACCGTTTGATTGCCTCTTAAATAAAGTATTTCTACATTATATAAGAGCCAGCATATCACTGCATAGTATAGCAATATAATATTGGATATGAACAGTGTAAACCATCAAGAGATAGTCTTATGCTGGGTAAGAATATCAAGGATGAAATTAATATAATTTTATTATTTTCTCATTCGTTTATGTGCCAGATATTGGTGCTGGAAATACATAGGTGAACTACACAGACAGTGCCAAATAGAGCATTAGATACCAGCCAAGGTGACAATGAATAAACAGGTAGAATAACCAGTACTGCTTCAGATAATAAGAGCTATGAACATTAGGCAAATGTGGAGAGGCAGAGTTGCTACTTAGAGTGTTACAGTGCATGAAATGAAGTAAGAAGAATCACTGGTATCTGGAGGAGAAGTATTTATGAAAGAGGATAGACAGTAAGACAAAATATACATGGGGAAGAATATTCTGCACAGAAGAAAGAGAGGTCTTGAGGTAAGCACGAGAAGTGGAAATTGGTCAGCCAGAAGGAGATCATGGTTAAAGCTGAGTAAAGCTGATTACAATCAAGCAATGACCAGCCCATAGAGTACCTGGCAGGTCACAGTAAAGACTTCAGCTTAACTTCTCAGTAGGACAGAAGCCTTTGGAAGACAGGAAACTCATTCTGTATTTTGAAAGTTTTACTGTGAATACAGAAGGTGGAATGCAAAGCACCATTTGGTAAGGTAGGTACCTAGAAAGAACCTGGGAAGATGAAGCCTGTCCAATCTAGTAAGTTCGCAGTGGAATGTCTAAAGTATGCAAGATATATAGATATGGAATATATTTTCAAAGTACAGCTGACAGGACTTGATACTGTACTGAATATGAAATGGGCAAGAATAAAATGTTCAAGAATAATCTTTTCATTTGTTTGACCCCTTGAACTTTGTAAGCAGTAGCATTATGGGATTGATGGGGAATATAAATGAGATCAAGATGTGGAAGAGGCTGGTGGCAGAAATTAATGGTTATCATTTTCAGCATACTAGACTTAAGATGACTTAAAATACACAAAGCAAATAGAATAGATAGTAAACACAAAAGTGTGAAACTCAGCAATTCCTGGAACTGGATCAAAATCTGTACATCTTCAGTAGGCAGATGCTATTTAAAGTTATGGCATTAAGTGAAATCACCTGATAATAAGTACAGTGCAATAAAAGGCCTGGACCAAAGGAGTATATCCCACTGAGTCTTGGAGCATTTTGACATTCAGAAGTCAGCAAATATTGATGGGGAAAGACATCCAATTAGGTGTGTAGCTCTCTGAATGAATGATAGGTTATTCTAGGAGACTGCATTTCCAGTTATCCAATAAAATTACTGGACTGGAGATGTGCTTCAAGTGAGGGAATACCAGCCATGAATGAGCAGGCCAAGAGAAAGTATGAGGCCCTAAGTTCAAACTCTGGCATTGTGCCATGCACACACACACACACACACACACACACACACACACACAAATAGAGAAGGTAGGTATAAATGCATATACATTTTCAAATAGTGATAAGGAGAAAGGGCCTCTCATCACGTTATTCTGGGTGAGGTGGTACATTCTTGTAATATCACAACTCTGGAATATGAGAAAAGAGACTGAGAATTCCAGACCAGTCAGGGTTTATATATGAGACCAAGTCTGGAATAAAAAAGAAAGTTGAGAATGGGGTACCGGTAGCTCACACCTGTAATCCTAGCTACTCAGGAGACTGGGATCTGAGGATCACTGTTGGAAGCCAGCCCAGGCAGGAAAGTCCTTGAGACTCTTTTCTCCAATTAAATCACAGAAAAGCTGGAGGTGGCATAGTGGCTCAAGTGGTAGAGTGCTGGCCATGACCAAAAAGGAGCCGAGAGACATCATCCAGACTCAGAGTTCAAGCCCCAGGACTGGCAAAATAAAAAAAAAAGAACAAAAAAACAAAAAAGAAAGTTGAAATTCATATCTTCATAGTAATTTGTAGCTGTAATTCAGCATTAGTGAAATTTTCATTTGTGATTTCACCCTCAGGATGTTGGTGTAGCATTTCATATACATATTTATGGGCAAATATGTCTTGAATAAGGGAAATAACATTTCTAAAATGGCCTATACTGTTTTGAATAACAGTTTTCTTAAGCTCTGAAATTAACTTTAAATTCTTTAATTGCATATTTGAAAACAGACACCAGCTGAATATTCTTCCCATGTGCAAGGATCTTCTTTCTAATAATGCAGTCTGTTGTTTTCTGAAATGAAGATTAAAGAGTACAATCCAAAAGTTCCCAAATAACATTGATGAGATTAATTTTTTCCATGAAAGATAAACAGACATGAATTCTTACTCATTTTATTTGTCTTTATGTGACTGAAACCACTGTGATATTTTTAATCAATATCAGAAATAGTCCTTTATGTAACAACCCAAATGTGTATTGGTTTCTCTTCTTGGAGCATAGGACATTCAGGAAGTATAGGAGGTTTTGCAGTGAGAATAAAAATGTATTTAGAGTCTTGTATGTTTACCTTGCTTGTGGGGAAACCAAAAGTATAAGATGATATTTTAGATATTCTTCCTTACTGAGAATTAAGATGCTAAAATAACTGGTTATTGAATTACTTCTCCCAAAACCAAGGATAAAACTCAAAAGATGTCCCCTGCCATGCAGCAGGAGAATGGGCATACAGGTCAGCTTGCTACAGAGTCTAACCTATCCCAGACATTAATAGAGGGACAGATGTTATAGTCAAGGCCTCCTTGCAGCTGCAAGATTTAATGAACTCACATTCTATATCATGATAATTTACATCATCAATATTCCTAATTTAAAAGTTTCTCAACACTCGGTTATTAACATCTCCTGTGAGGCAAGCTAATGTTAATAATTCTATTTCAGTAAGTAAGGCAAGAAAATATGCCTTAGCAATCTTGAGAGACTTACACTTGGACTCAATTAAAGAGCTTAAAATTTTATGCACTGCCTTCTTCCTTCCTGAATGATGGGAAAACACAAACAACCTCTCCATCTTTTTAAAAATATATTTAAAGAGTTATTTGGATTTGGTCATATTTCATGACCTGAAAATGTCCTGTAACCTTAAAAAAATCCTGATTTAAATCATTGGGCCCTATTGGAAGATTGAATCTGATCACTGGAAGAAGCCTCAGTGTGAGAGTAATTGTGAGCATGCTTGCATTGTGCATTAGAGACACGGTGTCGTCTCTACTTTACCTCCCCCTATTAAGGACCATTTAAAATATTGGGCTTTCTCACTAATTTATATGCAATTCAACTTAGTTGATTATATAAAATATTTTGTTTGCACATAGAGTATAGAAGATAACATCAATGTATTACTGGTCATCAATTTGGCATTTTCCATAGGCCATCTGTCCAGTTGATATAATAATAATAAGGATTCAATAAGTGCCAAAGCTATTCTGCTATAATTACAATGATTGTATTTGTAGTAAAAGTTTCCTTTGTTATTATATTTAAGTAGGTGTATAAAAGGGTTACCATTCACCCTGTCAGTTCATAAGGACAATGCGTCTTGATTAATATCACCCCTTTCATCTTTCTCCCCTTTTCCTCCTGAACCCACTCTTCTCCTTTTCTTGGATATTCATTGAAAATAATGACTAAGTTCCTTTAAGTAAAAAGCATTTCACAATTTACAGAAATAATTTCTATATATCCTTACAGATGTCAAAACTACACTCCTCAATCCTAGATACTTTGTCATAAAGGGTTCTGAGAATCCCATAAATATTTCATGCAGTCACAATTCACTTCCATGTATTTCCTTGGAAAGCAATCCTAGCTACAAAATAAATGAAAATGAGCATTATTTCATTGATTTTTCACCTAGGTAAATAGGGCTTAGAAGAGTCCACCATTAATTTTAAATTGGAACATCTATTAAAGAACATTCAAACACCAACTCTCAGCTTAGCAATAGCTAGGAAACTGCCACTGCCACTGAGGCTGGCATCACATGTTCTGTGGTAGACACTTCACATTTCACCTCCAACCCAAGGAATCCAGCCCAGGAGTACAGTCCTGATTTGGTACCCTCTAATGTACTAGACATTAACCCTTTTGCTCCTGGATTTGAAAAGTTTCAACAGGTCAGGACATTGATCAGCCATTATGTAAATTATTTCACTATTTTGACAAGCTGTTGGTCATGGAAACAAGTCCTTAGCAGGAAAAAGGTCTGGTAAGAGTCCTAGCTAAACACTTGAACTCCAAAATTAGAAGAACAAGAACCTGTGGGATGTGAAGACAATGCCATACATTTTAGACAAGTGAAAGGTTTATCCAATATTTTTGTTATTTTGTTATTAGTAAATTTTACAGTGTTTATAGATTAGTGATTTCCTACATCTCAATAAGCTTTATCCAATCTAACTTCACATCACTCATTTCTATGTTCTGTTCAAAGGCTAAAAAAGTAGATCTACTACATGTGAGAAGAAAGATGCTTAAAGAACCTTAATGGCCTTCTGCACTTTACCTAAGTGGACAAAAAACTCATTTTCATAAACCAGGCTCTAAATCAGCAGATTACAGAAATGTGACTTTCAATACACAAAACAAAATCACAAAGTGTGTATTTCTAACAATAGCCATTAATAAGTCCTATAAATCAAAAAACCCATATTTGCTCCTTCAAAGTTCACCCAGCTGAGATAAGCTCTAATTATTATATATATTATATGATATATAATATATATTATATTATATATAAGATATTGTGTATATCGTTTTAAATATATATAGGAAAGAGACGGGTCATTAAAAGTACCATACAGCTAACTGTGAAAAAAGGAAAGGTTCCCAGAAAATTCAAGATTTATACACCTAAGTGGCCTTTACTATTAAACTTATTAGAGTGTTAATTTATACCAGTATGATAATCACACATCAGAAACACTGTCCATTAATAGACTATTAGAAGAATTATCTACCTATATTAGTTGAGTTAACAATATTTCCAACTAGAAGGCAGAGGCAAATGTGAATCTATCTGCAGAAGGAACACTAGACTGAGAACAAGAGGCTGTATGGTAAAAGCAACAGCACCAGAGTCTGCTACTTACTGGGTAACCCTGGACAAGTCACTTGACTCTACACTTACACAGCTCAGCTGCAAAAGGGTGAGATTGATATTAGAAAGATCCTGCACAGACCTGCTAAATGCAAAACAAATAACAGCTATATATTTTAAAGGTTGTATAAAAGGGCCAGATGTCCAAGAGTGAAGTTATTACAGGCATTAAAGACAGTATCATTTTGTGATGATTAATTGGGTGTTAGTTTTACTGGAATATGATGGTCAAGATTTAACTTGATTTGTAGGTATGATTGTGAGGATATTTCCAGATGACATCAGAATTTACTTGGGCAGATAGACAGTAGACTCACCTCACCAATGTCGGTGAGCATCATCAAATCTGAGGACATCTTGAATAAAACAAGTGGCAAAAGGGAATATATGTTTCTTCTATCTGGGTGCCTGGACCTGGATCTTCTATCCTCATTATGAGACATACATAACCAAATGAGTTGGTTCACAGCCTTCAGGCTTGGACTGGGCTACACCTCCCACTTTCTCAGTGCTCCAGCTAACAGAGAGTAGATCATGGGGATTTGCACTCTCCAAAATGATATGTGCCAATTCCTCATAATTAATCATTTTCTCTCTTTCCACACTTATACACACTCACACACATACACACATGTACATATACACATCTGCAGACATATATCCCATAGTAGTTTTAGGGTCCTATCCATTCTTGTTTTGGACTCCTATCGGCTCTTTTTTATCTATAGACAACCTCAACTAATATATCTTTCAACCAGTATTTTTATGGCCTACTATCTATGAGCACAGTAACCAAGTTAGTTATAAAGAAGTAAAACTTTTGTTCCATCTCCAAGGGACCTCACATCCAGTTGAAAGAACATTTATAAAGAAATTATGCTAACACAATTGCTAAGTGTTAAATGAGCAAAGTATACAAGATCCTAATAACCTGAGCAATGTGGAAAAGGCTTCCACAGCAGTTCTGTCCAAGGCTTGAGCAGCTGACTAGATTGCATGATTGGGGTCATTTGCTAAGACTAAAGAGTACACACCCAAGTTTCATATTCAGTAAGGATTTAACTTCACCCAATGTTTCATGAACTATTTGGCTCTAACGACTGTGCATTTCTCTTTGGCACCCCAATCTGTTAGCATTATGCCTACCTTTGGTCCTCAGCTCCACCCAGACCTGAGCTCCTCCCTTCCCTGGAGTTCCTGCCTTACAACTGGCCTCTCCCTCTCTCTTCCCAGACCTAACTGAACACCCACCTACCTCACCTCACTTCCCGCCCCCAGACACTCCTGCTACCTGAATAGGGGCAGACTTCACGTGCACCCTCTCCCAGGGAAATATGGCTCCTCTAATAAACCTTGTAATAATCGTTCTCCTGTGCCTGCCTGCCTCCACGTGGTGTCCTGGGATGGATTTGAAGGATTCCTTTCACAATCTTTAGGAAGTCCACCTATAGCTGATACTCAAGTTTTTCTGTTGATGTTTGGGCTAGTTGGTACAATATTATAAAGTTATATTTATTTTTATTATTATTATTTTTGGGGGTCCGGTCGTGGGGCCTGAACTCTGGGTCTGGGTGCTGTCCCACAGCTCTTCAACTCAAGGCAAGCGCTCTACCACTGAGCCACCTTCCCAGCCCTTTATTATTATATTTTTATATTTACATTTACCACAGAGAAAATACAACTCTCTTGTACCTTGGAGAACATCTCTTTATAAAGAACTTCAAACCCACAGTGTCCACTAAATATTCTACCATAGATACAGTGCACAATGGGAAGTTCAAGGATCTGAATACAGATGAGCAGATTAGAGCAAAAGTTTTGCTATTCAGCAGCTATATGGCCTTTGCCTGATCATTTCATACTGCAGTTTCCTCTTTCAAAACCTGTTTTCCAACTTATTGGATTAGGTAATTGGAAGGGTTAAATGAAAAAGTGAAAGAAAATATTATAAGACAATCTTAAATATGTATATTATTTTAGTCATTATCTATTGTATTTATTTATACAAGGATACTATTTGGCATATCGTTTTGAGTTGCCTATAATGAGGATAAAAATGGAGAAATGAACCCGCAGGCCTATAGCCACCTAATTCATTGGTAAAGAGAACCCAGTTTAAAACCAACAAAACAAAAAAAAGATTATCCTGCAGGCCTATAACTCTACCCAAATAAAGTGAGGTAAGAGGGAGGTAGCAGTTTCAAAAGACCTGAAGGGTGAAATGATAGACTTGTACTGATAGCAATTACCAGCTGATAGTAATTGTATTCATAAATTGATAGCATTTATACTTATGTCATTTTCTAAGCAGTGTGACTTTTTCCTATTCTAAAAATAATCTAAAAGGAATCAAGGGGTATTTATGGATGATTTCCCATATGATATCACTCTTATTTTCATGAGAGTTACAATCAAGGCAGAGTGTAAGAGAATGTCACATATTAAATTAGAAGCAATTCTGCATTGGGTTTAGCCAAGTGCCAAATTGTATGTAAAACTACATTGAATGAGAATAAACTTAGCAATGAACCATGTTTTAAGAGTAAGCCACTTAAAATAACTAAGTACAAATTTAGAAGAGGGAAATTTTTCAAAAAAAGAGAGAGAAAATGCATAACTGAAAAGATTCAAAAGAGGTTGCTTTCCTAATTTCAGCCACGCATACAGAAAAGCCATTGATGTCTGAAGTTAATTTTATACCCTGCTACTTGGCCAAAGTTTCCCCTTTTGTGATAGCCCAACAAAAAATAAAATACATAGGAGCTGACTTAACAAAAGAAGTGAAGGACCTGTACGACAAAAAACTTTAAAAACCTGAAAAAGGAAATTAAAGCAGAAATAAGCAAGTGGAAAAACCTCCTACGCTCTTGAATTGGGAGGATTAACATCGTGAAAATGGCAATACTGCCAAAGGCTATATACAAATCCAATATGCCAACCTCATTCTTCAATGAAATAGAAGACGCAATCCAAAAATTTATATGGAATAATAAAAACCCTGAATAGCAAAAAAAAATCCTCAGTAGAAAGAACAGCATTGGAGGAATATCAATTCCAAATTGTAAACTCTACTATAAAGCCATAGTAATCAAAACAGCTTGGTACTGGCACAAGAACGGACTTGAGGACCAATAGAATAGGACTGAAAACCCAGAAATGAACCCGCAGACCTATAGTCACCTAATCTTTGACAAGGGAGCTAAAGAAATAGAATGGAAGAAAAACAGCCTTTTCAATAAATGGTCCTTGCAAAATTGGTTAAACACTTGTAGAAAACTAAAGCTAGATCCATATATATCACCAGAATCAACTCCTAAAGGATCAAAGACCTTAAAGTCAAAGCAGACTCCATGAAAACATTACAGGATGGAATAGGAGAAACCCTAGGTTTCCTTGGCACAGGCCAAATTTTTCTTAATAGAGACCCAGAAGCACAAAAAATCAAAGAAAGATTAGACAAATGGGATTGAATGAAACTACAGAGCTTCTGCATGGCAAAGGACATAGTTAGCAAGATCAATAGAAAGCCCACAGACTGGGAGAAGATCTTCACTAGCCATACAATGGACAAGGGTTTCATACCTAAAATATACTTAGAACTCAAAAAACTATTTTTCAATTGTGAAAATACCGTACTGAGGGGTTACAATTACATGGGCAAGATAGTGAGTACATTTCTTATCAAGCATTGTTGCCTCCTCCTTTGTTTCCCCTTCCCATCCCTTCCCATACCCCCCCCCCCACCCTCCCTACCTAATCCTCCCCCCCACCAAAGTTGTAAAGTTCATTTTTCGACATAACGACTTGTACATCTCATTGTTGCAATGGGTCCACCTGTATCCCTATTTAAACGATTTATTTTTGCCTTTCCTCACCACAAATTATACCAACATCAAATACAGTGAAAGCAGGGGTTATACCGTGGGGGTGGAGCATACAAAGCAACAAAGAAATCATCTTTTTTTTTTTTTTTTTTTTGTCGGTCATGGGGCTTGAACTCTGGGCCTGGGCGCTGTCCCTCAGCTCTTCAGCTCAAGGCGAGCGCTCTACCACTTGAGCCACAGTGCCACTTCCGGTTTTCTGGTGGTTTATTGGAGATAGGAGTCTCACGGTCTCTCCTGCCCGGGCTGGCTTTGAACCGCAATCCTCAGATCACAGCCTCCTGAGTAGCTAGGATTACAGGCGTGAGCCACCAGCACCCGGCTTCAAAGAAATCATCTTATAAATACGTTAGAAACAATTGCATGAAAGAAAAAAAATTGAATACTTATCTTGGGGTTCATTTCCCTAACATCAACTTATCTGTCCTTTTCTGCTTGACTCAGACATATACTGGTTATTGAAAATAAGGGAAACCACGGGTCCTATGTTTATTTGGGCCTGGCTTACTTCACTTCATATAATTTTTTCCAAGTCTTTCCATTTCCTAACAAATGGGGCAATGTCATTCTTTCTGATGGAGGCATAGACTTCCATTGTGTACATATACCACATTTTCTTGATCCATTCATCTACTGAGGGGCTTCTGGGTTGGTTCCATATCTTACCTATGGTAAATAATGCTGCAATAAATATGTTGTGCTGGTAGCTTTAGTGTGGTCTTGTTTGTGATCAACTAAATCCCCCAACAACAAATCCTCAAAGAAACAACTGCCTGATTAATAAATGGGCTAAAGACTTAAAAAGAAACTTTTCTGAAGAAGAAATAAGAATGGCTAATAGATACATGAAGAAATGCTCAATTTCTGTAGCCATAAAAGAAATGCAAATCAAAACAACATTGAGATTCCACCTCACCCTAGTTAGAATGGCTATAGTCAAGAAATTTAGTTCACTTAATATCATTTCTTCCAAGTCTTTCCATTTCCTAACAAATGGGGCAATGTCATTCTTTCTGATGGATGCATAGAATTCCATTGTGTATTTATACCAATTTTCTTGATCCATTCATCTACTGAGGGGCTTCTGGGTTGGTTCCATATCTTACCTATGGTAAATAATGCTGCAATAAACATAGCTGTCCTGGTAGCTTTAGTGTGGTCTTGTTTTTGAACATTTGGGTAAATGCCCAAAAGTGGGATTGCTGGGTCATAGGGGAGCTCTATGTGGAGTCTTTTGAGGAACCTCCATACTACTTTCCAACGTGGTTGAACAAGTTTACACTCCCACTAACAATGAAGTAAGGTTCCCTTATATTAAGTGAAGTAAGCCAAGCCCAAAGAAACATAGGTCCCATGGTTTCCCTTATTTGCAATATCTAGTATATGTATGAGTCAAGCAGAAAAGGTCAGATAAGGTGAAGTTAGCAAAATGAACCTTAAGATATGTATTTAAATGTTTTTTTTCTTTCACGCATTTGTTTCTAACACATTTATAAGATTATTTCTTTGTTGCTTTGTATGTCCCTCCCCCACAGTATAACCCCTGCTTTCACTGTATTTGATGTCGGTATAATTTATGGAGGGGAAGGGGAAAAACAAGTCGTTTAAATAAGGATACAAGTGGACCCATTGCAACAATGAGAAGTACAAGTTGTCATGTCGAAAAGGAACTTTACAACTTTGGTAGGGGGGTTGGGGGAGGCTGGGAAGGGATGGGAAGGGTAAACAAAGGAGGAGGCTATAATGCTTGATAAGAAATGTACTCAATATCTTGCCCATGTAATTGTAACCCTTCTGTACAGTATTTTCACAATAAAAAAAAAGAAATTTAGTAATAACAGATGCTGGAGGGGATATGGCCAAAAAGGAACTTTACCGCATTGTTAGTGGGAGTGTAAATTTGTCCAACCACTCTGGAAAGCAGTATGGAGGTTCCTCAAAAGACTCAACATAGAGTTCCCTTATTACCCAGCAATCTCACTTTTGGGCATTTACCCAAACGATCACAAACAGGGCTATACCAAGGCTATCTGCACAACCATGTTTATCACAACATTATTTACCATAGCTAAGATATGGAACCAACCCAGATGCCCCTCAGTAGATGAATGGATCAAGAAAATGTGATACACACATACACACACACACACACACACACACACACACACACACACACACACACACACAATGGAATTCTATGCCTCCATCAGAAAGAATGACATCACCTCATTTGTTAGGAAATGGAAAAACTTAGAAAAAATTATATTAAGTCAAATAAGCCAGACCAAAAAAAACATAGGTCCCATGGTTTTCTTTGTTTGCAATGACTAGTACATGTCTAGGACAAGCAGAAAAGGTCAAAGGCTATGTACATATGACCATGAGATAATGTTAAGCAAAATGTACCCCAAGACAGAGACACAAGTGACTTTTTCTTTCTTGCTAGTGTTTTTAATGTACTTACAATGCACTATGTGATTCTTTTGTTCTTTTGTATGTTCTTCCCCCACAGTATGACCCCTGTTTTCACTGGATTTGATGCGGGTGTTCTGCATCTTGTATATACATTTTTGTAAATTGGGGAGAGGAAGGGATATTATGGAACGTTTAAATGGGGATGCAGGCTGACCCATTGTGATGACAAGACAGGACACTATGTTGAAAACCAACTTTACAACGTCTGGGTGGCGGTGTGGGAGGAGGTGGAGAGGGAAGTGATAGTAAGGGGGAAACAAAGCAGGAGGTAACAATGCTCGCTACGAAATGTACTCGTTACCCTACTCATGTAACTGTAACCCCTCTGTACAACACCATATATATATATATATATATATATATATATATATATTAAAGTTTCAAAGAAAAGAATGCATTTACAGCAGAATTCAATATGGAAAAAAGAAAATATTACAATAACTATTGAAATTCTATTCCCAAATACTTTCAGGTTAACAAAACATGGAACACCTTAATGCTTATCTATGTAAGATGGATGCTAAAGGCAGAATAAAAAGACCCCCAAAAGGCAATAAAAATGAAATCTGAGTACTTGGAAAACATATTTGGAAGATCACTGAGGGCCTCACTTATTTGTTTGGTTAAGTTTCCCATTTTGTTCCTTTTTAGTGGGAGAGCTGTTCATTATAGTATGCAGCTAATTTCCCATCTTTTAACTTCATGTACTAAAACAGTTTTACATAAAAAATTTCATTTGTCAAACACCAAGCATCTGCAACCTTGATTACAGATCTGCCATTGAGACTCTAGATTTTCAGGTACCATATGCTACAGTATTTCATTTCAGCTCAACTTTTGTTTATGCACACTCTCAGTATGTGTGTGTGTGTATGTGTGTATGTGTATGTTTGTACAGGCACACTTGCAACCATGCATTTGCACAGATGCATAATGAAAGAAAATGACATGTGGAATCTAGAAAATGCAAAAAAAAAATGAGCCAAAGAACTATGACAAAAAGCAGCTATGCTTGAATATGAACAGAAACTAAGTCACACACACACACACAGTTGCTCACTTTTGTATCACAGAATATCATACACTAATTTTCTGTAGGGTCATATGTTAGATCTTGTATAATAGCTAGTTATCTGAGACAAGCAGAAAAGGTCAGATAAGTTGATGTTAGGTGAAATGAACCCCAAGATAAGTATTTAAATGTTTCTTTTTCTTTCATGCAATTGTTTCTAACATATTTATAAGATGATTTCTTTGTTGCTTTGTATGTCCTCCCCCATGGTATAACCCCTGCTCTCATTGTATTTGATGTTGGTATAATTTGTGGAGAGGAAGGGCAAAAAAAATCGTTTATATAGGGATACAGGTGGACCCATTGCAACAATGAGATGTACAAGTCATTATGTCGAAAAACGAACTTTACAACTTTGGCCGAGGGTGAGGAGAGGGGCGCGGGGGGGGGGGGGGGGGGGGGAGGGGGGAGGAATGGGGCCATGGGAAGGGATGGGAAGGGGAAACAAAGGAGGAGACAACAATGGTTGATAAGAAATGTACTCACTATCTTGCCCATGTAATTTTAACCCCTCTGTACAATATTTTCACACACATACACACACAAAAAGATTTTTAAAAGGCAAGAGGGGAAAAGATATTTAAAAGGGATATTAATGCCTAGTTAAATTAGGTAAATTTATAGATGCATAAATTTCAAACAAAAAATAAACTTCAGATAATAGCTGTAATCAAATATTTACCCTACCCTTGCTTCACCTGACTTCACCCACATACCCACAATTTCCTTCAGGACCTTCCTTACTTTGGCTATCCCTACTTATTAATTTCAATTCCCAGCATGTGCTCCACATTGCATTAATGAGTGCTTCTTCCTTCTTCCCTAAATTTAAATGAGACAACCTCCCTCAAAAAAACAATGGGCCTGGAGTCAGGGGACCCCCATGTTATGGCCCCAGCTTGTTTTCTAATTCTTTATGCAATCTGGTACACGTTACTGCAGACCTGCCTCATGTAAGGTGAAAGTTTCTCTCCTCTGTGTCTCAGTTTCCTGAATCTGAAATGTGAAAAGATGAACACTGGGCTCTGTCCACACGCTCCCACAGAGAAGGGATGCAAACCAGTTCTTCTACCTCCACATTCTATTTTCTCCCAAAAAGCTCCAAATCTGAGAAAGCTGGGGGAGAAAAACAAGCAAGAGGCACCTTGTGTAAATATTATGGCCATACTTGCAGCTGCATATAAACAAAGGTGACTTGATCCCCACATAGTTCAAAACTTGCTAAATGTCCCAATGCATTCTGGGCATTCTAGTGGATTTTATTTTGTTAAGCCTAAAGTATTACTTTTTTCCTCAAAGAATTTTCAGTGTATCCTAACAAAACTTATTCACTGATGAGAGGTAAATTCTCAGATACATTGAGAAAGTGGTCATTGAAAGGGGCAGATTTAACTGATGACATGCTGGACCAGGAAGGTAGCAATAGCTACAATGTAAAAAGCAAAAGACATACAATCGTGCTTGAGAGGAAGGCAGACCCACACCCAGGACTTTGCAGGCCATGTTACCAAGCTCACTATGAAAGAATAGAACTGTCAGGTATACATTTTGGGCAATTGTATGAGAAAGAGAATGGAGCAAAAGGAGTCTGGAGAGATATTTAAGAGACTATTTCACAACCACGTTAGATATGATGACACCAGAGCTGTAAGGGAGTAAGGGTAAAGATGACTACATCTTCCAGTATAATGGATATGGGTATAAGAGAGAAGGAATGGTCAGGGAGAGTTTATAGGCTTCTGATTTAGTAACAAAAATGAATGGCAGTGCCATTAAGTGAGAGAGGACCACACAAAAATGCTATTTAGACAGGGTGATAAAAGCCCAATGTTCCTGAGAGGTTAAATAAGATGAAGACTCTGAGTTTTGAGACATGAAGATTATTGGAGTCTTCAATAATTTTAAATGGTGTGAAGGATCAGGTGACAGATAAGAGTGGCTTGAAGAGCTGGAGTTCAAGAAATAAAGAGAAGAGTTAATACACGCCAGGCTTTACTCACCTGTTAGCACCTTTACTACAGCCACGGAAACAAATCACACTGCCAACACCTCACATCACTCAGTAGAAATTCTCTGTGAATCACCAAAAATATGCAAGAATTGGGCAAATTAAATTATTGCATGCTAAGTAAGACAAAGCATAAAATAAGCTGTTTTTATTTTCTCTCCCTTCTTCCCATCTTCTCTTTAGTATGTCTCTAAATATCTTGTGCATTTCTATTTAAATTAATAGCTGCATCCTCCTAAGTATCAAGAGATTTACCTGTAGCTTCCTCTAAAAAGGTGGCTGGTGACATTCCCTGGGACTGGGAAGGCTTCTGCCTTGGTTTTCAACCAGTGTCTGAAGCTGGAAGATGCTTCCTGGCCAGTGTCATCCCACAATCAGCATCCACTAAACAACTGGACACTGTGACAACAGAGGCGGGGCATGCAAAGAACACTGAGTTATTTTTCCCTCAGTAAGACTTTGCCTTCATCCTCCTGTGTGTACATGGATTGTTTCCTGGCCTTAGACAATGGAGCTAAAATTTCATTCTCCTTGCTGCCTAAGACTGTATTTGCTTTTTTTCTCTCTCTTTGTGTTAAACAATTCAGGACTATCCATTCATCTTTATTTTCTTCATCTAACACATATTGCATAATATAGTGGCACTATTAATGATGTTTACCATGTTTAATTTTATAGTATTTGTTCTGATCATTCAATTCTAGTTTTCTACCAACACATACTAATTTCCTTGTTACCACATATCCTGTGATTTAAAAAAAAAAAAAGCCAGAAACTCTATCTACCCTTGAGTTTGAGTCTGAGTCTATCCTCAAAGTTGTTGCCAAAAATGCAACAGAAATGATTCATTTTCCATCACTTGTTATGCAGCAATAGAGATAACTCTACAAGTATGGAAAGAAAAAAATAGTCGATTGTGATTTAGTGACCATTGGTAGGACTGGCTGTGAAAAAATTCCTCTTCTATTTACTGGTTGCATATGAAATTTCATCACCTCTTTTTCCATGGTTTTAATGAGTATTTCAATGCAAACACCCTGTTAATATGAATCCCAAGTATCTAGCTCCTAAGTCTAGGGCATTTATTAAACAGAAACTATCCATTTCCTATTTACCATTTCCTGAAACCTGTGAAACTAGAATCCAATTAAATAATTATGAACTATTTTGCATTTCAAAAGATCTACTTCAGTATTTAACTTCATACAGAGAAGATGAGACTAACACGTATATAATGAGTCCCCTTGTAATCTGTGTCATGACATTTGAGGAAGAATAATGTCCCCATACCAACTCTACTCCCCAATCCTCAGAATCTATGTATAAAGTTAATTTTGCATCACAAAACAGGCATTACTCATGTTGGAAAGGACTCTGAGATGTGGAGATGGTTTTGGATTATAAATATCACCTGGTGGTTCACACCTGTAATCCTAGCTATTCAGGAGGCTGAGATTTGAGGATCTGCAGTTCAGAGAGAGCCCCTTCAGCAAAGTACATGAGACTCTTTCTCATTCCAATTAACCATCAGAAACCAGAAGTGGCACTGTGGCTCAAAGTGGTAGAGTGCTAGCCTTGAACAAAAATAGCTTAGGGACAGCAAAAAGGCCTTGAGTCCAAGTCCCGCAACCTCCACCACCACCACCACCACCACCAACAACAACAACAACAAAAATAGTCCAATCTCATCACATGATTCCTTTAAAGCAGAAAGTTGTTCCAGGCTGGCTAAAGAAATGTGAAGAAAGAGGGAAGAAAAACTGTAAGCATAGAAGGGACTAGAATGATCTTTCAGGCTCTCAGGGCAGAAAAGGGTGCCATGAACCAAAGAATGCCAGTGGCCTGTAGGCATGGAAAATGAAAAGTAACAGATTCTCCACAAAAGCCTCCAGAAGAAACACAGTCTGACCACAACTTGCTTTTTGTTGTTGTTGTTGTTTGTTTGTTTTGTTTTTGTAGGCCATGGGGCTTGAACTCTGGGCCTGAATGCTGTCCCTCAGCTCTTCAGCTCAAGACAAGAGCGCTCTACCACTTGAGCCACTGCACCACTTCCAGTTTTCTGAGTGGTTTATTGGAGATAAGAGTCTCATGGACTTTCCTGCCCTGGCTGGCTTTGAACTGCCATCCTCAGATCTCAGCCTCCTGAGTAGCTAGGATTACAGGTGTGAGCTGCTGGCACCTGGCCACAACTTGATTTTTTAAAACTAGTGAGTGAGATCCAGGGTGACTTCTGACCTGAAATTTAATAAGATGTTGTAGTTTAGATCTGCAATGTCCCAGAAAGCCTGATGTGTTGCAGTCTTGGTCTTCAGCTTTTGCTATTAACAGGTAGTAGAACCTTTCAGAGGTGAGACTTAGTATTAAGTCTCAGGTCATTACAGGGGCATGTTCTTTGTTCTTGAAGGGAATTGTGGGACTCTGGCCCCTTCTTCATTCTCTCTTTGCTTCCCAGTTGCTATGAAGTTAGCAAGTTAAACCACCAAGAGTTCCCTGCTATGATGTAGTACCTCAGCACAAGCCCAAAGCCAGAGGGCCAAGTATCATGGAATTGAAGCTCTGAAACTATCAGGCCAGTCTCTCCTGGTTGTAAATTGAAAATATCTGGTCATTTATCATAGAAACAGAAGGCTGACTTACACAGAGGCTAATGAATCTGTTTTAAGCATTAAATTTGTGGTGATTTGTTATGGTAGCAACAGAAAATTATCTTGTTCCCTCTTATATTTTCTCAACTACTAAAATGAGAACAAGTGTCTTTTCATTTTCTTATAAATGGTGCAAGTATTAAAAAGCAAACATTGGATAAAGCTGAGAAGGAAGAAATAGCAGTTTAAATTTTTCTTCAGTATACTTCCTTTTCCTATATTTTACAAGATTCAGTCAATCAGAAAACAAACCAGACACCTAATATATCTTAACAGTTTCACAGGGTCCCCAGGTAATCAGAGGCAATCTCTCATATTGATCATAATATAAAACTAGGTAAGTTATAGAGACACATATCTTGTCAGTTCTTTGGCAAATGCAAAGCCTTCCTTCGAAAAATACAGTAATGAAATATTCTCAAAGTCAGTATGCAGATCTCCAACTGCTAGGCGAGCTAATGAGATGCATAGCTGGGGACTTAGCATGCATCTAGAGCACGGCTCTGCATAAGAAACACACTTGATTCTGATCTCATCACCTTATCCATTTTTTTACAGAAACATCTATCAGCAAAGAGAAGACACTCCATGTATTAAAAGTTTCCAAAGCCATGCTTAGCTATCAGAAACAGGACAGCAGGCCATGTATTAGAGCTTCCAAAACCAATAAAATATTTTGCAAGTAACATATTTAATCAGCCAAACACTGATTATATTTGGTATACTAAAAAATATGAAGCCCAGCCACGCAAAATTATTTGTCAACAATCCAGAAACAGCCCTTAAAGAGACAACTTTACAATGTATGTATTAGATCGGTCTAAAGTAATTTTCCATGCTAACCTAACAGAAAATTGTATTGTTGACATGAACAAAAAAGGGGGCCTTAGCCTCATATAATATTAAATAATTGGTAGGTACTTATAACAAAAGAATGCAAATTCAAAACTTAAAATACTTAGACTTTTTTTTTAATAAAGGAGAGGCCACAAATGGCTCACACTTGTAATCCAAGCTAGTCAAGAGGCAGAGATATACAGGATTATTAATCAAAGCCAGCTCAGGCAGAAAACTCTGTGACACTCTAGCTTCAGCAAAACACTAGGCTGGAGGCATGGCATTAGAGGTAGAACACCATCTGAACTGGCAAGCTGAATAAGATTGAGGCCTTGAATTTAAACCTTGGGATCAGCTAAATAAAATTAATTAATTAGTGGTGATTTTTAATCAAAGCAGAGAAGGGAGAAAAGTTTGAATTTAAAGCACATATATACATATTCAAATCTTAGGTATATTTCATTTCCTTTGAAATGTTTCTTAGTTTGATTCTTCATGTCTACCCTGTGATAAATGAGTACTGAGATCAACATATAATTTTAAGGCTTAAAGGCAAAAGTGAACCACAGGTAGGTAGTATCAGTAAATATCAGCATAATTTCCATCAATATGATTATTATGTTCAGGATAGGAAAAAAAGTTACCATAAAACTTACCAGGAACAGTAGGCAATGAACCACAGTTAATCACATCCATTTCTTTTTAGCCATGTTTTAGTCAATTTCCTAATACCAATAAGATTTCAAAGGAAGGAACTTGCCCAAATGTTCTTTGTTAGTTAAGATTTACAGAGAAATTTCTTTGGGCTATGACTGTTAGAAGCAATTGCACAATTATAAATTCTAAACCCTGAGGAAAGAAGGAGAAAACTCAGGAAGATAATAAAAAATGAACTTTAGAAAAGGAAATTTTACCCTAAAGTAATAGATTGGCTACAATGAAATCTTTGTGGGGAATAATGAGGGAATGAGAATGTCATGAAATTAAGCGCTAGGCCAGGTTTTTAAATATAAAGAAATCAATATATGAAGACACAGTTTTAAAAATAAAAAAATTAAGTTGTTACTAGCAAAAGCCACAGAAGCAAAAAGAGAAATGGGGAGGAAAGGCTTCATGGTACTTGAAGGAAGAGCCTGTGTTTTCAACTATACTTTTCAAAGCAAGTCAGCTGCTTTCTGCTAACCAAAGCAAGTACTGTCTGTCACAAGGAGAAAGAAAAGAAAGCCCAAATTGAAAGAGAATGGACTAAACTGTCCTTTAAACACCCATATGTCTTTAAGTCAGCAGAACTTTAATAACCTGTGTGTAGAGGTTACTTGAAAAAACATAAAAATGTTTGTGGGTTGGTTTGTTGTTGTTGTTGTTATTTTCTGAAAGCTCATTCTGCTTGGTTATCCATAATTCTTTGTCTTCATTTCTGGGGGAAAAAATCATCTCATGCCAGAGTATTCTACATGTTAATGTCCCTCTTGCAGATGCTATACACATTAAATAACCAGCTAACTAATGAGAAAGCATGTGTTGTGCCTAGCTTTGTTCTAACTACCACCTGCATTATAAAAGAAGAATAAAACAGGTGCTTATTGATAGCATTGTCTCTAATTGGATCCCAATTCTCTCTAAAGAATGGTCTCCAGCAGTACTCCACAAGAAATTAGAATTTGCATGTTTACTTAGAATGAACAATTTCATTAATGGACAGAACTACATCTAGCTAAATTCCTAGGACAATTAAGACAGTTGAGATATAGGGAATGTTTTGAAAAATAGTAGATTCTTCTCTTAAGCCACTGAACCATAATGCCTGGAAGGAATCTCCCTTTTAACTATGATCCACAGAAGTGTTAGCAAGCCACACAAATGCATCCACCTTGGGCCTACTTTCCTAGCTAACTCCTTCCACAGATGTATACATATGCATATTTGGAGACAGGGCTTAAAAGCAACAGATTTGGAATCAATCAGTGTTTATGTCAAAACCTTGTGGTAGCATGTAATAGATGAGAGTGCTTTTCTGAGTCTTGTGGGGGGGGGGTGGTTTCAGCTGTAAAATGGGGAAAATAATGACTATTTTATAAGCTTCCTTTGTTGATCCGAGGCTTAAGTGTATAAGGTGCTTCAAGGAGTGATTGCCACTCACTTATCCTGGAGAGGCCCATCCATTATTGCCAACGTGGCTACAACAGCAGCGGTGGCAGCAGGACTCAATCTCATCATAGGTCTGCAGTTACCCCTAAAAGCAAAGGCAATTCTGGCTCTTTTTATGTCAGTGCATGTATCGCCACAAATGCTATAAGGGCATCTTCTGAAATGAAATTGTTCTAAAGTGGATTGGGAGAGGCCAGTCTGGATGGGTGCTGGAGCCATAGAAGCAAGAACTCTACCAGTTGGAGTGTGAAAAGGAACATGTCTCTACATCTTTCAGAGAAATACAAACTCAGGCATGGCTGAATGTCTGTTTTATAACTCACAACTCATTCTCTGGCTATGTGCTAGTAACTGTGTTTGCTCTAGAATGAATGTCATGCCTACAGAGGGGCTTGAGATTAAGTGATGAGATTCAATCCATAATCTATACAGCATAGCCAACTTGGTATGTTCTTAGTCATGTTCTGACATAATTTACTGTGATTGCGATAGCACACTTTTAGTGAATTCATACCACTATACATGCACACTAAGATGCTTTGACTCACCAAAGTTTGCAAGGCAGCAAGGAGATTCATGGGAAAAGCTGAGAAGTGGCATGAATCATTAAGTGCTAGAACGTTAGAAAAATAACCTGAAATCTCCTCTAGATGCCACTGAGTTTGGAGCTACCACTGGTACACAGATTGCCCATGCTTAGAGCTCCAAGCCAGGAATTCAGAGTAGGCAGCACCAAAAGAAGAAAAGAACCTTGCTGAAATCATAACCATCTATCTGCAGCACCAGAGACACAAATGTTAACCAAAAACCACCTCCTCCACCTGGCTCAGTTCCTATTCTCATCAACCTAATCAAAGATTCTCTCTATCCCACAGCCACCACTAACCCTTACCTCACTCAAACACCAGCTGCCTGACAGACTGCGGGAGGAAGAGAGGGAAGCAATATCGTCCATGAGAATAAGTCCCAATAGACACATTCTAAAGAAGCCAAGCCCATGGAGCTCCAAACTATCACACAGGAGGGGAGTTTCAAGTTTCAAACTAATTATAAATCATTATCTACCATGAGGAAATTATCAGGAGAAATTGAGACGTCACTAATTGGCAGCTTTACATTTCTCTTTTTCTTTCAGCAAGAACACAGGATATACAAGCTTAAAGAGTCCAACAGATATGAAATACTGGGGGGAAATGACCCATGTAAGTACATGACACAGAAAAAAAAACTTACCTTTCACATTTGCTTTCATTTGTAAAATACCCATAAAATTCAGACTTCTATAAAAGTTAAAAGATAATGAACCATATGAAATGTTCATTGCTATAAATCAAAAATGACTACACATTGCAATTTCATATTGTTCCACCCACATTATTCTTGTAATTAATGAGTGAATTTGTCTAATACAATGAATACATTAAAAGTTCAATAAAATGATTGGTAATAAATTTACTCTTCATTCACATTGTCGTCGATTGGTAACATCTTTGTAGCATTTTCTTGTGTGTGTGTGTGTGTGTGTGTGTGTGTGTGTGTGTGTGTGTGTTTTCATGTTTGTGTGTCAGAACAACTAGATACAGACATAGAGATATGTATCGATTTATTCAAAGATAGCTAAAAATAGACCTGAAAAATTTTAAAGTTTCTGACATCATTTTCAATAAAATTTTATTTTGTTGTAAAGTTGATGTATAGAGGGAACACAGTTACTTAAGTAAGGTAATGAGTACATTTCTTGCCAAACATTGTTACCCCTCCTCCTTTTTCTCCCATTTTCCCTCCCTTCCAACCTCCCCATCCAAGTTATAAAGTTCATTTCTATACTAGTGTCTTGTGAGTATTGCTGTTGCATTGATTTATCCTTTGTTCTTTGTCTTATCATCTTGTTATTCCTCTTCCCTTTCCCAAATCTGATAAATGTATATACAAAACGCAGGGTACCAGGATCAAAAACAGTGACTACAGAGGATAAACCAAAGGGAAAAAAATTTAAATCTTTTAAAAAATTTAAAATTCCTTCTTGCATTAACCTTTTGCTTATCCTCAGAGACTACTCCCTCAACACCTGCACACATGAATGAGGGACAAAGCCTATTTTCATGTGTTGCATGTTTGCTCTTGGCTGTAGACTAGGGAGTGAAAATAGGTAATAATGAGAAAGAGCTAGGTTCCGGTTTCACAGTCATTTATCCTGTTAAAAGATTAGGAGTAATGGTGTCTCCCCACTTTAGGGTTCTCAGACTTTGAATGAATCTCTCTCCTCAGAGCTCAAATGTTTTACAGATAAGATCTGATATGAGGGGGGAGAGGTATGGGAAAGGAATGGAATTTTGTGTGTTTGCACGAGTATATGTAGCTTTAGGCTTTGGGAATTGGCAATAGGGAGGAAAGAAAGTCGAGCAAAATCTTTGGAAGGTTTTTCTTGTGCCTGGGGGATCCTGCTCTGAATTTTCTTTATCCTCCACTGTGAATTTTGGTGTGGGCCAGGAGGTGGGTACTGTGAAAGAATCTTGTATGAAAAAAAAAAGATGCCAGTGCCAGTGGCTCACACCTATAATCCAAGTTATTCAGGAAGCTGAGATCTGAGGATCACGGTTCAAAGCCAGCCTAGACAAGAAAGTCCATGAGACTCTTATCTCCAATAAACCACCAGAAAAGAGTATTGTGAAAATACTGTACAGAGGGGTTATAAGTATATGAGCAAGGTAATGAGTACATTTCTTATCAAGCATTGTTGCCTCCTCCTTTGTTTCACCTTACCATCTCTTCCCATATTCCTCCCCATCCCCGGCCCCTCACTCCCGCTCCCCCCCGGCACCAAAGTTGTAAAGTTCATTTTTCAACATAACTTCTTGTACATCTCATTGTTGCAATGGGTCCACCTGTATCCCTATTTAAACAATTTGCTTTTCCCTTCCCCTCCACAAATTATACCAAGATCTAATACAGTGAAAACAGGGGTTATACTGTGGAGGAAGGACATACAAAATAACAAAACAATCACCTTATAAATATGTTAGAAACAATAGCAAGAAAGAAAAACCACTTGAGTCCTTAACTTGGGGTTCAATTCACCTAACATCATCTTATCTGACCTTTTCTGCTTGTCTCAGACATATACTAGTTATTGCAAATAAGAGAAACCCTGGGACCTATGTTTCTTTGCACCTGGCTAACTTCACTTAATATAATTTTTCCAAGTCTTTCCATTTCCTAACAAATGGAGCAATGTCATTCTTTCTGATGGAGGCATAGAATTCCATTGTGCATATATACCACATTTTCTTTTTCTTTTTTCTTTTTTTGGGGGGGAGGTCTGGTTGTGGGGCCTGAACTCTGGACCTGGGCACTGTCCCTCAGCTCTTCAGCTCTACCACTTGAGCCACAGCGCCACTTCCAGCTTTTTTCTTTTTGCTTATGTGGTGCTGAGGAATCGAACCCAGGCCTCAGGCATGCAAGGCAAGCACTCTACCACTGAGCCATCTTCCCAGCCCCTACCACATTTTCTTGATCCATTCATCTACTGAGGTGCATCTGGGTTGGTTCCATATCTTAGCTATGGTTAATAATGCTGCAGTAAACATAGTAGTGGTGGTAGCTTTAGTATGGTCTTGTTTGTGATCATTTGGATAAATGCCCCAAAGTGGGATTGCTGGGTCATAGGGGAGCTCTATGTGGAGTCTTTTGAGGAACCTCCATACTACTTTCCAAAGTTGTTGCAGAGAAACTTCTCTGAAGAGGAAAGAAGGATGGCCAATAGACACATGAAGAAATGCTCAACCTCCCTAGACATAAAAGAAATGCAGATCAAAACAACATTGAGATACCACCTCACCCCAGTTATAATGGCTATAATCAATAACTCTAAGAACAACAGATGCTGGAGAGGATGTGGACAGAAGAGAACCCTACTGCAATGGTTTTTTTTCCTACTGTAGGATGACACACTACATTTGTTCACTATGCCTCTTTCATTTGCTTTAATCCAAAAAGTTACAAGCTTTTATTCTCATTTATATGGTTGTTCTTGAATCACACAAGCAATTGCCCTGCAAAATATTCCTCGAAGTTGATTGATTTGATGTTTTCTTGTGGTAAGATAACACAGAAGACACGATCTGTCCTTCCTGGTGCCTCACTTTAAGAGACAAGTGATCTCTGTTCTGTTTTAGGGGGCATTGACTTTGATCATTTGGTTAAGACAGTGACCTTCAGGCTACTTAACATCAATAAGTTACTGTGTTACCTTTGTAATTAATAAGTAATCTCTGGAAGAGGTAGCTCCATTTTTCAATCTCATTCAACAAATATTTATTAAGTGTCAACTTTTGCAATAATATTTGAAGCATATAGAGATATCACAAGAAATAAGAGATAGAATCTATTTTAAAGGATGTAGCGGAGGCAGGGGACCACTGACAATAAACAAGTAAGATATCTGCTATTCTATAAAGCTTCTGGATGAAATTTAAAGAAAGGAGCTTATATTCTCATTTTATCTTGCCCATTCTTTTTTAATTAGTGCATATTGATTATATAAAATAATGGGCTCCATGTTGAACACTTTCATACATTAACATAATATATTTTGATCAGAATGTTTCCATTTTAAGTAGAGTATTCAGAGAAGACTCATTCAGAAGTTGACATTTGAGCAAAGACTCAAGTAGAGAACCAGGGGAAAGAAAGAAACTTGCCAGAAAGAAAACCCAGCAAATGGCCTGAGATGCCTGATATGTTCAAGACAGAGCAAAGGCTGTGCAGAGTGAGCTGAGCAAAAGAAAAGTAACTGATTTCTCAGGATTCCTTCCTTTATGGTTGATCAAAGCATTCCCTAAACTCCTACTATGAATTTAAAAGGAGGCAAAGAAAGTATATGAGCCTATAAAATTTGGATGTCAACAGCAGTTAATTTCAGACTCAGCTAGATGAAGGAATTTGAAGGAGTCTGAAGAAGCCTGTCTCTCTAGCTCTTGACTCTAATTTCTTCTCCCAGAGTGCTTGTGCAGATGGTCAGCTCAAACCCAGCCTTTCCCATTTTCCATTTGGTCATCCCAGGGGGAAGGAAGTGCCTTTCCCAAGCATCTGAAGACAAACCCCAAGAACAACTGTTTGTTTTTGTTTTTTTTCACCTCTATTGTGTTCTTATCCTATTCTGAGTAAATCTGAGTTTGATGGAAGAAGAGTAAAGTGGAAATGTTTGGATTGATAGTATCTAGACTACAAATCTACCCCCCACACACTCAATCTCATGCAATAAATAAGCAATGATGTTATTTTTCTAAAAGTCCTGCCTTACTTTGAAGAAAGCAAAAAGATACCCTAAATAGGAAAAAATAAGGTGTACGTTATTAATGCATTTACACAATTATACTTTGTCTCTTTAAAATAATAACCTCAAACATAGTGACTCATGCTTGTAATCCCAGCATTTAGTAAACTAGAGCAAGAGGAATTCGAAAGCGTTTTAAATTTATGACCAGCCTCAGATACAGATGGAGATGCAGTCTCAAAAAGAAAAAAGTAAAATCATCATCATCATCAACATCATCATCATCATCATCATCATCATCATCATCATCATATTGACTTTCCATGCCAATTTTAATTTCTTTGTCCATTATGCATCTTCCTCTTCCAAAGGACACTAACTGGGACCCTTGTCCCTCCAGTATTGTTTCTTAACAAGTGAAATGAAATACTAAACACACAGCTTTTTAGAGTTTCTAAAATATATTTTAAAAGTAGTTGTAGGGGGCTGGGAAGGTGGCTCAGTGGTAGAGCGCTTGCCTTGCATGCATGAGGCCCTGGGTTCGATTCCTCAGCACCACATAAGCAAAAAGAAAAAAGCCGGAAGTGGCGATGTGGCTCAAGTGGTAGAGCGCTAGCCTTGAGCTGAAGAGCTGAGGGACAGCGCCCAGGCCCAGAGTTCAGGCCCCATGAATGGACCCAAAAAAAAAAAAAAAGTAGTTGTAAAAAGGAGTGACCATTCAACAAAGCAGTTTATGAATATGATGTATCTTTTTATTTTATTGTAAGGATGCTGTACAGAGAGGTTACATTTACATGAGTAAGGTCATGACTACATTTCTTGTCGAACATTGTTACCTATTCCTTTGATCAATGTCACTCCTCTCATCATTGTCACCCAACACTCTAGAGAAAACTTTGAACAAGTAAGGGCCAGTTGTTTTTTGTCTATTAAATCTGCTTTTGCCCATGCATAAACATCTAATTCTCTAGCTAGGTGCTGGGATATGGAGGACGTAAAAGTCTGATAGCACCTAAAATGACAGTTCTCCTTTATGACAATGTAATTTTATGAGAGCTATAAGCAGTCAGATTTAGTCCCCTAAAAATCAACTTATCTGAAAGCCAATGGACATTGCTAAGTGAAAAAAAATTAGAAATGAGAAATCAGTGACATTTTATTGTATCATTGGACTTAACATTCACGTTAAACAATTTCACATAGAAGGCTGAAAAACCTAAATTGAAACATAAATTCTGTTTTAAGCTCAAAGAAGCAATAGACTAGTAATTTCAGAACCTATTCCAGGCTCTTTGCAATGCTGAACACAATTCAGCATTTTTTTTCTAAGAAAAATAAGAATCTCTCTCCCTCCCTCTCTCTCTTCCTTTTCCTTCTCCTTTTCCCTCTCCCTCTCACACTCTCTCTTCCTCTTCTCTCTCTCTCCCTCAAAACAAAATGGACAACTAACATCAAGCAAAACCTTAATATTTCTACAAATCCTACTCTTAAACAAAAGCCTTCAAGCGGGCAGATTAATCCAGTTGCATTTGCCAAAATTAGGTCCTAACAGCACGTTACTTACTGGTATTGTATGGAAGCAGCTCCAGAAAAATGGTTTGAAAATAGAAGCTTTAATATCCATGCTTATACACAGCAAGGGAAGGTAAAGACTCAAACAATACCCGAAACTCTTTGTTGCCTAAATGCAAGCCGAGAGAACAAACTGAAACACTTAGAATTGATGAATATCACACTTAACTTTCAACAAAAATAATTTTTTTCTTAACATACCAGAGATCACTGCATGAAAAGTAATGGAATAAAATCTTCCATTCATCGTTCCAACAGAAAAAAATAGATCTTTGGGCAAGTTTGTGAGAAACATTCTTCTCTTTATATATATTTTAAAAAAACTGTAAAACTTTCCTGATCCATAAGAATATAGACACATGCAACCTTGCTTTCTCTGGGTCTGGCTTACTTTACTTAAGATATATTTTTCCAAGTCTTTCCATTTCCTTACGTATGGTGCAATATCATTCTTTCTACTGGATAAGTAAAATTTTGTTTATATACCACATTTTCTTAATCCATTTGTCCATTGAGAGGCATTTGGGCTGATTCTATACCTTGACTATAGTGAATGGTGCTACAATGACTCCTCATTTGTGGTAGCTAGAATTTGTCTATAAGTAAAAACATTGGGTATGGTATGCAAGTGGTTACAAATGAATTAACTGAAGTATAATAAACTCTACAGGGAACTCAAATATTACATATATATATTTAGAAACACTAGGTCAAAGCCCAACAAAATAAGCACCAGGAAATGGGTACTTGCATTCTAAGAGAAAAGGAAGCCAAAAAGATATGGTCACACAAATGAAGTGTGTGGGAAAGGAAAAATGAAGTTAAGAGTTCATTGTATATGTCACAAAATTAAGAAAAGCGATGGAAAGGGTCAGTTGAAAGAGAATGAAAATATTGAATGTGGTGATACTGATCAAGATGCATTATATACATAAACTGCTTTATTAAATGGCATCTCCTTTGTACAACTACTTGAAGATAATTTTTAAAGTTAAAAAATATAGACATAAAAATTAGGAAATAGGGCTGAGAATGTGGCTTAGTGATAGAGTGCTTGCCTAGCATGCATGAAGCTCTGGGTTTGATTCCTCAGTACCACAAAAACAGAAAAGACTGGAAGTGGCACTGTGGCTCAGAGGTAGAGTGCTACCTTGACCAAGAGAAACTCAGGGACAGTGCCTAGGCCCTGAGTTCAAGCCCCAGAACTGGTAAAAGAAAAATTAGGAAATAAATGAACATATCATTCAGACACATTCCCTGTAACAATACAAATTTGTGCATCCTCTTTAGAGGACAATTTTTCAATGTATTTGAAGTTCTGCTAACATATAAACTTTTTCACCCAGTAAATACTATGTTAAGATTATTTGAGGAAAATTATCAAAAATGTCATCAAGGATGAAGATTGTCTATCCCAGTATTAGTTGCAATGATACACAATACCAAAAACTCCAAAATGTTAGACAATCAATTCATATACTAGAGCCCTATATCATCATTAAAATCACTATTTTCAAAAATAAGAAATGGTTTTAAAAATACCCTTAAGCCATATACTACTAAAGGCAGATACCAAGTTAAAGAGACAGAACCATCCATATTATTAAAAACTCTACATAACAGACATTTGACATTATCAGAGTATAACTTTGATCTTCTCAAATCTGCAAGCACAATGTAAGAAGTTATTTCTCCTATCAAATGTATTAAGAAATAGTAATACCTGAGTGGATTAATTCTAAAAAGAATGGGATACAGAAATACTTCTTTAAATTCCAAGAATCTAAGACCAAATCTTGGTGTACCTCCCGTGCTTACGTTCTGGGGACATTCTCTCATTTAATCACTTCAGCTAAAGTTTACCTCTCTGTGTTTCTGATGTCTCTGTATCTTCCAACTTAACTCAACTTGTAACCTAGTTTGTTCTAATTGCTTTAAGGAGTATTTCCCAAACGTTGGCCATTTGTTTATTAAGGTTAGAATCTTCAACAAAATTGTTATTGAATACTTTAGTTTCATGTTGACCATGAAGTCCTGAGTTGAGCATTCTAATTGCTTTTTCAATATATTTTAAAATAGATATATTAAAGAACAACAAATATCTAGTGAATTACCTCAGGCATTTGCACCTTTGCTATTTGAAAAACTAAGAGAAGCAGGTGTCTCTGCTGTCATATGCCAAATGATTTAGAGGAATTTATATAATTCATGGGCCGGAAGTTCGCCATATATGAGAGAATCTATCTTTAAAGAAGGGGGTTGTCTTAATTCAAACTTGGTGCCTATGACTGCATCAATAATCAAAGAGGGTTAGCTCCAGTTATTTTGGTAGACACTCCAAGAGTTGACTAATTCTTTTCTTGACTGGCTTACCCAAATCAATGTCTAGTCTAAGTAATTGAATTTTCTGTGTCTTCTCTACAAAACTGAATAAAACACAAGAATTTATTTAGGTAATAAAAGATGTAGTTAAAGCAATATAGATACTCTTTCCTTTAGAACTGTCCTTAAAAATCGAGTCAGAAGACTTTTACTGTAAAGAAGCAGACACTAAATATTTTGTGGTATTAGTGCATACTGTGGTGCTATGGCTCAAGTGATAGAGTGCTAGCCTTGAGCAAAAGAAGCTCAGGGACACTGCCCAGGCCCAGATTTCAAGCCCAGGACTGGCAAGAAAAAACTTTAGGAAGAATTATAAATAGTTCTTAGTTACAAATACATCAAAATCTATTTGAGTCTAACCAAGGTGAGTATCAATAGTAGAATTTTATCATTTCCTCTTCTTCCCACTAAGAGTCTGCTTTTATTTTATATGGGAATTTAAGCACCATTATCTAGGAACTACCCAATTTATGAAATCCATGTAATAATAATTCAATGAATATTCCAAGAGAACTCTGATCACATTAAAAGAAACACAGACTGGTAATTCTTTTTTATTGTAAAGTTGATGAACAGGGGGGTTACAATTACATATGTAAGGTAATGAGTACATTTCTTTTTAAACAGTCATCCCCTCCTTCATTTTCTCCCACTTTCCACTCCCTACTCTTCTCCTCACCAAGTTGTTTGTTTTTTCCTTCTGATTTCTTGTTATTGGTTTTTTTTTAATTTTTTTATTTGTGAGAATAGAGTACACAGGAGTTACAATTACATGGGCAAGATAAGGAGTACCTTTCTTATCATGCATTGTTGCCTCCTCTTTGTTTCCCCTTCCCATCCCTTCCCATACTCCTCCTCTCCCCCCCATTCTTTCCTCCCCCCACCAAAGTGGTAAAGTTCGTTTTTTGACGACTTGTACATATCATTGTTGCAATGGGTCCACCTGTATCCTTAGTTAAACGATTTGTTTTTTTCCCTTCCCCTCCACAAATTATACCAACATCAAATACAGTGAAAGAATGGGTTATACCATGGGGGAGGGACATACAAAGCAACATAGAAATCATCTTATAAATTTGTTAGAAACAATTACATGAAAGGAAAAAAACAAAAAAAAAACATTTGAATACTTATCTTGGGGTTCATTCCCCTAACATCAACTTATCTGACCTTTTCTGCTTGACTCAGACATATACTAGTTATTGCAAATAAGAGAAACATGGAACCTATGTTTCTTTGGGCCTGGCTTACTTCACTTAATATAATTTTTCCAAGTGTTTCCATTTCCTAACAAATGGGGCAATGTCATTCTTTCTGATGGAGGCATAGAATTCCATTGTGTATATATACCACATTTTCCTGATCCATTCATCTACTGAGGGGCATCTGGGTTGGTTCCATATCTTAGCTATGGTCAATAATGCTGCAATAAACATAGTTGTGCTGGTAGCTTTAGTATGGTCTTGTTTGTGATCATTTGGGTAAATTCCCAAAAGTGGAATTGCTGGGTCATAGGGGAGCTCTATGTGGAGTCTTTGAGGAACCTCCATACTACTTTCCAAAGTGGTTGAACAAGTTTACACTCCCACCAACAATGTCGTAAGATTCCATTCTGTCCACATCCCCTCTAGCATCTGTTGTTATTAAAGTTCTTGATTATAGCCATTCTAACTGGGGTGAGGTGGTATCTCAATGTTGTTTTGATTTGCATTTCTTTTATGGCTAGAGAGGTTGAGCATTTTTTCATGTGTCTATTGATCATCCTTCTTTCCTTTTCAGAGAAGTTTCTCTTTAAGTCTTTAGCCCACTTATTTATTGTGCAGTTGTTTCTTTGAAGATTTGATTTGGGGGCATTTAATTTGTTGAGTTCCAGATATATTTTAGATATGAGACCCTTGTCTGTTGTAGGGCTAGTGAAGATCTTCTCCCAATCCGTGGGCTTTCTATTGATCTTGCTAGCTATGTCCTTTGCCATGCAGAAGCTCTGCAATTTCATTGTTAAGATCACTTCCAACATAGTGTCTAATGAGTATCATTGTTGCATTAGTTCATCTTTGTCTTGCTGTTTCTGTGATTCCCTTTCCCTTCTATGGGTCAGATAAACTTGTATACAAGACAAAGGGTACAGAAAACTAAAACAAGGGCTGGGAAGGTAGCTCAGTGGTAGAGCACTTGCCTTGCATGCCTGAGGCCCTGGGTTCGATTCCTCAGCACCATAAAAGCAAAATGAAAAAAGCCGGAAGTGGCGTTGTGGCTCAACTGGTAGAATGCTAGCCTTGAGCTGAAGAGCTAAGGGACAGCGCCCAGGCCCAGAGTTCAGGCCCCATGACAGGACCCCAGTAAATAAATAAATAAATAAAAAGAAAACTAAAACAAAAAGAAACATAGAGAACATAATAAGAACCTCTTGTTTCCAATGGAGTTCAATACTTGCATCAGAAAGAATGACATTGCCTCATTCATAAGGAAATGGAAAGACCTGGAAAAATTATAGTAAGTGAAGGAAGCCAGGCCCAGAGAAATTCAGGTTTCATCATTTCCCTCAATTGTAATAACTAGAATACGTCTATGATATTCTTAGCAGGGGATCACAATAGCCCCATCAACTAAGTGCATAGGGCTATATATAATGAAATGTATCCAAAATGAACTCCAAGAGTAGTAGTTCTGGTGAGCTCAGATAACAAATAAAGATCCTGGGGATTTCAAAGTCCAGAGTCAGATAAACTGAGGTTACCTATCACTGCTTAGCTAGGACCAGACTCAGAACAACTCACTGAGTACTAGCTTGCTGGAGAGTTTTCTTCATAGGCTAAGTGGGGATCACTCAACCAACAAAACCCTTACGGAAATAAAAGGAAAAGGGACCGCTGCAAATAGAAATACAGTACAAAAATTAATGGAACTCTAGTAGAGAAATTTCAGGGTCAAAAGTAGAAAAATAACTTGATGGTCCTCTTAAATAATATAGCAAACAACTTCTTTGAAGAACATGATCATTATTCCACACTGTTTCTGGAAACAATAAAAATTCACTCTGAGCTACTTTATTGATTTGTGGGGCTCATGAAAAAAATGAAAGAATAGCACGTGATTGAATCATGGCATTTTCATAAATATGGTTTGTAAATTTGTTGTTGAAGTTCAAAGTCATGTGAGTTCAAACTTGAAATAAGGACTTAAAAACCTTCAGCTGTCTCCAAACTAATATCAATGTAAATACAGTCAAGCCATTTGTCAATTCTGTGTGTGTGTTTAAAGGCATCTCAAAGAGCAGCCGCTCTATTTTCTTTTCCCTTGGGAAATAAGAAGTGTCCATCATTAACTTCTCAACCCACATGAGTTTACAGTCATACTGTGGGGCTAATCCAAAGGGTTTGAATGCACAGTAGTGCCTAGTAAGTCACAGCAGGTCTGAGGTCAGGTTAAATGGCTTTAATTAAGAATAATAACATAAAAAGAAAGATTATTTGACACATAGGTCAATATTTTTTCTTCAAACTGATGTCACCATACTGGGAAAAATCATTGCATATTCATCAAAAGGAAGCAAATATGAGGCCTCTGAAAATATATTAATTAATTAAAGAGAAGGCAAGTAATTAACTAGACAAAAAGTATGATACATTGACATGCTTTTATCCAATCACATTATTATTTTATCTTGTAAATTGACTGATTTAATGCTAGGTGGAGAATTCAACTTGGTATTGGCTAAATGCCACCTAGAGTCACTCATTTGCATTCCCTGATATATGTAAACATAGCCCTATTTGCTCAGTAATAACTGTTTCTGTGAACTTTCAAATTACTGTTTTTTTACAAAAATTATTATAAATGTGATGCACAGAAGGGTTACATTTATGTAAGTCAGGTAATGAATATATTTCTTTTTGAACAATGTCACCTCTTCCCTGTTTTCTCCAAGTTATTTTCCTCCCCATCAAAGTTTACAGTAATCCAAAAAAAAAGTATCCTGCATAAGATCTGCATGTGACTCCCAGTAGTACTTCCATTTATTTTAATGTAAGTTAGATCTGAGTAGAGGCTACATCAAAGGAAGACAGTCCTGTGACTGAATTCTATTCTACTGACTGCTTATGTTTGACCTACTACAAATTGCTCAGGGCTTCTTAACTTCTTTATCTTCATCTAGAAGCAAGCATATTGATACTTGCTTCTCTGAATTGCCTGCTGAGTAAATAGGAAACTAGATGTAAATCACTTAGTACTGTGTTTGGCACATGATTCTTCTCATTATCCTGCTGCTAAGCTTCTGATTTCAGCTTCTTCACAAAGTCTTAGCAAAATATGTAAGCTAGCTGTTTTTATATTACAAAGGACCAAACAAATACAATACCTTATTTTTATTACCAAGCTGTAGATCCATTTAGTACTATAAATGTTAATGCATTTGTTATTGTTATTGTAAAGGTGATGTACAGAGGGGTTACATTAAGTCAGATAAATGGTACATTTCCTTTTGAACAATGTCACTCCTTCCCTTGTACTCTCCAGGAATTCCCCCCATCCACACTCACAAGTTGTATAGTTTATTTTCAACATAGAGTCTAGTGAATATCACTGCTGCATTGTTCACCCTTTGTTCCTCTACTTCTGTGCTCCTCTGTACCGCCCC
Organism: Dipodomys spectabilis; assembly: GCF_019054845.1. NCBI lineage: Eukaryota > Metazoa > Chordata > Mammalia > Rodentia > Heteromyidae > Dipodomys > Dipodomys spectabilis. The sequence goes on along the minus strand of NW_024870758.1, from coordinate 3,253,399 downwards.
CCCAAAGACAGATAAATGAACAAACAAGACAAAAAGAAAAGAAAAGAAAAACAGCAACAAATAATAAAATCTCTTGTTTCCATTTACTGGAGTTCATTTTGATAAATATATTATTTTAAATGATCATATGCACATAGGCATTGCACCGTTGTGTTCCTCTCCTAAGAATAACCTCCTTTGGTCTTATTGTGTGTGAATGTATAATTTATCATGTCTCAGTGTACTTTTAAACCATCTAGTGTATTTACTTGTAGATTTATAAGTACATTTAATTACCACAAATGAGGGAAACCATGTAACCTACGATTCTTTGGTTCTGGCTTGCTTCAATTAATATAATTTTTTCTAAGTCTTTACTTTTCCTTTCAAATGGTATGATATCATTCTTTATGATGGATGATCAGAATTCCATTGTGTATATATAACACATTTTCACAATTAATTCATCCACTGAGGGGCATCTGGTTTAATTCCACATTTTGGGTATGATAAACATTGCTGAAATTAACATGATTGTGCTGGTAACTTTAGTGTTCTTTTGTATATATGCCCAGGAGTAGAAATGCTGGGACTTAGGGAAGCTCTATATTTAGTACTATAAATTTTTATGCGTTCTCTCTCTCTCTATCCCCCCCCCTCTCTCTCTGTGCATATATATGTGCTGGTCTTAAGGCTTATACTCAGGACCTGGGTGATGTTGTCCCTGAATGTTTTTGCTCAAGGTTAGTGCAATATCACTTGAGCCACAGCTACTCCTTCCAGCTTTTTGGTGGCTTTTTTGGAGTCGCAAGGACTTTTCCTGATTGAACTAACTTTGAGCCAGGATCCTCAGATCTTGACTCCTGAGTAGAAAGGATTACAGAGGTGAGACACAGTGCCTGTCTATATTCTTTTTTGATAACTCACTGGCAATACTATAACATTTTTTCATGGGACTCACTATGCAAGGTGTTGATCAAATAAACAAGAAAGTCTATCTCACAGTTTCTAGCCTAAAATAACTGAGCATACTCCAAGTGTGCTCCTGCAACTTCTGAAGAACACAAGAAGGCTCTTTGAATTACTGACATTTTAACAAGAAAGTTATATGGTAAAATAAACTAATCAGTTAAAGATAGTTTACAAAATCCTAAGGAGTTTAAGGAAATAACTCTGTCACTAAGTAATTTGATTCATTTTATGCCAGTTTACATGGAAGTGGGAACTAAACTCCTTACTGCAAAGCAGTAAGCAGTTTTCCAGATCAGAGGACTTGAAACAGTACCTACGGTGGTAGGCAGTAGGCAAAGCAACACCAGTGAGCACACTGCTGGTAGGAACATGAAAAGAGCCTACACTCTTCCACAGAAAGTAGCATTATAGCACATGTTAATGGTCACCATCAGCATGTGCAAACCAGGTCCCTGTGATACAATTTCAAAGCATTTTAAAAGAAGTCAGAAACCAGAAGTCCTGCATAAAATCTCCCATTGTCTTATAGTCAAAATCTATTTCAAAATGTCTTAAACATTGTTTAGAACAAGTAAATTGTATCTAAAGGCTGGGATTCAGCCACTGAAATGTACACACCAAAAGCAACTCTAGTTGGTTGGAATATACTGCCTTTTAACAAATAAAATGTATTGAAATGGACATAAGGTAATGAACCAAAAGAGAGCTAGGGGGAAAAAATTTCACGATAAATAAATAATTCTGGAAACCATACAATTAATTTATCAAATCTTATAAAATAACCTGAAGGTCTGATCTAAGTGATAAACCGCCTGAAGATGGCAGAGGACAGATATCCAATGTAAGAAGGATGTGCTCATATCCTTGCCCTCCTTTTCTCTATGATTTCACTGACAAATATTTACCTAACATCTGCTCTGTGTTATTCTAAGGCCTGGAGGTCTAAAAACAAAGACTAAGCCACTTCTACATAGTCAATACATGAAAGAAAGGCAAAATCTTAAACAACAGAAGATTTATATTTAGTCCATTGATGGAAAATACCAGTGTCCAGATAAGATTTTGGAGATCCAACAGTGGACAAGGAAGAGAGGTTGGAACCTCTCTTTTGCCTTCTTCTGTAAGGCCTGGACTAATCCTCCTTGGGACCCAAAATATAAGTGAGACTCAGAGGGCTCTCCCTCCAGGTGGTTTCTAATCATTCATCTTCTTCCTAAAATTATATTTTATTGTTGTACAAAGGAGTTACTGTCTTATAAGTCAAGTAATGGATACATTTCCTTTTGGACAATGTCACACTTCCTTCTTTTTCCTCCCAGTTTCTCTCTCTCGTCCCTGCCCACAAATTGCATAGCCCATTTTCCACATAGTGTCTACTGAGTACCATGACTATATTTGTTCACCCTTCCTCTCTCCATTCCTGTGCATCCCTTGTTTCCCCCTAAAAAGGCAAACAACAAAAAAGCAAAAGCAAACACCACTACCACCACCAACAGAAAAAAAACAAAACAACAACAAAACATGCTTCCATTTCCTGGAATTTGTTTTGATTAAACAACAATAACCAAAGGCCAGAAGTGATTACAAACACTTGTAATTGCAACTTCTTGAGAAGTAGAGATAAAAAGATCAGTTTGTGGTCAAGTAGGGTGGAAAAGTTAGTGAGAGTCTATCTCAAAAAATAAGACAGGCATGGAGATATGTGCTTATAATCCTACCTGCACAGGAGTGAGGGGCAGGAGCCTCACAGTTCAGGCATGAGTCTTTATGTGAAAAATAAAGCATGAAGAACTTGCAGGCTTGGCTGCCTAGAAAGCACGAAACCCTGAGTTCAAATCCAGCTCTACCAAAAAAATTAATAAAAATAATGTGTGAAGTGCTAGCAAATGTGATGTCTAAGCTTGTAAACAGGATCTGTCACCCCATATTCAGTGAACAAGTCAAACATGATCCCTCTCCATCCAAAAAAAAAGGAGAAAAATAATTCATCCCATGAGCATCACTGGTCTGAGAGTTACAACAATATCATTACATTTCATGTCTTGAACTGTCAGACAGGTTTGTGCTTCTCAGATGTCTGCTCTGTAAGGAGCAGAGCCTATGACATGAGCAGGTAAGAACAGAATAGAGCTGGGCACAGTGGCTGACACCTATAATCCTAGCTACTTCACTGATCTGAGGATCAATGTTTGTAGCCAGCCTGTGAAGAAAAGTCCGAGAGACTCCATTTATAATAAACCAGTAAACACCCAGACTGGCTTTTAAACGGTAGAGCACCAGCTGTGAGCAAAAAGTCAAGGGCACAAAGACCCAAGTCAAAGCCAAAACACTAAAACACTCTCTCTCTCTCTCTGTCTCTCTCTCTGTCTCTCTCTCTCTCTCTCTCTCTCACACACACACACACACCTCCATACTCCATAGAATTTAACTAAGTTACAGGGCCTAAGATGTAACTTCCAAACATTCACAAGAAGAGCTCCTGCATCACCAGAAAACTCAAAAGGGTTTTAAAACATTCTTCAGTAAGTCAACCCAACATAAGCACCAGCCAAGGACCAGCTTGATTAAGACATCCTCTGGGAAACCACACCATTTCTGCAGCTCCAGAGAACATGATGTATCTGTTAGCAGATGCACTGTTCAGACAAGACATAGCTTCAGAACACTTCTGCACTGGACAGTGGGAGATTAACAACCAGATGCAGATTGGAAACTGGCACAGGTAGTGAGGGCTCTTTCCTTTTATATTTAGTGACCATTTTTACAGTCATAGAGAGACATTTTAGAAAGAGATTTCACTGCTATCTGCTCCCAGAGAGAAGCCGAAAACAAATGACTTGGGTCTGTTTTCTGTCTCCTCTGGCAGAAGCAATTTCTTTGAAAGACTACTCTCTGGAAAATTCAAAGTTCAGCTTAGCTCCTCTGTGGCTGTGCTACTTTCTAGGAAAAGCTTCCATGGGCCATGAACTCAGGCAGCAGAACGTGACGGAGCAAGTGAAAACTGAAAGAGAAAGTCTTTCAGCACACTTGCCTTCTCTGTGTGTTAACTACCCAGAGCCTCCTTCACTTACATGGAGTCTAACCACCTCTTACTCAGAGCACAGCTAATGCACACTCTGCTCTTGCATGAATAATAGAAGGCAATCTTTACCTTCTGAGAGGAAAGACTGCAAAAAGATCCCTCGTCTGGCCTGAGTAATTATGAAATGAATAGCTTACCAAGGAGAATGTAACTAGATTTCCACTCCACCATGCCCACTATGCTTCTAACTATACAACTGTGTTGGCTGGCATTTTTATCACTAGCATCATATCATCATCATCATCATCATCATCATCATCATCCTGCATGATCTCTGTGCTTCTCTTCCTCGGAGGAGTCTACAGAAGAGATATTGTGAAACTTAAATATTTTAATTCAAATAACATCATTCCCATGTAAACAATACTCCTATGACTTTTAGTCTCATTTAGAATAAAACTTGGACCAGAGTCTCTAACTGTGCTATTCCTTGGGTGCTGTTCATCCATGGACCAAGGAATTTATTAGAAATGCAGAAACTTCATCAAGCACTTGTGCTTTACACCTCTAATCCTAGCTACATGGGAGGCTGAAATAGGGAATATCACAGCCTAAGACAAAAAGACATATACGACTCCCTTCTGTACCAATAGTTTGATGTGGTGGTACCTGCCTGTCACTTGTCCTGCTAGTTTCATGGAAAGCATAAATAAGTGAATCATAGTTCCAGCCAGAGTCTGGATCTATCTAAAAATTAATTGGTATAAAAAAAGAGCTGAAAGCCAGGTGCTGGTGGCTCATATCTGTAATCCTGAGGAGACTGAGATCTGAGGATCAAGGTTCAAAGCCACCCTATGAATGAAAAATCTATAAGACTGGGATTTCCAATTAATTGCCAAAAAGCCAGAAGTGGAGAAATGTTTCAAGTGGTAGAGCATTAGCCTCCAACTTAAAAAGCTCAGGAACAGTGACCAGGCTCTGAATTCAAGCCCAGGACTGGCCTAAAGAAAAAAAAAAAAGAGTGAGAGGTATACCTCACTGATAGAGCACTAGTTTACTAAGCCCAAAGCCCTGAGTTGAAACCCCAGTAAATACAAAAAAGGAAGGAAGGAAAGAAGGAAGAAAGGAAGGAAGGAAGGAAGGAAGGTAAGAAGGAAGGAAAGAAGGAAGGAAGGAAGGAAAAAAGGAAGGAAGGAAGGAAGAAAGGAAGAAAGGAAGGAAGGAAGGTAGGAAGGAAGGGAAGGAGGGAGAGAGGAAGGGAGGGAGGGAGGGAGGGAGGGAAAAAATAGATCAGGCAGGCAGGTTCAGATCCAACCCTAGACCTAGTGAATCAGTGCCTGCATTTCAAAAATATTCACATATAATGACTAGAAACAGTGAAGTGCAAGGAACATGAACTACAAATCTAACAAGTTCTACTCTCCAATCCCATGTCCTACCACTGCCACATACTCAGCTTCAACCACTGGACCCCTTGCTGTTCCTCATACTTATCATCCCAGGGCACCTACTCCAGCTCTTCTCCCTACCATGGATGCTACCCTTTGGAACATTAGCTCAACTTACATACTTACCCCCTTCAGACCCCTGTATAAGAGCAACTTCTTTCCTTTATTTTTAATTGACACAATAATAGTAAGTATATATGAAGTGTATTGATATGTCAAACACATACACAATGTGCAAAGATCAAAACAGAATAATTCCCTTCTCTATTACCTTTATTATTTCTTTGGATCAAAAATTCTCTCTTTAGCTATTTTGCACTGTATAGTAAATTATCACAAATTGTATTCATTCATAGAACACTGAAACAATACAGAACACTGATTTGTTCCTCCTGTCTGACATAGTTGGGCACCCATTTTCAAACTTATTTTATCATCTTCCTTCTCAGTCTCAGGTGATTACTCTTCTACTCTCTTCTCAAAGACCAAGTGCCATCTACTTAGTGAGATATTTCCTAACCTCCCTGACTCTCCCCTTCCATCTCCAGCACTCCTTATTCCTCTGGGTCCACCTTTGATTTGATCATACCATTTATCACTACTTTATATATTAAAATTGTATATTTATATAAGAAATTGTCCTCTATCCACTACAAATGTAATTCCCCTAACTGAAGGGCCTTGTCATTTATTTAAATCACTGCTCTATTCCCATGGCTCAGCATACAGTAGGTAGTCAATAAATATTTGATGAACAAGTGAACATATGAAACTTGTGCTTCTAATGAGCAATGGCTTAGGCAAGTATCCAAGTTTGTTTTTATAGACTTTGAAAATACATCTGAGCCATGCACTACTTATTTCTGATAAAAAAATAGCTATAGTTGATAAGTGAACCAGAGCAATGAAACAGATCTTCTGTACAAGCTGACTCTGGGTAGTTTCATCCATGGCTAGAAACTATATAACGGTTAAACTATAAGGAATACATGCATTTTTACTGTTAGGGAGTTGTGGAGAAACAGTAACATTTACTGGCAGTGGGAATAAAAATGGGATTGTCACTTGGGAAGTGACACAATTAGGCATTTAACCCAACTGATTTTGAAAACCTGTATCCACACAAATCCTAATATACAAATTTATGGATGCTTTATTGATTATCTCTAAACCTAGAAGCAACAGAGGCATCCATCAACAAGGGAAGGAAATACACTTTCAATAAATAAATAAATGATACATTAAGTAAGGAAAAGGAATGACCACATGGACAAATCTTAAATGCATTCTTAATGACTGTAAAATGAAGAGAAAGAAGATAATACCAATCCCAGGATGGACTGGAAGAAAGAATATACTACAAATATCAGCTTGAGCTGAAGAGCGCAGGGACAGCGCTCAAGCCCAGAGTTCAAGCCCCATGACCGACAAAAAAACAAAACAAAAACAAAATATCTGGCCTAACCTCACCGAGGGGAGTGGAACAAAGAGACACTGACCTAAGTAGCTTTAGAAATGAATGCAAGACATTCAGCCTATGAGATTCAAAGGTAAAAGAACTTGCTTATCAGCACTGTAGCACATTGGTAAAGTGGTTTCTCACAGGACAAAGTTAACAATTCTGAAAGTACTGTAAATACATACACACATTAAACATAAATTAATGGCTTTTCACTACTGGAATGAGAACAATGCTAAAATATAACATGTGGTATCAGATTACAGTTGGAAACATGGATAAGAAGTCACATTTCATTTGACATAGACAGTGAACACAGACATGTATTTGCTACATCTATGCACTGAACAAGTCTAAAAACAATGACACCCTGTTGCAAAAGTGCATGCATTAATAAGACCTCAGTTGCAAATTCTATTCTCTAATAGACAGAATGGAGCCACAGTGCCTTGGAGATATGGCTGGCTCTAGGATTAGGGCAGGAAATAAATGCAAGATGAGCTAGAAATACCTCATATTTCCAGAAGGTTGGGTAATGCTCAAAAGCAAAATGCTATATGTGTGTCAAAGGCATACAGGAACAAATTAAAAGAATACCTGCTGGCCAATGCTAAAATAATGCATGCAAAGCATGAGTAATGCACTGTTGGATAATAACCTAAAGCATAAAATACATGTTCATGGGTCCAGACTGACATAAATAAGTGCTTGAGTAAATAAATAAACAAAGGAGAAGAAACAAGTCTCCAGTGCAAAAAATATAAATAATTTAGACCACTATTCCCTTCTCAAGCAGTTGGATCATAACTTTCCACCCCTTAAATTTGGACTGTGCTTAGTGACCTGCTTCCAGTGAGCACAGTAGTGAAACTAGAGAAATGAAAAGGCAATTTCATAGAGGAAGGAACCTGCCAAATACCTTCTCAGCCAGCTGAACGAGAGTGAAATGCTGGTATTAAAAGTAAGGTGTCCTATTTGTATTATACCCTTAGTATGTTGAAAGGCACCCTTCTCTTCAGTGGTTTTCTCCCTTCCCCCAAATAACTGCAGTATAATCATATAAAGGTATCAAGCCTGCCTAAAAAATGAACCTTCTACCAAACCTCTGACAACTCAAAATGGCCATCAAAAAATAAGAGATGTAATACCAGTCACAGCTGTAATCCTAGCTACTCAGGAGGCTGAGATCTGAAGATCATGGTTCAAAGCCAGCCTGGGCAGGAAAGTCTGTGTGACTTTTATTTCCAACTAATCACTAAAAATGCTGTAAGTGGAGCTATGGCTCAAATGGTAGAACACTAGCCTTGAGTGAAAAAGCTCAGGGGCTGTACTAAGTCCCTGAGTTCAAGCCCCAGGACACATACACTCTCTCTCTCTCTCTCTCTCTCTCTCTCTCTCTCTCTCACACACACACACACACACACACACACACACACACAGAGACACAGAGACACAGAGACAGACACAGAGACAGAGACACAGAGAGAGAAAGAGAGATGTTTGAGAATATTCAAGGTCATCAAAACTAAAAAAGTACTCTGAGAAACTATCAGTGTTCAGAGAGGCCTAATTAAACACGAAGAGTGAACCTAATTTTGTACCATACATGGGATCCTGTAACAGAGAAAGGACCATAAGGAACAACGGATAAAATCAGAATAAAGAATAAAATTTAGTTAATCATATATCTGTATTTTTCCACTTGTGACAAATGTCCTATAGAGGTATAAGATGTTATTGTAAGTACTCTTAGGAGAGAACACAAAGGTGTGGTGCCTAAGTACCTCTTCATATTTATGTAAAATAACATACATACTGAAACAAGCTCCAAGATATGGAAACAAGAGACACCTTTTCCCCCTTTCTTTTTTAAAGTTTTTAGTTTTTGATGATTCTGTCTTCTTTAACTTATATATGGTATATTCAATTGTACACCTTCAGGAGGTTTGAAGGGAGGGTACTCAGGGGAAAAAGATTGGAACTTACTGGACACTGATGGAAAGTGAACTATGCAACTCAAGTGTGGAAACAGGAGGAAGGGACTGGGAGAGTGGGGGAAGAGAAGACCCTGCATGTAATTGTAATCTCTCTGTCTATCACCTCTATAATGACAATAAAATAAATTAATAAAAAATGTTTCAAGATGTTATCATAAGGAAACTAGCTATGTGGGGGATAACACAAAACTCTCCCTAATATTTTTGTATCTTATGAAAATCAAAATGCTTTGCTAAAATGTTGAAGTTATTTTTAAGACAATTAGTTCAAATATATGTCCCTTGCTAAGCTTGGTCTTTTCATAATCATGTGTTAACTCTTCTATATCTACATATACTACACTAGATAGTGTAGTATTAATAGTATTTTTGAACATTATTTTTGTGCTATGAGAATCTTAAGAGCCAAGCACTATGCTTACAATGATTACACTTTACAGATGGGCTAAAAAGGATTATTCAAAGTAAGTGTCTGGGTCCAGGAAGCTAGGATATACAGAAGTTAGAATTCAAACCTAATTACGACTCCAGGAAATAGTATGCCACTATAACATTCCATTCTAACTCCCACAATATCCTAAACAGGCTACATACTGTGAATGAAAAAATGTGGGGGGAAAATTAAATCCACAATCTTCAAAAAGTAACTCCAGACACTACAGCCTATCAAAGAGCACTCACTGCTTTGGTCAAGTTATATTTGAACAAATATACCAGAAGCCAGAATCTCCTGGGAGGCGCCAGCACTCTCAGTGGGCTCCAGCACTAAAGGACAGCAGCAGACCAAGGCCTTGGCAGAAGCAGATGGCAAACTCTAATTGGTTAACCTGAGGAGAGTCAGCAAAGCTGTTATTTACAAAAGTGTCATCTGGGTGGGAAGACAAACCACAAGGAGCAGGACAGAGCCCTGGTGGCAGAGTTGTTTCTACCTCCCAGTTGGAAGGGTCCAGAGGACAGAACAATTAGGAGAATCTGAGAATAGAATTCAGGCAGGCTGGGGATATAATCAGCAGAGTACTTAGTTGCCTACTCTGTGTGAGACCCTGGGTTTGATTCCTAGTACTGAATATAGAAAGGGAGAAGAAAGAACAGGTGAACAGTTGGGTGCCAGTGGCTCACACCTGTAATCTTAGCTACTCAAGAGCCTGAGATATGAGGATTGCTGTTCAAACCTAGCCCAGGCAGGAAAGTCCATGAGACTCTCATCTCCAATAAAACACTCAGAAAACCGGAAGGGTGCAGTGGCTCAAGTGTAGAGTGCCATCCTTGAGCTGAAGATCAGCTGAGGAACAGTAAACAGTATTCAGGCCTAGAGTTCAAGCCCCATGACCAAAAAAAAAAAAAAAAAAGAAACAATCGCAAGAAAGAAAAACCATTTATAAGATGATTTCTTTGTTGCTTTGTATGTCCCTCCCACACAGTATAACCCATTTTCACTGTATTTGATACTTTGTGGAGAGGAAGGGAAAAAAACAAATTGTTTAAATAGGGATACAGGTGCACCCATTGCAACAATGAGATATACAAGTCATTATGTGGAAAAACGAACTTTACAACTTGGGGGAGAGGGAGTGATAGGAAGGGATGGGAAGGGGAAACAAAGGAGGCAAGAATGTTTGATAAGAAATGTACTCATTATCTTGCCCATGTAATTGTAACCCCTCTGTATGGTATTTTCACAATAAAAAAAGTAGATGAACTCAATCACCTCATGGACTTCTAAAAACCTCAATTGTTATTTGTCAATTAAACTTAAAAATAAAAGTCTACAATGCAATTTATTTATGTGCCCATCCTGAGGCTTGAACTCAGGGCCTGGGTGCTGTCCTTAAGCTTTTATGCTCAAGACTTGCACTCAACCACTTGAGCTACAGCCCCACCTCCAGGTTTTTGGTAGTTAATTGGAGATGAGAGTCTCACAGATATTTTTGCCCAGGCTGACTTCAAACCAAGATCCTCAGATCTCAGCCTCTTGGATAGCTATGATTAGAAGTGTAAGCCACCAGCACTCCAATTATAAAATTCAATTTTAATGTAATCTATTTTTCTCTCTGAGTCTAATTCAAGCAAATGGAAAAAAGATTAAAGTTTGGTTACTAGGTTTTTAACAGACAATTATGTAATAATCTGTTCCTATAGAGGTTTTATCTATTGAAGAAATAAAAAATGTACATAGTAAGGGGTATCATCAATATTTTTATAAAGAAAAGGAAGCACAGTTGTGCCCAGAGTTCTTAAAAGTTCGAGTTCATTTAGCAGTTTCCTGGGGAATATCATTCAATTCTAACTGAAAGCATAGACTCTACATCCCAATAACAAGAACAATATTTCCATGTGGTGATTGCAAGAGGTATAGGGTGATTCAAAGTACTGGCCTCAACAGCAAGACCCTAATAATGTTATACTCATTGCTATTTTGAAGCATCATGATGCTTGAGTTTTAATAATTAAGCAAGACTTCTTTTATCTTTCCTTTTTTTCCCCTAAGGCAGGGTTTCACTGCATAGCTCAGGCCAGCTTAGAACTCATTATATAACCCAAGATGGTCTTGAAATAGTGATCCTCCTGTCTCAGGCTCCTCATTCTCACTCCAGTACTGGGATTATAAGTGCATGTCACCATGCCAGGCCTATTTTTTAAAGGATATCTTTGAAGTCTCTAAACAGGAAAATATGACCTCAAGGAAAAGAATTACATTAATGGGAAGCTCCATGTTTGTCTATAGAGTTAGTCTTCTTTCCTCTCCAAATTGATTCAAAGTTTGCACTAATGTCCAAGATCTTGGCATGTTGGCCAACTATCATGTAAAACACTATTTAAATATCCAAAGCTAAAATGTGATATTGCCATTGATTTTCATTGGTCTTGTTACATTTAATAAAAAATAATCAGTTCTATTTTTCTCAGTACTACACTCTTTATAGATGAATCTCAAATGAAAAATCATGATGCAGTACATTCATTTATAGCATTGGTGCTATAAAGTGAATTAACATTGGGCTTCATTCTCTAAATGTGCACATTAATTCATTACACCCTCACAATAACTCTGAGAGGAATATTTTTACAGAAAAAGAAACTGAGCAGGAAAAATGTACATGGCTCAAACCATTGTTTGAACCATGGACCAAACCATTGTTCACTAAGCAAGTTCATCCCAGGCACAACTTTTCCTTCAACACCACATCAAGTCAAGATTTCTATTGGAGTATTTTGATATAATCTTGCATAACAAATGTATCTGGGATAATCAGATCACTAGTAAGGCAATATTGGAGGCAAAGTAAAGGGTGGTTTGGAGATTACCATTGGGATTGGTGAACAGAGTCAGTTAGCTGCTTTCACCAAGACAGGTGGGCATCATTCCATCCTTGAAGAACCTAAATAGAAAAAAGAATTGAGCAATAGCAAATTCACTTCATTAGTTTGAGCTGAGATGCTCATTTTCTGCTGGCCTCAGATACTGGCACACTTTTGGACTCCAAACATGAGGGAATATCAATTCTTGAGTCATTGGCCTCAAGCTGAATTACACCTATGGCTTTCCTGATTCTCCTGCTGCCAATAGCAATCTAACTCAACTTCTGTAATCATGTGAAACAATTCCTATAACAAATCACTTTGTATAGAATAAGCCTACTTTATTTGCCAATTTGAAAAAGTGCAGTAAAGTGTAGCTCTTTTTTTAATCAAAAGAAAATTTAAACACAACAAAACTTTAATTCCCCCTTGTACAATGTGTAGCTGAGCTGACACAGAGACACTCCTACTGATTATTACAAGTTGTGTTTAAGTTGTGATGGGACCTGCTGTTTGAAGTAAGTCAGACAGAGAAACAAATGTTGCATGGTTTCCTTCATGTGTGCTTGATAGAATGTACCTATAAATCTTTAAGTAAACACACTAGACAGTATGCAAGTGGTTACAAATACATTAACTGACATATAACACACTGTATGGAAAGTTCAAATAGTATAATCTTTTGAAAGAGTAAGTCAAAGCCCAACAAAATCAACACTGGGAAAATGGGGACAATGAAGAAGAGGGGTAGTGCAAAAGGAAAAGAGGTAGAAAAATGAAGTTGAGAAGGGGGTAGGGAGAATGCTGGCAATAATTCATCTTATCACAAATAAGGGAAACCATGGGACCTATGTTTTTTTGGGCCTGGATTACTTCAGTTAATACAGTTTTTCCAAGTCTTTCCATTTCCTTAAAAATGGGGCAGTGTCATTGTTTTTTATGGAAGCATAGAATTCATATCTATCTATCTATACCACATTTTTTTAATTTTTATTTTTTTATTGTGAAAATACTGTACAGAGGGGTTACAATTACATGGGCAAGATAGTGAGTACATTTCTTATCAAGCAATGTAGCCTCCTCCTTTGTTTACCCTTCTCATCCCTTCCCATCCTCCTTCCCCTCCACTCAATCCTCCCCCACTCAAGTTGTAAAGTTCATTTTCTACATAACAACTTGTACTTCTCATTGTTGCAACAGGTGCACCTGTATCCTTATTTAAATGACTTGTTTTTCCCCTTCCCCTCCACAAATTATACCAACATCAAACACAGTGAAAGCAGGGGTTATACTGTGGGGGAGGGACATACAAAGCAACAAAGAAATAATCTTATAATTGCGTTAGAAACACATGCATGAAAGAAAAAAAATTAAAATACATATCTTAGGGTTCATTTTCCTCACATCACCTTATCTGACCTTTTCTGCTTGACTCATACATATACTAGATATTGCAAATAAGGGAAATCATGGTACCTATGTTTCTTTGGGCTTGGCTTACTTCACTTAATATAATTTTTTTCAAGTCTTTCCATTTCCTAACAAATGGGGCAATGTCATTCTTTCTGGTGGAGCCATAGAATTCCATTTTGTATATATACCACATTTTCTTGATCCATTCGTCTACTGAGGGGCATCTGGGTTGGTTCCAGATCTTAGCTATGGTAAATAATGCTGCAATAAACATAGTTGTGCTGGTAGCTTTAGTGTGGTCTTGTTTGAAAACATTTGGGTAAATGCCCAAAAGTGGGACTGCTGGGTCATAGGGGAGCTCTATGTGGAGTCTTTGAGGAACCTCCATACTACTTTCCAAAGTATACCACATTTTTTGATCCAATTATCTACTGAGGGACATCTGGGTTGGTTCCATGTCTTAGCTATGATAAATAATGCTGTGATAAACCTAGTTGTCTAGGAGAAGCAGAAAAGGTCAAAAGTTATGTACATATGACCATATAAGATGATTCTAAATGAAATGAACCTCAAGATAGGAACACAAGAGGTTTTATCTTTCTTACTGTTGTTTTCAATGAATATATAATGTACTATGAGGTTTTTTTTGTTTCTTTTGTATGTTCTTCCTCCATGGTATATAACCCCTGCTTTCACTGTATTTGACTCAGGTGCCCTTCTATATACATTTTTTTCTAATTTGGGGAGGGGAAGGATACAGGTTGACCCATTGTAACAATTAGATGTACAAGACACTACATTGAAAACCAACTTTACAACTTCAGAGTGGCAGGCTGGGGTGGGGGCAGGGGCAGGGTGAGGAGTTGGGGAGGTGGGGAGGGAAGGGATGCTAGGGGAAAAACAAAGGAGGAGGTAACAATGTGGCATAGGAAATGTACTCATTACCTTACTCATATAACTGTAACCCCTCTGTACAGTATCTTTACAATAAAAATAAAGAATTCATTTTATACACCATAAAATTAAGAAAAGTAAGGGAAGGGGGAGATTGAAGAGGAGTGAGAATGTTGAAGGTGATGGCACTGATCAAGGTGCCCTATGTTCAAAAACTTTTATTATATGACACCTCCTTTGCACAACTACTTAAAGATAAAAAGTGAATGTCTTGTAAAGTAAAATTTTAAGTTAGTTGAAAAGCAGCATGTAGGATAATGTTATGAGAAAAAAATGAATCAGCATTAGGTACTGAATTCTGAGCATCCTGAGAATTCACAGATTTTCTTTCATGGACTATTTGAAATCATGTAGCTGTGTACCCCAAAGCTCTACTCTGTGTAGCTAGATGGAGAGAGAGAGAGAGAGAGAGAGAGAGAGACAGACAGACAGACAGACAGAGACAGAGACACAGAGACAGAGACACAGAGACAGAGACACAGAGACAGAGAGATAGAGACAGGAAGAAATAGAGATAGACAGAAAGATAGATAATAGATAAATAGATAGGTAGATAGAGACAAAGATAGAGACAGAGATTGAGACAGAGAGAAAGAAAGAAGATAAAGAGAGATTAGGCACAGATTTAGATGAATCCTATTGGTTTCATTTCTGTGGAGAACGTGACTAATAAAAGTATATAATCTGTATTAAACAGAGCTAAAAATTATTTCTGCATCTCCTGTGAAATATTTGTGGATATTTAGCTTCCATAATTTCCTGTTGCATCCTCTACACATAGTTCTATTTATTAATTTCTTTTAGAATTTTGTGGAGATGTCTACTATTTAAAAGTAAGTATGCTTTTTTCTTCCTGTAACAGTAATTTTGCAATAAATGGTACTATGCTTCCCAGTCTTGATTGCCAAGAAATCCTGCATCAAGTCCAGGACTCAGTCACAACAGCTATATTAGGTTTATGGTTTATGGTGGTGTATTTGTTTTTTTCTTTATTTTTAAGATCTTGAGTGTTTTACATATTGATTTGTTGTCTGCTTCCTTAAAAAAACTAGAGGAAATAAATCCAGATTCTTTAAATATATATATATAAATATATATAAAATATGATTAGATCCATATTACATCTAAATCTATGTCATAAGAATCAGTAATATTAAGGATATTGCTGAATAGTTTATCAACTGTTTTTATAAATAGGATTTTTTATTGATCTGCACTACGGATCATAATTTTTTTATTGTCAAGGTGATGTACAGAGGGGTTTCAGTTACATAAGTAAGGTATTAAGTACATTTCTTTCACTTTTTTTGTCAGTTGTGGGGCCTGAACTCTGGGTCTGGGCACTGTCCTGCTCTCTTCAGCTCAAAGCTAGTGCTGTACCACTTGAGCCACAGCGCCACTTCCAGATTTTTCTGCTTATGTGGTGCTGAGGAATCAAACTCAGGGCCCATGCATGCAAGGCAAGCACTCTACCACTGAGCCACCTTCCCAGCCCCAGTGAGTACATTTATTGTCAACCTTGTTACCCCTTCCCTCAATTTTCTCCTAGTTTCTTTCTTCCCCCCCACAGTTGTACAAATCTTTTCCAACATATTGTCTTGTGTATCTCGCTGTTGCATTGGTTCCACCCTTGTCCTTTGTCTCACCATTCTGTTGTTCCTCTTCCCTTCCCTAATTCAAATAAACACATATACAATACCAGGGTACCAAAATCAAATACAATGGAATTCTATGTTTCCATTAGAAAGAATAACACCACCCCATTTGTAAGGAAATGGAAAGACTTGGAAAAATGCATATTAAGTGAAGCAAGCCAGACCCAAAGAAACATTGGGTCCTATGTTTTCCCTTATTTGCAATAATTATTATACATCTAGGATAATCATAGATGAGCAGAAAAGCTCAATAGCTATGTACATATGACCATATAAGATGATTCTAAGCAAAATGACTCCAAGACATGGACAAAAGAGAGGTTTTTTTTGTTTTCTTTAGTGTACTATGTGATATTTTTGTTTCTTTCATATGTTCTTCCCCCCATGGCTCATAATTTTTATTAGCTTAGACTTACGATGAAAAAATAATAGCACTGATTCTGGTCTTTAGATAGTAGATCCATTTGTTGCAAGGAACAATTCTTTTTAGAATACTGATCATTAGGTGATGATAGAAAGCTAAATAATAATGAAAGTGTTAATAATTTATTTGGTTATACGGCAGTGTCCATCTATGTGAAGAACAAGATCTCACATTTCTAAACCATGCTGTTGCAGTTCAGCAAGTGAATTAAATATTTAGTGAGTTGCTTAATATTTCATTGTAGACAAATCATAGTAGGCATTGCCTATTCTTGGGTACAAAAACAGTGTTCAAATATACATCAATTCATAAATCATTTTTAAAGGAATTATAGCCCAAAACACACATATAAGAATGTTTGACAGACTCCAACACCAGTTTACCAAATGGAAATGATAAGATTTCCTGTATTGTTGTTAGATATTTTATTATCCTCACAGGAGAAATGACCTGGGGACAGGCACACTTTTATTCCTGTTCTGTACATTTTTGAAATCAAGAGAAGCTATGTTCAGTGCTCATTTACAAAGGAAGCCCATACTTCAGCCAAAATATTCTGGCTCATTCTCTCTACAGTGTGGCTTTCCGCTTTGCCTTCATTGTAAATATATTGCTAAAATCCATTTGGAAATGAAAGGAAGTTAATTCTCCAAGGATCCATGGTATTGTATTGCCTAGAGCTATTCTCACTTCCTTTCCCACATGGTGTATTTCTGTCAGCTTTGAAATTTTCTCATGATGGTAATTGGCAGTTTACCCCATTAGTGTTCCCCTTATTTTTAAAGCATTTTCTCATTACCAGCTATTTTTTATTCTGTCTCTAATAATGGGGATATAATATCAATTTCCACCAATGTTACAATGTCTCAGGAAGGTTTACAAGGAATTGTTTATTAAACAATTATTAACTGTTCTGAAACCACACATGCATTTGGGCTATTGTAACAACCACTCATTTCAGTAGCAGCAACTTGCTAAATATGCATAAGCCATTTCTCTACAATAACAGTTTAACCACTACGTCTGCATTATGCAACCAGAATGAAATAATGCTATAGTTTAAGATGCTATCATTTCCTTCTCTCGTGTCTCCTCTTCGTTTGAGCCCTCCAGATCACAGCATGCGCTGAAATTACTGCCTTCATTTAGGCCATTCAAAGCTGCACAATCACACCCCAGCCCTCAGACACAACTCCATTGGCTTGCCAATTGCCTTAAAATACTGTTCAAACCATCCCCCTCACTTTCAAAATGTACTTATACTTGTTAGAGCCTCTCTAATGGGACCTTTCTTTGTTCTGCTAACACTTTTTTCTTCTAATGTAGATACTAACCAGAGGATATTGAAACAGAGAACAGGAAAAGGAATGAACCTGGGATAGAGAGGTGGCCATAGCTATGCAAGGCTGAGAACAAAGTGAATTTTTTTTGTATCTCTAATTTTTTTATTTTACTTTATTTTTTTATTGTGAAAATACTGTACAATTACATGGACAAGACAATGAGTACATTTCTTTTTTTTTAATTGTGAAAATACTGTACAGAGGGGTTACAATTACATGGGAAAGACAATGAGTACATTTCTTATCAAGCATTGTGGCCTCCTCCTTTGTTTCCCCTTCCCATCTATTTCCATCCTCCCCCTTCCACACACCCACCAAAAATACTCCTCTCCCTCTCCTCACCCAACAAAGTTGTAAAGTTCGTTTTCTACATAACAGCTTGTACATCTCATTGTTGCAATAGGTCCACCTGTATCCCTATTGAAACGATTTGTTTTTTCCCTTCCCCTCCACAAATTATACCGACATCAAATACAGTGAAAGCAGGGGTTATACCATGGGGGAGGGACATACAAAGCAACAAAGAAATCATCTTATAAATGTGTTAGAAACAATCGCATGAAAGAAAAAAAAAACATTTGAATACATATCTTAGGGTTCATTTCCCTAGCATAAACTTATCTGACCGTTTCTGCTTGACTCAGACATATACTAGTTATTGCAAATAAGTGAAACCATGGGACCTAAGTTTCTTTGGGCCTGGCTTGCTTCACTTAATATAATTTTTTCCAAGTCTTTCCATTTCCTAACAAATGGGGAAATGTCATTCTTTCTGATAGAGGCATAGAATTCCATTGTGTATATATACCACATTTTCTTGATCCATTCATCTACTGAGGGGCATCTGGGTTGGTTCCATATCTTAGCTATGGTAAATAAGGCTGCAATGAACATAGTTGTGATGGTAGCTTTAGTGTGGTCTTGTTTGTGATCGTTTGGGTAAATGCCCAAAAGTGGGATTGCTGGGTCACAGAGGAGTTCTATGTGGAGTCTTTTGAGGAACCTCCATACTGCTTTCCAAAGTGGTTGAACAAGTTTACAATCCCACCACCAATGCAGTAAGGTTCCCTTCTGTCCACTTCCCCTCCAGCATCTGTTGTTATTAGAGTTCTTGATTATAGCCATTCTAACTGGGGTGAGGTGGTATCTCAATGTTGTGGCAAAAACTCCCATGCTCCTGGATTGGAAAGATCGTGAAAATGGCAATACTTCCCAAGGCAATCTACAAATTCAATGCGATACCTATCAGTATTCCAAACTCATTCTTCAAGGAAATAGAAGAGGCAATCCAAAAATTCATATGGAACAATAAAGACCCCAAATAGCAAAAACAATCCTCAACAGAAAGAACAGTGCTGGAGGAATATCAATACCAAATTTCAAACTCTACTATAAAGCCATAGTAATCAAAAGAGCTTAGTGAACCCACAGACCTACAGCCACCTCATCTTTGATAAGGGAGCTAAAAAAATAGAATGGAAGAAAGACAGCCTCTTCAGTAAATGGTTCTGGCAAAATTGGTTAACCACTTGTAGAAAACTAAAGCTAGATCTTTATATATCACCCTGCACCAGAATCAACTCTAAATGGATCAAAGACCTCAGAGTCAAAGCAGACACTCTGAAAACATTACAGGATGGAATAGGAGAAACCTTAGGTCTCCTTGGCACAGGCCAAAATTTTCTTAATAGAGACCCAGAAACACAACAAATCAAAGAAAGGTTGGACAAATGGGATTGCATGAAGTTGCAGAGCTTCTGCATGGCAAAGGACATAGCTAGCAAGATCAATAGAAAGCCCACAGATTGGGAGAAGCTCTTCACTAGCCATACAACCGACAAGGGTCTCATATCTAAAATATACTTGGAACTCAAAAAATTAAATCCCCAACAACAAATATTCAAAGAAACAATTGCCCAATAAATAAGTGGGCTAAAGACTTAAAGAGAAACTTCTCTGAAGAGGAAAGAAGGATGGCCAATAGACACATGAAGAAATGCTCAACCTCTCTAGCCATAAAAGAGATGCAAATCCAAGTGCATTTTTCTAGGCCAGACTCACCCCACCATCTATTTCTTCAAAAAAAAGAGTTCAATCCAAAGGAAGTCTGTCTAACATTATGTCTAATGATGACTCTCGATATTACCAAATCTACAGAATTGACACTGGAATTCAGGAGTCTTCACTTTCCTCATCAGAAAAATGAGAAATCTTAACCAAAAAATATTTTTCCAAGATTTATTTTAGCTCTAAAATTACTGACTTCTCTGGTTCTTCATGGAGGCTTAAGATACAAATTCTATCAAGAAAGGTCAGGAAAAGCTTCATACGTGAGATAGTTCCAGATGATTTTAAAAACAAGCAGGTGTTTGTTTAGCATACAAATATCCCAAAATAAGCTCACAATTTATCTAAGGAACTGTGCAGAAAAATGAATACATACATACATACATATATGTACACATACACATGTACATTTTTAAGATCTATAAAAGTTTTGTGCTCTCTAAGAAACAAGAAACTAAGGAAAATCTGTTAATACCTGTGTCCATACGATGTTGGAGATAAGTATCACATACAGGTAGCCTAAACTAAGAGATCAGGTTATTTCACTCCTCCCAAAACAAGGAAATAATCTGCAAATGCAGCTTTTGCATAGTTAGTTATAGCTGATGCAAATATGTTGACTGTGTCTGGAAATTGAAATAAGTCTAATCTGTATAAAATACTATAAAATCTAATAAATTAAGAAATCATAAGCATTTGGAAACTAAAATATTAAGGCATATAAAATTGTTTTCAACCAAAATCAATTGTCTGTAGACAAACACACATGAAAATATTTTTTCCACTAAGAATGAATGTATATATCAAAAGGAACTCAATATGTTTTTAAAGATTTGTTTATTTTAATTACTTTAGTACATGAGCATCAACATATTTATATGCATAATAATTCTACTATATCTATGTTATTGAGAATAGAATTAAAACCAATGGCAATAGAGAAACCCTTTTATTTGTAAGATATATCAAGTAGAAATTGACTTCTTAAAAAAAACATATATATCCAGGAGAATAACTTCATGGTAATCCCACTGAAATGGTGATATTCAAATCTGTGAAAGTTCAATTTCTTTCCGAGTAACATGGATCCAGGAGGAGCTCTTTCTCACAGTGTGAAAAATAAAATGCATACATAAATGTTTGTATGTGTGTGTGTGTGTGTGCATGTGTGCGCATGCACACATAGTCAAACACATCAGATAAAACTGACTTCAAAACCAATGGTGATTGGCTGGAAAGTAGGTAATGGCTTTCAATATATCTCAACTGACCTGAATTAAATTATAGACATAATTGGAACAGAGGTCATTAGAATTGAAGGTGAAATTAGATTGAAAATAAATGTAGGAACTATTGATGAGTAAGAAAGAAAATTTTGTCACTGAAATAAATGCATTCTATTTAATGGTTTAACTGTTCAAATGAATCATTAAAAAAACTTGTGAAACTTGAATGAAAAATAATATTTTGTATTCTCCAAGATATTTCTAATGCTTACTTTGAGCTATTAAGTTGTTAGACTATATGGCAATAATAACATCATAGTTAATTTCTTGTTTTTGTTATATGAACATTAATAATTTTTTATTTAGTTACCACTAAGTAACACTACCCCTCATAGTAAGTTGAGATGAAATGTAATCACTGCTGCTTAGTAAAGTAAAATAAAGGAATTCTTTCCTCAGGAAAGACAGCATTAAGCCTGAAAAGGACAGCTTCAAGTAAGCCAAAAAAATAATCTATGGATTCACCTCAAAAGCAGTCAAATAAAAGTCTGATAGAACAAGATGTTAAAATTTGGTACATGAATCTTTAGCCAAAGCCTAGAAGGAATTAGGAAATGTGTTAACTACAAAACCATAAAGAAAACACTTAGCAACTACTTGCAGCATCTCTTTGACCAATGCTTATTAGACATTGAGTTTCCCAAGAAAATTGGGAGGATAGACTACAGACAAATGGTCATGTTGCTTTAACTAAGTTCCATAGAGAGTGGTCAAAGGTGACACTGCAAGTATTGAGCTAGAGGAAAGTAAAAATATTTATAGGCCAGTTTGGTTGTTGCTTTAACTTTGTTTTTGGTGCAGTGCTGTTATCAAGCCAGTAGTCTCCAAACAGGAGATTACCATCTGTCAAAGAAACATTTATAGGCATTTTTACTTACTAAAGGTAGAAACTATGTTTTGAAGATATGAAGTGGACAAGGCTGTTCAGCATTCTGGAACATGAGGAGGATTGCCTCACCCAAAATACTGTTAGTGACTCCATTTATGAGTACAGAAATCTTTTCCTATCCACTATATTCCTTCCCTTCAAAACTCAATCCATAGATGTCTAAACAATCCTTATAATTTTATAACTCTCTGAAAAAAATCAAAGACTCAAATTTACAAGAAAAATTACTCAACAAGTAATTAGAAGCCAGTCAAAATTAATCTGCCAACAAATGAAACAAAACATGTCTTATTAAATAGTGGTTGCTAACATTTAATATTTGGATAGCCAAATTCTGAATCCTGTTTCCAAGAGAGAGAGAAACAGGCATCCAATCTAAATAAATCCATTTTGAAAAAATATATAAATTTAGATGTTAGTGTAAAGCATCAATCAACATTCATCTTGAGATAGGAGCACAAAAAAATCTTAAACCAAGTAAGAAATGTTCACAGAAGACATAGAAAAGAAAGAAAAAATATAATGGAATGTATAGTTTTACTAAATAGCTGTCTACAACTCTGGTACAAAAAGCCTTCTAGGTACTCTGAAATTATCTACTCAGTTTTTGCAATCATTTCCAAACTAACGTCAAATATATCAAATGGCCCAACAGAAAATCCAACAGGTCACTCCATGCTAATTTAGTGCCACAAACTCCAGAAACAAGTTTTTATTTTAAATAACTACAAGTATGTGAATGCATTCATAAGTACTTGGTAATATCATTTGCCTTATTAAAAATAGATACTTTTGAGCAGGCATTTCTTGATATCAAGATAAGTTCCCTGTCTGAATGATAAGACTGAAGGGTAAAGGATAATTTACAAAAACAAAATAAAAACAAAATGTCCCTCTAGGCTCAGGAAGAATGGAAGTGCCAACACTCAATAAAAAATGATTAAAATGTGTGTGGAATTGCATTGGTTTCCATTTGACCAGCTTCAAAAAGATCATGAACAAACATTATATCTAATCAATGGCATATCCATCTGTAACACATGAACAAGTCCATTTCAACTAAGCTTCACTCCATGGTCTTATTGTGAAGTTTCATCTGCACTATTGAGACCTCAGTAGGCAGACATCTGTTCTGAGTTTACTCGTTCAGATCTGCCCTCCCCTGTTGCTTTCAAGTCCAATCGTTCAAAATGCACAATAGTTATTTAATTGATTTGTTACTTATAATGACTCACAGCCTTGAGAGAATAAGGAAAAGTATTCATATAAATCTTTTGATTGCCTTGGAGGCAGAGGAAATGATAAGTATCTAGACCAACCAGTAGAGACATAAAAAACACTTCTCTCCTTCTTTCAAAAACCAATTGTATTAACTATATCTGGGTGACATACAAAAATACCATTTCATTCTCCTTGAATGGCTCCCAAGTGAGCTAAAATAAATTTCTATTTTTTTAGAATCTTTGCAAAATTTAGTTTATTTTTATATGTAACCAACTTTGTGATTTATCTGGACAAAGGTCTTTCTTGATTCACTTCTATAAGTATGAATCAAATTTGACAAATTTTCTTGAGTCCTTCTGGGTGGTCTTCCTATTAGGTGGGCTCTCTTGAGTCACATCGCCTGCTCTATGTTTGGTGTGTGTGTGTGTGTGTGTGTGTGTGTGTGTGTGTGTGTGTGTGTGTGTGTGTGTGTATGTGTGTGTTTCTATATTCTCTTTTTTTTGTTGTGAGAATACCATACAGAGGAGTTACAATTACATGGGCAAGATAATGAGTACATTTCTTATCAAGCATTGTTGCCTCCTCTTTGTTTCCCCTTCCCCTCCCTTCCCATACTCCCCCCACCTACCCCCTCCAATCTTCCCTCCCCACCAAAGTTGTGAAGTTCGTTTTTCGACATAACGACTTGTACATCTCATTGTTGCAATGGGTCCACCTGTATCCCTAGTTAAACGATTTGTTTTCTCCCTTCCCCTCCACAAATTATAACAACATCAAATACAGTGAAAGCAGGGGTTATACCATGGGGCAGGGACATACAAAGCAACATAGAAATCATCTTATAAATATGTTAGAAACAATTGCATGAATGGAAAAAAAAACAAAACACTTCAATACTTATCTTGGGGTTCATTCCCCTAACATCAAGTTATCTGACCTTTTCTGCTTGACTCAGACATATACTAGTTATTGCAAATAAGGGAAACCATGGGACCCATGTTTCAGACAATTCACTTATTACTAATTATTATTTTTCCCTTTTTTATATGAAAGCAAATGTATTCAGTCTATGCGTTTATGTACATTTGTGCTGTCAAATGTAATATTAATACATTAGCTTGCAACCATTGTTATATTCTTCATAACTCTTCCAAAGTTTACTCATCATTTCTCCATACATGCTGCAAAACATCGAAAGAGAAAGTTCTACTTGTAATTTTAGTTACAATAAGAAAAACATCTTTCCAGGTGAGATGGCCCACACTTGTAATTATAGCTCACAGGAAGTTGAGATCTTAGAAGATCACTGATCAAAACTACCTAGGCTGAAAAATCCAAAGATTCCATCTTCAAAATAACTGGAAAGAAGCTGGGTTGGTTTAAGTGGTAGAGTAAGGTATGGTTTAAGTGGTAGAGTACCAGTAGAGCAATCAAGTCAAACAAGTGCAAGTTCCTGAGCTCAAATCCTATTACTTCTGAAAACCTATTTTGTATTTTATTTTATTGTAAAGATGCTGTACAGTTACATGAGTAAGGTAATGAGTACATTTCTTGTAGAGCATTGTTACCCCCTCCTTTGTTGAAAAAAATACTTAAAATGAGAGCATTTTAAGTGAAAGGAGAGATTCATGACCTCAGACTTGTTAGAACTCATATTGTGTCTTACATATACCTTTATAGTGTCTTTCTAAATGTAAATAAATATTGTGAAAATACTGTACAGAGGGGTTACACTTACATGAGTAAGGTAATGAGTATCTCCTATCAAGCATTGTTACCTCCTTTTTTGTTTTTCCCCTACCATCCCTTCCCTCCCCAATTCCCAACTCCTCCCTCCCCCACCCCCACCCCCAAGTTGTGAAGTTTGTTTTCAAGATAATGTCTGGTACATCTCATTGTTACTATGGGTCAACCTGTATCTTTTCTCAGCATTTTGTTATTTCCCTTCTTCTTCCCAAAGTAGAAAAATGTGTATACAAGATACAGGGCACTCTGTTTTCAGGGTTATAATGTGGGGGAAGAACATACAACAGAAACAAAAAAAATCACATAGTACATTTTGGATATGTTAAAAATTATAGCAAGAAAGAAAAACTACTTGTGTCCCTATCTTGGGGTTCATTTTTGCTTCTTCTAGTTCATTGAAGAATGAGGTTGGAATATTGATAGGTATATCACATTGAATTTGTAGATAGCCTTTGGCAGTATTGCCATTTTCATATTGTTAATCTTCCCAATCCAGGAGCATGCAAGGTTTTCTACTTCTTAAGTTCTGCTTTAATTTTCTTTTTTAGATTTTCAAAGTTTTCATCATAGAGGTCCTTTACTTCTTTAGTTAATTCCTAGGTATTTTTTTCCATATAAATTTTTAATGTAAAAATACTGCGCAGAGGGGTTACAGTTAGATGAGTAAGGTGATGAGTATGTTTCCTATCCAGCATTGGTACCTCCTCCATCCCTTCCCTCCCCACCTCCCCAACTCCTCTCCCCACCCCGGAATTGTAAAGTTCATATTCAACATAATGTCTTGTACATCTCATCATTACAATGGGTCAACCTGTATCCTTATTTCAGCATTTAAACATTTTGTTATATCTCTTCCCTTCCCCAAATTATAAAAATGTATGTACAAGATGCAGGACATGGGAATCAGATACAGTGAAAACTGGGGTAATACTATGGGGGTAGAACATACAAAATAAAGAAAAGAATCACATAATGTATTATAAGTACATTATAAACAATAGCAAGAAAGAAAAAAACCACTTGTGTCCCCATCTTGGGGTTCATTTTGCTTCATATCATCTTATATAGTCATATGTACTTAAGTGTTAGAATGCCTAGCTAGGTCATTAAGACAAGATGTAAAATCAAGGGGATCCAAATTGGAAAGATGAAGTAAAACTCTCCCTCTTTGCAAATGACATGATCTTGTATTTAATGAACCCCATGGACTCTACTCCCAAGTTACTTGAGCTGACTGGAAACTTTGGCAAAGTAGCAGGGTATAAAATTAACTCTCAGAAATCAATGGCATTCCTGTATGCCAATAACAAGAAGAGCACAACTGATTAGGAAAGCAACCCCTTTTGTAATAGCCCTACAAAAAATAAAATACTTAGAAGTTAAGTAAAGAGGTGAAGGACCTCCATTGACAAAAACTTTAAAAACCTCAAAAAGAAAATTAAAGCAGAAATAAGGAAGTGGAAAAACCTCTCATATTCCTGGATTGGGAGGAATAACATCATGAAAATGGCAATATGGCCAAAGGCTAATTACAAATTCAGTGTGATACCTATCAATATCCCAATCTCATTCTTCAATGAAATGGAAGAAGCAATAAAAAATTCATATTGAATAATAAAAGACCCGAATAGCAAAAACAATTCTTAGCAGAAAGAACAGTGCTGGAGGAGTATCAATTCCAAATTTCAAACTCTACTACAAAGCCATAGTATTTTAATTTTTGTGTGGCTATTCCAAAATGAGTTGCTTTCTTGATTTCAGCTGCAGTCTTCTCATTGTTGACATACAGAAAAGCCATTGATTTTTGAGGGTTAATTTTATACCCTGCTACTTTGCCAAAATTTCAAATCAGCTCAAGTAATTTGGGAGTGGAGTCCATGGGATTCTTTAAATACAAAATCATCACATGATCTAGATGTAAATAAATATTGATCAGAGGGGAACTAAAACATCCCTGATTAAACTGATTATAAGCAAAATATTAAAATACTCAAAAAGTAACTGCACATTCAATAATCCATTCTGAATATCTGAAGATCTTGACAACTTTAAACCTCTTATATTTCATTTTATTAAACTGAATTACTCTTTAATGCCACTATAAGTAATATCTAAGTCTCATAATTCACCATGAAAATATTTAAGTGGGATCTTGACAGTCCTTAGCCTACTCCACAAATAAGCCATCAGAATCTAGCAAAATAAATGCTCATCTAGTTCAGTACTGAAATTCCATAATATCCAAGAAGTTTCCATGAAATGTCAAAAGGTAGAAATGTTTCCATGAACAGATCAGCAGATTTACAGTAATACAAAAATGAGGGCAGGAAAGTACCAGTGTCATCAGAGCATTGAAAGTCACTTCTCATAAGAAGCCAGGGACCACACCAGCTTCCGTAACAATCTGCCCATTACCAGTTTCATTAAATTTCATTCCTTACTGACAGGTATAAAGGTTATGGAAACTTGAAAGGGTCTTTGTAAAACTAATTTGAAAAAGAGACAAATATTCCTAATTGGAATAATTTTTTTTAAAAAATCTAGAAGAGCAATGAATCCCCACATAAGATTAAACTCCAAAAAGACAAGACACTTTCTAGGTGAGATAAGGGTCAGTGAATATGTATTATTACATTACAATCTGTGCGAAATCAATATGCAATTGACACCGATAATCAAAGAACAAAAATTGAAACGCACTCACATATATCGCAGGCATTTCAATAAAAAGCCAAGGAATTTAACAGTTGCATGTGATTTTTTAGAAATAGTAATAAACTTGGAGATCGACAGTAGGAAGAACACACATTGAAATTTCATGAAGCAACCATAAAATTATAAAACTATGCATAACAAAATAGATTAAGAGAACATTTAGAATATTTTAGAAATTGTAAGTATTACATAATCCACAGAAAGGCATGAAAGTGGATGCAGTGGGGGGAGGGGGAGATAAAGAATGAATGCAACTGCTGGGCAATGGTGGCTCATCCCTACAATCCTAGCAACTTGGGAGGCTGAGATGAGAGGATCATTGTTCAAAGTCAGCTCAGACAAGGAAGTATGAGAGGCTTTTATCTCCAGTTAATCAACAAAAAGCTGTTAGTGGAACTGTGGTTCAAGTGGTAGAGCACTAGCCTTGAGGAGGAAAAAAACAGACTGAATTCAAGTGCCAAAATCCACACCAAGAAAAGGAAGGAAGGAAGGAGGGAGGGAGGGAGGGAGGGAAGGAACAAGGGAGGGAACAAGGGAGGGAACAAGGGAGGGAGGCTAGGAAAGAGGGGAAGAAAGGGAAGGGGAAGGGAAGGAGGAAGGGAAGGGAAGGAAAAGGAAGGAAAAGGAAGGGAAAGGAAGGGAAAGGAAAGGAGGTCAGAAATCAAGCAACAAAGAGAAAATGAAGAGAAAAAAAAAGAAAAGAAAATGAAGAGCAAAACCGTGGATGCAAATTCACGCATCCTATTAATTGTATTATCTGGAGATGGATGGTTAATGAAAGCCTTAAAAGGTAAAACATTTGCCTAACACTTGTGTTATAGGCAAGATAATAGTCCCACAAAGATGCCCATGTCCTCATTCTTAGAAACTGTGAGCATAAGCCATGCGGCCAGTGGCTCATGCTTGTAATCCTAGCCACTCAGGAGGCTGAGATTTCACGATCTTGGTTCAAAGCCAGCCCCGGCAGGAAAGTCCGTGAGACTCGTGTCTCCAATAAACCACTAGAAAACAGGAAGTGGCCCTGTGGCTCAAGCGGTAGAGCACTCTCCTTGAGCTGAAGAGCTGAGGGACAGAGCTCAAGCCCAGAGTTCAAGCCCTAAGACCAACCCGCAAAAATAAAAGAAACTGTGAACACATTATCATATATGGCTGAAGAAATTTTGTAGGTGGGAGTAATTAAGGATTTGAAAATGTGAAGATTATCCAAGACTATCTAAATAGGGCAATGTAATTGTAAGAGCCTTAGAAGTGAAGAAGGAATGGAGGAAAAGGGAATGGGGGTAAGGGAAGAACACAAGAGAGTCAGCATTAGGTTATATATCCAAAGAAATACATGACTGTGCTTTTTAAGATGGAAGGAGACCATGGGGCAAGGAATATAGGAGGCCTCAAGAAGCAACAGAAGTCAAGAAAACAAAGATTTTTTCCCCAAAATTTTAATAAAAGTATTTCATCTTAAAGGTATTTAGCCTTTCTGATATCCTCATTATAGCTGAGTGAAAACTGTTTTGGATTTTAACCTCCCAGAACTATAAGAACTTAAGATGTCACAATGAGTAAGTTCATTAGAAGAAAAATAACGTAGTATGCCATCAGAGAATTATCTTAAACATAAGTCTGTAGACAAATCAAAGGTAGAGGGTGCTAGAATATATGTCAAACAAATGCAAACAGCTATGGCCATGTAAATAGTATGTAATGTTGACTCTGATAAGACATTTTACTATACATAAGTAGACATACTGCATAAGTATAAAAGTGATAGTTTAACTGAAATAGAAGTCCTAAACTTTTAAACTCAAGGGAAAAAATAGATACCTAGACAAATTTACTATCATAACTCAAGATTTAAAAAAAACAAGCAAGCTTCTCTCAAGAACTGAAAGAATGAGAGATCCAAATAACTCAATTAGGTATTGATTTCACAGGAATATATGCGAACGTATACTCAGTTGCAGAGTAGACATTGCTTTCAAGTGCACATAAAACACTTCCAGAAAACTCCATATAGTTAGTCTAAAGAAAAATTCAGTATACTCTAAAGATTGAAGAACATTGGCTATTTTTTAAGCTTTTGATTACTTTTATTTTTAATAAGTTTTATATTGTGAAAATATTGTACAGAGGGGTTACAGTTACATGAGCAAGGTAATGAGTACATTTCTTTTTTTATTTATTTTTATTGTGAAAATACTGTACAAAGGGGTTACAATTACATGGGCAAGATAATGAGTACATTTCTTTTTTTTTTTTTTAAATTTAATTTAATTTTATTTGTGAACATACTGTACAGAGGAGTTACAGTTACATGGGCAGGATAATGCGTACATTTCTTACCAAGCATTGCAGCCTCCTCCTTTGTTTACCCTTCACATCCCTTCCCAGCCTCCCCCCTCTCCCCCCAATCCCAATCCTTCTCCTTCCCCCCCCCCTCCCCCGCACCAACGTTGTAAAGCTCGTTTTGGACATGACAACT
The DNA here is from genome assembly GCF_019054845.1 of Dipodomys spectabilis. Taxonomy (NCBI): domain Eukaryota; kingdom Metazoa; phylum Chordata; class Mammalia; order Rodentia; family Heteromyidae; genus Dipodomys; species Dipodomys spectabilis. Next base: position 3,223,030 of record NW_024870758.1, on the reverse strand, counting down.
TGTACTTCTCATGGTTGCAACAGGTCCACCTGTATCCTTAAACAACTGGTTTTTCCCCATCTCCTCCACAAGTTATACTGACATCAAATATAGTGAAAGCATGGGTTATACTGTGGGGGAGGGACATACAAAGCAACAAAGAGATAATCTTATAAATGCGTTAGAAACACATGCATGAAAGAAAAAAACATTAAAATACACATCTAAGGGTTCATTTTCCTGACATCACATTATCTGACCTTTTCCGCTTGACTTTGAGTACATTTCTTATCAAGCATTGTTGCCTCCTCCTTTGTTTCCCCTTCCCATCCTCCCCCCCCACCCCCCCACCCAGTCCTTCCCGCCCCTCCCACCACCAAAGTTGTAAAGTTCGTTTTCGACATAACGACTTATACATCTCATTGTTATAATAGGTCCACCTGTATCCCTATTTAAACGATTTGTTTTTCCCCTTCCCCTCCACAAATTATACCAACATCAAATAATGAGTACATTTCTCATCAAACATTGTTGCCTCCACCTTTGTTTTTCCCCTACCATCCCTTCCCTCCCACCTCTTCAACTACACTCTCCCCACCTCCCCACCCCCGCCTAAATTGCAAAGTTTATTATTCAACATAGTGTCTTGTACATCTCATTGCTGCAATGGGTCAACCTGTATCCCTACTTAAACATTTTGTTTTTTCCCTTCCCCTCCCCAAATTATACTAACATCAAATACAGCGAAAACAGGGGTTATACTGTAGGGGAGGGACATAAAAACAACAAAAAACCACATGGTACCTTATAAATATGTTAGAAACAATTTCAAGAAAGAAAAAATCCACTTGTGTCCCTATCTTGGGATTCATTTCACTTAACATCATTTTATCTGACCTTTTCTGCTTGTCCCAGACACGTACTAGTTATTGAAAATAAGGGAAACCAAGAGACCTATGTTTCTTTGCACCTGGCTTACTTCACTTAATATAATTTTTTTCCAAGTCTTTCCATATCCTAACAAATGGGGCAATGTCATTCTTTCAGATAGAGGCATAGAATTCCATTGTATGTATGCATGTGTGTGTGTATGTATAAATATATATATTATATTTATATATCACATTTTCTTGATTCATTCATCTACTGAGGGGCATCTGGGTTGGTTCCATATCTTAACTATCTTAAATAATGCTGCAATAAACATAGTTGTGCTGGTAGCTTTAGTATGGTCTTGTTTGTGATCACTTGGTAAATGCCCAAACGTGGTATTGCTGGGTTATAGGGGAGTTCTAGGTGGAGTCTTTTAAGGAACCTCCATGCTGCTTTCCAAAGTGGTTGAATAAGTTTTCACTCCCACCAACAATGCAGTAAAGTTTCCTCTGGCCACATCCCCTCCAGCATCTGTTGTTATCAGTTCTTGATCACATGAACATCAGCTATTTTATCTGACTCTTTCCCTTTGACTCCTACCTGTAATCCTACCTACTGGGAAGTCTGAGATCTAAAAGATGGATTTGAAGTCAGCCAGAGCAGAAAAGGTCAATAGACTTTATCTCTAAAATAACCACCACAAAAAGCAAGACTGGAGGTATGGCTCGAGCAGTAGAAAATCAGTCTAGCATACATGAATCTCTCAATTAAAATTCTAGTATCATCTAACTAGAAAAAGAAAGCAGAAAAAAGAAAAATACACCAAATGTTCAAAATAGGAACACAAGAAAAAATGGAAATTATAAGTTTGAGCAAAGGAAAAAGAAAATGTAATGTATCGAATTGTATAGAATTCAGGTAAAGCAGAACTTAGAGGAAAAAAAATGAGTTATGTGTATATATGAGGAAAGCATAATATGGAAAATCAAGTAAGCATTTGTCTAAAGAGAGAATACAAAACAATTAAAATTTAAAAAAATAAGAAAGAAAATACCAAGGATAAGATTTAAAATAATGAAACAGAGAGCAGACATATAGAATTCAGCATAAAGTATATGTCATTGAAAAGGTTTATAAAATATTTTATAGCCTTACAAAGCAAGGCTGAAAAAGAAAACCTAAGGCACACATAGCAAGAATTAATGAGTTATATTACTACATACAAAAGATGAGAAGATATTATGTATACATTCATAGCAATGAATCTGTCAATCTAGATGAAAGAAACTCAATAAAATACCAATTACCAAAATGTATGAAAATCTGAACCAACAATTAAAACATATCCATAAAAATCTCAGAAAGCTTTACTTATGAATCCGAAGTATAAACAGTATCCAACTTGAACATATAACCATAAAAAATAAAATGAAAATACTATCTGATTTATTTTATTAACATAATCCTAGGGACTGGGAAGGTGGCTCAGTGGTAGAGCGCTTGCCTTGCATGCATGAGGCCCTGGGTTCGATTCCTCAGCACCACATAAGCAAAAGGAAAAAGCCGGAAGTGGTGCTGTGGCTCAAGTGGTAGAGCCTTGAGCTGAAGAGCTGAAGGACAGTGCCCAGGCCCAGTGTTCAGGCCCCACGACCGGACCAAAAAAAAAAACAACATAATCCTAATTCCAAAAGTTTATTACCAGAGAGATTATGCACTACTATCACTCATAAACATAGATAAAAAAATCCATAGACAAAGCCAATTAAATGCAATAGTATACTGAAAGAGGTGATATAATATGACCAAGTTTTTTTTAATTCCAGAAATGCAAGATTGGTTTAATATTCAAAAGTCAATGTAGCACAAATAATACAATGTGAATTTTGTGCATTTTACTGAATAAAATTTAAATATTTTCCTCTTCAAAAGACACTATTAAAGGAAAAGAATAATCAAAGAGTGTGAAAAATATTTATGAGCCATATATATCATCAAGGGTTTCTGTCCAGGATATATTATGAACCCTTGAGTCATTAAGAAAAATATGAACAATCCAACTGTTAAAGTAGGCAAAAGATGTGAACACCTTATAAAACATAATGTACAAACAGAAAATAAGGACACTAAAAGACATTCGATATCATAATATATCATAAAAACTTCCTAATCTGCTCCAGGGCTTTAGAGATACAGTCTCTGGGGTCCTTTAAATATAAGATCACATCACCTGCAAATAGAGATAGTTTTACTTCTTCCTGCCCTGTTTGTATTTCCTTTTTGTCCTTCTCTTGCTTTATTGCTCTCGATAAGAATTCCAGTAATATATTGAAGAGGAGTGGAGTAAGTGGACATTTTTAGAGCATGAGGCAGGAGGATCTTGTATTCAAGATCTTTCCCAGACTATATAGACATATTGTGTCTCAAGAAAAAAAAATAAAGACAGGAAAGAAAGAAGGAAGGAAGGAAGAAAGAAGGAAGGAAGGAAGGAAGGAAGGAAGGAAGGAAGGAAGGAAGGAAGGAAGGAAGGAAGGAAGGAAGGAAGGAAGGAAGGAGAGAGGAGGGAGGGAGGAAGGAAGGAAGGAAGGAAGGAAGGAAGGAAGGAAGGAAGGAAGGAAGAGAGGGAGGGAGAGAGGGAGGGAGGGAGGGAAGGGAAGGGAAAGGAAGGGAAGGGAAAGGAGGGAGGGAGGGAGGGGCAACACATACACACAAAAACTCTAAATGGACTTTTACCCAATTGATCACAAAACAGCCCTTACAAAATCCACCAGCACAAGCAAGTTTATTGCAGAATTATTTACCATAGCTAAGATAGGGTACCAAACCAGATGCCCCTCAGTGAATGAACAGATCAAGAAAATGTACTGTATACACAATGGAATTCTATGCTTCCATCAGAAAGAATGACATTGCTCCGTTCTCAAGAAAATGGAAATACTTGGAAAAAAATTATATTAAGTGAAGTAAGCTAGACCTAAAGAAACATAGGCTGCATGACTTCCCTCATTTGTAATAATTAGAATATGTTTATAAATCTATAAGTTAATCCAAAGGACAGTAAAAGATAAATAATTACACTTAGACATGATTAGTTAAACAACACTCTAAGCATTTACATAAAGAGAACAAAAAAGGATTTTCTTAAGAAAGGATCACAATGGCTCAATAGCTATGTGCATATGGCCATAGGAAATTAGGCTTATCAAAATGAACTCCAAGAAATGGAAGCAAGAGGTTTCATTGTTGTACTGTTTGTAGTTATTTCTTTTTTCTTTCTTTTTCTCCTTTGGCTTGTTCCCTTTGCCACTCTTTTGATTTTCTGTATCCTTTGTCTTGTATATGTTTATCTAATTTGGGGAGGGGAAGGGGAATCACAGAAATGGCGAGGAAAAAAAGGTGAACTAATTCAGCAGTGAAATTCACTCTCCACTATATTGAAATGAATTTTATAACTTGGGATAAGAGGAGTCAGAAGCGGGGAAAATGGGAGAAAATGAGGGGGAGTAGAAAGGTACTCATTACCTTACTTATATAAATGTAACTCTTCTGTATATCATCTTTTACAATAAAATTTAAATTAAAAAGGTCAATAATAGATAGATAGATAGATAGATAGATAGATAGATAGATAGATAGATAGATAGATAGATAGACAGACAGACCTGTTCTTTTGATGCAGGAAAAAGAAACTGAGCTGTAAATGTAACTAATTCGACCTTACTAGGTGTCTTGCTCCAGGGCACTCATGTCTATTAGAATGAAGAAGCACATTTATTTTTGTGGAAGAATAGTGAGAAACCTAGGAATTGTTGAATCTTTTTATTAAATTTTTTCTTCCATATTTGTAGAATTCTGACTTCCTTTTCTTTTCTTTGTTCCAATTCATCAAGATTTAAATGGATGTACCTCGTGCCAAATCACTCCTTCTCCACCAAATGTAATACCTTCTTGAGACAATCAAGTCAGAGTTCATATACATTCAAGTGATTTCATTTCACTTACCTGTAGCCAGAACTCTGATCTTCTTTCTTGAACCTCTTCCGCATGATCCCTAACCAATCAGCATTTTTCTTTTGTGAGTGAATACTTTCTATATTCCGTCAGTTCTCCTCTTTCATATCTCTCCTTTTCTCCTGAGTTTCCTCTGCTGGACTTAGGTGTCAGTATTCAGAGGTAATTTGAAGTTTGTAAATCCTCAGTCTCTTCTGTGCTGTGGTGTTACTTGGTATGTTTGCTGACATCTACCTTGTCTTTGAAATATATGTGGATAGATTGGGATTTAGGTAAACACATTGCTTAATGGGAACCTAGAAGCCCAAAGTAAGACTTTACCAGTGTTGATATGCTAACTATAGTAGTGTAAATAAGTGTAAATTGCAGTCCTTGAAATCCCCAAGGACTTTCATCTTTTCAGGAGGAAAATGTGTCAACACCGACAATAGAAAACAAGATGCAAGGTAATATATAACAGAAAGCTCTATTACCTAGAGAAATTGTAAATGCTACTGATACTTGTAATAAAAATGGATATCACTATGATTTAAATTATTGATAAAAGCTTCATAAAACAGGCAGGATTGTAATATAACTTTCATGAACAAATACAATTTCTTATAGAATTGAAATCTGGGTTCTTTTAACAATATATAGTTTAATAAATGTGGCGAGATACTATGTTAATATTTTTGAGGTATTAAACAAGGGATTTCCTTTCCACATTTTTATATATTCTCTACACTTTCCCTCCTACACACAGAGGTGTTTAATACCTGTGGGAAAATTTAACTCATCGAAGAGTGAGGTGGAGAGTGGGTTATATTGGCAAATAGAATATATAATACAAACTAGAGAAACTCCTCAGTCACTAGGAAGTCAGATAGAAAGGATGAATTTAGAACTTGTCAAGCCCTTGAAAAGAGAACCCTTCCCCCAGTGCAAGACAACTCCTAATAGCTTTGAGGATAGAATAACCAAGATTACCTTGTAATCTTTCCTTCTTTGAGGAGCAACTAAATGATTATTCAGCCAATCACCAGTGGCTCCTGCCTATAATCCTAGCTACTCAGGAGGCTGAGATCTGAGGATCACAGTTCAAAGCCAGCCTGGGCAAGAAATTCCGTGAGACGCTATCTCCAATAAACCACCAGAAAACCGGAAGTGGCCCTTTGGCTCAATTGGTAGAGTGTTGGCCTGAACTGAAGAGCTCAGGGACAGTGCCCAGGCCCAGAGTTCAAGCCCTGTGACCAACAACAACAAAAAGATTATTCATTAGTGTCAAGCCACGCGCTATGTATGATGACTTCTAATACAAAGATGACATATTCCTCATTCTATAAAACCATCCCTTAGACACAGATTTTATGATATGCATCTTAACGTTGCTGTTATTTAAAATAAAAGTCCAATCTTAGAAATAGAGTTTATTTTTATAACATGTTGCTCATCATCCTCCAAATTCCCACACTGGAATCAATTACTCTTTCCTCTAGCATTCTTTCAGAATAACACACAGGAAAATGTAAAAGGCCTGTCTTCTAATTATCCATCTCCTTGATTAGAAGAGAATTCTAATGGGGATAGAAAGCAAATCTTTTTTATCTTTGCATCAGCAACCTAGTCTCTGACTGACACAAAGTGGGTGCTTCAGGACCCAGTTTTTAAATTATTCAAAATAAAAGTGGACATCATCACAGATCTGCACTCACCTTTTTAGGTGTTAAAAAGATTACTTTTTGCTGAATACTAACTGGAAAGAAAATTGTTTAAATAGGGATACAGGTTGACCCATTGCAACTATGAGATGTACAAAACACTATGTCGAAAAAACGAACTTTACAATTTAGGGAGGGTGGGGAGTGTAGTTGAGGAAGTGGGAGGAAGGGAAGGGATGGTAGGGGATGAACAAAGGAGGAGGCAACAATGCTTGATAAGAAATGTACTCATTACCTTGCTGATGTAACTGTAACCCTCTGTACAGTATTTTCACAATTAAAAACATATATATATATATATATAAATATATAAAAGAAATGGACTGGAAGCAATTTCAAAAACTTTAAAAAATGAAATTGTTATAAATTTATCAATCTTGGCAATAATACTCCTTTAAATGGTGATTTTAAATATCCTTACTCCTCCAAGAACCTAATTTTGAACTGAATATGCAAATCTAGGGGTCATTTCATTTAATAAACACTGTAGACTAATGAAGTTAATCTAAAGGCTAAATTTCAATTATGAATTATAGACCCTCATGTCAGGTGCTTGATTGCTGAATAACCTATATCCAGACATTTCCAACATATAAGAGAAATGCTGTGCTGAAATGAACAGCCTTTTGAAGATCAACTTCATTCAGCATGGTGAGGTGAAAAGGGACGTGTCTCTAATTCTTAATCTCTGCTTAATACCCCTTATGTAAAAAGAATGATTTATGACTACCTGGTAGGTAACTTGGCAAACTTAAGTCATTCTGCACAGGTCTGAATGCTTATATGAGCCATAAAACTTGAGATCCCTGAGGTTTGTAATTAAGCCACACACTTCACCAGGAGTATTTATCCTGCTTCAGTTCTGAGAAATTAATTTGAATCAAAGAGAGAATGATTTCTCCTCTCAATTCATAGCTCACACCGTTTATTCTAAGCATGTTTTGTGCTATGAAAAAAATCAAATATAAAGGAATTTTTCCCTACAATGAGTAAGACATACATCATCTGACATTTCTTTTTCATTTAAAAATTCATTTGTGACTATAAAAGCAACAGATTGTGTTATTTCACATTGTGACATTGCAATTTGAATAACTACCTAGAATAGAATATCTAGAAAAAAATAATTAGAAGGTCCCAGCTCACTTTCGATTAATTTTTCTGACAGACCATTAGTTTTAACTTATCAGAGGAAGTCCTTTCCCATTCTTGTAAACAACTGTGATTTGTAATGTTAGGCACTTAAGGTATCTCCCAGTAGAAACTTTAACCTCACATTGGTCCAACAGTTTAATTCACTGAATCACAACTGAAATGAATATTTTGGTGCTGACAAAGTGAATCACCAACTTTAAATTTCTGTCTTACCTTCTCATCAACTATAGCACAACCAAGTCTTCTATTCATTCACACATCTCCTTCCTCCTATGAGTCAACTTAAGCTATTATGCTGCATTAACGAACCAAAATTGAAGTTGCTTTCAACTCAGAATTTTGTTTCTCTCACATGCTACACATGAATCATGAGCTGAGAGGCAAGGAGAAAGAGCAGCCCCTATATACAACATGCCAATGTCAGGGCAGGGGGGAAGGGAACATTGGCTAATGGCACAGTGGCACTTCACATTCCTTCTTGGAAAGAGCACTCAGGATTACTTCTTACAATTTTTTTGGTCAAAGCAAGTCTCAGCCCAAGTGATGTAGTGGAGTTGCCTAGCACACAGGTCAGCAGTATAGTTTTAAAAATAAATAACAGAGCAATAATACAATAATGCAATCTACTATCCATTAGAAACCCTATACCTAGAATGCCTAGCTACAGCAATAAGATAAGATGCAAACACAAAGGGGATCCAAATAGAGAAAGAAGAAGTAAAACTCTCCCTCTTTGTAGATGACATGATCTTGTATTTAAAGAATCCCACAGCCTCCACTCCCAAGTTACTCAAGCTGATCCAAAACTTTGGCAAAGTAGCAGGGTATAAAATTAACCCTCAAAAATCAATGGCTTTTCTGTATGCCAACAATGAGAAAGTGTGGCTGAAATTAGGAAAGCAACTCCATTTGTAATAGCCCCACAAAAAATAAAATACCTAGGAATTAACTTAACCAAAGGAGTGAAGGACCTCTATGATGAAAACTTTAAAAACCTAAAAAAGGAAATTAAAACAGAATTTAAAAAGTGGCAAAAACTCCCATGCATCTGGATTGGAAGGATCAACATCGTGAAAATGGCAATACTTCCCAATTCAATGCGATACTTATCAGTATTCCAAATTCATTCTTCAAGGAAATAGAAGAGGCAATCCAAAAATTCATATGGAACAATAAAAGACCCTCAATAGCAAAAACTATCCTCAACAGAAAGAACGATGCTGGAGGAATATCAATACCAAATTTCAAACTCTACTACAAAGCCATAGTAATCAAAACAGCTTGGTACTGGCACAAGAACAGACCTCAGGACCAATGGAATAGAATTAAAAACCCAGAAATGAATCTACAGACCTATAGCCATCTAATCTTCGATAAGGGAGCTAAAAAAATAGAATGGAAGAAAGACAGCCTCTTCAGTAAATGGTGCTGGCAAAATTGGTTAACTACATGTAGAAAACTAAAGCTAGATCCTTATATATCACCCTGCACCAGAATCAACTCCAAATGGATCAAAGACCTCGGAGTCAAAGCAGACACTCTGAAAACATTACAGGATGGAATAGTAGAAACACTAAGTCTCCTTGGCACAGGCCTAAATTTTCTTAATGGAGACCCTGAAACACAATAAATCAAAGAAAGGTTGGACAAATGGGATTGCGTGAAGTTGCAGAGCTTCTGCATGGCAAAGGACATAGCTAGCAAGATCAATAGAAAGCCCACAGATTGGGAGAAGATCTTCACTAGCCATACAATGGACAAGGGTCTCATATCTAAAATATACCTGGAACTCAAAAATTAAATCCCCCAACAACAAATCCTCAAAGAAACAACTGCCCGATAAATAAGTGGGCTAAAGACTTAAAGAGAAACTTCTCTGAAGAGGAAAGAAGGATGGTCAATAGACACACGAAGAAATGCTCAACTGCTCTAGCCATAAAAGAGATGCGAATCAGATCCTTTTCCGGTTCATAAGTATGATGATTGGGTTCTCACGCGCTTGCGTGATATGTGCCTCCCTCTAAACCTTGTTATAACGTGGGCACATTACCCATCTGACGTGAAAAAAAAAAAGAAATGCAAATCAAAACAACATTGAGATTCCACCTCACCCCAGTTAGAATGACTATAATCAAGAACTCTAATAACAGCAGATGCTGGAGGGGAAGTGGACAGAAGGGAACCCTACTGCATTGTTGGTGGGAGTGTAAACTTGTTCAACTGCTCTGGAAAGCAGTATGGATGTTCCTCAAAAAACTCCACATAGAGCTCCTCTATGACCCAGCAATTCCACTTTTGGACATTTACCCAAATGTTCACAAACAAGACCATACTAAAGCTACCAGCACAACTATGATTATTGCAGCATTATTTACTATAGCTAAGATCTGGAACCAACCCAGATGCCCCTCAGTAGATGAATGGCTCAAGAAAATATGGTATATATATATACAATGAAATTCTATCCCTCCATCAGAAAGAATGACAGTGCCCCATTTGTTAGGAAATGGAAAGACTTGGAAAAAGTTATAGTAAGTGAAGTAAGCCAGGCCCAAAGAAACATAGGTCCCATGATTTCCCTTATTTGCAGTAACTAGTATATGTCTGAGTCAAGCAGAAAAGGTCAGATAAATTGATGTTAGGGAAATGAACTCTAAGATATGTATTCAAATGTTTTTTTTCTTTCATGAGATTGTTTCTAACACATTTATAAGATGATTTCTTTGTTGCTTTGTATGTCCCTCCCCCATGGTATAACCCTGCTTTCACTGTATTTGATGTTGGTATAATTTGTGGAGGGGAAGGGAAATAATTGTTTCAATAGGGATACAGGTGGACTTATTGCAACAATGAGACATACAAGTAGTAACTTTACAGCTTGGGGGGGGGAGGATTGGGGGGCAGGAGGAGGATGGGAAGGAATGGGAAGGGGAAACTAAGGAGGAGGTTACAATGTTTGATAATAAATGTACTCATTATCTTGCCCATGTAATTGTACCCCACTGTACAGTATTTTCACAATAAAAAATAAAGGGGACTGGGAAGGTGGCTCAGTGCTAGAGCGCTTGCCTTGCATGCTCAAGGCCCTGGGTTCGATTCCTCAGCACCACATAAGCAAAAAGAAAAAAAAAGCTGGGAATGACACTGTGGTTCAAGTGGTAGAGCGCTAGCCTTGAGCTGAAGAGCTGAGGGACAGCACCCAGGACCAGAGTTCAGGCCTCACGACCGGACCCCCCCCCAAAAAAAAATAATAATAATAAAAGAAACACTGTATCTTTGTATTTTCCAAGGAAAACTCCAGACTGTACTATAAATCTCCAAGAGATTTTGAATTTTGTCATCTAGAAGACAAAGAAACCAGCCAAGTAGCTTCCTTTTGTACTCTGCACTCTAGGTACATTTCACAAAACACCCTGTTCCTAAAAGCAAACCTTGAAACTCTGTTAAGAATCCAGAACCATCAAATCCTACAACCTCAGAAATCGTCACTTTACCAGAGAAAAGAGTAATTTACTCTTGGCAAGCAGAAAAGAATAATTTACACCTGGAAAGCTGAAAAAGAGAGGGCTCAGAAAATACTGTCAGAGCTCATAAAACTCTGGCACTTAATCAAAAGTAGAACTATATAGATTATAAAAGAAAATATACCAAGCTGGGCAACAGTGGCTTATGCCTGTAATCCTAGCTACTCAGGTGGCTGAGATCTGAAGATCGTGGTTCAAAGCCAGCCTGGGCAGGAAAAGTCCGTGAGACTCTTTTTTTTTTTTTTAAATTGTGAAAATACTGTACAGAGGGGTTACAATTACATGGGCAAGATAGTGAGTACATTTCTTATCAAGCATTGTAGCCTCCTCCTTTGTTTACATAAACCACCAGAAAACCAGAAATGGCGCTGTGGCTCAAGTGGGAGAACGCTCGCCTTGAGCTGAAGAGCTGAGGGACAGCGCCCAGGCCCAGAGTTCAGGCCCCACAACCGACAAAAATAAATAAGTAAACAAATAAGTAAATGAAAGAAAGAAAATACACCAACTCAAGATTTTCCCTCAAAAAAGTACATCCGATACCATTTTCTTAAAGCATCTTAGGTTTAATTTTTAAGTTGTTTTAACCATTTAGAATCACATTGATTGTGAATTTCAGCATTTTCTAAATGTTGACACAACCTTACATGCATGCCAGACATCAACTCAAAGCACCCTTGGTTAAAATTATACAATGCTTTCATCAGATTTTTTGACCAAGCTCTTAATACATATGGAACTCCTGCGTTCCATGAAGATGTGTCATGCGTAAGACTCCTTCAACTCTGCTCATTTTCCTAACCTAAACAAAGCAAGCTGAAATATCCCTTCCTCTACAATGTACCACTCCAATCCCCATTCCTATCACATGCTAAATCATTTCTCTTGATTCAAACTATCGTTATCCAACTTAATGACTGCTAAAATTATGAAGTAAATGACTGACCAGAATGCAAACATTCACATAATGTTCAAACCTTTAAACATATGCCTTTTCAGAGAAGAAAAATGTAACCATTCAACAGAAATAACAGTGTCATTACTAATCCAGTCACCAATTTTAACTCAGCAAGATTATGTCCTCCAATCTGATGTAAACTGAAGTATATAAAATCACCAATGAAGCATTCAAAGCCATAATAGGGGTTGAGATACAGCATGTACTTAGGAGAAAGGGGTGTCAGAAAGAGAGAGATCAAACCATACCTTAAAGAAACCGACAAATCTAAAAGGTGAGATAATATGACAAGACAATTGAACAAGACTCTTCAACAAACCACATCATAAAAACTCATACATTTTAGGTAAAAGAAATCTAAGTCATAGCAAATATGAGTAATACATGATCCTCCTTTGGATGCTAGTTAGGATAAACAGCAATAATGGACATTTTGGAGAATAACAAGGAAATATTGCATATTTTTACTAAACTGAATGAAATCTTATTTATAACATTATATGTGCATATGGTATACAGAAAGATATCAAAGTAGATATAAGTGTTAAAAGTTCTACCTCAGGGCTGGGAAGGTGGCTCAGTGGTACAGTGCTTGCCTTGCATGCATGAGGCCCTGGGTTTGATTCCTCAGCACCACATAAGCAGAAAAAGTCAGTAGAGCGGTAGAATGCTAGTCTTGACTGAAGAGCTGAGGAATAGTGTCCAGGCCCAGAGTTCAAGCCCCAAAACCAACAACAACAAAAAAGTACTATCTCATCATGCATCAGTGACTCACATCTATAGTCTTAGCTACTCAGAAGGCTAAAAACAGAGGATCAAAATTCAAAGCCAGCCTGGGCAGAAAAAGTTAAAAAGACTCCCATCTCCAAAATAACCAGCAAAAATCATGGCTCAAGTATTAGAGCATCAGCTGTTAGTGACAAAGCCAAACAAGAGCCCAAGGTCTTGAGGTCAAATGCTGACACAATGAAACAGTACTAATCTCTGCATCATGAAACACAATGACTTTTATTTTTGCTTGTCAGTATTATCTCATTCTCTACACTGCATATATATTATGTCTATAATAACAAGACTTTTTAAATAGCATTTCCTCAATATGACTCATAGGTAATACGTTGGATTTCTGATTTTGATACTGTGTATCTATTTTAGCTAATTTTTTTCCACTTTATGAGCCACAGTGGAGAGCGAGGACACATGGAAGGAAAAGCACTAATTTTTGATAGTTAATGGGCTAACCTATCACACTGAATCCTAATAAATATTATACAAGGTAGGCATTATAATCCCACTTTTAGTGGTGAAAAAAAGAGTAACAAAACATGGTCTGAGAAAGTGTATTAGACATTGATCCAGGTATACTCTCCTCAGTTTTATTGAATTTCTTTATTGAGATTCTAAAAACTTTCTCTTAAGTCCTCCTCCCTCAACTGAATTGCTCATTGCCCAGGAGGGAAGTTTATCAGAGAATCAGAAAACTGTAATCTCCAATTCTTGATTATTAACTTTACAGACTAGACTTTTTCTGTGTGTTTGAAGTTCAGCAGCAAATACTTTTAGAAAGAAATGAAAGTTGGGTGTGGATTGAGCTGGGAGAAAAGGATTGGTGAAGGACAATCAGACCCCCAGGAGTCTCATACAGCTTTCCTCCTAGGGTCTTCAGAAATAATAAGATGGCTCTATTGCCTTCATCTTACTGTCCCATGTTGCCATGCCAGAGGACAAGGTTTCCATGGCAGCAGGAGTCTGGGAGAGGGGGAGCCTGGGCAGAAGGGCCACCTGGCACAGTGATCTGGTGTCTGATGGAGCAAAGGTGCAGCCAAGCATCATTCTCACAGGCAAAAGGGTCACACTGGTGCTGCACAGGATGAGCAGCAGACCTCTCAAGTGATTAAGGATGCTGTACAGTGTGGGAGTTGGGCTGCAGAAAGCAATGTGAAGAGGACTCGACTCTGTCCAAGTACAAAAAGCATTTTACAGCTAAGGGGAAGCCAGCTCAAACTATGGCAGACCCCTGAGGCTAAATCCACAGCAAGAAACTTCCAGGTGAGAGCAGTGGGAAGAATATCTGGAAGTGAATGAGGAAAAAAGGTAACTTTTTATGGTGAACTTAGCCTACAATTAGCTAAAGTAATGTCTGCTGATATTAGGATGAATGACATTATAAACATTGAGATTGTCATGCAATGGGAAGAAAGTGAAGACATTTATTTATTGACTTACATATGGAGCACTACAATATTACATGTATTCTCATGTTTTATCCCTATTTACAGTGCCAATGGGTGTCACTGTAACTTGCCTTGTAAAGTGTGCTTTATAGAGCTACCTGTAGCAAAAGGTTAACAAATATTTCATCAGGATGAAAATGTCATAGACTAAGAATAAAAGTACATCTTTCATTTCATATCTTTCAGGTTCAGAACTAAATATTATCTTATAAAAGGAAATTCGAGTTTTTGGAAATGTAAGATTCATTTATTAAAATTAATTATTTTTATTATAGTAATATCTATTTTAATACATTTTTATTGTAAAAAATAAAGCTGTACAGAGGGGATACAGTTAGATGAGCAAGGTAATGAGTACGTTTCCTATCAAGCATTGTTACCTCCTCCTTTGTTTTTCCCCATCATCCCTTCCCTCCCATGTCTACAACTATACTCCCTCTTCTCTCCTTCCCCTCCACTTAAATTGTGAAGTTCATTTTTCAACATAGTATCTTGTACATCTCATTGTTACAATGGGTCAACCTATCCCTATTTAAGCATGTTGTAGGTTTTTTTTTACTTCTCTAGGGGAGGGGGAAAAAAGTATTATCTATTTTATAAAAGATGACTGTGCCCCTGTTGGTACCAGGCTTTAACTCAGGGCCCTGTGATCACTTCTCTGGTGCTCTACCACTTAAGTCATGCCTTTATGCCTGGCCTTTTCATGTTTAGTTTAGAAATGTAGTCTTTTGGACGGTCTGCTCTGGCTGGCTTCAACAACAATGTTCCAGCTTTTTAGATTCCTGAATAGCTAGGATTATAGGCCTGAGCTACTGTGCTCTCTCTCTCTCTCTCTCCCTCTCTCTCTCTCTCTCTCTCTATCGCTTTGTCTCTCTCTGTCACTCACTGCCTCTGTCTCTGCCTCTGTATCTCTGTCTGTCTTTCTATGTCTCTGTCTCTGTCTGTCTCTGTCTCTGTGTCTCTCTGTGTCTCTGTGCCTCTCTGTCTCTGTCTCTTTGTCTCTCTGTGTTTCTCTGTCTCTCTGTCTCTCTGTCTCTCTGTCTCTGTCTGTCTGTCTGTCTCTGTCTGTCTGTCTGTCTGTCTGTCTGTCTGTCTCTCTCTCTCTCTCTCTCTCTCTCTCTCTCTCTCTAAGAGACAGAACCTCACTATGAATCCAGACTGGCCTGGAACTCACAATACTCCTGCCCTAGGCTCCTCAGTGCTAGGAATACAGGCAGACAGGCCCATGCCACCATATCCCACTGACTAACCAGTTTATTTCAGGCTATCTAAAACCAAAAAACACAAAGAAAAAAGTCTTCAAAATAAATATTGTTTGTTCAATAGCCTAAGCCCTTTACTACCATACAAAAACCCAGCCATTTCTACAACATAATGTATTGTGCTGAATGATACAAGGAATAAGTTGAATTAAATAAATAAAGTCAGTTGGAGTTGAAAGAATGTCCTCAGTCTCACAGAGAGTCTGTGCTTAAAATTATTATTTGTAAAAGCTCCATTTTGATTACTTTTGTTTTGCCCTGGAGAATACTTTAATATGCAGCTGGAAATACAATTTTTGGATGATAATATTTCCTATGAACTGCCAGGAAATAAGCCAGGGTAAAGGTGAAGAATACCACATTGCTGCTGTCATTTGATGCTACAGAGGGACCTTACTTCGGAAAAACAAGATTTTGCATTACAACTCATTGGAAAAAAACAGATTTCATCATGACCCACATTGAACTCCTCTGGCTCAGTAGATCTGTGCAGCCTACACTTCACACTCCCAACATTAATAATCCATTACACAGTGAGTTCTCTCAAGGAAACTCTAATTAAAATCCTAACTGCCTTGCATCTTACCAAACTGATGAAGGAGCCTTTCCAAAAATGATTCATAAGGCAGCATTGATACCATTGATCAATTGATTTGTTGAAAAAGAGAGGATGAAACAGGAGGCCATGGCGCTCCTCTGCCTTGTGACCTTTGACCTTACCCTTTGCACTGCTTTGTGGAGCAGGTGGCAGAATCCTAAAAAATGACATTTCCACACTTCCTTGACAAGCAGCTTCTGGCTACATCCTCTGCTCCCTTCCACCCCCACCATCCCACCAGCTCTTTAGACCAGCATTCTCGGCAATGGTGGTGACTTCATGATTCCAAGTTCCCTAGATTGCCTTGGCCCTGGACCCTGGTAACACCATCCTCAGCACTGGCTCTTCCAGTGTTTGGCAGAGCAGCAGCTTCTGGCAGTGGCTAAGCTCTGAATTGTCTTACCATCCTCCGTTTGCTTTTCATTTTCAAAAACATCTTTTGGACAAGTACCTCTCTTAAATCCCTCCACTGAACAAGTTGGCATGCACTCTGTTTTCTCAATGTAGTTCTGCCTGATGGGAGAAGGACAGCGTGTCTAATTCATGAAGAAACCACTCCATGATTTTTCTCTCTAGGTAATGAGATACAACACCACAATCAGCCATTAACCCATTCACTCATGAGGTGTTTAGCAGGAATAAGGAGCCTGAGAAAACACAAGGTGAAGAAAGAGACAAAAAGGTTCATTCATTCATTTACTTTGCCCATAACCAGCTAAGCAATACATCAGATGATGGGACTAATTTGCAAAGGCAAAATAGCCCTGACTTATAGTCTTCTGGGAAAGATGTCCATCCACAGAAAGTCATTCAAATCAACATAAGTTCACAACACTGTACAGTTGGTGCTGCTGGGATGCTTATTTTGAAAACATGAAATTGATATATTAGGGAACAATTTAAGCATATCATGATTTTGTATTGGCTTATTTTATGTTAGCATATTCAGACATTTTATCTGTGAGAAACACTGTAAAACTCTGCACCCAGTAGAAGAGGGGCAGCGAGTAAATACACACAACAGAAGCACATAGCTCTTCCAGGCCTCCAATTCACCTGGCACCATACCCATTGAGTCTTACCATTCTCTGGAAGAGTCCAGAAATATCTCCATCTTTTTACAACTCACAAGTAGCAGCCTTGCTAAAACCCATTTACACAAGTAAACTATTGATCTTTTCCAAAAATAACACATTTGTTGAAGGATTGAGGCACTTCTTAACTGCTTTATATATGTATGTATATATATATATATATATGCAAAAACATACTAGCATTTTATGTCAGTTTCTGAGCTTTTATTGGCTTGGTCACTGGGAAAGATTTTACTGTTGTGTTTTTTTCTGATTACAACAGTCATTCATCTATTTAGGATAGGTAAAGCTGGTACCAGCAAGACTAACATGTCCCAAATTTCCTGGAGCTAACAGTTTTAGTGTCAGTTTCTGTTCAGTCATCTATTGCTTCTTAAGAAATAATCTCAAAACCTAGTAACTTAAAAAATAACAACACATTGTCATGTGTTCTGCAGTGGAGACTAAATGATCCCCTGGGATCATCTTACCTATAGTTGAAGCCAAGGTTAGTGTCATCTGAAGGCTCGACTGGTGTACATTGAATAGAGTCCACTGTGGTGTTAAAAGTTGTGATTTTGTTGGCTGAGAGTTCAGGTAAGACTGTGAAGTAGAGCATGTATAAGCAGGTTATCCATGTGGCTTGGGCCTGCCGTAGCATGGTGATTGGCTAGATTCCAAAAGCAAATGTTGCAGGACAAAGAAAGCATATCAGCTTTAGGGCTGAGCCCAGATATAGGCATAAAATGACTTCTTTATTGTAGTTGTAAGGCCATTCACAAAGCCTGCCTTGATACAAGGACAGAAGGCCTAGGCTGCACCTCAATCTGAGAAAGTATTGAAGAACTTGAGGCCATCTTGGCCTTTTCTCACTGGGGACTTTTTGTATGTTGAACCATGCCTTCTTTTCCCATAAGCTCTATAATTTTTTTATTGTGTGATTTTGTATGATATGATAGATTTTATATATATATATATATATATATACTGCATTGTAACAAAGCATGCGCTACTTTGAAGAAACAGGCAATAATGCTTATTCAAGGAGAGAAAAATAGGAGCCACTGTTGTGGATAGCAAGAGAAGGGCACAGGGAAAAGGAACTGGAGACAGCTGGAGAATATAGAAACAGGAGAGTGCAGCGGGAGGAGTGCATACAGCTGAAGTGCAAGCAAAGGCTGCATGTGTAGCCTGCCAGGCATGGGACATGGTCAGGGGCCAGAGGAAACCAAGCAGGAGGAAACCAAACACTTAGCAAGTCTCTACAGGAAATAATGAGGAGGCCAAATACAGCCTCTGTGGGGAATGGTTCTAGAACTCCCTGAAAATATAAAGTCTGAGGATGTCAAGTCCTTACATAAAGTGCACAATATTTGCATATAACCTATGCATATTCTCCTCTATATTTCAAAGCATCTCTAAATGACTTGCAATACCTAGCACAATGGATTGCTGTGTGAATAGCTATTGCACTGTATATTTGACCCATTGCAACAATGAGATGTATAAGACACTATGTCGAAAAATGAACAATTTAGGCGGGGGGGGGGGGGGGGTGGTAGGTAATTGTGGAGATGGGAGGGAAGGGATGGTAGGGGAAAAACAAAGAAGGAGGCAACAATGCTTGATAAGAAATGTACTCATTACCTTGCTCATGTAATTGTAACCCCTCTGTACAGTATTTTCACAATGAAGACTTATTTTTTTAAAAAAAGAATGACAAAAAAGTTTGTCCACAGTTAGTACATATGTAATTTTTCTAATATTTTTCAATCTGAGTTTGCTTGAGTCCTTGGAATCCTCAAATACAGAAGGCTGACAATATAATTTGATCCTTATTTTCTCAATGACAAAATGAATAATAATTTGTTTTAAGCTAACTTGAAAAGCCACATGCATATATATACATATACTTTTTGAAATGCAAATTAAGTTGAAAACATCTACTTATAAAACTTAATAATGTTACAAATGTATATTTAAAATCATACAAGTATCAATTAGTTATCTTTAAGACATTACTTTTTTGTACTGAAACATTTTACAAAGCTGTTTTTTTTTTTGGTGGGGGTATTGAATTTGAACTCAAGACCTTGCAATTGCTGCACTCGTTTTACCACTTGAGTCATGCCTCCAGAGATGATAGTTTACTGTTATTTTTACATGACCTTATATGTCTCACGCACATTGGGGACAGCTGAGTTCAACTCCAAGATTGCTATCTTCTCCTACTTGTTTTCTCTTAATTATAGCCAGAGATGTACCTGTTTTACACCTCTCTGAAGCCATGAGGAGTACTAGCAACCTACTATCTGAATTGTTCAAAGAAAAGCATGGAAAGTCACAAATGCCACTGGATTTAAATGCTCATCCTAAAAGATCAGATTTCTGATTTAAAAAAAACCCAAAAGTTCTTTTTAATAACCTATTGAAATTGAATATTTGAAAAAGAAACTTAGAGAAAAAATTGTAAAATCTCAATAGTTTTGTGAAAGGGGGATTCTCTAGAGTGGAAATGATACTAGAGATCCACATTAGATACTAGACAGTGGAAATCAATGGTGAAAATTGAAATCTGCTCACCCTGCATAAAGAAAGGCAAGCTCAGGGAGGGGTGGAAGAAAATGAAAAAAGTGATATCAATCAGTATGCCCTGTATTCATGAATTGACTTGTTGAATGGTAACTCCTTTGTACAACTACTTAATGTTAATAAAAGTATAATTTAGACAAAGAAAATAAAGTTCAATTAGAGGAAAGCAGAACTAAAAAAAGAATGGCCAGACACATATTAACAAGCATGTATGCATGCAAATACACACATACACACACAAAATCTATAATTTGAAAGTGTGTGCCCTCACCAAAATCCATGTATGGGAATCCTATCTTCTAATGTGACCACTGCAATTGAACTCTTTGGAAAGTGATTATGTTATAGCAACCAACACCCATGAAGGAGATTAGTACCCTTCTGCAAGGGCCCCAAGAGACCTGCCCTGCTCCTTCTACCATGTGATCTCACAGTGAGAAGCATCATCTATAGACTATGAAGCAGGCCCTCACCAGACACCAAATCTGCCAGCATCTTGACCTTGGATTAGCCTCTAGAACTGTTAGCAATGAATTTCTGTAGTTTGTGAGTCACCAGTTGATGGTATTTTTGTTAAAGTAATCTAAATGGACTAAGCACTGCTATGATTTGAATGTTTTTGTCCCTTCCAAAAAATCTTTCTGAAACTTCATCCCTAAGTAATATTGCTTTGCTTGAGTCATGGATGGAACAATGTCACCACAAAAAAAGTATTTACGGGAATGGATTCTCTCAATTCTACTCTTCTGCTGTGTGAGGACACAGTGCTTGACCTCTCTGGTGGATGCAGCAATGAAGCACCATCATGGAACCAGAAAATAAATCTAGCTCGATCATTAACCTACTCATTTTCTAGAACTGTTAGAAAACAAATTTCCTCTTCTTATAAATGATCCAGTTTTAGATGCGGCATGGAATGGATTAAGACAGACAGATACACTCACTCTCTCTCTCACACACACACACACACACACACACACACACACACACACACACACACACACCATATCTATGGTGTATAGGACATCTGTAGTATTTGCCAACCCCCCTCAATTCATTCAACTCTATTCTTCACATTTACCCGGATACCTCTTCTCTTTCACAATTTATGACCATTATTTTCTGAATACTATATTTTCCTCAGCAAGATTGACATAATCTCCTCTCTAGAATTAGCCCCATTAGCATCAATAACTAGGCTGTTTACATTCTTCCATACATTTATTGTAGACTGAATGGGTCTACTTATCTATTCCTATTTATAGTAAAATCCCATTTATTATATGTCTAAAACACCAGAAAACTTAAATAAACATAATTTATAGTCCTATTCAATGGTAATTGATTTTCTTTGTGTTCCTGGGAATACTCCAAGTTCCTAAAGTAACTCTAAATTATCGATGCAAGATTAACCTACATTCAGTGAAGTTCTAAAGACTTTTTCTAACTCTAATATGATTCATTTAAAAAATGTTTGAATTAGCTGGGTGCCAGTAACACATGCCTGTGATACTAACTCCTCAGGAAGTTGTGATCTGGAGGATCACTATTCAAATCTTGGTCTTTCTCCTGAGACTGCCTTCAGAATAATCAGTAAAATGCAGAGTTGCTGCAAGCATAACTCACATGACATAGTGCTAGCTGAGGGGAGCA
Source organism: Dipodomys spectabilis (assembly GCF_019054845.1). NCBI lineage: Eukaryota > Metazoa > Chordata > Mammalia > Rodentia > Heteromyidae > Dipodomys > Dipodomys spectabilis. Next base: position 3,201,424 of record NW_024870758.1, on the reverse strand, counting down.
AGCTGAGTCATCACCAGGGCCTGAGTTCAAACCACAGTACCATAAAAAAGCAAGGAGGAAGAGGAGAAGGAAGAAATTTATATTTGTTCCTACTATATACGCAGTAATATACTTAGCATAATGTAATGATTGCAAACATAATACAAGGTTGGGACTTTAAAAGTTACAGTACACACTTGAAAAGGAAAACCAGGACATAAACTACACTAAAACAATACTTTTACTAATGCCATACCCCAAGAAAGACACTTCTCTTTGTGTTTCAATATGTTTTGGGATAAATCCCAAAGACAAAACATGAGATATTTTTCTGATCAAGAACTTAGCATTAAGGACACACATGCATGCCTGCACATAAAAACACACACAAATCCAATAACTTATCACAAAGCAAAACTTGTAAGGAACCTCAGTAGCTATTTAACATAATATGTGTCCCCAAAAAGGAATAATAATAATAATAAGTAGAAATCATATGATAGGATCTAGTGTACTCAAATGTGCACACAGAACAAAAAATAAAACTATACTGTAAACTCTAATGTGCTATAAATTTTAGCTAATGCTAGCTCTGATAAACACAACTATATCATTAACCATAGTTTTGCTTGACTTGTTGGATTTGAAAGGGTGCTTTGGGAATGATTTTGATGTCCTGAGTCTTTTTTTTTTTTTAAATGAGCTGATGTGTTTTTTTCTCTAGATAAATCGCCTTGCAGAGCATTAGGGCACTTAGAATTCCTCTGTAACCTACAAGCTGACTGAAAGAAGCAGGGCAGGTGTTTAATAAATATCTGCTCCTAATGGTGCTCATAGTATTAATGTGTTTTTTCTCTTTTAAAAGAACTGACTCAACATTTCTCTCCTTCAATCCCTCCTATCTCTGGAATTTCCTTAAAGTGGTGGATTCTGGTGAAGAATAGGAGGCAAAAGTAAATCCAGAAAATAGATTTACTGTAACATTTATTATCTTTCTGCAAGTAAACATTTAATAAGTTAGTTGAGAAATTCCAATATTCATTATTAAATTGGTAACTCTGGTATTTTTTTAATCAAAGGTACAGCAAAACATTTTTCATGTAACTATAAAGCCCAGCTTGCTTTGTCTGTATACAAGTTCCTGGAAAGATCATTAATGGGTTTTTGGAGTAGGCTTTGAATGGCAGGATCTACCCATTAATAGTGTAAGACACAGTCAGCTCCTTCAGCTCCTTCAACTGGATGGAGAAGATAGAGAGGTACCAAGGCTTTCCCTGAGTCACAGGAAATATAAGCACATGGCGTGTGTTTCAGAGTCAAATGTAGCTACCTCGGAAGACCAACAGAAGGAGACAAGTTATAGGGGAAAATATTAGAAAACTGTGTGAGATTTTGGAATATAAGACTTTGAATGGCAGGCTAGACAGTGTAGATGTAATGACAGATTTTACACAGGAAAGGCAGGAGAAGAAAGCAGAATCATCTGGCAAAGAAATGCAGCCAAAGAAATGTAGAACCATTCAAAGGGAACTGCAGGTGTTTGTGGAAAGAAGACTTCAATGTTAATGCTAAATAATATACAAGCAGGTCCTGCAATCTGTCCATAACCTAAACATTGGGTGTTCAGATGACATCTAGGTCTGAGTGCAAGCTCATTTTTTATGCATCCTTTTTAAACTCTGCTTCTTTAAACATTTAACTTCAAAGTCATCTACAAAAGAGAAACATGTCTACATACCTAGCAACATTTCTGCCAAAGAGTTACCAGGATGTCTGCCATAAATATTGTTATATGTTTTGCTAATAAACTCTAATTAAATTTCCCTTTATGCAGTCCTGTCTTGTTCAGTTTGTGAAGGCAAACACACTAATTTCAATTTTAGTTGGAGCTTTCTCTTTTTTTAGCAAAATGTCCTTGGTTTCAGTCCTTATTACTCCAAAATTACCCATTTTTCTTGTCTAAATCTTCACTAGTTATTTTGGCAGCTTAAGATGAGAGAATCAAAATGGCAGGATCATGGGGACTTTGCCAATTCAGTTTTGGCTCTCTTTATATACTAAGATTCCTCTCTTAATCATCATAATAAATAGAGACTGGAAAACATCCATTGGATTTGACAATTGGGAAGTAATTTGTGACTTTGGCAAGAACTATTTCAGCTACAGAAGTAGGGGCAGAAGCCAGATTGGGTGATTTGAAGGGTGACTGCAAAGTGGAGACACTGAGCAATTTTACTAATTTCAGAAGCTAGAATTTGAAAAGATGAAAAGCAGTCCAGTACAGATTCCTTGTTTGGTTTTCTATCTTATTTGTTTTTATTTTTTATTTTATGCCAATATTGGAGCTTGAACTCAAAGCCTTCAGCTCTTGCTTGGCTTTTCTGCTCGCAGATAGTGCTCTACCATTTGAACCACAGCACACAGCCACTTCTGTTGATCTCTGCTGGGAGATAGAGTCTTACAGATTTGTCTGTTCAGGCTGGGTCTAGTCCATGATTCTCAGATCTCATATTCTTGAGTGGTTAGGATTCCAGATGTGAACACCAATGTCTGGCTTAGATTCCTTGTTTTGAATGGAAAAGACGTGGAATTGCATGTACTATGCAAAGATATACATGTTAAACCCCCATTAATTTTTTGTTCATAAGCTTTCTGTAAATCCAAGAAAATACACATACAATCTGACTGCATATACAGATTTCTTCCACCTTTGTATCTGATTATATCTCTGTAGCAGTATATTTTGTTCCCCTTCATCTTTTCTCATTATCTCATTTGTTGGGTTTAATCAAATATTTCAGGAACCCATCAAATCCCAAACAGCTGGAAATTATTCTTTTACTTGCATTGAAATTCTTTGCTTCTTGTTCTCTCTTCTTTTTCACTTCTCGTCTTGAATTCACTTTCCAATCATTCAAATGAGTGCTCATTCCTTTTTTATAGGTATATGTATGTAACTGCATGGGTGTCCTAAATCCTAAATTCTATTATTCTATTTTCACTTCCTAAACCTTGACAGCATAAATGATTCCATACTATTTTGAGCTTTGGAACTTTCAGTTGTTGGGGCTGAATGACTACATTCTATTTCAGGTGCTTTTATCTTGTAGGCATTTACCAAACATCTATGCCTGCCAACTTTATTACCAAATCAATGGATATTTCTGTCCCTCTGTACATTTCCCTACAACACACCATCACATGCCAGGACAAAATTGTTTACTTCAGATTATAAGGATTCTGGACTCAACATCATTTAGACTGTGAACATCACAAGTTTTCAAAACATAGAGTTTGAGGACGCTATCAAATTTTATGTGGACCAGCAGACTAAGTATCTTTGACTCTGCATTCTGTTTGCAATGCCAGACTGCAAGAGAATGTAGTTATTGTTCTTTCTAATGAATCTTAAAGAGATTTCTCTCAATTTCAAATGGTACATGAATTAAGATCTTTATATTAAACAGAATATCAATAACTTGTCTTATGTAATAAGATACACAGCCTAGAGTGTTGTGAAAATGGTGGCAAAAACAAATTTATAGACAGATTGCCCAATTTCTTCCTTTTTTTGATGTATCTAGTCCTCTATAAAACTCCACAGATGCAATTTTTCCTTGAAACACTTTCTTATTCTTCCTAATGCTATACAAACTCCATGAAAATCCCTCAAAGAACAAAGAAATGGCCAATTGTGGAATATCACTATATAAGCCATTTTTAGACAAACAGTGCATAGCATTGGCTAAATTTTTCTTGAGTAACAAAATAGGCTTGGAAGCACTGAGGTGCACTGAACTGTTCTGTACATAATATGTTAATCAAGTGGCTTCCTGATTATCTGAAATCTATACTGTTTAAATTAACTTTTCTATACCTGGCTAAAGTAGCCAAACTAGCAAAGCCACCGATTCTGTACACGGGATGGACTATCTAAAACTAGATTTCAGCTGGGCATACTACATAGCACTACTATCATTCAGCTGATTCTTTTTGTTTAAAAATTTTATGGAGTAATTTTGGTTTTGTTTGGCAATATATTTTTCGATAGACATTGGGATCCTCATGCATACATAAACAGACAGATCTTCTGTGTGTGGGAGTGTGCACATGCATGAGTGTATGTGTGCTTGTATGTAGTTCATAGAATCAAACCCAAGCCCTTGTGCATGTTAGGCAAATGCACTACAAGACCAGCTTATAGATTCACTTTTTGTCTTACTCTGTTTCCCACTTCACAGATATTTATTTTCAAGGATTACTTGGTATGATCGGATAACAAGATTCTTCGTCTTCTGAACAAAATGTTGTTGCTTAATCTTATAGTCTGTCACTTAATTTAAATCTCAGTATGACCCTGGCATGTGGAAACACAAGATCCATATGCCCTTTTGGTGAATAAAATCTTTTGCTTGTACAACTGAGCTGTTGCACTAGAGGTACTACTGTGATAGTGAGTAGAAGAAAGATTGAGATCAGATTTTATTTACCTGCATTATTTAAAATGAAAATTTTATATGGATGGTCCCATCCTAAATAGGGCAATTTAACTACATTTTAATTCATGTGTGCAAATAAAATATTGACATGCATTAACTAAATAAATATACCTCTTTCATTTAATTCAACTTTTAACTTCTTTGAACAACTAATAGTTAAACAAAATACTAGGAAGTTGAAACATGACTCCTACAAGGGGAAGGGAGCTAAGAGATAGAGGACAGATGAATGGGGAGGGGACTGGTAGGTGAATACACTCAACATTAAGTGTATATGTGTGGAAAAGAACTAGAAATCATCAGGTGACAGATGGGATTGGAGAATGATGGAAAGGGTGACATTATTAAGATGTGTTGTACACATAAATGGACATCTTAAATTGAAGCCCCATTGTGCAACTATTTAAAGATAATTTTTAACAAAGCATATATCTTTTGTGCAATGACTCTTTGCAAAGTGATAAGGACCTGAATAAAAATAAGATGCATTGTCTGTTCTTATAGAGTTTATCCTCCATAAGAGAGATAGACATGTATAAACAAGGTGATTTGGTTGCGCCAAGGGCAGAGGATGTGCATGTCTTATCTCTGCAGACAAACTATAAATTCCTAGAAACTGGTACTATTACCTTATATTTGCTTTTATCCAATCTGTGCCATGGACACAGTGGGTGTTCAATGAATATCTGTGAATTTATGCATACAGCTTACTAACAAACACATCTTGTACTTTGCATTAGTTTCTCTTGCTGTGTGCAAACTGTATGGTTACAGGGGAAAATCTTAAGAGAAGAGCTTCAGTGGGAATATATTATATCCACAAGCATTATGTTTTAATTCTACCAACTCTGTAAACCAAATGAAATATCTAATAAGCATGCACGTAGTATTAGATTACACACATCCTTAGAGTCTGTCTCCACAAGGAAATTCCTCCCTATGAAGTTTAGAATTTGTCTTCCTAACAGAAGCCTTTTTCTTAATATCCTTCTTTTAATAAGCAACTCAAGTCAGCTTCAAGCTACCTATGTGATCTGCCCATCCTACCCTCACTGAAAGAGTCTTGAAATTATTAACATGTATCACACTATCATCAACAACTCAATGGAGACACTCACAAAAGAAACGCAGGACTTTTTTTTTTTTTTTAGTGTTCTTCACAATGAAAGGCATATCACATTCTGTTTTTTTTCAACTGAAACATGTCACAGCCTAGAGGGTCAGTTACTGTCAGAAATTCAACTTGAGAAAACCCTTTCAGATCACTAAGAATAATGCAACCTGCCAGGAAATGAATGAATCCTATCCCCCAAAGTTACAATTTGATAAATACGTAAATATCACTTTGGTGGACTACAGGTCATTTCAGTAATTATAAGAATACAATAAAAGAGGACTGAGAAATTAGGAAATTAGATGTAAATTAGAAAAACTTGGCAAGGCTCAATCTTAGTTAAAGTTTGTCTTTTTCCTTTTCCTGTTCCCTAGAGATAGGCCGATCCTAGGTTATGTGTATTTCCTATGCAGCAGGCTCACAAATACTCTAGCAAACCCAGGAAAACAACAGCTCAAAGGAAATGAGGATTATCTGACTAGGAAAAACAAGAAGGGAAAGGTGATTTGGCGACATTGTAACATGTATGAATAGTTGACAAGAGAAAGTAAGCCAGATACGTTCTGTCTTCACCAATGGAAGGCACATGAGATTCAGATTTTTTGTTTTTGGCTTTTGTTGGTTTTTGTTGTTTACTTGTTTTTACAGGTGATGGATAGAGAAATCTTCCTATTTTACAGGTTTTGAAAGTAAATGGGTTTCTGAGAGAAGTCATGGAAATGTTTTAAATTTTCTTTTTTCAAAAAATTACTTGTGCTGGTATTTAAGGGAAACTGAATAAATAGATGAATGATCTCACCTATGAAAAGACTAATGGTATATGCGTTAAAACTAATGGCAGTCCAATAGTCAATCAGTAGAGGGCAATGTTAATAGCAGGTTTCTAAACATATACAACATGGTGGTATATTAGACAGTGGCTATTGAGCATCTGAAACACGGACCGTCTGAATTGAGATGTGCATATAAATGTAAAGTATAGACTTGATTATAAGACTTAACACATCAGTAATCTAAGCATTACATAAACAATGGGTTCATACACTACATGTTGAACTGAAAACTTTGTAGATATACCAGATTAATAAGAAGATATATTATTAAATTAACTTTAGCACCTTTTCCTTCTTTTCATGTGGGTATGCGGGATTCTAAGAATAAATTTGTGAATTATTGCTGTGCCTCACATTCTACTTCTGTGTAGCAATGTTTCTCTAGAATCAGATTGCCTAGGTACTGATCTTAGAGAAGTCACCAACTGTTCTTATTTGTGCACAATGAGAATAATAACTACAATACAGCCATCCTCACAAGACTTTTCAAGGATTTCATGGACTAATACATGAGAGCAGCATCTGACACAAAGTATGTGCTTAATAAACCCTCAATGCCTGTATCCTCTGTGCAGAATATCCTGGTATGCAGGTACTCTTCTTTAATAACCTAAAGACATGGAGACTCACATAGCCTTGAGACAACCTATCACACTCTTAGACAGCTCCGAATGTGGAAGAAGTTCATTCCTGGAATGAGTAAAAATCGCTTTGCAACTTCAATTCTTCAGTGCTTCTTTATGTCTAATTCTGCCAGAGGCAAAGAGAGAAACTGGTCATTTTCCAATACTGTATTTCTGTAGAAAGTGTTAAGAGATGCTGGTATTAGAAATGGGTTTATTATACAATCTCACAGAATTTCATGTCAAGAGGACTCACGCTGACCCAGCAAAACACTTCCAAGAAAGAGTTCTTCAAAAACATTATTTCTCATGTGTGCTCAACCAAAGAACAGTCCCTCTCTTCTTGGTGAATGTGTGCTCTTTGACCAAGGACACTTTCCAGCTTTTCACACAGGGAGTAAAGAGCCCAGACAAGAGCACCCTCCTGACCACATCTCTTTATCAAATCTCAAGAGTAACCCAGGCCACTGCCAGTTTACCTCACTCACATCTAAACACTGATTTATTTCATAAAGTCAAGCTCAGAGAGACAAAGGCACACGGCTTTTCTCATATGTGCAAGCAAGAGCTAAATTATAAACATATATGGAAACAAAATACAGGGTCATGTGTATGTATACACGAACTGACAAAACTATGGTGTACACAAGGGAGAATTCCAGTGGTGTCACTCCTTTGAACAACTCCTTTGCAGTTTAACAAAGTGAATGTCAGGAAGCTGAAACAAGTTTTATCAGTGGGGTAGAAAGAGGAAAGTAAGAGGAGGGAGCAAATAAAGGGTGAGAGGAAAAATGGGTGAATATAGTCATAATATTCAATGTACATATGTGAACTATGGAATCAGGTAATTTGAAGGGACGCATGGGACTGGAAGAGACTGGAGAATGATGGAAGGAATGACACTGGTCAAGATACATTATACTTCAAAGTAACATGTGGGTTTGAAACCCCTTTGAATAGCTACTTAAAGATATTATAAATACATAAACAAATTGATTTTCATTTTCCTGCTCTTTGTACTAATCTCAAAGCTAAGACTACTTATAGAGTTGGTAAAACAATCTCTTAATAACAGAATAAAAAGATGAATTTAGTGTGGATTTTCTAAGTCTCCACTTCCTGAATCTTGCAATGGTTCCTTGTGAAGCCAACACTTTTATATGTGAATGTCTGAAGCTCTTTACAACTCTAAAAGATAATCTTCATGCACCAGAACTGTGCCAAATCCAAACACAGCCTTTTCCCATTTGCCAAATAACACTCCTACCTCCAGGTAGACAGAACTCGACAGTGTGCTACTCAGCAGTCAGCTCCACTGTCTGTAGAGACTCTGGCAATTAATTAGTGTGTATATATGCTCTTGTGTTTTAGAGAAATTCCAGGGAAGGTTAAAACTAGCTGCACCAAACCTCAGGCCTTAGGACAGCCTAGAGAATCCGAAGCTGGATAACCTTGTAGTCCAACAGAGCAGGATACAAATCATGGCTCTGTGGTTTTGCTCTTGCCTTAGGGAAGATGTCAAAGGTCCCTCAGCCCATTTGCTAACATGAAAATAGACTAAATAACAGTACCAATTTTGTAACATTATTATGAGGGCTATAAATGGTACTTCTAATGCACTCAGTCTGGTATATAGCATGTCATGGGTAATCAATAGTTAGTAGCTCTTGTTATTGCCTTCCTAGAGATTGTAAAGCTTCTCTTTACAGAGTCTCGATCTGGTATTATCACCCAAGCCCTACTCTCTATCATATTCTCCTCTCCAATGTAGAGAGTGAGGCTCCTTCCCTTTCAAAGTCTTTATCATCAGAATTCCACAAGAAGCTACTAATAAGAAAACAAATTAAATCAAAGAATAAAATTAGAAATTACCACCAAATTGTTTGAATGGAGAAGGGCTTTGTGAATTGATATTATCAGAGAAAACGCAGTGGAAATTTAACTAAAACTGGATTTAACTAATAGAAATTGGATAACTAGGGAGAACGCAGGTAAAGAGAAAAGCATTTGGGGCCATGTCAGATAGGTGTGAGTCTTTAAAAAGTTAGGTATGGTAGTAGGAAATGAATGTCTAGCACAGGCTTAATTGATGTAGGATCTGAACAATATTTCTTTTCTGTACAAGATGCATAACTTGTGTTATCAGGATGCATGTAGCAGCATTTGTTTTTAGTTTTAGCAACAAGAGGTCCAAAAGAGAGCACCAAAGAATCTTCCTCAAAGAATCTTCAAGCCAACATCTCTTGCCTCTCTGATTAATCAGAAGACACTCAATTCATAACACAGGACAATTCAGGTGAAATGAGTCCTCATTAGCAATACTTAATTAGAGAAATCAGTAGAAATCAATCTGAACTAAATTGAGTTAATCCTAAAGACCAGAAATAGAGAAAATAGAAATAAAAATTACTTTTCTCCAAAGAAAAAATTTTGTTAAATTCCTCTCATGTTCATATATTTCAATGAAAAGTTCTGAGACAGCAATGAGGCTTACTTGCCATTCGAGTTGATGACCTGGATTAGAAATTTGTTTTCTGTAGCAAACAAATTTAACCTGGAAGTAGAGTGGTTTTGAACACATTGATACTTCAGCTGAAAGGAATTTTGATACCTTTGGAACCGAAGGTAACATAAATGTATACAAATAATATTAATTGTTATAATAGATGTAAATGTTAGAGAGCACTAAAAATGTAACTGTAGATAGATTTCAAGCTCAGCTATGTATACATATGGCATATATAATGGCATGCTATATAGTATGATGATGCATTTATTTATTTATCCAGAGATAATAGTTAAAACATTTACCAACTGGTAGAACTTAGGCATGAGCAAATCCAAAGATTCTGTCAGGAACCCTGAAACAAAAGCTCCAAGACCCTCTTGCCCTATCTGTTAGGCATCCCAGGGTGGTGGCCTTAAATAATGCCAGTTTACCTATTAGTACAAAAATACTTCAGTATATTTTACTTGCAGTAAGGCTGTATCAATGCACACTGGACAAATTGCCTGAATATGTCTAACGTAAGCACAAAAGGCAGAAATCAATAGCTTAGATCCAACTCTGTAAGAGATTACTGCAAGCCTTAGTCCTACTATAATTAAAATCCTTCATTTATGCAGACTACATGGTGCTCTTTTGAAATAGCCATCTGAAAGAACCCAAAATTAAAATACGCATTACTACAAAACTACAGCGTAAGACCAAGGCAATCGTGCCTAACTACTGTGAAGTTGGGAGCTTTTCTCCACGTTGTGATTCTTCCAGAAAGTAATGAACTATTCGCTAACATAACCCTAAGGAGGCAAATCTGTAGCCAATCCTCAAGCAGGCAAGTGGAGCACAGCAAGGAGCTTCTTCCCAGTTGAGGCACTGAAGAATTTTATTCCTGCATTAGTTACTTAAGATTCTGTTTTTAGCTAGAGCATATTTGATTACTAAAGGCTCATAATTAAAATATGCCTAGAGAGGCAAAATCAAAACCAAGTAGCAGGGCCCTGGCTGTAAAATACTGAAGTTCAACAATGGTAACCTTTTGTTCCATGCAGGAGACATTTCTACACTTCGGTGGATCCCCTTCATCTAAGTCAATGTCTACACTTGTTTGCTATGAAGCAATTTTTTTCTAACTTCAAAAAAAATGTTACAATATTCCATGCCACAGCAAATAATTGTACTTTTTGAATCCATTAATTGAAAAATCATCTAAGGACCCAAAACATGGTGTGTGATTATTTTAAATATACTCTATTTGCTGGTCAAAGAAGCAAAGGATTAAGCCAAATGGCTTAAATGTTCACTGGACAAACCAAGCTTGGGTTCAAATTCTCACCTTCTACGATAACCCCAAGCCTTCACAAGCAGTGAAACTCCATTCTACATCATCTCAAGATGTAATTGCACAATTTGACCAATAGAGATGACATAATGAGATTTCACTAATACACTGTTTTCCCCTTCAAATGAAATGTCTAATCTGGTCTCTATGTAGAGTATTCATTACAAGTCACTAATGGCTTTTCAACTATGGAAATAATATGAATTCATATTTTGTATACTGGCCTACTCCTGAAATCATGACTCAAAATTAAAGCATAATCCTAAGAAATCAATAATGAAGAGTCCTACTGGCTTCTCAATCAAGAAGTACATACCAGCTGACCAGGGAGCAGAACTTAATACTCTTTGCTTGATTTTATCAATAGCCACCATAGGTTGTAATCACTCAGGCTGCTGTCATGACTATTTTCTTTCTAAAAATGTAGCCAAATAATCTTAGTAAATGGAGAAATTGTAAAAGGTAAATAAAATGTTTATCAGCTTGAAACAGGGGTGCTAGATCTGTAAATCCACAAAACCTAATCAAACTCACAATAGTAAATTCTAGAATTAGAAGTGGAGCTTTAAAAAAATGCCTCCCACCTTCACAAGTTTAAAGTGTTAATTGTCACATAGATATTAATCCTGTTAACAGCTCTAAATTAAGGGCCTGTGGTATGTATAGGAAGCTGACTGGTGCTAGTGATTACAGCTGCTTTTTTTAGAGTTAAACATTAGTAAATTTCTTCTTTTGAATTCATAAAGTATTTAAGAGTAGTCCATATTCAAAGTCTATAAACATTAGGGCACCAAGGTCTTGCCTTTGAAATCACTGCTACTTGGGAGGCTGAAATAGAGACGATTGATGGTGGTCCAATGTCAGCCCCACAGAAATATTTGTGAGGCCCCTTCGCAAACCATAACTAATCATAATGATGCACACCTGTCGTCCCAAGTTAGGTGAGAGACTGAGATCCAGGAGAATCATGATTCCAGGCCATCATAGACAGAAAAATCCTCAAGACTCCATCTTCATTTAAGGAAACTGGAATCAGTGGCATGGACCTGTTTTCCTGGCAGCTACAGGAAACATAAGGTAGGCAGATATTGGCTCAGGCATGTACCTAGGCAGCAAGGAGGACTCTACCCTAAAACTAACCAGCAAGAAACAGTGGTAGAACACCAGCCTAACAAGTGTGAGGGTCTGAGTTCAAACCCCCGTGCTGCAAAAAATCTAGAAACATATTACAGGAGCTCATATATATGTTTTTTGACCCTATAATATCATTCTGCTACTCAATATTCAGCTGCAGAGTATTTAAGAATCTTTGCTGTTAATGATGCTGTTCTTTCTGTCACTACTTAGATGTCTTTAATCTGTTTATCATAATCATCTATTTAATATAACTCATCATGTGTCATTTTGACTAACTCAATAGGACCAGTCAAGTATTTTCCACTCTCTATTCCAGCTTTTGAATAAATGTTATTACTCTAATGTCTAATCTTTATAAAGATGTGCAGAACAGAAAATTTGCAGTTTTGGCAAGATTGTTTTTCTCTGAAGGAATCATGACTCTAGCCTCATCTTGTGAAGTACAATTAAAATGAGTTGACATGCCTTAGAATTTGTCTTGTTTGAAAACTCCTCCTCCATTAACATAGCTCCTGTCTTTTCATTCTGCTTCCTTAGGTAGCGACTTAGAGACAAACTTCTTTTTCTAACAGATATTAACAAAAAAGAATGGCTCCTTCAGAAACAGAATCTGCGTCAGTAGACAAAGTCCTTAATGGCCTTTCTTATGAAGAACATTGTAGCCGTACCATTTTCCCTTAATTTCTAATCTACTTTCCCTTAAAAGGCACACTCAGCAGAGAACAGAATGGTACATCTAGTTACCAATTTATTAGTGTCAGTCCTCAAACAGTGCAGTCTATGTTTATACAGTTTTTTATGATCAGTAAGTATTTTCCATCTAACGGTGCTCCTGCCTTTCAAGTTGTTAAAGAAATAACTTGGATGAAAAACAATGTGGGAGGACTAAGAAATATCAAAAAGATCTTTTTCCAGGGATTGGTTTAAATATTAAGGCAGATATAAAGTGAGCCCACTGTGTTATGAACCTTCAAAATAGACCATCAAAGTCCACCAGCAGCAAGCAGCCCTTTTCTGCACTTAGCATAGATTAATCCTTAATCTTCAAAACCCTGAATGGTTCAAGACTTCTAGACCTGTCTGCTAATGTGAAAGACTACCCCATATTTTTCTAACTCAACACTTACAGCTACGAATTCTTTAGAAGTACCTATATTGTTACAGAGAGTCATGAGAACTATCTTCACAATTCTTTTCCACTTCAGTGTGCCTGAAATAAAAAGAGTCTCCAGTCCTCAACTCCCAGCAAGTACATAAAAATAAAGAAGAAGAAGAAAAGCAGGGAAAGTGGAAGCAGAATCCAGTGAATCTCTTCCCTGGGTTCATCTACAGCCAAAAACACAGAACCAGCCACATTAAGTTTTAAAAGAAGGTTCCCGTTATTAATGGCATTGAGGCTTAAAAACAGCAGTGCATCAAAGTGAAGCCTCAAAACAGGTACTTTTTTATAGCACAAAGATGTGAGCATTCACTTATCACTGGACAGGATTTCTTGATTTGGTTAGTAACATCCTAAGTGGCTTTTAGGAAGCCTGACCTAACAGCTGAGTGGAGTCAAGAGCATGAAAGAAAGACTTCCCTGGAGATCACCTCCCCCCAGCTACCCAACAAACCCAGATTGCCTTGACATCGATAGGGGGATAAGTATCACATTGATATCCCAAGATTTCATGTTGAGGAAAATTCCAAATACACACATTCAGATACACAGTGTGAATCCAAGAGCACGAGTGCACACGCACACACACCACAGGCAGGTTGTCATGACCCCTATCTGCATGGATTACCACTTCTATAATAACAGAGAACTCACAGGTGTACTGAGAAAAACATCAGGCAGCTCCTCCTGTCAGACTGTAAAGTACAAGAGCACCAATGTACTTGAAGAGGGGAAACTACAGGCTACCAGTCACCACCTTGGCAATATAAGAAAATCAATGAGTCCTGGCATTTTTCCATATACCATACCAAAAGTTCCATAATCTTGGGCAAACTCCACCTTGGCTGTGCAGAAATGAATCCCAAGAGCTCTTTGGGGATGCACAGGTTTCCGAGATTACAACGGGCAAAAGTACCACTAGATCATAGAATCTTCCCTCCAAAGAAAGTGGCTTTTTTTTTCAATTGTAGTTTCCTTCTAAGAGCTAGAGCTAGAGAGTTCTTAATGTCCTCCTCACCCACACGCGCGCACACGCGCACGCATGCACACACACATACACACACACACAGACACACAGAGAGACACACACACACACCTCAAAAGGTTTTTAACTTCATGTTAAAATGTGCTAACGCCAAAGAGCCAGAGATCTCATTTTCTTATCCACGTAACTTTAATACTCTGGGACAGGTGCGGTGCAGAAGGGCCATGCTATCGAAAAATAAAAATTTTGTGCAAGACACACTCACTCTTATTCTCCTTCTGACCCCTCATTCTCACACCCTGTCCCCAGCTTTTCTCTTGAAAAACAATGGCGTCTCACATCTGACCCAGAGTGCATATTCACCCCCAACACACCGGGGAGAGTGGAAATGAAAAAACTGTTGCTGTAACCCCCGCTCCCTCCACCACCACCCTCCTTCGCCCCCGACACTCCACTGACAAATCAGAGGAAGCTGCAAAAACTTCTTGGTCTGCTTGGCTATCCTCCAGCAGTCCTGAACATCCAAGAGCCAATTTCTCGGTCCGCGCTTAGGAAAGGCAACCCTAAGTCAACCTGTTTGCAAAGCCCGCGGAACTCCCCGCCTTCCAATCTTAAGCTCCTGGGCTCCGTTCAGGATGGGAAACCCCGGATCCTTTCCGTGGTACCCTCAAAGCAAATGAGGTGGAAAGCAAGAGAGCTCCTCCCGACCTCATCCCCTGGTTTGGTCCTGTTGGCTGAAGTCAATGCCCAAGTGGCGCGTGGAGTGTCCCCGGCTCGCTCAGCTGGCCAGCTGCTGGGCGCCTGCACGCTGCGCCTGGGTAGCCTACCTTCCCGCAGCCCAGAGCCAGAGGCGCCGCGGAGAAGCTTCGGTTCCAAGTTCCCGCGTCTGTTTATGGAGAAAGGGTGAGAGAAGCTTCCCCGCGAGGAACCAGCAAAGTCTGTGCGGGTGGCGCGCCCCCAACCCTGGCAGCTGCCACCTCCCGCCCGCCCCACTGGCCAGCCTACGACACCCCCCCCCTTCCCTCCCGCCCCGCATCCCCGGCTCCCCGCGCAGCTCGGCCGCACTCACCCGCCCTGCCCGAGCCGCAGCCGCAGCCTTTGGGAGCCGCCGAGTCCCGAGCTTCCCCACTGCGAGAAAGATGGTGGTGTGTGTCGAGAGACCACCCATTCCAGCGTCTGGCAACCCGGCGGCGACTCTGGCTCCTCAGCACTGAAGGAGGAGGAGGAGGAGGAAGAGGAGAAGTAGGAGGAGGAGGAAGGAACGGCGCAGTCGGACGCCATCTGCTGTACACCTCTGCGCAGCCATTGGCTGCCTGGTGCGTCCCCCGAGCCACGGGGCGCGGGGCCGCGGGGAGCCACCTTGCATCTCGCCGCCCCCAGCAGCTGCTACCCGCGCCCCTCCCTGCTCCGGCTTCCCTCCTCCCCGCTGCCTCTCCCGCTGCTCCTTCCTTGAGCCTTCGCCTGACCCTAGGCTGAGCCCTTTCCCCTTGGAGAGCATACGCGGGACACACCAGCTCCAAGCTCTGTCCTGTGCTCCCCGAAGCTGTTTTCTGCAACTTTAAAGCTTCTCGGGGTGCGAGAGTGCGAGCTGGATGAGGAAGACTTGGCGTTCGGGTTGAGCTCTGGGTGGGCAATCCTCTGACTACTGCAGAAAGGAGTGAGTGCTTTTGCTCCTCAGGGGTCCGCGGTGTGGATGGGAGTAAAAGAGGAAGAAAGTGGGGTGACACTTGGACCCCATTTATGACACGTCCTAGCCCTGGCACACACACACCAACACTCGCGGCGCCGTGTCAATATTCACGCACCCCGAAGCACACACTTCTGTGAGCCATCCCGCAAGGTCTGGGTGGCTCAATATTTCTGTATAGTTACCAGGCAGGAGAAGGCTGTGATGAGAAAGACAAAGAAGATCGTGACAGGATAATATAGGAAAGAGAGACAGGGGGTGACTCCCGGGGGACTTCTGTTTCCTGGGTGCGCACCTGTCTGGACATTTTCACGTTGCAGGGCTGGCAGCTGCTGTAAACCTAAGTCTCCCAGTGGCTGGGAAATCCTTCGCTCTGGGGGCTGCAGATGTACAGGGTTTGCAATCCCAGGTGAAGAAGGGTGCAGGAGGTGGTGCGGAAGATCGCGTACTTGTGGGTAGGATGCTAAAAGCAGCCAAGAAGCTGGATTGTCCAAGCCCGCACAGGTGAAGCAGGACAGCAGAGCAGAGATTACGAGCACGTGGACAGGCAAGGAGCAGAGTCACAGCTCTGAAAGTCGTTTGCCTACTCTGACACTTGTTCCAAAGCCTCCTGGTTTTTGACACCTTTGATCCAGGGAACTTCTTAGGCTTGTTCAGAGAGATGAAGTTGCTTCAAAAGGGAGACTGAAATAAAAGCATGAGAACTACCTATTGACAATTACTGTGTATTTTGCCTGTCATATCTCTTTAAATATGGGAGCCCAGTGACGGCAGGGAATGTATCGTTTCTATTTTATCCAATGCCTGGCACACCATAGGTACTTAAAAAAGAAACAAAATAATAGTGATAAAAATCAAAGCTTGATATCATGGCATAAATAGATAAATAGATAGAGTAGTTAGGATGTGTGGGGGACAAGTCAAAAGAAAATGTGATAATGTGAAAAGAAACATGGAGATATGTAGGTGCGTAGTACCAGTCCAGCTTGCTGTGGCATAGGTTCTGAAGGTAGGAAAGCCTTAATACTTGAAACTCAACCACTTCACCGTCCCCCCATTGAGCTCTATGATCAGATTCAGGTTTATGCCTTTCATTCTGACATCATCTTAAAAAATGCATCAGCTGCCATCCAGATCCCAGACTATCTCCCCAAATCCAAGATCAAGATTTATTATTCTCAAAAGGTAAGATGCCAATCCTGTGAGCCAGAGGAAAGAGAAACTGATCCATTATGTTTTATTGTAATCTCAATATGTACAGATCAATAGCCAATGAGTCTCTTTTAAGTAACTTGAGGAACAACTGCGAAATGGAAACATTTTTCCTTCTTCATCTGATACACTCAGCCTTCCCAGGTTCCCATCTTCCAGCACCAATGTTGTACTTTCAGCCCACATATCCTGCACACACATTCCTATTACAAAGCTTTGTGGTTACAGCTTTCTGAAAACAGCTATCAAGGTTGATCAGTTAGTTTTCAAGAGCTATATATGTCATTTATAGATAGCTGAAAAGTTATATGTCTCCCTCTTCCTCTTCATAAGAAATGACATGTATATTTTTTATTTCAACTGACAATTTGATTTCAACATGCAGCCTAAATATGCTAGTCTATGCCTATTAACCTCCTCGTCTACCTCAACGATCACTTATAATACTTATAAGAATATCTTAATTCTGAAGACATGGCTTTCTTCCTCAGTCACATTGCATTTAATTCTTGGCTTTTGAATCTAGAATATAGATAATAGTTATATGACAATTATATCTTATACATTGGACTTCTTTTAAAAAGGGAGTCATTTGTAAGAATGAAATTGAAGCTACTTCTAAATATGAAGGACCATGAATATTAAACATCATTACATCTGGCTTCTTTCAACTACAGAATAGTCTTTTTTCTTTAAGGCATTGTGCCAACAAAGAGGTATTTCAGTGAACTCAGAGAGTCCTAAGATGCCTGAACTTTATCTGACAAGTGCAATTGCGTGAAAAGC
Source organism: Dipodomys spectabilis (assembly GCF_019054845.1). Classification (NCBI taxonomy): domain Eukaryota; kingdom Metazoa; phylum Chordata; class Mammalia; order Rodentia; family Heteromyidae; genus Dipodomys; species Dipodomys spectabilis. The sequence continues at coordinate 3,183,568 of NW_024870758.1, read as the reverse complement.
TGGTAGAAGGAAAATGTGGACACAGGCTTGATTCTAACTCCTTCTTTTCATTTCTAGCCAAACCCTCAGTTTATGTTTCAAATAAATGTTTTGCTGATGTTATGAGTTTCTTGTTAACACAGTCCATTTTAGTCTTTAAGTTTAGTCCTACCTTTAAAATCTACATTTGATGTATAAAGAATAGCCTAAGCAGGAAAGGTATTGGCAAGCAAGACTGTAAGATAAGAACAGAAATGGTACAAAACAAAGGACCAAAGATAGAATTGGGAAGAAAAGAGGTGGCATTATTTTGTGTTAGGAATAGATCAATGGGGGTGGTAAACAAGCTGGAGAGTAGAAATCCTAGAAATCTTTTAACCCAGCATACACAAAAGTCAAAGGCTCAATCATCACCAGGCTTCTAAGGAAAATGGAAGGGAACAATAGAACGATGGAAGAGGAGAGGGGTGGGAGGAGATCCACTGGGATTCATTCCCTAATGTAAACCATAGCAGAGCTACAGAGGGAAGTAACCCAATGATATCTGAGTACTATTGAAGTATAAATTTTCTTTGTGTATGGGGGGGAGGGGTTGTGGGCAGGGAGAGAGGGGGATTGGGGGGGGGGGGGAGTTGTCGTTGCTGATTGTTTGTCATTGCTGTTTGTGAACACGATGTTCTCCATACAAGCTCAAATGGGAAATCATTGCATAAATGAAATAAACAGTAACCTTAAATAAATAAGAGATAAAAGAGGCATGTAGATAAAGAAGACTGACTTAAAATAGAAGTGAAAAATGTAAGGGTGAGCCTGTTTTGGAGCTTACCACCCAGGAATCACTACTTAGTTGTACAATAGCCCATCCAAGGAACCAATGAATTGAGTCAAAGAGTCAGTCACTTTGGGAGGAAGAACAGGAGAAAAATGGACTGTGATTGTCTCATTTATACAATTCATTCAGGATAATTCCAGGTTGGATGAAATTCTATGGCAAATATGAACAATTATTTTTTTCTGCCAAAAAAGAGCATTTAATCTTGGCATATAAATGTAAGTTTTGAGCTTGGTCCAGTAATTTGATTTTGATATGTCAACATCTTAAAATACAACATAAAGATAATGTCTTGAAAAGTAGTATAATGGAACTCTATTGGCCCTTAGCCCAGCTCAGTTCCTGTGAGGTACTAAACCTTTCCCAGCAGACTATCAATCCACAAACTTAGTCATGAACCATCAGCCACAGACATTCACACAGTAACATGTCTGTTGGGTATCTAATATATGCCCAGCACTGTATTAGCTGGTAATTATTTTGGATATATAATGCATGGGTCCTTGTCCTTGTGGAGTTTCTAGTCTAATAAAGAAATAAAAACAATTGTGCAAATTCTTATTACTATATAATATGAAAGAAAAGAGTTCTGGGGGAAAAAAGGAATGTAATCCAGGGAAATGGGACAAAAGGGTGAGGGTCAAACAAAACATTTTGGAAGAAAGGATACATAGGCTCAGATCCAAAACATTGTAAGAAGGAACATTTATTTTGATTTTTAGCATTAGGTTAATACTTTATATGTATCATTTAACTCTTTATCATTGTTTCATTCCCATGAGGCAAGCACTGCTATCAGCTCCGTTTTACATAAAGGCAAAAAGAGTTTAAGCAACTTACCCAAAGTTACACAGCTGATAAGTGGGCAGTTTGGGTTTGGTCAAGCCTCTTAACATGACTATATACATTTTTTAACTAAGAAGAAACATTTGTGCCTCATATAATTAATCAGTAGCCAACAATGAAGACAAGATCCTATAGATGGAAGACCTAAAGAATGCATCAGGGGCTAAAGTGGCTGGAGAATAGTGAGCCTGGTGGAGGGGAGGACATGGGACAGGCTAGGAGAGGCAGGGAAAGAATAAAACTGACAGGTCCTGGAAAACAATGGGTGGTTTCACTTGAGTGATACAATCTAACTTGGGCTTTTATAAGATCACTCTGACACTGAGAACAGAGGAGAGAATAAACCAATGCCTAAGATTTCAAAATACAGAGATTGTTCAGGAGGGAGATTTAAAGTTTCAGATCTGCAAGGAGGAGGAATGATATTATTAAGCAAAATATCAGAATGAGGGGTATGTAGGAAGGAAGATGCCACATACAGTTTTACCCATTAATGAAAGACTGGTTGGGAAAAATATCAGGTCAAATATCTATTTTTCTTTAATTTTAGAAATGCTGGAGATAGAGCCTAGTGCCTCACAAGTTCAAGTCAGGTTCTTTGCCACTGACTTATACCCTCTGGAGATCTCTTAGCAAAACGAGAATCTCCTCTTAGGGGCTTTGCAGTAATTCCCTTTTACCTTTAGGGAATGTGCTTCAAGACCTGCAATTAAGCAAAGCTAGGAACAGTATCAAACTCACTGTTTGTTCTATATACACACACACACATCTAAGAAACAGTTTAATTTATTAATCAGGCACAGTAAGGGTTTAACAATAACTAGTAATGAAATGAAACAATGACGATATATTATTAAAAATAAAGTTTTGTGAGTGTGAAAAATAAAGAGATCATCTTAGTATCTATATCCAAACCAAGAAAATGGAAAAGGTATAACAGGAAGATCAGTAGTCCAGGCAGGAGATGATGGTGCCTTAAAGAAAATAGAGAGGGAGGGAAGAGATGACATTGTTCAAAAAGAAATGTACTCTTGATCTGACTTATATAACTGTATCCTTCTACATCACCTTTATAATATCAATAAAAATGCATGCAAGGGGGAAAAAAGAAAAGAGAGAAAAGAAATAACCAACCCCTGGGTTGGAAGCATGGCTCAAGTTATAGAGTGCCAGCCAATGAGCGAAAATGTCAGATAACCTAGTTCAAGTTCCAGTATCAGGCAAGAGAGAGAACTGAAGGATTTGATAGAATTGGGGAAGACATTATTCATCTCTTCACATCTACTTCTACTTCCCAATCTCTCTCCAACTCTCCAGTTGTTAGCTCAAGACCTAAAATCCTAAAATTAAAACATTCTTCATTCTCTATCTCAGCCACTGGGTCTCGGGCTTATCTTCTTGTCACATATTAGTATTCAGACAGGATTAACGTTAAGTAATTCCCCATATGACTAGTTAGGACATTACATCTAATCCCTATTCTAGAGGTCCCCCGTTTCCCCACCAAGATATCCAACTCTGGTCTTTCTCTGAGTACTCATCTTCCAAACTTACTGACCAAGAGATCTGGATTACAACCGTTTTTGCTTCCCTAGCATCCTCAAAACTCAGAAAAATCACGAGAGAGTAATCACTCAATCTGCACTGACCCAGGGAAAATGGATAGGCAACTTCCACATATGCAAGAAACAACTCCCACTAATGTGGAAATAATAAAACCCCTCTAGTGACAACTTGGACCATATTCATAATGACTTGGGTTGTAAAGACCAGGTGTTATGTAGATTGGAGTTTGTTATTATCCAAAGATTTGGCAACCTTAATCCTTTTGTACTGGGCACAAAGCCACGCAATACCCTCAGGCCTAACTTTGATGAGATGGGCAAGAGAACTTGTATCTTCTATTTTGCTGTTTTCTAAGGACAATAGCCTACCTTATGGGCAGCAGGTTCCTTTACATGTAGGAAGAATAGAAAACTCTGGAAAATAACAGTGTTGTCAATATGTCACAAGCTACCTTGTATATGAGTGTGAGTATGGTATAAGGGATAGAGCGGATAAAAGAGCTCTGTTGTTGTTGTTGTTGTTTCTTTCATGTCCTAATATCCTAAACTTTCCCCAGATATGCAGGGACACAAATATATTCAATGCATTTGTTAAAAAAAAAACACTAAAATTTCCTTGTATGTTCTTAGATTCTGAGTTTTGCCATTTTCCTTGCTTCTAGTTACCTCATTCACTCTCTAGCTTTCTCTGAATTGCATGTTCTTTTCCTGAAATACTGTCATATCATTTTGCTCTCAGATCTATTATTCTATTCACATTGTCAATTTATGTGGCTCCCTTCAACAACACCAGCTCCACAGGAAAGACTTCCCTGACCTTTCCCTATAGAAAATACCATGTTCCCACTCTGTATCTCTTTATCTAACCTTTTATCCTAGTACTAATAATGACTTTAAATTTTCCTACATTGTTGTTCTAATCTTTATTATCTATCTTTCATCAAGAATATACCATAGCTGCCTGCTGAGATCTGAGGGATCATGGTTCAAAATCAGCCTGGGAAGGAAGGTATGTGAGACTCTTATCTCTAATTAACTACCAGAAAACTGGAAGTAGCACACTGGCTTAAAGTGGTAGAGCACTAGCCTTGAGCCAAAAGCACAAAGTCCCAGGCCCTGAGTTCAAGCCCCATGACTGACAAAAAAAAAAAAGTGCATCATGAGGACAAGGACTACACACAAAACACACATACACACACATACACACAGTACACATACACGCAATACTGACAACAGTGCCTGACAAATGCTGAGACCTCAAGAATTGTTTTTAAAATTACGGAATAGTGTATATTATTGCCTATCTGACACTAGGACCCTGCAGATCCATCTCTCCTTTCCACCTATGTTTGCTGCCACTGTACATACTTTTGCTGTACATCTGCATTGAGAGTTCCCTCATCTACCCCTCATGGTCAGTGGAGCTATATCTTTCTCTACAGCATTCAAAGTTTCACCTCCTTTAACAAATTATCCTAGGTTTAATTTTATTTCATATCTTTTTTATTTTTTCTCTTTTCCAACTTCTATTATGTCCAATGTCTATGCCATTCAGACCTAACTTCAATTAATTATATACTATCTCATACTGTTCTCTAATGATTTTGTAGTCATTAGCCTAGTCCCTTCAACTGTGTTGTTAATTACTGGAGGGTTGAGGATAAGGGAGATACTTATTTTGTTTCTCTCCTGTGCACATATTTTGGTACATAGCCAGCACTCAGTAAGTACCTGTTGTTGGAATAAGATGTGTAAAATCCAAAAGAGAGAGCTTTCTTTGGTCATGTGACATTAAGAGAAAAACTTATCACCTTATGTCTGTAAAAAAAAAAAAAAACAGCACCCTTATCACCTCATGTTTGAGGGAACTGATCTTTCTGGATGCCACGTACTACTGTTTAATCACTGAACAAATACAAACTGAGAATCTGCTTTGTGGCAGACACCATTTAAGCACTGAGGAGCATCCTGGAGGAGATTATTATATGAGGAAACAGATACTTGAGTCACAATGGAACAAGTCTTAGTGGAAACTTCAAGGAGAAGCATCTCACCTAATCTGGGGCAAGACAAGCAAAGGTCTGTATCTGCCCAAATTCAGAGCTAGAGAAAAATTCCCCCAATGTGATCTACTGGTTTGAAACAATGTATTATTGTAACAAATTTAGTGCAAATGGTGGTGGTCTGGACCACTCATGAAGCACAGCACAACTACTGACCAAGGAAAACAATTGTTATTGCTTATGCATGCTGCAGATTCATCATTTTCCAACACTGAGGGCTCTGTTCCTATGCCTCTTTTCTTAGGTGTCCAAGGACTAAGCAATCCTTGCTTGCCTCTTCTACTCAATCCCTACATTTTATAGTCTGTTAGGATTCTGGACTAGCCCTCTTTTCTTCTCCATATATACTTTCTCCTTAAGTGAATATCATTTTTATTTTATTTATTTATTTTTGTCAGTCCTGAACTCTGGGCCTGGGCACTGTCCCTCAGCTCTTCAGCTCAAGGCTAGTGCTCTACCACTTGAGCCACAGCACCACTTCTGGCTTTTTCTGATTATATGGTGCTGAGGAATGGAACCCAGGGCCTCATGCATGCAAGGCAAGCGCTCTACCACTGAGCCGCCTTCCCAGCCCTGAATATCATTTTTAGATAGTATCCTCTTACATGCAATTCCTGAATCTGTTTTTCTTGTTGTAATAGTCAATATAGGCTAAATTATGTTTCAGTAGCAAACTAGTCTCCAGACTTCTGTGACATTGCTCATTGACTAGAACTAGCCATGTGACTCTATCAAAGTGGATGATGAAAAATATGGAAGAGTGCATGGACATGTAATCAGAAGCAACTCTCTCTTCCATCCCTCAGTGCACCAGCTCCACATCCAAGTCTTTTCTTGACTTCACACTGAACACTGAATTTTGCTCAACCACAAACTACAAGAAAAAAAACCTTCATTTTACCAACATGGGGAAAAATTCATTCTCAAAGTAAATTCTTCTGCATCCACTTCTTCTCTTTTCCACTCCTCCTATCTTCTCTAAGCTAAAATGGTTTTTCATGGGAAATGTTAACAGTAGCTTTATAACTGGTCTCTATTTCCTATACTCATATTTTTACAAATCCATCTCTTATGCCATTATAGCCAGAGTGATCTTTTCAAAAGTTACATTCGATACAATTATGTATCTGCATTAAACCTTCCAATGGTACCCAATACACATGGGATAGATTCTAAATTCTTTATGTGATCTAATCCTTCTTTTTCTGTGAGAAGCCATTTCCTACTCCCCTACTCTATCACTGATGAAAAGCAGCCGGTGTGGCAATCTTCATGCTGCCTTAAGCCTTTACATCTGTCATGTGCTAAGCCTGGATCACTCCTTCCCAGACCTGCATGTGCCTCTCTTCTCTCATCATTGGTATCTCAGTAAAAGTGCTCATTCCTCTGAGAGGTCTTTCTATACACTTCCATAAACTTGCCACCAGTTACTCTCTGGTGACTATTTGGTTCTTTGCCTATACTTATCACAATGTGGTATTTGGCTATTTCTATACCTGTTTGCCCACTGCACTGTCAGCTCAAATAGAACTGAACTTCTCCCATTAATTCTGCTTGCCAGGGTCCAGAGGAAAAGTGCAAAGAATAGAGCTGGTGCTCAAGAAATGAATTTACAAAAAGCCTGGCGCTGGTGGCTCACGCCTGTAATCCTAGCCATTCAGGAGGCTGAGATCTGAGGATTGCAGTTCAAAGCTTCCCAGGCAGGAAAGTCCATGAGACTCTTATCTCCAATAAACCACTAGAAAACCAGAAGTGGCGCTGTGGCTCAAGCGGTAGAGCACTCGCCTTGAGATGAAGAGCGCAGGGACAGTGCCCAAGCCTAGAGTTCAAGCCCCATGACCAACCAAAAAAAAAAAAAATAAAGAAAGAAAAAGAAAAAAAAAAGAAATGCACTTACACACTCTGGTAGCACAGTTCATTCTCACCTACATCTTAAAAGTGGCTTCCTTTTCATATAACCTTTCAGTTCTAAACACTCTAAGGAAAATTCCTATTTGCAACAGAAGGAAACACATCTAAAGAAATGAGATGGCACAATGATCATCTGTGAGCTGGGGCTTTGCAGTCTTCTCCTTGCCAATCGAAAGGAAGAAGTTAACTAAAGAGCCAGTTACTTGTCACATCTAAAAGTTCTTTTGACCTCAGTGATTAAGATGATGTGCCTGATGTGGTGAACTTTTATATTATGTTGCCAGAGAACTGTGAAAACAGCCCTTTTGTCACATTGAGTTCTCGATTTTGGTGATGGCTGTCATTGCTCTGGAAGATGACTCACCCAAGGTACAGCGGGGAGCAGTGACAGGATGAGAGACGGAAATGACCTGAGGGATTTTTTCCAAGGCCATTGAAGTAAACATAAAGTGCAGATTCCATAAGATACAGTACAACTCAATACCACAGCATCCCCATCCCATGAATGGCCCTCAGAGATGGCTATATCTTTAGCAATCTTCTGTCCCTAGGGATAGGATGTCCAGAGCACTGAATGTAAGGCATCTTCCAGCATCTGCTTCAGACTGACTTCTCAAAGGTTATGGAGCTGAAACCATGGAAGAAGGAGAACCTTCATGATCTACTAGGTTTTGTATACTTTACTTCCTACCTGTGCCAGGTCCTCCTCAGCACTATCTTCTAAATATGACTTTGTGTTCATGGCCTCTTTTTAACCATCTTACCAAAAGTGATGTTTGGCATGCTTCTCCTACTAGAACTTGTTTTTCTCGTCAAGCATGATTTGGTCCATCTTTCAGGTCACCTGAACAATTAACTAGCCTAATCTCCAAGTCTTCGTTTGTCAAAGAAGATACTGCAGCTAGGTTTATGTAGCTGAAGTTGTAGTTTACAGCCACAAGTTTTTCAATAAGTCAGTCACTGATCTTAAATGGCTGTACATTTCCCAAAGAACATGTTCTATTATCTAGTAACCTTTAAACTCAACTGGAGGGGAGAGAAAGACCCTCATATATTTCTAGTCTAAACTCAGTATTTAATTTAACTAGAGCTCATACCAAGATGAAAATTTTAACCTTGTGAGAAAAAATACTTTGATTTTCTTCCTATAAAGGGGATTTTCTGCAATCTTTGAAGGATCCTTATTGCAATGGTATTTGATCTATCCCTGATTATACAATTATTAGCCTTTTGGTAATCTAACCAATGACATTTAAATGGCATTTATGTACTGAGCTTGAATTATGGAATCACAAAACTTTTAAGCTGAAAGAGACCTCAGAGAAAATGTAGTCCAATTTCTGTATTTATAAGATAAGAAAAGTTGAGCCCCAGATAGTGGAGGTGTCTTGTACAAGGTCACACACATTGTCAAGAAATAGAAGGGGAGAAAACAAGCGAGACAGGCTTCTTACCATTCTACCTCAAGTTGAAGAAAAGTATTTAAAAAGATAAAAAGAAATGGCTTCAGGCTCTTACAAAATGACAAAAAAGGAAATGATGCCTTCTAACATGTTTTATCAGACCTTAAGTGTGGTATGTCATTAACACAAAAAAAAATCCTTCAGAACATAAGAATATTGGCAAATCACAATTTTGAAAAGAAGGATTAATTCCCAGATGATTGGGGTGAAGGATCATGAAAGACAGTGTGAAAGGAGGAAATTTCTTAAGAGTATCCACCTACATCATAGTCCCTGGAACCAGCTTCTATTGCTGTCCTATCAGGATCCTTTTGTAAAAGAAAACTGGATATGTTCAGCTGCACGCAGATTGCTTTTTTTAGCAGACATTCTCAGAAAAAATCATGCTCTTTTGTAATTTGAGGCTTGATTGTCTAATTTTTCTCTTTGTGGTCTCCTGCACCCGCCACCACCTGCCAAATGTCTGGGGAAAGCATGACTACTTTGTTAATGGTCCTTAGACCTCCACTATTTCTTCTCATGTGCATATTCCCACAAAGCTTTTCTCCACACTGTAACTCCAACTTGAGGAACCCAAGATTCATCTCCAGCTCTGACCTTCAGATCTATATCTAACTTCCCAAACTATTATCTCTATTTTGATGTGACACTGACATGTCAAACTCAGCAATCTAAAACTAATGCACTTCATCTCTATGATCTGAAATTGATCTCCCCTTTATAACTTATCTAGGTTAGTAGTCTTACTAGGCACTCAGTTGCCTAAACTAAAAACCTCAAAAGCATCCCTGATGCCCCTTCTGCCCCATCACCATATCCAGCTGAATTTAGTCTCTCCTCCCCATCTCTAGTGTTTCTGGAACTATCCCCTTATCATTAACCCAAGTCCAGATCTCATTGTCACATTCCTAAATGATTATAATCATCTTCTCCAAATCCAGTAAACCCTTGCTTAAAAGCCCTGCTGTATCTTACTACAAACTAAAGAATAATTCTAAATTCTACCAGATAGAAAACATATGATTTCAGGTTTACTTAATGTAAATTTAGATATACTGAGCCCAAATACAGTGTACCATCTTGTACAATTCATCTGTTATCGATAGATCTGCTCTGTAGAGTGGCATGGTGTTTAAGCAGCAATGCAAGCTTTTGTCTCCAAAGAGGGTTATGAATTGTGGTTTGAGAAAAAGGATATAAAAAATGGTGAAATTTATTTATGTCCAGACTCTACCATGTACTATCACTGGGCAATTGGTCCCAGTTTCTCAGATTCTGACTGTATTTCCTTACCTGTGAAATAAGGATGCCTGTGGCATACAAAGCTTCAGGCTATATACAATGTGCCTAATATCTATAGGTGTTTAGAAATGTAGCTGTGATTATCAGTATTATTATTGATAACTTGAGATCTCATTACATATTTTAAGATAATTATGGATGGGAGGCTCACTATTTTAATCCAAACATCCTTGTTCAAAATCACACTGATCTGAAAATGTCTCTCCATCCAGATAACCCTACCAGCCACTAAGAAGCCACATACTTGAGGATTAAAAAGGACCTCCTAGTTCTAACAGTTTAATGGTGATCAGAACACATAAAGTCTTTTTTATTTGCTTTTGTTTTGGTCATTTACAGGGCTTGAACTCAGGGCCTAGATGCTGTTCCTGAGCTTTTTTGCTCAAGTCTTGATTCTACCACTTTGAGCCTCAGCACCACTTTCTGGTTTTCTGATGGTTAATTAGAGATAAGATTTTCACAGACTTTACTGCCTAGGCTGGCGTAGAACTGCAGTCCTCAGATCTCAACATCCTGAGTAGCTATAATTGCAGGTGTGAGCCAGCGGATCCTAGCAGTGTTTTTTTTCTCTACAGATGTTTTCTTTAATTATTACAACTTTAAAGAATTCAGCTCATCTTTATTTCAGTGTGTACATTCACTTCCTAAGCGGAGTTTTCAAGGAAACTTTAGAGTGACTGGTCAGACCATGAATTAGTCTCCTTTTTAAAAATGTACCCTCCAGGTTTTGGTTAGAGATTATTGGCAGGAAATGAAGGGAAGATTTACACTTCCTTTCTGTGGCTTCCTAAAGCAAGCCTATCAATCTGACACTTTTCACCAGCTGTGGATTTACAGTCATTTTAATAAGTAAAAGAGGGTAGTTGGAGGAGTGGCAAATTGGTTTTTTCTTGCTATGACAATGAAGACAGATGGAAAAACATAGTATTCTATTGAGGAAAGACAAGTGCTCAAAGGAGTCAAGGTATTGTTAGAGATGTCTTCCAAATGTCAATGGATGAGATTGGGCACTGTCAGTGATATCCACACAGAGTATTTGGAGTTTTTTTACATGAATTGGATGATTCTTCAACCCAAAATATCATTCACACATTCAGAATGAAGTTAGTGTTATCTACAGGGTGAACAGCAAGGATGTTTTGAAGCAAAATGGCTGCATAATCCTTCATAGAGAAAGTATCACAGAAAAGATCTCTAAAGTCTGAATTACTTCAGTACTAAGGGTGCTTCTGTCAGTTGCCCTGAAAATTTGCTACATCTGTCCAGGATTCCTTTTGTTCTACTGTAAAATGAGTACAAACAAATACAAACATAGTCTTTTTGAATGAGCACCAAGTTAAGACAGTGTACAAAATGTGCCTAACTCACGCAGTAAGTACTCAGCATGTATCAGGTGCACATGACTGTAGTTACACAACTAACACTTGAATCTCACTTCACACTTTTTGATAGATATTCAATGGAATAACACCAAATAAAAATTCAATGGAAAATTTAAAAATATTGTCTATTCATCCATTTGGTTTTGATTTGTATTAAAACAGACACCAGACATCCCAGCAAAGGTAGAGAGGAGGATCGTGGCTTCAGGCCAGCCTTGGCAAAAGTATCAACAAGACCCTATCACCAAAAACAAGCCACACATACTGGTGTGTGTTGAATAACTCAAGCTATGGAAAAGGTATAGGTAGGAGGATCCAGATCCAAGGTGTGCTGGACAAAACACAAAACCTTACTTGAAAAATAAACTAAAACGCAATGTGGTAAAGACTAATTCAAGTAGTTGAGACTCACCCAGAAACCAATGACCAGTGTACTTTTTCTACTGAGATGGCCAGCTCTTTATATCATTATCCAGAATATTAAAGAATAAATTAGCAATACTTGTGCTTTTTTATCCATACTCCTAGATGCCTCAAAGAGGAGCACTAAAAATTATTCTTAATGTTTTATGAAACATCAATGGCAATGTAAAACTGAAAAAATAAATATCATGACTGAGAATGCTCTGCTCTCCAAAGAAAATCATTTGGTGGACAAAAAGCATTGACAATGACAATTTACAGTTGATAATGACAAGAAAATTCTTCCTAAAATTTCACTAAGCAAAAAGGCAGCATTAATTTGATGTTGAATATGGATACATGATTAACTAAATCAAATTATATCTTATAAATCTGAAAAAAATTCTATTTTTTGCAACAGGAAGAATTTGGGCAGCATACTCTAAAAAGTGGGGCCACATAGAAAGTGTAGGGTCTTTAAGTCTTATCTGGAAAAGGGAAAATCAGAGTTTGTCAGAATCTAGACCATGGTAAGAATTAATCTATACCAAACCTGGCATGACATGGCCCAGAGAGTTTTGTTGTCTTGTCATAGACCCATTTGGACTGAAATCAAACCAAGAGTCTGGCTCTATTATATTACACTGTTTCCTACACAGGATGTTTTTGTATTTGAAACTCTACATCTGGTAGGCTTGTTTCATTCTTTAGCTACCATTCCAACTATCTGTGGGTTCTCACTGAATAACTTCATTCCCAGTATATTATGGGAAGTTATGGCTTTTTAATTTATGTTTATTTTTGTTTATTTTCCACCAAAATAGCAAAAATTAATCAATGCATTCCAAAATATTAAGCCTATAACACTTCATATAATTAATCATGCTCAATCATAGAAAAGAGCTGGATTACTTAAAGACTGCCATCCAAGTTATAAGTCCTTGGATTCAAGAAAATTACCTACTATTCTGTTAAGAGTCAGACACATAGCAGGGTATATGCTTCAACTCCCATTGCTGCATAATGTCCAAGTAGAATTAATTATGTATTGAATCAGGATCATAATTAACTTAAATCAAGTCAATAGATAATATCAACATGTATTTTAGTGGACTGTTATTTTTTAAAATTCTTAATCTTGGTAGATAAATAACAGTACATTAATTGACATATATATATATATAAATGTATATAAATTTTTGATTGGTCAAAGTATGTTTGCACATGGTAAATTAGTGTCTTTTAATAAATGGGCCAGTATAAACAAAGTGTTAATGATATTTGCTAGCATTTATTGATTTCTAGGCATTCATACTCATACAGTTCTAAGAATTTCATGGATATTTAACGATTTCTAGCATCTTTATGACCATTAAGGTATGTATTATCAGCCCTATATCACAGAGGAGAAAAGTGAAACACAGAAAGATGAGTTATTCAAACAATTTCAACACCATTCATTTAATGGCTAAGCCAGAATTTGAACAAGTGTTTCTCAGCAAGAAGGAATTATATTCATATACTTCAAATACACACACCAATGCCTTTAATACTACTACCACTGCCACTACGCCAAACAATTTCTGAAGGTAGTTTTGATGACACAAATGGGAGGGGAAAATATTACTGTCATCTGGTGGGTAGAAGTTAGAGATACTTGTGAACATCCCACATCGCACAGAACATCCCCTCAACCAAAACTTATCCAACCCTAATGGCCAATAAAGAAAAAGTGAAATCCCTGTTCTTTGTTACACTGCCCCTAGGATCTATTCTTCCCCCACTACAAAAGAATTGCTTTGTAGACTAGCAGCAGTGTATTACCTAGAAGCTGGTCAGCCCATCCAAACCTACTGAATTTGAACCTACATGTTTAATGAGGTTCCCAGGCAAATCATCTCCATGATAAAGTTCAAGAAGTAGCAAATTATACTGCTAACTCTGCCACCCTGTAATAAGTCTCCAATAAGAATAATCCCATTCAGGGGCGGGGAAGGTGGCTCAGTGGTAGAGCGCTTGCCTTGCATGCCTGAGGCCCTGGGTTCGATTCCTCAGCACCACATAAGCAAAAAGAAAAAAGCTGGAAGTGGCGCTGTGGCTCAAGTGGTAGAGCGCTAGCCTTGAGCTGAAGAGCTGAGGGACAGCACCCAGGCCCAGAGTTCAGGCCCCACGACTGGACCAAAAAAAAGAATAATCCCATTCATAATTCTGGTCTCACACAAGCACAGAGTGGGAATGTTAGCAAGGTATCTGGGGACTGAAGATGTAAAGAGACATAGATAGACCCCAAAATAATTTAATAATGTAGCATATTTTTCTTTTTCTTTGTCAGTGCAGCTTTCTCTTTTTTCTTTCTTCCTTCCTTCCTTTTTTCTTCCTTTCTTTTGTTCCTTCCTTTCTCTCTCAGTCTCTCTCCATTTTTCTTTCTTTCTCTCTCTTTCTTTCTCCAAAATTGATAATAAATTTTAAACTCAGAGCCTTGCACTTGCTAGGCTGGCATTCCACCACTTGAGCAGTGCCTCCAGTCCTTTTTGGTTTTATTATTTTCAAATAAGCTTTTGCCTAGGCCAGCCAAAAGCACGATCTTCCTATCTTTCCCACATAACTGAGATCACAGACTTGTGCCATAGAGCCGAAGTTTTATTCATTGAGAGGAAGTTTCATGAACTCTTGTCCAGATTGGCCTATAACAGAATTTTCCCAATCTCTATCTTTAGAGTAGCTGAAATTACAGCAGCTAACCACCACATCCAGCCTGAAATGTACTTCAACAAATGCTTTTCTGAATTAGCAAACAAAGCAAATTATAAACACAATCTGCATCTAAGAAAAGAGAGATAAAAACAACACTCAAAATTCAACTCCATCCTCAGGAGCAAGAGTGGAAGACATTGGCAGTAGGCCAGGGGTAGACATGACAGGACCTAATGCAACTAGCTAGGAGGACAGCTCTGAGGAATGTGAGGCACGATCATTGTCACACATTCACAAACCAGCCAGAACTGCAAAATTCCTTGCCCTTGGGTGCCAGGAATTAGCCAATTTTAAAGTCATTTGTACAAAGAAGGTCATAGGCATACTTGTTGAGATTCCTGTTCCTTTCCCTGAAATGGGACTTCTAGAATACCTTCTTATCCATCAATAAAGCAAAAGCACAGCTAAAATACAAACACTAACAACATCTTGAAGCAAAGCCTCTCATAGCTTTTTGAATTGCAGGCACAGCTGCTAATGAAAAAGAGATGCAAAAGGAGTTCCTACTCTCAAGTGATCAACAGAGTTGACCACAAAGTGCTTTAGAACCAGCCCTGATGCCTAAGGCATGACACAATTTCACATTTGGAGAACTTAAGACAATACTTTTGTCAAATAGGCTTCCTCCCCTACAGGCTATTCAAGGCAATAAGCATAATAGCAATGTTTGGTGAGCTTTACCAAATGTTAACTGGGAGACCCCCACTGTTTTTAATTGTGCTGGAATAAATGCACAGAACCTGTAAATACAATAAAGTGGTATCTCTCTTTTCTGCCTTCAGTTCAGCTTTGCACTGATGGATGACCATTCCCAAAGGCAAAAGGTGAGGCACAGCAAGATCCAGGCAAATCCTCGAGACCAGTCACTGTGAAAACCATTTCACAGTCAACTAGTAACTTAAGAAAACCATTGTTATAGTTATCCAAGTAATTTCTCTTCAATCATTCTTCATTTCTGTATCATCACTCTAGCTGATATATTAAAATTACTGGATTTGGGGCTGAATCAGAGTTTCAAAGATGACTTCCAATGTTTTCTGAAAGTGAGGTCCTCCAGTCTTCACAGAGAAGGCTATTTGAGAATCAGCCAAAGAGCCTTTAAAAAAAAGTAAATATTCTGTGGGCCCAACCATTGAGCCAACCTCTCACCCAGGAATTAAGCAGGTATTGGGTAAATCTAAGAAATATGTGTTTACACATACACACACGCACACACACACACACACACACACACACACACACACACACACACACACACACACACACCATTGTAAGATTATTTTGTTGTTCAGCATGTCTAGGAAGAGTATCAAGTTCAACTCACCCATTTTAGAGGTGAGGAATCTTAGAACCAGGGCAGTAATTCCTAGTCATGCTAGAGCTAATCTCCTAATCCCCATGCCTCATTAGTTTAATTACCCAATCCTATCATTTGTTTATTTGACCAACATCACAGTATGAGTGAAATATAGTGTTTCTGGGTACAAGCCTACCAAATGCAGATTCATTCTGAATCCAGGAGCTACAATATCTTCTATTTTCTCTGTTCTCCATTCTCTGTTCTCCATTTTAATCCATGAAAAAATGAAGTAGTCTCCTGATCTTCCTAACCAGCCTCCTGTCTTGACAGAGGCCAGTAGTAATGCTTTGGAATCTGTAAATTAGCTGTGCAGTCATGACATTCCATTATTATTTTTTCTCCCTTTTTATCTCTTGGAGCTTTATTGTTCTTGGGCTCTCAGAAACTCCCGCATTATGCTACATGGAAAAATGGCATCACTGTAACTCAGGAACTTTGACATGCTTTATTGACCAGTCAACATCTGCTGCTGTAATCACCTTTTCTCCATATATGTACATCTTTTTTTTAAAGGAATTCCATTTTAAGATAATATAAACAAAGCACATTCGCTATTTTCTTCAGTTACTTTCATTGAATTCTTGTTTTTCTTAGAACTCACTTGACTAGTTTATCCACAAAATAAATAACATTCAGGAAGAATAAAAGCAAAATAATTTTAAGACAGTAGTTTTTAGTTAAAGGGCAAAGAATATAAAAAAATAGTCCCAAAGATGTTAATTAATTTTATGCAAAGACCACCTGTCTAACCAGTTAATTCTCTTTAAATCTTGCTAACAGTAGCTAGAGACTTCAATTGGACAAGCAGGTCCAAGTATAACAAAGGAAGTGAGCCTAACCTCCGCTCTAGCCTTTTGCCAAGGAGATAAAATATGACTGAACTATGGTGCCAATATCTCCCCAGTGATGTCACTTCTCTTCCAGTGACTAGGAAGCAGTAAGTGGGCAAGAGGTACAATTCTGGCCAAGTTACGGATAAAGGAACAGATGGCTCTCAAGAGGAATTTCTAAATAATTATACTAGATACTCAATTAAAAAGATCCCTAAAGTTAAACAAATCATCGTGTGACCTATAGAAAGAGTCACCCTAAGGAAAGCATTCAGAATGGTTAAACAGAAAGTTAAAAGTACTTTAAAAAGTTAAAAGTATCTGTATCTATCTGAACATGATTATGCCATTGAAATTGCCCATTTGGATCAGATATTTCTCCAGAAATTTTTTTTAAAGCAGCACTGGTGTTTGAACTCATGACTTTGTGTTTGCTAAGTTGCACTTTACCAGTTGAGCCACACTCTCCAAGTCTCACACTTCTTTTTATGTGGCATATAGATTAAGATACTTTAGTTGGATTTTTCTTACTTAAGAAGTGGTCTATGTGATAAAGTTGTTGACTTAAACATTACCAATGATTGATGATATGTAGTTACCTTTTGCCTTTGTTATGTTATTCAATATAATTTCAGGTCTACAAGAAAGCCTCTATGAGTCCTATTTCACTCATGCAAAACCTAAAATTCAAAGAAATTGAGTAATGTATCCATGATTTAGGAGTGAAATCCAGGTTCCTATAACTCAACAGCTCAGACTTTCTTTTTCCATTCTCCTTCAATAAATTGACTGCCTAATAGCGATGATAATTTATTTTTGCTGTTTTGTTGGACCTGTTAATAGTGGATCTTTGGGAGGATTGTGAGCCAGCTTGGGATGGGGAAGACAGCCTTTAAGATTTCCTTGAGAGTAGTTTATTATTTGCTTTCCTGATGACGCTGCATGAACAGATGCATGAGTTATTGAAAATGGGAATCATCTCATCCTACAAAACGCTATTCCCAAAGAATCCTGTAGCCTGCCAAGCAGGCTGGAGATGAATAAAATAATGAAGCTCCCAGTTTGCAGAACTATTCATTGTAAAGAGATGTAGTGTTATAAAATTAATGAATCCTTCCAAGAGAGTTGATAACAATGAACTGATAACCAATTCCTGACACGTACACATGGTCTGAAGGGAGATGAAACCTCTACAAGTAGTGCCAGAGGAAAACATAATACCGCACTTCTTTTAATCTATGAGTCCACTTTGAAAGTGTGTGCTTCAGCTTTTAGATTTGCTCAATTTCAGAGAGCAACTGCATTCATTTGTACAGATGTTTCATCTGAAAGAAAGATTAAAAATACCAAAAGTATGTGGAAATCTCAAAAAAAACATCATCTAAATCTTTCACTTGCCATCCCATAGTAATGTGTGATGTATGTGATAAGAGACATGGCCCTGAAAATGAGGCCAATGGTTGACACAGGCTGCATTCCAAAATTAGAAGAGATGAAAGGCTTTTTGACCAATCTTTATCTCCCAAGGGAGTGTTACTCTTATTTTCAGAAATGTCATTTTCCAGGTGTTCATAGATACCTAACAGGCATCAGTGATTCTGAAATAAAAGGAGAGCACACTCTTAGACACAATTAGCAACATTAAAGGGAAGAGACTGGCTTTCTACCAAACTAGGGTCATGTCCTCATGCAGAGTAGATGTCTCAGGATACTGACCTTCCTCTCTCCATCTGAGGACTCTGCTTGGAAGGTCACACTATGTAGGCAGAACTCAAAACCTAACTGTTAATTAGTTCATTTAGTCAATACAGTGGAAAATTCAGCACCAATGATTATGTAATGCATGCAAACAATGTTTGTCTCTTCATTTTGACCTTAAAAATCTCCTGATTCCACTCTTACAAGGGACTAATTATTTCTGTTAAAAATTAACTGTGTACATGTAGGAATTGCTCACGACATCAGCAGTGTCATTAATTCACCCTGAATTTCAACCAGAACATTTCCCTTTACCCTCTTAAAAATAAAGACCCTGACTTATTGCTGTCAGACACAGAAAAATTCCTCATTCTCAAGCTAAGGGAATGACAAGAGCAGAAGATTTGCTACCTCATTTTTGATGTTTCCTCTTTTGATTCACTCTCTCCATTTTGTAAAGATATTCTAGTAATTAAGAGAAAGACAAAAGATGTTTATGACAAAATCCAATTGCTAACATCATACAATTCCCACCATTTTACTATTAATAAAAATATGGGATTTAAATGTTTCTCTTCCAAATTAAGAGTTAATTTAAATCTTTCTCTTTTATTTGAAAAACAACTCATTCATGTTAGTAAAACAAAATCTATACTGTAATAGATGATTTTTATAGATTTGAAGCAGAGACTCTCCAACATGTTAAGTAACATTAAAATGAAAAATTGTTTTCAAGTACAGAAATTTAGGAAAAATTAGTCTTGAACCACAATTGTTTTTGTTTTTATGATGACTGATACTGGAACTTAAACTCAGTCTCAGTTCCTTAGCTATTTTACTAAAGACTAGCACTATACCAGTTGAGCCACTGCTCTACGTCTGGTTTTTACATGGTTACTTGAAGATATGTGTGTCACTAACTATCCTGCCTGGGCTTCTTCTAGTAGCATGAGACACCAATGCCCAGCTCACAATTAGTTTTAAAGCAAGAAATTGCTTTCTAATTAAGTATTGAGATAATACTGATATTTTAATGAAATACACATATATATTTCAATTTAAGTATATACAAGTACTCTTGAAAATGAGGTTAGCCAGGTATTGGTGGTTCATGTCTATAATCTTAGCTACTCAGGAGGCTGAGATTTGAGGATCAAAGTTCAAAGCCATCCCAGGCAAAACAGTCCATGACACTCTTATCTCCAATTAAGTACCAAAAGAGCTTGAAGTAGAGCTATGGCTCAAGGGGTAGAGGGTTAGCTTTGAGCATCAAATCTCAGGGACAGTGCCAAGGCCCTGAGTTCAATCCCCAGGACTGGCACCAAAAAAAAAATAGATTGCTTTCTTTAATATACATGTGATAGTTAAATAACACACATTTAAATTAATGACATATGAGATATGAAACCCAAGAGTTAGAAACATTAAATCGTTTCCTTCCCTTTTATATAGCTTATGTGTGTGTGTGTGTGTGTGTGTGTGTGTGTGTGTGTGTGTGTGTGTGTGTGTGTGTGTGTGTGTGTGTGTATATAGTGATTTAATATACCTTGTATTTAAATTTATATAGTGGCACAATGTTAAAAAGAGAGAGAAAAGTTTTCGCTTGCCATGATTAGCCAATAATGAGCTTTTAAGTTCTAAGTGATAAAAGGCTTTTCACTTCTAAATTTTAGCAAATTAATGAAGAATCATAATTTTAATTGCTTAGGTTATATATAACTTCTTATTAAGAGATATATGTGTTAAAATACATTCCTTTTTAAAATGACAAGCTTATCTTATTACAGTGAATCTTTACTTTTCTTCTACAGCATTCAAAACAAGTTTGAATGACAGTTGCATGACATTCTCAAATTTCCCCTCGCGGTGAATGTTACTTCCAATGCCCAGAGCTTCAGCCAGACTTTAGGATATAGAAATTCTTTATAACAGCTTACTAGGAAACCTGTTAGGGCTAATATAATCCTGAATATTCTTACAGGCGAGTAAAGGTTTTCCTCTGGAGAGGACAAAAAGTTATTATAAAAGTGAATTTTATTTGGATTTGCTTTTTGGGGGGCGGGAGGAGGGAAGACACATGTCTGTCACTTATTTTAAGATTGCTTTTTGCCAGTCAGTAAAGATTAAACAATTTGGGGGTTCAAACATTTGTAAAGAGGGCTTTCTTCTGAGTACAGCTACAATTCAAAACATTTATATTTCATTTTTCTTTCTTTGGATAAATATTTGCTGACCAACCTAAATCCAAGAAGTCCTATTCTTAGAGTTCTGCTTTAAGAGAATGATGGACACAATATTAGAAAATGGGAAGCACTAGCAAAAATGATCTACTCTCTTGTAGCTTTTATTACATTTCAAGGTTGGGAACCTTTTCTGTTCTTTTTATTTCCCCAAACCCCAGCAGCTGATGGGATATAAGAACAGAGTTCACAGGATGTGCATTAGAAACAAATGAAACATGCCTAGTAGGACCAGCAGACTTCTGAATTCTCACTTGAAATTTTGCTTTCAATTCTTTCAAATGCATGTTATACTTTATGGGCCTGTGCCATCATTCTAACTTAGCAAATAATGTGTTTGCCTTGCTTGCTTCTTTTGGCTGTTCTCTTGGATAACTCCTTTCAACACCTCATGCTCTCTTGGTCCCATTCTTTGTTTAGGCTACCATAAAAACTACTGGTCAGTCTTCTTTATTCTGTTGCTACCTGACCTTGTCAGTGTCAGCCCAAGTCCATTCTTCTTGCACCATCACTTTTTGTCAATGCTTGAATAAATACTTCCCTTTTTATAGTTTTGAGAAATGTTTTAAGGGTCTCCAGAAAGTTCTGACAAGAATGAACATGTCCCCGGTAGCACAGGCCATTTCCCCCAGCTTATTAGTTTTCCCTGATTACCTGTTCCGTTTTTCAACCCTCTCTCTACTCTTATTTCCGGGGTCACTTCCCAAATCTCATGTTGCAGTTTCTTTATTCAGAAAACTTACAGTTCTATGTAAGAAGTAGACACAGAATGACTTAGTGAAAGTATGAGTATAAACATACCTAACTCTACTGGAAACTGTGAACATTGCCTTCCAAGAAGTACTGTTCAGAACAACACTGAAGATACTGAAAACGTGACATCAACAAAACATCACATTTGAAAGTGCTTTTGTGTTGTCCTGGCACCTCCTAATACTGGCCAAAAAGCAACTGTTATTTATGAAGCCCTTCTGTGTACCATCTTATGTGCATATTTATGACCTTGTTTCATCTTTTTGCCATATCTGAGAAATAAGCCAGACCTTGTGTCCCCACTTTTGTAGGTGATGTAACACAAATGTTTGTCAAATAAATAGACTCCCAGCTGCACTATTTATTGATGAATTGAAATAAATTTTGGTTACTATAGATCTGTCCCATCTTGCCACTTCCTTCCCAAAGATGAAATGAACCTCATGCTCACAAATTTTCACTTTGTTCTTTGGTAACATATTCTAAAGCCCCAACAGAACAAAGAGAACTATTTTTTTTTCAAAGCACAGGATAGTATCTTCAAAGGAGGAATAAAAATGTTGGATTCATTCATTCACGGAGATTACTATCATCGAATTACAGAGTTAAAGGGAACCTCAGGAGGTTATCTGGTTTGTAACCTTGCCTCTAGGCAGAACTACAACAAAGCTATCACAAACATTTTTCTGCCACGTCTATATGTCAAATCTTATTGCATAACTGTGATAATTCAGATCTCTAAATGATAAAAGATCCCTCTGATTTCAAAATTGGTGAGTTTATTTCAAGCAGTGTTTGATAAGACAAATTCCAAAAGAGTAACATTTTCCTGGGGTAGAAAATGAAAACTTAAACAAGAGAAGAATTTCAAAAAGCTATATTAAAGCCAAAGACTCAGAAAGTAGACTTGCATCAATACACTATTTTTATTTTTATTTCTGGAGACAAAAAAAGTCTAGGACTGAAAGGAATTAAAAAAGAAAGAAACTTTAAAACTCTAACACTTCATTATCCCAATAATATAAATACCTATTTCTTATAGGTCAGGAGTAAATGATCATCATTACATGTACTTCTTTATTGGATTAATAAACATGGTCTTGTTGCCTAGCCCCTGGGCAAATATACAATAAAACCTGAACAAGAAAGGAAAGAGAAAGATTATATTTTTAAGCACCTTCTAACCCAACAAGTGAGTTTTTATATATACTTTTTTCCATTAACAATGTTAAAATCATTTATGAAAATAGGGTGATAATAATGAGGACTAAATTGAACACAACAGAAGTCTGTTATAATGTCATTCTTTATTAGATGTGTTTGTTTGCACAGTGTAGGTCAAGACATCTCTTCTAAGACCTTTCAACCATACTCAGTGCAGAGGAATTATAGTTAGGTTTTCTCACAGTCTCAGCTATTAAAAACATAGTCAAATAACTTCACTCATTACAAATGAATGAAGATAATACAACTGTAGATAATTAATCAATTAAAGATATCAAAAAAACACCTGTGTTGTCTGTTGAAGCTAAAGATGCTGATTTTGGTTGAGAGACAGTTATCTAATGGTAGTTAAAGTTGGCTTTTTCACAATGAATGAGAGAGAGAGAGAGAGAAGGTTTCCCCTGCAATTTCAAGGCTGTTTTACTATTAAGCAAAGGCACTGCTTATCCAGTATGTGTTTTGTAAGTATATAGAATATGCCATTTCTGTTCATATCATCCCTATTTGTGCCATATACTGAATTAATGCCTATTAAAGGCTTCAGGCTTAATGTGGCTTTGTTAATCTTGAAAATTATGCTGCATGTTTATTTCTAACTAAGGAAGAAATGTTAGCTGCTATAACAAATACTGGAAGATTAAGTGAAAGGTTTGTTTTCACTAGTGTCATATCCATCACTGATTCAGTAGTGGCTGAGCACCTACCTCCATCCTAGTATAAGGAATAAGCCTGCACAGATCTTCAAAGTCAGGAATAAGCCTGCACAGATCTTCAAAGTCCTGATCAGAAGTGGCAGGACATTTCCATTCCCATTCTTGTTTGTGATTGGTATTGATGGAAGGCCATTCTTAGGTGCCAGGAGGAATGGGAAATCAAATCTTTAGCTGGGCAACCAGTTTCCAACTAAAATTCTATCACATGGATGATGCAAACGTATTTCACAAGGCAATTAGCCTTCTCTACTGTTCTTTTCTCTAGAGCACACCATTTGAAGGCTTTCCACCTTCTTTGTTGGCTGTGTTTCAGATAGGTGATATTTTCTATATGGATGAATTGCAAAATACTTGATGGAAATATAAACTATCTCTTTAATATACTTGCTTTATTCTCTCTTATTAAAGCCTCACTTAGTTTTCCACTTGGGTAAACTCTTTGGCAGATACTTAAATGGCTATTTTTCTTGCTCCTGAATCCATAACTATAAGATACCAAATTAGCACACATGATATTTGCAAAGAAAGTTGTTTACTCAATCTATGGGGTCTTGTTTTCCCAGCCTCCCCACACACATACACACAGCACACACACACAAACCCGTCCAAATTCATTATAGATTCCAAATTTGAGATAATGTTCTTGGAATTAACTATACTGCAGACTATCGGAAAACAAAAGAAAAAGTTTAACTTTCTTAAGTAACAAATATTTATTGAACACCTCTTATGTACAAGGTACTGTGCTAGACTCAGTGTTTAGCACTGTTTAAGTACTCCCTGGATGTTTTGTTGCCTTTTTCATTTCCTCCAAACAGTAATGTATGTTTTAATGTCTCCTTCTTAGACGTGAAATCCAGTAGAGGGCAGCACATGCACAGGTGCATGTGTGTACACACACGCACACACACGCGCGCACACACACACACACATTTCCACTAGCACTTTTTTATAACTAATAAATCTAGCTCAGAAGATGGACAGAAAAAAGCAAAAAAAGAGATGATATTGTTATTTGCAGTTTCCAGTACATGAGAGATACGCAATTGATTAATAGTATTTTTTTTAAGTTGTAGTGTGGCAAAGGAGCAAACATTGACAGATGGGCAGATAGATATGCCTTAAGTAAAATTAGTATTCTGAAAGATAACAAAGAGCAACCTAATTTATTCCTCATGCCTTAGTAATTGTTTCAAAAACACCATGTACATAGAATGCAGTAAAAATCCACTTACGGTGAAGATGCTCTATAATTCAGCTCTATTATCATATTACTGTGTTTGATTTGTTTTCTCTGAACTCTGATACAGCTATGAAGATGAGAAAATCAAGTGTAACATTTTTCCATCAGGGAAAATAGAGATAGATGAAACCTAATTATTAAAACTGTCGTGTACCTAAGTCATTCACATGCTTAGATAAATTGTCCACTTCTCCAGCACATTTTAACCATAAAAAGGAGCATGAGATAAGCTCTAACTCATTAACACTGTATGAAATTGTTCACTTTATTAATAAAGTATTATAATAACAGCCTCATGGATATATAAGGGAGATTTATAACTAGCATTAGCAGAAAAAAGTGTATATTTGCTGTTAATAAATTGATACCAAAAGTTTCTCCCCGCAATAAGCTGATATACACAGGTTATATACTGTGTTGTAATTATAGCCTTTAATCCAGAGAGCTGCTAAATTAGCGCATCTAACACAATCAATACATTCTGTTGTGCAAAGAACCTTCTTGAGGTCTTCAAGGAAAACTACTTAACATGGCATGGCTGCTTTTTGATTCTATATAGTACTGACTAAACCCCTTTTCATAGATGCCTATAGATTAAACATCTATGAGTGGAAAGAGTAATTAAGGTACCATTAATGTCTGATTAAATGAAAAGAAGATATTTTATTGGAATATAGCAAAATTTGGTGGCAATATTAATAGGAGAAACAATTTCTCCCTCTTATTTCTTAGATGAGTGCAATAGAGGTGAACAAACATGACAAAAAAGGACAAAAAGATAAACACAGCATATTCAGGATCCCTGAATCACACAGATGTCTTATCCTTCCTTCCATTAAGGTTGCAGCCCATCAGATTTTCATCCTGACATTTGGGTTTTTTAATACTGTATTGGATGTCAGAGTAAACATTTGTCATGCTTTCAGATCAATTTTGAAAAGAAAAATCAATACTTTAAAAGAGTATGTGCCAAAATGCCCCTACCCTATTTCCACTTTGAACTTTCTCAAGCTGTAAAAAGTTTCATTCAATTTCTTCCCTCTACAATATAAGAGCTTCTTTCCCCTTATTTCATCAATTTTTGAAAATGAGAAAAAATTTATATATAGAACAATTCAATCCAACTTCATTGATAAAGGTGAGGACATGGGTTCCTATAGCTTATTCTATTTGGTAATGACAATCTCCCCAGTAGTAATTCTTGCAAATATATGCATTGTGGAAAAGGTGCCATCTGAAGGTAATGGCTTACAGGAAGTCCAAGTTTACCCAGAAGTGTCACATTAGCAACCAGGTTCCTTTCAAGGACAGAAAGAGAAAAGTGAGTAGGTAGTATCATACCAACAGCAATTTTTCTTTACAGATTATTTTTAAAAAATAATGAAAACTACTGAATTTGATTGTGTGGACAGCTTTTAAATAATACTTTTTCCCTAAAATATTTTTTATAAAAAGAATTTCAGTGGCTTCTGAGTCTGAGTGTTCTTATTTGTGTTGGAAGTTGAAGAATGTTAAAAGTTCATTACTCTCTTCACAATGGAACAATTCTGTATTTGCTACCACAGTTTCTTCCACGGTGTTAAGTTGGTAGATTCCAAAGAGCTCTGTATTAAGGAATTTAAAGCTTCTTTACTTTCTCATTGAAAGTATAGATAAATTCCACTGCCATTTACTGTCCCGTGAGCAGCACTCTACAGTAACATAAAGTACTTCATTGTATAATAGCTTATGAAAGTCACAGGAATACTGTGATAATAGCAATGTGTTCTCTCTGTTGAGCAGTGAACCATAAGGCACACCAAAACCAGACACTGACTGAGCTGCTTATTAGACCTGTAATTATAAGATACCTTCTCATTTTACTTGGCTATATTGTGTGTGTGTGTGGTGTGTGTGCATGTGTGTATGATTTTTTTCTCTCTATTCTCTTTGAAAAAGCTTCCAAATTTATATAATATATCTGTCAAATGCACAATACTGACTAAATCATATGGAATAAATAATAATTGTACAACAAATACTTGAAAGAACAGAAACAAGAAAGAAAAAAGTAAATGGGTGAATAAAAAACAACTTACCGGAGAAGAATCCTTTATGCTTTACCTTGAAAGCTGTAAAGCCAAATTTTGTGTGTATGTGTGTCAGTTCTGAACCTAGATTGTGAACTCAGGACCTGAGTGCTATCCATGAGCATTTTTGCTCAAGGCTAGCACTCTAGCATTTCAGCTGTAGCTCTGCTTCTGGCTTTGGGGGTGATTAATCCGAGATAAGAGTCTCGTGGACTTTCCTGCCTGGACTAACTTTGAATCATGATTCTCAGATCTCAGCCTCCTAAATTGTTAGGATTACAGATACAAAGCCAGGGATATCTGTCAAGCCAAAATTTTGGACTGCTATAAAACACTGCTGCACATCTAGCTGCATTCTTACCCCTCTGATATCAGGCCTTGATTACTTTCACAATATGTAATGTAAATGAACAATCACAGCTAGTATCTTCTTTCTATCCTGATTTCCTCTTCCTCAGCTCTAAGGTACCTAGTAGGCCTACCAAGTTGATTCAAAGAAAGTTCTTCCATTCCTCTGAATTTCTTTTTTTTTAATTTTTAAATTATCTTTAAGTAGTCATAAGAAGAAGTTCTCATTCTACAAAAGAGTGTATGAATACAAAGTGTCTGACAACATTGTCACCCATCACTCCTAACCCACCCCTCTCTCACTTTCCTCTATAATTTTCTATAATATCACAATCAATAAATCCAGCACTCATTCCTTAGCATTTTTTATTTTTATTTTTGACAGACTTGCCTCTCAGGTATAGATTGTCTTCTATTTCTGTTGGAACTCCCAGAGTATTCCACATAGAGTCATATAATGGGCACTCATAAAAGCTATTTAACTTTTATTTAGATAATAATTTCATTAATCCACTTGACAACTATTGTGGAATACTTCATCTGTATCAGGGACTGCTCTGAACATAGAGACTCAGCAGGAAACAAAATGAAGTTATTGCCTTCAGGAAAAGAACCTATATTCAGTAGTGGGAGATAGAACTAAACAAATAAGGCAAATAACTAGAACAACAAATAGTTAAAAAGAAGTGCTGTGAGGAAATTAAACAAAGCAGCGTACATCCAAACACAAGAAAGCAGTGGGGATTTTGTCTATTTGAACATCCATGATCTGGACTATCCTTCAGTGTTTTAATTTGACCCCTAGAAAGCCATCAAAACCCAAGAGCTATGGTAACCTCACCCTTGGTCCTGTTGTAAAGGCTTATCCTACTGTCTTAGGGCAACACAATCCTGTGATTCATCACGTAGTACACTTCCATGTAGTAGACTTTGCTATGGACAGATAGCACGCACTTTGCAGCCAGTCACCTGACCTCTAAGTATTCTTTTATTCTGTCCCTTTTATGTTACTATTCACTGCAATCACATCCTGAATTCTCTCACTCTATTGTTCTTACCAGAAAAGGAACTCATGATTGTCTTAAGTCTGCTAGAAAATTTCTCTGAGCTTCACTGAGATTTATTACAGAATCCCATTGAGAATGTTGACTGAATATTACTTGCTAATAGAAAACTGGAATGAGGATTATCAAGAAGAATATAATATTGCTACATTCTCCTCTAAATATACTATCTTTGATATGGAACAAAAATCAACTTTCATGATTGTACTTAGTAAGAGCTTATCTAACTGAAAACCAGAAAGGAAAACAGACAGCAAGTGATGGTTTTAAAGGAGTTCATGACTCCAAAATGCTTTCAAAGCAAAGGTGTTTCTCGCTTCCTCTGAAATCTCCTCCAAAAATGGAGGAATTAATCCTTTTTCCTCTATTTCCTTGACTGGTGACTTTCATAATGATTGTAGCTCATATATAGAAAAAGCACATAAATCTGAAAAAAAAAAGCTCTAGCAGATAATAGTGTCAAACAAAAACCTCATCTGAGATAATAATTCTATTCCAACTAGCAATGGATAAATCTGAGAAATGATTTAAAGAAATCTTCATGAACAATCAATGTTTAGCCCTTGATTTTTAAAAGCATAAAAAATATCTGGTTGTAGTCTTTACAGTGATAATCTCTGGCTCTCCCAGTACAGCTGCTTCATGGTACCAGCTGATGTGAAGTAGCTATTTACTAAGATGTTCTATGACTACTCATGATATAGACAGATTGCTTAGAATTTTAAATTAACATTGGCATGGAAATTTTAAAAGTTTTAAGCGATTTGAGGGGGACATGGGTGAACTATCAACAATATAATCACGGCAAAACCTGTCAAAGTGGGACCTGGCCTGGAAGCAAAGCCTGAAGGAGTTTTGAATACCTTCCAATGGATTGCCCTCAAAGAGATCTGAATGTATTTTAGTGCTTGAGTGTTGCAGCATGGATTGAGGTACTTACTTGCCAAAAAGCTGCAAATTACAGTTACTAAAAAGCTACTTGATTTTATGTTTCCAACCTTGAGTTGACCAACTCTTTTATCAAGTGGCAAAGGAATATTCTTTATAGGAATTGTAAAAGAGCTGTCGGGTATTACTTTTTACAAAGGTTACGTGTTCTGACCACTCACCATCTTCATTTTAAGTCAAAAAGGATCAATAGCATTCTTACATTAAAATAGCAAAATTCTCAGAAGTTCTTGAGCTTACTTGACCAAAAGTGCTCCCATTAGCTCTTACGACTCTTCAGTCCCCTCATTTGAGGCTATTTATCAGTTCATCACCTAGTGAATTAGCCGATGTATTTTGGGATTTTTAAAAATCTCTTATACTAGACTGACTGCTGCATACAGACATGTTAAAAGTCCCGCAAACAACTGATATGTAAGATTGGATTTCTCTCATCTTTTTAAAAAAATTATTTTATTTTATTGTAAGGGTGATGTGCAGAGGGGTTACAGTTACATAAGTAAAGGTAATGAATACATTTCTTGTCAAGCATTGTTACCCCCTCCCTCATTTTCTCCCACTTTTCCTCCCTGACAACTCCTTTTCTCACCCTCAAGTGGAAAAGGTCCTTTCCAACATAGTGTCCTGTGATTATAGCTGTTGCATTGGTTCACCCTTTGTCTCATCATCTTGTTATTCCCCTTCCCTTCTACAAATCAGATAAATGTATATAAAAGACATAGGGTACCAAAATCAAAAACAGGGACAACAAATCAGAGAAAAAGAATGAAAGAAAAAAGAAATAAATTCACACAGTGCATTAAAAAAAAA
Organism: Dipodomys spectabilis; assembly: GCF_019054845.1. Taxonomy (NCBI): domain Eukaryota; kingdom Metazoa; phylum Chordata; class Mammalia; order Rodentia; family Heteromyidae; genus Dipodomys; species Dipodomys spectabilis. The sequence continues at coordinate 3,153,769 of NW_024870758.1, read as the reverse complement.
AGAACCTCTTGTTTCCATATCTTGAAGTTAATTTTGATCAGGATCATTTTTTTGTTTTGTTTATTATTTTTTATTGTGAAAATACTGTACAGAAGGGTTACAATTACATGGGCAAGATAATGAGTACATTTCTTATCAAGCATTGTAGCCTCCTCCTTTGTTTCCCCTTCCCATCCCCCCCCCAAACCTCCGCCCCCTCCCCCCTAATCAACACTTCCACTTCTTCCCCCCTCCCCCCCACCAAAGTTGTAAAGTTCGTTTTCCACATAAGGACTTATACATCTCATTGTTGCAATGGGTCACCTGTATCGCTATTTAAACGATTTGTTTTTCCTCTTCCCCTCCACAAATTATACCGACATCAAATACAGTGAAAGCAGGGGTTATACTGTGGGGGAGGGACATACAAAGAAACAAAGAAATCATCTTATAAATGTGTTAGAAACAATCGCGTGAAAGAAAAAAATCATTTGAATAAATATCTTAGGGTTCATTTCCCTAACATCACCTTATCTGACCTTTTCTTGACTCAGACATATACTAGTTATTGCAAATAAGGGAAACCATGGGACCTATGTTTCTTTGGGCCTGGCTTACTTCACATAATATAATTTTTCCAAGCCTTTCCATTTGATCAGGATCATTTTATATGGTCATATGTACATAGCTATAGAGTTATTGTGATCCTCTGCTAGGACTATCCTAAGTATATACTAATTATTACAAATGAGGGAAACAATGGAGCCTACATTTCTTTGGTCTAGCTTACCTCACTTAATATGTTTTTTTTTTTTTTAAGTCTCTCCATCTCCTTACAAATGAAGCAATGTCATTCTTTCTGATAGCATAGAATTCATATATATATATATAGATAAATATCATATTTTCTTGATCCATTCATCTATTGAGGGGCATCTGGGTTTGTTCCATATCTTAGCTATGGTAAATGATGATACAATGAACATAGCTGTGCTGGTAGCTTTAGTGTGGTCTAGCTTGAGATCATTTGGAAAAATGCCCAGGAGTGGGCATTTTAGTCTTTTGAGGAACCTCCATACTGCCTTCCAGAGTGATTGAACCAGCTTGAATTCCAACCAACAGAGTAGTAGTGTTCCCTTTTGGCCACATCCTCACCAGCATTGGTTATTTGTTTTCTTAATAATAGCCACTAATCTCAATGTGGTTTTGATTTGCATTTCTTTTATGACCAGTGATGTTGAGCATTTCTTCATATGTCTATTGACCATTCTTATTTACTCTCCAGAGAAGTCTCTTTTTTAATTCTGTAGCCCACTTATTAATGCGTCGGTTGTTTCTTTGGGGATTTGTTATGGGGGACATAAATTTTTTGAGCTCTAGGTATATTTTTGATATGAGACCTTTGTCTGGGGTATAGCTAGTGAAGGTCTTCTCCCAATCTGTGGGCTTTCTATTGATCTTGCTAACTATGTACTTTGCCATGCAGAAGCTCTGAAGTTTAATGCAATCCCATTTATCCAGTCTTTCTTTGATTTGTTATCTTTCTGGATCTGTATTTAGAAAGTTTTGACTTATGCCAAGGAGCCCTAGCATAGGTTCTATCCCTTCCTGTAATATATTCAGGGTCTCTGCTTTTACCTCAGGGTCTTTTATTCATTTGGAGTTGATTCTGGTGCAGGGTAATATTAAAGGATCTAACTTCAATTTTCTACCTGTGTGTAGCAAATTCTGCCAGCACCATTTGTTGAAGAGGCTATCTTTCTTTCATCTGATAATTTTGGCTTCCTTATTGAAGATTAGGTGGCCATAGGTCTGTAGGATCATGTCTGGGTCTTCGGTTTTTATTCCATTGGTCCTCAGGCCTGTTCATGTGCCAGCACCAAGCTGTTCTTATAACTGCTGCTTTACAGTAGAGTTTAACGTTTGACATTGATATTCCTCCAGCACTGTTTTTCCTGCTGATTGTTTTTGCTATTTGGGTCTTTTCTTGTTCCATATGAAATTTTAGATTGTTTCTTCTATTTCGTTAAAGAATGTTGTTGGGATATTGCATTGAATTTATAGATCGCTTTGGTAGTATTGCCATTTTCATGATGCTAATTCTCCCAATCCAGGAGCATGGGAGGTTTTCCACTTCATTAAATCTGCTTTAATTTCCCTTTTCCAGTTTTTAAAGTTTTCATCATAGAAAACTTTACCTCTTTGGTTAATTCTTAGGTATTTTTCTTGAGGCTATTACAAAGGGAGCTGCTGTTCTGATTTCAGCTTCACTCTCCTCATTGTTGGTATACAGAAAAGCTACTGATTTTTGTGGGTTAATTTCATACCCTGCTACTTCACCAAAGTTTTGGGTCAGCCCAAGTAACTCAGGAGAAGATTGATTCTATGGGGTTCTTTAAATACAGAATCTTGTCATAAGCAAAAAGGGAGAGTTTTACTTCATCTTTCCCTATTTTGATCCCCTTTATGTTTGTTTCTTGCCTTATTCCTTTGGCTAAAAATTCCAGTACTATATTGAAGAGGAGTGGAGAAGATAGACACCCTTGTTTCATTCATTTTAGAGGAAATGGTTTTAACTTTTCACCATTAAGTATAATGCTAGCTGTATGTTTGTCATATACACCCTTTATTTTATTGAGGAATGTTCCATAGATTCCTACTTTATCCAGAGCTTTCATCACAAACAGGTGTTATATTTTGTAAAACACTTTTTCTGCATCTATTTAGATGATCATGTGGTTCTTACTTATATTTATGTGTTGAATTACATTAATTAACTTGCATATATTGAACCAGTTTTGCATCCTTGAAATGAATCCCATTTGATCACAGTATATGAATTTTTTGATTAGTTGTTGAAATCAGTTGGGCAGAATTTTGAGAAGTGTTGCATCAATGTTCATTAAAGAAATGGGACTATAGTTCTGTTTCTTTTATTGGTCCATATCTGGTTTGGGGATGAAAGTTATGCTGGCCTTATAACAGTTTGGTAATGATCTTTAGTTTCAAATTTCATTGAAGTGTTTCAAGAGTATTGGAGTGAGTTCTCCTTTGAAGGTCTTACAGAATTCAACTATGAATCCATCTGGTCCTGGGTTTTTCTTGGATGGGGGTGGGGGTATGGGCCTATTTAATTGGTTTAGATATTTTTCATTTGGTTTGGGCATGTCAATATTTGCTAGACATTCTTCTATTACTTCCTGATTCTCAAATTTGTTAGCATAAAAGTTTGCAAAGTATTCCCTTATGATGTATGAATCTTGCTTGTTTCTGTCACGTAGTTCCTATTATCATCTCTGATTTTATTTCGGTATGTTCTTTTTTCCCTCCTTTTTTTTTTGGTCAGATTTGCTGAAGGTCTCTCAATTTTGTTAATTTTTGCAAAGAGTCAACTCTTTGTTTTGTGGATCCTTGCTTTGGTTGTGTTGGCATGTAGCTTATTTAATTCTGATTTAATTTTAATTATTTGTTTCCATCTACTGGATTGGGGTTTGGCTTACTGCTCATTTTCAAGGAGATTAATGCGTATTTTTCAATTATTTCTTTAAGATTTCTCTGATTTGTTGATGTAGGAACTCAGAGCTATAAATTTTCCTCTCAGTACTGTCTTTGCTGTGTCCCAGAGGAGCTTGTATTTTGTATGTTTATTTTTTGTTAAATATTATGAATTTTGAATTTCCTTCCTGATCTTTTTATAGACCCACTGGTGATTCAACAATGTGTTGTTCAATCTCCTGTAGTTACAGAATTTTCTATGGAGGCTTTTGGTGTTGAACCCTAATTTTATTCCATTGTGATCTAGTAGAATGCAGGGAATAATTTCAGTATTTCTCAATTTGCACAGATTGTTTTGTGACCTAAAATATGGTTTATTTTTGCATATGTTCCTTGTGCTGATGAGAACATATATTCTGATGCTGCTAAATGAAATATTCTGTAGATGTTGATTAAGTCTAGTTAGTCTATGCAGTTGTTTAGTTCTGAAATTTCTCTGTTGCATTTTACCGGGTTGATCTATCCAAAGGAGACAGTGGTGTGTTAAAGTCATCAACAATCAATGTGCTGGGATCTATGTGTGATTGTAGGGTAAGTAGTGTTTGTTTGATGAATTTGTGTGCTGCAGCATTTGGTGCATAGGTATTTAAAATTGTTTACACCCTTCTGTAGGAAAGATTCCTTTATTAGTATGTAATGTCCTTCTTTATCTCTTTTCACTAATTTTAGTTTGAAGTCTATGTTATCTGATATTAGGATTACAACTCCAGCCTGGTTATGGGGGCTATTGGCTTGATATATTTTATTCCAGTCTTTCACTTTCAGAATATCTTTGTTTTTGTGGACAAGGTATGCCTCCTGAAGAGAGCAGATAGATGGATCTTACTTTTTGATCCAACTAGTCAATCTATGTTAACAGTTAAATTCAATAATATTGAGAATTAGGATTGAGAGGTGTTTGGCAGTTCCAGCCATGGTATGTACTTTCTTAGGTGCTCTGCCTCATCTATTCTTACTATGATTATGTGGTTCTCTCTTTAAGGGCTGTTTTTCTGCCTATATCATGTTCTTGTTGGTTATCTATGTGTGAGACATCTTTAACTACCTTTTGTACTGCTGGTTTGATGGAGATGTATTGTTTCTGTTTTTCTTTGCTGTGGAAGGTTTTTATTTGTCCCTCGGTTATGAAGGAGAGTTTAGCTGGGTACACTATTCCACATTTCAGGCTTTTCTTGCTTTCATGGTGTCTGCTGAGTAATCTGTGGTTATTCTGTTATTATTATTGGTTGTACTTTATAGGTGATTGATTAGGTAATAATAGGTGATTTCTCCTTGACAGCTTTAAGGATCCTTTCCTTAGTCTCTATTGATCCTGTGCAGATTCCAATGAGGTGCTAAGATGTACTGTAATGGTCTGGTCTGATTTGTTTTGAATTTTTGTATGTTCTTTCTCTATAAGGTCTAGACTATCTTCAATTCCAGAGATTTTACATTCTGTATTGTCTAATCTATGCCTTTTACGTTGAACTTTATTTTCTTCCTTCTAATTGGTCCATTTTAATGGCTTCTACTTCTTTGTTGAAGCTTTATTTTAAATTCTATATGGACTTCTTTACTTCCTTGATTAGATTTTCAGTGTTACCTCTCAAATCCTTTAGCTGACTGGCTATACTTTCGTTGAACACCCTTTCCTACTGTTAGAATTCAGCTTTCTATTTGTGGATTCCATGAATTCCTCTATTACTCTTTAGTTAGCCTCATCACACTAACATATAGCTGTATGCAAGTTTTCAGTCTTTTCATTCAGCATGTTTACCAGTAATATTGTGGGGCATTTTGAGAACTATCCTTCAGGTATTTCATTGACTGATTTGTTGACTGTTTATTTTGAGTGGGAGTTGAGGTTCCCCAAGCTGCTATTTTTCTTGTGTTTTTATGGCTTGTTGTGACTATTTGGAAATGAAAGCAAATTTAATACCACACTAGAACACAATTTTAAGATAAGAACCAACCTACAGCTCTGTAGTTGTACGGATTTTAGAGGTTCACAATCCTAGATAGGTATTTTCACTTTACCTCTCCTTTTTTGGATACAAAACCACCACAGAACATAGTTTTAAGAGATAAACCAACCCTGAACCCTGTAATTGTATCCATTTTAGAGGTCCAAAATCATAGATAGGTATCCCCCTATCTATCTTTGTGTTACTTTGTTAGGAGAGAGGTATGTGATGCAGGAGTGGGGGTTTTATATAGTGGTAATCAATGAAAAAAATTGTCATGAGCTTTAAAACAATCTGTATCAAAAGGATAACACAATGAGCCACTTTGTTATAGTCAAAATAGATACAGATACAGTGCAGCTCAAAAACAAACAAGTAGTGATCAACAGACTACAGAAAACAAAGAAGTAAAAGGCCAAAAATAAAAGAAAATGGATTGACATGAAATGAGAAGAATGATTAAGAGATATAATGAGGAATAGAATGAGAAGATAAGAGTAGAGGAATGTAGAGAATGAAAGGTACAGATGAAAGAAAACTAAGACTTAATACAGAGAAAAAAGAAAAGAAAAAACCAGAAAAGAAAAAACTGGAAAGAAAGAAATATAAAAAATTTTAAAAATCATATATGGATAAAGTAACACTAAAATTAAGAATACTAAGATTGAGAAATATAAAATTGAGTCACCAAAATATGTCTGAATTAAGTATGCACACAATAAACGAGGAAGCCTAGAAATCACCATAGCCTATGTATCTTGGAATGAACAGAACAGCAATGAAGAAGAAAATAATGAGTAAAAAAATAGGAAAATTAAAATTAAAAACAGAAAAATTTAAAAATTATAATTAGAAAAAAATGTCTTCAATTTATTTGGGGGAATGTCTGTCTCCCCTATGTCCTCTAAAGTCTCTTTATGGAGCCTTTGATTTCCATGCTGTGGTCAGTTTTCCTTGTGGCTTAGTTTCTCAAATCAGTTTGTTTGGCCAGGCAGAAAAAATTCTACCTTACAACTTGGAGTTTTGTGTCCCTCTTCCCAGACTAATTTAGTGGGATAGTAATTTGTTTTCTGTGTAATGCAGGAAGGAGTTGGCTGGTTTCTCTTACTTGGAGTCTCTGCTCGTGAACTTGAGTGGGGTTGAGGTTATGGGGTGTCTGGAATCAGTGTTTTTCCCCTGAGAATTTAGCTTTTAAGACTCTCTTTTGGCCCAGTGTGGAACTGCTCTTGGCTTTTACAGTTTTTTATTATTTTTTTTTTCCCAGTGAGATTTTACAGCCTTTTGGCTTTTTAATTCCTGTAGCAGGCTAAGCTGCAGGTTTAGCTGCTATATCACTGGAATGTCTTTGCTTGCTGCCTGTTACATTTGTCCCTCACTGGGAGGAGCTTCCTTCCTTCCTGGGCAACATTCCCCTGGTCAAAGCTGATTCTCACTGGTCCTTCTCCTTTGCCCTGTTGAAAAACGGCCCACAATTGCTGCTTCTCAGGCTGCATTATCTGCTACCTGTGTGGCAGGCTCTATGCCAATATCAAAGATGGTGTTCTCAGCTGACAGGAGAAGGCCACCTTCCAAAAGCTGTTCTGTGAGAATCAGTGAGGATGTCTTTTTCAGGGGGTAGTGCTCACTGCATTCCCTTGATTTTTTGGACCATCCACAATCTACGTCTGTCTGTGGCCAAGGAATATGAATTTCTGCTCCTAGTCATCCAGTTCAGGCTTGAGGTGAGCAAAAAGCCACATGCAGTCTGAGTCTGGTGCCTTTGTCTCAACTATGTCTGACCTCCACCGCAGCTGTGCACTCAAGTCTGTCTTCTTGAGCCAGCCTACTGATTGTTTCCTTTCTGGCCAAAATCTCTACTCTTACAGCTCACTTGGTGTGACTAACTATGGACTTTTCTGGGATGCTAAAACTGGTTTCTTGGAGAGAGCTAAGTTGGACCCAGCTGCACTTCCACGATCTTCCTCTGCCTCTCTTCCCTCATCATTGTAAACTGTCTTTATGATCATGAGCCAGAAGATTTTATCTGTTGGAAAAGATATCAGAGAAATATGACTTTTGAATTACCACCTCATTATTCAAGCAAACAATCAGAGCAGTGTTTTAATTGGTGAAAATTATGCAACTAGAAATGATTGGGATGGACTTACCACTAAGTCTGTCAGGAGAGTTAGTGATATTACCATTTTCTCTAGAGCTCACAAAATTAATCTAAACTCATTGGTACAAAAAGTGATGGACATTCATGGGCCTCTAGATTTCTCTGAGACCTGGCTAATAATCCTTGTTATGTTTTTTTTTTTTGCAGTCATCATCTCAGGAAGCCAAACCACAGATTCTACAGCAACCAATCCAGGAAGTCAAACCCCAATTTTTGCAACAATCATGTCATAATAGTTAGAATTTGGCCAATGACAACTAGCTTCCTTCTTCTTGTCCCTCTTCCAACAAAACTTACCAGAAGAGCCAAATATGAATATTGTACCAATAAAATGAGATGTTTCAGTTCTATGAAGTCACCTCTAGCTTTCCCAATCCAACAACTTCTGATCAGAAAATAGTTGAGACCATTTCTTATTCCCCCACCAATAACATTCCTCCCTATTCTTCATGTGTTTGACTCTGCAGAAGCAGAAGGTGGCAGCTGACTCCCCTGGTATATAGCATGCTCTGAACAGACCCTATTTTATCTGAATAAATATTTATCTAGTAATACACAAAGAGGAAGAGAGAAAAGACCTTGGATGATGCCTAAGCAAAGCTACTATGGTCTGATTTTGAAAGTTATCGGATGTCAGGGTTGCTATGAGATTGCTCCCAAATCTCATATCCCTTAAAACAAGTCCATATATTCCAAAATGTCATAATCATAATTATGTAAGAGAAAACTTTACTCAATAGTATCATACCTTTTAACTTAAAAATATCTGCCATCTAGTTATCTTCAGACATATACAACAAAGTATTAAATGGTAGCTCATAGGCAGAATCCCAATGAAAATTTACTTTGTGTCTATTAGGACACTAGAACCTGTGCTTCCATGAAATTTATGTATTTAGTGCCTAGAAATGTAATAAATCATATTTCTTTAGCGATTAGGATCTAGTTAGAGCTTATGTGCTTTTTATATTACCTCTTAATATACCAAGAAAGGATCATACAGGCAGCAAAGTAAACCATAAAAGATGTTAACAATTTAAATATTTATCTAGCAAAATCTACTCAACTACTGAGCTTGATAAGTGAAGCAGCAGCTACCAAAAAATGTTTAAGAGAAAGTGCTATAGCTGAGAGATCCATTTCTTGTGTTTTGTGATTTTTTTCAAGGATATCAATTATTTAATCATTTGAAGTGCAACTTGATGGCTTTTTTTTTCTTACAAACAGAAAAATCATTTTACTTTTATTTTTCTGTTTAACAAATCATCTCTAGAATGGGAAAACCAGAACAATTCTTATGATTGGGTGTGTCATGGACCCAGCTGGATAAAGGAAGAAATGCTGCAGTCATTTGGGGCTCAGAAGTCAATCACCCATGAACACGGTAATTCTATAAAGAGGCTGCAGAGCCAGGCCAGCTAAACTGGGAAAATAGTTATGACATTTTGTATTTAGGCAATGCTATGAATGCTTGATATGACTATTAAAACTTAAGTTGAATTTCTAAGTCATTTCTTTCAGAGTATAGCTTAGAAGATTGCTAGCTCTTGGGTGATAACTGTAAGAACACCAAAAAAAAAGATGCAGTTAAGGGCTTCCCAAACTATTGCTGATGAACATGAAGGACTTTGGCAGAATCAATGTGTAGTTAGAAAATCTCCTGTTAGACCTGTGATCTTCAAACAGACGTAGGGATTCAAGTCACAATTTACTTGCAGGTTACCAAAGTTGAGCTCTGTATGGTGAAAATAATTCAGGTGTTCACTTGTGCTTGACGATAAACTGCTGATATCAGCACAGTCTCACAACTTTACAAAAGGGCATGAGATCCCTCTGTGACATATTTCAGCATTTTCTAACCCATCATGGAGTGACACAGTCATTCTTGAGTGGGATGTGTCCTCCCTAGAGCCATTAATCCATGGCATTAATGAAATCAAACAGAATATGACAGTGTCCTTCTTTAAATAATTACTACCTTTTAGAGAATTTTCACTTATGCTTTTGAAAGCATAGTTTGCAGACCACCTAGCTTGATCAAATGAGTTTTAAGGAATCTTATACCAGACCTACTGAGTCAGAGTGTCTGGGAATGGGATCTTGAATTTTAACAAGCTCTGTATGTGACTCTTTTACATATTTGTAGGAGATAACAGAATATTTTCTGAATTACTAAGACAAATCTAGAGAAAGTTCAGCTAGGCATTTTGTCTTACTTTGTATTTTGCGACAAACTGATATTTGTTGGCTAAGTGAATTGAGTTAGAAATAATAGAAAATATTTTACTTATAAGGCAAACAAGTCTCAAAATTCATTTTGTACCTTTTACATTTTACATCTTCCTATATATTTAGTTTTGCATGAAATCTGCCCACAATATCAGCTAGAGATTAAAATTTCCTAGCTTAACTCCAAACCTATACCTCTCATTCCTACAATAATATGCTTTATTTCAGCACTCTGGACAACAGCCACTTTCAGTATAAGTAAAAATAATTAACAATGGCAATTAGATAAAATGTTATGTCTATCCGCAAAAGCCTGAGGTAAAAGATTCTATTATCTTGATTTTGTATATGGAGAAATAGAAGGCAAAAAAAAGAATCATTTCTTCACTTCCAGGGAAAAACCAGGTGTTCCATTGCCGAATTCCATATCATCAGTCCATGGTGTCCACCATGGATCATCACAAAAGAGACCACTACCATGGTCTACCACAAAAAAGACAGTCATCACATAGAGCACATTCATCCTCAAATTTCAAGTATTGGAAAAGAAGTCATTATTAAAAATTTTAATGCCTTGTAGTTCTTTCTAGGAAACTAAATAAGCAGGTTATTTAGTGATGGTTGATAGATACATTTAAAGTTAAATACTAATATAAGAACTAGATACTAAAGCAAAAGAACAATATGAACATGGCAATTCATGTTCTCAAATGAAGGGCCAAATGATTAGTGATGTAAAAGCAGATCATGATTGCAATGAACTAGAAGGATTATTTAGCGAACAAAATTAAACAGAATTTTAGAGAAAGGCACGGTGAAATGGTTTGAATGGTATGAAGGAAGGCAGGGTTTCCAAGATGACTTAGACCTGGAAATTTCTATCAGTAAAAAATATATAAATCTATCTCTTTTTGTCTCAGGGTTTGCTTCTGCTCCATGTGGCCATCTTCTCTGGCATATGAGGAAGCCTTTTCCTGTGATTAAAAGCATACAGTTCATGTCCCATCTGTAGGAGAGGCAGTATGCAAAAAAGGACATGCTGATAAAATTCATTTGATTTCTGGACCCAAGCCTGCCTGGAGCTTTAGTATTTCCAGCATTCAAACTAATACATTGCCTTTTATGCTTAACAGTGTGAATTTGTCTGGCAGAGATATAACAGCATATACATATATATATATATACGCTGTTAAATATATATATGCATATATATGCTGTTAAAGGTGTGAAGTAAATTGGAAAAATTCAATTATCAGGACACTTATAGTTGAGTCAAAAAAGAATAGTAATAATAATGGAGTAATAAAATGTCATAACATTTACTTACATGGAGAATTGAGACCTAAAGTGATAATGATGATGATGATGATGATGATGATGATGATGATGATGATGATGATGATGATGATGATGATGGAAGACTATCTGGTAGGAGGAATCAGTGGAAGAGGGAAGGGAAAGAAGAGAGTGCTAGAATATAAACAGTATGTAACATGTTACATGTATGTACATGCACGTGTATATACACATATGTATACATGAAGATAGCAAATTGAAACCCATTAAACTGAAAATGTTGGGAAACATGGAAAGAAGTTATAGGAATGTGATAGAGAGGGAAGAGTTGCTCAAAATACACTTGATGCATGTACAAATCACAATGGAACTCCCTGTACTACTATATTAACAAAAGAGAACATTAAAAAATAGGGAAATGTCATGATAAAATCACAAAGCATTATCCTAGTACAAAAGAGGATCACATTATTTCTTATCTAGATTTTAGTAGTGTGAAACTTCTACCACTGAAAAGTAGAGATTTATTATCCTTTATCCTCTCTAATCTTTACTTCTATTATAAATAGATCTAAACATTTAAATCAATCAATGTACGTTTTCTCCTAAGTACACAATACTAAGCCTAATGAATGGCATATAAACCACCAAAAAAATTTGTATACATCTTCTTTTATTTTTTAATTTATTAATGAAGTTACAATGAAAAGAATCTTAAAAAGACATTTCTTGGCTAGGCAAATTTCCTTAAACTTAAAATCAGAAAGCACTGCTTTTATTTTCTTTAAATATTTTATTCCCAGGTTAAATATAAAATGCTAAATTCAGTGAAGATTTTAGATCTAGAGACATTCTGTAGTCAGATAAATATTCATTCAAACTTCCTATTCCTTGTCTTCCCCATTATACTTAAGGATAGAGTAGTTAAGCATGCACCTGCTATGTTGACCACAATAAAACACAGAAGAGCAGCCACTGGTGATATTATAGTTAAATTGACTCCAAGTTAGCCCACTGAAGAGGCTGTCTTTATTCCCTTCTATTTTTTTAGCTCTCCTATCAAAGATTAGATGGCTATATGTCTGTGGGTTCATTTCTGGGTTTTCAATTCTATTCCATTGGTCCTGAGGTATCTTCTTGTGCCAGTACCAAGCTGTTTTGATTAATATGACTTTGTACTAGACTTTGAAATTTAGTATTGATATTCCTCCAGCAATGTTCTTTCTGTTAAGGGTTGTTTTTGCTAGTCAGAGTCTTATATTGTTCCATATAAATTTATGAATTTCCTCTTCCATTTCATTGAAAAATGAGGTTGGAATATTGATAGGTATTGCACTGAATTTGTAGATAGCCTTGGGAAGTATTGCCATTTTCACGATGTTGATCCTTCCAATCCAGGAGCATGGAAGTTTTTTCCACTTTCTGAATTCTGTTTTGATTCCCTTTTTCAGGTTTTTAACGTTTTCATTATAGAGGTCCTTCACTTCTTTGGTTAAGTTAATTCCTAGATATTTTATTTTTTGTGGGGCTATTACGAATGAGGTTGCTTTCCTGATTTGAGCCACACTTTCCTCATTGTTGGCATACAGAAAAGCCATTGATGTTTGAGGGTTAATTTTATACCCTGCTACTTTGCCAAAGTTTCGAATCATCTGGAGTAATTTGGGAGTGGAGTCCTGAGGAACTCTTCAAATACAAGATCATGTCATCTCCAAAGAGGGAGAGTTTTACTTCATCTTCCCTTATTTGGATCCATTTTATGTTTGCGTCTTGTCTTATTGCTATAGCTAGGCATTCTAATACAAAATTGAAGAGCAGTGGAGAAAGTGGACATCCTTGCCTCATTCCTGAGTTAAGAGGAAATGGCTTTAGTTTTTCACAATTAAGTATAATACTGGCTATAGATTTGTCATATATAACCTTTATTGTATTTAGGAATGTTCCCTGGATTCCTAGTTTTTCCAGAACCTTCATCATAAAGGGGTGTTGGATCTTGTCAATTGCTTTTTCTGCATCAATTGAGATAACCATTTGGTTCTTTTTTAATTTTTTATTATGAAAATAACATACAGAGGGGTTACAGTTACATGGGCAAGGTAATGAGTACATTTCTTATCAAGCATTGTTGCCTCCTCTTTGTTTCCCCTTCCCATCCCTTCCCATCTCCCACCACCCCCCCCCCAGCTCCCACCCTCCACCCCCACCCCAGCCAAAGTTGTAAAGTTCGTTTTTTGACGTAACGACTGGTACATCTCATTGTTGCAATGGGTCCACCTGTATCCCTCTTTAAACGGTTTGTTTTTGCCCTTCCCCTCCACAAATTATACCAACATCAAATACAATGAAAGCAGGGGTTATACCATGGAGGACGGACATACAAAGCAACAAAGAAATCATCTTATAAATATGTTAGAAACAATCACAAGAAAGAAAAACTTTGAATACTTATCTTAGGGTTCATCTCACCTAACATCAACTTATCTGATCTTTCTGCTTGTTTCAGACATATACTAGTTATTGCAAATAAGGGAAACCATGGGACCTATGCTTCTTTGGGTCTTGCTTACTTCACTTAATATAATTTTTTCCAAGTCTTTCCATTTCCTAACAAATGGGGCAATGTCATTCTTTCTGATGGAGGCATAGAATTCCATTGTGTGTGTGTGTGTGTGTGTGTGTGTGTGTGTGTGTGCATATATATATATATATATATATATATATCATATTTTCTTGATTCATTCATCTACTGAGGGGCATCTGGGTATCTGGGTTGGTACCATATCTTAGCTATGGTAAATAATGCTGCAATAAACATAGTTATGCTCATAGCTTTAGTAGGTCTTGTTTATGATCATTTGGGCAAATGCCCAAAAATGGATTGCTGGGTCATAGGGGAGCTCTATGTGGAGTCTTCTGTGGATCTTATCCTTGCTCTTGTTGATGTGATGAATTATATTAATTGATTTGTGTATATTTGCAAATTATACAATTATTATAATTATATAATTATATTAATTGATTTTCATCTCTGAAATGAATCCTGTTTGATTATGGTGTATGATTTTTTGATGAATTGTTGAAGTCGATTGGCCAAAATTTTGTTGAGAAGTTTTGCATCGATATTCATCAAAGAAATGGATCTATAGTTTTCTTTCTTTGAGGAGTTCCTGCCTGGATTTGGGATGACAGTTATGATTACTTCATAGAATGAGTTCAATAGTGAACTTTCTTTTTCAATGTCTTTATTTATTTATTTTTATTTTATTGTGAAAATACCGTACAGAGGGGTTACAATTACATGGACAAATAATGAGTACATTTCTTATCAAGCATTGTTGCCTTCTCCTTTGTTTCCCCTTCCCATTCCTTCCCATCCCCCCCCCCACCCAATCCTACCACCCACCCCTTACCAAAGTTGTAAAGTTTGTTTTTCGACATAATGACTTGTACATCTCATTGTTGCAATGGGTCTACCTGTATCCCTATTTAAATGATTTGTTTTTTCCCTTCCCCTCCACAAGTTATACCATCATCAAATACAGTGAAAGCAGGGGTTATACCGTGGGGGAGGGACATACAAAGCAACAAAGAAATAATCTTATAAATATGTTAGAAACAATTGCATGAAAGAAAAAACATTTGAATCCTTATCTTGGGGTTCATTTCCTTTCCATCAACTTATCTAGAGTTGGAAGAGTATCGGTGTGAGCTCTGCCTTGCTTCTCTGAAGAGGAAAGAAGGAGGCCAATAGAGACATGAAGAAATGCTCAACTTCGCTAGCCATAAAAGAAATGCGAATCAAAACAACACTGAGATACAACCTTATCCCAGTCAAAATGGCTATAATCAGGAACTCTCATAGCAGCAGATGCTGGAGGAGATATAGACAGAAGAAAACCCTACAGCATTGTTGGTGGGAGTGTAAACTTGTTCAATTACTTTGGAAAGTAGTATGGAGGTTCCTCAAAAGACTCCACATAGAGCTCCCTATGACCCAGCAATCCCACTTTTGGACATTTGCCCAAATGATCACAAACAAGACCATACTAAAGTTACGAGAACAACTATATTTATTGCAGCATTATTTACCATAGCTAAGATCTGGAACCAACCCAGATGCCCCTCAGTAGATGAATGGATCAAGAAAATGTGGTATATATACACAATGGAATTCTATGCCTCCATCAGAAAGAATGACATTTCCCCATTTGTTAGGAAATGGAAAGACTTGGGAAAAAGTGATATTAAGTGAAGTAAGCCAGGCCCAAAGAAACATAGGTCCCATGGTTTCCTTATTTGCAACAACTAGTATATATCTGAAACAAGCAGGAAAGGTCAGATAAGATGATGGAAGTAAAACGAACCCCAAGATAAGGACACAAGTGTTTTTTTCTTTCTTGCTATTGTTTCTAACATATTTATAAGGTGATTGTTTTGTTGCTTTGTATGTCCCTCCCCCACTGTATAACCCTTGTTTTCACTGTATTTGATGTTGGTATAATTTGTGGAGGGGAAGGAAAAAGCAAATTGTTTAAATAGGGATACAAGTGGACCCATTGCAACAGTGAGATGTATAAGATGCTATGTCGAAAAACGACCTTCACAACTTTGGTGGGGAGGGCAGGAGGGGAGTGTAGTTGAGGATGTGGGAGGACAAGGATGATAGGGGAAAAACAAAGGAGGAGGCAATAATGCTTGATAAGAAATGTACTCATTACGTTGCTCATGTAATTGTAACCCTTCTGTACAGTATTTTCACAATAAAAAACATTAAAAATTGACTTCAATTTAGAGCCAAATAATAGTCAATGGCTACACCAATGTGAAATTATGTAAGACTTTCAAAGGAATGAACATTGTGATTTGGGAGGCATCAACATAATTCAAAGGAATAACAAAATCCTATCTTTACAAAATTATGAGACATTCATTGTGAACATACATAAACCAAAGGGTTAAGAATATTGAAAGATGGAGGGAAAGATGATGTCAGAAATATGGTGGTGACTCAGAATTTGTACAACTTAGGAGAAAATAATAGAATGCATTTATTTTTCTTCCATAGACTATTTGAGATTAAAACAGGGTATAGAAAAAAAGAGGGAGAATAACTAAGTTTATTTCCTAATTGCCCTCTACATGATTTTATACAAACTAAAGATATTCCCTAAACCTGATTTTAAGCAAAACAGCACCAAGCTCAACTGAGCTTGCCTTAACATTTAGGCAGATCCTAAAAACAGAACTTGTTTTCTTTTTTTTCAATCGAAGCTTTTCTTCCAGGAGGAAAAAGGTTAGCAGTGCAGAGAAAATATTTCTGTAAGGGGTTTAGAGGAAACTCAACAGAGACAGTAAATTCAAGAACAGGTGCTTCCTCGCTTCTCCATCTTTCTAATAACAGTGCTCCTAGTCCAGAATGTGATGAAATTATGATTAACAACACCTATTGAGTGAATGCAGATAAATTAACATATTTAACCAAATAAACAAAAGTAAGGGTCAACCACTGCTTTGGTTTTCCATTGAAACAACTGACCCCTTGAAACAAATCGATCTAGGAGAGCTGGGAAGGTGGCTCAGTGGTAGAGTGCTTGCCTTACATGCATGAGGCCCTGGGTTTGATTCCTCAGCACCTTATAAGCAGAAAAAGCTGGAAGTGGTGCTGTGGCTCAAGTGGTAGAGTGCTAGTCTTGAGCTAAAGAGCTGAGGGACAGTGCCCAGGCCCAGAGTTCAAGTCCCTGAACCAACAACAACAACAAAAAATCTATCTAGGAATCACAGTTCTTAGCGCAACACTTGCCATAGAGGTTCTAAATATGTGACTGCTATTTGAAAATCTTAATGTCTGGGCTTATTTTTCTGGATGGGCTTTTTCATCTTGTTTCTTATACAACCTCAGGTCATTAATGCAGCATTCAATAGAAAGAGAGATTAAACCAAGGCACAGTAGCCACCTTCTCCCAGCTGTGCTCTCACAGTTTTGAAAATAACAGAGTGGCTTTGAATGGTGACATCGGAAAATTGTTCTTTTCCAAGAAAAAAAATCCCCAATTGTTAAGAAAATCTTCTTGGGTCTCCTAAATGAGTTCATGGAAATATAAGTAATGACCTTGATAAAGGGATATTTCATTCCCCTTCCTTCACTTAGGCAAATACTGAGCCCAAGTTTGTGACTGTGGTTTATTTGCAGAAGAGCTTCTGCATGCAACTGTACTGCCTGTTTGGAGAAAACACCATGTGCCCAGCTTCAGAAGACTGCTCACTGTTTAACCAAAGGATTTACATCTCTGGTCACATGTTTGTCACCCTGCACTTCATTATGCTTGATGGAAAAGGAAAGGCACAGGATATTTTCCAACTGACTGACTTTGGTTAGGATTGGATAACTACTTTCTCAGCGAGAGGGCAGGAATACTTATAAATGGGATCTGATTTAGTACCAGTCTGATAATTTATCTAAAAGATTTTTTCAAAGCAGATAATGAAGCAGGTGACCTTTCAAAGTTCCATGTCAGTCCTACAAAAATAAAAAATCCCATGTAAGTGATGGGTTTAGGCCATCCTGATCCTGTGTATCTAACAGAATTGCGCCAGTCCCATCTTCCACTGCTGGTAAGGACAGTATTAGCCAGGGCTTTCATACCAAAGAAGAAATTATGCCTCAAACTGCCTTTTAAGACAAGAATAAAAATCACTTCTTCCTTTGGATATAAATGTGATAAAACTCTCCAAAGGGAGAAACTGGAAATGGAACTGGAGCTACCTAATGTCAGGGGAAAGTGTATTGGAATACATTTCTCCATAGCTACACCATTTCTTGTTAAGAGTTCCTGCATGACTTTTGAGAATGTTATAAAAGCCTCAGACTCTCTCCCAGAAACAAACATAGAAACAAGTAATGCATATACTTCAGGTGGTTCCCGGATCTTCATGAATCCCATTCCTAGGAAATACCTGCTTTGAACTTTTAAAATTCTTGCTCCATTTTTTTCTCTACCTTCTGCATTTTTCAAAGTAGGGGGAATACACTCTGAAAAAGTGAGGCGGGGGGAAAGGAGAGAAGATGAATCAGAAACATTTGAACAATATTTTAAAATGGATACAGGTGGACCCATTGCAACAATGAGATGTACAAGTCATTATGTCGAGTGAACTTTACAACTTTGGGCGGGGGGAGCAGGGAGGATTGGGGGGGGGGTGGGGGGGAGGATGGGAAGGGATGGGAAGGGGAAACAAAGGAGGAGGCTACAATGCTTGATAAGAAATGTATTCATTATCTTGCCCATGTAATTGTAACCCCTCTGAACAGTATTTTCACAATAAAAATAAAATAAAATGTTGAAAACAAATTCTGTATCCTATTTTTTCATATACTTTTTTATTGTAAAAATACTGTACCCAGGGGTTACAGTTACATGAGCAAGGTAAAGAGTACATTTCTCATCAAGCATTGTTACCTCCTCCTTTGTTTTTTCCCTATCCTCACTTCCCTCCCACCTCCACAACTAAACTCCCCCCAACCTAAATTGTAAAGTTTGTTTCTCAATATAGTATCTTGTGCATCTCATTGTTACAATGGGTTAACCTGTATCTCTATTTAAGCATTTTGTTTTTTTTTTCCCTACCTCTTCCCAAATTACAAAACTATATACAAAATGCAGGGCACTGACATCAAATACAGTGAAAACAGGTGTTATACCGTGGGAGAGGACCATACAAAGAAATTTTAAAAAAACACATGGTACATTATAAATACATTAGAAACAATAGCAAGAAAGATAAAACCACTTGTGTCCCTATCTTGGGGTCCATTTTCCTTAACATCATCTTATCTGGTCATATGTACATAGCTTTTGACCTTTTCTGGTTGTTCTGCACACTATCCTCTAATCTTACACAAACTCTGTATTCCTAATGGAGGCTGCAGTTTGTAGAAGTACAATGAGTGTTTCATTTGCCAAGTATTTATTGAGCACTATCCCAGATGCCAAGGAACAACATAGTCACTAGGGTTAATGTTAGAAGAGTTCTTCTGTTCTACAAATACCTCATAAACTACAGATATTGCAATATGGTATGCTAGTAATACATTGCAATACAGTATGATGAGTACTAACATGGAGTGAAAGTGAGTGTTGTGAAACATTACGAAAGCTCACAAAAAGTGAGGAATGCTAAAGAACAAGAAAGTCTCTGTACAGAAGATATTCCCTGGCCTGTCGTGAACAAGGAGAAGAGGAGGTCAGAAAGAGTTCCACCCCACAGAGAATGGCAAATCTGCAATATAAGAAGTGGAATAAAGGCTGAAGGACTAGACAGTAGTTATGAAACAACCTTATAAAAGGGAAAACCTTCAATTTGTTGAAAGAAGAAAAACTAAAAGACTTTAAGGTGAAGAGTGCTATCCAGTTAGTATTTTATAAAGGTCATTTGTGGATGTAAAATATATTTGATTGCTGAGCTAAAAAAGGTTCTAGGACTTCATAGAATAGGTATCTTGGTGATCCCAAAGACAAATAGCAATCAGACTACTTAGACTCATATTATCTAAAGAATATTAGCTTTCTGTGGTTGGGAAGCATTCAAATTTGCTGAATGTTCTTCCAGAAAAAGAATGTAGTGACCACATTTCCAAGATAGAAAGGGGTCTTTGAAATATATCAAACTAGCTTTCTATTGTCAATAACAAATTACCACAAAGTTAGTGGCTTAAAACAACATAAATTCATTATTTTACAGTAGGTCAGGAATCTGACACAGGTCCCATTCAGCTATAACCAGGGTGTTGGCAGAAATGCAATCATTTCCAGAGGCTTGAGAGTATAATTTGTATCCTCACATTTTCTAACTTCTAGAGATCACTTAAATTCCTTGGTTCATGGTACCCATCCTTCATCTTCAAAGTCAGCAAGTTGAACCTCTTTCCAAACCTTCTTTCGTAATGACATTGATCTCTGACCATAACTGCAAAATAGAACCAGCTGAGATTACATTGGCTTCATCTGTATGAACCCAAATGATCTCTTTATCTCATAGCCTGAGCCATTAATTATATCTATAATGGAAATTAAAACAAAATTTCAAAGTTTGTAGGACTATGATATGGGTATCTTAGGGTGGTAAGCTTCAGAGGGCCTTATTATATCTCCCTTCAAGAGATTTAGCTATTTCTTCTGCCTTCAGTTAGTCTAATCAACACTATTAGCATCTCTTTCCCATCTACCATCTATGTCCTCAAAGCAAATAAACTTGTGTTTGTATTTTAAATGGCAATAGTCAATCATCTGAACTAATTTTAAGACAAAAATTATAATACCTTAAGCTTAAGTAAGTCTTCAAATTAATAGTCAAGAAAAGAAGTTTGTATATCAGTCAAACAACCAGAGTTTTCTGTTCTTTCTGGCCTTTAACTGTTTTAGAAAGTTACACATTTTCCAATACAACCTCATCTACTTCAAAGGACGTTACCTTTTCAACATTCACTTTAAGGTGCAAGTAGCCAAGCACACATATTAATCAAGCGTTAAGCCTCACTAACCTGCCTATATTCAATATATATGTTTCCAAAGCTCCCAGATTCTGATCATATTCCAAATTCATCACCAGTGCAACCTTAATTCTTTTTATGCTTTACTGTGTTGTCTTGAAATCTGGGCTGTGTTTTATGATATCAATTCTAAAATAAATTGAAGATATTCTGTTTTGAGAAATGAGATTCCTGGAGAAGTAGTTGAGGTCACCTCCACAGAGATGTTTTGACGTATGGACAATTGTGCACTAGGGTGCTTAGAAGGAGTCCAAACATAGGTGAAATTAGAAGTGAAACTCTTTTCCAGATTTGATATGCAATGGTTCAATAATGTAATGGATCTTGTAATGTTTAGGATGGTTCTGGATATTGTTGAACTGTACCAGAAAGAAAGGCAACCTAGAAAAATCACCTGAAGGTGAAACTCCTTATCTAATGACCATGCACAGAGACATAATATTACTTTGACAACTTAATCAGCTCTGTGTTGTGATTTGAAATGTATGCAAGGTTGCTTCCTTCCATAATATAGAAAATCTTTCAGAAAAGGAGGAATTTGAGATGTCCTAGGAAGTCAACAATATTTCTATCAGCTGAGAGATTTGAGGGAAGATGCCAAGGACAGGCTATGAGCCGACGAGACTCATGTGTTCAGGAACAGTCTAAAGCAATCTTAGAGGAAAAGTCAAGTTTGAAGAGGTAAGACAAATTTATAGAAGACTTTAAAAGTCTTCTCGTCCAGTCTTGTACATTAGTTCTTAAGTTATATGCTGAACATGAGGAAACTAAATGAAGATTTGCAAAGTCTAGACTCTGACCTGCAATCAATGACAACTAGAAAACAGGCTCTGGACAGAAACAGAAGATCTGAGCTGAATGCACCATAGGTAGGAGTTTACTAAGTCAGATTGAGAAAAGAGAAGATTGTATTCATTAAATGATGATTGGAAAAACTATTGGACATTGCTGCTTACTCCAGGGATTTAGTGTTTTCTAGCTTGTTTCTTTTTATGCTCTTCTCAGAAATGTTGCTTTTGATTAACAACAAAAACAAAACCTGTAGTCTCACTTATTTGTACTGAGCAGAGAAGGGAGTCAATTGTGAATACCTGCTCGTGTTTGTCCATGCAGCCTGGGTAGGTCTGGTTCAAATAGCATTCCTGCCCATGAACAGAAACCTAGAGTGGAGGACTGAGTGTCTGATCGAAAAGAAAAGAACAGGAGAGGCTAGGAGACCTTCAAGAATCTCACTATTTCAAACTAGCATATTTCCAAATGGTTTTTTAAGTCACATCTTAGTATAGTAGTCATGAAACTGGATTTAAAATAAAATGACAAAGAAAAACATCTTGTGTCCATGTCTTTGAGTTCATTTCACTTAGAGTCATCTTTTCTTTTATGTTATTGTTTTTAATGTGACTTTTTTTTCTTTTGTATGTTCTTGCCTTTATGGTATATCCCCTGTTTGTCACTGTATTTGATTTTGGTACCTGATATTGTATATTTGTTTCTTTATTTATTATTATTTGTTTACTTGTTTGTTCATTTGTATATATTCATTTATTGTATATTGTTTA
This sequence comes from Dipodomys spectabilis, assembly GCF_019054845.1. Taxonomy (NCBI): domain Eukaryota; kingdom Metazoa; phylum Chordata; class Mammalia; order Rodentia; family Heteromyidae; genus Dipodomys; species Dipodomys spectabilis. The sequence continues at coordinate 3,131,503 of NW_024870758.1, read as the reverse complement.
TTTGAATTAGGGATGGGAAGGGGAACAACAGAATGGTGAGACAAAGAACAGATGCAACAGCTATATACACAGACAATATGTCTGAAATGATCTCTACAACTTGGGGGTAGAGAGGGGGGAAGGGAAAGTAAAAGAAAAATGAGGGAAGGGGTAACAAGTTTGACAAGAAATGTACTTATTACCTTCCCTATGTAATTATAACCCCTCTGTACATCACCTTGACAAAAAACATCTTTAAAAAATAATCAGGCCAGAGTACTTAATACACAGAAGTGATGTGAAAGGGAATAGTGGGAAGTTGATATATTTTTGCTCTTGTATCCAATCTTTCCCATAAACTCTGCTCAAGCCCAGGGAAGGGTGGTGTCAGTAACTGTCTATGCTTCTAGAGACCTAGGCAACTTTCCAGAGTACCAACGTCTGTGACGAAAAGTGGACTACAATATTTTACTCATTTACCCTCTCAAAAACATTGTGCACTTACCTTGAATGTCAGTGTACTTATTAATAAGTTATAATAAAACATACTCATGAAAAATTCATTGATAAGACAAATATAAAGGATGACATAAAATAAACAATATTTTTGATGTTGCTGTTTTTTAATGTACTATGTGATTTTTGTTTGTTTTGTATGTTCTTCCCCCTATCATATATCCTCTGTTGTTATTGATTATTGTTATTTGATTTTGGTACCCTGCTATTCTATATACATTTATTTGAATTAGGGAAAGGAAGGGGAACAACAGAATGGTGAGACAAAGGCTAAGGGGGAACCAATGCAACCGTGATATACACTAGATAATATGTTGGAAATGATTTGTATAATTTGGGGGAGTTGAGGGAAGGAAGGTAGGAGAAAATTAAGGAAAAGGGTAACAAGGTTGACAAGAAATGCACTTGTTACTTTATTTATGTAGCTGCAATCCCTCTATACATCACGTTGACAATAAAAATAAAAACTGTTAAAAACACAATATTTTTAAATAAGTTTTTATTGTGAAAATACTATACAAAGGGGTTACAATCACGTGAGCAAAGTAATGAGTACATTTCTTATCAAGTGTTGTTGCCTCCTCCGTTGTTTTTCCTCTACCATCTCTTTCCTCCCACCTCCACAACTACATCCCTCCCCCCACCAAAATTGTAAAGTTCAAAAAACACAATGTTTTTAAAGCTAACGTTTGTATTATATATACTACTTGTGCACTAAGAACAGCATGCATACTTTAATGCTTTCATCAGTCTCTTGGCTCAGAAAGGAAACTGAAGCCTAATGAATGCTGTAGTTTGAATGTTTGCATTCTTCCAAAATTCATGCTGAAACCTAATCATGATTCGGGTGTATGACAAGGGACAGCATTGAAGAAAGTGATCAAATCATAAGGGCTTTGACATTAAATTGAATTAATGCCCCTATAAAAGAGGATTCAAAATCTGCCTAGCCTTTCTGCTCTTCTCACCATGTGAAGACACAGTACCACTCACTTCCTTGTCCCTTCCTCCATGACAGTGTGCAGCAAGAGACGCAATATTAAAAGCAAAGAGTAAATTGTCATAGGATAAAAACTTTCTAGCAACTTAATCCTCAAATCCCTAGCCTATGAACTATGAAAAATTTCTCTTCTTATTTTTTAATTAATTAATTAATTAATTTGATTATTTATTGTAGTGTTACATGAGTAAGGTAATAAGTACATTTCCTATGGAGCATTGTTAACCCCTCCTTTGTTTTTCCCCTACTATCCCTTCCTGCCCCACCTCCCCAACTCCTCCTCCCCGACATCCAAAATTGTAAAGTTTATTTTCAGCACAGTGTCTTGTACATATCATTGTTACAATGGGTCAACTTGTATCCTTGTTTCAGCATTTTGTTATTTTCCCCAAGTTAGAAAAATGTATATACAAGATGCAGGACACCAGAATCAAATACAGTGACAACAGGGGTTGTTACACCATGAGGGAAGAACATACAAAGAAACAAAAAATCTCATAGTACATTAAAAAACAACAGCAACAAAAAAATCACTTATGTCCCTATCTTGGGGTTCACTTCACTTAGCATCATCTTATATGCTGCTCTGTTAAGATTATCTTAACTGTATACTAGTTATTGAAATAAGGGAAACCATGGGACCTATGTTTCTTTGGGCCTGGCTTACTTCACTTAATATAAATTTTTCCAAGTCTTTCCATTTCCTAACAAATGGGGTGGTGTTATCTTTCTGATGGAGGCTATTAGTTATAAATTACCCAGTCTAAAGAAGTTATTTTGTTACAGCAGGATGAAGGAGCTAAGACAGAAATTGTTATTGATAAATGGGGTATTGCTATCTTAGATCTCTAAAAATGCAAGTATCTTTAGAACTGGATAAAGAATAGAAGCTGGACCATTAAGGACTTCTCTGGCAAAGGTTCATGGAAAGAGGAGTTGTACAGACTGTATTAATCCTCTTGGATTACTTAAACAGTTGTAACCAAAATGTGAATAGAAATATGGACAGTAAATATCTGTCCACGGAGGGCTTAGATGAAAAAGAGGGATCCATTATTGGAACTTGATTGGAATTTGAAAGAAAAGTTAACTTTTCTTGGTGGAATTCTGCTTCTATCCTAGTGTTCTGTAGAAGGCAGAATTTAAGCGAAACAAGATATTTGGCAGAAGATATTTCTAAGCAAATTGTTGAAGATATGGCATGGCTTCCCTTGATTGCTCATGATGAAATGTGAGAATAGAGAAACAAATCACATATAGAATTAATAATCAAAAGGGAAGAAGAACTAAGTATCAGTAACTCGTACCTGTGTTCCTAGCTTCTCAGATGGCTGAGATCTGGGGGCCCTGGATTGAAACCAGCTCAGGTAGGAAAATCTGTGAAACTCTTATCTCTAATCAACTACTTAATAAAAACCAGAAGTGGATCTGGGGCTCAAATGATTAGGTACAATGCCCAGGCCCTGAGCTCAACCCCAGGATCGGGGGCAGGGGGTATGGGAGAGAGGGGGAGAGAGAGAAAGGGGGGGGAGAGAGGTAGGAGGCAGAATATAAGGAATTGGAAAGTTCTCAATCTGCAAAAGTAAACAAAAACATAATGAAAATATCCTGGAGACAATTCCTAAGACATTGAAAGAATGACCCAGAGGCATTTAGTATATTGAAAGGTAACACTCTCTCCTCAGGTCCAGAATGCCAAAGCTTTAAGGGCAGAACAGTGATGAGAGAACTGTCCTAACACCAGAGGGCCTCAGTGCTCACAGCCATAAACAACCAAAGGTTTCTGCCCACTGAATTCTGGCATAGTATTTCTTGGCTATCCCAGAAGCCACCTCAGTGAGCCAAGTGTAGCATGCACTTCAATGGCCACACAACCCAGGGAATATAGGCAATAAATTTTGGTGGTATATTCCTGGTGTGATGTCTACCATGATATAGCTGTGAGGTCATAACTGTCCCCAAATAGATTTCAAAAAAATCTCTAGATAACCTTGGGGCATGGGAAGTAAATGACCATAGGGTCAGCACCCCTCAGACAGCCCAGCAGAGTCATGGAGACAGGGGTACCCCAAAAACTTCAGTACTGTAGAACTACCAAAATTCATCATCAGCCTGGAAGAGATACACATGTAAGACTCCAAGATATTAGATGGATACATAGGCTAACTCCCAGCAGAGCCATGAGGGCTGTTTCCCAGAGCCTCAGGTCCAAGTTCTATTCCAGTGTCTCCAGAAAAGACATGGAGTTGAAGACAATTATTTGGGAGCCTGAAAATTTAATGTTTTAGAATTTCTCTTTTTTCCTACTACTTTATTTCATTTTGTTTGGAATGGGAATTGCCTATATCTGTGCTATGCTTGTCTCAGCATTCTATTTTGGAAGAGCATAACTTATGTGATGTCATGAGCTCACAGCCAGAGGGGGATTTCCTTTGATTTGGATAAATTGTATCTTGAGTCTCATCCATAGCTGCTTTAGATGATATTCACATGAGACTTTGGATTGAGACCTGGGAATGGATAAGGAACAAATTAAGATTTGGGGGGGATGAGGTAGATAGAAAGAATGCATTCTAAATGTGAGAAAGGCATGCATTTGAGGGTTAAAGGGATAAATATTATGACATGGATGTATCCCTCCAAATTTCATGTTGAAATGTAATCCCCAATTTAATAGTATTAAGAGGTGGAGCCAAATAAGAAGTGGAGGCAATTAGGTCATATGCACTCTGATATAAGATATAAGAAGTATCTTTATAAAAAAAAAAAGACTTGTTTGACATATTTTACCCTTTGCCTCTTCTACAGCAAGATCTCTGAAGCAGAGAATTTTCCTTAAAAACCAAATCTAGTGACCCCCCTTGCTCTTGAACTTTCAAGCCTCTATAACTGTAAGAAATGAATTTTTATTGCTATAAGTCTATGTTAATGGTTATAGCAGCAGGAACTACAGCACAACAATATAGATAAGTAACTTATGCAAAATTATACAGCCAAAAAGTGCCAGTGCCTAGATTCATACCCATTAGTCTGGCTGTAGCATGAGTCTTAACCTCTGCAAGGCATTTTCCCACCTCTCTAATTGTTCTTCACCATGCTGATCAGGATGGGATTAGGTAACTTTTTGAAGCATGATGTGCACTTTGGGAGAGGTTAATCATGAATGGTAATGGCTGTAAATCTATATTGTAGCCAGTCTTCTTAGTAATCTTATTTGATTAGATTGTCATTGCATTTTACCACTCAATGCAGCTGATCAGAAACTATGCATGAGTAGGACAAGGGCCAGCACAGACATTTTCTTTTGCTCCTGTACTTGTCTCTGCGGCACTATTATCGACTTAATGTGTCCTTTACAAAAACGTAAACTAACTCTCTCTTCTCTTTTCTTCTCTTCTTTTGCTCTCTCTCTCTCTCTCTCTCTCTCTCTCTCTCTCTCTCTCTGTCTCTCTGTCTCTGTCTCTCTCTCCAATCCTGAGGCTTGAACTCAGGGCCTAGGCTCTGTCCCTGAGCTTTAGTGCTGAAGGCTACCACTCTACCATTTGAGCCACAGTTCCACTTCTGGCTTTTTGTGGTTATCTGGAGATAAGAGTCTCATGGACTTTCCTACGTGGGCTGTCTTTGAACCACGATCCTCAGATCTCCACCTACAGAGTAGCTAGGATTACAGGTGTGAACCACCAGTGCCTGGCATACTGTCTATTTTTGTGAGGAAAACAAATTTTAAACAGTTATACATTGCAACAGAGTTAAACATTCCTCACATTGGAGATCATTTCTTTGAGTACTTTTCAAATGGGTTCCTTGGGTTATCTATGTCAGAATCAAGAGAATTTTAATAAAATATTCATTAGTATGTTTAAATCCATGTTAACTGAGTAGGCATCTTGTGGTAGGACCCAGGAAATCTGCAAGTTAAATGAGTTCTTTTGAGACTCCTGTACACTTCCATGTTGATAGGCATTACCTCAGGGGCTGCCTAGTTCCTGATGCAACAGTAGTTCTCAGGGTTATAGGAACTCTTCAGTGGTCTAACTTTGTCGATTTAAATGAGCCCTGGTAGACCCAGATTAAACATTGCTCTGAGTGTGTCTGAGTTTATGGTTGAGGTTAGCCTCTGAGACAGTGAACTCAGTAGAGTACATTGCCCTCCTACAATTTAGTTAGGGATCATCCAAATTATTGAGGGCCTATTGAGGCCAAAGGAGCAGAGGGAGAGATTTACCTCTTTCTTTCCTTGTTTTATTACTTGAACTAGGATATCTCATCTTATGTCCTCTCATCTGTAGTCCTCAGACTGTGTTTCGTATCATTGTTTCCCTGATGATTGTTTTTCAGAGCTTCAGATTGAAACAGAACCATATCACCAGATTTTTTGGGTCTCCAGCTTGCATATAACAGGTCATGAGGCTTCTCAGCTTCCATAATTTCATGAGGCAATTCTTCATAAAAAGTCTCTTTTGTGAGCTGGGAACAGTGGATTACACCTGTAATTCTCAGCCACTCCAGAAATGGAAATAACACTTTGGGACTAGCACAAGCAAAGAGTTCAGAAGATCTTATTTCAACCATTAAAAGCTGAGTGTGGTTGTACATGCCTGTCACCCCAACTATGCAAGAGTATAAACAGGATGATTAAGGTACATGCAAGTTGAGCATAGACATGAGAAAAGCTGAAAGTATCACTCAAGTGTTAGAAAACCTGCCTCACAAGCATGATACCTAGAATTCAATCACCAGCACACAAAGAAGAAAAAGAAGAAACAAACCCTAGTACTACCAAAGAAATAAAGAAATCTTGTGTATGCATATGAGATCACAAACACACACACACACACACACACACATTTCTTTGGAGGATACATTGATTCTTTCTGGGGAACCCTGAGTAATACTCATACCAATGTTCCAACTTATCTTCAAAGTAGAGTAACAGGCCTACTTCTATAGAGAGAATGACTCAATGACTAAGATATGTTTTTCTTCAATATAATTATAAAATTCTATAAAATATGTTTAGTTTTTCATAGTATCTGTGGTTTCTGATTCAGCCTAGTCTACAGCAAGTCATAGCCAGTAAATAGGTTTCACATCACATGACATCTAGTTGATTAAAAATGGCCACAATAAGAGTTCCGGGAAGATGGCGGAAGAGAAGCTGGAATCTGAACAAGCTCTTGCATAGAAAACAGTTTCAGAGTTCCAGTGAACAGTCCCAAGCCAGAGAATCACACCAAGTGTGCCATCACAGGACAGAGAGTTAGTGAAGAGAGGGGAAGCCAAGCAGACACATCTGAGCGCCTGCCAGCAGCTGCCGCTGCGGCAGCAGGGTCGTGGCGGCGACCATCGCTGCGGGGGCATACCTGAGACACAGTCCGGGACGAAGGAGCCAGACACAGTGGACGAGTAGATTCTACTCAACACCAGCAAGAACCAACAAGGAGCGGACAACTTCATCCTGCAGTTTGCAGACCAGAGACGACCCAGGATCCAAGACTCGGCGTGAGTAGAAGCCCAACTTCCTCACTCCTTCTCAGGAAGCAGAGGAGGGAAGGCCACCCCTCCCCCCCCAGCACCGGTGATCTCCATCTTGGATACCGACAAAGCTCGGAGGAGCGGCTAGCTCCAGCTCAGGCCTTGGAATAAAACGAGTCATTTAGCAGGTCACAAGAATTTAACGGCGAAGTGACCTCACAGACTCAGTTCCATCCAGGGAAAAGTCACCCAGCTCAGGCGCCAGCCATTGGAGTGGCTCTCCTCACCGGGTAACCTGAGCCAGAGGCTGCCCCTCCCTCTAGCAGCCACCACAATCAATTGAAAAACAGAAACCCTGAGAATGGCTCCAGGCTGGGTGCTGTGAGTTTTTTTCACAAAATAGCCCTAGGGAAAAGCTACTTTTGTTGAAAGGCCTCAACTCTACCCAGAACCTAGCCTCATCACTGCATCCCCCTCTTTTGTGATTCTCAAAGCAGATCACCCTCCCAGTAAACTAACCTGGGAGGGGGATCTCAAAATCTTGGGTAAAGCAGAGCATTTTTCTGCCTGTTCCAACAAACTGACTTAAGAAACCAATCAAGCCACAGGACCTCAAGCTGACCAGAGACTCCAACCAGACTCTGGTTACAGACAAAAGGGAGATACAGGACTCTTCCCACCCTTCCCAAAAAAAAAAAAAAAATCAAAGAACTTTTTTTTTCTTCTTCTTCTTTTCTTCTTTTCGTTTTGTTTTTTTTTTCTCGTTTTTTGTTACCTTATATATATAAAAAAATTTTTTCCTTTTCTAAAACTTTTATTAATCTTTAATTTTTGCCTCTTCTGAAAAAATAATTGTTTTCCAGTAACTTTTTTTTTCTCCTCTTATAATTTTTATTTTAGGAATACGTGAATGTGTGTTTTCCTTTCTTTTCTTGTCTTCTTTCTCTTTTTCTTTCATTCTTAATTATCTTTTTGTTTTTTGTCTAGCTCTACTGAACTTCTGATCTTTTCTTCTCACTTTCCTATCCTGTCCACCTTTTCCTCTTTTGTTCTTCTTTATGTGACTTAACTCTTGTCCTGCACATCCTCAGATAAACCCGTAGTTAACTAGTAGACCCTATCCCCCATTGTGTACACACTTAATCCACAAACTTATTACTCAATTCAAAACCTCTGAGACTTAAATTCATTAATAGCAGTACTACCTCTTTATACCTATATAATATTTTAAGCATTTTTTTAAAGTTTTTCACATCTCCTCTATGTCCCTCCCTTTCTCTCAACATATTCACATTCCTCTCTAAATAGATGGTCTTTTAATCTCTATAATAACATTAATTTTTACGTTTCTATTTTTCTTCTGGTCTCTTTTCATTCCCCTTTCCCTTTCTTCTTTTTCTCTCTCTCTCTACTTGCATCCTACCCAACCTATCTCCTGCATTGTGATTAGGACATAGTTAACTCTCCCTGTGCCTCCCCACACCAATCTATTCCTATTTTTTACCCACATCTCTCCCTAACCCTAATAATTTCTGGTTTTCCAAATTTTTCTCTGCGGTTCGAAGTCCTTTAACATATAGTTGTTTGATGTCGAATAGATGTATCTTTTGAACTAGATTGTATCTGTAGACTATTGACTGTACAAATGCAAACTTTGGTTGATGGTTGCCTTAAGATAGTGTTCTAGCACAAAACTGGTGCTAGCTTCATCTCAAATGGGCAGAGTAAGCCGGAAAAACACAAGAAAAATGGCAAATTCGGGTATCTCAACTCCCAATCTTGATAATCAGGGGTTAGAACAGATAATGAATAATCCAGAGGAGAGTTCCCAAATAGCTCTACAAACACTGCTGGCAAACATGATAAATGAGAAGTTTGACAACGTACAAAGGACTCTGTATGAGCGTGATAGGGAGAGAGAGGAGGCAGCCCAGAAGTTTATACAGGAATATCATAAGCATGAGGAAGCTACTCAAAAACTGATACAGGATTTGCTTGAACAACTTGAGAATACTCAAAGAGAAAGGGAGGAATGGCGTGAGCAGGCTGAGAACACTCAAAGAGATCTGCAGGAATCCCACGAACAGGAGGAAGCTAATCAAAGAGTAATACAGGAATTGAGAGATCAGGTAGAGAACACACAAAGATCACTAAAGCATTCATGGAATCCATTAACAAAGAGCTGAAGGAAGTCAGGGAGACCACAAAGGGAATGCTGAATGGAACCCAACAGAAGGAATGGGAGCCCAAAGAACCATAACCAATCAACTAAGTGATTTGAGGACAAACACTGAACAGCAAATTAAGGAAGTAAAGAAATTCATACAAGACCTAAAACAGAGCTTCAACAAAGAACTTGAAGCCATCAAAGCTGACCAACTAGAAGGAAAAGAGATAAAAAAACAAAGTAGAGAGTCTTGACAGCAGGTTAGACCATGCAGAAGATCGAATCTCAGGGATGGAAGACAGCCTAGATATTATAGAGAAAGAACATACAACCATCCAAGACAAGTCCAAGAAATATGATAGATCTATCCAACACCTGGAAGACACCATCAGAAGGCCTAATCTAAGGATAATGGGTGTAGAGGAGCACCTAGAAACAGAAGTTAATGGTCTAGGAAATTTGTTTAACAGGATCCTAGCAGAGAACTTCCCAAAAATGCAAAAAGATAGGCCTGTCCAGATACAAGAAGCCTTTACAACCTCAAATAGACCAGACCAGAATAGGACATCCCACCGCCACATTATAATCCACACAGGATCAACTCAGAACAAGGAAAAGATCCTTAAAGCTGTCAAGGAGAAAAGGGTAATCACCTATAAAGGGAAACCAATTAGAATCACCTCAGATTTCTCAGCAGAGACAATCAAAGCAAAAAGAGCCTGGAATGATGTATGCCATGCCCTAAAAACAAACAACTATCAACCAAGAATACTGAACCCAGCTAAACTCTCCTTCATAACTGAAGGCCAAATAAAAACCTTCCATAGCAAAGAAAAATTGAAACAATACATCTCCACCAAACCAGCCCTACAAAAGATTCTTAAAGATGTCCTACACATAGAAAACCAACAAGACCGCAATAAAGGCCAAGAAACTGCACCCAAACTGAGAACCCAAGAATCATAGGAAGAACCCAGTTTTTGCAGCCCCCCAAGAAGGTAGATAAACATGGCAGGAACTCCCAAATACCTCTCAGTCCTATCTCTTAATGTTAACGGACTGAACTCTCCAATTAAGCGACATAGACTGTCTAGTTGGATTAAAAAACAAGACCCTTCTATATGCTGCCTGCAGGAGTCACATCTTGCCCATAAAAACAAACACATTTTCAATGTGAAAGGCTGGAACAAAATCTACCAAGCAAACGGCTCCCATAAACAGGCGGGAGTTGCAATCCTAATATCATATAAAATAGACTTCAAATTAAAATTCGTGAGAAGAGATAAAGAAGGTCGCTACATACTAATTAAGGGATCTCTCCTTCAGGAAGATATTACAATTTTAAATATCTATTCACCAAACAATGGAGCACCCAAATTTATCAAAGAAACACTACTTTCCCTCAAATCCCATATAGATCCAAAGACATTAATTGTTGGGGATTTTAACACACCACTCTCCCCACTAGATAGATCAACTCGGCAAAAACTCAACAGAGAAACTGCAGATCTATACAGCTGCATAGATCAACTAGACTTAACAGACATCTACCGAACATTTCACCCAGCAGCATCAGAATACACGTTTTTCTCAGCAGCACATGGAACGTTTTCTAAAATAGACCACATTTTAGGCCACAAAGCACACTTGTCTAAATTCAGAAACATTGAAGTTATACCTTGCATTCTCTCTGACCACAAGGGAATAAAATTAGAACTCAACACCAAAAGCCACCAAAGAAAGTCCAGTATCACATGGAGGCTGAACAACACACTGCTGAATCAAGAGTGGGTCATGGAAGAGATTAGAAAGGAAATTCAAATGTTCATGCTATTCAACAAAAATGAACACACAAATTACCAGCTCCTCTGGGACACAGCAAAGGCAGTACTCAGAGGCAAGTTTATAGCTCTGAGCTCCTACATCAACAAATTGGAGAGATCTGAAACTAACAATTTAATGATACATCTAAACCTCCTTGAAAAAGAGCAGCAAGATAAACCCCAATCCAGTAGACGGAAAGAAATAATCAAAATTAAATCAGAATTAAATGAATTAGAATCCAAAAAAACTATAGAAAGAATCAACAAAACAAAGAGTTGGTTCTTCGAAAAACTTAACAAAATTGACAGACCCTTAGCAAATCTTATCAGGAAAAGAAGAGAACACACCCAAATTAATAAACTCAGAGATGAGAATGGAAACATCACCACGGAAACAACCAAGATTCAGAACATTATAAGGGAATACTTCTCAAAACTTTATGCTAATAAGTTTGAGAACTTGACAGAAATGGACCTCTTCCTAGCAAACATTGACATGCCAAAACTAAACCAAGATGAGTTAAACTATCTTAACAGGCCCATATCAAGCATTGAAATAGAAACAGCAATAAGAGACCTCCCAGCTAAGAAAAGTCCAGGACCAGATGGTTTTACAGCGGAATTTTACAAGGCCTTCAAAGCAGAGCTCACACCAATTCTCCTCCAACTCTTCAATGAAATTGAAAGAGAAAGCTCACTACCGAACACATTCTATGAAGCCATCATAACCCTCATCCCAAAACCAGGCAGGGATTAATCAAAGAAAGAGAACTATAGACCCATTTCCTTGATCAACATTGATGCAAAACTTCTCAACAAAATTTTGGCCAACCGACTTCAACAATCCATCCAAAAAATCATACACCACGATCAAACAGGATTCATTTCAGGGATGCAAAGCTGGTTCAATATACGCAAATCAATTAATATTATTCATCACACCAACAGGAGCAAGAATAAGAACCTCATGGTTATCTCAATAGATGCAGAAAAAGCATTCGACAAGATCCAACACCCCTTTATGATGAAGGTTTTGGAAAAATTAGGAATCCATGGAACATTCCTCAATACAATAAAGGCTGTATATGACAAACCTACAGCCAGCATTATACTCAATGGTGAAAAACTAAAGCCATTTCTTCTTAACTCAGGAACAAGACAAGGATTCCCACTCTCTCCACTTCTCTTCCATCTAGTATTAGAATGCCTAGCTACAGCAATAAGACAAGATGAAGACATAAAGGGGATCCAAATAGGGAAAGAAGAAATAAAACTCTCCCTCTTTGCAGATGACATGATCTTGCATTTAAAGAATCCCATAGACTCCACTCCCAAATTACTCAAGCTGATTCAAAACTTTGGCAAAGTAGCAGGTTATAAAATTAACCCCCAAAAATCAATGGCTTTTCTGTATGCCAACAATGAGAAAAGTGTGGCTGAAATTAGGAAAGCAACCCCATTTGTAATAGCCCCACAAAAAATAAAATACCTAGGAATTAACTTAACTAAAGAAATGAAGGACCTCTATGATGAAAACTTTAAAATCTTGAAAAAGGAAATCAACACAGAACTTAAAAAATGGCAAAACCTCCCATGCTCCTGGATTGGAAAGATTAACATCGTGAAAATGGCAATACTTCCCAAGGCTATCTACAAATTCAACGTAATACCTATCAAAATTCCACCTTCATTCTTCAAGGTAATAGAAGAGGCAATCCAAAAATTCATATGGAACAATAAAAGACCCCGAATAGCAAAAACGCTCCTCAACGGAAAGGACACTGCTGGAGGAATATCAATACCAAATTTCAAACTCTACTATAAAGCCATAGTAATCAAAACAGCTTGGTATTGGCATAAGAACAGACCTCAGGACCAATGGAATAGAATTGAAAACCCAGAAATGAACCTACAGACCTATAGCCATCTAATCTTCGATAAGGGAGCTAAAACAATAGAATGGAAGACAGACAGCCTCTTCAGTAAATGGTGCTGGCAAAACTGGTTAACTACATGTAGAAAACTAAAGCTAGATCCTTATATATCACCCTGCACCAGAATCAACTCCTAATGGATCAAAGACCTTGAACTCAAAGCAGACACTCTGAAAACATTACAGGATGGAATAGGAGAAACCCTGGGTCTCCTTGGCTCAGGCCGAAATCTTCTGAATAGAGACCCGGAAACACAACAAATCAAAGAAAGGTTGGACAAATGGGATTGCATAAGGATGCAGAGCTTCTGCAGGGCAAAGGACATAGCTAGCAAGATCAATAGAAAGCCCACGGATTGGGAGAAGATCTTTACTAGCCATACAACGGACAAGGGTCTCATATCTAAAATATACTTGGAACTCCAAAAATTAAACCCCCCAACAACAAATCCTCAAAGAAACAACTGCCCAATAAGTAAGTGGGCGAAAGACTTAAAGAGAAGCTTCTCTGAAGAAGAAAGAAGGATGGCCAGTAGACACATGAAGAAACGTTCAACATCCCTAGCCATAAAAGAAATGCAAATCAAAACAACATTGAGATATCACCTCACCCCAGTTAGAACAGCAAAAATCAAGAACTCTAACAACAACAGATGCTGGAGGGGATGTGGAAAGAATGGAACCTTACTGCATTGTTGGTGGGAGTGTAAACTTGTTCAACCACTTTGGAAAGCAGTATGGAGGTTCCTCAAAAGACTTCACATAGAACTCCCCTATGACCCAGCAATCCCACTTTTGGGCATTTACCCTAATGTTTACAAAAAAGACCACACTAAAGCTACCAGCACAACTATGTTTATTGCAGCATTATTTACCATAGCTAAGATATGGAACCAACCCAGATGCCCCTCAGTAGATGAATGGATCAAGAAAATGTGGTATATATACACAATGGAATTCTATGCCTCCATCAGAAAGAATGACATTTCCCCATTTGTTAGGAAATGGAAAGGCTTGGAAAAAATTATATTAAGTGAAGTAAGCCAGGCCCAAAGAAACATAGGTCCCATGGTTTCCCTTATTTGCAATATCTAGTATAGGTATGAGTCAAGCGGAAAAAGTCAGATAATGTGATGTTAGGAAAACGAACCTTCAAATATGTATTTTAATGTTTTTGTTTCTTTCATGCATGTGTTTCTAACGCATTTATAAGATTATTTCTTTGTTGCTTTGTATGTCCCTCCCCCACAGTGTAATCCCCACTTTCACTATATTTGATGTCAGTATAACATGTTGAGGAGACGGGGACAAATAAGTCGTTTAAGGATTCAGGTGGACCTGTTGCAACAATGAGAAGTACAAAATGTCATGTCAAAACCAGCTTTACAATGTCGGTGTGGGGGGAGGGAGGGGGGGTATGATTGGGTGGGGGGGAGGGGGGAGGCTGGGAAGGGAGGTGAAGGGTAAACAAAGGAGGAGGCTGCAATGCTTGGTAAGAAATGTATGCATTATCCTGCCCATGTAATTGTAACCCCTCTGTACAGTATGTTCTCAAATAAAATAAAATTAAATTTAAAAAAAATGGCCACAATAGTGCTGTTTGGCTAAGGACTCCATGGATTAAATTGGCCCCAGTAATTTATTATGGATTATCAGTGTCTGCAATGAAATTATGTAGAGAAATGGCAATTTGGGATAGGTTAGCACAAATGAGGTCATCTTAATCTATTTTCAAAACTAGTAAGTATGAAAAGATATTCTAAATATTATGGATATGAGAAAATCACCTTTTTGGCATATTATGCTTTCTCAGGTTGTCCCTTGCCTTAATAATGCATTAAAAATGAGCAAAAAAACACTTTAAATGGATACTTCTGCCATATTTCTTTTTTGTTCACCATGTATATGGAGTTGTTACATAAAATGTTTTGTTAAATGTTAATTCCTTTGTACAGCAAACTGAAGGGAATAATAAAAAGAAAAGAAATAAAAAATGATTTCAAAAAGAAAAATCACATGGGACTGGGAAGGTGGCTCAGTGGTAGAGCGCTTGCCTTGCATGCCTGAGGCCCTGGGTTTGATTCCTCAGCACCACATAAGCAAAAAGAAAAAAGCCGGAAGTGGCACTGTGGCTCAAGTGGTAGAGTGCTATCCTTGAGCTGAAGAGCTGAAGAGCGCCCAGGCCCAGAGTTCAGGTCCCACGACCGGAACCAAAAAAAAAAAGAAAAAAAATAGAAAAATCACAAAGAAATAAATAAAAACAACTAGAAAGAAAAGAGCAGGTGGAAAGCTGTTAGATGTATATCTTGAATAGCTCCCTCTACATTAGTGATAAGAAGCCATCTACATTATTTACATTCTCCGTAGGGTCTATTCTACTTCAGTCAATTCATTTGTAACCATTGCTTACCACCCAGTATGTTTTTTAATAAGTTTTTCATTGTGAGAATACTGTACAGAGGAGGGGTTACAGTTACATGAGCAAAGACTTTTATATTGTGAGAATACTGTACAGAGGAGGGGTTACAGCCACATGAGCAAGGT
The DNA here is from genome assembly GCF_019054845.1 of Dipodomys spectabilis. Classification (NCBI taxonomy): domain Eukaryota; kingdom Metazoa; phylum Chordata; class Mammalia; order Rodentia; family Heteromyidae; genus Dipodomys; species Dipodomys spectabilis. The sequence continues at coordinate 3,116,066 of NW_024870758.1, read as the reverse complement.
AATGAGTACATTTCCTATCAAGCATTGTTGCCACCTAGTATGTTTACTTACAGACTCATAGGCACAGTCTAGCTACCCCAAATGAGGGAAACCATGCAACCTATGTTTCTCTGGATCTGGCTTACTTTGCTTAATGTAATTTTTTTCCATCTAAGAAAATGCCTGACAAATAAGTGCTAGAAAATTGGTATTCTCGAGAGGGGAGGGAGAAGCCAAGGGAGAGGGATAAAAAAATGAAGCAGGGAAGTGAAGAGGAGAACACAGGCAAGAATTAATTGCACATATTAGAGTATTGAGAAATATAAGGGAAGGGGTGAGTCAAGGGGGGGGGGGATGGAAACTTTGAAGTGATGACACACACCAAAAGGCACCTTACACTTAAACTGCTTTGTTAAAAGGCAAAAAAATGCATAGCCTAACCCAACCCAGTTGCCCCTCAGTAGACAATGGATCAAGAAAATGTGTGTGTGTGTGTGTGTGTGTGTGTGTGTGTGTGTGTGTGTAATTCTATGCCTCTATCAGAAAGAATGACATTGCCCCATTTGTTAGGAAATGGAAAGACTTGGAAAAAATTATATTAAGTGAAGTAAGTCAGGGCCAAAGAAACATAGGTCCCATGGTTTCCTTTATTTGCAATAACTAGCATATGTCTGAGACAAGCAGAACAGATCAGATAAGTTGATGTCAGGCGAAATGAACCCCAAGATAAGGACTCAATGTTTTTCTTTCTTGCTATTGTTCTAACATATTTATAAGATGATCTCTTTGTTGCTTTGAATGTCCCTCCCCCATGGTATAACCCCTGTTTTCACTGTATTTGATGTTGGTATAATTTGGGGAGGGGAAGGGGAAAACAAATTGTTTAAATAAGGATACAGGTAGACCCATTACAACAATGAGATGTACAAGATGTTATGTTGAAAAACAAACTTTACAACTTTGGCAGGGAGAGGGGAGGTGGAGAATGGAGGGGAGTAGGGTAGGGGGGTGGGGCGGGGAGATGGGAGGGCAGGGATGGTAAGGGGAAACAAAGGAGGAGGCAACAACGCTTGATAAGAAATGTACTCATTACCTTGCTCATGTAATTGCAACCCCTCTGTATGGTATTTTCACAATAAAAAAAACTTATTAATTAAAAAAAAAACAGAGAAAAAATGCATAGCCTGAAAATAAGTAGGGGAAAGGGTGGGAAAGGAAAGTTGAGTGAGAACTTTGAAAGCGGTGACAGTAGCCAAGATGCACTGTATCCATAAAGTGCTTTGGAGCATGGCAACTCCTTTGTAAAACTACTTAAAGATAATAAAAATATTCAAATAAAAGAAAATAACTTATGTACAATTTAAAGCAAGAACACGGACAGAGCGTTTGAAAAGTGCCAATTGTGTAAAGCCACTGCAGTAGGTACAGATGTCCCATCCTACCACAACAACTCTGGATGTTCCTGATGATCCTGAGTCTTGATGTGGAGCTACTCATAGATCATCTTAATGCATGGCAAAGATGTTACCTGTTATGGAATGGGATCCTTTTCATTCTGACTCCTAGAACTGCTATATTACTTGCACAGAATGCTACAAATCTTGAGTGGCAGAGAACCATGCAGATAGAGAGACACACACAAGCACTGCTCTCTTCTGGGGAGCTTTGTCTCCAGGGCAAGACACAGACAGTAAAACACTTAGCCCATCCATGTGCATCTGGTTCTCAGTATTTCTTTTAATAATATCTTCTATAAAGAACAACCAGCCTCAGAAGAAAGAGAAGCTGGGGCATAACATATATAGCAGGCCTTATGTTCACTAGACACATTTCAAGTTTTCTCATGTATTTCTCTGTGGCATTTCTTGATTGGTCCCTCATATGTAATCTAGTCTCTTAGTGTCTGGCATAACGTGTTTACCTGGATTGCTTTGTACTTTCATAATTCTTTCAAATTCATCCTTCATTTTTTCTTCCAATCCTCTCATGGAAGGATTTCTTCTTTCTTCATGGTTTTATATACTGTACATTGTGCTTCTTACTTCACTTCTAGAACACCCAAGCTATCAATATTTACTATTTTAACTATCACCAAGATGTTGACAACTTCCAAATTTTTAACTCTAGACGAGATCTTCTTCCTAAACTTCAGACTTATGAAGCCAACTCTTAGTGTATAGAATGTATTATGCCAGATGTCAATAAGCACTTCAAATTTAGCCATACCTATAACTGTACAACCCACTATCTTAGCTCCTGTGTGAAAACCAACATCTGGTCTAACACAAGAAACCTGGGAGACATTCTAGACTTCTCACCTTCTCGTCCTCTACCAAATTCTTCTGGCTTTATCTCCTACATATTTCAAAACCCCATTTTCTTAGCTTTTTTTTAGTGTTATTAACATTGCCTCAGCTCAATCCTTAATCAAATTTAACATTGATGTCTCTAAAGCTTCCTAATAGTAGCCACACCTTTTTATTATTATTATTGTGAAAATGCCATACAGAGGGGTTACAATTGCATGGGCAAGGTAATGAGTACATTTCTTATCAAGCATTGTTGCCTCCTCCTTTGTTTCCCCTTACCATTCCTTCCCACCCCCCCCCTCCTGCTGAAGCTCCCTCCCCCCAAAGTTGTAAAGTTCTTTTTTCGACATAACGTCTTGTACATCTCATTTTTGCAATGTGTCCACCTGTATCCCTATTTAAATGATTTGTTTTTTCCCTTCCCCTCCACAAATTATACCAACATCAATTACAGTGAAAAAAAAGTTATACCATGGGGGTGGGAGATAAAAAACAACAATATTATAAATCTTATAACAATCTTATAAATATGTTAGAAACAATTCCAAGAAAGAAAAGACATTTGAATCCTTATCATAGGGTTCATTTCCCCTATCATCAACTTATCTGACCTTTTCTACTTGTCTCAGACATATACTAGTTACTGCAAATAAGGGAAACCATGGACCTATGTTTCTTTGGGCCTGACTTACCTCACTTAATATAATTTTTTCCAAGTCTTTCCATTTCCTAACAAATGGGGCAATGTCATTCTTTCTGATGGAGGCAAAGAATTCCATTGTGTATATATACACCACATTTTCTTGATCCATTCATCTACTGAGGGGCATCTGGGTTGGTTCCATATCTTAGCTATGGCAAATAATGCTACAATAAACATAGTTGTACTGGTAGCTTTAGTGTGGTCTTGTTTGTAAACATTTGGGTAAATGCCCAAAAGTGGGATTCCTGGGTCATAGGGGAGCTCTATATGGAGTCTTTTGAGGAACCTCTATACTGCTTTCCAAAGTGGTTGCACAAGTTTACACTCCCACCAACAATGCAGTAAGGTTCCCTTCTGCCCACATCCCCTCCAACATCTGTTGTTATTAGAGTTCTTGATTATAGCCATTCTAACTGGAGTGAGGTGGTATTTCAATGGTGTTTTGATTTGCATTTCTTTTATGGCTACAGAGGTTGAACATTTCTTCATGTGTCTATTTGCCATCTTTCTTTCCTCTTCAGAGAAGTTTCTCTTTAAGTCTTTAGCCCACTTATTTATTGGGCAGTTGTTTTTTTTGAAGATTTGTTGTTGGGGGATTTAATTTTTTGAGTTTCAGGTATATTTTATTTTATTTTTGCTTTTCTTTTTTTATTGTGAAAATATTGTATAGAGGGGTTACAATTACATAAGCAAGATATTGAGTACATTTCTTATCAAGCATTGTAGCCTCCTCCTGCATTACCCCTTCCCATCCCTTCCCATCCTCCCCTCCCCCCGCCTCTCCACATAATCCACCCCGCTACTCCCCCTCACTCCTCCCCACCAAAGTTGTAAAGTTCATTTTCCGACATAACGACTTGTACATCTCATTTTGCAATGGCTCCACCTGTATCCCTAGTTAAATGATTTGTTTTTTCCCTTCCCCTCCACAAATTATACCGCCATCAAATACAGTGAAAGCCGGGGTTATACAGTGGGGGAGGGACATACAAAGCAACAAAGAAATAATCTTATAAATGTGTTAGAAAAAATCGCATGAAAGAAAAAAATTTGAATACATATCTTAGAGTTCATTTCCTTGACATCACCTTATCTGACCTTTTCTTGACTCAAACATATACTAGATATTGCAAATAAGGGAAACCATGGGACCAATGTTTCTTTGAGCCTGGCTTACTTCACTTAATATAATTTTTTCCAAGTCTTTCCACTTCCTAACAAATGGGGCAATGTTATTCTTTCTGATGGAGTCATAGAATTCCATTGTGTATATATACCATATTTTCTTGATCCATTCATCTACTGAGGGGCATCTGGGTTGGTTCCATATTCTTAGCTATGGTAAATAATGCTGCAATAAACATAGTCGTGCTGGCAGCTTTAGTGTGGTCTTGTTTGTGATCATTTGAGCAAATGCCCAAAAGTGGGATTGCTGGGTCATAGGGGAGCTCTATGTGGAGTCTTTTGAGTAAACTCCATACTGCTTTCCAAAGTGGTTGAACAAGTTTACACTCCCAGCAACAATGCAGCAAGGTTCCCTTCTGTCCACTTCCTCTCCAGCATCTGTTGTTTTTAGAGTTCTTGATTTTAGCCATTCTAACTGGGGTGAGGTGGTATCTCATTGTTGTTTTGATTTGCAGTTCTTTTATGGCTACAGAGGTTGAGCATTTCTTCATGTGTCTATTGGCCATCCTTCTTTCCTCTTCAGAGAAGTTTCTCTTTAAGTGTTTAGCCCACTTATTTATTGGGCAGTTGTTTCTTTGAAGATTTGTTGTTGGGGGATTTAATTTTTTGAGTTCCAAGTATATTTTAGATATGAGACCCTTGTCTATTGTATGGCTAGTGAAGATCTTCTCCCAATTCGTGGCCTTTCTATTGATCTTGCTAGCTATGTCCTTTGTCATGCAGAAGCTCTGTAACTTCATGCAATCTCGTTTGTCCAACCTTTCTTTGATTTGTTGTGTTTCTGGGTCTCTAGTAAGAAAATTTCGGCCTGTGCCAACAAGACCTAGTGTTTCTCCTATTCCATCTTATAATGTTTTCAGAATGTCTGCTTTGACTCCAAAGTCTTTGATCCATTTGAAGTTGACTGTGGTGCAGGGTGATACATAAGGATCTAGCTTTAGTTTTCTACAAGTAGTTAACCAGTTTTGCCAGCACCATTTACTGAAGAGGCTGTCTTTCTTCCATTCTATTTTTTTTAGCTCCCTTATCGAAGATTAGATGGCTATAGGTCTGTAGGTTCATTTCTGGGTTTTCAATTCTATTCCATTGATCCTGATGTCTGTTCTTGTGCCAGTACCAAGCTGTTTTGATTACTATGGCTTTGTAGTAGAGTTTGAAATTTGGTATTGATATTCCTCCAGCACTGTTCTTTCTGCTGAGGATCATTTTTGTTATTCAGTGTCTTTTATTGTTCCATATAAATATTTATACCACATTTTTTTGATCCACTCATCTACTCAAGGGCATCTGGATTGGTTATTTCAGCACCCTGTCCCTGACAAGCCCCAAGAGCAGCAAAAAAAAAAAGTATTTAAGTATACTTTCCCATCCAGCGCCAGTGGCTCACGCCTGTAATCCTAGCTACTCAGGAGGCTGAGATCTGAGGATCATGATTCAAATCCAAGCAGAAAAGTTCATGAGACTCTTATTTCCAATAAACTACTAAAAAACTGGAAGTGGTACTGTGGATCAAGCAGTACAGCACTTGCCTTGAGCTGGGGAGCACAGGGACTGCGCCCAAGCCCAGATCAAGCCCCATGACCTATATATATATATTCCCTATGTATAGGACAAATATATACATTTATCTATTTATACACTCATATACCTCCCTTCCACACACACACACACACACACTTTGAGATCCCAGAAAAGCATCAACCTAAGAGGCAAACCAAATAAAAGAGTGAAAAAGACGAAAAATTCTGCTGAACATTAGAAATATCTTGTCAGAGACAAACAACTCTGGCCTGCCTTTTCACAGTGGAAATGAAGAAGAACTTGTATCCACCCAGCACTCAGAGATCAACATAAAACCTCTGCACAGTTCTAAGCATGAGCATGGGAAAGGTTCATGACTGCTTTCCCTATGTCCGTACTGAGCTAAGGGTTCCTTCGTCACACTTACCAGGCAGCTTGCTAGGGCTGCCCATGTGTTTGCATTGCATTCCCTGACAGGCTTTTCTTCACATCGCCATATTGTTAGAAGACCTGAGGGATGAGTGTGGTATCCAGGCAGCCAGGAGGGCAAAAGTTGGCCAGCTTGGGAAAACAGACAGTGGGAATCCACAGCCTTCTACCCACCCCCCACCAAACTTTTGCCAGTGACCACCTCTGTACATGGGCTGGTGACAAAAAAAAAAAACACAAAACAACAACAAAAAAAACACTATGCCGATCTAGCCTTGCATTTTCAAGTAATACTCTGAAAGATGGAGCTGGTTGTCACAGTCAATTGAAGTCAAGTCTTTTCTGCTGACAAGTGTGACTTGAAGTGAGTGGAATTTGAAAGCAGTATTTTTGTTCACAATGAGGTGAACTGTTCTTGCAACAAGAACAGTCAATAAACAAGTAATCGTCATTAAATTCATATGGATTTCTATTATTGGGGGAAAAGTAATAATTGCTCCACAGCATGGCTCTTTGGAAACCGAAGAAATCTCTCACTCACAAACCTTCTAAAGGTGTCTGGTTGCCTGCTTCCAATCTTCTACTCTGCCTTCCATGGAAGGGAGAAAGACTGCTTTCAGATCCTTATTTACTAAACAATGCCTCACAGGCAATGTTCATTGCTAAGTAGGCGTCTATTGTATCACCTAAACCATGAAGAAGTTAATTTCACAATCTAACCAGACACTTCACTCTCTCCTCCCTTGAGTTGGGGCTGACAGGGAAGGCTGGACATGAAACAACCATAACATTGTCAGGCATAGCTGTTCTGCTCTTAATGGGCTCTGAAGAAAGACAGTTCAACCCCATGTGTTATCTGAAGGCTTGAAAGGAATCTTTAATAATTAGAATACTCATTACTTGCCCCCTACAGAAGTTTCCATTTTAATTTTCACTTGCCTTTTGTGTTACAGGGAAAAAGAAAAGACAAAGTGGCAGACAGATCAGAGTAACACTCTTCTTAAGAAAGCTCCTGTCTGTCACATAATGACATCTCTTTAAATGTATATTGCCTGTACCCCAAACAAATTATATTAATAAACATGATGTTAATAAAGTCTGTTCATATTTGTGTTCAAAACACTTAGCTCCAGATATTAGATTGAATTGCTTGAACTTGCCTCTCTACTCACTCTGTCCTATGTAACCAATCGTATAGTGAGTTTCTACTACACATCAGCTATAATCACAGAGCTGAATGTATCATTGTGTTTCTGCAAGACAGGATTGTTAAGGGGGATGGTTGAAATTTCCAAATGAATCACTTTTACAATGACTAAATGATGCTTTGTAATATTGTCTTCACGTTGAGATTATGTCCCCTGTCATTTTTTGTTTTAGTGTCATCATCATCCATTGTTTCTGTCTGTGTTATGCATTTTTAACATAAATGCATAAAGTAGGAATAATGCCCACTATCTACGAGATTATGTATGAAGACTAAGGGATAGCAATTGGAATAAAGACTGGAATTCCACATGCAATATAAATTTATGCTCCCTGTCATGTCATGTCTAGACAAATTTCTTGAGTTCCCACAGGTGGTCTTAACCCACCCACTGAGCCTCATATTTCTAGCAGTGTATAACATAGGTCTGTTTTCCAGTCATTCTAGACCAGCTTTTCCATCACCTCCCATGTATCATGTAAATCTCTGAGATGTGTAGCTCATAGACTCTAAAGTACATGTTCTGGAGCACCTAATGCCTTCACTTACCATATTTGTGGAATGCATTCATTTCTTATTAATAGCTGTAGTTTACTTCCCTTGTTATAAAACATAACATTGAGTCAGTATATTTATATATCAATTTTACCATTGTGAAATTTGGTTTGTTTCTGGTTTGGGGTTCTTTATGATAATGGATCCAGTATATTCTTCCATGTGTCTTTGGCACATGTATGTATCTATTTTTCTGGGTACTGTAGCATCTATTGTTACCTTGCTCATATTCTCTTGGAGCTTATCAATTCCTTATGAAATGGCCCAACTTCCAACTGCCTACACCTGTACCTGCTCTCTTGGAAAATCTCTCTCATCACCAAAGTTCTCTTGGCCTCCATACAAGGAAGTCAGAATTGGCAAGGGATTATCAAGCCTGAAAGGAGCAGTTACAAGATTGGATATATTGAATGTGCTTGTTTATTCTTCATCTCCCAATGTTTCAGAAAGCTCTAGATGATCCCTGGCTATGCTCCTTGATAAGACTTTTTTCCATTGGCTTCTCTCCTATCCATCTCTCATACGTGTACTTACTGAGATTATAAACTATTCTCATTTAAATCTTTGCCCCAAGGATTCATTCTGGAAGAACCTAAAGTAAAACAATCTTCTTCCCATTAACTACTCTTTTTTTTCTAGGAGGTTGCCTATTGTTTCAAAAAGTTTGGTCCATGTTTG